>NC_064645.1:207133590-208362090 GCF_023864345.2 Schistocerca serialis cubense
TGTATTGAGGTGATGTCTGTGGCAGCTTTCTAAATTCCTTCAGTTGTTATAACTTACTGAGATATATCTGTTCTTTTAAACTGGCAGTATAATATTTCTGCCTGTATAGCCATCATATTCAGATACAAGAAGCTGTTTTTACAGTAGTTGGGATGGCAGCAGTGGGAAGATGATGTAATGTGGTGTGAGATACCAGTGACAGATAGTTTACTCAATACACATATCATGAGAAAGAATGCCTAAATTGTGATCCTTCCCCATGATTCGTCGCTGTGTTCGCAAGTAGTGTTCCAAAAAGATAAATTTCCTTTATTAATGTTAGATAAACCAAACAGCGAATTCACTTTCATTTCATATAAAAGTATCTCTCAATAGCAGGGTATCATCAATTATTTCAAAAGTTTTAATTACCAGCAGAATAATAAACAGTTGCTGAATGAAAAGGCACACAGAGTACCTCCAAGATCTTCAGTTCATGCCTAACTTGGATGGTGGACAAGATGGTTTGGCTGTCAGGTCAGAGCTCAATCGGCACTCTCAGAGAACAGGCATATCATCTAAACAAATCAGTTCAAAATTTAATAATGTTTTCCTCACTAACAGTTTATTACAGCCTCAAGATAGTGGATTCACAACCTACATGGTGTTTTCTGCACTGGGCATGACAACTATAAAAGACTGCAGTTTGGTGAATTTTATTCAGAACTTCTGCATTCCACTCGGGGCAGTGGAAGCAAAGGGTTGCCATAGGTTCTGGAAATTAGGGAATACCAGGGAATTTCAAACATATCAGAGAAATACCATGGAAATTTGAAAAAAAAAAAAAAAAAAATACTGGAAATATCTGATTTTTGCTTCGTTTATTGAGGTGTCATTGGTTGTCCCTGGCTGGGTGCAACTGAGTACATGCGCTGCTTTCCTACTCCCTCATTACCACCACCTCTCCCCTTCCTAGCACTCCCCTCAGCTTTGAGTTCTGTCTGAGTGACTGTATGAATGTGATTGTATGAATGTGTGTGTGCTCTCATTTTCTGGCAAAAGCTGTGGGTGAAAATTTAGTTGTGAGAGTGTGATTGTGTTTTTATGTGCCTATCTGTGGCTGGCTCAGCAATCATCTTCACATTTAGTTGCTACCCATCCTCATTATTATTGATTCTCAGAATATTTGAACAAGTTATCTGTTGCATGGATTGATCACCATGGTCTCATTTCATCAACATGCTGTCTGTGGCTCATGAATAGCTAGCCACAAGAGTGGATTTCCATGACGGGCCAAAACCGCAGGCCATTTCTGCAGGTAGCATTAATGGATCGGGCCTGCCGATCAGATGCCATTCAGTTCCCAGTAATGTGTAGGTCCTGCTTGTCGGATCCAGTCTTACTGATCTGCCCACAGGCCGTCCTGTTTGTGTGTGGCATAATGCAGCGGAGTTTCATGGTTTATCCATGGACCCAAGACTGTGGTGCTACTCAGCAAGCCAGACGCCATGGGCAGTGGACTCCAGGAAATGTGACTGTTTCACTGCAAGTGCATTGTACAGTGTGGCGTTTTGTAGACATTTTATTTGTTCTAGAACATTTTGGCACTTAAAAAGTGGGTCAGTCACTGGCGGTTTGTATGCTATATACTCATATATTTCTCAAAACAGATGTAACAAATTGGGCAATACCAACATTTTATTGGCAGTCACCTACAGCAATGGTTTACACAATCCTTCCTCGTCTTACACCCTTTTTTCAAGAGGCCTACATTTTTTTTAGGTTATTTCTAAAATCACTGGTATTTTAATATCTGTCTTGTAATTCCAAGGAAGTGCGTATTTTTGTCGCCAAATGTGTTACATTTTATTGAAATAAAATGACATCAGTGATATTAATAAAACTCTTACACCATTTGGTTTGCTTTCATTACAAAAGATGTTGATGTTAGTACTTAAGATTTTTGCTCATAACAGGAAATGCCATCTGCTTGCAATTTTTTTTTTTTATTTTTTTTTTTTTATAGATATTTCCTTGTTTGCACTATTGTTTCTTGTGCTGTAGCTGCAAAGACACATTGTCAACTAATGTCTTAACTTACCTTTAAGATCTCAAAATTTGTCAAGGAAAAATCTAGAACTTGTCTGAAAATCAGGGAAATCACTTGGGGAAACTTGTGGTAAGCTATCAGACAAACTAGTCAAAACACTGAAATCCCAAAACTATTCAACATCATTTTATGTAAATGGCACTACAGCTAATCTCCTATTCAACAGCAAGGACAAAACAGATAAACTAATCAACAGTTGTTTGTTGTTGTGGTCTTCAGTCCTGAGACTGGTTTGATGCAGCTCTCCATGCTACTCTATCCTGTGCAAGCTTCTTCATCTCCCAGTACCTACTGCAACCTACATGCTTCTGAATCTGCTTAGTGTATTCGTCTCTTGGTCTCCCTCTACGATTTTTACCCTCCACGCTGCCCTCCAATGCTAAATTTGTGATCCCTTGATGCCTCAAAACATGTCCTACCAACCGATCCCTTCTTCTAGTCAAGTTGTGCCACAAACTTCTCTTCTCACCAATCCTATTCAATACCTCCTCATTAGTTACGTGATCTACCCACCTTATCTTCAGCATTCTTCTGTAGCACCACATTTCGAAAGCTTCTATCCTCTTCTTGTCCAAACTAGTTATCGTCCTCGTTTCACTTCCATACATGGCTACACTCCATACAAATACTTTCAGAAACGACTTCCTGACACTTAAATCTATACTCGATGTTAACAAATTTCTCTTCTTCAGAAACGATTTCCTTGCAGTCTACATTTTATATCCTCTCTACTTCGACCATCATCAGTTATTTTACTCCCTAAATAGCAAAACTCCTTTACTACTTTAAGTGTCTCATTTCCTAATCTAATTCCCTCAGCATCACCCGATTTAATTTGACTACATTCCATTATCCTTGTTTTGCTTTTGTTGATGTTCATCTTATATCCTCCTTTCAAGACACTATTCATTCCGTTCAACTGCTCTTCCAAGTCCTTTGCTGTCTCTGACAGAATTACAATGTCATCGGTGAACCTCAAAGTTTTTACTTCTTCTCCATGAATTTTAATACCTACTCCGAATTTTCCTTTTGTTTCCTTTACTGCTTGCTCAATATACAGATTGAATAACATCGGGGAGAGGCTACAACCCTGTCTCACTCCTTTCCCAACCACTGCTTCCCTTTCATGCCTCTCGACTCTTATAACTGCCCTCTGGTTTCTGTACAAATTGTAAATAGCTTTTCGCTCCCTGTATTTTACCCCTGCCACCTTCAGAATTTGAAAGAGAGTATTCCAGTTAACATTGTCAAAAGCTTTCTCTAAGTCTACAAATGCCAGAAACGTAGGTTTGGCTTTTCTTAATCTTTCTTCTAAGATAAGTCATAAGGTTAGTATTGCCTCACGTGTTCCAACATTTCTACGGAATCCAAACTGATCTTCCCCGAGGTCCGCTTCTACCAGTTTTTCCATTCGTCTGTAAAGAATTCGCGTTAGTATTTTGCAGCTGTGACTTATTAAACTGATAGTTCGGTAATTTTCACATCTGTCAACACCTGCTTTCTTTGGGATTGGAATTACTATATTCTTCTTGAAGTCTGAGGGTATTTCGCCTGTCTCATACATCTTGCTCACCAGATGGTAGAGTTTTGTCATGACTGGGTCTCCCAAGGCCATCAGTAGTTCTAATGGAATGTTGTCTACTCCCGGGGCCTTGTTTCGACTCTGGTCTTTCAGTGCTCTGTCAAACTCTTCACGCAGTATCTTATCTCCCATTTCATCTTCATCTACATCTTCTTCCATTTCCATAATATTGTCCTCAAGTACATCGCCCTTGTATAAACCCTCTATATACTCCTTCCACCTTTCTGCCTTCCCTTCTTTGCTTAGAACTGGGTTGCCATCTGAGCTCTTGATATTCGTACAAGTGGTTCTCTTCTCTCCAAAGGTCTCTTTAATTTTCCTGTAGGCAGTATCTATCTTACCCCTAGTGAGACAAGCCTCTACACCCTAACATTTGTCCTCTAGCCAGCCATGCTTAGCCATTTTGCACTTCCTGTCGATCTCATTTTTGAGACGTTTGTATTCCTTTTTGCCTGCTTCATTTACTGCATTTTTATATTTTCTCCTTTCATCAATTAAATTCAATATTTCTTCTGTTACCCAAGGATTTCTATTAGCCCTCGTCTTTTTACCTACTTGATCATCTGCTGCCTTCACTACTTCATCCCTCAGAGCTACCCATTGTTTTTCTACTGTATTTCTTTCTCCCATTCCTGTCAATTGCTCCCTTATGCTCTCCCTCAAACTCTCTACAACCTCTGGTTCTAGTTTATCCAGGTCCCATCTCCTTAAATCCCCACCTTTTTGCAGTTTCTTCAGTTTCAATCTGCAGTTCATAACCAATAGATTGTGGTCAGAATCCACATCTGCCCCTGGAAATGTCTTACAATTTAAAACCTGGTTCCTAAATCTCTGTCTTACCATTATATAATCTATTTGATACCTTTTAGTATCTGCAGGATTCTTCCAGGTATACAACCTTCTTTTATGATTCTTGAACCAAGTGTTAGCTATGATTAAGTTATGCTCTGTGCAAAATTCTACAAGGTGGCTTCCTCTTTCATTTCTTCCCCCCAATCCATATTCACCTACTATGTTTCCTTCTCTCCCTTTTCCTACTGACGAATTCCAGTCACCCATGACTATTAAATTTTCGTCTCCCTTCACTAACTGAATAATTTCTTTTATCTTGTCATACATTTCATCAATTTCTTCATCATCTGCAGAGCTAGTTGGCATATAAACTTGTACTACTGTAGTAGGCATGGGCTTTGTGTCTATCTTGGCCACAATAATGCGTTCACTATGCTGTTTGTAGTAGCTTACCCGCACTCCTATTTTTTTATTCATTATTAAACCTACTCCTGCATTACCCCTATTTGATTTTGTATTTATAACCCTGTAATCACCTGACCAAAAGTCTTGTCCCTCCTGCCACCGAACTTCACTAATTCCCACTATATCTAACTTTAACCTATCCATTTCCCTTTTTAAATTTTCTAACCTACCTGCCCGATTAAGGGATCTGACATTCCACACTCCGATCCGTAGAACACCAGTTTTCTTTCTCCTGATAACGACGTCCTCTTGAGTAGTCCCCGCCCGGAGATCCGAATGGGGGACTATTTTACCTCTGGAATATTTTACCCAAGAGGACGCCATCATCATTTACTCATACAGTAAAGCTGCATGTCCTCGGGAAAAATTATGGCTGTAGTTTTCCCTTGCTTTCAGCCGTTCGCAGTACCAGAACAGCAAGGCCGTTTTGGTTAATGTTACAAGGCCAGATCAGTCAATCATCCAGACTGTTGCCCCTGCAACTACTGAAAAGGCTGCTGCCCCTCTTCAGGAACCACACGTTTGTCTGGCCTCTCAACAGATACCCCTCCGTTGTGGTTGCACCTACGGTACGGTCATCTGTATCGCTGAGGCACGCGAGCCTCCCCACCAACGGCAAGGTCCATGGTTCATGGGGGTGTAATCAACAGTAGGGTTTACAAAATAAACTCCACTGACTGCAATAATTTGTACATGGGTCAAATGGACCAGGCCATATCAATAAAGCTGACTGAACGAGAACACAGCTGGAGATTAAATAAATCAGACTCCACCTTTGCTGAACATGTGCTCAAAGAAGGACACAAATATCCAACACACACAGAAGTGCTACATATGGCCAACAAAGGTGTTGACAAAAAAACAAGCTATGACAAAAACAAAGGCAAAAACTCAGTCTACTAGAAGCACTTGGAATTACAAACACAATCCCCAGCTGGTTCTAAATGACCAATTGCAACTGAGCACATCACCACTCAAATACTGACAGACCATAAAATGTGATTTATTATGTTAAAGAACAATTTTACAGAACAAAAGGTCAAAAGACCCGTTCGACAATTCCAAAGACAATACCACAAATAAAGATTGTATGTAAGTGCATTGTATCTTGCCCAGAATGTTTGGTTCGTAAGAACACAAGCTCCTTGTAAACAATAGCCAGTAGTTATCTGAAGATGGCCTAATAAGCCAAAAACTAGTTCACACAAATAAAAATCAATAGAACAAAAAACCACCTAAGTGTTATTCAACCCTCAATATGGGATTTTTCTATCAAGAAGTGATGGAATAATCCATAAATAAGATACTTAATTTTCTTTTCCTGCTGTTAGTTCTCCCCCCTCTTCCATTCAGAACTATATCTGCCTTCTTTAACATTCTTCACTGTCTAGATTAAGATGAGAAAATTTCATTACACTGAATGCGTTGACAAAGAAAAAAGCTATGACAAAAACAAAGTAACCAGCAGAAGAAACATCTGCACAGCATGGATAAAAAACTGACATTTGATGGAATATATGTGGACAGGTCAGAATATATTAAGTATAGTAGCAAGAGAATGCAGTATATAGTGAACAACAAGATACCAGTGCCATATTAACGCACATAACAAGAAAACGTGTTATTAAGCATGTAGTGGGACAATTTTTAAATGTTTACAACTACTATAAACAAACATGTACGTTTGAAAATATTTTAAAAATAGGAAAGAAGATGAAGGCTATTACATATAACACAGATAAAATAATGCTCAAAAGCAAGCTGAGGGCTGCGAAGAAGAGGATGATGCTAAACTGGGTAGGTGAGTATGACAATGTACAATAGACAAAATTCTGGTGGGGAAAACAATGGAAATAACTAAGAGGTAAATGGAGAGTTATAAATTAGACGACAGAAAAGTTGGCCAGTTATTTATATAAAGAGAGAAAAGAGAAGTCTGATCATGAGATGACAGGGGAGTTGGCCAATTATTTATGAAGGGTGATCAAGGAGAAGCAAAAGGCAGTGTGTAAGTTGGCAGTTAAGTAGTATTTATGGGTGGTTTCCTCCAGCTATTTTTAAGAAGTACAAGGGAGTAGATATATTGTCTACATAAGACACAACACTGACATGGAAAGCTCATAAGAGACATAAGTGTAGTAAATAAGGTTTAAATAGAAGACCACGTAATATGAAGTATAGAGAGTGATGACATACACTGGTTTTAAATATGAAAGGAATGTGGAATAAAGGTCTAGTAAGAATAAGATAATTAGCCCGTATGTATTATAAAGTCACGTAATGCTTTTATATGAAAGTCAGTTGAAAATACACTGTCATTACATGAATACAGTTCCACAAGTACAGTCTGTAGCAGCATGACACTCAAATTTGGAAGGAATGATACCTCATACTTTGAAATAAAGCAGTGATTGGGTAAATGAGTGTTTGTGCATTATGCTTGAAGGAAGATTCTACAAGGTCCTCCACCGTATCTGAATAACAATTGTAAGCCTCTGTATGTGAGATTTAAAGAGCATAGCAGGAGACACTGGGTAGCGGCTTGAGTCATTAACAAAGTGGGTCAGTAGTAACAGATAGTGGGAGCAAGTGCAGAGCTCTTAAGAATGTGAAGGGGCAATGTCCCAGTTGTGTGTAAACAGTGGCTATAGATGTGATCAAACCAAAAACAATGGTAACCACTTCATGACATGATGTAAACAGTGGCATTGTTCATGAAGAGCCAAAACAAAACATTTTGTATTGTGAATGAAAATATGTTTATTTAAAATTTGTTTAAAACTAGGAAACTAATGTAAGGCATTTTGTACTGTTACATGGATTTGTACTGGAACTGTGTGCTGAGGTTGAAGTGGGAGAATGGACTAACAGTTGTTGACCTCAACACCAGTTGAGAAAATCTGGAGTTTCAGAATGCAAGACCACATCATGAAAAACAGAGTCATCAATATGGGGTTGCTGTTGTGAGCTGCTTACATATGTTCTGGTAATAGGTGTGAGTGTGATGATCCGTCTCCACATGTTTATGAAATGTGTAGGTGTTGTGTTTGTTTTATTTGCAATCACATGAAGTGGACTTCTTTATGACACATTTAAATATAAATAGGTGCAGAATAGCATGGTGCTGGAATAATAGTGAGGAAAAGTGTAAAGAATGGCATGATGAAGCAAATGTTTCATTGAATTGAAAGGACAATAAGCACTGATAGTAGTTGTATAGCTGTGTAACTTCTTATGACAAATAGTTGGTCAGTTTAAGAACAGCAGTGTGTCAAAAGTGAATAGCAGTGTAAATTCTTCATGCAAATATGTTGTTGAATCTAAAGGAATGAAATGTGCCAATAGTAATAGTAGACAATTTAACGTTGGTAACTTTCCCTGCAATATATCTTACTTTCCCGTAACCCTCCTGGCCTCAACTTTCGTTAGTTATTGTCCTCATCCATCCAGCCCCTTCCCTGTTCCCATTTCAGCACTACACAGTCCTCATTCCACCATCACATCCAGTCTTTTTACTTCTCTCCTTTTCCACTACCCCCTCCCTCCCATCACTACCACCACCTCTCGCCGGCCCCTCTGACTAACCTGCAGCACTTCACTTCTGCACCCCTACCCTACTATCCCTCCCCATCCTCACCCCAGCCTCATCCTTATCCCAACCCAGTCACCACTCCTATCATACACTGCTGCTGCTGCCCACAGTGTGATTTCTGTTGCCTGAGACTGTTGTCGTGTGTGTGAGTTGCGTTTGTGATAGTGTGTGTGTGTGTGTGTGTGTGTGTGTGTGTGCGCGCGCGCGCGCGTTTGTTTCTGTGTGTGTGCGTGCAGGCATGCCTGTGAGTCTATTTTTGATGAAAGCCTTGGCTGAAGGCTTTGATAGTGATAGTCTTTTTGTTGCCTATCAGCAATTCAGCATCTCCGCTATATGGTGAATAGCACCTTTCCTACTCATAATATTGTTACATTCCATCCTGGATTTTCCATTGGTTAAAAGTTATAAAAATTTGAATGAAAATCTGCTTATTTCTAAAATTGTTTGTTGTCCATGAGAAAATACCAATTTTTGGGAAATCGGAGAATGAAGGGGATGTGTAACATTTATAGCTTTACTGTCATCACATTCAGCTATAAGAAGCTCTTCTTAGAGCAGATGAGAAGGCAGCAGTGGGAAGATGATGTAATGTGGTGTGAAGTACTGCCGATAGATAGTTTATTCAGTACGTTCATTGTGAGAAAGACCACCTAAATTGTGGTCCTCCTCTGCGATTGGCTGCTGTGTTCAGAAGTAGCCAACCAAAATGATAAACTTCTGTTATTAATATTAGAAAATCTGAACAATGAATTCACTTGTCTTTCATATAAAAACTTCTCTCACTAGCAAGCTATCATTCAGTTATTTCAAAAGTATCAATTACTACCAGAAAAATAAACATTTGCTAAATGGAAAGACAGTCAAAGCACTTCAAAGATCTTCGGTCACGCCTGACTTAGATGGCGGCCGAGGTGGTTTGGCTGTCAGATCAGAGCTTGAGCGGCGGTCCCAGAGGACAGACATGTTGCCTGCCCCAGTTGGTATCAGTTAAGACTTAATTAGCAATCTCTAGCATGTAAATGTAAGAGCACAATTGTTGGTTAAGGACATACATCTTGTCTGCTGCAGTCAGTATTTGTTCAGAACTAGTTTCATAGTACATATGCAAGCATGCAGTTCATTATTTTGTTTATTCTTTGTAAAAATGTGAAGAATCAAAGTTATTTGTGAGTCATGAAGTAGACTATGATTGTGCAGTTTCTCGTAGTCTGGTAATAAAAGCGAGTAGTATCCCATTTCAACGAACAAGTTCAAAATTTAATAATTTATGCGATAAGAGTTCCTCACTAACAGTTTAGTACAGCTTCAAGATAATGGATTCATAGCCTATGTGCTATTTTCTGCTCAGTGGACAGCAACTAGAGCAGACCACAGGTTGGTGAACATTACTCAGAACTTAAGCATTCACTCATGGTGGTGGAAGCAACTAGGCACATGGCAGGTACTGCAGTCTTAGTACAGATGAAATCAGTGAGACATCATCTGTGGTATCACAGAGGAGGTAAGAAGGAAAGAAATTTTCGAGAGAAGGGATTTATCATACACACATAAATCTCTCTGGTGCTCTCTCTCTCACTTGCTGTAGTAGGTAATAGTGTGCAGTGAGATGGCGTATAGCATCACAAGTCAGTCATTTTTGGATGTCATTTTACTATTTAATTCCCTTGTTCCCACAAAAAGGCAAAATTATTCCAGATGTTTTGGAGTATCTTATGAGCTCGGAACAGACATCTGAATACTCAGAAGACACTGGGAGACTCCAAGCAGATGAGTAGTTTCTTGTCTTAGCCACTACTGCAAGTAGTATAGCTACATGGTAGCATTACCGGGGTGTATCTCTCTCGGCCTGCCTCATCTTTGGTTCTCCTTTATATAAAAAAGTGCAAGTTGTGTTAGTTAAATAATTTCAAGTTAAGGCTGCAACTAATAGCAATTTATAACCAATTTGATACATGTTAAATAAGCAGCTAGGCATTAGGTGGAATTATCGCCCAATATAAAAAATGTCTTGACTAAGAAACATGTGGGTCTTGTGCTTTGACAAAATGTATGTTACATCATTTGATTGCCTGTTGTCAATACAACATGATTTAACTTGCAAGTTATACTGTATAATAAAGTAAAAGTATTCTCATTTACTCTACTGTTACATTTTGGGGAATGAGATCCACCTGATTATTAAATACAATAATAATTGAAACAATAATTAGGTCTAAAAACATTTTATATCTATTGTGATCATTACCTGAGGCTTTAGAAGGTTATATTTTGAGTGAACTTCAATACAGCATTCCATCTGCAACAACATGATATTTTTGTGAAGTTGGTGAGTGAGGTAGAAAAATCACATTTTCTTTGACTATAATTTCTTGACACAAAAGTATTTCAGGTGTGTAATTTGTGATTGCTTCCATTATTCTCATAGTTCTTCTCCTCATTCACATCTGCCTCTTTTACAGAAATAGATGTGTAAACATGATATATACACTGTAGCATGGCACTAATGTTCATTACTTTTGTACATAATCACCATATGTGTTAAAACATTTCTTCCATTTGTGTGGCAAGGTATCATTGCATTCTTAGCAAAAAATTGTGAGCCCCTTGTGCTATGTAATAGTGGCATGCTGAATTTTGCAATGGTTTGAAATTGTTATTTACCAAGTGTTTCAGAGAGGTGCAAACCATTAATGGCTGGGTCAGTGCTGTGAGGAAAGGTCTTATTACCTCTTACATGAGAGAGAATAACAGTTCATATGAACTGTTAGCTTAGTGTAGTTGAGTATTATCATGCAGAAACTTGTATGTTGTGAGATAAGTGTGGTTGTTGTAGGTGAAATATCTCAACAGTGAGTCACAATACATAGTACCATTCACTTCGTCTTCTCTGCTGAGGAAGTCATATTGGAACACATCCTTGTGGCTCCCAAAGACTGTTGTATTCACTTTCTTAGTACCCAGAAGTACTTCCAATTTATTTGATGTTGAGATGATGTATGTGTTTATAACATGAATATTTGCTTCAGTTCTTGATTCACCCACATTGTCACAACTGTACTTTTTCTTGCAATTTCACCATGTGCACATTGCACAAACACATTCTAATGGCTTTGTGATATTTAATGAATAGAACTGACACTCAGACTAAACAGTTAGATAATAATTCTGCTTGGATGTGAGAAGGAGACAACCTTGAGTGTAGCATAGTTACCATCTTGATCAATATACCAGGGTTGCTACAAGTTCAGGAAATCAGGGGATTTCAAACATATTAAGGAAATTTGAATTTTTTTTTTTCAGTAGCATGAAATTGTTTAATGAGATGTCATGCTTTCTCGATGGCTGGACGCAGCTGAGTACATGCGCCACTTCCCTACGCTCTCATTCTTAGTGCTTCTCCCCTTCCCACCCCTCCCCTCAGTTTACAATCAGTGCTGCCACCACTACTTTCTGCTAGCGTAGCAGTTGCCGATGGGAGGCAGGGGGCATGAGGAGGAGTAGTTTGTTTGGATCTGATTCTCAAAGCTTGTTGACTTAGCGGCTAGAGTTGTGTCTGAGTGATTGTGTGAATATGTGTGCACTCTCATTTTCTGACAAAGGCTATGGCCAAAAATTTAGTTGTGAGAGTGCGATTGTCTTTTCTATGTGCCTGTCTGTGGCTCAGCGATCATCTTTACAGCGAGTTGCTACCTATCCTCATTAGTGTTGATTCTCAGAGTATTTGTGCAACTTATCTGTTGCGTGGATGATAACCGCAGTCTCATTTCATCAACATGGTGTATCACGTGAAAAGCTGGCTACTTGACTGGACTTGCATGATGGGGCAAGACCGCAGGCCATTTCTGCGAGTATCTCTAATGGATTGGGCCTGCCGATTTGAACCCCATAGTTTCCCACTAAAGTGCAAGCCCTGCCTGTTGGATCTAGTCTCACTGATTTGCCTGCAGGCTAGGTCTGTCTGTGTGTGCCGTAATGCAGCGGATTTTCATGGTTTATCCATGGATCCAGGACTGTGATGCTTCTCGGCAGGCCAGAGGCCAGGGGTGATGGATTTCAGGAATTGCAACTGTCTCACCACAAGTACATTGTGCAGTGCGGCATTTTATAGACATTTTATTTATTCTAGTACATTTTGGCACTTCGAAAGTAGTTTATATATTAGAAAGTATGGATAATAAGAAGAAGAAGAAAATTGTGACAGTCGCTGGTAGTTTGTATGCTATCTACTCATGTATTTTTTTTTTTAAAAGAAAAATCATACGATACCTGTGGAATAATAGACATAACACAATGGTTAATAACTGACAATAACGAAAATAGTAGAACCATTTTATTGGCAGTCACCTATAGTGTTGGTTTACACAGCTCTTCCCCATCTTACACATTTCTTTCAAGAGGCCTACTTTTTTCTGAGGTTATTTCTGAAAGCAGTGAATGTAATTAAATCTGTCTTGCAACTCCAACAAAATGCATATTTTTGTCATCAAATGTGTTTTACTTTATTAAAATCAAGTAACATCAGCTATCTTAATGAAACATATATACCATTTGGCTTGTTTTCTCCATCTAAAAACAGGTTAGTACATAAATCTTTTTCTAACGTGTTTAGAAATACAGAAGGCCTTGCATTTTTTAATTTTTTTAATTTTTAATTTATTTATTTTGTCGACTCGTGTCTTTACTTACCCTTGAGATCTCAAAATTTCTCAGGGAAAAATGCTAAAACTTGTCTGGAAATCAGGGCGATATCAGGGAATTTCACTTGGGGAAACTTGTGGCAACCCTGCTGTACATCTATCTCATTAACATGACACTGCATAATAAACCCACATCCGTTCCTGTGACATGAAATTTACACAAAATGCCTTGTAAGTTGACTGTGGATTTCTGTTGGTGATGTGTTCTTCAAACTTGTAAATATGTACTCTCATATATGTTGGTATGTTATGATTGGTAATATGTATGTCTTACACATCTTATGCATTATCTACTGATTATACACTGTCACTGGTCATCTGCTGCAGTTCAAGCAGCAAATTCAAACAACCAACACAATCTCACAACTTTGAGAGTTTGTGCTATCTTCCTTTGTGAATGTTGTTTCAGCTATAGTGTGACAGATGTCCAGGCAGAACATGGAAGAAAGACAGTACACTAATTGCATATTTTATTTTAAACTGTACTTAATGCTGTACTCTGATAAACTATTCATATTTATGTGTTAGTAATTGTTTTCTTTGCAGGTGCTTTGGAAGTGAATTGTTATCCACAGATAGTGAGAGTTTATACTTACTAGTGTTTTCAAAGTATTTATCTGTTGCACAAGCTGCAGGGGAGTTTCTTTTACTTGTATTTGAGGAACAGAAGAAAAAAGATAATTCAAGCCTTTTGGAAAATATTATTTGTTTCTTCTCTGAGGCTGGGGTATGTAAGAAGATTTGTTTCTAGTTTTATTTTGAATTAGTATTTTCACAACTTATAAAAAAAATTTAAATTTTCTTTTCTTTATTTCTAATGCATTTCTTATAGCATAAAATTCATATGTAACTGAGCCATTCAGTGAAGTTCTTGGATACTTCATCATGCTCTTGTCTACTTCTCAGTGTAAAGTGTGCAGTGGTCTCCATGTCTTGGAAAATCAGTGCACCACCTTTGACACAACTGAATTGTCTTCATTAATGCAATCATTTTTTGAATGCATCCATTCCATCTTGAAGCTTGTTTGGACCATTGTACTATACCTCTGCCCAAACACACAATGTATCTGCATGCTAGTATGTGAGCACTAACTGCATGAGTAACTAGATACTGTTTTGTATTAGTCAGGCTTTTCTGTCCGCATTTGTGATACCCTCAGTGGGCTCATAACTTCCATGAGTGTGTGCATGGTTAGCAAGAGTACCCAAGATATTACAGAACCTAATTCCTTCCTTGCACTGCAATCTCCCATTTTTGACTATCCTTACTTCTCTTTCTTTCTCATGGTGGCTGCCTTCGATGCTGCCTCGAATATTACCCTAGGTTCTGATTTCTTTCATCAACATTTTAATTTGTTTTGTTCGGATCACTTTTTGGCTGAAGTTTTAGTCCTCTCCTGGGTTTAACCTCCATTTAAAAAAATTTTCATCAGTGTGAACCAACAGAGGAACAATGCTAAAAAGTAACGCCTATTGCTTACATTGTTAACAAATCTTTCCACACAATAACTGCATCAGCTCATCTATGCACTTAAAAGCCAATGCAATAGCCAATACGACGTGTTGGGGTCATTATGTACCCTTCTGAAAGAGCTGACACGGAGATCAGACTTCTGATGCCTGATCATCAACTCCCCACACGTACTTTGGAGTAGAAGCTCTTCTTAAATTGAGTCTCCTGACAATGGCTATAGTGCCAGATGACCTTTGCTGCTGTAGGTGACATCAGGGTGGATATTTTACATGTGAAATATGTCAGATTGAACCAACATAATGGCTGTTCTGATTCAACCATCTTGACAGACAGGTCTAGATATATGAACAATATGAACACGGACAGTTACAATCCTTCTGCTTTATCTTCCCTGGTTGCCCCATGGGAAGAGGGACAAGCCAGATGACCGGGAGCAAAGCAATTTACAATTGATCTGGTTCTCCTTTTTCTGTATGAAAATGATTTTTATTCTCTGAAATAAGGTTATAAACTATCTTTAGTGTGGGGCAGATTAGTTGGGGTTGGGGCGTCTCAAGCTGGGTCTGGGGGACTCGCAATCCTCTCTTCTTTGCCGGCTGCCTCTTTCTTCCCCTTTTCCTTTGTTTCACTTACTTTTAGATACAGTTTGCCTCTTTTTCTACTGCATCTTATTTTCCATTTTAGAGGTAGCACTCCGTCAGACAGTGGGCACTCTTAACACCTTGATTGTAATGAATCAGGCGTGGGATGGCTCTCATCGCATACAGACGTCCCTCCCCCAAAGTCCCACACAACTCCACCTCCCATCCTGCTGCCTTAATTATTTCTGTTGGTTTGCTTTTGTTATTTTCAGTCTGACTGATGTCTGTTACATTTTTAGTCTTCTCACTTTTACTGTTCTGCACCTCCCAACTAGGAGGCATTTTTTGCTCTGCAACTGTCTTTTGCCATTATAGTTCTATTCATTTATCTTGGCGGCTCGCGCCTGCCCGCCCAGACGCGAGAGATTGCAGCGTTGCCAGTTGTACGCGCCAAGAGAAGCAGCGCCGTAGCAGTGTAGTTCTCAAACTTACGTTTAGGGGGGAGCGCGCAGTTTATGAAGTAAAGCCACCACGGCCGCATTAAACCTTTCGCTGCTACAGAGACGTGCTCCCCGCATTCCACGCCGTGCGCGATTTTGTAACCACTGCACTGCTCGCCTGTGCAGACACATAGTGTTCCGACTGCTTAGACACACTTATCATTCGATTTCACAAAAACTATTTGGCCCAAAAATTTGATTTTGACACATCTTCTTGACTGATACCTTCCCCCCATAAATGACTTAATTTTGTTTCGATTTTCAACGCAGTTATATTGCAGCATTAAATGTAGTAAACCATTGCACGAAATTTTGAAGAGTTTGCAGAGGTAAAGTTCATAGCGTATACTTTCCGTATGTTCGATTGTAGTTACCACAATGTTGAGAATGAAATGTGGACAAGATACCTAAATTTCATATAAAATTTACTGTATAACAACATCTCATTTAATTTAAGTACCAGATTGGTGTCGTATGTAATATTGAGAAATATTCCGTCTTTCGCGACTGTAATAAAAGTTTTATTTACACCGGGCGCGTTTGACTTTATTTTAAAGCACTTCAATCAATCAAAAGGAAGTACACAAAATACGTTAAACAAAACTGTGGACTTACAAAAACATCAGGACTTGAATATACTGTGTATCAGTGCTCTGAGCTATGTCAATTATAATTTTTGTGTGTGGCACACACAAAAAGCATTTATTTGCTAAAACACTGATCGGCCGACACAAACGTTGAATATTGTGTTACCTCAGCACAAAACTACGAAAGGTGACTTGGCAATGGAGGAGACAAAATGCTGTCCAATGAAGATGCTTCAAAAGAGAAAAACGCGTCTGGTCTAAATAAGACGCTTATTACAGTTGCAGAAGAGGAATATATTTCAATACCATTGGTAAAATTGCAACTGTGGAACAAAAACAAGAAAGAGAACGTGAGTATTATTGTGTATGTGCCTTACCCTTCATTGTTGTCAATTGCTGCGATAGTCTTCTGCATCGCTGTAGTCAGTGTCGCAGTCCGAATCATCAGGTCTTAGAGTTATGACGATGGGTTCAAGCAGATTGTCAATTACAATTTCCCTGTTCATGTCCTCCTCCTGTAGCCTTTGTGCATGCCGAACACATTCAGCCCATGCTGAAGGAGTAATTCTGTCAAGTGCTTCGTGCAGAAGCCTTTCTGTATCGGCAGTTTTAAATGTCACGTTTCGTTCTGCGACATACCCTTTCACTTGTGCCCAAATTAACTCTATCGGATTGTATTGGCAATGGTACGGTGGCAAACGCAAAACTGTGTGTCCATGTTCCTGTGCAATACAATCGATTTCATAAACTTTTGTGCGAGGCTTATGAAGCACTACAAGATTCAACATTTCAGCACGAGTTTGGTTGGCAGTATGTGGAATATTTTTACTTGCAAGCCATAACATGATATCGGCTTTTTTTGTACTTGTTGTGGGTGTCTTGTCAACAACAACAGAGTGATAACTCGCATTGTCCATTACAATCACCGAGTTTGCAGGCAAGTAATGGAGAAACTGATTCCTAAACCACAATTTAAATGTCTCAGAGTTCATTTCGGAATGATAATCCCCTGAATTTCTCTTTTTTGCCCGGAACACTAATTAGCTTTCTGGAATGAATCCAGAAGCAGAACCAGCGTGAAGCACAATTATTCGTCCACCTTTACCAACTGGTACTTTAAACCCACCCGAACCATCACTCATTTTCCAACACGCTTTCCTTGTGTGATTTTGGTTCACCCATGTTTCGTCCAAGAAAAAAATGTTCTTATTCCCGGATTTTCTTACTTCAATAATACGTCTTAAAAACTGTGCCCTTGAAGCAGCGATATCACTACGTTCCATTAAAAACTTTCTTCTGTCATTTGTATGTACATATTTGAATCCAATGTTTTTAAGTATTCTATTCAGTGAAGTCATGCTACCTTTAAAATTTATGGTTTCACGCATTTTCACAGTGATTTTTTTTACAGGAGGAAATTCGCATGTGTTGTACATGTTGAGCACTTCTTGTCTTAGAACATCTTTGTCGAAATTATCTAAATTAGTTACAGTCCTCTCACGAGTGCGATATTTCCCTGGCGATCTGAAAAGTGGGCTACCACAGGTCTCCGTAGATAACTTTCCTTCATTGGCAATCCGCTGAACGGTTCTCAAGCTAACGCCTGTCGCTTCTGCAGTGCGTTCCTGAGATCTGGCGACATCCGTGATAGGTCCACCATTTTCTGCTTCGCGCTTGAAAAAAGCGTGAATCCGGTAAATTATGTCCCTCGCCTGTTTATGGAGAGTTTGTCGCTTACCACCATTATCAGCCATGACAACTTGCAACAAATGCGATAAAAATTCACCAAAGAATAACTACAATCACATTTAACACTCGCACTCGCCAAGACATTCCCAGCAGACCGTTCAGAAAACTACTGAACACTCATTGGCTGTCAGCGGATGCGTGACGTCAGGTGCGTAGAACGAGCCTTAAATCGACCGCAGTCGTTCATGGTTCCAACTATACAGAGTGTTCATTTTAATTGGAGACATTGAAATATCCGCAAATGTACACATCGGATCAAACAAATTTGTAACTAAATTTTTTTTGTCTCAGATGGGGACATCCAATGATACCAAATTCGACGAATTTGTAGTCAAATTTGTTATAATTGGATGTCCCCTTCCGGGAGGAACTAATTTTCATTAGGATTTCTTTTGGCTCTGTGTGTCGTTTTCAAGAGATTTCAATGTCCCCATAAAATGAACACCCTTTATAACATAAACAGTGTTTATAAATTGGGAAATATTCTATCTTTAGCAACTGTAACAAAACTTTCTTTATACCAGAGTCATTTCGCTTTTTTCTAAAACGTTCTGATTAAAACGAAGTTGGCGAAGTACACAAAACTGAATTTTGGACGTAATAAAACATAAAACTAAAATATATTGCCAGTGAGGCACAGTGCGCAAACATTTTGTTTTTGTCACAACGGACAGCAAATACTTGCCAAAACATAGATCAGTCGACGAAACCATTGAATATGATGTTGCCAAAGCAGCGAAGCAAAGAATTCCGTCAGACAATCAAATAGCTCGGCAACGTACGAGCCGAAATTCTGCTCTAAATAATACTTTTAATACTGCCGCAAAAGAATATATCTCAATATGAATAGTAAAACAGCGACTGCGGAAGAGGCGATATACAAACAAAACGGATAACATGCATATTGTATGTGTGCCTTTTCGTTGTTTTTAATTGCTGTGAAAAGAAATATTGGAGGAGAAAATTACAAAAACTGAAAACTTATTGTGATTATAATGAAGCACAGGAAATTTCAAAACATTACATTCAAACGAATAAAATTCATTAAGTAAGACACTTCGCTATTGTTTTTAAATAAATAAAATTTTTAGTATGCAACAAGCCTTGAACTCAGAATCTTCCGATTAGCAACCCAACACCTTAACCATTACGCCAACGCAGCTACTCATTTCTCGCATCTCCTGGAGCACTCTAAACTTCTGCAAAATACCGACAAACACTGTTGGGATGACTATGAATTACTCACGTTGCGTCGAAGTACAATAGGAAATAAACAATTACCGCTGTTCTTTATTGCGAAAAAGCGGTTCGTGAGACTGATACAAACACCTTTCCTTGCTATCGCCTGAATTAGGAGGCTTATTGTTTGTTTGGTTTAATTAATTAATAGAATATGAAGCAATTGGTGTAAAGAATGCTTTTTCCAAACTTTCTATAAAAGAAAGTCTGCTATCAAGACATTGCTTTTGTTCAATTACTTCATTTATGACTGAACGTTTCTAAAATTGAAGACACTCGTCTGTGCTCTGCACTGCAGTCGAGATCTGGCAACGTCGTTCTCTGTTCATTGACTGACTGTGATTTGTGACGTCAAATGCGCAGAACGAACCTAAACTCGGCCGCCAAGATATATGACGCGCACCTTAGTCAGGATGGAGGAGTCAGATATGGGTGGAGTTTTTCTCACAGTGGATGAGCCCTGGGAGACTAGTCACCTGCTCTGACCTACAATGAAATGAACTGAGTGTATGGCATTGTTGGCCAGGAGGCCCCATGCAGGGGAGTTCGGCCACCGTATTGCAAGTCCCTTTTAGTTGATGCCATTTCGGCGACTTGTGGGTCAATTATGACCTACATATTGGCCCCATCCTTATGCTTCTCCGTGAATTATTTCTCAGTTCTGGCATCGGTATTGCCTTCAGCTAGTAAACCACTGATTCTTTAAAGAATCGTACTCCTGTGTATAAAACAGCTTCAAACTTTGGACTATTTTACAAGTACGTTAATGTGTTAAATATTTGATTTGAAGCATGCAGGCATAAAAAAGTTTAGAAAAGGTTTGAAATTACGTTTGAAGTTTGCTGCCAGTTGTCAAGTGTTCTCATTCTCAAACACTGGGTGAGTAAAGTCTGGGTTAGTTGCGCTCCATATTAAGCAAAAGCTAATTTTTCATGCATCTCAATGTTTATGACATCATATATCCTGAACTACGTGACATACAGCAAAATAATTGTGCAGGTACATTCAGTGGTACATGTGGATAGTACATGCAATATATGTTGCAAATAGAGTTAGTACTAAAAGAGTAGTAACTTAAAACGTCATACCTGATGTTTAAGTTTTACTGCATAAACATTGAAAATGTAGGCAGCAATTGACTTTTTTTCTTTCATTATTTTGTGAGCGTTGTCAGTGAGAGAAAGATTCGTAAAGGTTTGAAATTATGTATAGCTTCTCATGCTCACAGAATTTACATAGCACCCCCTGATCCAGCAGTTATTAAGGATGAAGATTGAGGTAATTACGATGATGAAGGGGGAATACCGAACAATCTTAACTCTCGGCAGCTCTGGGTCAAAGCTGAAACAGATTAACAGACAATGAAAAAGAAATAAAAGAGAAATCCTGGGTTCACTGTACACTAACTTCAAATTTGAAACCTTTTCCTAATTCAAGCTTTTGCACAAATGTTGATAAGTCTGCTGTGTAAATTGCCGAGTTGACAGTAATCTCATACAATTCATACTTGATGAGTCAAAGAGCTATGCAATTTTTAAGAACTTTCTGTGAGGAAATGAGATATTTCCGTGGCATCCCCATTCTAAGTAGTTAAAGAGGTTATACTGGGATTCAAATTTGGACACAAGAAACAATTTTATATGCAATGCCATGAGAAGAAACCATTTTGAAAATTTCTCAGTTGTCTATCCTGTAACGACAATAACAATATTCCATTTATAAAGGAAAATTGCCAAATGCAAAATCAGTATATGAAGGAAGAGTTTGGTAAGGCTACTGCCCCGTTGACTCAGATGAGAGATGATTTAACACTTGAAATAAAACAATTGCCATTCTATTTCTGCTTTGACAACCATTTTGCAGGGTTTTCTGTTCTGTCATTCCTAAGAGAAGAAAGTTAAGGAGGAGCAAGCACTATTAGGGAAAACAGAGCGCCCCAGTCTTGGCTCATTTCTTCAGAGGAAGAGCTAGTTAATAAGGAAAGGTGATACAGTGGAAACTCACTTAACAAGCACCTCCCATAACGCACAATTCCGATAACGGGCAAAACAAATTGTAAAAAAATGAGTGATGTTTTGCATAACAAGTGATGATGATTCAGTGTGACATCACCAGCCGTTTGCATGCAATGGGGGAAACGTTCAACAATATGAACACCTTTCATTGTCGGCAGCGGCATATGTGCAATGTCTTTAGCAAGTACAGCAATCTGGGTTTAGCGCTCTTCCTGCTACCATCGTAGTGAAGCTTTGGATCACACATTTTTCTAGACTTGTGTTTAAACCGTGTTTTCTTGCGTACTAATTTTAATAACCTTCATAGAAATTTCTGCAATGATAAAGCCACAAGAAGGCATCGATAAGAGAAAGAAAATGACCTTAGAAATGAGATGTAAATTCAACGAAAAACACCGCTGTGGTGTGAGCATTGCTGATTCAGCATGCGCGTACAATCAGTGTACATCAACTATTTGCCCTATCCTCAAGAACAAGAACAAGATTAAGTAGATAAATGTTTCAAAGGGAGCGACAAGAGTATCTAAACAATGGTTTTGGGTGCTGGATGATGTCAAAAGGTTTCTCCTTAGATGGATCAGTGAAAAACAAGGCAACACTCTTTAACGACAACATCATCTGTAAGAAGGTGAGAATGATTTTCGCTAACCTCCTTAAGAAGACGCCAGGATCATCAGTGGCCGAAGAAGTGTTTAAGGAAAGCCATGGGTGGTTTGAGAAGTTTAAGAGATTTGTTGTTTGGTTGGTTGATTTGGGGGAGGGTACCAAACAGCAAGATCATCGGTCCCATCAGATAAGGGAAGGATGGAGAAGCAAGTTGAGCATGCCCTTTCAAAGGAACCATCCTGACATTGGCCAGAAGCAATTTAGGGAAATCATGGAAAATCTAAATCAGGATGGTTGGGTGTGGGTTTTGAAGTGTCCTCCCAAATGCCAGTCCAGTGTGCTAACCACTGCGCCACTTTGATCAGTTTTAAGAGAAGAACCAGCATCCACAGCGTTCTGAGGCATGGCAAAGCAGAGCAGCTATATGGGACAAAAAAGCAGCAGAGAACTTCATCAGCAACTTCAAGATGCTCGTAGATTCTGAGGGCTATCTGCCACAACAGGTTTCTAATTGTGACAAGACGGGTCTTTTCTACCTTCATAACAGCAGAAGAGAATGCATTGCCTGGCCACAAGCCAGTAAAAAACTGTCCCACACTGCTATTCCGTGCCAGTGCAAGTGGCGATTTGAAAATTAAATTGATTGTTTACCATTCAGAAACTCCATGAGCTGTCAGGAAGTGTAAAGTCGAGAAGAGCAGGTTAAATGTGATTTGGAGGTCCAAGAACAAGGCTTGGATGTCACGTGATATTTTTTTGTGATTGGATCAATGAAATGTTTGGTCCTCTGGTGAAAAAAGTATTTGCTTGAGGTGAATCTACCATCCCATGCCTTGCTTGTTATGGACAATGCTCCTGCTCATTCTCCAGGCCTACAAGACCACCTCCATGAAGAACTTTAATTCATCATGATACAATTTATGCCTCCCAGCGCCACACCATTACTCCAGCCTATGGACCAGTAGATTATTTCTAACTTTAAGACGCTCTATGCTAAAGCAGTCTTTGAGCATTGCTTTGAGTTGATTGAAGGTGCCAATCCCACGTTCATAGAGTTTTGGAAATATCACTTCAGCATTGTTGCCTGCATCAAGATGGTCAGAAAGGCATGGGAAGGGGTTAGCAAGAGGACTCTCACTTCTGTTTGGAAGAAGCTTTGGCTGGAGTGCATTGTCAAATGTGACTCTGAGGCATTTTGAGTCAGTACCTGTGGAGCCTGTAGCCAACAAGATTGGGTCTTTGGCCAAGAGCGTGGGACTAGAAGTGGATAACGATGATATCGATGAGCTTGTGGAAGGTCACAGCCAAGAAGTGATCACTGGAGAGCTTATGGAGTTGCAGTGTGTTTCACAACAGGAAATTGTGGAGAGGAGTTCTTCAGAGGAGGAGTAGGATAAGGCAGTAACAGCAAAACAGCAATCTTCTCGTGCAGTAAAAGAATTGCTGAAAGCATGGAAATCGGTTGCATCATACATTGAAAATCATCACCCCCAATAAGGCAATGACTATGCACGCTACAAATATATTTGACAGTAATGCTGTGTCGCATTTGCGCCAAGTGTTGAAGTGTCGGCAGAAACAAATGACTATAGATAGCTTCCTATAAAAAAAGAATCAGTTATGTATTGTGAATAATGAAGTACATAATACTGTATGTGTAATTTTCTTTGAATAAATTGCGTGAATAAGATAAAACTTTTAGTACCTTTTCTGCATGGAATGCATTATCATAGTTCACATTAATTTATATGGGATACGTTGTTTTGCTTAACATATGTTTCACACTATGAGTAAAATTATATTCACTAAGCAAGGTTCACTGTATTTTGAATCTTTACTTTGCAAGGATGATGTCATTATTATCACAGAATGGGTGAGCAATTCAGTGGTTTTTGTAGCATCGACCTGTGAAGGAGTGGAACCTGTACCATCTGTAAAAAGATACTCTGCAATGGAGACGAAGACAATCAAAGTACAACGGCCTTAAATTATGGCAGCTTATAATAAACACGTGAGGGTGGGGGGTGGATAGGATGCCATGTAGAGAATAAATATTCGAAACAAGAAATGGTATTCAACTTTACTTCCTTGGCTACTGACATGATATCTGCATAATGCTTGGTAGCTGAAGAAAGGAATAGGAGCTAAGACTATTCAGTCTGAATTTGGGAGAGAAATTAAACAAGTTTACCAAAAGAGACATGTGGCCCCTTTAAAAGGAGCAGGCAGGCCTTCTACCAGTCCTATATGCAGATACAAATTATGTGTTCCAAGTGATGTAAGATACAGTGGTATAAAATGCTACATCAAGAAATTTGAGAAAAAGAGGTGCGTAGGTATGTACTGCAAATGGAAGTCATCAGCAGTTTGCACAAAATGAGGGAAGTGTGGTGTAGCATTGTGTCTAGAATGTTTTGAAATATACTACAATATTTTTGCAAAATTCTCCTGCTAGTGCTCATAGAGAAACATGGCTTTGATAAATGTTTATGTACAATCTTAATATGATTTGTATGATATTATGGAAAATAATGTTTTATCTGCCTATAAGTAATTGGATAGATAAAAAAACCTACTCACAAAGTGGCAATGGGAGAACATACTAATAAAAGATACTATGCTTTGCTGGCCTTTGGGGTCAGTAGATCCTTGTACTGGCAGAAGGGTTGAATGGGAAGGGAGAGGAGTAAAGGAAAAGGACTGGTGAGTTTTAGGAAAAGGGGTAGAGTTCAGACAGTTGCGCAGGACCCCTAGTCATGGAAGATTTACAGGGAGGAATGAGAAGGAAAGACTTATTATTGGGGACTGTACCAGATGAGAATTGAAAACCTGAGAACTTAGAGGTGGAAGATATGGTGATATGCAAAACAAGAGATGTGGTTGCCTCGAATGCCAAGGCTGCATTGGTGGGAACATTTGACATGGAAAGGATGGCAACTGTCAAAATATAAGTTCTGCTGTTTGTTAGTAGGCTTAATGTGAACAGAAATGTGTAGCTGACCTATGGTGAGGATTAGATCAGTGACAAGGAAAGTGGCAGGGGAGTCAGAATAGAACCATATGAAATATAATTGGGAGCATGTATTCAGAGATTGCAGGAATTTTAGATGGTCAGCCTCATCACAAGTCCATATAGCAAAGATGTCATCAATGTGTCTAAACCAAACCAGGGGCTGAATGCTTATGGATCGACGGAAAGACCTCTCCTAGTGACCCAAGAAAAGGTTGACACACATCTATAGGTCTTCAGCCCATGGTTTGGTATGGATACATTGATGACATCTTTGCCATGTGGACACATGGTGAGGTTGATCTGTTAAAATTCCTTCTCCCAATTAAATTTCATATGACCGTATTCTGAATCCCATACCACTTTCCTTGCTGTTAAACTCATCCTCACCAAAGGTCAGCTACACATTATGAAATCTACAAACAAACAGCAGTACTTATATTTGGACAGACTCTCCATCCCATACAGCCCTGGCACTCAAGGCCAACATATTTGCTCTGATACAATTTGGCAGTTTCTGATCTCAGGTAATTACCCCATCAGCCTAGTTCCAAAGCAGATTACCTGGGCCATCACATTCAATCCTGGTACTGCTGATCACTTCAAAAAATAATGAGTACACCACTTGTCACTCAGTATCGTCCTGGTCTTCCCCGAAATGAAATCCATTCTGTCCAAGATTTTGCCTACCACACATAGAATAGTTTTTCGCGGCCTGCCCAATATTCACAGTATCCTTGTCACACCCTACACCGCTTCTACACCCATCTCCATGTCGAATGGCTCCTGTCCCTGTGACTATCTTCACAGCAAGACTTGCCCTATGCACACCCCTACTACAACCTATACAAGCCCTATAACTTGTAAAACATCTACTATCAAAGGGAGAGCCAGCTGTGAAATGACACGTCATATACCAGCTGTTATGTATACACTGTTTTCCCTTTTATGTCCACATGATTACCAACAAGTTGTCAGTTAGGATAAATGGGCATACGCAAAGGATGTATACTGGCAACACGCAATATCCTGTTGCAGAACTTGCTTTACAACATGACAGTCATGACCTTGGTGTCTGTTTCACTACATATTCCATCTGGATTCTTCCTACAGACACCTGTTTCTCATAACTCCGCAGGTAGGAACTGGTGCATGTCCTTGGCTCCCACCACCCACCTGACGTTAGTTTACATTAATTTCTTTGGTCTCAACATTTCTTCACAGCAACCAGTCCTTCCTTCACTCCCTTTTTCTTTTCTATATCTTTCGTTTTCTGGCCAGTCTATTTATCAGCATCCCCCTACCGCCACTATCACATACAACGCACTTAGTTTTTTGCTCTTATTTTCTCATGCATGTTTGAGAAGTAACCTCTGTCTTGCGTAGTACCATATCTTTCACCTTTAAACTCTCAGGTTTACAAATCTTGTCCAGTTCAGGCCCCAACAATCAGTCTCTCCTTCGCATCCTGTTGGTAAGTTTCCCCTGACTTAGAGTTGTGGGTGACTTTCCAGACTCTATCCCTTTTCCTAAACCTCACCAGTCCTTTTACTTCAACCCTCTCCTGTCCCCCTTCAACCTTTCTGCCAGGAGGATGAGGCACTGGTTCCAAAAGCTAGCAAACTGTAATACCTTCTATTTGTGTGTTGTCCTGCTGTTGCTTGAGGAGTAGATTTTTAATCTGTACAATTACATATATTCTCTTAAATTGATTATCTTTGTTGATATGTTTTGTCTGGCTTGATGATTTGAAAATGGGTACAGGTAACCCAAAACTAATCACCATTGAAATAAAAATATTGAATTTTGCAACTTTGGCTGTTTCTGTATCAAAACTGGTTAATACAGGTTGCTGTCCTGTCATTAATCAAGCATGCTGGAAATAAGTATATACTACGAATGTCAGTAAACCAAATCCTTGTAAATGAATGAGTGTATATTGTTATTAATATTTTGTTCAACTCTTGCCTTATTTGTATTAAAATCTGCTTAATAACAAAATCTATACCTCAGTATCATTGGCACAGAAAAATTAAAATGAGCATCTAAGTGCCAAGCATGTCCATATGGATGTATTATGTTACAAATGCAGTAAGACAGAGAAATAACAATTAATATTAGCTTGTGTGCATTATTTAAATGTGTAAGTTAGTAAATTTAAAATATAGTACAGTATCCAATTTCGAAAAACTTGGGCAGTTAAGGGTTAATGAACGGATTATGGCTGCATTTTAAATTTTTAAATATGGGCAATAATTATATAAAATACTGAAAATCAAATTTTTTTTGCCCTTGAAAGTTGTTAGATAGGTAACCTGCAACTGGGACTAGGTGACTTTTCCCCAGGTTAGCTGTTTAGCTATGTAGATGCCTCAGTTGTACTGCATCAATGTATTTGAATAATCAGAACACATTCCTGGCAGATGTCACTAACTCCAAATGAGCTGCACCTGGACTGAGGGACTGATCACCTTGCTGTTTAGTTGACTAACTGCAACCAACCAATCAATCAATAATCTACCTGCAGCCATGACTGCTGGCTGCCTCACCGACTCTTTAAACCATTTCAGTAATTGATCATGGATGCTATTCTCCAGTGGCTTTGCACTAAGATTGTTAGAGAAAGATGTGTTTAAATTATGTTCCTCCTGATCTTGTTTTGACTTCCAGACATATATTTATTGAGTCAAAAAGGTGCGACTGTAAGTTATCATTGAGATATAGGTAGATCTACTTACAAATGTCTTTTGATGCCTACAGTATTGTTGATGACTGGATTGAGTGCATGGCTTGCTTTTCTAACTTTTTCCCTAATTTCTTCATCTGCCTTCACTTTCACACAAATTTTTTAGCCTGAACTCTAAAATTTGTCTACCAGTACAGATTGGTTTCCGTTCACTGTGGTCTTATGTCTTTCTTTCCCTTTGTTAATAATTACCATGTACTTAGTGTTCCCTAATTTCACCTCCATTCTTTTTCATTCGTAGTCTTTCAAATATATGTTGATGGTATATTGTAGGTTTTGTTCACTGGTGGCACTAGATAATGTAGTCCACAGTCACTGCTATGGTTGCAGGTTCGAATCCTGCCTCGGGCATGGATGTGTGTGATGTCCTTAGGTTAGTTAGGTTTAAGTAGTTCTAAGTTCTAGGGGCTGATGACCTCAGAAGTTAAGTCTCTTAGTGCCCAGAGCCATTTGGACCATTTTGAACCACAGTCACTAAATTCAATAGCTTACAAGGAACCCCTTGAGTGCAAGGTCACAAGTTGAATCTTTAGTAAAGCTCACTTTAAAGTATTTAATTATGACAGCTGCTAATGACTCACTGTGTGCATCAGGAGGGCAACAGAAAGTGAGTGTCTGAGATATCAAACTTATATGGGACCTAAGTATTACACTTCACGTCAGCCCGGCTAGCCATGCAGTCTAACACACTGCTTCCTGAGCGACAGGCGTGCCGATCCCCGGCATGAATCCACCCTGTGGATTAGTGTCAAGATTTGGTATGCCGGCCAGCCTGTGGATGGCTTTTAAGGCAGTTTTCCATCAGCCTCAGCAAATGCCCTTTTCCGCTCAGTTACACTATGTTGGCGATTGCTGCGCAAACACTGTCTCCACGTATACGTACACCATAATTACTCTACCACAGAAACATTGGGGTTACACTTGTCTGGAATGAGACATTCGAGGTGGGGGGTGGGGTCCAGTGGGGACCGAACCGCACAATAACGTTTGGTGTGGGGCGGTGGTGGGGTGAGTGCTGTAGCCTGTTGTGGGGTGCGGTACCACAGGGCTACGGCAGGGACGAAGCCTCTCCGTCTTGTCTTGGTCCCCAGTTCACTACATACTACATTACTTGTCACAAGATGGACATCGTTGACATTCAAGAAATGTTCAAAACAAGCCATTAATGTGCATGATGAACACCAAACGAAAAATGGTGTGCCAGAGTGATCACAAAGTTTCACACCAACAAGATCAGACATGAACTCATTGAGCGTTGCAAACCATGCAGGAGCTTATTGTAAAACTGGCTATCCTATAAGCATAGCTGCAGATAGTATGATAATATGTTTTATAGGCACAGAAAATACAAACATGCAAATTCTGAATTTGTCCAGGGGTTGCAGGCAGTATGAATTGCAATGTCACACACTTTTCAGGAGGGATAGTTTGCTCTAAAGGAGTATGATTTTTAGACGCAGACCAGGAATCAAGCAAAACCAAGTTATTTTGAACAACTATTGGCTAGAGTCAGTGCTTATACCACAGTTGTAATTTTCTTATGCTGATTTTTCCACTTGCTGTGTCATAAATATTCACTATTACCCTTGCAAGATCCCACACACGAAAAAGAATCATAGGGGGCAGATCACCTCCAGCTTCTTGCAGGACAACCAGTAACTTTCTAGCCAGTTTACCATGCAGATCAGCAGTCGGCATAATTGTAGACATATGGGTTAAGGCACTGATAGTTGAGCTTGATACAGCTCTCATGGTACCTCTAATGTCCAGGGTTCCTTTCATATATATTTCCTCTTCAAATACTTACTGGTCTGGATTGAAAACAAATTCGTTACTGAATGATGTAAATTGTTTACCTCATCTACAGATTTTGTGCTAATACCACAGTCTGCTGTGCATCATCAATTTGACACTTAGTTTGAAATTTCACTATCTTACGTCTTCCAGTTCTGTAGCATTGTATGAAGTTATGCAACTATCCACTGCTTCCCTTGACATCTCTATATCGCACACAATTTGATGTGCATAAATGTAGTAGGTCACTATCATGCACATTCTGTAAATTGTATTGATCATGTGCAAACACTGGTTTTGTAACAAGTGTGCCTTGCCCTCCCTTGAATATCTGTAGTTTTTCTTATGCACTACATGATCATAATGCTGCAGACGTATTAGAAATATATTCGTAATTTTTTTTTAACTATTCTATGCATGATCTTCCATGTACATAATTACGTTTACTACCCACTTGTAGGAAAATAATTGCCCTTTATTAGGTTTCACTGGAGACAAGATTTATGGCTTCCTGTCTGACAAGGATGAAGAACTACATGGTTGACACTTGTTTCAGTATCACTTCCACTTGTTAAGCATACAATGTCATCATTGTACTCCTCATGTTCATTGTCCGCACAGTTGAGTGCGTATGACACCTCACATTCCACTAACTCATCTTGCAGATAAGCTAATATTTCATCTGCCACTGCATTCTCACTCTGCGAAATTTCTTGGGTTCCGTTCTCATGAAATGTCAACTTCAGCAGCTGTTGTTGTAGATATAATGCAATGTTTGCTTTGTTTATCATTGCCATTGCTCTGCTTTGTATCAACACCACTAACACTGTTGTGACTTACTTGTCGACTAAGCAGTTCAACTACATTCTGCTGTGGTCTCTTGCTTTGCTCACCATTGGATACCTCCAGTCCCATTCCCTGTTGCCATTAGCAGCCAATATTGAGGTTGTGTGGTAGACAATGTGTTGGGCACCAAATTCCATAAACATCATTGGCTTTTTGCGACCTCTCACTCAAGGGATTACTTGTGTGTGTGTGTGTGTGTGTGTGTGAGAGAGAGAGAGAGAGAGAGAGAGGGGGGGGGGGTTCAACTTCAGATTTGTCTTGTAATAATGAGTTCAGCTGATTTCTGATTTCTCTTGTCCAGATAATTCCTGCACTTTTTGTAGAGGCATTTTGTGTATCTGTATAAAGCTGACCTGATTGTATATTCCTGTAGAGGGTACAAGAGCTCAGTTCCAAAAGGTGGCATGATATGCCTCATTTTTTTAAAAATAGCTTTTGGGTAGCCATCATGATTGTAAATATCAGAGTTTGAATGTAATTAATAAGAATTTTCACTAACCTTGTTGTAATTTATCCTCAACCTCCTCTCTCATTAAAACATATACACTTTTTAAGAAGATTTTTCCAGGCATTTCTGGCAGTGAAATGTGTCTGTGGTTAGCAGAATGAAATCTTCACTCTGCAGCGGAGTGTGCGCTTGGCAGATTAAAACTGTGTGGTGGACCGAGGCTCGAACTCGGGACCTTTGCCATTCACGGGCAAGAGCTCTGCCATCTGAGCTACCCAAGCACAACTCACAACCCATCCTCATAGCTTTACTTCCACCAGTACCTCGTCTCCTACCTTCGAAACTGGAGGGCAGAAGTAAAGCTATAAGGATGGGTTGTGAGTTGTGCTTGGGTAGCTCAGATGGTAGAGCACTTGCCCATGAAAAGCAAAGGTCCCGAGTTTGAGTCTTGGTCGGGCACACAGTTTTAATCTGCCTGGAAGTTTCATGTCTGTGGTTGCTGCATCCTCATTCCTAATCTCGGGAATCTTTTTTTATCCCCCAAAGAGCAAAAGTTTTAATTGCATTTATTCCGCCACCTTTTTTTGTTCTACCAGACAGTATCCTTCTCTCCTACTAATGTAGTTCCTACTTCAGAAAAACTCAGTAGCACGCCCCTCCCCCCAACCACCCAGTACCATCCAGTCCCTGAATACCTTAATATTTTATTCCACTAAGGCTATGACTTTTTCAAGTGAAATGCATTGTCTCTTACTGATTTCCTTCCCACACCACACACTGCTGCAGTCCTTTGTTGTCTTAACCTTCATAACATCCTAGTCAAACCTATCACATTCCCAAGCCACTATCCTTCCCCCAGGTTTCTACCTGTGTAATCTCCCTCACCAAAGCCTGCCGCATGGGCCTACTCATCACCACATACTCTGGCCCCATCAGTGGTTAATCTTACAAAGGTATACCATCTTGTGAAACAAAATATGGTGTTTATTAGCTAACTTGTGTCCACTGCAGAGTGTTTTATATAGGTATGACCATTAATAGACTGGTTGAATGCATGAATTGGTCATAGAAGAACTGGCGCACTTGGAGGACTAACAGTAGTTGCTGAAAAAGGTGTTTAGCATACCTCAAGGGCCTGAGTGCTTGCTACATCACATGGCTCCAGTACTTGTTTCCCTGAACTCCAGAGATAAGGACATCCCTCCAACACATCCTTGTTGCATCCTGACACCCTCCTGAAGTTAAATCTCGATTAATACATCCCATCCGTCCTCTTTTTTCTCATTATCCTTTTTAATTGTGGCCACTGTGTGGAAATTAAGGGGATAACTGCTGTCAACTGCAGCGGGACATTATGCGGAATCAGCAGCAATGAGCAAAAATGTGTAGTGGACTGGGATTTGAACCCAGGATCTCCTGCTTACTAGGCAGGTGTGTTAACCACTGCACCATCAGGGACACAGCATTATCACAACTGCACGGACTATCTCTGCACACCTTACGGCTGATCCACATATCCACCTAGCACCCTGTCTGCAGTCCCTGTCCCATTGACTCAACATGCGTTCATATAATTGATATGCCTAGTTCAGCAATGAATTCACCTTCTTCAGTGTGGGTGCACAGATATGCCCAACATCCTGTGGGAATCTCAGAGTAGCGAACAGTATGTCACTGGACAGGGACTGGATATAGGTGGCGCTTGGTGGGAATGTGGATTGGCTGTGAGGCGTAGCAAGATAGTCCATGCAGCTGCAATAACACCATGTCTCGGATGGTGCAGTGGTTAATTCATCTACCTAGTAAGCAGGAGATCCTGGGTTCGAATCCTGGTCCAGTACACATTTTTGCTCATCTCTGCTCATTCCATGTAATGTCGCATGTGACAGCAGTGATACCCCTTTAATTTACATGTAGTGTTTCACAGCTGCAGATTCTGCCTGATGTCTGTTCTTTCAGACATGTCTGGAAGAACAGACACCATACGTTCATATTTTTGCACTATTCATCACTCATCCCCTTCATTTATTTTTGCTTCTTATTATGTTCCTATCAGCTTTGGATTGAAGCTGGCACAATGCTTACCAGTCTACAGTCTCTGAGCTATTCTCTCTCCTGTAATCTTTGTCTTCCCTCATCCTCACTACAGGTGGATTTCTCTCATTCTGAGATCTGAATACTGAGTAACCTGGACTTCTTTTTTAACTTTCCACAGCATAGTCCTTTTCTTTGCTGGAGAAGAAACCAGACACATCAAAAAAAGTTTTGCATCACCCTGGTTCCCAGAACTCTTGAAGATAGATGTTGACTATGGATATTGTATCACAGACACAGTCCCTTCGACTGTTCAGAGATGTCACTAAACCCGCCCAAAGATGTAAACAACCGTATTTGAGCAGTACCTATTAGATGGAGGGGGCCTGACAGCCGATCAGTTCCAGTCATTCCACCAGGAAGGAGGTACACAGCTCGGTAAGCCCAGTGACTCGCGGACCGTCAGAACTATTGAGTACTTTTACAATAAATTCAGTTCCAGACATCTCTCAATGTTCTTGCAAGCCCACTATCACTCTCTCAAGAGAGTAAGTAAGTAAGTGTCTTTTTCTTTCCTTCTAACATGATTCAACTGTTCACAATAATGACTGACGCAGCACTGTCACAGAGTAAGGCGCGCTTGCTCCTTGTGCTGGACGTAGCTTCTGTGGTGAGTGCGGCAGCCACTTGCCCGCGTTGATCAACTGTCCACATGTAGCATTCTCTTGATACATGTCCACCCTGCAACACAGAAAATTGGTGCGAGGTAGACACTCTCCCGTCTCTCACTCTTGTACGTAAAATATCGGGTGTTTGAGACGGTGGAAAGCCGAGGGTCTCTAGAACTGTCGTCTGTTTTCTCGAGGCACTACATATCCCTCCCCTTAGCTCGAACACGTGATATTTTATACATGTTCATTATGAACATAAAGATCATATTCACATAATGATAATTTACATTTCATTCAGTTTATACAACTTTTTTTTCTGGCGATCGTGTATTTAATACATGCTGTTCTTTTTTCGTTTTGATACTATCTGAGCATCTCACCTAATGTTGAAGTTCGTACTTTTATATCTAGGGATTGTGTGGACAGCACTTCTGATTCCCAGTCCCAAACTCCAGCTGTCATAGACTTTTGATTACAACATTCTTTAGTATAATTCCCTAAACTATTTTTTTCTTTAGTAATTAAATGTATCATTCCGTACAATAGCTTGTAGTCTGAAGGAACTCTGGGCAAATGAAAATGCTCTTTTCAACACTTGTGAATTCACATAAAAAATAACAATGCGAGTGGAATAGAGAATCCAAACTTACCAGAACAATCTCTATAAAATGTGTGACCTCTGTCACAATACTGTCCTTTTTCCTTTAGGCATAGTACCTATACCTTACCTACGGGTTGACCCTATGAATGCACTTCCTCCTTCCATTTCAGTAGGTATGCCCCTTTAAATTCCTATTTTACTTTGGTACATGTCAATACCCTTCTTGGTGCCCCTGCCCGCACAGTATAGGTCAACCCTTCTTGGGTCTGCCTACCTGCCCTCTTCCATCCAATAAATGCTCAGTGCACCCTCCTTCTCCTTCTTGAGTTGCCTTCAAGTGCACCCTCCTTCTCCTTCTTGAGTTGCCTTCATAGTTCATTGCCCTAGTATACCTCTTTATCTATACTATAACTCAAAACTACTTGGAAATGTTAAAATCCACCTCACTCTCCACTCTTGCTTCTCAATACTTCGCTTCATATCCTAGAGTTCTCCATTACATTTCCATTCCTACACTTCCAATGGACACCACACATATATATGTAGATTTAAATATATAATACTCTTACTTATGCTATACTTGTCCCACTATCCTTCAAGTCGTCAGAATAGTTATTAGACTGACATTCCTTGAATGATTATCACAATCCATTCTCCTCTGGCTTGCTGTATGTAATTACTCACACTTCCTTCTTAGTTGTACGTGATGTATATTCTATTGTACTTTATAGTAATACATACGATATATCATGTTCATAATGAACCACAATGTGTACCTCCTTCTCCAATGTACACATACCAAAGTAATACCATCATAATAAACATTAATCCTCATAGTTCTTACTTATACAAGCATATCCCTGTACATGCCTATATGCGATGTGAAACTGTCACAGTAACTAACAATGTGCGCATACTTCCTTATGTGCACATACTTCTCCCTACAACACTTGACGGTTCTCACAGTATCTCAGATTGTACTTTTCCTGTTCGTGTCTTTGTGTTTCTTTTTTTGTATGCATACGGGTAGTTGTGTAGCCTGATTCTTCGGCCTACTTATGTAAAATAAGTTAAAGATTATAGGAAACCACAGAAATTGAGAAGGACTTCAGCGATAGAAGTGTATACAAATGGAAAGAGGGAGAGATAGACCGATACTCAATAGGAAAGTAAGAAAGGAAAAAATAGAAACGGTTGTTAAGATCGAAGAAGTGAAAGAAGATAGCCCTAAAGACAGGAAACTCTTCTCATGCGGTTGACTTACATATTATGAGACATTACCATATGATTCAGTCCTGACTCGATATAACAACAAAATCCATTAAGGCGATTATATAACGGGGAATCACAGTGTCCGTAAAACAAGCAAGACTTTGTATAATGACGAGATCACTGATTTGCGGCAAATCTTGCTTGTCCGACACGTCAAGATGAGTATGCAGGAGTAACTAAACTATACGACAGTATAAGAATTTGAGAATAGAATACAGAGATTGGAATAATAGAAAATTGTGAAGGTGGTTCGATGAACCCTCTGCCAGACGCTTAAATGTGATTTGCAGAGTATCTATGTAGATGTAGATGTAGATAGTTTAAGATTTGAAGAGAATTCGGGGTAGGAAAACGAATATGGAAGTAATACCAAACACAAATCGGGATCTGACAGTCGTCACTCCGCCCGCTAACACAGAACATTAACGTCCTTGGGGTGTATAGAACTTTAGGTCTTTTATGTTGTACTTTCCCTTTTCTGATCCATGTATAGACTCTACTAAAAATAGTGTCTTAGGATGAATTATTGTTTGTACTTGGAAAGGTCCATCATACTTCCGAAAAAATTTATGTCTTTCTTTCTTTAAGGCCGAGCTCTGAAGATGCTGCCTCACAAGAACTAAATCATCAACCTTATATTGGGGTTCGATAGCCTTCTCGTTATATTTGCCCACTCGTTGTTGTGCTCTGTCAAGTATGTTCTTACTGACTATCTCCTGTTTAAGTTGGAAGTCGTCTTCAGATTGCTCAGGCCATACAAAACATTTAATAAGGGATTCTCCAACAAAGGGTTTACGTGTTACCTCCAAAGGTGCTAAGCCTATTGATAAATGTGGTAACTCATTTAAAATAAGCTCAAAATCTTATCATTTTCGTTGCCCATGATGTATGTTTTTCACGGCAGTATGTGTGATATAACTTCCCAATTTCTTTCATAACCCTTTCACGTGGGTTAGAAGATGGATTATAGTTGGAGATTAATATTCGATGAATATTTTCCCACGCTAGAAATTCCTTAAACTTGTTACTAGTAAACTGTGGTCCATTGTCGGAAAGGTACCGTTTCAGTTTTCCTACCTCAAGAAAGTACTGTTGCAGACAATATTTCACTTTAAACCTTCTCTGAAAGTCGGCCCAAGATGAAAAACCCAGTTACTTACTCTATCCTGCATAAGCTTGAATTCTTTCCATAACTCATCGACATTTTTCTTAGTGTCATCGAGTTCATAAGAGAGAGTTGTAGACAAGTTGTCAGAGGTTACCCTCACAGCAAGTTTTCTGTCTGTCATTTCCTCTATCTGTTTCTCCAGACCACTTATATTTAGGGTGTCTGAAGTTGTCAGTTTTTCCTTAAAATTTACCGAGCGAGGTGGCGCAGTGGCTAGCACACGGGACTCGCATTCGGGAGGACGACGGTTCAATCTCGTGTCCGGCCATCCTGATTTAGGTATTCCGTGATTTCCCTAAATCACTCCAGGCAAATGCCGGGATGGTTCCTTTGAAAGGGCACGGCCGACTTCCTTCTCCGTCCTTCCCTAATCCGATGAGACCGATGACCTCGCTGTTTGGTCTCTTCCCCCAAACCAACCAACCAACCTTAAAATTTCTCTCTACATCATCAACTCTAATGTTGATGCCTGGAATTTGCAATTGGACAATAGAGATCATCTTATCCTGTCTTTCTACACTGTCTTTTAAGGCATGCAACCTTTGCTTTACCGCATCAAATGCAACATTGCATACATTTGGAAATGATCCAAGTTTTTTGACAAGTCCCGTTTCTACATTATTACATTTATCTTCAATGTCAAATTCTAATTTTTTAGTTAAATCTCGAAATTGCTCATCCTGTCTTTGGTTGAACTCAGTAAATAGTTGTTCAATGTGAGTATTCAGATGAACTGGTCAGTTCACTCTTTAAATCTAATTTCAGATTTTCTACCTTATTATTTAAAGAATCAAACTCAGTCTTTAACAAAACTGTATTAGCTGCTTGATTGTTTAAGGTTTCACTTTGGTTACTTCAAATCTCGCTCTGAGCATCTAACTTGGTGTTCAATTGTGTATTTACTAAATCTAACTTAAGACTTCGATCACTTAGTTCTTGTCTTAATGAAGCATTTTGAGTATTTAAATCTGCTCTTTGAGCATCTAACTTAGCATTTAGTTCTTGTCATAAAGCCACTGAATCTGCTCTCGGGCTTTAAGTAAATTCAATACCTCAGACCAGTCTGGTGCCTCTTTACACACTGCCATAGCCATGGCTGGTTCTGAAGTTTCCCCTGTTTTTTGAAGGCTATCCATATTCCCTATTGATTTTCGACCTAGTGATCATCTGAAACAACTTCCCCTCTAAATGTACTAGCTACAGTACTATAGTCTTTGAACATTATTGTTGTTCGCTCACCCAGCGTAGAGTTTTATGCTGCATCGCCGAGCAGGCACTGCTGAGAAGCACAGGCGCCAGCAGCATTGAGCGTTGGTTGCAGCATCGGCGAGCGGACGCGAAGTTAGCAACGGTGAATGGCAGCTGTTGCAGTCAGCAACAGTGGCGGGTTACTGCGTCGGCGTCACCTGGTTACTGCACCAACGTCGGTGGCTGGTACTGCGTGTGTGAGACTTGCTTCCTCCCCACACCCAAATCTTCTTATCCGAAGTATTTTCTTCATCTTCTTTCATGTGGTATTTATTAAATCATTCACCCCTTTCTCTATTTGGGCCGCACCCAATTCTCTGGAACAATTTCTCAGTTTTGTTATTATTGGTTGCTATCGCAACCTCAATATCTTATTGTCTCAATTTATTTAAAAAATTCCTCCTTTTCGAGTCCTGATCACATCGGTCGCCATATTCTGGCAGTTTCCAGTGATTATAGGAAGCCGTGTGGTGCTGGTGTGCAAGACTCACATGTCCCATTCATCGATGGACTTGCTTGGAGGTGCTTTGCCGATCTTCTTTTCAGGATAGCTGGCTGCGTCTATCTCCCCAACTTCTTCTCCAACGGTATAATGCTGTTTGGAGGAATTTTCTCTACTCTCAAAATGATTCCGTACGCTCAAGATACTTTTAAATCAATTCCACTATATTTTCACTTCCACAGACAGAACACCACATAATAGTTTTCACATATATAAACAATGTTTCGTAAACCCAATGACTCGCGGACCATCAGAACTATAAAGTACTTTTACAATAAATTCAGTTCCAGACATCCCTCAAAGTTCTTGCAAGCTCACCATCACTCTCTCAAGAGAGTAAGTAAGTAAGTGTCTTTTTCTTTTCTTCTAACACAATTCAACTGTTCACAATAATGACTGACGTAGCACTGTTACAGAGTAAGGCGCACTTGCTCCTTGTGCTGGGCATGTAGCTTCTGTGGCGAATGTGGCAACCACTTGCCCGCATCGATCAACTGTCCACATTGTAGCATTCTCTTGATACACGTCCACCCTAAGCGAGGTAGACACTCTCCCATCTCTAACTCTTGTACATAAAATATCGGGTGTTCAAGACAGTGGAAAGCCGAGGCTCTAGAACTGGTGTCAAAATTCTTGAGGCACTGCATCATGGCTCGGAGGAACCGTGACAGCAGCGCCACCATGTTGGATAATGCTTTTCGTGCAGCCACTGGACGTCGTGTTATGACTAAAACTGTGCACAAAAGGCTGCATGATGCACGACTTCACACCCAACATCTGTGGCGAAGTCCGTCTTTGCAACCATGACACCATGCAGAGTGGTACAGTTGGGCCCAACAACATGCCGAATGGATCGCTCAGGATTGGCATCACGTTCTCTTCACCAATGAGTGTCACATATGCCTTTAACCAGACAACTATCGGAGATGTGTTACGAGACAACCCAGTTAGGCTGAACGCCTTAGACGCACTGTCCAGTGAGTGCAGCAAGTTGGAGGTTCCCTGCTGGTTTGGGGTGGCATTAGGTGGGGCCGACATACACTGCTGGTGGTCATGGAAGGCGCCATAATCTCTATACGATACATGAATGCCATGCTCTGACCGATAATCGAACCATATTGGCAGCATATTGGCGAGGCATTCGTCTTCATGGACTACAATTTGCGACTCTGTTGTGCACATCTTGTGAATGACTTCCTTCAGGATAATGACACTGCTAGCTTAGAGTGGCCAGCATGTTCTCCAGATATGAACCCTATCAAACATCCCTGAGATAGATTAAAAAGTGTTCTTTATGGACAAAGTGACCCACCAACCACTCTGAGGGATCTACGCCGAATTGCCGTTGAGGAGTGGGACAATCTGGACCAACAGTGCCTTGATGAACTTGTGGATAGTATGCCATGATGAATACAGGCATGCATCAATGCAAGAGGACATGATACTGGGTATCAGAGGCACTGGTGTGTACAGCAATCTGGACCACCACCCCTGAAGGTCTCGCTGTATGGTGGTACAACATGCAATGTGTGGTTTTCATGAGCAATAAAAAGGGTGGAAATGATGTTTATGTTATCTCTGTTCCAAGTTTCTGTACAGGTTCCGGAACTCTCGGAATCGAGGTGATGCAAAACTTTTTTTGGTGTGTGTTACTTGCAAAAGCTAAGCAGTGTGTTCCTTTTACTCCTACTTTTATTCGTGTATATTGGTAGTACGATATATTCCACCTCTTGGAGGCATGCAGTTCAGACTCAAAATTTATTAGTTTCTTAGTTTTTTATAGAACTAAATAAATGTTTTAAGCTTTTGGCTTTAACCATCTGCCATGGTTGATAAGTTTTAACAGAAATTACATTTAAATGATGGCCAGTTATTATACCTCTTTTCAGTTTTATAGCTTTCTTGTGTGGATTTTTCTTGTTAAAGTTTTTATTTAACATGTGCACATGAAAATGGGTATCGTTACAAAGAAGTTGAATTGGTGGCTAAAACTTACCTTCAGGAGATGAAATTCCAGTGCTATTGATAGACAAACAATAATAATAGTAGTAATAAAATAATAATAAAAGTGCAGAAATGGACTGAGGAAAGTTAGAAAAAGGATGGAGGTTTCACTCAATCCCCAGGATGATAGGGATCACATCTTTTTTGAGGGTGAGAAGAAAGAAAGGATTTTTTTTCCACTTTTAAGTGAGTCTGTTAGCAGTACTTGAACTTCATCTCCTGAAGTTAAGTGATGGCTAGTTGTTATGTTCCTTTCCAGTTTTATAGCTTTCTTGAGTGAATTTTCCTTTTTAAAGTTTGTTACCTGCACTAGTCAAATAGTAAAAATAATTAAAGGCGTTAATGACCCATCTGTTGTGTGTCCAAACACAAAATCATCATTAGTCGTTACATGACAGTCAGCTGTCACAGGATCTGTCAGGTGTTTTAAGTATTTGTTAATTGACTGAAAGTGGTTAATAGGCTTTTGCCTTTTAAAACAACAGTTGCAATTATATTATAACTCTTGTTTCTTCCTGTTTTTACAGTATCCTGATCATGCTAGATGCCTGGTGGATGCATTATGGGATAATTGCGATGAGCTGAGAAATTGGCCCGAAATGTCCAGACTTGGAATGGTGCAGAATGACACTGGCAACCTGCCAGCAGTAAAAATTATTGTAAGCTGCATAGAGTGTGCAGTTTCTGGTAAATCAGTGACAGGCAATGCAAAATTAGGGCAAAAAAAGGTAAGTTCCATTTTTTGGACATTAGTAAATTTTCAGTGATTTATAAAAAGAAACTTTAATATTACACATAATATTTAACAGTTGTGAGCAGTTTATATGCTAGAGCTTTCAGTATTAATTTCTATCCCAAATTAAACAAAAGCATGATACAGAATAGTGTATAACTTACAATACACATAAGAAAATTGCAAAATCAAAGGATGAATGTGATAATAGAGCTTTACATAGGGTAAATGTGCGGACACATATGCAGTTTGCCTAGTCTGTGTATATTTCTTCTTCATTTTCCCAGTTGCAGGATTTTAAACCTTTCTTTAAGATAGCTGTGAATAACTATGGTGATATGGAATTCCCTTTCATCCATCTTTTTTAAATTCTGAATTTCTTGTTATCAAAATGAAGTATAATGGAAGCTGTAACATTGATAAATATATTCTTTAGAATACTATCATAAGTTATATCAGTGACTTGCTTCTTAAGGGCTTCTGGTACAGAAGTTGTTGCAACTGAGTCTGAAACGTTATGAATCACAGACAAAGTGGTGATTCATAATCATTGCTCCTTTGTGCAATTTTATTCATGACTTGGAAATGGACCAGTCATCATGGATGTTTTTAACCTCTATGTCCATGCTTCATATACAGTAGCATAATTAACAGCACCTGCTTCTTGTTGTTGTTGTTTTCAGTCCTGAGACTGGTTTGATGCAGCTCTCCATGCTACTCTATCCTGTGCAAGCTTCTTCATCTCCCAGTACTTACTGCAACCTACATCCTTCTGAATCTGCTTAGTGTATTCATCTCTTGGTCTCCCTCTACGATTTTTACCCTCCACGCTGCCCTCCAATGCTATATTTGTGATCCCTTGATGCCTCAGAACATGTCCTACCAACCGGTCCCTTCTTCTAGTCAAGTTGAGCCACAAATTTCTCTTCTCCCCATTTCTATTCAATACTTCCTCATTAGTTAAGTGATCTACCCACCTAATCTTCAGCATTCTTCTGTAGCACCACATTTCAAAAGCTTCTATTCTCTTCTTGTCCAAACTATTTTTCGTCCATGTCTTTCAGTGCACTGTCAAACTCTTCACACAGTATCGTATCCCCCATTTCATCTTCATCTACATCCTCTTCCATTTCCATAATATTGTCCTCAAGTACATCGCCCTTGTATAGACCCTCTATATACTCCTTCCACCTTTCTGCGTTCCCTTCTTTGCTTAGAACTGGGTTTCCATCTGAGCTCTTGATATTCATGCAAGTGGCTCTCTTTTCTCCAAAGGTCTCTTTAATTTTCTTGTAGGCAGTATCTATCTTACCCCTAGTGAGATAAGCCTCTACATCCTTACATTTGTCCTCTAGCCATCCCTGCTTAGCCATTTTGCACTTCCTGTCGATCTCATTTTTGAGATGTTTGTATTCCCTTTTGCCTGCTTCATTTACTGCGTTTTTATATTTTCTCCTTTCATCAATTAAATTCAATATGTCTTCTGTTACCCAAGTATTTCTACCAGTCCTCGTCTTTTTACCTACTTGATCCTCTGCTGCCTTCACTACTTCATCCCTCAGAGCTACCCATTCTTCTTCTACTGTATTTCTTTCCCCCATTCCTGTCAATTGTTCCCTTATGCTCTCCTTGAAACTCTGTACAACCTCTGGTTTAGTCAGTTTATCCAGGTCCCATCTCCTTAAATTCCCACCTTTTTGCAGTTTCTTCAGTTTTAATCTACAGTTCATAACCAATAGAGTGTGGTCAGAGTCCACATCTGCCCCTGGAAATGTCTTACAATTTAAAACCTGGTTCCTAAATCTCTGTCTTACCATTATATAATCTATCTGATACCTTCTAGTATCTCCAGGAATATTCCATGTATACAACCTTCTTTTATGATTCTTGAACCAAGTGTTAGCTATGATTAAGTTATGCTCTGTGCAAAATTCTACCAGACTGCTTCCTCTTTCATTTCTCTTCCCCAATCCCCAAACACTTCTATTCTCTTTTGTGCCATTCTTCATTGCTGTTTATTTACTTTTTTGGAAAATATAAATGATGCAAATTATGTGTACTTGGAATATGTGAATGTTATATTATTACTGCTGTTTATATTTATATCTAATTCTGTATTGCCATTACATTACACTTAATTTTTCTGGGACTGTTTACACAATTAAACCACTGATCTACAGTTAATGCAGCATGCCATTTGCAACACAAGTATTCGCAGATAGTACTTATATTGCAAAATTGGACTTAAAATTGCAGCAGCAGTAAACATTTGCTTGGGAAAGAAACATAAGCATAATGGTATGATGGGACTATTCTAACCATTGTGAGATGAGATTTTTGGGCTTCTTGACCCACCTTTTTCCCTCTCTCTCTTGGGAATCTGTTGCTGTCAGACAGTTGTGTGTTTTTGTAGATTATGACAAAAAAACTGTTCAAAATAATGTGTCACATCTTTATTCTGTTGCGTAGTTGTAGCAGCGTTCACTTAAACTTTGCTCTTGCTTGTTCTGCTCTTGCTTGTTCGCAGTGTTCTACAGTTATGCATTAAACAACATGATTTCCAGTTTATTGTACTGAACTTTGTGTTTTTATTCTGCTGGTGTCAGTCATTTAATCCACCATTTTTATAGATGGTCTCATAATTTTTAGGTACAACTATGTTGATAACATATTTGTCTCACAGATGAATTACGTGTGTGAAATGTTATACTATCACCAACACGGCCCATCCAAACACCCATTCACATGTGAAACAGTAAAAAACTGAACTCTGTAGATCTCACAGTAGAAAACAAAAATCATCAAACCCATAGCAACCAGCAAAACTATGCACAGCAGATCCAATCATCCTGCAACACACGAACTGTTAAGGTAAGGTAGTTTTAGATACACACTAAACAGATTTAAAAGATTCCATACACATAAAGTAAGCTTTTTAACAACAGAATAAGCCACAAATATGAAATATTATGGAAATGATAGTTACTATTCACCATACAGCATGCTGAGTTGCAGATAGGCATAACAAAAAGACTGTCAAACAAAGCTTTCGACCAAACAGGACTTCATCAGTACTAGACAACATACATGTACACACACTCACACAAACCCAACTCACACACGTGACCAGTCTCTAGCTGCCAAGGCCAGACTCGTTGCCTTAGTAGCCAGAGACTGGCCATGTGTGTGTGTGTGTGTGTGTGTGTGTGTGTGTGTGTGTGTGTGTGTGTGCGTGTGTGCGTGCGAGTTGCATTTGCATGAGTGTGTGTGTGTGTGTGTGTGTGTGTGTGTGTGTGTGTGTGTGTGTGTGTGTGTGTGTGTGTCTTTTGTCTAATTCTGATGAAGGCGTGTTAGACCAAAAGCTTGGTTTGACAGTCTCTTTGTTGTGCCTATATGCGACTCAACAGATCTCCACCATATGGTGAGTAGCAATTATCCTTTTCATAATATTGCCATTATTCCATCCTGGATTTTTCAATTGTTCAATAAATAAGAAAATATTATGAGAAAACCAGGATACAACTAACATGCAGTATGAGTAATACACCCCAAAATTGATTAGAAACACTAACTGCAGGCTCAGATAAATTGAACAAAGCAGGCACAGATCAGTTGACCAGCAATGGCAGTGAACTTTTTTATGTAATGTTTAACAAACCATTGGAGAGAATAGATTGCCACCCACCTCCTAGAAGAGGTTTTGAGTTGCAGAAGAAGAAGAAAAAAAAAAAAAAAAAGAAAGAAAGAAAAGCACAACTCTCACACGCATGGCCTCTATCTTGAGGCGCTAATGCCTGATTCAGCAGTCAGGCCTTAGCACCTGGAAGCATAGGCTGTACATGTGTGAGTTATGCTTGTGTGAATCTGTGTGGGTTTTCTCCTTCAGAAGAAGGACTGTATCCAAAAGATTAAATATTTTCAGCATTCTGTGTGCCTGCTTATCGCTCAGCACCGCTTTTATGTGGTGAGCAACTGTCTATCCTTTCCATATAGTTGTTATTCGATCTTGGACTTTCCATTATGTAAAGTTTAGAAACTGTAGAATAAGATTATCAGAACACCTGTTTTTGTTGTTGTGATCACTGCTCCATAGACATAATGTGGCTGCTCTCTTTGCTAATTTATCTTATGCTCTCCTTGCTAATTTATCTTATGCAAGTCTTTCCATACCTGTAACAATAACGGAGGTTCCAGGCCATGTATATACTTCCTTCAAACTCAAGTTTCTCTGAACTACACAGATGGAAATGATCTCTCCAGTGTATGCTGCACTCTTGCAATTCTCCTGGCCTAAACCTCAACTATACTGAATCCCGCTGCCTCACCTTAACTTTCCCCTCTCTCTGTTGTCCACACTACTACTTCCCTATACAGATTGTGTACAGCCATCTCCAGGGCTGATTAGAGAATATTTCTTTGCACAAGTGACATCATTTGGTGTCCTGCCTCTCACTTTTTCTTTGTACACTTCCACCCATGTCACTTTTCACTACTAACTGTGATGTGCAGGGTTTTTGAGACATGAAAATGAAAAATGCACCACATTGTAGAGCATCTCATAGAATTTATTTCTTTATCATCAATACACCTCTACATGTGAACCTGTTGTAGCACAAAGAGTACCGAGTCTATAATCAATTTCTTGCCAAGTTCTTTGTAACATTTCCTCTGTTATTGTTGCAATCGCATTAGTGATATGATGTCACAACGTAGGAATATCATCCACTTTGGTCGCATACATGCGATCCTTCATGAATCTCCACATGCAGATATCAAGCGGCAAAATGTCGGGTGAACGTGGTGGCCAGGCAATGGGTCCTCTTGCGTCTGAGCCAACGATTGGGAAATTTCCTATCCAGGAACTTGCAAACATCCATCGACCAATGCGGTGGAACTCCATCTTGTCGAAAAATGATGTTGGGTTGCAAGTCTTCCATCTGAGGGTACACAAACTGCTCCAACTTGTCCAGATACCCTGACCCATTCACTGTTTGTTCCGCAAGGAAGAACGATCCAACAATCCTTTCGTGCATTATCCTGCACCAGACTTTTAGTTTAGGGCTATCACGAACATGTGCAACAACAACGTTTCGGTTTTGCGAACTCCAATTCCAGACGTTATGCCTATTAACCCTTCCTGATAGATGAAAGGTTGTCTCCTCTGAGAATAAACATCTTTCCAGGAAGCTGGCATCCATATCAATATGCTGCAGCATATCTACAGCAAACTGTGGTCAGCTTGGTTTTTCGTTCGGCATCAGATGTTGCAGAATTTGCAATTTGTAAGCACACATACGAAGATGCTGGTGAACTACATGATGCAATGTTGATCGAGGTACATCAAGTTGTCTAGATGCTTGATGAAATGACTTACGTGGCCTTCTGAGAAACGTTTGTCTGATGTCCTCCACTGTCTCTTCTGAAACTCCATAACGTGCACCGCCAGAATGTTTCAGTACACTTCCTGTTGCCAGAAACTTCCTGCATCATTCCTTAATTGTTTTCACATCAGGTGGATCACATTCATAGACACGATGATAATTTATTTACACAGTAATCAGTGATTTTGTTTCTGCAAACCACACTACTGCTTGCCTGTGCTGCTGTGGAGTCGCCATTTTCACTTCATGCGACCATGCTGCACTCTGGCGACGATACTTGGCACTTCTGATACGGGAATATAAATCCTTTGAGCTGCTCTACAATGTGGTGCATTTTTCATTGCCATATCTACTGTGGTTTTTCTCTCCTGGGTCCTTGAAATCTGGGAGATTTGAGTAGGACACCCTGTACATAATGACATGCTCTTATCAAAAATTGCGAAGAGTAGTGTCACTGGAAAACTCATGCACTTGCTAGAAACATATTTAAAGGGTAGACAACAGTGCACGGAGATTATCTACTGTAATGGAGAAACACTGGACAGGAGAACGTCAAGTATACAAAAATATACATTTTGGTGTTCCTCAGGGCTCTATTTTAGGTACAGTCCTATACATACGCTATGTAAATGATTTCTCAAGTTCTCTTGAAAATAATCAATTGATCACTATGTATGCAGATGATACATCTGGTGTCTGCTATGCAATCAGCCCAGCCTAGTGAAGAGATACATAACTGTATTGAAAAGGCAAGAGCCCTCTCTTCCTCTATTTCCATCCCTCCTCCCTGTCCTCTTCAGCTCTACGTTGTGTAACTCCTCTGTCCACTTCCATGCTCTGTATCTCTCTTACTTGCTCTACCCTCTGAACTCCTTCCGTTGTGTTGTGCAGCCACTGAATCATCAGGCAAAAGACCTGCCATATACTTTCCTGTTACTCCCTCCTTGCCTCATTCATACTTCCCTACTCCCTCCCCACCTCCAACAGTAAAGTATGAGGATACAAGATTACACAGTTGTTTTGTAGCCAAGCTTTTGGATTCATTGATTGAGGTTGAAATCTTGTACCCATTTCAAATGTAAATGAACAATCTCTATTAGCAGTAAATTTATTCATTTGTTTGTCTGGAAAAATCATCCAGAAGTTAAAAGTTTTATTATTATGTAAGAAGATTTATTAAGAACCAAGTCTTATTTTGTATGTTTTCTTATTTTTGTGTGATTTATTCTACGAGTTCCATGCCATCCTAAGAATCTTAAAACTGTAATTGCCATCATGACATGCAAAGTAATCAGAGGCGGCACAGAATCTTTGGCATGAATCAAGGGGCAAGGAATACCAACAACCAGAAGATTATGATGATAATGTAAACTCCGATTGTGGATACACTTGTTTTTTGCTTCAGAAGTTTGGAGTTTGTTTAAAAACGAGATGTACCTAGTTGATTAATATCAGATTACTACATAATTAAAGGTATAATAATAGCCATCTTACCCAGAGTTGACGAATCCTGGTTTTAGTAGAAGTTGAATTCTTCTGCAGGCATAAGAAGAACTATCAACGAGTCAGGAGTTCACAGAAGTCTTTGTACTGAAGAGCAGTGGCGCGGTAATTTATAAATTAACTGAACTGACGTGTGGCAACCGTGGTGCAAGACAAAGTTGAAGACAACTAAGCAATACTGGTCAGTACATAAAACTGAAAACTGAATAACAAAACTCAACATCAGTGAGGAAGACTGTTGCATGAAAGGAACAATGCTCATACAATAAGCCACTATTAACCATCCAAGGCTGAAATAGTCAAGGTATATATTCTTCTTTCAGAAGTAATGATTTTACAGAAGTAACTGGCAGTACTGACGTTACTATTCAGTGTCCAAGATAAATGACTTTACGATGCTGAAACCTCAAGAAGCCGTACAGCCTAAGGCACAAAAAGTGAAATCCAACAAATTTGAGTAATATATGCTTTAAAGCAGTCTTCTGCGTGTATTGGAATTTCTGTTTGTGAATAAAGCTGCTTATAGCAATGCGATTCAACTTCAGTTGATAAAGAATTGAACAGCCTTAGAATTATGAGAATACATTGTACATCCAGAGTTCATTTATCAAAAGTGAAGACAGAACTTGAACCTCAAAGGAAATTATGTATCCGTAGTGGTTATATTGACTATTTAAACTGAGTTATCCAGCAACAATCAAGAATTTCAGCTACATCTCCCAAGATACAGACAACCGAAGCACCCAAGATGAGTGGCCCTACATGTCATTCAAAACAAGCAAGTCGGCAACTGTCCTTGGTGGTGTTGCAGTTCAACATATTGCTGGCAGACGGCATGCGTACTAACATTAGCAGACTATGCCATGCTGCAAAAAGCATTTCAGCTGTCCATGACAATGTGCAAAACACCATAACTCAGTGGGTTCAGAAATTTTTCATTTTCTTTTCAAAGTCCAGTGGCGTGACCAGGTGAATACAGAGATTAAAGTGAAATATTTTATTACTACAACTTCTATGAATATACTAGTTGATTATGATATGGTCCCTGTGACATTCATATGTTCTATTGTTACGGTGTTCTTACATACAGTAAATTACAACCAGGTTATTACAGCCAATATACATTCACCCATTCCACAACTTACATTGGATGCAGTTCGCTACAACTACAGTATTGCGATATATAATTATAAATTTGTTTTAGTTTTGGAATAATACAATGGCCCACATAGAGCACAACATGACCGTGCTAATACAGCCAGTTTTTCAACAGTTGGCTCACTTAAATAATACAGTTATGCATGTGAATGACAAGTTCACCTGAGTTGAAAACATATTGACACAAATTGATACCAGAAACTCACAAATTTAGAAACGCGGTTTAATGAATTCACTACCCATTTTAATGGTAGAATAGATAGATAGGAAACAGGATGGAACATGGGCTTTGATCATGTTTCTGATATATACAGGTGGTTAGAAATAGTGTAAACTAAACAAAGTGGTACCGTAGAGCACATACATGTTATCAAGGCAGAAAGTGACAGGTTAGTGCATAGAATTGTGATGTTAGAAAAAGAAGTGATGCATACTAAACAATGTTACATAGTTACACTGACAAAAATATTGATGTGTTGTCAATAATAATTAACAAAGTGGAACCGAGATTGCAAAAGTTTGAATTAAATAAGGACAAATATTGTACAGGAGTATGTACTAAAAGTATAGAGTTAGTAGACAACAAATATACATTTACAACAACTACTACATGTGCATCGTCAAGAGCACCGACAGTTCACAGCTGTGATAGTTTTAGTACAAACACACATGCAACGATATCAAAAAATAATGCTTTTAGTTTAGATTAGACAAATAAAGAGTTAAGAAAAGATGTAGAAGGCCTGTTATTAAAGAACAAGATGGTACCTAATAACTGTGATCACAGCACAAAGCAAAGGGTTAAATCAGAAATGCCCCAAGTTTTCACCTTCAGGTGATATTTATCCAGTTTCATTTCTAAAGTTATTTAAGGGCATGTTACCTGATTCCTGATTAGATTCTAATAGGATAAATTTTGTAATAAGCCACTTGATGAGCGATGCTGCATAGTGAGTTATGCTAAAGCTAGAACAATTCACAACTCGTTGAATTCGAAACAGCATTTAGGTCTAAGTAGTGGAGTGAAGAAGCCCAAAAGAAATGGAGATTAGAGCTTTTGAGATCAAAACCTTACAATAACAGTTCATGGAATGGATACAGATACAGAGATTTTGTGGAGTGGCGCCTCAACAAAATAAAATATATAGACGATCCTGTAGGGCAGGAGTGTTTATTGGAAGCTGGTTACCATGGCATGTAAGGGTCAAATTGTTAGAAAAGGATTGGGGAAAAGTGAACAACTTACTGAGATGTCTAGAAGAGGTAGATACAGTGGAAAGACAAGCTGAAAGATGGCACACAGGCAGCGCTACCAATAATACTAACCAACACAGTAATTTTAACAGAGGATCTCATCCACTAAAGAGGATGCTACAAATTTGGGAAACAGGGTAAACAACAGACATGATTATAATCATTCAGGGAATAGATACAGAAATGGGAACAATTACAGAAATTTTCACAACAGCATATTTAATAGTACTACCACCATGGAGAGGGAAAAGTAATACGCTTCCAGGGAGAGGCTCCCTCGCCTGAAGCAATACAAAACAAGCCACAACAAATCTCTTATAGCTTAATTTAGTACGATCATGACTGCACTTTAACAGATGTTCTACTACATGAAGATAACACACAAACAAAAGAATATATGAATCCAAAACTGACATGCATTGTTAATAACGTAACTGTGGACGTTATTTTAGATTCTGATTGTGACATGTCAGTGGTTAATTATCACTTCTTACAGTGAAATAATTTGTTGGATGCTTTCCTTCAGTTACCACTCACACGAATAAAGATAACAAGCATGACAGGCAAACTAGTATTCACAGAATTCTTTGTTAAGTGTACAGTAAAGATGCATACATTTCAACAAGCAAAGTTTGTAGTGGAAGGTTTAATTGTGCCCATGATTCTAGGCATAGATTGGTTGTCAGACAATAATGTATCTTTAAACTTCCAAAATGAGACACCGATATTCACATATGAACAACAAGAGGACTTGTGTGTCATACATTTTGAGCAAAGTAACAGCCAGATTAGGGCTCACTTTAATGACAGAAGCTACACTACAATAGGATGACAGGCACCAATTACATGCAGATAAACAGATATAACTGATAACATTAACATATCAAAGAACCTAATTATTGATGAAAAGAAGGATTTGATTTATTTATTTTATAGGCATATAAAAATATTTTCAACATGTGTAGGTGTTATTGAAGAGTTTGTTTGTAGGTCATAGATTAAACCACACAATGCATTTCACTTCAGAACCTATTTCATATATGAGTATTGACAAAGTCATTAGTACAAAAAGAAAATGAAAGAATGTTGCAGTGGAATGTTATAGAAATGTCCAATAATGGTTACAATAATCCATTAGTTATTGTTAAAAAAGTGGATAGCAATGTACTCATAGAGTTAGATGCACAAATTGTGATTAGAATAATCGGGACACAGGGAGAGAGGTTCCCTATAATACAGGAGCTGCTAGCGAAATTTGGACTAAAATATATCAGCACAGTTGACCTGACAGGAGGTTGCTGGGAGATTACCTTAGATGAAGATTCATGGGAGTATACCACATTCCTGTTTGAAGGAAGGTCATATCAGTTCCTAAGTGCTACCATTCAGCCTTAACATATCAGTCTCCGTTTTCATAAGAGCTTTGAATAAAGCGACAGGCAATGAGTTACAAAGTAAACTGTTACATTACATTAATACTTATTCCATAGATCATGAATACAACATTTCGTAATGATGTGGGACATGTCACTTGGACATATTTTAGTTACACAACATAATCATTATTATTATTGTCTTTTTTTTTCACTACTTCATATCTAAAAATTCGTCTGTTGAGTAGAAGGAGACGTCATTCAGAAATTCTTTTAATTTTTAAATGTTTGTTGGCTGTCTGTCAGACTTTTAATGCTAGTTGGCAAATGACCAAAGATTTTTGTGGTAGCATGATTCACCCCTTTCTGTGCCAAAGCCAGATTTAACCCAGAATAGTGAAGATCATCCATTCTTCTAATGTTGTAGCTAAGCACCTCACTATTATTTTTGAATTGGGGTGGGTTATTAATAACAAATTTCATATGTGAATATATGTATTGTGCAGGTACTGCGAATTTCCTGAGTTCCTTAAATAAATGTCTCCAAGGTGATCTTCGGTGGGCTCCAGCTATTATTCTGATTACTTGCTTTTGAGCAATGAATACTTTTTCTCTTAGTGATGAATTACCCCAAAATATGATGTTATATGAAAGCAGTGAATGAAAGTAGGCATAGTAAGTTAATTTACTGAGATTCTTATCACCAAAATTTGCAACAACCCAAATAGCATAAGTACCTGAACCTAACTGTGTCAGCAGATCAACAGTGGATTTTTTCCAATTCAATTTCTCATCAGTGCATGTACCCAGAAATTTGGAGTGTTCTGCCTTGTAACAGACTTATGTTCAAAGTCTGTATTTATCAATGGTGTTATTCCATTTACTGTACAGAATTGTATGCACTGCATTATTTTTTTCAAAATTTAGTGAGAGTCCATTTACAAAGAGCCATTTAATAACTTTCTGAAAGACATTATTTACCATTTCCTCAGCTTCTAGTTTGTTGTGTGTGATTACTGTACTTGTATCATCAGCAAAGAGAACTAGCTCTGCATCTTGATGAATATCGAGTGGCAAGTCATGAATATATATTAAGAACAATAAGGGACATAAGACTGAACCCCTTGGGACACCATTCTTTATACTTCCCCAGTAAGAGGATTCTGCTGATTTTTGCAGACTACCTGTACTGTTAACTTCAATCTTTTGCATTCTTCCAGTTAAATGTTTATCAGATGAGGTAATCTCAGACATTATATTATTACCCCTTTAGTAAGCCATTGCTTCTTAGATGGTTTCTTACAGATATATTTCACAGCTTTGTTAGGGAAACTGTTTTCAAATATAATCAGAAAGGTATCATGGAATAGGTTAAATTTTAAATTAGCCTCAGGTTCTCTGTACACCTCATCCCAGTCCAACTGTTGCAAACTTTTCCTACAATTTGCAGTTACTAAATCATTAATCGAACATACTATTTTGGAGAAACTTTTTGCATTAACTGTATTGAGCTATGTCGTATACTGTAACTATTTATGCACCATTATCATTCAGATCATTCTTAACAGAAAAGTTTTTATTTGATCAAATTTTTCTTGGTCTATAAAAACATTATCTATCAGTGTATCGGTTTCCTGTACCAACTGTATGTCAAACTTAAAGAACCAAGTAATACTTCTAGGTCATTTCTGTCAGACTCTTTCAGAAAATCTACACTGAAATCCTTTAACAATAATTTGCTTCCCTCTGTCTGACAGATAATACTTTGGGCATTTAGTCTGAACCACACAGATTGGATGCGATCATACTGTGTCACAGAACCAGCTAACAAAAAGCAACTCAAATCATTTTTGGGATGGTGGGATTCTACAGAAAATTTCTTGCTAAATCAATGCTTAATGCACCAAATTTGATGAGATTTTTAAAACAGAGCACAATATGGAGATGTGATATAAATTGCCATGTCGAATTTTCGAAAGTAAAGAAAGTATTGACAGCATGCCATCTGCTGGTTCATCCGTATTTCGCTCTTCCTTTTCGTACGGCACTGGATGCATCAGGTACGGTTTGGGCTGTCACATATTCCAGTATGTGACTTATCACACATGAGAGAGAAAACCAACTGCTGTCATTAGTAGAATTTGCATGCAGCATGAACGAAATTATAGCATTACAGAAAAGGAAACATTATCAGTAGGTTGGACATTCAGGAAATTTAAATAACCACAAGCGGAACACGAGACAGTAATACATACAGACCATAGCGCGTTGACATTTATATTAAAGAGCAAACTTCAGTGCCGTAGGGTAACATTTTGGATTCTCTTTCTGCAGGAATTTCATTTTAACTATTAAATAGATAAAGGAGGAAGACAGCCAATGCACTGTCTTGACTACCAGTTGTGATTGCACATTATCTGTAACAGTAATTTGTGCCTCAAAATCTTTAGCTCTTCCCAATCCCAGCTCAAAAAAATTACTGTACTTATTACACTGTAATGAGTCACCAAAACATTGACTTGTAACACATTATCTTGTATGAACAGTCTGAACAAATGAAACAAGTCCAAATTAAAAATGTTTGCATTGTTTATAGGACATAGTATGTGAAATCAAACACACTTTGTAACACCACACAAAGTTTCTGCCAAACTGCACATGCAAAGTATTGGTATTTTGTGTCCATTATAAGCGGACTAAACAGAAACAAGCTTCGGTAGCCTTGTGCCACCTATGTCGTATCATATATGTCTTCATTGATGAGGGAAACAGACACATCTGAATCTGACTAAAATTTAATAGCCTTTTGATCCATTCTTAATTGGCCAAAAAGTTTGTACCTTTGTCTGTGGACTGCAGTGGAAGGTTTCCACAAAGTGGAAAAGAGAGCCTTTGTTGGTGCCAGCTGTAATGGTTGTGCCATCAAAACAGTTTCTTGCTGAGAACTACGCTTTAGCCATGCAATAGACTGGTGCCTGCCCTGGCTGCTTTGTAAACAGACAGTTTATATATGACCATGTTTACCACACTTGAAACACTGTGCTTCATGATAAGGACAAGCTTTTCTATCATGATATGGAAAACACTAAGCACAAGACTTAATCTTTTTATTCTGAAGCACATCACATATATCACAAAACTGAAAGTTTTTACCCTTACTTTTACTTTTAATGTGAGTTCTGCTTTTATTCACTTTAACATTAGCATAAACTGGAGACGGAGTGCCTTGTGCAGTATGAGCAAGAGAAATAGATGGAGCCTCAAAATCAACTTTAGTCGTGTCCACAATACTTTGAAACTCTACAACTGACAAACTTGTTTTCAGATCCAGATCTGGCAGTCTTAGAGTAGCAGTGTATATATAGGGTGGGTCACTAACTATTGCCACCTAAAATAACTCCGAAAGTATGATAGTAGCTGAAAAGTTCGTGGGACAAATGTTGCATGGAAAAACGGGGGCCATAATATGACATTGGTTTTTTGTTGCTAGGTGGGGTTGCGTCAGAGATATGAAGATCAGCTGTGTTCTTTTTTTAAATGAGATGCTGTAGTTTGGTACTTATATTCTGATAGCGGCTATTGAGATGAATCCAGTGATGTGCAACAGTATGGTCTTTGGAGGTCAACAAAGGTAAAAAAGGTGGCATGAATGTCCATTTACAGAAGGTGTTCGAAGTGATGACCATTGGTATCAGTGCTGTGCTGCAATCTTCTTATCATGGATTGAGTGGTTTTTCTTATCACTTCATCACTTATAGAAGCATATGCTCTGACAATTCTCTCTCATATATCGTGCAAATAGTAAATATTCACCGAATACAGCGTATCCAATTAATGTGCCATTGACATGTAAACATCATTCGACTGTTTTGCAATGCAACACTAATAGGAACAATAAGACTAGTATCGTCAAATCAAGCGAATGTGAATGATGTATTCCTTTGAAGAACAAGTCGATTTGTTTCTCATTTCTGGAGAATGCCAGTCGAATTCAGTGAGAGCTAGAGACTTATACGCCGAAAGATATCCTCAATGTACTCACTCTCCAGGCCGTACATTTAAATATGTGTATGATAAATTGAGAACAACTGGATCTTTAACACATCGGAAACATATCCAGCAAAGGAAAATTACTAACGAGGAGATGGAAATTGGTACTCTTGCCACTGTGGTTTGAGATCCTTGTGGTAGTTCTCATCAGACTGCAAGGGAATCTGGCATGAGACAGATTAGTGTTGTTCGTGTTGTGCATCGCCATAAATACCATCCTTACCATATCAGTCTCCACCAAGAATTAACTAATATGGATTGTATGTATCACATTGAATTCTGCTGATGGGCTCAACTTCAGATTCAGAGGGATGACACATTTATTAATTTGATTTTATTTACTGATGAGGCTACATTCACAAACCATGAAAATGTTAATGTGCATAACATGCATTATTGGGCAACTGAAAATCCATGTTGGCTGCAGCAAGTTGCAAATGAAAAACTGTGGTCGGTGAATGTATGTTGTGAGATTCTGGAGGACAGAATTATAGGCCCCTATTTCATCGAAGGAAATCTTCATGGTAGGAAGTACACCACATTCCTACAAGAAACATTAGGTCTGTTATTGGATGAAATATCTTTAGGAAGAGGGAACAGAATGTGCTGTCAAAAGGACAGGTGTCTGGCACATTTTTCGCTGATGGCTAGAAATGAGTTGCATAGACAATTCCCTAATCATTGGATTGGCTGTGGAGGAGATGTGTCATGGCTCGCTCGTTCACCAGACTTGATGCCTCTGGGTTTTTTTCTAGTGGGGATTCGTAAAAGACATTGTTTATGAAGATGTTCCAACGCAACCTGAAGATATGCGAGAGAGAATTGTCAGAGCATAAGCTTTGATAAGTGCTGATGTGATAAGGAATACCACTCAATCCATGATAAGAAGATTGCAGCACTGCATTGATACCAATGGTCATCACTTCGAACACCTTCTGTAAATGGATGTTCATGCCACCGTTGTGACCTTCAAAGACCTTACTGTTACACATAATTGGATTCACCTCGATAACCGCTATCAGAAAATAAATACCAAACTATGGCATCCTATTTAAAGAAAAAAAAAAAAAAAAAAAAAAAAAAAAAAAAAAAAAAAAACAAGTTGACCTTCATATCTCTGAAGTGACCCCACCTAGCAACAAAAAACCAATGTCATATCATGGCCCCCATTGTCCCATGCAACTTTTGGAGTTATTCTTGGTGACTGTAGTTAGTGACTCACACTGTATATGTGTCTGACTGTTTTGTGTAATTGCATCATGTAACATAATATCACTGTAATGTAGCCCACAAGAAGACTTGAACCAGGACCATTCCGTGTAAACTCTCGGATATTTTGATGGATCCTAAGGTGACCATTTCAGAATTAAGTCATATTTGGTACATGGACTTACATGTCTTAATAGTAAAACTGCCAAATAGAACTGCCCTAACTCTAACCATTTTTGATACATTCGTGTTTGAATGCTCAAGGGTGTGTACCCAGTCGTTAGCAGGGCACCAATTTCCTGATTTTAGGAGACTTATTATTCAGTTATGAGTTGACCTACAGACCTCAATTTCTTATGCATCTAGTATGTAGGCCACTAAGTTGATATAATCTAGAAAATATAGGATAACTCATTCAGATTTTTTAAAGAAAAGTTGAAGAGCACACTTTTTATCATGCTGTGCTTTAAATTTTTGATTTTTTTTTAATCATAACTTTGCACAGGGAAATAGTACTGTCCTCGGCTTATGCACTGTACTCTTTAGCCCTAGTATTAAGTATAAACAATAATGAAAAGTATTTGGCATTGCAATTGCTATTTCTTACCTTTACTTAAAGACGACTCCATCACAAAAGAATGTCAAATTTGACAAACTCCAGAGTCCTGGGGGTGGGGTTACATAGACAGCTGAATTTAAATTTGATTTTTTTGGTGAAATATTTACAATCCTGATAGCAATCTTAGATGCAAAGAAGAATATCCTAACTCTCTTTATTCATTGGTAAAGAATAAAATAAAAATGCCACTTAACACATACCATTCACATTCACCATTACATGGGATTGATAAATAAAAACCATGAGTATTCCTTGCAAAAATTGTACTTAAATTATTTGTGGTCAGAACTGTAAACAGCCATGGACAGATATCAATCATTTTTCTTAATGTGTATGTTGTATTTCACTGGTAAATGTCTTTTCAGTGTGAAGAATTACAACAGACAGGTTGGGTGTACAAATGCAGTGATATATCCTTATTCCATTAATTTAAATTAAAAAGACAACTTCAGTGGAACTAAAGAAAAGATGCAAGCAGTTATGAGGGACATTAATAACTTTTTGCTTATGTACTGGTGATATAGATACAAAAATTCTCTAAAGAACAGTTCCATAAACAAATCCAAATATAAAGAAGGAAACTGTATTTTTAAAACTCTTTCAACTTACATATAACTTTGTGTGTTTTTTTTTATCATCTTGATCCAAAAATGAATAGTTCACTTAAAAGTGAAAGATAAAGTTTTATTGTCATTGTCAAGGTTACACAACTTAAGGTCAAGTTGATACAACTGAGAATTGAGACTTTGTAAAGGTGGGACATCAACATTACATGTAACGTTTGAGAAGGAGATCTAAATGGCATCTTTCTTACTAGGTCATGAAAGAAATTATGATTCAGCAGGAGACATGCAATTAATCTCAACATCTTTAAATTCAAGTAGATATGTCATACATACTAGTTTTCATTGTATTTGAAAGCCACCTGCAGCTGTTCCATAAAAGCATTCTCATGAGGCTTCCATAGCAACAGCACTCCAATTTGCATCTGTTTAATCTCTCTTCATGAGAAAGGTGTATCTAGCAGTGGCTAGAAATTAATGGTGTGACAGGTGTTCCTAGAACTGTCCTCATTGTTTACTGTATCTGTGTTCTAAGAAACCTTCATACGATTTGATCTTCTGTGAAGAAACAAAGAACAGATTTCACATTTTGTGGAGTTATTTTGCATACAACTCTTTCAGATTACCTAAAATAAGTGTTTTCCGCAAGTCAATCTTCTTGTTATTTACCATGATAGCAAGATAATATTTCTTTCCTTACATGAAAGCATGAAAAATTTCCATTTTCATATAATACACTACATCTTGTTTCATAATTACAGGACACATATTTTAACCACTCCTGCTTTCTGGAGAAACAATCACACCACTTCTGTCGTTAACTTATCCTGCTACCTGTACCAAATGTTCTGTGACATCAGCAGTACATGCTCCACTGACAGTGCCCCATGAAGCAAAGCACGTGTTAAAATAGAATCTGTTCACTGCAAGTTGAATTTTACATTTCTCAGTGAGGAGCTCCATTTCATCTGGAAAGTAGTTGCCCTGTTCATATGGGCACCCCACAAAATACAGGGCTTTAATATGTTCTTTGTTTCTTTAAGGAGATCAAATCATATGAAGGTGTCTTGGAACACAAATACAGTAACAGAGGACAGTTACAGGAGTACTATTGCACCGTGCATTTCTAGTCATTGCTACTAACACCTTTCTAATGAAGAGACTCTAAACACGTGCAAAGGGGAGCACAGTTGCTATGGAAGCTCATGAAAATGCTTTGTTGGAACAGCTGTAAGTCAGACAGTATTTGACTTTCAGATACGACGAAAACTGGTACACAGGACACATTTCCCAGGTATCACTTGAACTGAAAGATGTTGAGATTAATGTCCCCTGCTGAATCACAATTACTTCCATGACCCAGTAGAAAAGATGCTGATTGGGTGCCCTTCTCCATAACAAATATGATAAAATTTTGATATTGTCATCAGTCTCTGTGAGATTACACGGAATGACTGACCAGCAATGTCTTCTAAGCCCTTTGAGTTCAAAATTTCACTGTCTTAATGATTGTTTGGATTACTTCTTAAGATGAAAAAATTTAAATCTCATCGCAGTGACATGAACCTGTGCCTCAAAATGTTCGTCGAGTTTTTGAACGCTTTACATGTAATCACCATCTTCTGGACGAGAGATTAGTTACAATCTTGTACACAGATGGTAAATGTCAGCTCTGATGGTGGACAGAAAGAAAAGGCTATGCATGCCCTACCTTTAATGATGTATGCAACAAACTGGGTTTCCAGCTGTGCATGATATTCAGAGCAGTCCTCTTCTTTGCTGTTAAACTGTGAAGTGTGATGCTACATTTTTTAGGGTGGTATATCTCATGTCCAGGCCTCCATGATGACAAAAGATGTTCGTGATATTTATAGTAAGTGAGTGTTGCGACATCCCACTGTGGGAGATATTACCACAATATGTACAGATGGGAAAATGTCTTGAACCCATCACTTCTACAATGTGAGATGGGGAGCGATCATCTCTACCTGCCAATTGGGACCACTTGATCCTTGGCATCATGGTATGAAGGTGTTTAGAAGGCGAGAACAAAAAGAAGTAAAGGTCATGGCTGCAATGGCGTGATTTAGAAGACAAGGAGACTAAGAAACAAAGGTCATGGCCATAATGGGCACTGTGACAAATGACTATTGAATTGGCTTAAGTTAAGAGAGATATACTGATGAGCCAAAACATTATGACCACCTGCTTAATAGCTCGTTTGTATGCCTTTGGAACAAAGTATGTCACTGATTCTGCATATCAGGGATCGCACAGTTTGCTCTTAGGTTTGTAGAGGTATGTGGCATTAGATGTCTATGCACAGGTCATGTAATTCACGTAAATATCGGGCTGCTGATTTGCGTACATGATGGTGGCACCCAATAGCAACCCAGATGGGTTCAATAGGATTTACGTGAAGCAAACTTGATCACCGAGACAGCAACATACATTCACTATAATGCTCCTCAGACCACTGTAGCACGCTTCTAGCTCTGAGGCGTGAAGGGATGCAGGTGAAACCCAACTATCAGCATATCTTCAATTAATACCACAGGTCCCACGAAAGTGCAGGAGAATGTCTCCCACAGCATAATACTGCTCGCACCAGCCTGTGTCCATGGCAAGCTGCATGTTCCGAGCCGCCATTCTCCTCAACGGTGGCATTTATAAAGATGACCATCGAACTAGTGTAGCAAAAGGTCGATTCACTCAAAGAGCTGACATGTTTCCATTTATCAACAGTTGAATCCCTATCGTTCCATGCCCACTGCAATTGTCATTGAAGAAGTGTGAGTTGGACCAAGGGTAGATTGTAATGGCCCAGAGGCTTGGCACGAGCATTTCTGGTGAAACGGAGGTGAAACCACATACAGATGTTGTGGAGTTGGATGGCCACCCCTCATTATGGATGTTGGACATCGTAGGGTGTGCAGACAGGTAAAACAGGACAGGTGGCGAACTTTGGCAGAACTAACATCGGACTTTAGTGGTGGGCAGAGTACAAGTACGCCTGAACACACAGTGCACCGAATACTCGTAATGATGGGCCTTCGCAGCCGATGACCCATGCATGTGCCAGTGTTAACACCACAACATCAGCAACTGTGACTGAAATGGGCACATGACCATTGGACACTGGGTGTTGGTGCAGTGGCTGAGCATTGCATCATTTTCTGAATCTCAATACCTTCTTCACTATGCCAATGAGAGGGGAACAGCTCCTTGACTCCTGTAATGTGGTATGGAGACAAGCTGGCAGCAACTCGATTATGCTCTGGTAAACATTCACATAGGCATCCATGGGTCCAGTGGAGCTCATGCAAGGCACCATGCTGGCCAAGGAGTACATACACCGGTTGTAGACCATGTACACTCCTTCATGACAATTATGTTTCCGGATGGCAGTGGCATTTTTCACCAAGATACAATTGCCATGTCACAAGGCCAGGAGTGTGATGGGGTGGTTCAAGGAACCAGTGGCGAGCTCCTATTGATGTGCTGGCACCCAGCTTGTCAGATCTGAATCCAGTCAAACACATATGGGAAGTGCTTGAACGTGGCGTCAGAGCTCATCGACTTACAGGAATTAGGATACTTGTGTGCACGTGTGGTGCCAACTCCCCCCATTGACCTACCAAGGCCTCATTGCTTCCATGACATGATGTGTTGCTACTGTTATCCAAGGCAAAAATGGAGATACCGGCTGTTAGGTAGGTGGTCATAATGTTCTGGCTGATCAGTGTATGTTTAAGATGGTCTGTCAACCCTCTTAGTATAAGAGAGTGTGTTACAGCAAATGATGTTATTAAGAAAGTATGAATACTGAAGGTTTAAAGTTCAGTTGTTTGTCATTCAGGTAGTTTGGAAGACACTGCTCTCTTTCAGCACCCATCCACACAAAAGGAGATGATATTGTGTGAAGACCACTGGAACATGGTTAGGTGAAACCGAATAGCAGGTTTACCTCAGCAAACATCAAGAAAGGTGACTGAAAGAAAATACAAATCTGCTAGTATCAAACTTAAGATAGTTACAGATCATAAATAGGAAATGTAACACTGGTAATTTACAAAAACCATCCACATTCCATCTCTACTGGAAGAACTTGGGTGCAGCAGATGAAGGCGGTGCTACTTGTTGCAACAATAAGTTCATCATCTGTTGTACACTGAGCAGAAGTCATTCAGTCTGCTGCACCTGAAACTGAACAATTTAATTTAGAGACAGTTCCTTTGGGGACTTAAACATTGTGAAATACTTAACGTTAGACAGAAGACTCAACTATTATTTTGTGCTCTGTGAGCTGTGGAACTGTAAGAAAATTCATATGAAATCAGTATTCTCATTATCATTGCTATGTCTGTGTTGTAGCAAGCCTACATTTACTTTAGGAGGGGGGGGGGGGGGGGCAAGCTGATACAACAACATGCAGAAAATATTAGTTCATTTTACCCCTTAAAACAGAATACTTAACCTAGATGCATTTCAGGTCCATTTGAATGACAATATCTATTTATTATTGTCATTGGGTGCAAGAAAAACTGTTTATACTTGACTAGTATAGAAAGACCATCACATCTCAATGTACAGTTAACTTTAAAATTTGGTACACAGTTGACTAATGATACTAACACTGCCTGATCTGAACTATGTTGATGCTGCTCTTTTAATCGACTATCACTGAATGGGGTGATTGGTGCTGTGCTCTGACGTAAGTTTACATCCATCAGTGGTGTCATTTGGAACCTCTTTGCAGCGTGCCTTTGCTGACATCTCTCATTCGTGGCTGTGTCTGGCAGCGAATTTCTTTAGCTTCTTGTGCTGTTGTGAGGTACCAAATATAATACCTGGGACGTCACTGTTTGGGCAATACTACAGATACAGCGTGTTAAGTGCTAGTTGAAAGAGGTAGTATTGTTTGAGGTGCATATAGAAGATTAAGTATATATAGAAAGAGATGCAAATGTCGCATTCAGTTCAGTCCATAGTGAATTTTTGTCAATATTGGAAAGTTGTTGTCAAACAGGAGGCAAGACAGCCGGTCAACGTACAACTTATGGGAAGACTTTAAATGACAATGTTGTGAGCGATAATTCACAATTTATGAGTACTTTTCAGGACTACTTTGTAAATGAAGCTGCAAAAATATAATCAAATGGTTTAGTTGAAGAAGCAAGAGAATATCAATAACACCATTCTACATAGCTTTAATCAAGTGGAAGTAGGACTAGTATCATTTGCTGAAATTGATATAATTGTAAAAATACTAAAAAAAAAAAAAGACCATATGATATTGATTGAATTTCAAGCAGGATTCTGAAATGTTGCTGTAACTTAATAAGTAATGTCCTTAGTGATAAATAAATGCAACACTGACAAAGGGAATTTTTTCAGGGAGGTTACAATATGCAATTCGAAAGCCACCTGGTAGAATTTTGCACAGAGCATAACTTAATTATAGCTAACACTTGGTTTAAGAAGCCCGCATCTCGTGGTCGTGCGGTAGCGTTCTCGCTTCCCACGCCCGGGTTCCCGGGTTCGATTCCCGGCGGGGTCAGGGATTTTCTCTGCCTCGTGATGGCTGGGTGTTGTGTGCTGTCCTTAGGTTAGTTAGGTTTAAGTAGTTCTAAGTTCTAGGGGACTTATGACCACAGCAGTTGAGTCCCATAGTGCTCAGAGCCATTTGAACCATTTTTTTTGGTTTAAGAATCATGAAAGAAGGCTGCATACATGGAAGAGACCTGGAGAAAGTGGGAGGTTTCAGATAGATTATATAATGGCAAGATAGAGATTTAGGAACCAGGTTTGAAATTGTAAGACATTTCCAGGGACAGATGTGTACTCTGACCACAATCTATTGGTTATGAACTGTAGATTAAAACTGAAGAAACTGCAAAAAGGTGGGAATTTAAGGACCTGGATAAACTGAAAGAACCAGAGGTTGTAGATAGTTTCAGGGAGTGCATTAGGGAACGATTGACAAGAACGGGGGAAGGAAATACAGTAGAAGAAGAATGGGTAGCTTTGAGATATGAAATAGTAAAGGCAGCAGAGGATCAATTGGTAAAAAGACGAGGGCTAGTAGATATCTGTGGGTAACAGAAGAAATGTTGAATTTAATTGATGAAAGGAAAAAAATACCAAAATGCAGTAAATATAGCAGGCAAAAAGGAATACAAACGTCTCAAAAATGAGACTGACAGGAAGTGTAAAATGGTTAAGCCAGAGGTCAAGTGTAAGGTTGTAGAGGCATATGTCACTAGGGGTAAGATAGATACTGCCTACAGGAAAATTAAAGAGACCTTTGGAGAAAAGAGAACCACTTGTATGCATATCAAGAGCTCAGATGGAAACCCATTTCTAAGCAAAGAAGGGAAAGCTGAAAGATGGAAGGAATATTTAGAGGGTCTATACAAGGGTGATGTACTAGAGGACAATATGGAAATGGAAGAGGACATAGATGAAGATGAAATGGGAGATATGATACTGCGTGAAGAGTTTGACAGAGCACTGAAAGACCTAAGTCGAAACAAGGCCCCAGGAGTAGACAACATTCCATTAGAAGTACTGATAGCCTTGGGAGAGTCAGCCCTGACAAAATCTACCATCTGGTGAGCAAGATGTATGAAACAGGCAAAATACTGTCAGACTTAAAGAAGAATGTAATAATTCCAATCCCAAAGAAAGCAGATGTGAAAATTACCGAACTATCAGTTTAATAAGTCACGGCTGCAAAATACTAACACAAATTCTTTACAGACGAATGGAAAAACTGGTAGAAGCCAACCTCGGGGAAGATCAGTTTGGATTCTGTAGAAATGTTGGAACACATGAGGCACTACTGACTCTACGACTTATCTTAGAAGATAGATTAAGGAAAGGCAAACCTACGTTTCTAGCATTTGTAGACTTAGAGAAAGCTTTTGACAATGTTGACTGGAATACTCTCTTTCAAATTCTGTAGGTGGCAGGGATAAAATACAGGGAGGCAAAGGCTATTTACAATTTGTGCAGAAACCAGATGGCAGTTATAAGAGTCGAGGGGCATGAAAGGGAAGCAGTGGTTGGGAAGGGAATAAGACAGGGTGGCAGCATGTCTCCAATGTTATTCAATCTGTATATTGAGCAAGCAGTAAAGGAAACAAAAGAAAAATTTGGAGTAGGAATTAAAATCCATGGAGAAGAAATAAAAACTTAGAGGTTTGCCGATGACATTGTAATTCTATCAGAGATAGCAAAGGACCTGGAAGAACAGTTGAACAGAATGGACAGTGGCTTGAAAGGAGCATATAAGGTAAACATCAACAAAAGCAAAACGAGGATAATGGAATGTAGTCGAATTAAGTCGGGTGATGCTGAGGGAATTAGATTACGAAATGAGACACTTAAAGTAGTAAAGGAGTTTTGCTATTTGGGGAGCAAAATAACTGATGATGATCGAAGTAGAGAGGATAAAAAGTGTAGACTGGCAATGGCAAGGAAAGCGTTTCTGAAGAAGAGAAATTTGTTGACATCGAGTATAGATTTAAGTGTCAGGAAGTCGTTTCTGAAAGTATTTGTATGGAGTGTAGCCATGTATGGAAGTGAAACATGGACGATAAATAGTTTGGACAAGAAGAGAATAGAAGCTTTCGAAGTGTGGTGCTACAGAAAATTGCTGAAGATTAGTTGGGTAGATCACAACTAATGAGGAGGTACTGAATAGAATTGGGGAGAAGAGAAATTTGTGGCTCAACTTGACTAGAAGAAGGGATCGGTTGGTAGGACATGTTCTGAGGCATCAAGGGATCACCAATTTAATATTAGAGGGCAGCATGGAGGGTAAAAATCGTAGAGGAAGACCAAGAGATGAACTCACTATGCAGATTCAAAAGGATGTTGGTTGCAGTGGGTACTGGGAGATGAAGAAGCTTGCACAGGATAGAGTAGCATGGAGAGCTGCATCAAACCAGTCTCTGGTCTAAAGACCTCAACAACAACAAAGCCCCTTTGTAGGAAAGGTGGCAAGAATGGTTTAAAATAATTATTGTGCAATTTCATTACTGACATCTTTCTCCAGGACATTCCAAAAGGATGCACTCAGAAACAGTTTATTTAGCATTTTTCAGTCTGGATTCCAGAAGGGTTGCTTGACTGGGAATGCTATTTGTACATTCATCCACCAAATATTGCAAGCCCCAAATAATAAACTTATCATCAGTTGGGTATTTTTGTTAGGTTTCATAGGTATTTGATTGTGCAAATCATGCTACACTAGCCGGCCAAGGTGGCTGAGTGGTTCTACGTGCTACAGTCTGGAACCACGCGGCCGCTACGGTTGCAGGTTTGAATCCTGCCTCGGGCATGGATGTGTGTGATGTCCTTAGGTTAGTTAGGTTTAAGTAGTTCTATGGGACTGATGACCTCAGAAGTTAAGTCCCATAGTGCTCAGAGCCATGCTACACTAGAAAAACATAAGATTTATAGAATTTGTGGCACTACAGACAAGTTGTTAACAAACTCAATGCAAAAAGTTGAGCCGAATGGTCCAAACAATGTTTGAAAGATTGAAAAGTTTTCCTTATATGTGTGAATATTAGTGTTAAAATGTCCGCCCCTGGTAGCTGAGTGGTCAGCGCGACAGACTGTCAATCATAAGGGCCTGGGTTCGATTCCCGGCTGGGTCGGAGATTTTCTCCGCTCGGGGACTGGGTGTTGTGTTGTCCTAATCATCATCATTTCATCCCCATCAACGCGCAAGCCGCCGAAGTGGCGTCACATCGAAAGACTTGCACCTGGCGAGCGGTCTACCCAACGGGAGGCCCTCGTCACATGACCATTATTAGTGTTAAAATAAATCCCATTAGATGGAAAGCAACAGAAGATATTGTTGATGTTGTTTTTCAAAGAATTGTGAAATTGTTCTCTGAAAATAGGCTCTCCCTTCATTTTGAGAAAAATCAAGAGTGATGAAATAGGGTAGAATACTCTATATTTTTCGGTGTACACACGAAAACTTGAACTGGAAGAAGCATATTATTGAGCTTCTCAAACAATTTAGTTCAACTACTTTTGTCCTCCATTTAATTGCTAGGCTTGGAAACAAATGAATCAGCCTCCTGACACATATGGCATATTTCCACTCAATAAGGCCTCATGGAATAATTTTCTGGGATAACTCATCACTTAGAACAAAAGTATGATTGTAAAAGGTAAACTTTCTTGGCTAGAAATGTCACAGTTAATAAAATATCTCGGACTGTTATGCTGTGGTCAAATGGATTTCACATTAAAACCTGACATTTCTTTCCCATTTGCAGAGAACTTTTTCAATGGGGTTCATAGATTCTTTGAGTATCTGATTCACACCCTGGCTCGCTGCTGACAGCAGTAAAACTTTGTTTACATGTGCTCCTGCGCAGTGGCATAATGTCACTTGCTGTGAATACCTGAGTGGAGTTGGCTGTGTTGGTTGCCATCGTCCGTTATTATTATCACCCCATGACGGAAGACTTGTACACGTCTTCTTCAGTACTTGGGTCCAGACCTCATTCAGTTGCATGCCTTCCTCCTTCCTTTTGAAATTCCTGGGGTGTTTAACAATCAACAATTGACGGGGATCAGCTGTTTCAGAACATACTGTGTAGTCAGAGAACCACCAAATTCATTTTTATGGAGTACTGGCTGCCACAAGTGCCATGAAAGGCTATACAGAGAAGGCATAGAGGTTGTTAATAACCCCAGGAATTTTGATAGGACGGAGGAGGGTGTAAAAATTATATAACATATGGAGCCCATTGCTGAAGAAGTGCTGGTCTTCCACTATTTGGTGATAGCAATAGTGGACGACAGCAATCAACAACAGCCTATTGCACTGAGGTATTTGAAGTGTGTATCTTCATGCCAGTGTGTGGGAGAATACATAAAGAGAATTTTGGTGCAGTCAGTAGCGAGCCAGCATGTGAATCGGAGATGCAAAAAAGTATTGATCCCCCTTGAAAAACGTCCTCTGCAAATGCAGGTGAAACATTTGGTTTTAATGTGAAATCCGTTTGATCAAGGCATGATAGCTTGGAATATTTTATTAATTGTGAAAGTACTGGTAGTGCAAGGGCAGTGAAAACAGTATGTAGTTCTCGCCCGTGGTCTCTATGTAGGTACCTCTTCAAGGATTTAGGCATTTTAATGTGCCATCATAATACATATATTTGCCTCTGAAATTCGTCATAAATAGTCCCTAATCCATCACAATTTGAGAAGAACAATGATATCAGTACCTACAACACTACAGGAAAAAATTACCTTCATTACATATTATTAAAAATGCCAGTGGTTTAGAAAGGAGTTTGATATGCAGCAACAAAAATTTTTGATCATTTGCGCAATAATGTAAAATGTCTGATGCATAGCAGAGCAAGTTTAAAATCTGATTTAAAATCACTTCTCCTGGACAACTCCTTCTTTTACATGGACAAGTTTTGATTCAAAAACTGATGTCCTGTTAAACACATCGTTTTTAAGTGAGTGACATGAGTAGGAGTAAAAAATAATGTGTCAATTAATGTTAACACTAATTATGGGTACATATCCTGTAAACTGACTCATTCCACATCATTTTGATGAAAGAGTCATTCACATTATCTTTGAAATGTGTAATTAACTTGCTAATGCTATAGTTTGACTGTTGCACAGACTAATGTATGGAGGACATAATAATAGGCATCCCTATTGTAGAGAAGCAACCAAAAGACATGAAAACAAATAAGTCACCAGGTCCAGATGAAATCTCAATCCAGTTTTACAGAGTGTGGTCTATGGCACTGGCCCCTTATTAGCATGCATTTATCGTGAGTATCTCTTCCAGCACAAAGTCCCAAGCAAGTGGGAAAAAGTTTAGGTGACTCCTGTATATGACAAGGGTAAAAGGACAGACATTCAAAATTACAGACTGTAATTTTGATACTTTACATTCAAATATGTTATGTTTAAAAGTGAAGGGGTTGATAGTTGTTGTATAGCAATAAGAAAGATGAAGTGAAACCATCATGTGGAAATAATACGGAAAAGCCTATAAATAAGAGTGAAAGTAGATATATTTTGCATTAGATTATAAATGGTTTAAATACATCTAGATGTATACTCTGCAAGCCATGTATTTTGCATTGGATTATAAATGGTTTAAATACATTTACATACATACTCTACAAGCCATTGTATGTTCCGTGACAGAAGATACCTTGTACCACTACCAGTCATTTCCTTTCCTGTTCCACTCACAAATACTATGATACTTAACATTGGTATGTAGCAGATTTCTTTAACATATCCTAAGTCTGAATATAATAAATGTCCTTGAGATGGAAAAACCTTTATTCACAAATAATCAGTGGGTTAGAAAGTATTGCATGTGTAAAGCTCGGTTCGCTCTTTCCTCACACAACATTGTGCAAAACATGGGTGAAGACCAACAAGCAGATTCTGTATTCTTAGATTTTCAGAAAGTGTTTGACATAGTGATCCACTGCAGATTGTTAATGAATACCAAGCATATGGAATAGCTTCCTAGAAATGTGAGTGGCTCGAAGACTCCATAAGTAATAAAACCCAGTACGTTGTCCTCGATAACGAATGCTCATCAGTGACAAGGTTATCGTCAAGAGTGCCCTAGTGGGCTACTCTTATTCTGTATATATATGATATGCCAGACAGGGTGAGCAGCAAAATGTGACTGTTTGCTGATAATGATGTGATGTTTGAAGGTGTTGTTGTTGAGTGACTGTAAGAGGATACACGATGACTTAGACACAATTTCCAGTTGGAGTGATGAATGGCAGCTACCTCTAAATGTAGAAAAATGTAAGTTAATGGAGATGAGTAGGGAAAACTATTCCATAATGTTCATGTATAGCATTAGTAGTGTGCTACTTAACACTGTCGCAGCGATTAAATATCTAGGTGTAAATGTGTAAACTGATAAGAAATGTATCAAGTATATAAGGATGGTAGTAGGGAAGGCAGTGGTCAACTTTGGTTTATTGGGAGGATTTTAATCAATTGTAGCTTGTCTATAAAAAGAGATGGTCTATAGAACACTCATGTGACTCATTATTCAGTATTACTTGAATATTTGCGATCCTCTCTGGGTCACATTGGAGAAAAATGTGAAGTAATTCAGAGGAATGCTGCAGGATTGTTACTGGTAAGTTTGATCAACACACAAGTACAATGGAGATGCTTCCTGGACACAAATGCGAACTGCTGGAGCAAAGACAGTGCTCTCTTCATGAAACACTGTTGAGACAGTTTAGAGAACCATCATTTGAAGCTGACAACTACTGAATGATTCTACAGTCTCCAATGTACATTTCATGTGGGGATTATGAAAACAAGATATGAGAAGTTAGGGTTCATACAGAGGCATACAGACAATCTTTTTCCCTCGCTCTATTTGTGAGTGGAACAGGAAAGCAAATGACTGGTAGTGGTACCAGCTACCTTCTGTCACTGAACATACGATGACTTGCAGAGTATGTATGTAGATGTATTTAAACCATTTGTAATCCAATGCAAAATACGATGGCTTGCAGAGTATGTCTGTAGATGTATTTAAACCATTTATAATCTAATTGCAAACTATATCTACCTTGACTCCTATTTATAGGCTTTTGCATATTATTTCCACATGATGGTTTCACTTCATCTGTCTTATTGCTGAACAGCAATTATCAACCCCTTCACTACTTATCACTTTCCTTTATAGTTTATAATTGTGCAAGTATCTGTGAGCATGTTACTAAATATTTTTAAATATAACCTATTGAATAAAAGCACTTTTGTGATCCTAGTTACACTTATCTGTTGCACTTTCTCCTAAACTTAAAAGTGTTCTGGAAATGTGTATATCGTTGGTGCTTACAAATTCCTGTTCGAACATTGATTTTGGAATTAGGCACCACTATGTTTTTTTAGCATGGGGTCACATATTTCTGCCTTAACTATGATACTTCTTTTTGTCTTTAATATGTGTTACACTTGTCTACTTATATTTGTTCAGCTCTTCCGTATGTTTAGATTATTTTTTCCCACAGTGGTGACTGAATTGTCTTGCAATCAGTCATTTTTTGTAACACCGCATATTTGTGGATTTACATTCAACTACCACTGGGGTTCTGTCATGAGCAGTGTTTTTTATGTTTCAATGCAACATTTTCGTGTTTTAGCAACAACAACTCTGTTTTCAGAGCATTAATGTTGCCTTGAAGGAAACAAATGTATTTGTATTTATAGCATAGTGCAGAAGTTATCACTCATGCAGTCAATGCATGTCCACTGAATAGTGTCATTTGTGAATTTCAGACACTCTTTTGTGCACTTCTCGTGCAACCAAAAGTCACACTTCATGCACTGAATTCCTTTAACTGCATACTTTTTCACTTTCTGAATGAAGAAACATTTAATTTTTAACTGGTTCTGGAACATTGTATTTCTGCGAAATCCTATCACACCATCTACAAACTCAAAATCTCAGTAAGAGAAATGTATTCAAAATGATGGTAATGAGATTGGCTGAAGAGTTGACACACTCTAGGAGAGAGAAAAATAAATATATTTACTCATCCAAGAGCTGTAGTTGTGCGATGAAAACTCATAAAATGATGCTTTAGATGCTGATGTCAAGGTGAAAATGTAGCAGAGAATTGCATAAAGAGGAACAAGCAAATTAAATTTAGCAACACAAGGTTTGAGTTTGATGCAGATTGGTTTCACCTAAGCTTGTAAATTTAATATTTTTTATATGAAGGCAGGCCTTTTGTAAGTTGCACTTGTGTAGGCATTTAACACAAGTGATGTGATAATGTGTAAAACTCTGAGGTTCCCACAGATTGACTTCACTGAAGCTTGTAAATTTAATATGTTTGATAGGGAGGCAGGCCTTCAGGAAGGTGCACTTGTATGGGCATTTAAGGCATTTTTTTCAGAACAAGAGAAAATTCCTTTTTTGTCAGGCTTTCTAAATAAAGACATTTTTGGAAGGGTGTAAGTGTTCCTAACCCTCTGAAGAATTAGAGAGTATTCATAGAAGTGCATCTGACCAAGTAGTGCGTGAATGCAATATGCACATGCAAGAATTCTAGGGTAAAGCAGTTGACCCATTACATAGGAGCCTTAGGTGTTGTGATTAATCACTCAACAGAGATGGTGAAGAGTTACTAGAGCAGTCTCGGATGAGCAGTTATGTATTGTACATACAACTACCGGTAAATGAGAAACTACACCAGTAATTATATCACATGTTTAGCTTTTGAATCTGAATAATTGTTTGCCTCAAATGTGAAAATGTAAGACAGAGGGCAGAAACGGGTAAATGTTTTGTAGAGAGTGTGAACTTTTCAAAATATTTTTGTAAGTGCACATCTGTAACACTGAATTTTTGCATTTATTTGTTACTAAACCATTAACTCAGAAAAAGGTAGTTTGCAATGAAAAGGTGCAAACTTAAAAATAATGCATTGGGTACCAAGTTTTGGTTAGGATAATAACAATTACATGTTGGGGACCAAGTTATCTTTTGAACAGAGGTTGACACACGAGGTCACCAGTTTTGTTGTTATAAGACTATAGAATTTTAATTTTTGTTGTTACAGAGACAACGATTGGAGAAAATGAAAGAAGAATTTGAACATAACAGACAAAATATAACAGAACAATTCCTTACATCACTTCCTGAAATGATGCTTTCTAACATCTGTGATGTAGATTCCATAAAGTGGTTATTGACCATTCCTCCTCATTTCAAAATGGAAATGTTCGGCATGCCACAGTTTCAAGAGGTATTATATTTGTTTATTAATAAATAATGATTTTACTTCAGCTCAATACAGTAATTGAGGAAATTTATGAAGTTGGTTCTTTACCGAGAACATTAGTTTTTTACTGTAAAATCACTAAATATTTTGCTGATCATTTTAATATTGAACTGCTATGACCAGATGTAAAGTCACTTTTATTATGTGTAGATCACTTTGATGAACAGTTGGGTTATGATAGAGAAGGTCTTCTCCAAGATTGGCAAGTCAGGCAGGGAACGAAAGTGAGAGATTAGTTTCAACAGAGTGTAAATGGGTGATTGGTAAAAACGTAGAAGACGAAAAGAAACCAGAAGTGATTATTGTACCTGAGCCATGGAAATTTTTGAGCAATCATGGCATTGTGGTCTTTAGTCCATATTCCTTCCAAATCATTTGTTTATTTTAAAAATGGCATACATCAACCAGAGATGACAGTGCCTCTCTCTCTCTCCCTCTCTCTCTCTCTCTCTCTCTCTCTCTCTCTCTCTCTCTCTCTCTCTCTCTCTGTGTGTGTGTGTGTGTGTGTGTGTGTGGGTGTGTGTGTGTGTGTGTTTCTATATCTGAAGGAGGACTTAATCCAATATATTACCCAATAGTCTACTTACAAACTTGTCTGTCTGCTTCTCAATGCCTTCTCCTTGCAGTGAGTAGTATTAGTATTCAATATATATATATATATATATATATATATATATATATATATATATATAGAAAGATGATGAAACTTACCAAACAAAAGCGCTGGCAGGTCGATAGACACACAAACAAACACAAACATACACACAAAATTCTAGCTTTCGCAACCAATGGTTGCCTCGTCAGGAAAGAGGGAAGGAGAAGGAAAGACAAAAGGATATGGGTTTTAAGGGAGAGGGTAAGGAGTCATTCCAATCCCGGGAGCGGAAAGACTTACCTTAGGGGGAAAAAAGGACAGGTATACACTCGCACACACACACACATATCCATCCACACATACACAGACACAAGCAGACATTTGTAAAGGCAAAGAGTTTGGGCAGAGATGTCAGTCGGGGCGGATGTACAGAGGCAAAGATGAAGTTGAAAGACAGGTGAGGTATGAGCGGCGGCAAATTGAAATTAGAAATTAGCGGAGATTGAGGCCTGGCGGATAGCGAGAAGAAAGGATATGCTGAAGGGCAAGTTCCCATCTCCGGAGTTCTGACAGGTTGGTGTTAGTGGGAAGTATCCAGATAACCCGGACGGTGTAACACTGTGCCAAGATGTGCTGGCCATGCACCAAGGCATGTTTAGCCACAGGGTGATCCTCATTACCAACAAACACTGTCTGCCTGTGTCCATTCATGCGAATGGACAGTTTGTTGCTGGTCATTCCCACATAGAACGCTTCACAGTGTAGGCAGGTCAGTTGGTAAATCACGTGGGTGCTTTCACACGTGGCTCTGCCTTTGATCGTGTACACCTTCCGGGTTACAGGACTGGAATAGGTGGTGGTGGGAGGGTGCATGGGACAGGTTTTACACCGGGGGCGGTTACAGGGGTAGGAGCCAGAGGGTAGGGAAGGTGGTTTGGGGATTTCATAGGGATGAACTAAGAGGTTGCGAAGGTTAGGTGGACGGCGGAAAGACACTCTTGGTGGAGTGGGGAGGATTTCATGAAGGATGGATCTCATTTCAGGGCAGGATTTGAGGAAGTCGTATCCCTGCTGGAGAGCCACATTCAGAATCTGATCCAGTCCCGGAAAGTATCCTGTCACAAGTGGGGCACTTTTGGGGTTCTTCTGTGGAAGGTTCCGGGTTTGAGGAGATGAGGATGTGGCTCTGGTTATTTGCTTCTGTACCAGGTCGGGAGGGTAGTTACGGGATGCAAAAGCTGTTTTTAGGTTGTTGGTGTAATGGTTCAAGGATTCCGGACTGGAGCAGATTCGTTTGCCACGAAGACCTAGGCTGTAGGGAAGGGACCGTTTGATGTGGAATGGGTGGCAGCTGTCATAATGGAGGTACTGTTGCTTGTTGGTGGGTTTAATGTGGACGGACGTGTGAAGCTGGCCATTGGACAGGTGGAGGTCAACGTCAAGGAAAGTGGCATGGGATTTGGAGTAGGACCAGGTGAATCTGATGGAACCAAAGGAGTTGAGGTTGGAGAGGAAATTCTGGAGTTCTTCTTCACTGTGAGTCCAGATCACGAAAATGTCATCAATAAATCTGTACCAAACTTCGGGTTGGCAGGCCTGGGTAACCAGGAAGGCTTCCTCTAAGCGACCCATGAATAGGTTGGCATACGAGGGGGCCATCCTGGTACCCATGGCTGTTCCCTTTAGTTGTTGGTATGTCTGGCCTTCAAAAGTGAAGAAGTTGTGGGTCAGGATGAAGCTGGCTAAGGTAATGAGGAAAGAGGTTTTAGGTAGGGCGGCAGGTGATCGGCGTGAAAGGAAGTGCTCCATCGCAGCGAGGCCCTGGACGTGTGGAATATTTGTGTATAAGGAAGTGGCATCAATGGTTACAAGGATGGTTTCTGGGGGTAACAGACTGGGTAGGGATTCCAGGCGTTTGAGAAAGTGGTTGGTGTCTTTGATGAAGGATGGGAGACTGCATGTAATGGGTTGAAGGTGTTGATCTACGTAGGCAGAGATGCGTTCGGTGGGGCCTTGGTAACCAGCTACAATGGGACGGCCGGGATGATTGGGTTTGTGAATTTTGGGAAGAAGGTAGAAGGTAGGGGTGCGGGGTGTTGGTGGGGTCAGGAGGTTGATGGAGTCGGGTGAAAGGTTTTGTAGGGGGCCTAAGGTTCTGAGGATTCCTTGAAGCTCCGCCTGGACATCAGGAATGGGATTGCCTGGGCAAACTTTGTAAGTAGTGTTGTCTGAAAGCTGACGCAGTCCCTCAGCCACATACTCCCGACGATCAAGTACCACAGTTGTGGAACCCTTGTCCGCCGGAAGAATGACGATGGATCGGTCAGCCTTCAGATCACGGATAGCCTGGGCTTCAGCAGTGGTGATGTTGGGAGTAGGATTAAGGTTTTTTAAGAAGGATTGAGAGGCAAGGCTGGAAGTCAGAAATTCCTGGAAGGTTAGGAGAGGGTGATTTTGAGGAAGAGGAGGTGGGTCCCGCTGTGACGGAGGACGGAACTGTTCCAGGCATGGTTCAATTTGGATAGTGTCTTGGGGAGTTGGATCATTAGGAGTAGGATTAGGATCATTTTTCTTCGTGGCAAAGTGATATTTCCAGCAGAGAGTACGGGTGTAGGACAGTAAATCTTTGACGAGGGCTGTTTGGTTAAATCTGGGAGTGGGGCTGAAGGTGAGGCCTTTGGATAGGACAGAGGTTTCGGATTGGGAGAGAGGTTTGGAGGAAAGGTTAACTACTGAATTGGGGTGTTGTGGTTCCAGATCTCCTCAAACCCGGAACCTTCCACAGAAGAACCCCAAAAGTGCCCCACTTGTGACAGGATACTTTCCGGGACTGGATCAGATTCTGAATGTGGCTCTCCAGCAGGGATACGACTTCCTCAAATCCTGCCCTGAAATGAGATCCATCCTTCATGAAATCCTCCCCACTCCACCAAGAGTGTCTTTCCGCCGTCCACCTAACCTTCGCAACCTCTTAGTTCATCCCTATGAAATCCCCAAACCACCTTCCCTACCCTCTGGCTCCTACCCCTGTAACCGCCCCCGGTGTAAAACCTGTCCCATGCACCCTCCCACCACCACCTATTCCAGTCCTGTAACCCGGAAGGTGTACACGATCAAAGGCAGAGCCACGTGTGAAAGCACCCACGTGATTTACCAACTGACCTGCCTACACTGTGAAGCGTTCTATGTGGGAATGACCAGCAACAAACTGTCCATTCGCATGAATGGACACAGGCAGACAGTGTTTGTTGGTAATGAGGATCACCCTGTGGCTAAACATGCCTTGGTGCATGGCCAGCACATCTTGGCACAGTGTTACACCGTCCGGGTTATCTGGATACTTCCCACTAACACCAACCTGTCAGAACTCCGGAGATGGGAACTTGCCCTTCAGCATATCCTTTCTTCTCGCTATCCGCCAGGCCTCAATCTCCGCTAATTTCTAATTTCAATTTGCCGCCGCTCATACCTCACCTGTCTTTCAACTTCATCTTTGCCTCTGTACATCCGCCCCGACTGACATCTCTGCCCAAACTCTTTGCCTTTACAAATGTCTGCTTGTGTCTGTGTATGTGTGGATGGATATGTGTGTGTGTGTGCGAGTGTATACCTGTCCTTTTTTCCCCCTAAGGTAAGTCTTTCCGCTCCCGGGATTGGAATGACTCCTTACCCTCTCCCTTAAAACCCATATCCTTTTGTCTTTCCTTCTCCTTCCCTCTTTCCTGACGAGGCAACCATTGGTTGCGAAAGCTAGAATTTTGTGTGTATGTTTGTGTTTGTTTGTGTGTCTATCGACCTGCCAGCGCTTTTGTTTGGTAAGTTTCATCATCTTTCTTTCTTTTTAGATATATTTTTCCCACGTGGAATGTTTCCCTCTATTATATTCATATATATATATATATATATATATATATATATATATATATATATATATATATATATATATATATATATATATTTTAATTATGGCAAATGCTGCAATCTTGGAACTATGAATTTAACTGATCGACAATATTATGGTAATAAACTTGTCTTGATCACCAAATATCACCTCAATCACCTCATGACACATTTTGGGAGATCCCATCATCAAGTCTGTGGTGTTAAACATAGAATATAAGACAACATATTAAAACAAACACATTGAAACAAAGCAGTGAAGCTGAGAAACTTACCTATTAAAACGAATACACAGTACTACTCCAGTGCCCGCCTGACATAGGCAATTCAACATGTTATGAGGTAAAAAAATTTCCCTTTGGTTGTCATTAGTGACAGTATGCCTGTGGCCTCAAGGATAATTTTTATTTGACATCACTTATTAAAAAGTGCATGCGTTACGTAACATAATACTGGAATCATGTTGTACTAACAAGGCCATAGCTGCAACATCCCAAAGTGGCTGAAATTTGAACACAGAAAGCGATACAGATTAAAATAGCTCAGTACATAAATGTCAATCAAACTGTTAAAAGCAGTATTACATGGCAAAATCGAAATTTCAAATAGATCTGTAAATATAAAATTGAAAAATGTACAAGAAAGAGAGCAGAGACATTGATTTCCATTACAAGAAAACATTGCAATTTGTGGCCTAATAACAGGTAAACCATATAAGGAAACATGCAACCTTCTCCATTTAAAAACCAGTACTGTAATATGTGTCAGTCAGAATAATAAAAGATCAAAAATTAACATCAATGAGATGCCATACCTCACCGCAAGTGAAAAAAACAGACCCACATCAGCGACACCTAGACAACTGCAGCCAACAGTGCCTAACACAAAATGAAGTGTATAAATGTACATTTTTAAGGAAATTACAAGTACTTACACAATTTGAAATGAGACAGGCAAGGAATAAAATGCAATCTCAAGCTAAAATGTGAAATAAACTTTATCCGAAAATTTAACTGTAATTGAAGTTCATGTGACCTTTCACAAAGAAAGTTTTATTCAGTACATAATTCCATTGTGGTAGTATAAGATGCCTGTAGTCAAGTTGGCATGAGATGATCCCTGACAGGTGGCAGTGCTGTTGCCATCTTTCAACTGCAAAGTGCATGGCTGCAGGCGAAAGCAGTAGCCATCTATAGAGCTCTGGCAGCACTGAAGCATTGTTATAGAGATGTTTACAAAACCGCCTTACATGGTTGGTTGAGATGGGTGCGTGAAGCAGATGCGTCCAGCTCACTGGAACTGACAGGGATCATATTACACAGACTGGGCTGTAGACATAAAGTTTGTCTGTGTACATAGCAACAATGGTCTCAACAATGAGCATGATCCATTTCGCTACGGTTCATGATGTATGGTGATGTAACTTGAATTTATTTTATGTTCTCTCTTCTTCAGTTTCATTTTGTCTAGTGTTGGATACAACTGTGATTGAAAATGTATCAGTGATTACTTACCGAGAGCGAAATGATATGGATTTTAGAAGAATTTACAGTTTCTGAAATTCAGTTTGATTGTACTGATAAAGTGTTGAGTTGTTGCAGTTCAGGATAAGTTAACTTTATGACAACATTTGATTGCATATATGTGAAGAATAGTGGACTGGTGCTTGATGTTCAAAATGAGTCGATGATGTAGTATGCAGATGGCATGCGGCTGGTGTGATTGGATTTGCACTTGATGTTCAGAATGGAACACTATGGATATCTCATCAGCTTGTGTCTGTTGTCATCTGACATTACGTCAGTTAGCACCTAAGTCAGTATGACCAAAAATATTGCAGTTCAGGATAAATTAGCTTTATTGCAACATTTAATTGCATGTGTGCATGTAAAATTCAGTCCAAGAATTCAGCAACGAGAAAATAAATATATGCAGTTAGTATCATGCTAAACTACATTCAAAACCCTACTACCACCCCACTAATAAGTGACGACAGGTCTTTCTGCTGTGGAGCCATCAGGAGTAGCACTCAATGTCTGTGCTGGCTTGTCGACGATGGATGATGGAGTGATACGTGATTCAGTCTTGTCTGTAGGTGGTGTGGCAGGCAATTTGCACTGAAAATGGGTTTCAGTCCGTCGATGGAAATTGTTGTGGGGGTACCCACAACATCGACGTGAAATATTTTGTCCTCTGCTAAGTACTGGGTGCTGCCCATCATACGGTGGCTGCCAAGGCCTGTGGATGGTATTGAGCAGAACAAATATTTGACAGCACTTCGACAAGTTGGAAAAAACGAAAAGGTGGCGAGTCTCTTGGTTTCTTGATGCAGTATGATGTAGTTGCTTCATTTGCGAGTGCACCTTGCTAACAAAGTCTGACATATTGATGGGAGTTTTGAGCATATTGCAAGGAACTCACTGGGCAGTCAGATTGGCTGTCCATAGATAAGGCCAGTTGCTTTCAGATCGTCCTTGATGACTGTGTTGAGGCCCAGGACAACCGGTAGCAACTTAGTCCAGCATTGGGACTCAGGGCACTGAAGAGATGGTTTACACTGATGACGTAGGCTTTCCCCAAATCATTCACTGCAGGGTGGTAAACCGTTGTCCAGATACTCTTTGTGCCTAACAGGGTGGCAAGTGCCTTTAACAGGTAGGATTCAAACTGCCTGGTCTGCTCAGTGATAATGCACAATGGTATGCCAAAAGAATGTCATTGCGGCTGTCTTGGTTGTGATGTCGGACAAGGGGGAGACCTCAAGCCTGCAAATGAATCAGTTAACAGTGGTGAGACAGTAGTTACATCCCTCAGATGGAGGCAATGGTCCAGTGATGTCTGTATGGACATCAATGAATCACTTGTTTAGTGGAATTAATGTGCCACAGGGTGCACTAACATGATGTGTGATGTGATTTCGCTGACTGGCCATGTGTTGGTGAACAAATGCTTGCAGTCTCTGTTGATGTTAGGTCACACAAAACTTCATTACACCAAGTGTGCTGTAGTGTGCACCTCAAGATAAGACAGGCTGTTGAAAACCATCAGTCACAAAGAGTCTTGGCTTCACCATGGAGATGTCATGGTACAATAGCATATTCGTCAGTCCCACTTTGGTACGACAGAGCTGAAAACTGGATGACTGTGCCAATAAATCACGAAGCTCGTTGCCAGCTTCTTGCACCAAGGCTAGCGCCTCTAATCAGTTGTGCTTGAAATAAATTCAGTGTGAGAGAGAGCATCCACTAGGATATTGAGTTCTTCCTCAACATGGTTGATATTGGTTGTAAACTCTCTAAGAAATAAGCAGTAAAGGTGCTGGCATGGTGCTGCTTTGTCTGGACATTAACGGAAGGCAGTGTTTTGTGGTCTGTGATGAGAGTAAAATGTTCGCCTTCGACCATGTGCCTGAATTTCCTAACTGAAGCTTATACCACATACAGCTCGCAGTCATACATAGAGCAGCTTTGTGCAGCAGGTGCAGAGATTGACAACTTGCTCTGTATGTTCGGAAATGTAAAATTGTGCACTTCACAACTGGAAAAACATAGTAGCCTATGACCAAAATATCAGTGAGTCACTGTTTGACTTGGCCAACTCATGTGTGTAACACATTGAAGAGATAAGAAATGGAATGATAACATAGGCTCAATCATGAGTAAAGCAGGTGGTAGACTGTGGTTTATTGGTAGAATACTTGAGAAATACAATCAGTCTACAAAGGAAATTGCTTACGAATTACTTGCGCGACTAGTTCTAGAATATTTTTCTAATGTGTGGGACCTCTACAAAATAGGCCTAACAGGGAATATTGAATATATACAGAGAAGGGCAGCACGAATATTCACAGATTTGTTTGATCCCTGGGAGAGTGTCACAGAGATACTGAAGCAACTGAACTGGAGGACTCTTGAAGATAGATTTACACTATACCGAAGAAATTTGTTAACAAAGTTTCAAGAACTGGCTCTAAATGATGACCAGAAATATACTACAACCCCATACATATTGGTGAATAGAGATTGTGAGATTAGAATAATTAATTGCGCATGCAGAGGCATTGAGACAATCATTCTTTCCACACTCCACACATAACTGGAATGGGAAGAAACTGTAGTAACTGGTACAATGGGACGTACCCTCTGCCATGCACTTATGGTGGTTTGCAGGGTATATATTTAGACGTTGTGATGTAAATAGCTTTTATGCTGCATAGAACGTCAAGGTTTGCCACTGTTGATATATTTGTTGTAGTAGTGTGCCACCTATTGCTATTGCTGACATGTCAACAATTAAGACAAGTGGTGCTTGTGGGACAGGTTGCACTAACTGAGCAACGTTGGTGATAGCAGTTTTCACACTGTTGAAAACTCTCAGCTTCATTACTCCACAACAGCCTGTCACGTGGCCTAGGCGAGCTGCATGGAATGTAATTCAGTGTAGTGATCAACAGCGCTTGATTATACATACAATGATAGTAGAAATTGGTGACACCTAGACACGTTTTGGGGAGCTGACAATGTGAAGATCTCGTAGCAGGCCTTAATATTATTGAAAGTCAGCTCTGAGTATAGGATGTGTGATGTTTGCTACGATAAACTGCACTTCTAACTTATGGCGTAGACCTCGGTTGAGTGAGCATATCACATGACCATAATCACTTGTTGTACCAGCAAATTTTTGGTGATGAAGGCCTTTTGTTGGTGAGTGATGTATTTGAGGTCAGTGACCGGAATACCATGTTTGTAGAGCAGCACCTTATGCAATAAGCTCTGTGATCTGATCTGTAGTGATGCAGTAACAAAGTCTTACTGCGAGCCGACTGTTGCTACCACAGCAGATGGGTACATTTATGCTATATGATTTGTGGCTTAAGCTAATGCATGTAGGTCTCAGGTGCATACTGTGAGAATCTTTTGTGTGTCTGGAGAGAAACGTGGCAACCAGATGTTTCTCAGGGTGTTGTTGTTCAAGGCATTGCTTGATAATGTCTGTAGCTCATGTAACAGCTGCAAGAGAGTGCTGTCTGAAAATTCCTGCTAGCAGCAATTTCTCAAGATGCTTTGCCTCGGATTGCAAAAGGTGGATGATCATGGCATTCTTAAGTGTCATGTAACACTCAGTGCACTGCAGTAAGGCTAAAAACCTTGCACCTTGATAGCAATTTCTTCATGTAGTGTGTCGACAACATAGCCGTATTTGGCTTCATCAGCCATGATGATGGTGAGTGTAAGTTGACTCTCGAGCTGTGTGAACCATAGAACTGTGTTCTGATGTGATAAAGGTGGTGGTTTAACTGTGAGGCAGTTATCAAAGTATTTGGGGGCACAGTGATGGACTGTGTTGTGTCCGACTATGCTTTCATTCAATACATGGATGGCGTGAGGTCGAAATGAGTTGATGATATATACTCAATATGGCGAGAGAAGAGCTCTGACAGCTGATGCAGCCATGGTGCATGTGCTTCGGCACCCACAATGACCAGTCCGATTGTGAGCTCTTATTTATATTACCGCGGCATCGCCCCAGTGTTGCCATAGTGCTGGGTGACCGCTGTTTTCAGTCGGTTGTTCCACATGCTGCGTTCAGGTTTGTGTGTATATGTGTGCATTCTGCTACTTCTGTGAGTTCTTGCTGTTTGTATAAGCGGAAAAGTGTGTGTAAGTGAAAATGGCTGCCTGTAGTGCAGAGAAGAGGGCTTTTGGGAAAGGAGCTATAGTCTGTCGGTAAACTGAAGACCGAGCGAGCGAGTCTCCACTCTGCCAATCCTGCTACGTCACAAGGCGCTTCTACAGGCTGTTTCGCAATTTAGTACCACCCATGCCGCGGTGCGCACTTTGAATCTGTGGTGATGCCGTGTACAGATACGTCTCGGCTGCTTTCATTTTTAGACAAATGTATTAAAACCATAAGCAACACAGAAAACGATAGCTTCTTCTAAAACACAACATTATTGAGTAAATAATATTAAGATAAGAATGGGAGTCAGGATTATACTACAAACATAGAACCGAATTCCTGTTCATGTGAATGTATTGTATGTTCCTCTATTGCTATTCGTAAAACGAATCCCATATAATGCAATCAATCTGTAGAATTTGAGGCTTGTTCTCACTTTGTGTTTCTACTAAAAGGTAGAAATTTTCTTTGAAGGACTGCATTGAAACTTAACAATTTTTGCAACACGATAAGTGTTTAAAAAGTAAGCATAAATTTATAACTTTGCATGTTGCATTAGTCCGATTTGCACTACTTTTTTGTCACTGTCTTCGTAAACATGTCTCAAAAGTATGTGTACATCGTTATGCATATTAGGTATTTACTCTGTTGTCAGCTTTCAAAAAGGGTACATGTGTTTTGGTAGCATCAACGATTATTTGTTTTGTATAAAAATAGATTACAGAGTCTGTATTAAATTTTGTTATAGGAATGGAATGAAATGTATGAAATTTTTAGAAATGTTAAGTATTGCTAATGGTGAGCCTGTTATAAGTGAACCAAGGGCATACAAGTGGTATAAACATTTCAAAGCAGGTCTTAAAGTACAGCAGTTTTAAAAGCATGGATGAGATTAAAAATGCGCTGTTAAGAGACCTATAAACTATGTGGAAGAAACAGCTCGTAAAGAATTTCGGGAATTGGAAAAAGCACTGGCACTATATAGTAAGTAATGGGGAATATTTTGAATAGGATAACATTGCTGTAGATTAACAAATACAGTTCTTACCTAAAAAAAAAATTAATACATGAACGCACCTTGTATGTCAAGCTTTTTGCTTAGATGTCCACAATCGATGTACATGTTTCGAAGAAAATTTCAGCAGTGCTTAGAATAGCTACTGCCCACAAATTTCAAGCAATATGTCTCAGAATCAGTTGAATAGTGACCGAGATAGAGATTTAGTGTTCCATAAGCATAAAAGGTTTTACGTGATTTTGAAACTGTCTATAACGATTGGTTTCTTCCCAAGATTATGTTTTCCTTCGTGGCGATTCCACTAAACTATGCGGCTTATTTTCGCGTTCCTTGCTTATGTGTCCTATTGGACGAGCCTGACATTTGTATAAATTGGAGCCCTTTGATTGGGACTGGTGATATTAGCCAACAGTTCTTTTTGGGTCGCCTCTTTAATACACGATGTAATAACATTAGAGATGATCGAATGCTCGTTACTCCGCATATACCTCCTCTTCCTTGTATTCTGCACATTTTCTTGCAATGCTAGTCGATCATCCATCACTTCCGGAAATCGAAGTATATCAGTAAGTATACAAAGTTAACTGTTGTCACTGGCAACTAAGATTATACAAACAGAAGTGACGTACATCACTGCATGCCGATCTACAGTGCTAGACAGGTAACGGGCAACAGATTTTGGGTGCCCCTGTAGGCCAGTGGCAGCATTCTTCCCCCATCAAAAGTGCTGCTCGCTCTTGAGTTAACAGACAGACTATATGCTGAAATACCAAGCACGTGAATTTATATACAGATTGCATGTTTACTCTGAAAGGGAAGGGACAATGGTGGGTCTTTGATATCAGTGAGTAAAATGATTGACACAGCAGCAGAAGCATTGAACATCTCTACAGCGACAGTGAAGAGAGTCACAAATGATAGAGACTGCCAATTCAGCTGCAAGTCCTGTTATTTCTGACTCTTGGAAAGTCAAGGAAGAGATCGTGTCGTGTGACTGAAACAGCCAACTTTGGCGAAAGTGCTATCAGGCAACACATACATGCGGACTACAGCAGGAAGGAGTATCCGACACTTAAAAAGTTGATGGCATCACTGTTGGACAGTGGTTTGTTCACAGGCAGGACGACTAGTCTCTCCATTGTTTTGAAAAAAATTGGCTTCCGTTGGTAAAAGTTCTCAGGGCGAAAGGTACTAATGGAACACAGAGACATTGTAGCTTGTAGATGTCATTTCCTGCGCAAGTTGTGAGCAGTGAATACGGAACATGTAATATGGATTGACAAAACATGTGTCAGCATGCATCATGCACGTTCCATCGCATGGACAGATGACACACACCGCGGAACTATGAGTGTGCCAACTGGTAAGGGAGGGTGACTAATTATATTTCATGGTGGCTCTATGAAAGGTTTTGTGTCCAGTGCTATGATGATGTTTCAGTCAAAAACAACTGTTGACTATCATAAGGAGATGAATGCAAATACATTCAAGGACTGGTTCATTACTCGTTTGCTACCAAACGTCAGTTCTGGTAGTGTTTTTGTAATGGACAATGCACTGTACCATTCTGTACAATTAAATAAGACACCAACGGCTGCTGCAAGGAGAGGCAAAATAGTCAGCTGGTTGAAAGATAATAGGCTTTGAACAGAATATGTGGAAAGCGGAACTTCTGGAATTAGTGAAATGATACAAGCCACAGAAGGTGCATTATGTGATTGATACATTGGCAGAGAACCATGGCCACAAAGTTATTCATCTTCCACTGTGCCACTGCCATTACAACACAATTGAACTCATTCGGGCTCAAATAAAAGCAGATGTTGCGGAGCGAAGCAAAACCTGTACTTTGCGAGACATAGAAAGGCTGGTAAATGAGGCTGTAAGGCTGATAAATGAGATTAGAAGAACATTGTGAACCACATGTGGAAAGAGATTACAAGATCAAACATAGAAGAAGGTGTAAGAGAAGAATCCATTCATAATATTGTAATTTCTTTATCAGGTGATGAGGACAGCAGCAGCGAAGATACCGAAGACTATGTGGTCGTGATGAGAGATGACCAATCAGATGACAATGATCTTGGGGTTTCTGTTCTCTCACATGAAAAATTTTATATTTTACACGTAACATTCTGCAGTTTGCTTTACCTTGTTAATATTAAAAATCTGATCGTTTGTAATTTTTATTTTGGCTGGAACCATAGTCATGGTAATTTTTTTAAATGATGGTAATAATTTTTATTTTATTGTTATACAATCAAGTACAGTATTTACGTGTCAAAAGATATCACACTGGCATGAAATAAAGAAAAATCTGTGTGTGTGGGTATGGACGGTGACAAACACTGGTAGTGCATGTGAAAAATGTTCCATCAAGGACTACATCGGTCAGCAGAATGCTGCAATGAATGTCTTAGCATTGTTAGGTTCTGAAGGAGCCGAGTGTTGCCGCGGGCCGAAGGCTCGCTGCCCGTCCGTGTCAAATATTGGCGACTGCGCTGCCAGCTGTCAGAGCTCTTCTCTCGATGTACGGAGTATAGTAAACAGATGGCACATGGCTGGCCTGGTTGGTTTACATTTGATGTTTGGAATGGAACAGTAAGGATACCACATCAGTTGACTTTGATTGTCACCTGAGATTGTGTCAGTTGGCATCCAAGATCGCATCAAGGGCACCAAAAATGTTGCAGTTGGCAATAAATTAACTTTATTGCAATGTTTAATTGCATATGTGCATGTAAACTACAATCTGATAATTCAGTAACAAGAAAATCAGTAACAGAATTCTCAAAAGGCAAAGAATAAAGCAGTGTCAGTAATACTACTGCTGAGTGTAAACGCTTCATGTCTTGCACACTGTTACACGTTGGTGAACAACCACTGCAGAGTGAAGCTGAAGAGGAATGTATTGTGTCCAAGGATGCAGACAGTGATAGAGTACAAACAAACTACGGAGATGAACCCCAGGCACCTGCAGTTGATGATGATGATGCAGCTAGTGAAGTAAGACAAATATGTTACAAGCACTGGGAAAGTTTATATGTCCAAAGTGCCTCATATTACAATGCGAGTATTGTAAAATGTAGCAAAAGAATGAGAAGGCAGTAGAAATGAAGGTAAAGTAGCAACAGGAAGAGAATCATTCGAAAAATACAGACTTGAATTCATAACACATATATGGCTATTTATTATTTTGGGGTAGGGAGGGGGATAACGGTAGGTCACCTTTTATAAATTTTTTATAAGACTTTTCTAAGGTTTGTTTATACTGCTACCAAGAGCTGAACTGGATTCCAGTAGCTTACTAGAACAGTAAGATTTAATGATAGAAACATGTGAAACACGTGCAGGGAACATGTTGAAATATGAGAAATATTTGATGAAATGAATGAATTACTGCCAAGATACTATTCTGCTTGGAGGTACACTGTTATCTGTGAAATGTTGTCATTGCTCTGGGGTAAGTCTCCCTCCAAACTCTTCATGAATGAAAAATCTTAGAAGCACGAAGTCCTTATGCATATGCTCACAGATATGTTATTGGCAGGAAAAAGAAATGGTGGCACACAACAATCAAATTCAGCTGCAGCTGAGGTGAAATGCCTGGTCATTCCTGCCATGTACCTGCCATTTCCTGAAGGGATTGCCTTCCCAACCTGTTTTGATCACAACAAGAATGACAGATGGCACGACAAGTGCCACCAAAAGGCCTCTGTGCCATGGACCTATTTCTTCTGCCATGTCACCTGTGCAGAACTGGATTGGCATGAATTCCTCTGCACCCTGGCAACATAGGGTGGCGCAAGCCAACTTTTTGGCAGTTTGCTCCATCGTAGCTCTGGGGTTGTTCGTGTGCCAGCTCTTAGGAATGCATCAGTCAGAGCCTGGTCAGAAACCACTGCAGCGGGATCTACAACTTTTCCATTGATACCCTGAGACATACCTGTCAGTCAGGTCATTAGGGATTATCTACCACTGCAGCAGGATCTACAACTTTTCCATCGATACCCTGAGACATACCTGTCAGTCAGTTCATTAGGGATTATCAGTGCTATAGTCTTCACAGCCCACTACATTGTTTCACTGTGTCTTCCAGGCATATGCCTGTTAGTGTTGTAGAAACTGTATTATTTTTTATTGAGAAGCATTTTCTTTTGTTTCTGAATATCTCTACTGTGGTCATAATAAACCCTCATCCTTGTTTACATATGTCTTATTATTTTTTATCAAGCACCTCTCTGTGGGAAATATTGGAGTCCCTATACATGATTCAAGACACAATGTCACCACAGACAGATATTACACATAAAATGATATTACCAAAGATCTGTTGAGCAATCATAGGCTAACTCTTGTGAGAACATTAGAAGCCAATAGAAAACTTACCCCAAGAACCAAAAGATGTCTCAAGAAGAGAGTTATATTCTAGCAAATTTGCTTTCCGTGATTCTGGTATTCAGTGATTCTACCACTGTTTTTTTGATTCCCTATGGAAAACTCGATAGAAACATTCTGTTCGTATCATCCCAACATCACGACTGCAAATGTTTCACCTCTTGACACTAAGAAGAAAACAGTCATAAATTTCCATAATAATGACACCAAACACATCATTGAACAATTGATCAAATGGTGAGGAAATATTCAACTGAGAGGACGACAAGAAAGTGTTTGCTGTCGATTTTCTGTACACTTGTGGACAAACTTGTGGTAAATGATTGCACATTATTTCTGCTCAACTTCCTGGTCTGTATTAATAGAAAACCTAATAAACAGTGACTTTTTCTTGAATTATTGGGACTATATCTCAAGAAGGCACACATTGAAGAAAAGGCTACAAATGTTTGAAGACTGCAGTGGCTTATATATGTTACAAGTGTGAAGTAAATTCTGAAGAAAGTGAAGAAGAATTTTTCTTGGTTCCTACGTAAACTATTTGAATTTTACCTAAAATATTTGCATTTTTTTTTGAACTGCACTAAAGCTTTTTCCATTAGTTCTGTAAAAGACGTTGGTGAAGATAACAAGAGTAAATAAGCTTAAATTAGTCAATAAGTGAAAAATACAAAATGAATTTTTGAAGACAGTGCTAAAAGATATTGTCAGGTTCTAAACCCTACTTACGCATCAGTATCTCTTTAAAAAGTATGTTATTAATAAAACTCAACAACAATCAACTAAATTTGTATTTTTTGTATTGGGCATTAAGCATTACCCTGTTGATACTATATGTTACTGAAAACACATTGATATTCTTGGGGTTAGTTGATGGGGAAACATATTTTTATAACCATGAGCTTAGACTAGTTAAGTGTGCTGTGAAACTAGTAGTGCCTGTGGCAGTTTGATAGTGTACATGTTCTGTAAAGTCACGGAGTGTAGAATGTCACAGGAAGTGCAGTGCATTGCACTTACTCTGGCACTAGTTTTCTTTCAAGATCTAAAAAAAATAATGTTTTGTTTACTTCTTGTTTGTCATTTTGTTAAATTTACTTATGCATGCTCTTGCATTTCAGAAGCTCAATACACTTTTGAGAATCATCAAAAAAATCTTTGTTCGATATGCAGATGAGGAGGTTGTGGATGGCTGTACAAATGTTTTCAAATTTTTCCATAAGGAAGATGCTCCCACATTCAACACAACTGATATTCTATTGAATATTTTGGCTGAGAAGACAATCAAGCACTACAAGAAGAGCATAATTCGATGGTGTCAGATGGACAAAGTGAGTTATTTATTGTTTTGTGTTCAGTGTTAAAATGTAGGCTCAACTACTTTTCAAAATGCAAAAGAATTAAAATTGACATATTTTGAAGGAGCAAACAGCCATCAAAAGAATTATTCTACAAGAATCTTATAAAAATGATAAAGATAAAAATATTAAAAAATCATGATTACATCCCTTGTAACTGTGTCTTCTTAAAATGTACTTCAGCATCTTTCAACCAATTGGTAAAATGACATAAAGTGAATTGGCATATGCAGTCCATAAACAGAGGCAGTATCACGGCAATAGCTGTTAACATGTGTGGTCTGTATACCTTCAGAAGGGACAAGCGTATGTAGCGTGATTGAGCACTTCAAGTGCATAATCAAGAAATCAAAGACACTCTTACCAATGATTAAAGGTACAGCACATCCCTGGAGAGGTGCCTGGAGGTTTGGAAGCTTCAATCTTGTCATGTATTGAATGTCAGCAGTGTTGCTATAATTGAAGAGCAAACCAAGTATTAATATAACTGAGCTTAAAGATGCGCTGAAAACCCTAAGGTCCTAAAGCACACTATTGTTGACTTTGAGGTTGCTCCTGACATCTGTTCATCTTATGGTTGGCCAGTTTTATCTGTTCTGTAGGCCCGCATTGTATATACGAACATTCACGAGAAGCTGCCTCACTTATTTGCCCGATATTCACTTCCAAATGTGCCCGAAGCTGCCTCACCAATTTGTCTGATATTCACTTCTATATGTGTCTGACAACAGTGTGCGGTAGGCCCTTGTGGTTTTCAGTGTCTTGTTATTTATTGATTGTTTATGGCTCATTATTTGCATCTTCTGTAATCTGTTCATTTAATGTATTTTCAATTTCCCTACTGTGTATCATAGTGTCTAACTGTCTTACTCTGGCACTAGTTTTCTTTCAAGCTCTAACAAAATAATGTTTTGTTTACTTCTTGTTTGTCATTTTGTTAAATTTACTTACACATGCTCTTGCATTTCAGAAGCTCAATACACTTTTGAGAATCATCAAAAAATCTTTGTTCAGTATGCAGATGAGGAGGTTGTGAATGGCTGTACAAATGTTCTCAAATTCTTCCAGTGTTCTACCTTTAAGGTTTATCTGCAAATTTGTGAAATTTTCCTCAGTTCCCAACAATGGATGGCTATTTTCATGGATGTGCATGACTACTTTCTCTTTTTGAAATTGTTAAGGAAATGTGGCCCTCGTTTCTTGCACCTCAATTGAGAGGACATACCAATCTGACCAGTGTAATTCTCATTACAACTATTACATTGTGTTAGCACTATTTTTCTGCAATAGCCTTTCTTCCAGCAACACTAGTCCTGGAATGGGTGCAGGAAAATTCCTGTGAACCTTGGAAGGTAGGAGAAAAGGTACTGGTGGAAGCAAAGATGCGATTGCCGGTCATCAGTCATACTTGAATAGCTCAGTCAGTAGAGCACTTGCCCATGAATGGCAAAAGTCTCTGGTTCCAGTCCTAATCCAGCATACTGTTTTGATCTTCTAGGATGTTTCAATTAGTAGGCTGTCAGTAAGATTGAATGAATACAGAGAATCTTGACTTTGTAATGGTGCAGACACCATTAAAAAATCAGGATGAATGTTATTGGCCCAGAATGGCATGTGCAGGACAGTGGGTTGCATACCACCGGCACCATGGCATGCACAGAATCTGGAGGGTCAATTAGCAATAACCTTCTTTATTCGTACAGAGGTTAGTGACAGTGGCTTGGTTGTGTGTGTAGTCTCCCAGGCAGCAGTTACTACCTCAGCTTAACATACGGCAGCTTGCTTGGCTGTGGGAGAGCGAATAGTGAATACTTGGGAGTGGCTGTGTGTTCCTTCAGAGAACCAGCAGTTGGAGGTAGTGCAGCCTTGCGGACATCGGGCTGATGTCAAGGCTCCAGCAGGAGGCAATATATGCTGAACATCTGGCCACTCCCAGCAGTCGGTCAGGTATCCTGATATGCTGGCTTCAAACCCAGGTCCAAGTGAGGTGACACAGTGATAAATACACTGGACTTTCATTCAGGGGGACAACAGTTCAACTCCACATCTGACCATCCAGATTTAGGTTTTCCATGATTTCTGCAAATCACTCCTGGCAAATGCTGGGACGGCTCCTATGAAGGATTGTGCCTGCTTTCGTCCCCATCGTTCAAATATTCTGAGTTTGTGCTCTGTCACTAATGACAGCAAGGCATTAAACAATAATCTTCCTTACTTCCAAAACCAGGTCTCCTTGGAAATGTTCAGAGGCTGTTAGGAGACACCCAAGAGAAGGCCCTCCTCTGGTGGCAATGGCTCGAGAACCACAATTGTCAGGTCTGGTAGGATCTTGTAGACAAGCGGCTATCTGATGATGGTATTGGACATAGTTAAGGCTGCTTGGTCCACTGTGGACTGACAGCTGGCATGGAGTATCTTATGGCAGTGACAGTATTGTGAAACAATATGTTTATTGGACTGAGCAACAAATATTTATGGTTTGTCTGCCCAGTTTTGTAGTGTGGTCATGTAGGTGACAGGCTTGCTGTGCAGTGTTAGGCCTGGCATGCAGGAATACAGCTCACCAGTGAGGTGGATTGAGTTCTTGTACCATGTTGTGCTAGCGACATACCAACACTCAGCAGCAAGATTCCATAGGCAGCTTAACTTTTCGCTTCTCAATGGCTCGCAAAGTCTGGATGGAGGGTATTGCCACAACACTCTTCCCCCCTTAGGAAGATTCGGTCCACTGAGTCCCAGGCTGCTGCTAGACTTGTGAATTGCTTAAAATTACAAAGCACTATTTACATTCTCTTACACGCATAATTAAACCCCCCTCCCCATAACTGCTCAAATCTTAGTGATGCCCCACTCAGTTGGTATGTAATGGACTGCAGGTTCAGGTTGGATGGTCCGCCACTGGTGATAGACATAGACTATGCAAGTGAGGATGAGGATAAAGATGGGACCTAACATGAAATTCCTATTACTGTGACGGTGTGCTGATACCTGCTGCGATACTGGTGAATGTGTTGGAACATCTGTTCTGTGCTAATGTGCCCCTTGTGTGTAGCTATAAGCTTGTGAGAGAATTGAGTGTGATGGGATCCAGGGTATTATACTAGCTAGCTGTATTTCTAAAGGATCATTGGACATGTACAGCAGTGGTACATTCGGTTCAGAACCTAGTTCCTATTATTGTTGCCAGAAGCTGAAATGTCAGTCCTGATATGTTACATTTTGTATTATTCAGTTGTATCTTAATATAATGGAAGGAAACATTCCACGTGGGAAAAATTATATATAAAAACAAAGATGAGGTGACTTACCGAACAAAAGCGCTGGCAGGTCGATAGACACACAAACAAACACAAACATACACACAAAATTCAAGCTTTCGCAACAAACTGTTGCCTCATCAGGAAAGAGGGAAGGAGAGGGGAAGACGAAAGGAAGTGGGTTTTAAAGGAGAGGGTAAGGAGTCATTCCAATCCCAGGAGCGGAAAGACTTACCTTAGGGGGAAAAAAGGACAGGTATACACTCGCACTGCTTGTGTCTGTATGTGTGGATGGATATGTGCGTGTGTGCGAGTGTATACCTGTCCTTTTTTCCCCCTAAGGTAAGTCTTTCCGCTCCTGGGATTGGAATGACTCCTTACCCTCTCCTTTAAAACCCACTTCCTTTCGTCTTCCCCTCTCCTTCCCTCTTTCCTGATGAGGCAACAGTTTGTTGCGAAAGCTTGAATTTTGTGTGTATGTTTGTGTTTGTTTGTGTGTCTATCGACCTGCCAGCGCTTTTGTTCGGTAAGTCACCTCATCTTTGTTTTTATATATCAGTTGTATCTTACTGTCCCATACTTCTAAGCATTCAGTTCTCTTTGAACGGTCCTGCTAGTAGCAAGTGGTGGTAATTTCAACTGAGTCTGTGAGGCCCTGTCTTCTGAAAATAAGATCTTGTTGAAAGATGTCACGTGGGCATCCTTCTGAAACTGTCTTCCTGTAGAAACAGCTACGTCTATTATATCTTTGTGAGAGTTTAGACTACTGTGAAATGGCATATAAAAAATCTGTCTTCTTTGTCATTGCCACATTCTGTCAGCAGTCTTCAATGCGCTGTTTTTTCCTGTATGGTGTAACCATAGAGGAGCCTTTCTCCCAACAGGTACAAATTTTCCTACAGTCCTCCATCTCACCAGATACAAGTGAAGCACTTACCATTCGTGTTTGGCATTTGTACTTGTCACTGATAAAAGTACTACTACATGGAGGTGATTGCAGTCAGCACTGACCTCAACTGAAAGGAAGTGGTAGTATAGCAACAAGATATTTTGTTGCTGGTGGTTCACCTCGTGCCTGCCATAGACTGGTCAGAAACTGACTTGACAGTACCATGTTAGAGTTTAACTGTTCATGCACTGCATGGTGCATGGCTTCCTGTAACTCACCAACTTATAAGTGAGCATCCTTCACACTGTCAGCAAGAGTGTGCAGGATCCTTGCCATGACCAAATGGGTTCAAATGGCTCTGAGCACTATGCGACTTAACTTCTGAGGTCATCAGTCGCCTAGAACTTAGAACTAATTAAACCTAACTAACCTAAGGACAACGCACACATCCAAGTCCGAGGCAGGATTCGAACCTGCGACTGTAGTGGTCGCTCGGCTCCAGACTATAGCGCCTAGAACCACACGGCCACTCCGGCCGGTGACCAAATGGGTATCCAGTAGATCCAGTGAGGACTACACCATGCTCAGATTTCAGTTCATTCAATTTGCTATGGTAATTGTGTAGCTAGCCGATCTGCCATTAGCCCTCATAACAGCCTAGTATTATTTAACAACCCTAGTAGTAAACTGGTTGGTATGCCATTCCAGTAAAACCTGTGCCTTTGCTTCCATCTGCACCCAAATCAACCCATTGTTTACCTGCTTTATATCAGCAGCATTAGCTGTTCTGAATAGTTTGTAACAACCTACCTCCTGCATCTATCCCTCTTTGTTCAATTCCTTACAGCACAAGGAGTACAGGGAACAGAAATTCATTAACACTAGAAGGACTATACTGGTCAATCTGACCAGTAAGCCCTGTTTAACATTTAATAAATGGTGCACATTTTATTTTAGGGGGGCTTACACTTCATGACTTGTAATGTACTTGTTCAGTACGCTGTTCCATCTGGCTTCTTTGTAAAACCCCATGAAAGCTTCATCCAGTCTCTGCAGTTCATTCCTTAAAGCCAAGGCACTGTATATCAGTTTCAGTGTCCATAAGTGGTTTGCCATGATGACGTATTCTTGTTCATTGTAAAGGATGATACCCTCTAGATATTGTACCTACAAGTTATTTACTCCTCCATTGCTCTAGGGGTACTCCTCCATCACTCTAGGGTTGCATTAGTGCCAGTAACACAGTGCTCTTCCAGGCTATCTCCATTAGTGGTATTACCTGAAGTAAGTAAACATCAATCACTCTCTCTCTCTCTCCCACTACATCAGCTTAACTCTAGGTCTAAAACGCAGTCCATCTTGGCTCTATTTCCTGTGTTGCTTTCGTTTTCCTAACTTTTCCACCTATTTTGGGGACTGATGCAGATAACAGTGGTAAATAGTCCAGCACATCCCGAAAGGAATGGAGATGTCAAATGTTGATGACTATTATACAAGTAGGAAGTTTTAACGTCACATTCACCAGGGAGCTCTTCTCAGTCGCTTGATGTGGGCCTGAATGAAGAATTACATCGTCTTTCCCTGTGGGGTGTAAGAGTTTGTTAATATCACCCACTGCTCCTACCCAGTGTCCAGGCAACATAGAATTACATCACCCCATCTGATCCTGACATTCCAGTGCCTTTTTATTCACTTTTTGTACTTGATTCCATACTTCTGTAAAGTTCTTGCAAAAGTTTGTACCTGCTCTCCGTTCTTCCCTATATTAGGCTTTACTACCTGGAATAGTGATGATATTTTTTGGGCATATACTACCTTGTAGAGTGATAAGCCTATACTTTCGTAAACCTTAGAATTATATGCCAGGACAACATATGGTAAAAGCTTATCACAATCATTCAGATTTCTGTTGGCATAATTAGTTAACATCTTTCCTATTGTTCGATGAACTCAGTCTGTTCTCCCACTTGCTTGTGAGTGCAACACTCTTGTTCTTCACTTATGAATATATGATAGATGACAAAGCTGTTTCATTACCTCTGACATAAAATTAGTGCTTCGATCTGTAATCAGTCTCTCCGGAACACAGAACTTCAACCAGTTGTTTACTATAGCATGAACTATCCTGATGGCTTACTGCTTTGGGATTGACACTGTTTCCATGTAGTGTGGAAAGTGATGTATTATTGTCAATAAATTGCAGTTTCCTGCTGTTATTTGCTCAGAAGGATGTAGCATATTCATACCAATCATATCAGATGGTTTATTAGCCTGCAGTAATTTTTTGGTGAAATATGCTCATGGCTCAATTCAGCCTGCTGTTCACATGGCACACAGTTCTTCACATCCTGCTTATGAGTTTACCACCAGTATTGTTCAGCCACATGCTTTTCTGTGATTCTTTGATCTCCATGGCCTGCTAACATTTCATGATATGCTCACCACACACACACACACACACACACACACACACACACACACACACACACACACACACAGCGTCGCTGAAACCAAAACACGAGTTGTTAGTTTTGCTTGCACTTTCTGCCTGATTGTAACAGTGTGACATACTCTTCATAACATATCAGCCTCTCTACTGAAGCCATTTACATTTCTGTGATTCTAGGCAGGCTAATTAATAATCTCAGAAATTGAACTCACTGAGCTACAATCCTCAACTCTTTAATCAGCTTCATGAATCTTTCATCCCTAATAGCCACTTCAGTACTGTGTGGTCCATTATTGTTGTAAATTTCTTACCATATAAATAACATCAGAAGTATGTTAAACCATATATGAGGCTCAGCAATTTCTTCTTTGTAGTAGAATAATTTCTTTCTGCTTAATTTAACCGACATGAGACTCTGCTCTGTCTGCTACTTTACTCATACACAGTGATTGCTTGCATCACATGACAATATGAATTCCTTTTCATATTAGGGTCACTCAAAAAGAAATGAACTGGACACTGTAAAATGAAAACCACTGGAGGGATCATAACGCATTGCCATGGAAGAAGGAATGGTTCCTATAAGTGCACTGAGCCCCCAAACTTACCACTAGAGGGACGCAGGCGCACTGCCAAGTGATGTCTGATGACAAAGCGAGCATGTGCATGCGTTGCCTCTCCCTTGCACTCAGTAATGATAGAAACAGAAAAATGGAGGCTTCATAAGAGGAGTGGGAAACAGAAAAATGGAGGCTTCATAAGAGGAGCATAGGGGTGTAGTCCAATTCCTTACAGCACAAGGAGTACGGGGAACAGAAATTCATTAACACTAGAAGGACTATACTGGTCAATCTGACCAGTAAGCCCTGTTTAACATTTAATAAATGGTGCACATTTTATTTTAGGGGGGCTTACACTTCATGACTTGTAATGTACTTGACTGGATTATAATTTCCCTAAAAGACAAACATCTATTACAAAAACTGAATGAAGTACAGACATTTTTACATTAAAGGACCACAGCCAGTCAATTTGATTGCAATGATATTTCTTATATTTCATGTTTCTAAAGGCACAATAATGAATTTTTACATCTGCTTGTCTAACTTTATATCACTGTTGTGATCTAATTCTCACTTTTTCTTTCCACTTTCCTGTATTTCATGGAACAGTAGCTGTCCTCTGTCAATGCATTGTTGTGCTCAGCAGAAGTTTAGCACTCCGTATTATTATAGTGCATTGGTGTTTTTGTTCAGATGAGCTTCTACAATCCCACAAAATTAGGAGTTGATATTCTGGACCAGATGTAATGGCTGTACACTGTCAAGTTTGGCTGCTGCAGATGGCCTATACATGTTATTTTTCAACGTGCTAGGTCTTGCTAGAATGAATGCCTCGATTCATTTACAGAGAGACAATGGGAGAAAAAGTTACCTGGCAAATCTTTCTATTGAAATGCGCAGAAGAACTCTCTTCTGTGTATGTACAATCAAGGAATGAGACTGTTCATACATTCATTGGGACCACTGAACTATGTAAGGTGAAAGTACTGAAAAAATGCTAGGTAGGAGTTCAAATAAAACTAAAAATGTATGTGCAGTGCAAGAACTACAGCCAGTCACTTTGATTGGAATGATATTTCTTATATTTCATATTTCTAAAGGCACAATAATGAATTTTTATATCTGCTTGTCTAACTTTATATCACTGTTGTGATCTAATTCTCACTTTTTCTTTCCACTTTCCTGTATTTCGTGGAACAGTGGCTGTCCTCTGTCAATGCATTGTTAATGCATTGTTGTGCTCAGCAGAACTTTAGCACTCCGTATTATTATAGTGCATTGGTGTTTTTGTTCAGATGAGCTTCCACACCCCACAAAATTTGGAGTTGATATTCTGGACCAGATGTAATGGCTGTACACTGTCAAATTTGGCTGCTGCAGATGGCCTATACGTGGTCTTTTTCAACGTGCTAGGTCTTGCTAGAATGAATGCCTTGATTCATTTACAGAGAGACAATGGGAGAAAAAGTTACCTGGCAAATGTTTCTATTGAAATTAGCAGAAGAACTCTCTTCTGTGTATGTACAATCAAGGAACAAGACTGTTCATACATTCATTGGGACCACTGAACTATGTAAGGTGAAGGTACTGAAAAAATGCTAGGTAGCAGTTCAAACAAAACTAAAAATGTATGTGCAGTGCAAGAAATTTGCATGTGGTCCATATGCTGGAAATGTTCAGTATGTGTGTGCAAAGTGTTTAGTAAAGATTGTGGCTTTGATTGAAAACATTACACAGAAAAAAAACAATGTTATTTTCTCGTAATTGTGACAGCAGTTTATGCCAATTTTTCTTTCTATTTCCTTACAAATATATGTTTATGGCCTGTTGGGGGCTTTGATTGAGAACAAGTCATAGAGATAACAAATATTTTTAATAATTATATATTTATTTGTATTTGTAAGTTTAATTTCAATCAAAATGGTGTTTGCGATATGTTTTTTACTTTGATATACTTTCCACAGAAAAATTTAAGCATAGCACATTGGTAGGGTAAGTGTTAAGCACTAGCGACATTTAAAGACACTGTACTGATTTAATTTAACAAATAAAACTGAAAAAAAAAGATAAAAACATCACTGCTCAATATGACCAGTAGCGGTCCTTCCAGGTAGTTTGCTAAAGAGAGTCCTCGTAGTGTTAAAGAGTGACACAAAATGTAGAGAGATCACTGAATGTCCATTGCAGTTGAATCACTTATTTCAAAAAGAGGACAACTCATGATTGATAAATTATTCCAGAGAAAGAAAAATACACTCCACAATCTTATTTAAAATGTTATCAGTGAATTGCTTTCTGTTGCGTGAATCAGTTCATTTTTTGGAATGTGTAAGATTGGTATTACCTAGTTTGAAAAATATTTGTAGCTTATATGGTGATTTTTATCATGTGGTGGAGTTATACCCCTTTAGCAATAAAGGAGGAAGGAAACATATTGTAAGGCACTTATTTAAATTACATGAAAATAAAAAACTTCTACTTGATGAATGATAGTATTTTGAGTGTAATAAATGCAATGCAAAATGTATGTCCATCTGGGGTGTACTATTATACATAAAAATTACGATAATACATTTAAATGAAAACCAATTGACTGATTACTTTTTAATTGCTTTTAAACCTAAATCACTGAGTGTGTATAATATCATCTTGATAACTCTTAAGTATTCACAAAAATGCCCTAAGCTTTTTTTAAAAATCAAATACTGGTTCCAGCCACTTTTCAGTCGCTTTCATTCATTTCTTTTGTAGGCTACACCTGTAGCTGATAATGAAAGCTTGATACTACCTATCTGTAATATACTTCAGTAGTTTCCCAGTATCATCATTCTTCTCCTTGTTGTGAGAACTTTACCGTCATATGCTTCTGTTTCAGGAAGCTCAATCCTCTTGTTGGGAAAATATGTCCTGGCTTTCACTAAAGTAAAAATATGGACTTGAATGATTTAATACATGACTTGTGTCTTCTTAGCTGAACTGTGCTCATAGTACAGAAAGTAGAGCGAAACAAATGATGCTTTGTCCCATTTTCGAGTGCCTCTTCCCATTGATTTAGCTGAAATGATGATTTTTTTTTTGTATAAAGGGATCCATCATGCTTTAAAATTCGATATTTCGTTTGTTTTTGTTGCTTAAACTTTAAAGCAACCAAGGTGGCTGGATTTAGTGATACGTAACATTTGTAATCACCTGCAATAAATACTCAGTCGCACATTTGTAAGTTCCTTTTCACGACACCTAAATCACAGTTGGATGGTACGAAAGAGTGCTCTTCAGTGGGGAAATAGTTGTAGACTTTGTCAAATCTGCCATTGTTTGTTAAGAACAGTAACATTTTTATGACTGTAACATTGCATTTTTGGTCTCTGTGTGCATCACTGAACAAGTGAAGTTCTCTCATGGGAACAAAGTATTCAGTCTAATGGCATAGAAGGGCACACATTTCATTAGGACCTTTGTTACCTTGGCCCTCATGACAACAGTAAAATATACCTCCATCTGTTTTCATCTTGTGTGTCTCTAAATTATAACCCAATAGCATACTCAGAAATAATCAGGCTTAGCTCTTTATTTTCTTCTCTCTCTCTCTCTCTCTCTCTCTCTCTAGCTCACTTTTTCCCTCCATGATTATTTTGTAACTTCAAACTTAGAGCTTCCCATCTTAATTATAAATGGAATAGGTAAAGTTTTCAACAAAGTTTGGTTCAGCATTATTTCAGATCTGTCACAAGTTTATTTGTAAAACATGACAACTCCTGGAGTTGTTCCCTATTAGAAACCATTGCAGGTTTAAATCCACTCTCTACAAGCAGCCAGTCAGTGACAGTCTCCCATTTTAATTTCAATATTCAATAAATGTGTCTATGTCTCAAGATACTGAAACAGACAAAATCTATTTTTCAGTTTTTGCGAATGCATCCCCTTTAGTTAGAAGTGATTCAACTATGACACTGAGTCTGATCTCTGCAGGCAGTGGTTGCCACTGTTACTGGTCTTCAGCAACAAGGGACACCGCCTGCTGGACAGTAGTATCCATAATCCGGTGTGGCATCCTAGTTCGTGCTTCATCAGCCGGTGACATGCATACTTCCCTGAAAGTCTTGTGACATTTGCAATAGACATGAAGTTCTCTCCACACACTTGTGCCATTCCTTAATGAATTTCCATTGCCCGCACTCCTTCGGTGATAAGGAAATGCACTTATGCCCCTTTGATCTTCTTTCAAAGCCTCCATTCCTCTGTTTTCAGTGTTAGTGAGTGCAATGGACTGGCTACAAGTGCATGAGTTTGCTTTATTGTCACATGGATGTGTGCCCATGCCCCCCCTGGTGGCAAGTTTAGGGCCTTGCTGCTCTAATATGGACCACAGCTTCTTCTGTAGGCAATGAAATTATGATTCCTTCAGTGGTTTTCATTGTACAACCTCTGGCTCATTTCTTTATGAATGACCCTGATAATTTGCAAAAAATCAGCACTAGACCAGTTGTCAACAATTCTTTTAATTATCAACCATGTCTCCACACACTGATGTTGAATAGAACTTCACTCCATTTTCCATTATGTGACTGAGAGATTGTACTATTTCTGTAAGTTTTGGAACAAACCTTTTATAATAAAATGTTAAACCCGTGAAAGACAGTAACTCCTTCTCCATGTAAGGTGTTAGAAAATCCTGTACAGTATTTAGTAATCTAGGGTACATCCGGATTCCACCATGACTAGCAACCAGTCCTAAACATTGTACACTTCATGTGATGTGAAGTGACACTTGCCAATACTCTGAGTGTTGAGTGTGCGGCATGTGTCATTTTAAACACCTTCATTAGCAGCCACACTTGTTCCTCCACATCCTTTTCATAGATAGTTATGTCATCCCAATATACCATACACTCCATCTAACAAATGGTGAAATGTATCTGGTGCATTCTTTAGCCAACTATCATATGACAAGATTGGTGGTGTGCTGAAGGAACCATATACACCATTTTCAGCTGGTCCTCTGAGGCTACTTCTGACTACTGATGTGCAATACCCAGATCTGCGGTGAAAAAGTAAGTGCACTGCCCAAATAATCCAAATATCCTATATATTTGTAATTGAATAAGCATCTAATTGTACAACTCTTAAGATATCTGTAATCACAGCAAAGCTGATGTGCTTTCGTGCTATCCGTACTCTTTTTTGGGATGATCACCCTGATGTTCCCCAAAGACTAGTACTATTTTCAATAATAATTTGATTAATAAACTCCTCCATCAACAGTCGTGGGTGATTATGAATGTGGTATGACTTAACAATACCCAGGTGGTCCATTTCCGATTGGGATTTTGTGCTGCATCAGTGGGGTCACTGGCAAAGACCTACGTGAGTTAAACAGGCCCTCAAGCCCCATAATAACCTCTTCCAGTACCAATTTTTTCTATTCCTTCCAAGTGTTTTATGTTTTCTCATAATGCACTTAATCTGGCAGCTAGCTTACGTGTAGGGTCCAAATTTGTACTACCCAGATCATTTACCTCCAAACTGGTAACCAACAAGCCTTTAGAAAAGTCTGTGTATTCTATCACAAAATTATATCTAAAACAGAGATGATGTGCCTTACCAAACGAAAGCGCTGGCAGGTTGATAGACACACAAACAAACACAAACATACACACAAAATTCAAGCTTTCGCAACCAATGGTTGCTTCATCAGGAAAGAGGGAAGGAGAGGGAAAGACGAAAGGATGTGGGTTTTAAGGGAGAGGGTAAGGAGTCATTCCAATCCCGGGAGCGGAAAGACTTACCTTAGGGAGAAAAAAGGACAGGTATACACTCGCATACACACACATATCCATCCGCACATACACACACACACAAGCAGACATTTGTAAAGGCAAAGAGTTTGGGCAGAGATGTCAATCGAGGCGCAAGTACAAAGGCAAAGATGTTATTGAATGACAGGTGAGGTATGAGCGGCGGCAACTTGAAATTAGCGGAGGTTGAGGCCTGGTGGGTAACGAGAAGAGAAGATATACTGAAGGGCAAGTTCCCATCTCCGGAGTTCTGACAGGTTGATGTTAGTGGGAAGTATCCAGATAACTCAGATGGTGTAACACTGTGCCAAGATGTGCTGGCCGTGCACCAAGGCATGTTTAGCCACAGGGTGATCCTCATTACCGACAAACACTGTCTGCCTGTGTCCATTCATGCGAATGGACAGTCATAAAGTTATATACTCTAAAGGGCACCACTTGCTCACCATCTAATTCCTGTATGTGAAAACAGTCCTGCATGTAAAATACCATGCTGTATCTCATGTACCACACTCTTTTGTGGCTCAACCACATGTTTCGCATTTAGCAGCAAAATAATTCCCGCTTTCACCCACAGTATTTTCCCTAGAACTTGGGATACTTTATTGTGTGAATTAATCCTTAGTGGCCTTCAGCACAGTGTAACTGACTCCCTTTGCAGCAGGTGTCACGGTGCTGTAGAATTATGTATTATAATGTCTTTGTATGACTCTTTTTCTCATTGTATAGAATAAAAGTTCTTGTTGTTGCAAAAGCAAGAGGCACGTCTTACTTATTCAGCTTCCAGCTACAATGAATATTTTGATGCTGAAACTGGGGAAAGGTCTGCTACGGGCAACAAGTAGAAAAATTTATGTGAGCAACACTTCCATCTTTGCTAATAAGAAGGAGTGAATGTGCAGTCAGTCATATAAAAGTATAATGAGCAACATTACATTTACAGCCTCAGAAAGGGACTGTTTCATGCCAAGTATGCAATTTGCTTTTACACTGAGGAGACAAAAGTCCTGCGATACCTCCTAATATCATGTCTGACCCCATTTGCCCAACGTAGTGCAGCAGCTCGATATGCCCTGGACTTATCAAGTCATTGGAAGTCCACTGCTGAAATATGGAGCCACGCTGCCTCTATAGCCTCTCATTAGGAGGTAATATGGTATAAACCTGATCAACTATACGAACACACAGCTACAGGCACACAGTGTATTGTAAATTAATGTGAACTGACTGCTACACAGGCAGCTGAAGGAATTAGGCTTATTCGAAAGGAACCATATTAATTAAATGTGCATCAGTATCATTGTGAATATTCATCAGCACACCTGTGGGGAACAACCAGACAAATACACGACAGAGGTGCATGGTCTTCACACAGTTATACTTTTTTTGTTATTAGAATAAGGATATGGTAAAATATTCAAAAAATCCATTGTCATAATAGGTAATTGAAAACTTTAGACCTGTAGTGTACATAAGAATAAGGATACAGATGATGTTGTGCCTGGAACCAAAGGACAAGACAGATTGGTGCCTTTCTCCTATGACATGGTGTCATTGATGCAAATTCACCCTGCTTGAAAGAAACATGGATGGCCCATGGACAAGACATAAAAATGAATGCTACGGAAAAGACAACAAACGGCTATCACTGGCAAAGCATTAGATGTGATAGCAACTGCAAAAAAAAAAATTGTTACAAGGTAATGCAAGCCTTATGATCCTCTGGATTTAATCTCATCAGTATCCAACTCCTGGAAGATTTTAGTCCAAGACACTTGGCTATTGGGATTGGAATGAAATCCTGCCACATCAGCTTTCCTTGAAAGGCGAATGTGGCCATTGCTTCTGGAACTGTCTAATATATCTGTATCCAGGTGGCTCTCGTCCTCTGAGAACAGAAGTAGATGTGTTTTCATTTTTTGCTGTACTTCTGACTGAGTATATTGTGTAGGCTTGTATGTCACATGGAAGCTGCATACACACTTAATATGCCGTAAAAACAGTTTAGCCTCCATCAAGAGAGTAACAGTCTCTTCTCTTGGATTGCTAGCTACATTGTTGGGAAAGAGATTGTTTCATTATTAACTGCGATGATATCAACTGTGACATTGGCAATGCTTTAATACTTGAATGATGCCAGCTGTGACATTGGCAGTACAACAGTTTGGACTAATTCCTCTAGGGCCCTAGTCAGGATACAAGCAGACCCCAGTGCCTGGAAGTTTATTGTCCTATGTTCAGCTTGGTGGGGAGGCTGGCAGAAAAGAGTGGATGATTCAGTAAAATGACACCTTCGTAAAGCACTCAGGTGAAACAGTCTGGACAAGGAGAGGCAGTCCGAATGAGGAGAGACTTCAAACTGTTCTTCTAGGCACCAAAGCCACAATCAACTTGAGATCTTTGCCCATACTGATGACAAAGTGCTCACAACAACTCACTTCCTGGCACAGGGGAGACTTACTACTTAACTGAGTGGGTTGGAGCCCTGAAAGCCAGAGGATTAGAATTGGTGACATGGTACTTCTCCGAGGAGATGCTTTGCCCTGATGTATGTGGGAGAGGGCGAGGGTAAAAGGCTTACTAACTGTCTGGGATGGAGTTTATTAGACTATTATTCTCACTACTGCAGAACAAAGAGAGATTACCAGGTCATCCAGCTGGTTATACCACTGGAGGTTTCATACAGTGGGGAGGATGCTGTGGCACAGCAGAATTATTTATTATAATAACTTTGTATGACTCTTTTTCTCTTTGGTGTGAAATTAAAGCTCTTGTTCTGAAAGCAAGTAGCACATCTTACTTATTCAATTTGGAGCTACACAGAATCCCAGGGCTGAACATTTCAGCAATGTGGCACAGTACCAGTTTCCCCAACATGAAACAATGTCCAATCGAGTTCTGTTGTACACTGCCCAAGGTCAATTTTAGCATGATGTTTACAGAGGAAAGCTAGCCCTAAGGGTGCACAGTATTCATTGCCTGTAAGGCAAAACTTCCATACATCCTTGGAAATGTTTTGTCTCCACCTGAAAGCTCTGTATTGTTGATCTTAGTGAATGCACATAACAACCATCCAGTCCACATAACTTGTATCATGGGCTCCATGAGGTCCAAACGTGCCACAGACATCTACACATCTGTGTCCAATAGAAACTTGTCTTCCCTTTCAACTATTAAGCAAATAAAGCAAAATTTTATCTCTGTACATATTTTGATTGCACTAAAATTTACTGGGAGCACTGCTCGGTGGCTTAGGAGCCCCATTGCCATTTATCAGTAGGTTGCCATCCCCATTCCATCACTTTTTATCGTGTCCATTATTCTGCTTCAATCTCGTTCTCAACACCCTACTCTCCCACACTTCCTAAACTGCAACTGCCAGCAGTCTTGTCCTATGTAGCTTGACTGCCTGTAGTGGAGTGGTAGCACTTGACATCAGCGGAAAAAAAAAATCCCCATTTTATCATGGTTTTGGGTCTCTGTCTCTATCTCGTCCAATGTTGTTGCCATTACTATGAATCAGCTATGTCTTTTGGAAACTCTGCCAATACCTGTCTTGATGCGTTGGGTGGCAACCTTGGCAAAAATGCATCCAACAGTCTGTACCACCTCCTGCAGTAGGACCTTACAAGTATCATCACTTTGCATCACCTCACACATATGACATTAACACTTTGAAGATCAAGTCCAATTATAGCTCAGGCCACAACTTTGTTTTTGAAAGATCACATAAAAGTATAGGTTGGTCCACAATTTTCTCAAGACGTGAGCAAACTGGACTCATTTCACATGAGAACAATGCACAGATTGCTACCTGACCCTTGACAGGTGCTGCCTTCTGTTGTCAATTTCTAGAATTATTTTAAAAGAAACATTAGTGAACATATCAACTGCTGTCATGAATGGCTGAGCCAATATGATCTCATTGATTTAATTTCGTGCATGTAGTCGTTTCGCAGTTTTCTGCAATTTGCATAATTACAGACTCTCTCATTATTTTCAAATTTGTGATCTATTAAAGACCTAAACTAAATACGAAAAATAAAGTTTGAAGCTTAGTCCTTTTTTAGTATGTATTATTCTTGAAGATAGGTCAATTACCATTTGTGCCAGTAACACTTTAAATAACAGCATTAATGGACAGTTTCCTAGACCTGGTATGCTTTTAAGAGACCAGTCTCCAAAGTGTTATGCTTATAGTCCTGTCCATGGAACCTTCAGTGGATTCACCCTCTCTTTGTGATACACTGTTTAACTTCTCCCTATAATATGAACAACTTTCTTCCTCCTATAACACAGCAACAAGCCTTTCTTCAAAACCTCAAATACCTGAATGTTTATTACCTCTTGTAATACACTGCATGTGTTTCGTATCTCCCACCAAACGTAATGTAGCCTCATGCAGCTCCAACCAACATTTCAGTTTTGGAGCTGACAGTAAGTTGTCTATAGACACATGTCCTCTCCTGCCTAACCTGAAAAAGGATAAGCATGGGTAACAGTACTGGCATGTGGGATGTGTACTGATAAACTGGACGAAAATCTGTCCTCTCTTAAGTCTGTGTTATCTGCCTGCATTTGTGCCATCTGTTCCAACAAAGTCTCAAATGCCTCCATAGTGTTAACCTCCTGCAATAAAACTCCTATTAACATTTTCATGTGGTCCAGATTTAAAAAACACAAACTTGAGGAAAATTCAGAATTGAGGAAAACATTAAAACCCCCCAAAATATGAGCAAAAACATATGTAATTGGCATATATGATTAAAACTTATATTCCTTTCCAATACTTTGTATAATATCTATATAAGTGAATGAAATTAAATGCACAATACAATATTTATACAATAATTTCTGGTAATGAATTTAATCCATTCTTAAAAAAATCATAGATGTGTAACAGCAAAACTCGTCAAAAAATTGAAATTGGTATCTGTGTCACAAGGTAATCGAGCTATTTTCCAACACGCTATTACCACAAATTGTGTGTCAAAACACTCGTTTTTGAGAGATCTTTCCTTTGTGCTAATCCAGAAAAAAAGAAAAAATTGATGAACATGGTGAATTAAACAGAAAACTGTGAAGTACTGTGAAAGGCGAAGGAATAGTAACATGAGAGGGTGTGTGTTTTCCTTCTGTAGTCAGTGGCCATGCAGTATACTCTGGCTATGCAAGCACAGTGACTTTTAGTGTGTTGCTCATAAACTTTGTTCATTGTGCTGAGTGGTCGAAGTGGAGCATTTTGCAGTATTGCCAACACCCGCCAAGTTTTTAGGATTGACCTTATGAGTTTTAACACGGGCTACACTTTTGTGGTATAAAATTGTAAAAAACGTCAAATCGGATAACGTAAAATCAAAGTTGCATTGTATGTTGCTGGTTTGTTCATTTTCTAGCCAGTGTTTGAAATACTGGGAAAAATACAATAGGAAAGAACTTGATACCAATAATACTGTTATACCTTCTACTACAGACACTTCTAGTAATTATGCCTGAGTGCATTCCCTATGTTCTGTACCATAAAGCCCAGCCATTCTACATTTAAAATAGATCACTGATGTAAATTTGGCACACAGAGCACTGTGTTCCAACAAGTTACACTGTCCACACCTTACTGGGAGCAAACATCTATATGTTTCTTTTGTGTTCCACCTAAAGTCACTTAAGTTCCTGACTGAGTCTGTTATCACTAGTAGCACCTTCCAAGCAGCCCTGAAATGCAAGCATTTAGATATTACCAACATAATCACATGGAAAAATGTCAAAAAAAGTTCGTTCTTACTCACCACATTGATGATGATGATGGTGATGTTTGGTTTGTGGGGCGCTCAACTGCATGGTCATCAGCACCTGTACAATGTCAAAAAGAGCTCGTTCTTACTCACCACATTGACGATGATGATGATGATGCTGTTTGGTTTGTGAGGCGCTCAACTGCATGGTCATCAGCACCTGTACAAAGTCCCAATTTGTACCCAGTCCAAGCTAGTCACTGTCATAAATGATGATGATGAAATGATGAGGACAACACAAACACCCAGTCCCCGGGCAGAGAAAATTTCCAACCCGGCTGGAAATAGAAACCGGGACCCCGTGATCCAGAAGCAGCAATGCTAGCCCGTAGACCATGAGCTGCAGACTTGCCACATTGAGATGATTGATGCTGATCGCTGTCCCATGGCATCACTCGCTGTCACTAGCTTTCTTCTGGCATTAAGTGTAATGCTGCTGGGGGAAAGCACCATTAAGTGACCGGACTGTCATTAACTGCTTGAGGATGGCATGTGCAGGACAGTGAGTTGCGTACTAACAGTGCCAGGGCAGTGGCAGAGAATCAGTAGAGCTCATTTAGCAATAACATTCTTTTATACTGTAAGGTGCTTCTTCAGAAGTTGGTGGCGGTATCTCAGTAGTGTGCATAGTCTCCCAGACTGCAGTTGCCACCTTAATATAACACTCAGCAGTGTGCTTACCTTCGACAGTGCAAGACATGTGTGGCCGTGCACTGCTTCAGCAAAGTAGCAGCAGCTGATGCTATCTTGATTTGATTAGATTTGCACAAGGATCCAAAACAACAGTGGTCTTAGCCTGCTATTGCCTGCACTGAAACTGAATTTATTGTTCAGTTCCTCTCTGTGATTCTAATAAAGCCTGCCAGTATCCTTAAGGAGTAGTAGGAGACCCTTTGCTAGATCTTCAGTAGACACAAATTCTTCAGGAATTAATGACATGAATATTCTGTGTCTTTTGACTCCAACCTTTCAATTTTAAGTTACATGTGGTGCAGTTTCGCCCTCTTGCTACATTCTTTACCCTTAGGCACTTCTTTCTCTATACACATTAGTGTAAGAGTTTCTTAAAGTTCTCATGGCCAGTCATTAGTCCTTTCGTGATTTGAATCTGTCCCATTTTCAAGCCTAGAATTTCAGAACCTCTCTTAAAACATGGCTTCAGCTGATATATGTCTACAGTGCAGCAAGTTAAGTGTTTATCTTTTTCTGTATTTTCCATGTAGTATATTTATTAAATTTCATGCATGTTTCTCTGTTTAAGAGGTTTAATGTCACGATTCTGGACATGTAAATTTATTCAGTCAGTAATGCAGTATTTGCTCATTTGTTTTGTTTTGAAAGCAACCATCCATTCGTTTAGTAAGCCAGTCACTCAGGCTCCAGCTCTCTGCTGATGTATGTCTACAGATCTGCAAGTTAAGTGTGTATTTTTCTATGTTTTCCATGTATTATATTTATTAAATTTTGTGCATGTTTGTCTGTTTAAGACATTTAATCTTGTGTTTTTGTATGTGTAAATTCATTTAGTCTGTAGCACAATAGTTGCTCGCTGATGAGCCAGCTATGTAGCTCATTAATGCAGCAGTGTCCATTGGTGACATATCATGAGGGTAGCAAGTTGCATATCTAGGATTGTCTGCTTTTATAGTTCACTTCTTCAGTTAGTCTTGCTAGGATGTGTGCATGATGCAGGAGGAGCTGGCCACAGTTCGCGAACGGCTGACTGTGCTTTTGGCTATGGTCAGTTACCTTTAGGCTGCTGCCTCGGGGTGTAGTGGTGGTGGAGAATTGGGTTCATCACATGGGGCACCTTAGGTGTCACTTGTTTTGCCTACGGGCTCTGCTCCTGAGGCATCTCCTAATGCACCCAAAGTGGTGGATCTGCTCTCACAGTAGGGATAGTGGCAGATGGTAACGTGTCGGCGTCACTTGAGGCAGAGAGCCAATGTGTAGATTGGCTGTCTGGCCTCGCACATTCTCCCTTTGAGTGGACAGGTGGCCGCTCCTTCAGCAGGGTCCGAGCAGGCACGCAGGGGAAGGGGTTTGCTAGTTATTGGGAGTTCCAATGTTAGGTGCCTTATGGAGCCCCTGAGGCAGATAGCATTCAGGGCTGGAAAGAAAGCCAATGTGCTGCCAGTGCCAGTATGTCTGCTGGGGGGAGGGGGTCTCATCTGAGATGTGGAGGCAGCCTTACCTGTGGCTATCAAGCATGTAGGATGTAGCTGTCTGCAAGTTGTGCCTCATGTCAGCACCAAGGACACCTGTTGCGTGGGTTCTGTGGCAATCCTCAGTTCGTACAGGTGGCTGTCGGAGGTGGTGAAGTCTGCTGGCTTCGCATGCAGGATGCAGGTGGAGCTCACAATTTACAACATAATTCCCAGAGTTGATTGGGGTCATTTGGTTTGGAGCCGAGTGGAGGTTCTGAAACAAAGGCTTTGTCGACTCTGTGACAGTCTTGACTGCAGATTTCTAGACCTGTGTTATAGTGTGGGAATTTGTAGGTCTCCCTTGATAGGTCAGGGGTGTACTACACAAAGGAAGCAGCTACTCGGGTAGCAGAGTACTTATAGAGCAAACATGAGGTTTTTTTTAGACTGTGCAGTAGTTTGAGATTCTCTGATGAATACTCACCAGATGATATTCAGCAAGGGAACTCAAACGGCATTCAGAATAAAGACACTTCGACTATCACAGTTTTATCAGCAAACTGTCAAAGTATTCATAATAAAGTTCCCTAATTTACTGCCCTCCAGAAGATTTTTGCACTCAAATTATTCTTGGGACCGAGAGCTGGCTGAAACCTGAAGTGGAAAGCTCTGAAATATTTAGCAAGTCATGGAACATATATCGGAAAGACAGATTAGAGGCCCTAGGAGGGGAAGTGTTCATTGCAGTTGGCAAAAATCTTGTTTCTATTGCAGGGTGTATACAACCTGGGACAGCCGGGAGATCTGGGAAAAACCCGGGAATTTTTCCATCTGGGAGAAAACTGTAAAAAACCTGGGAATTGTTTAAAATTCCGGGAATTTTTCATTGTTTTAGTTTTCAGTTAAATATTTGTTATTTTGACTGGTAAGAACCAATACTCTAACGAAGGATATTATTGTATTCCACTACTGCAGAATGATACTGCAGCAACAAAACATGAACGGGAGGAAAATGCTTTATAACAACAAATTGCCTCCGATGAGCGTGACGTGACAACTGTTTAAATTAGATTCGTTTGAGCAGTTGCGGGCGGGCTCTTGCGCTTGCGCAGTTGAGTCGCGTATGAGTAGTACCTTCTCCCGCTTCTGGTTACGGAAGTGTGACTGGGCGCCACTACTTAATATTGCCCAGTTCAGAAATATCGTAGACCGGGGCTGATGCACAGAGCAGTCTGAGTCGTGGTGGGGAGGTGGGTCTTCTCCACAACGTAACCTGTGTTTACATTCAGTGATTTTGTTGTTTCCTCTTCGTTTATTGCTCTCACGTTAAATGATAACAAAACGGATTTTTGTGGTCGGGAGCTATCAAATGAATCAAAATACGTTTGCATAAGATCAGATTGAAGGAAGATATTGCAGCAATTCAGAGGTGGACTGCTAGATTTGTTACCAGTAAGTTCAGACAACATGTAAAAGAGTTACGGAGATGCTTCTGGAACTCAAATGAGAATCCCTGGAGGGAAGGCGACGTTCTTTTCAAGAAATGCTATTGAGAAACTTTAGAGAATTGGCATTTGAAGTTGTCAGCCAAATGATTCTTCTGTTGCCAACATACATTGTGCTTAAGGACCATGAAGCTAAGATACGAGAAATAAGGGCTCATACAGAGGCACACAGACTGTCGTTTTTCGCTCACTGTATTTGCGAGTGGAACAGGAAAGGAACTGAAATGACAAGCAGTGGTACAGGGTACCCACTGCCACACACCATATGGTGGCTTGCAGAGTATTGTACAGAGTACCCTCCATCACGTACCGTATGATTGCTTGCAGAGTATCTGTGTATATGTATAAGTAGATGTATCTGCAATTCATCCAGCTGCCAGAGTGCCACCATTGCTGCTCCCAATATCCTTAATGACCTTGTGAGAACTCTGAATACAGTTTCAGGTTCTGTTCTCCCATTGCTATCAGGGTTTCCTCACTGACTTTTACCACAATTGTTTGGCCATCAGATACAACCTTCCGGTCAGTTAACCTCCAGTCCAATGTCAAGACCTTCTGGTCTTGCAACCATACCTCTAAACCATAGTCTTTGGAGTAACATCCTTAAGAAGTTTTGGCATCCAGATTTATATTTATGCAGTCTTGAAAAGTTCAGCTACTGTCTTACCCAACAGCTTTATCTCCTCTGATGGAGATATTGTGTGCACTATCTCCTTAAGCCCATCCACTGTTCCCAATCCATCACAGAAAAAGGTCGGAGCACCTTGGTCTTAACAGATGCTCCTGAGTGTGGAGTATAGGCTTGTGTCTTCTCTAATATTCATAAAGAGTAGTTCCTCCCATTGTGAGATGATGGCCAGTGGGTATCATGTTGGATAACAGCCATCCTTAAAACTGAGTCTCCTGTACTCTAGGTCTGTTTCCCTATTTCATGCTCAGCTTTTTCAGGATCTGATTATCCTGAGAAGTGGGAGTACTACATCTACATACATACTCCACAAGCCACATATGATACATGGTGGAGGGTACACTATATCTCTATTAGTTATTTCCTTTCCTGTTCCACTTGCAAATAGAGTGAGGGAAAAATGACTGTATGCTTCTGTAGGAGCCCTAATTACTTATAACTTATCTCCAGGGTCCTTATGAAAAATATATGTTGGCAGCTGTAGAATCATCCTGCCGTCAGCTTCAAATGCCAGTTCTCTAAATTATCTCAATAGTGTTCCTAAAGGGATTCCCATTTGAGTTCCCAGAGCAGCCACATAACGTTTGCATGTTGTTAGAACTTACTGGTAGCAAATGTAGCAGCTCCCTTCTGAGGTTCTTCCATGTCTTTAATCTGACCTGGGCGGATCCTAAACACTCAAGCAATACTCAAGAACAGGTCACAGTAGCATCCTATATGCGATCTTCTGATGAACCTCACTTTCCTGAAATTCTTCCAATATACTGAGGTCAACTATTCAGCTTCCATACCACAATCCTCCTATGCTCACTCCACTTCAGATCGCTTTGTAACGTTACAGCCAAATATTTAAATCATATGACTGTGTCAAGCAGGATACTACAAATGCTGTATCTGAACACTATGGATTTGTCTTTCCTACTCCTCCGCATTAGCCTTACATTTTTCTAAATTTAGAACTAGCTGCCATTGATCACACCAACTAGAAATTTTTTCTGTCATCTTTTAATGTTCTACAATCACTCAACTTCGACACCTTCCTGCACACCACAGCATCATCAGCAAAAAACCACAGACTGTAGGCCACCCTGTCTGCCAGTTCATTTATGTATATAGGAAATAATAGCAGCTCTATCACACTGTTCACTGGGCCACTCCTGATGATACCCTCATTTCTGAAAAGCGCTCACTGTTGAGGACAACATACTGGGTTCCATTGCTAAAGAAGTCTTCGAACCACTCACATATCTGGGAACCTATGCCATAAGCTCTTACCTTCGTTAACAGTCTGTGTAGGGCTTTTCTGAAATCCTTGTCGATTCATGGACACAAGCTTTTCCGTCTCTAAGAAATGTATTATATTAAAATTCAGAATATGTTCTAGATTTCTGCAGCAAACCAGTGTTAAGAATACTGGTCTCTGATTATGCTAGTACTTTCTTTCACACTTTTTGTGTATAGGAGTCACCTGCACTTTTTCCCAGTGACTTGAGACTTTGTGCTGGAGGAGAGACTTGTGATAAATGCAAAGTAAGGGGCCAGTGGCATAGAGTACTCATTCTAAAACTGAATTGGGATTCCATCGAGATGTGACAACTCATTTGTTTTCAACTCTTTCAGTTGTTTCTCTATGCCAGTGATGATTATCACTATGTCATCCATATGGGACCTTGTTTGATGGTCAAATAATGGTATGTTTGAACAATTCTCCTGTGTGAACAATCTCTTAAATGTGAAATTTAAAACTCAGGCTTTCATTTTTCTCTTCTTCTGCCACATCAGACTGGTCAACGGGTGACTGGATGGAAGCTTAGGCCCACTTAATGATTTTACAGAACCAGAATTTTCTCAGGTTCTTGGTCAGGTCTTTTACTAAAATATTTGTGCACAGATCTTTTGACAGACACAAGAATCTCTACTAACCTTTGCCTGTTGCCATTTGCACTTTCTCTTTTGAACCAAGAATGCAACAATCTCTGCTTCCTCAACATTTTCCGAATTTTGTTGTTGAATCACAGTGGTCCTTTTCTGTCCATAATCCACTTAACTAGGCACATACTTGTCCAGAGCATGGTTTACAATCAGTCTAAACTGGGCCCATAATTCCTCTACGCCCCTCATTGTCTAAGTGGGATGCTAACAACTGCTTGTCTGCTCTTTCTAGCATAAACACTCTCCAAGCCTTCTTGACTGATCTATAAACTTTAGTAACCTTAGTTGCTATAATGACATCATGATCTCTATACTGAAGCCATTGATAAGGTCTGATCTATCTGTAGCTACAAGGTCTAACATATTTCCATTGCATATGGGCTGCCAAACCAGCTGCTCAAGGCAGTTTTTGGAAAATGTGTTCAAAAGTACTTAGCAATACTGTCAGTCTGTAACTCATGCAATGACTCCATAGATGTCCCAGTTTACACTCAGTAGGTTAGAGTCACCTCTAACAAGTATCTGGGTATTACATAAAAGATACCGTTCGTTTTTCAACTAACTTTCTTTTTCAAAGATATTGTATATTATTCATACACCAGAATTTCTCTTTGTGGTTACACACAATTGCAATGAGGCCAGAGCTCTGCCTGCGATGCTGAACACTATATAATGTGAGCCAACACTCTGTCCCTATTAATAAGAATGTAACTTTTTAGTGTAAGATCAGTGTCCAGTGGGAAACTCAGCCAGGTAAGTACTAAAGAAGTTAAAAAAAGTTCAAGACACTCACAAAAGTAAAGTGAAAAATAATGTTAACATATTTCATCAAAATATTGGGGGATGTTGTTGTTGTTGTTGTGGTCTTCAGTCCTGAGACTGGTTTGATGCACCTCTCCATGCTATTCTATCCTGTGCAAGATTCTTCATCTCCCAGTACCTACTGCAGCCTACATCCTTCTGAATCTGCTTAGTGCATTCATCTCTTGGTCTCCCTCTACGATTTTTACCCTCCACACTGCCCTCCCAATACTAAATTGGTGATCCCTCGATGTCTCAGAACATGTCCTACCAACTGATCCCTTCTTCTAGTCAAGTTGTGCCACAAGCTCCCCTTCTCCCCAATTCTATTTGGTACCTCCTCATTAGTTATGTGATCTACCCATCTAATCTTCAGCATTCTTCTGTAGCACCTCATTTTGAAAGCTTATATTCTCTTCTTGTCTAAACTGTTTATCGTGTGTGTGTGTGTGTATGGTTTGAGGTTTTCGGGCACTAAACAGCGTGGTCATCAGCGCCCAATATCGTCCATGTTTCACTTCCATACATGGCTACACTCCATACAAATACTTTCAGAAATGACTTCCTGACATTTAAATCTATACTCAATGTTAACAAATTTTTCTTCTTCAGAAACGCTTTCCTTGCCATTGCCAGTCTACATTTTATATCCTCTCTACTTCGACCGTCGTCAGTTATTTTGTTCCCCAAATAGCAAAACTCCTTTACTACTTTAAGTGTCTCGTTTCCTAATCTAATTCCCTCAGCATCACCCGACTTGATTCGACTACATTCCATTATCCTCGTTTTGCTTTTGTTGATGTTCATCTTTATCCTCCTTTTAAGACACTGTCCATTCCGTTCAATTGCTCTTCCAAGTCCTTTGCTGTCTCTGACAGAATTACAATGTCATCGGCGAACCTTAAAGTTTTTATTTCTTCTCCATGGATTTTAATACCTACTCCGAACTTTTCTTTTGTTTCCTTTATTGCTTGTTCAATATACAGATTGAACAACATCGGGGATAGGCTACAACCCTGTCTCACTCCCTTCCCAACCACTGCTTCCCTTTCATACCCCTCGACTCTTATAAATGCCATCTGGTTTCTGTACGAATTGTAAATAGCCTTTTGCTCCCTGTATTTTACCCCTGCCACCTTAAGAATTTGAAAGAGAGTATTCCAATCAACATTGTCAAAAGCTTTCTCTTGGGGGATTGAAGAATAAAATTGATGAGCTTCTGCTTTGTTTAGAAGATATAGAAACTGAGAATGTAATAGATGTACTATGCCTGTCTGAGCATCACATTGTCACTGATATGCAAAAGGTTAGCATCAATGGGTACAAATTAGCTGCACATGTAAGTAGAGATAATATGATGAGAGGAGGAGTTGCCATTTATGTCAGAAGCTTCCACAGTGTAAAAAATTTAGAAACTAAAAAAATTTGTGTAGAGCAACATATGGAAGCATGTGCCACTGAACTTAAACTAAATGGTGGCACTTTCATAATTGTAACAGTGTATAGGTTCCCCTCAGGGAATTTCCAGCTACCGTACTTCTAGAAAACTTGGATGCTTTGTTGTGCTATCTGTCCGACAGGGGGAAGCAAATTATCATTTGTGGGGTTTTCAATGTTGATTCCCTGAAAGAGTGTAATAGGAAGAATGACCTTGTAGTATTACTCAGTTCGTTCAATTTGAGCTCTGTCATTGATTTTCCTACTCAGATAACAAAGAACAGCAGTACATTGATAGATAATTTTTTTATAGACCAAGATAAGTTTAAGGACATAAATGCTTATCCTGTTGAGAATGGTCTTTCAGATGATGGTGCACAGCTAGTTACAATACATGACATAGCTCCATGCCGTATGTCAAATCAGACTTTCAAAGCAGTGCATTCAATTAACAATATAAATATTGCAAACTTTAGGGAAAACCTACAGCAGCTAGACTGGGATGAAGTGTATATGGAACCTGATGCATACTTGAAATATAACTTATTTCACGATACATTTTTAAGGGTATTTGAAAATTGTTTTCCCAAGAAAATAGTTAAACATAATTCCAAGAAAACATATAAAAAACCTTGGCTAACTAAAGGAATAAGAATATCTTGCAACCGTAAAAGAGAACTGTATCTAACAGCAAGAGGGAGTACTGACCCTGAGATTGTTCAATATTATAAAAACTATTGTGTGGTACTAAGAAAAGTTATTAAAAAGTCCAGAAGCATGTGTATCATGTCTGAGATCAATAACTCTGATAATAAAATTAAAACAATTTGGAATATTATTGAAAGGGAAACAGGGCAACCAAGAGCACAGCAAGACTTTAGTGCCATAAAACTGAATGACAAGTGTACTAACAAACAATCAGAAATTGAAAATATTTTCAAAAATCATTTTTTAAATGTTGTGGAGAAAATAGGATCTAGATCTTCACTAGAAGAGGCAAGGCTACTAATAGAAGAGGCCATACCTGTGCAGTTTGAAACAACTGTAATTCCACTAACTTCTCCCTCTGAAATCAGTAAAATAATAAACTCACTGAAAAGTAAAAGCTCTTACGGAATTGATGGCATTTCCAGCAAGGTACTTAAAGCTTGTTCCCCAAAGATAAGTAGGATTCTCAGCCACGTATGTAATAGCGCTTTGGAGCAGGATGTTTTCCCTGATAGACTGAAATATGCCATTGTAAAACCATTGCATAAAAAGGGGGATACGTCGGAGGTCAACAACTACCGCCCAATCTCTCTTCTGACAGCTCTATCAAAAATTTTTGAGAAAGTAATGTATTCAAGAGTAGCCTCCCATATTTGTAAAAATAAAGTGCTAACAAAATGTCAGTTTGGTTTTCAGAAAGGCTTTTCAACAGAAAATGCTATATACGCTTTCACTGATCAAATATTAAATGCTCTGAATAACCGGACATCACCTATTGGTATTTTTTGTGATCTCTAAAAGGCCTTTGATTGTGTAAATCATGGAATTCTTTTAGATAAGCTACATCATTATGGTTTGAGGGGGGCAGTGCACAAATGGTTTAATTCATACTTAACTGGAAGAATGCAGAAAGTTGAAATAAGTGGTTCACGTAATGTTAAAATAACAGCTGATTCCTCAAACTGGGGGGCTATCAAGTAAGGGGTCCCACATGGTTCGGGCTTAGTTCCTTTACTGTTCTTGATATACATTAATGACTTACCATTCCACATTGATGAAGATGCAAAGTTAGTTCTTTTTGCTGATGATGCAAGTATAGTAATAACATCCAAAAACCAATAACTAAGTGATGTAATTGTAAATGATGTTTTTCACAAAATTATTAAGTGGTTCTCAGCAAAAGGACTCTCTTTAAATTTTGATAAAACACAGTATATACAGTTCCGTACAGTAAACAGCGCAACTCCAGTAATAAATATAGACTTTGAACAGAAGTCTGTAGCTAAGGTGGAATTTTCAAAATTTTTAGGTGTGTCCATTGATTAGAGGTTAAACTGGAAGCAACACATTGATGGTCTGCTGAAACGTCTGAGTTCAGCTACGCATGCTATTAGAGTTATTGCAAATTTTGGTGATAATTATCTCAGTAAATTAACTTACTATGCCTACTTTCATTCACTGCTTTCGTATGGCATCATATTCTGGGGTAATTCATCGTTGAGTAAAAAAGTATTCATTGCTCAAAAACGTGTAATCAGAATAATTGCTGGAGCCCACCCACGGTCATCCTGCAGACATCTATTTAAGGATCTGGGGATCCTCACAGTAACCACACAGTATATATATTCACTTATGAAATTTGTTGTTAATAATCCAACTCAGTTCAAAAGTAATAGTAATGTGCATAGCTATAACACCAGGAGAAAGGATGATCTGACTTTGGCTCAGAAAGGGATAAATTATGCTGCCACAAAAGTCTTTGGTCACCTACCAAACAGCATCAATAGCCTGACAGATAGCCAACTAACATTTAAAAATAAATTAAAAGAATTTCTGGATGACAACTCCTTCTACTCATTGGCTGAATTTTTAGATATAAATTAAGGGGAAAAAAAAAAACTTAAACATTCGTGTCATGCAATATTTTGTGTAATGTAATATCTTGTACAGATATCTTTTATTAACCTGACACGTTCCACATCATTACGAAGTGTCGTATTCATGATCTATGGAACAGTATTAATCTAATCTAATCTACTTGCATGAGTGTAGCTGCAGTCATACATCATGGCTACTAAATGCAAATATTGATAGGCTGCTTTTAAACAGAATCAGTTCAATGAAACAAATATTTTTGAGAATGTTTCTCATGATGTAGAGATTGTATTGCAAAAAATAAATCACATCTGAAATCAGTATCATTAAAAGAATTTATTTTCAGGATGATAATAGATGAGGTCTGTATAAGGTGTTAAACAAGCTAATCATGTATTTTCACAGATAAAGCTTTGTGTATGGTGTATGTTATTTCTTCAGCTTTTTCATGATTTCTTTTTCCCCATATGTAACAAAAAAATTCTTTCTCTGTGGTAATTTATGTGACACTGTATACAATAATTAAAATGAGCTGATATTAAGAAAACACACTGAATGTAAAGTTTTAGGTTTTATTTTTATATCATATAATGAAGTGTCAGGTTTACTGCATAGCAGTAGCAACAGCCGGTTTCTAGTTGTCTCACATTATAGATTTTCTGTGATCTACTTAGGAACAACCAATGGAAAATGAAGTTCTGATATCTTGGACGAGAAAGCTGTGTTGCCTTTACAAGTGCAGTGACATGAGTAATCACAGCCTGTTGAAAGAAGCCATGCACAGTATTTTTAACTATTTGAATCAGATGCAGTCCTTACCAGATAAGGTAAGCAAACCAATAAATAGACAGTAACTGAGATGTACTGTATCAAACATAATGGTAAGTAGTGAAAATCTTTGTCAAGATTATTGAAAAGATTGTTTTGAACTAAAGTTTGAGATTCATATAGAAGACATACAATGAAATTATTCTGGTTTTCATAACTGTTGAATGGACTGCTAATCCCAGGATGTTTGTGGACTGTTTTGCTGCTAGCTGACAAATAGGTAATATTCGAGCACACATATATAAATTAAAGAGAAACTCTCTCCCTGTATCTCTCTCTCTCTCTCTCTCTCTCTCTCTCTCTCACACACACACACACACACACACACACACACACACACACACACAAAACACACACATAGAGAGAGAGAGAGAGAGAGAGAGAGAGATGTGTATGCTCATGAATGTCAATTAACAAGCTACAATTTATTATAATCAGGAATTTCTACAATTTGACTCTTCACTTTCAGGGTTGCACTAATCATTTTATGATCTGTAATTATCTCTGTGCGTCCCTCTGGCCCCTCTGAACAGTGACAGATCTTAGAGTTTTCATATTAATTTGAAAGTATTTCAAAATCTTAAACATGACTGCAAAACAGCAACTGTGTAATTCAGAATAGACTTGAAAATCAGCCAACCAGATGCAAATAAAGGTTTATTATCTCTTGACCATGGTTTTGATATTTGTAAAAATATCTTCTTCAGAAGTATTGGCCCTAAAAATGTATGTACCAGTTACAAAACAATTTTTTTTATAAACATAATAAAATATTAATAGAAAAATGTTTGTGAGGTAAACATACTCATTTATTACATCACATGATGCCATGATATATTAGATGAAGTCTAGTGGTTCTTGTTGTAAATGAAATTGACGAAACGAGTTTTTGCAAGCCATGGCTTTAGATAGCACCAGATTACATGTATCGTACTTCAGAAAGACTACCCATTAGTAAATGCCCATAGGTAGAGGCTCTTGTGAACAATATAAATGTAATAAGTGTCACATGATGAAATATTTGCGTTAGTTACATGTACCTTAAGTCAGAGACTAAGGCCGACTAATACAAATATACAGACCCAGGTGACTAGGAAAAATCACGCTACAGAGGGCGCTAAATACATGCGCATAGAACCACATCTTGATTGTGTTGAACAACAGCATTTTGTAATAATTTAAGTAAGAAAATTCCTCTACAAGGCCATTACAAAAATTAAAAATTTACAGGTGTATACTCCATATAAAATTATTAATACGTTTGCTGACAGAGTAATATTGTACATAAATTCAGCATGCAGAATCTGTTTACAAAATATCACTGTTACAAATGCAATGGTTAAAGAAGAGCAAATATAAGCTAAAACAACTTCACTATAGGAAAAAACTTCCACTTAACACTACGGAAGCTTAAGCGATAAGAAAAATGGGAAAGCAGTGGGTGCTATATACACGCGTGTAAGTACTGTGTCTTACTGGTGTTAAGTAGCATAATTTTATATTAAGCAGTATGACAGTTTTATATAGGAGGCCACTAAAAAATGCTAAAATTTTAGAGTTTTACATTAAATATAAAATCTGTAATACATTTATGTAGCACAGTGACATTGCATGTAGCGTTTATGTGCAGAAGATAACAGGTAACAAAGCTTGCTTCTGTTACCAAAAAGGTGAAGGACATAATGAATGGATAAAGTTACATCACAACATAAAAAGAGAATCTTCTGTTAAACTGTACCAATACTATTTTGTGGTATATGAACTGTATGAACATGTGTTGATAAGACCACAAAAGATGAAACCAAGCGATATGAAATGTTAGGAGCTCAGTAGTAGAAAAAATATGTTTTGAGGAAAACGGCATGTTCACCAACATTGGCGAAGATCATATATATGTATTATGTGACTGTGAGCAGCAGTTTCAGTCCATCAAGGATGTGTTTACTCGCGAGTTGCAACTGATCGTTCAAAATGTTACCGTCCTCCTTAGCAACATGTTTATAAATTTCAAGTTCCTGTAATAAATTCAGTTTCTAGGCTTTTTATTTTCTTATGTAAAACTATGGTTTCTTTTCACTCTCTTGGAGAATGGTCTGAAATAAGTAAGTGTTCAGCAAATGAACAATTATGCAAATTTCCCCCTTTCTTACCAAACATATGTTCCTTATATCTGGCTTTAATAGCTGTACCCGTCTGCCCTATGTGCAAAGGATGTTCAAAAAGTTTTGTGCAGTCGTTTCTAATTTTTTTATTTTTTGCAGGAGGAGAATGAAATTTTCTGTGAACATACTTGAAACATTTAGCTATACATTGAGCCTATTCAGTGTAGACTCCATCAGCTGTGACGCATCTGACCCAAAGTTCTTTCCATGTTGTAAATGCACTTTGGTAAAATTATGGGGATTGACTTGTACACCATCGCTTGACACAGGAAATAAGATCTTTCTCCCTATCAAATGTTTTACCATCAGGTGGGCGTTCAGATGACCAATGAGGTAAAAACCAGACAGAGCCAAGTCTGGACTGTAGAGAGGATGAGGAATAATTTTCGAACCCATTTTCCTCATTTTATTGTGCATCATAAGGGCTGTATGGGGTTTGGTATTGTCATGCTGTAGTCCGGTGGGCTGACCCTGAAGCTGTGGTCTGTGGGTCTTGATGGCACGTTGCACCTTATCCAGTGACAAACAGTAACGGTCCCAGGTAATTGTGGAGCCAGGTTCCAAAAAGTCAATGAAAATGATGCCTCACTGATCCCAGAAGAAGGAGGCCATCTCCATTTGGCCTGCTGTTTGTGAAAGTCTTGGTTTCTTCTTCCAAGGGGAACCCAGATGACACTACTCCATGGATTGGGTTTTGCTCTCTAAATTAGTGAAAGGATCTTGTTCAGTTTTTAATGTGTGTACTAAATTTTTTTTTCAGACTGTTGTTCATAGAGAAAGTAACTTTACAGCTGTATTTTCTAGTCAGAAGATGGTTAATCCTGGAGGAGACATTACCTTAAATGACATTTAAATAAACTAGCTATCTCCCTCTTTATTACTCTTCATTTTGTCACCTAGTGTTGAAAATTTTTTATTTGTCCTTTTTTTAGCTAAGTACTTGATTGACTAAATCTTGTTTGTAACCATTATTGCTAGCAATAATCTTAATCAAATTAATTCCTTTCTGAAAATCTTGTGGGGAAAGTGGTGGTTTTAAAGCACAATTTATTGCTGAATGGAAAACCGCAACTTCATGAGCCTTAGGGTGGGAAGAATCTGATGGAATAATACAGGGTGATTCAAAAAGAATACCACAACTTTAGGAATTTAAAACTCTGCAACGACAAAAGGCAGAGCTAAGCACTATCTGTCGGCGAATTAAGGGGGCTATAAAGTTTCATTTAGTTGTACATTTGTTCGCCATTTCAGCCAATAAAGTTTTGGGTCCCTTTTTCTTCGAAGGTGCTACTGTAACTGGACTACAGTATCCGGAGATGTTAGAGAATTGGCTGTTCCCTCAGCTCGAACAAGAAGCACAACAATTCATATTTCAGCAGGATGGAGCGCCACCACATTGGCACTTATCTGTCTGTAACTACCTGAACGTCAACTACCCGAGGCAATGGATCGGCCGCCAGGCAGCCCGTGACAGAGCACTTCAGCACTGGCCTCCAAGAAGCCCTGATCTTACCCCCTGCGATTTTTTCTTATGGGGGTATGTTAAGGATATGGTGTTTCGGCCACCTCTCCCAGCCACCATTGATGATTTGAAACGAGAAATAACAGCAGCTATCCAAACTGTTACGCCTGATATGCTACAGAGAGTGTGGAACGAGTTGGAGTATCGGGTTGATATTGCTCGTGTGTCTGGAGGGGCCCATATTGAACATCTCTGAACTTGTTTTTGAGTGAAAAAAAAACCTTTTTAAATACTCTTTGTAATGATGTATAACAGAAGGTTATATTATCTTTCTTTCATTAAATACACATTTTTAAAGTTGTGGTATTCTTTTTGAATCACCCTATATTATCAGAATACATTGTCTTACGATGGGTGTCAAAAGTGACGATGCCATCCTGTATGCATAATTTCAGATCAAGGAAATTTAGGTCACCATTCTCATTTTGAATTTCTTTTGTGAATTAAATTTTCTTGTAGAAGCCGATGAAGGTTTTAAATAACAAATCTAATTCTTGGTCAGTTCCATCAAATGCCAAAATTAGGTTGTCTACATACTGCATATAAAACTGTATTTTACTCATTAATTCTGACTTGGTTTTAAAAAAGCCATATTCAAAGGAGTTAATGAAAATGTCAACAAGGATGCCAGATAAAAATTAAGTCATCAGCATACTGCACGTAAAACTGTATTTTACTCACTAATTCTGACTTGGTTTTGAAAAAGCCATCTTCAAAGGAGCTAATGAAAATGTCAGCGAGGATGCCAGATAAAAATTATGTCATCTACATACTGCACACAAAACCATATTTTACTCACTGATTCTGATCTGGTTTTGAAAAAGCCATCTTCAAAGGAGTTAATGGAAATGTCAGCGAGGGCGCCAGCTAAGGGACTGCCCATTGCAAGGCCAAAGGATTGAACATACAATTTACAGTTAAAAGCAAAATAATTGTACTTCAGCACTACCTTTAACAAACTCATCAGTTCTGCAATTTGCCTCTCAGTTAACTTTTTATGCAGTAATAATTTCTTTTCAAGTGCCACTTCAATCGGGACGTTCGTGTACAGGCTTGTAATGTCAAAGCAGTGTTAGGGATGTATTTGAGCACTTTCATTTTAACTATCAGATCTTACCTATTTTCAACAGAAAAATTACTGTCAAAAGTAAAAAATTCCTTGAGTGTACTTTGTAAATGTCTAGTTAACTTGTGGTGGCCACTCCCTGTGCTATTTATGATGGGGCAGATCGGATGGTGGTTCTTGTGAAGCTTGAACTGGCTTCTTAAAACGAGAGGTGTTGGATTCATGTTCACTAAACATTTCTTCTGAAATTTCCTGAACAAGTTTTTAGTATTGTTTAAGCAATTCGGAATTTCTTTTTGCGGGTTAACGGTGGGATCTGTGCTAATTTCGGTGATGTCATTTTCCTCAAAAAATTTTAACATTTTGTCCATATACTCATTTTTTAGGCAATGACCACTGTGTTGCCTTTATCGACTTTAGTTATTTAACTTTCATTATTTTTCAATTTACGATTAATATTATTAATCACTTTCATTTCTTTATTGCAAACGCTACTCATAACTGCCATTTCTTTTTCTATGGTGTTGTTACATTCATGACCTATCCTAACTTGTTGGACCTTATCCACTTTAGCACTGTCTAGACCAGTTTTAAGGTTAACCACAAAATAATCTATTACAGTAGAGTCACTAAGCATAGGGTCTACATTTTATTTTAAGCCTTTTTTTTTTTTTTTTTTTTTTTTTTTTTTTTTTTTTTTTTTTTTTTTTTTTTTAATTAGGCCTTCTTGCTCCAAAAAGTTAATTTGAGTTTTATTTAATACTCTTTCAAAAAACTGATGTTGTGTTCTGTTATTCACTATAACTTTATGATAATTTATTGGTGTAGTGTTCTTAAGTTTTGACAATTCCTTTTCATGTCTAGCTTCAATTTCACATTTACAATTATACAACCAGTTATTGATACCATACCACATAATATCAATTTGAAAATTAATATTTTCTTTAAAAGCTTTAGTTAAAACAAGATATCACTCATAAGCTTCTGCATTCAACTTACCTTTCATTTTGTACGGCTCCACTCTCCTGTCAGCTAAAACTTGCACTAATTTCTTATTTTTTTTCTCACACTGCTTAACATTAATGAAAGCTTTCACATAGTCTGGCATCAGTGTCAACTCTTCACATTGCTTATTAAAATCAGTGGCCAGACCCGTTTTTAAAATTTTAAAATTAATGTCCATATATATGGTGATAGCCTTTGATACCTGTGCAGGCATGTATTTCAAAATCTTAAACATGACTGCAACACAGCAACTGTATGATTCAGAATAGATTGCAGAATCAGTCAACTAGTTGCAAATAAAGGTTTATTATCCCTTGACCATGGTTTCGATATTTGTAGAAATATCTTTTTGGTAACAGGAGTAAGCTTTGTTATCTGTTATCTTCTGCACATTTAAGCTACGTGCAGTATCACTGTGCTACATAAATGTATTACAGATTTTATATTTAATGTAAACCTCTAAAATTGTAGTATTCATTAGTGACCTTCTATAAGAAATTGTCATGTTGTCTTGATATAAAATTATGCTATTTAACACCAGCAAGATGCAATGCTTACACGCGTGATATAGTGCCCACTGCTTTCCCATTCATATACAATACTATTACTCCTTCAGCAAACGTATTAATAATTGTAGAGGAATTTTCATACTTACTTTATTATAAAACACTGTTGTTCAACACAACCAAGACACAGTTCTATGTGCAAGTATTTAGCACCCTCTGTAGCCCAATTTTTCCTAGTTGCCTGAGTCTGTATATTGGTAGTAGTTGTCCTTAGTCTCTGACATAAGGTACGTGTAACTTATGCAAATATTTCATCTCATGATGCTTATTACATTTATATTGTTGACAAGAGCCTCTAGCTGTAGAGGCTGCATTTACTAATGAGTAGTCTTTCTGAAGTACGATATATGTTCGTTTATGACAAGAGCCACTCTACTCATCTATCTATTGCGGTATCATGTGATGTAAAAAGTGAGTACGTTTACTTCACCAATATTTTTCTATTAATATTTTATTATGTTTTTAAAAAAATTATTTTGTAACTGGTTTATACATTTTTAGGGCTAATACATCTGGAGAAGATATTTTTAAAAATATTGAAACTATGGTCAAGGGATAATAAACCTTTATTTACAATTGGTTGGCTGATTTTTCAATCTATTCTAATTTGAAAGTAACTAAAGTAACTAAAAAATATGATTACTGTATCTCTGTTTTAGTGGCAACTCTGTTGAAGTACAGAGAAATCCTTCCCATACTGCTGCTTGGAAGAGAATCATTTAAAATAATATTTCCAACTACGGAAATGGAGATAGATACATAGGGAATTAGTGGAAATATTTTGAGAAAGAGGATCAGGTTATAATGGTGGGTGTAGCAGGGAAAAGCAAGGTTGAAGACAGAAATTACAGCAGTAGGGGTTACCTGGATCAAGTAGTAGTAGCAAGTACAAATACAATTTCGAGTTTCATGGAGGCCGTACAGCTGCATGACCAGCCCTGGGTTAACACTGCTGTGAGTCATGTGCACACAGTTGACCAGCTGCTGCTGACTGAAATGCAGTTGCAAATGAGGGCAGTGCGTGTTGCTACAATTTGAAGATTGATGTTGTATCCTGCCTAGTTGTCAAAGATGGGGTGTCTAGGAAACCTACAATTTGAAGATGGATGTTATATCCTGCCTAGTGGTCAAAGATGGGGTGTCTAGGAAACCTGGTCCTTGGATTGCTAGATAATAATTCAAGCAAATCGCATTAAAGAGTTTTATTACAAAATGAATCAATGACAATTCTTAACTTTGAGAAATACGTAGATGTTTGCAAGCAAAGGGTGACATGTAATGTAATCAATGTCCTTCGGTATAACGATTCCAATACAAGTGAAGTAATGCAGTAGATGCTTCTATCCAGGTCACTGGTCTTGACACTTCTGTAGAACTCGTAGAACTTGGCTATGGCCAATCATCACAGCGCTTATGTTCTCTTCATGTAGAGGACACTACCGTCGTGTTGTCGTCCAAGAGAGGGGTCAGTCAGCGTGCAATTGGCTGATGTCTTCCTCATAGCGTCTTCTTTGCTCTAACATTACCGACTGGCTTGCCAGTGCTTGAGTTTATGCCGGAATATATGTACACAAGACACAGCCTACACATGAATAAGAGAGGCAAGGGTATATTGGCTGAACTTCTTGCAGAAAAAGGAGGGGGGGGGGGGGGGGTACCATCACACACAGCAAGATCTGAATGGTTACTTTTTATAACAACACTGGAGCATCACAAAGTGCTTAAGAATGCACAGAAATGTAAGGTTAGCTTATTTCATCAGAATAAGTGACCGTCCGAGACAGCCACAGCAACAGGGAAGTAACCGATTTTGTGACTTCTATGAGTTCCTAACCAGGAGCAAATTGTTTAATTTCATTTGTGTGCTTTGATAGTTTAGTTCTTGAGTTTCTGCATGTTAATTTAATGTCTAATAGCCACAGTTCTCATGTTTTCATTTGTGTTGGAAAGTAAACCGATTTTGTGACATGTTAGAAGTTCCTCATCAGGGGCGAATTAAGTAGTTTCACCTGAGTGCCTCAATAGTTAGGTTTTTGAATCTCTGCGTATTAATCTAATTTATTAGACACAGTTCCTGCATTTTCGTCAGTTCAGCTCCAGGCTGTGATGGCTTCAGTTACACAGCTTGAAGCTGCAGTGGATGGGCACCACTGTTGTGGGCCAGCCATGGGGATCCAATGGACGTCCAGCATGTCAGAGTCCTCCAACTGGTCCTCACCGGTGGTGAGCCCAGTTAACTGCTCACACTGAGGTTGACCCCTTACCCTGGGTCAAGTGGGAGGTCACCCTGGGGCATAGCAGGTGGTGAAAGATGTCCCGGGGGACTGCACGTGAGGCCTCCCTGGATAGTCTGACAAACAGGTTCCTGGTGCTGTCTGTGGCTGGCACTGTCGCTCAGCCAGTTTCCATCGCCTGTCGTGTTTCAGAGGAAAGGTCTCAGTTGGCAAGATCTGGGCAGTCGCAGAGGGTGGGATTACTGATAGTTGGAGGCTCCAGTGTTAGGCACATTATGGGGCCCCTTAGGGACGTGGCTGCCAAGAAGGGGAAGAAATCCAATGTGCACCCCATGTGCATACTGGGTGGAATCATTCCAGACATGGAACAGGTCCTTCTGGATGCCATGAAGGGCACAAGGTGCAGCCAACTATGGGTGGTGGCTCACATCGGTTCCAATGATGTGTGTCACTTTGGATCAAAAGAGACTCTCTCTGGTTTTGAGCAGCTAACAGGAGTGGTAAAGGCTGCCAGTTTTGTTTGCAAGATGAAAGCAGAGCTGACAACTTGCAGCAACATCGACAGGACTGGTTGCAGACCTCTGGTACAGAGCCGGTTGGGGAGGTCTGAATCAGAGACTCAAACAGTTCTGCAACTGTGAAGGCTGCAGATTCCTTGAGCTGCGCCATAGGGTAGTTGGGTTTCAGGTTCCGCTGAATAGGTCAAGAGTCCACTACAGGTAGAAGGCGGCTACACTGGTGGCGTGTGGCATGGACTTGGTGGTTTTTTAGGTTAGAGGGTTTCAGATAACACAGAAAGGGCTTCTGTCACAAAGAGTGCAGGCTGAACACAAGAAGAGCATAGATTCAGGAACAATCGGTATAACAGCGGTAAATTGTTGTAACTGTGTTAGGGAAGTACCAGAGCTCCAAGCGCTAATAGAAAGCACTGATGCTCAGATTGTTATAGGCACTGAAATCTGGCTAAAGCCAGAGGTAAGTTTAGCTGATATTTTTACAAAGAACCTAAAAGTGTTCTGAAAGGATAGGCTAAATGCAGTTGGGGGTGGCGCGTTTGTTGCAGTTAGACGTTGTTTATCTTGTCGCGAAATTGAAGTAGATAGTTCCTGTGAGTTAGTATGGCCAGAGGTCATTGTTGGCAATCGGAATAAAATAATAATTGGATCCTTTTACCGACCTCCCAATTCAGATGATACAATTGCTGAAGGGTTCAAAGAAAACTTGAGATTTATTTCAAACACTGTCCAGACTCATACAATTATATTTGATGGTGACTTTAATTTACCCTCAATATGAAGACGAAAATGCATTTAATTCCGGAGGTACGCATAGAACATCATCCGAAATTGTGCTAAACCCATTCTTGGAAAATTATTTTGAGCAGTTAGTTCATGAGCCCACACAAACAGTAAACGGTTGTGAAAATACATTTGACCTCTTAATAACAATTAATCCTGAGTTAATAACAAGCATCAAAACAGATAGAGGGATTAGTGAACACAGCCTCCTCTTTACCCCTACCCAGTTGCTAATAGAATCAGCTCAATCAGCCTTAGTGGTGCCTTAGCCAACTAAAAAATGGTGATCAATAGGCCAACAAGGAATTGAAAAATCAAGTTCAGGAAATCCCTTGTAGATAGAGATTTGTTTTGCCAGCGAAATGGTAATCATTGTCTATCAAATAATGAAACAGCTAAGATAATTTTTGAATGTTTTTTTAAACTCATTTCTGCAAATATTTAATGATAGTGTTCCCATTGGAAGATGTAAAGCAACAGACAGAAGATGTAAAAAGAAGGTGTCAAAAAAGAAAAATTCTAATGCTATCCTATATGAAAGATCATTTAATGATGCTGTTAGACATGCACAATAATACCAACTCTGAAAATGTGAAATCCTTAGACGTAGGTTGGGGAAACAATTATAAAAAGCAGTCATTGAAGCAAAAAGTCACCCAATACCCAGTGCATTGAGAGTTCTGTTAATAAGTGCAGAGCTTCTTGGACTGTCATAAACAGTGTGGCCAAAAATCACCTAAGGTCAAAATCAAAATCTCTCCACAAGAGATAAATGATTATTTTATTAAATCTGTGGAACAAGTAAGCAATAGCATCAGTAAGCCCAATAAAAGTAAATCAGAACTCTTAGAAAAAAATTGTTGTGGAACACCCAACAGTAATATTTTCATCTTCTCAATGATTATGGTAGTACTGAATTAAAAATAATAAGGAACTTCGGGTCATCAGATAGTATTGATATTTATGACATGTCTCACAATTGCTTAAAAAAAACATTGACTTTATTGTTTATTCATTGACTTAATACAAAAATAAGTGTATGTATATCAGAGCAATACTATCCAGGGAAGCTGAAATTATTCAGGGTGGTTCCTGTCTATAAAAAGGGTGACAAACAGAACCCTACAAGCTTCAGACCATTATCAATAGTTCCAGTCCTGGTCAAAATAATAGAATACATCATTTACCATCAATTGTCTGGTCATTTTGAAAAAAAAAAAAAACTTGGATTATTTAATATAGCTAAATATTGATTTAGAAAAAAATTATCGACCGTTGATGCAGTAGACTCTGTACAGTTGATGCAGTAGACTCTGTAATCAAATATGTTCAAGGTGTATGAGGAGAAGGGCTTTACTCAGACCACTTGCTGTGACCAGCATTTGATTGTGCAGCAGATGACGTTCTTCTACACCCTACATTTCTATGGTATCAGGGGTAACAGTCGAAAGCTATTAACGTCTTATATCCAAAACTCCAAAACTGTAGGCAAATTGTGTGTATTGGCACAGAAAAATCTACCAAGAAACAATCTAAAGTTGGAGTTCTGTAGGGATCTCTGTTGGAACTGTTTTTGTTTTCGGTAATGATAAATGACCTACCCTCCTTTATAAGCTCCAGTACGGTGCTGTCATATCGGCCCCTTATCAGTTAGATGGCCCGCACAACAGACAAGCAAGGTGGGCAGCTGACCTCCCTTCAAGAGCTCAGATCAAAATATTGCCAGTGGATGTAAACATCAACAGATTTTCCGCATAAACATGGCACACTTCTTGAAAAACTATGTGACAAAGATCCACCAATTGGAACTAATGTGACTATGTGTAGCACTCTGCCAAATCGGTGTTACAGTCAAGCCAGCAGAGTCAGACCGGCACAGTGTGTACCTACAGCTTGTATAGCTCTGGCCAATACCTACACCGGCTCTAGCCTAGTAGACACTTGCCATAGCCTTCAGTAGAAAGTTGTATTTTGTTGGGTGTAATGCCAATTTGTAATTGTGTAGAGTAGTATTATGGTTATTAGTTCTTTTCATTGTCTTGTGCTCTTACCTGGCTTTTGCCACCACAAGAATTGTCGTGCTTCTAAATCATAACTACTGTATAGGGCCGCGCAGAAGTTGAATGTCCACTGGAACAAACGGAGCTCGATGGCCAATAGAGGGCAACATCACAACAGTACTGCACTCACCCAATGAGTGCACCACTGTCTCACCACGTGTCCCGCATGACCAGCATAAATACCGACGCATCTTGACCACTCAGTCAATCCTGTACTTTGTCCGATAACATTCGCTTTCTATCTCCACCACACTATTGACTGAAAATGCAAAATCCTTATATGGAGGATGGGGAAACAATTATAAAAAGCAGTCATTGAAGCAAAAATGCCCAGTACATTGAGAATTCTAATAATAAATGCAGAGCTTCTTTGACTCTCATAAACAGTGTTGCCAAAAATCACATAAGGTCAAAATAATATCTCTCCACAAGGCATAAATGATTACTTTATTAAATCTGTGGAACAAATAAGCAATAGCATCAGTAAGCCCAATAAAAGTAAATCAGAACTCTCAGAAAAAAATTGTCGTGGAACACCCAACAATAGTATTCTCATCTTCTCTAAGGTTATGGCTAGTACTGAATTAAAAATAGTAAGGAACTTCAGGTCATCAGATAGCGTTGATATTTATGACATGTCTTGCAACTCACTAAAGAAAATCATTGACTTTATTGTTTGTCCATTGACTTAATAGAAAAATAAATGTATGTATATCAGAGCAATACTTTCCAGAGAAGCTGAAATTATTCAGGGTGGTTCCTGTCTATAAAAAGGATGACAAAGGCAACCCTATAAGCTGCAGATTAGATTAGATTAGATTAGATTTACTTTCATTCCAATTGATCCGTAGTGAGGAGGTCCTCCAGGATGTGGAACATGTCAGAAAAACAACAATACATGACAAATATTTAAACTAAAACAAATAAGCTAATGTACCATTCCACAGGTCCCAAGTGGAATGATCGTCATTTTTTAATGAACACTAAGAGTCATTTTACAAATACTATTGCACTGAATTTAAAATAAAAAAGTTTTATATTTATTTATAAGGTAAGAAACATGTAATACAACTACTGTAATACTTATTCACAATGAACACATTACTGCACTGAAATGGTGCAGAAGTTAGATTATACTTACACACACACACACACACACACACACACACACACACACACACACACAAAAATTTTCAGTGAACACATTACTGCACTGAAATTGTGCAGACTCACCAACAACTTCCCTTTGATTCTGGTTTTTCTCTCTGGTCTTGTATTGGATTGTGGTTGTACTGATCTGTTGACAGCATTGCGTGAAAGGTCCGTCACACTTTGCTATATCCTATATTACCTTGCTCTTGTTGTATCGAATCTGATGTTCATCTGTCCTGATGCCTGACTCTGGTGTGGGTTTGAGTCCCAACCCCAGGCGGTCTTCCTGCCTTGTGTCATCATTGTTTCTTGCCTTTTTGCTGACTTGTGCACCAGTACCCTGCGATTTGTAGTTATAGCTATTGGCGACAAGGAAAATGGAAGTTATTTCATACCATGGAAGCTGGATTGGTTAGAGTGTTCGAGCAACAGCAACAGCTGATGCACCAGCAGCAGATACAGATGGACTTCTTGCAAAAGGTGCTTCAGTTCTTTGCGGACAAACTTCATGTGCAGGACGTTGCTGCGCCCCAGGGACTGGCGCGTCCTGCACTCAACACCGCATTCCTTTTCTCGATCGTATCCTTCTTTCAGTGACACTGTGGATAACTGGGACACATTTTTGCATCGACTGAAGCAACATTTTGTGGTGTTTCAAGTCGCAGATGATTCATTGTAGCGGTTGCTCTTTCTGTTGTGTGCATCGCCAGACACACTTTTTCTCCTCCGAAAATTCGCGCCTCTTTCTAGTCTCATTGTCCTCTGTTTCAGAAGATCTGCATTCTGCTGACTAATTATTATTGCCAGTGATACCATGTGGTTGCCTCCAGGCTAGAATTTCCTCAATACCATAAACAACTGCGATGGTCACACAGCTTGGGAGTCACTGACTTACATGGAAATAGCCGAAAATGTGATTTTAGTTGCACTAGTGAAGGTGTAAGGCTTCCTACATTCATTCCTTGATTCATGATGTGGTGGTTCAACTTGTGTCTGATCCGGAGGTTTGCACGGCAGCATTGAAACTGGATAATCTGTCATCAAAGGACATCTTGCGCATTGCTAATTTGTTCAGAATTGCACAGGCAGCTAATGAATGACTCATGGCAAGGCTGCAAGTGGCAGTAGTTCATGTGCCACCACATGTGCCGTCCCAGTGCCATCATTGTACGATGACTGCCAGGTTGCAGCAAAATTGTGATTTGTCTTTGTCTGGTGTCTATATGACTTCTGAACCGCCAGTTGCCCCTCAGCGACGGCTACAGGGGCTGCTCCCTTCATGCCCGCAGTGGTTTTCCACTCACTTCCGAGACAGTTGCCCAGATCGCTGGGGTTCCTTTGCACACTGTGGCAAGGAGAGGCACCTCTGCTCAATATGTTGCATTCTCATGACCCGGCCCCACCCAGTGCTGCAACAACACCAGGCCATGTTATGCAGACTGCAGACAGTAGTCCCTGAGAGCAATCCATTCACACACAAACTGTTTCTCACACTTCACATTTCTCACCAGAACATCTGTTTTCAGGTGGACACTGGAGCCATCATTTCCGTGATCAATCAGGTGACTTAAGTCAACTGGGTTACCTAAATTGTCACCACCTTTGCACAGTTTGGTGACTTATGGTTACAGGGCAATTCCTCTTTGTGGGCAGTTCTCGATTGCAGCAAATTACAAATATGTTACCCGGCTTTTGATGCTCTTTGTCATTGACAATCTGTCAGCTACCAACATTTTTGGTCTCGATCCATTCACGGGGTTTGGTTTTTCATCGCAAATGACGTCAGGTGGTTTACACTGCAACCACTTTCCAGGAACTGGAAGACCTCTGCATGGAGTTTTTGTCTCTCCTTCAACCAGATTTGCGGTGTGTTTCAGGGTTTCAGGCACACATCATCCTTTGTCCAGATGCCACAGCTGGTTTTTACCGTCCCAGGTTGATTGTGGTGGCCTTGCGCCTAACTGTGAGGTAGGAACTCGATCAGCTGCAGGCAGCTGGGGTTGTTGAACCTGCAAATCTAGCACATGGGCCATGCCCCTAGTCATCATCCAGAAACCGAATTGGTCTCTTCACTTTTGTGGGGATTTCAAGGCAAGCATCAATGCTCATGGTCAAGTGTGTTGCCGCTGCAACATGCCAAGACTCCAGCCTGCTACAGATCCTACACTATGTAATCCCATTATCTCACTCATCGTTTCACGACAGAGCTCCTTCCTTGTAAACAACATTCTCATCCCCTCTTGGGTGTGGATAGCATCCAAGATGGATGAACATTGAATAGTTATTCTGGCAGAATTGCATTGTTGAATATTGATTTTGCTTCATCGCGATCATTGGGGCATGTAGCACATGAAGACGCTGGCATGCCGCCATGTGTACTGGCCTGGGGTCAATGGCAACACTGAAAACATGGTCCATAGATGTGCAGCACACGCCCGCCACCAGGCGGCGCCCCATCAATTCTTTGCCCCCTGGCCTACTCCTCACCTCCCATGGGACCACATCCATCTCGATTTTGCAGGCCCATTCTTAGGTTCTATGTGATTGCTCATTGCAGATGCTTATTCAAAGCACCCCTGTGTTGTCCACATGGCATCCACCATGATCGAGGCCACCCTTACTTTCCTAGCCCAAGTTTTGGCTATCGAAGGGTTGCCTCACACATTGGTCTCTGACAATGGCCCACAATTCAAAGCCTCTGCCTTTGAGGACTTCTGTGCTGCAAAGCATTAAACACATTTGTAGCTCTCCTTTCCACCATTCCTCCATTGGTGAAGCTGAACATCTGGCCCGGAAATTTAAGCAACAGATGAAGAAGGCTGCCATTATGGCAGCCCTTGCTTTATTTTTGAGCACTTATCGCACCACACTGATTAACAATCATAGCCCAGCGGAGCTTCTCCATGGTCGCCAGCCTTGGACCTTGCTTCATCTGCTCACCCTTGCCATCGGAACCTCATGTCCCTCTGGACCTTACACCTCTGGCCTGGTGGTGCGGGCACAATCCTACGGGAATGCTGCGGTTTGGACACCAGCAACTCCCATGGGCAACGAGTTACATCGATCCAAACACAGAAGGGACTCGAGTGCTGTTACCATGACCAGCTTAAGCCTCAGACCCAAGTATCCTCTCCACTTCCTCTTCCATCACCTTCTGGTGCCAGTGTGCCACAACCTACTGCGATATCATGTTTCACCCCAGCCCTCTCCTGTGGCCCTTGTGGATCAGTGGTTCCCCCTGGAATGCCCATCTCCAACAATGTTCTGATGGTCACTACCAACTGCATTTTCTGCTTACGGCCTACAGTAGGTCCGACAGCACCTTTGCCCTTATCTTCATTTCACCTTCTGTGCCACCGTCCAGTGCATTTCTGTCCATATGCACCAGTTTCGCAGTGGAGGGATCTGGTATCTGGCCACACAGAGGTTGAATGCCTGCTGGAACAAATGGATCTCGATGGCCAATAGAGTGCAGTGTCGCCACAGCACTGCTCTTGCATAGTGTCTCCTCTTCGTTTACAGCTCTCACGTTAAGTGAAAACAAAACAGATTTCTGTGGCCGGGAGCTATCAAGTGAATTAAACTGTATAATTACAGATGGCTGAAATATGTTATTGGCTGATTTTATTTGATTTCCATATTTTTGGCAGTTGCAGTCTTTTTGTCAGTTTGCTGAAGAAATTTGGCTTTTATTTATCTTTTCCGCAGAGGCCGTCAGTTTACTTGAAATGAAGTGTTTTCTTCCACACTACTGGCTAGTTTCATCTGTTCACTGAATTTCAAGTATACGTTTTCATCTTCTGGCACGTATGGCTTTATGCCATAATAAAGAATCAGTGAAAAAATACAATACTGGTACTTCAAGAAAATTTGCACCCCAGAAACCACAATGAAAAGTTTAATATCATGTTGGAGCCTTCATTGCGAATATAGACATAGGAATGTGCACTTTTAGCTAATTTATGCATTTTAGTGTGGTTTATGAAATTTCAATGCCCTTGGAGCATTCTAATGCCCTGTTTCTTTTATGAGTAGTGTAAGATGTCTTAATGCTATATATGTTTGAACATACGGGCTTCCTACATCATTGTAGCTGCATACATGCAGTAACAACTGTTCTCTGGTTCTCTCTGGCAACTGGTAAAACGAACCTGTTTCTAACAGGTTGGGGGAAAGTGTTGCGAACGATGGTTTGAAAAGCTTTACTTTCAAAGGTAAATTTCTTTTTACGCAAGGTGGATTATGTCAGGTGTGAGAATGTGTGATGAATTTCTTAAATCACAGAGCATTTGACTCTCATTTGAAACTTATCAATTTAAGGATCAGCCACTTACAAGAATTGACCAGACATTTATGTCAGTGTTTAAAATTTTCCTGGCATATTTGTGTGATGTATCTTAAAGACACAAATGTAAAAAAGGACCAGTATTATATGTGAAAGCTTAGCTTCTCCTGTAGCTACACTATGTATATTAATTTAAACCATTAGCTTTTCCTGTTTGTTTATTCACAGTACTTAACAGTGATGTTGCTATTGGCTAACTGCATCACATGTCTTATACTCTGAATATCTACTGGCGAGATCATATGAGATGAACTGTGATTGGCTTACAAAAGCACATTGTAATCTCAGTTTCGATGCTTCGGAAAGTAGAATGCTGTGTTCGATGGAATTCAAATTTATACTTTCATAATACAAAAACATGATGCGCATCAAAGATTGTTCCAAACTACTTTAAAGGGGGGGGGGGGGGGTAGTTCTACTCTGGCATATAAAACCTTCACCATTCAAAGCATTGATAAGTTTTACGGTTCTGAGGAAAGTATACTGCCACTTAACCTGGAAAAAGTGTATTTTTACTTGGGAATAAGTATTTTTAATCAGGAGATCAGGGAAATTTTTTTCCTTGTCCGCGTATACACCCTGTATTTGTAAATAGTCTCTGGAAGATAGATCCTGTGGGCCACAGGATAGCAAACCTGCTGGGTGAAGACCTCATACTGGCAGCATATGCAGTCGGCCTAGAGCCGATATGCAATACCCCCCCCCCCCCCCCCCCCCCCGCCCTCCCTCCCCCCTCCCTTGAGAAGTTGGCAAAGCCAGCTTAACAAAGGCTGCAAATATGGTGCCACAGCTTCTCCAGACAACATGAGAAGTCCAACAAGATGGAGACTCCCAAGCGGCTGCCACCTGATCCTGAGACCCCATGGCCTGAGATTGTGAAGTGGCTGCTGGTGGCCACAGAGTGGCGGCGGCTGTGGTGGTGCTGGATACACTGGGAGACTTGACCAGTGTGCCACTAGGAGTGTGGCAGTGCTGATGAGAGACACAGTGTTGGCTGGCAGTGACAACCTGTGGAGAGACATGGTTGTTGGCTGGTGCTGACAATCCTGTAGACAGTGGTTGCTGGCTGTTAGAGTGTAGAGGAAGGGGGGCCACAGTAGTGTGGACAGAGTGTGTGGGGAGAACATTGGGGCTGCAAAGGAGCTTGTGAAGAGGTCATGAACATAGGATGGAATCCAGTGGTCGGAGAGACCAGAGAGGCGGATAAGTCATCGCTGGAAATGAGATGCATCAAGGCACCAGACAGAGCTGGCTGAATTGGAGTGAGGGCACAGCAGAAGGAATGGGAAAAGGAGCACTGGAACAATGTGGGCCAAAGAATGACCTGGGGTAGTGTAAAGGACTTCAGAACAGCGTATATTGGAGCACAGGAGCAAATAGGCAGTGGGAGACCAATGGGCGGCAGAAAGGTCGTCACCACGGTGTGCATAGGAGAATGGAAAGAAACTGGCCAGAGAGTGGCCCAAGACACTGGAAGGGTCATCACCATGGGGTGCATAAAAGCATGGAAGGAAGCTGGCCGGAGGGTGGCCAGGATCAGCGGAAGGATTGTCTCTGAAGGGTGCATAAGAGCTCAAAAGGATGTGCACCACAGAGAAGTACGTATGCTACACGGAAGCAGAGAAGAATGTCTGGCTGCATCTTCATGGTGAAAGTGTGAAGTAGGACGGCAGCTTCGAGCGCGGTGGATGGGAGAGGGCAGAGTGGATGGGAAGGACAACGACAGCTGTTGGCCCCTGGAGTGTGTGGACGCGAAAATCATTGCAAACAGATGTCCAGGCAGTGCCAACCTAAGGAGAAGAGCTGACCATGGCTGCAATAGACAGAGAAGCATCAGGCACAGCTGCAGATTGGCAGCTAAAGTGCAGTGGATGAAACGAGGAAGTGGCACAAGGGCCTGCAAAGGCATTGGAGCTGTGATGAACCATCTCTTGACACTGTCTCACCACAGATGGGTGTACTAGTGACGAACTGTCTCACTTTATATTGTTTTGTCATTGGCAGTGACCATATACATGATATTTAAGCCCAGAAAAGTGCAAAAAATGTACATACTGCATGTAGAGCAACTGTTGGTGCTGATGTCAGAGAGCTCTGATTGGTGAGCTGCGCATGTAGCCAGCTGCTGGCCTGGAACTGAGTGAGGATTTGAATGCTGCTGCTGGAGGCTGTGCTCGGCCTGAAGTATCCAGCAGGTGGAAATACATCAGTGACACATGATCTGTGGATGGAATTGTTTCCTCAGTAATAACACTACTGGTTTCCTGATGCACACACTGCTTGGAAGGGTGATTTGTGCCCTCTGGTAGCGCCTGTAACAGATGTTGTATCAGCACACTGTCTGTGTACACTATTGCATTCATAACATGCAATGCTGTTGTGATATTAGTAAATAGTCTCCAGAGATGAGATTCCTGTAGTCCACAGGTAGGTATACCCCAAAAGCGAAGACATCATACTGGCAGCATATGTGGTCGGCCTATGGCCGATATACTATGATATTTAAGCTATTGTACAGAATTTCTGGAGGCTAATGTTTGGATGTCATGCAGGTACACACAGTATAACAAAATCCCCAATGAAGAAATTTTAGTCTTTCTTAATGAGCCATCATTCTAAGTTCACTTTTAAATTGTTGTTCCTTCCTTTCCTCTTTAAATATGTTTTACTAAGATAATACCCTCTCAGCCAATATTGTTGATGATGCAGCTAATCGTTGTTATGTTCCTATTACATACTGTGATGCCAATAAACTCTTTCCCACATCCAGGACCCATGCTGCCACTACAAAACACTCACACTTGAGAGAAAGGTGATGTAAGAATCCACACATTTGCTCTGTCAGGTATTTCAGTGTTATCAGCAACATCAGGGATGCCCTCATTCAACATAATATGGAAATAATAGCAGGGATGTGGGTACTTCAACCAACACAAGTGCTTCCAAATTCTGGACATGATGGCACACTCTCCAATTTATCCTTCCCTGTCTGTTGATCTTATCCAACCTGGATTGTTCCCTGTCCCATTTCTGTTGCATAAAAGCCTTATCTTTTTCATGAAGAAGGACATTTAAGAATAATGGAAGCTTGAATTTTAAGTTGCCTTTAAAATTTTTTTGCATTAGAGTTTTGTTACAATTGTTTCTATTTTTGCAGCTGGAAAACAAACCCTGTTCTGTCTGTAACATTGTGAAAATTTTGAAATTCAGTTTTAATAAGAAAACAAGGTTTCATATGAAGGTACTGAATGATAGATCGCAAAGTGAAGGCTTACATAAGTTTATGTGCTGGCTGAGACACGACTGTAGCTGAGAACTGTAGCAGTATCAGTACTAATACTATTGAAAACAAAGAATTGTGGAAAGCAAGTTAATGAGGAAAAAAATTGAAGCTATGCGCTTAAAAATGGTCTACTTCTTCAGCTCAGCATTCAACATGTCTAGCTGCTATGGTTAATTCTCAGTACATTCAGGGATTTTTCCTTAATGGGAGGACTGGAACAGGGTGCACTCAGCCCCATGAGGCCAGTTGAGGAACTTCTTGACTGAGAAATAGAGGTTCCAAGGTCAAGAAAGCCCACAACAACTGGGAGAGTGGTGTGCCGACCTCATGTCCTGCCACACCGGATCGAAATGACCCTCTTGGCAGAGGATGACACGTTGTCATTTGGACCTGATTGGCCTATCTGGGCCAGAACATGGAGCTTTTCTTTGCTTTTCTCACTTAAACATGATGTTGCAATATTCACACAGTGTTTTCCTAACATTGGTATTATTATTTTTTTCTTTCTTTTTTTTTGTTTAAAATTATATTGTTTCTCATATTTGTTGTATCTTTATTTTTTAGCTTGATTGTTATGTTAGGAGATAATTTTATGTATCTGATTTGAAGGTGTTGGTTCTGCTTGCGAAGATATGCTTTTTCGAATTGATGTGGCGGCTCAAGAAACTAAAGGATCAACATGAGGATACAGAAGAAAGTGTCAGATGTTTAGCAGAAGATGTACAAACATATTTTCAGGTTCTAAGAACTATTTTGACAACAGATAAAGTGGATATTAAAGTATCGGTAAAAGATGAGGTGAGATATGAAGTACTTTACTGTTTGTTTCTTGAGATTTATCATGCAATGTACAGAATCTTATAATGTGTTTTCCATGTTTGTTATTGGCAGTAGTGAGATGTGTGGAGGTCAGGAGTGGATGACCTGTGCAGTGGATGGTGGAACTGGATTGTCAGTGGTCAGAAAGTCACTAGTTCACCATCCTAGTGGATGGGGTTGCAGTGGCATAGCAGGTGGATTACTGGTGGTTGTCTCACATATCATCATGAAAACAACTTCGTTAAACATCCATTTTATTACTCAGCAATCTATAACAGTTGTGACGGTGCTCATAGGGGCCAGTGCCCCCAAGGCGTAAGGTGTACATGGCCGACTAGTTGGTGAGCGGCCTGTTGTCACTTGTGTGTTGCTCACCTGGTGAAATGATGATGCCAGTGACTAGACAAGGGTGCTGATGTGAGGTGCATGTGATGGCCTAGGTTTGCATTCACACAGAGCAGACGCAGCCACGCGACTTGGATCGGGGCACACCAGAACACACAGAATCATGCTGTCGGCCCTCATGAAGGAGATAGCTCTCAGCAGCAATACCAGCTCACACAAGTGGAGAGAGACAGCAATTGAGTTTGCCCACACAGGTGAAGGCGTATGAGCACCTGCGAGTCCCTTGGCTGGAACCATAGCCCACCAGTTTAGGAGGCTGGCAGTAACTGGAAATAAGGCCTCTGGTGGCTCACGTATTGGAAGGTGCTAAGTCAGCAGCGTCATTTAATGCAGATAGTAGGCTTATGGGTAGTAGAGACCTAGCCTTTTAGTGGGAGCTTGTTGACTCGAGTCAACTTGAAGACCAGTGTAGATCTCTCCTTGAAGCTGGTGTCTGCCAGACTGCATGCATCTGCCTAGAAATGAGCAGTACTTATATCAGTGTGGCTCATCGCTTTTTGCCAAGTCATCAATTCCCACCATGTAATTGACAACAAAGCCTTGACTGAGCTGTGTAACAGTGAGTTTGCTGGTACCATAGTGGCTCAGCCTTTCCACTGCATCAGTGATATTATGACTCTGATCTCCTTACTGGGCAGAATATGTAGTAATTGGTTTGATGCCATGGAGACTGTTGTTATTGGATCAGCAGGTTGCTCCTGGTGTAAATGCATGGCCAGCCTGTATCTGACCTGCTTCCATGAGCCTCTTGCATTAACCATAGTGGCATCTTTATTTTATATAACAAATAAAATATTTATGGCACAATGGATGAGTCGGTAGTCGGAGACGGTACATAAATAAGTAATTGATGGCCATACTGTCATAAGAGGTGCCAGAACTATTATTTTGAAATAATATATTGTGTAATAGTCTCAGTTGCAAATTATCACAAATGATAAGTAGATTCAATGACTTTGGGTAGTTGTACAGTGGTGAGCTGTTGGGGAAAGTGAGAACATTCCCTGTGCTCAATCAGCAACACTGCCAGCTTGGTTCCATTTGTTAATTTATGATGGTTTGCACTGGTACTACCAAGCGGCCTGTCCGCAAAACCCAAAGCAATGAGTCAGGTATTAACCTGTCAGATGCAAGGCTTCTTAAATGGCGGAGGTATTATCGAAGGATTTTGCCCTCATCTCTTCATGATACAGTAACTGTATAATTTGTTGTTCCGTTTATCTATAAATCTGTTGTATCAATCCTAATTTCAGATATTCATAACAGTCAGAAGTTGGTGGAGCAACAATATCACCTTCCACCGTAAATGCGAAGTTTGGTCAGGTTGGCTGACCATGTAGGTGAACATTGTTATTCCACTGTAGAAAAAATTTGCTTCCACTTGGGGGAACCAGGTGTTTGGGTTCTGGGGCCAAAACAACATTAAACAGATGGCACTTGTGAGATCAAACCTGTATCTTATCCTCTGCAAGGATGAAATTTCTACTGCGGCAGCTTGTATCTCACTGTTTCCTCTTTCCTGCTGTCTTGTAATTGTCTGTAAATTCTTGTCGCCCAAGGGTCCACTTCATGTCCATGCAGCTTCTACCATGTTCGTAAAACTGGGATCACCACTGTAATTTATATTTATCTACTGCAGATAGTGCACGTGAAAAACCCCTTGCAGAATATTAAATTGCTTTATTAATTTTAATGTTTATGTTCACAACTTAGGTTAAAAACACATATTGCGGGCACAGATTTCATTCAGGAAAAAGAAAAATGGAAACTATTAGTATACAATCAGAGATCTCAGAAACACAACTGTGGTTCAATGCATTGGAACCTCTCTGCTTTCAGCACTGCCACATTGATTCACCAACTTGCACAACAGTCTGAAGAAGACCAGTAAGTGATCAAAACTAGTTATCATTTGTGACAATTTGCAGCTGAGATCATTACAGTAAATAGTTTTAAAAACATAAATATTGTCAGTGATTTTGTATCATTAGTTGTAAAGTATAGAGTCACAAATGATTTAGGACAAATCACAATAGAAAAAAATGTAGTGCACTTTTCTCCAAGCAAACAAGTAGATTTGGGAAACTGCCATAAGTGGACATACTGATGTTCCAAGATTGGGTCAGGGTGAGTTGATAGTTAGTTTGAGAGCCAGAGAGGGACTAAGAAAATAATTTTGTAGATTTAACTATTCTCCTAATGCTTGTTTCACTGTTATATCTGCCCAAGAGTAAACACTTCTCGAGGTAATCCCACTTTGCACTACACATACAACTTCTAAGACATTTAGAATATTACGATTGGCCTGGGGGAAGAAATGAGAGTCTCTGTTAATAGAAACAAGGGAATAACACCATACTTGGCCATGGGCATGTGGCCCCCCTGGTTTACAAGATTGGAATTACAGGTTCCTTGGTACTGTATTCACTGTCTTTCTTGTATATTGCCCTGAGAGTAATGATGATTCTGCCTCAGATTCTATCAATACAATTAAACCAAAGAAACTGGAGGGCCCAGGAACTGATGATAGAAAGCTCTTATGATGGCTCACCAAGTCCCACCATATGGGGGCATATTGCCTTTATAAGCCAATAAGCCATGGCTGGGACCACCGCACCCAAAATTCTTCGTGTCCTTTCCATGATACACTTCTGGAACATGGCTGCTGTCTACTGGATATCTACTTTGGATTGCCCTATGGACTGATAACAGCTGTGCTGCTAACAACTTTTTTAGGACATAGCATACTTTCTGGTAGTATTTTTCCACAGTCTAGTTTGGTAGCTTATACTGATTCAGCACACACACACACACACACACACACACACACACACACACACACACACTTCTTCTAAACTTTTTATGAATCCTTGCACACAATATGTTATAGGGATGAATGGATGTCTTCAAAAGTTTATTGCAGACCAATTTTTTTGCATCCTGCTATTCTGTTAACTGTCACATATTTTTACATATTTTCTGAACAACTGTACATAGTGCTGTGCCCTGGAAAATTTTGGCATGTGAATTGTAAATTCGCTGTGCTAGTCAGCTAAGTCAGTGGACAGTATTGTTGACATTATGACAAATCATTTCCAGCATACACAGGTTTGTGATACCAATCAATGGTCACGCTCATGGAATAGCTAACACACTGTGACCAAGGGTGGAGTAATATTCTGTAACTCAGGCACTTGGTTCTGCCAATAAACTCAAAAATTGCAAATTTAGCCTTGCCTAGCAGCCCATGCTCAGAGTAGAGCAAGTTAGGAAAAGATAACAGGACAAGTAATAGGAAGCAAACTCACTCATCCTCCTCCAATAGGATTATGTGAGAAGCTTAGCTATAAGGATATAAATAATCGACCTAGGGGCTCAAAGCATTCAGTCATGCCACCATTCTGTCTGCATCCTGAACCAGAGAAAATGACAGCTATTGAGTTCTACAGAAACCATGACCTACTCTTAGTGATGATGATCAGCTGACCACCTGCTGCTGATTAACTCATCAAGATTTGGCATGAGTTGCACCATACCTGTGGCATGGCTGGTGCAGGTTTTGGAGAAGTTTCATTGATGCCGGGAGCTGGGTCCAGCCAATCTCCACCCTCTGAGTGACCTCAACCGATGGACTACAAGCTTTCTATGATCTGGCTGGCAAAGTCACAGCCACCTAGACATCATCGGCCACAGTCCTGTCTGCCTCTGGGGAGTGACCATGGTATTGCTGCTTGGCATCAGGATGTCCAGCATTGGCTATCGCACCCCAATGCACGTTATGGGGACAATGAGTAAACACAATTGTGCTTAGCTGACATGAGTCCCTCACCATTCCTCTCGCCCATCCTGAAACATAGCAACATGAAATAGGCTGGGTCATTACAGTAGTTTTGTGTGTTTCTCGTGATTAATTCCCATAATGTGTATAGGCTGAAAGAAAATTAAGTCTGAAGTGAGAATATTGTTTTTCTTATAGCTTTGTAAATTGTTAAGTTTTTATCACAAATAACTAGTGAACTGTTACAGACATAATAGATATGAAACTTCCTGGCAGGTTAAAACTATGTGGCAGACCAAGACTCGGTCCAGCACATGGTTTTAATCTGCCAGGAAGTTTCATATCAGCACACACTCCGCTGCAGAGTGAAAATTTCGTTCTGATAATAGATATTATTTTCAATAATATTTCTTCCAGTTATGCATTGTTTATGTCATTTGTCAAAAAACAGTATTTTAACATTATAAATAACAAGAAGAAGAGACATAATGTGAATATGCACTGTTCAAATTATTGTTGCTTCATTTTGTGGTTATTTGCATTTGTTTGTCAACACAATTTTATTTTGTTTGTTGCATTTTTTATCTTTCTTCCTTGCAGATTTTTTTAATTCTGTGTGATTTCCTACATGCATTTGGGGCAAAAGCTACAAGGGCTCATGGATTTGCTGTACTTACTTGTGCACCTGACAGTCAACTCCAGTCTGACATCAACCACCTTATTCAGGAGAGATTGTTGGCAGATGAGGGTATGCATACATGTTTCGTTGCTTTATTTTTAACTTTTATCTGGACTGTGCTGTTAGTGATGTATCGAAGTTGGCATTTTATGTTGAGAGGCTGCAGTGAAAGACATTGTCTTGATTATATTCAAGTTGGATCAGTAGCACTACAATTATTCTGCCATTACATGCATTAGCATGTCTGACTTCTCCTTGATGTCATAATGATGTATGTTGGCCAATAATAGGCAGACTACAGGTTATGAAAATACAAATGGTCATTTACTACTCGTGCTTATGATGCTGAAGTCATTAAAAACTCAATTTGTAGTGCATTTAGAATGGTAGTATAAGTACTTATCGGAACTTGTTATAATACTGAGTAAAATCAGAAATTTTAGAAAGAAGTGTCAAATACTTCCTTTTTCTTTTATTTGTATTATGAGAAATTAAATCTCCTGAGACAGTATGAGGTGAATATAAATGTCTGTTGACCTGTTATAGGCAACATCAGCAGACAGCTAGAAAATCTCTCGTATGAGATGTAATTGCTACCCTCAATTCTTAATATTGTCTCTATTGCTGGTTGGGTTAGTTGAAGTGGACCAATTTTAGGAATCATGCCCATCTAACCATCTCCAGTGTCAATGTAATTTTGTACAAATGTACCACATCGAATAGAATTTAGTTGTACAAAATTTAAGCTCCAGATACGAACAAATTTAAGGTTTTAGAAGCCTTTCAAAATTTCGTGAAAGTTCTGTTGCAGTTTTGACCAAATTAAAGACTATTTAATGTTGCAACTAATAGTGATGTAAGTGACACTCTTGTATTAGGTGCACAAGTTTTTGTGCTCTTCTCACTCTTAAAATTTCAAGACAAAGTTATTCATTGTTTTCATGATAAATGAGATCAAACATGGGGAAAAATCAATCACAACAAATTTTCAGCCTTTCTTCTTCTCTTTTTTTCCCCCCCTTTGTGCTTAAATGATTTCTGAATGAGCAAAGTACACTACACTGAGACCACATTACAATTGCTGCAGAGAAGTTACTTGTTATTGATTCTACTGAATTACAACAGTCATTTATGGGTATTCTAGTCATAATTGAAATGTAGACATGCTATAGGAATTTATCAAGTGTGTCCTTACTGTGATGTCATATTGCCAAATATTGTAATTTCCTATATTCTTTATTTTTGTTTCATTAGAAAGAGGTGATTTTATGCCAAAAAAAGGTTTTGTTTATGTTTGTGTGGAAATGACAAAGTGGGGATGTGCCCAGTACTTGAAAGTACATTTGTAATTAGGTGAGTGTTAGCCTGTTCTTCTTTTTGAATTATAATTGAGTAATCAATCACTTTCAAGTCCAAAGAAACACTGAGCAATTTGTTGCCAAGTTAGTTACAAACCTAAAATAAAAATACTGTTCCCAATAATATTCTTCTGGGTATGTGAGGATGTCACACTTAATAAACCTACCAATATTTCAATTATATTAAAGACAGATATCATCAGGGTGACTGCTTGTGGTTTGTGGATGATATTTTATGTGTATTACTTGAAAGCTGCAAGATGTTTATGTTATGCAAGGTTTTGTTATAGCACAATGGTGTCTTAATTTGAATAATTTTGACTAGTGCAGGTGGTTTCAAATGTTTGATATTAATTACCACATTAAATAATTGATTTTTTTTAGATAGTTCAGATAAACTGGTATCCCACTTTTAGTAATTGTAGCAAAGGACTCAAGTCACTAAACAAACTCCATACTCGTCATCAAAAACCAGCTGAAACTACTCTCTGGTTCTGATCTTAAATATACCGAACGAAAGTGCTGGCAGGTCGATAGACACACAAACATACACATGAAATTCAAGCTTTCGCAACAAACTGTTGCCTCGTCAGGAAAGAGGGAAGGAGAGGGAAAGACGAAAGGATATGGGTTTTAAGGGAGAGGGTAAGGAGTCATACCAATCCCGGGAGTGGAAAGACTTACCTTGGGGGAAGTTGATAAATGACATGTGTAGTTTCACACGTAGCCCTGCCTTGAATTGTGTATGTTTTACCAGTAGCGGGGCTGGAGTAGGTGGTTGTGGGGGGATGCATGGGGCAGGTTTTGCAGCGGGGTCGGTTACAGGGGTAGGAACCACTGGGTAGAGAAGGTAGTCTGGGAATATTGTAGGGTTTAACAAGGATGTTACGGAGGTTAGGGGGGCGACGAAAGGCAACTCTGGGTGGTGTGGGGAGAATTTTGTCAAGGGATGATCTCATTTCAGGGGTTGACTTGAGAAAGTCATATCCCTGGCGGAGTAATTTGTTGATGTTTTCGAGGCCAGGATAATATTGGGTGACAAGGGGGATGCTTCTGTGTGGTCTGGGGGTAGGAACATTGTTGTTGGACGGGGAGGAATGTATTGCTCGGGAAATCTGTTTGTGGACAAGGTCTGCAGGATAGTTGCGGGAGAGGAAAGCACTGGTCAGGTTATTGGTGTAGTTGTTGAGGGATTCGTTACTGGAGCAGATACGTTTGCCACGAATACCTAGGCTGTAGGGAAGGGAGCGTTTGATGTGGAAAGGATGGCAGCTATCAAAGTGAAGGTACTGTTGTTTGTTTGTGGGTTTGATATGGACAGAGGTGTGGATGTGAGCTTCAACAAGATGAAGGTCAACATCCAGGAAGGTGGCTTGGGTTTTGGAGAAGGACCAGGTGAAATTCAGATTTGAAAAGGAGTTGAGGTTATGGAGGAAATTAAGGAGTGTTTCTTCACCATGAGTCCAGACCACAAAGATGTCATCTATAAACCTATACCAAGCCAGGGGAAGCAGCTGTTGGGTCTTCAGGAAAGCCTCCTCCATGCGGCCCACGAAGAGGTTGGCATAGGAGGGAGCCATCCTGGTTCCCATGGCCGTTCCCCTAATTTGTTTGTAGGTCTGGCCTTCAAAAGTGAAGTAATTATGTGTGAGGATGAAGCTGGTAAGTGTGATAAGGAATGAGGTTTTTGGAAGATCTTCGGGTGGGCGTTGGGAGAGGTAGTGCTCAAGGGCAGAGAGACCATGGGTATGTGGGATGTTTGTGTAAAGGGATGTAGCATCTATGGTGACAAGAAAGGTTTCAGGTGGGAGAGGAGTGGGAATGGATTTGAGGCGTTCTAGGAAGTGGTTTGTGTCTTTGATGTAGGATGGGAGTCTGCGGGTGATAGGTTGTAGGTGCTGGTCTACCAGAGCTGAGATACGTTCGGTTGGGGATTTGAAGCCTGCTACAATGGGACGGCCAGGATGGTTCTCTTTGTGGATTTTGGGTAATAGGTAGAAGGTAGGGGTACGTGGCTCAGGTGGAGTGAGCAAGTCTATGGAAGCCGATGTGAGGCCTTGTGAGGGACCTTGGATTTTTAGGATTTTTTGCAGCTCAGTCTGGATGGAGGGAATGGGATCCTGGGTAACAGCTTTGTAGGTTGAGATGTCGGAGAGTTGACGCTGTCCTTCTGCCACATACTCCACACGGTCAAGTACCACAGTTGTGGAGCCTTTATCCGCCGGGAGGATGACAATAGAGCAGTCTATTTTCAGCTCCTTAATGGCACGGGATTCAGCTGGGGTGATGTTGGGGGTTGTCGGGATGTTCTTCAAGAAGGACTGGGAGGCAACAAAACGCAAACAGACACATACATACACACAAAATTCAAGCTTTCGCAACAAACTGTTGCCTCATCAGGAAAGAGGGAAGGAGAGGGAAAGACGAAAGGAAGTGGGTTTTAAGGGAGAGGGTAAGGAGTCATTCCAATCCCGGGAGGGGAAAGACTTACCTTGGGGGAAAAAAGGACGGGTATACACTCGCACACACACACATATCCATCCACACATATGCAGACACAATCAGACATATTTAAAGACAAAGAGTTTGGGCGGAGATGTCAGTCGAGGCGGAAGTGCAGAGGCAATGATGATGTTGAATGACAGGTGAGGTGTGAGTGGCGGCAACTTGAAATTAGCGGAGATTGAGGCCTGGTGGGTAACGGGAAGAGAGGATATATTGAAGAGCAAGTTCCCATCTCCGGAGTTCGGATAGGTTGGTGTTGGTGGGAAGTATCCAGGTAACCCGGACGGTGTAACACTGTGCCAAGATGTGCTGGCCGTGCACCAAGGCATGTTTAGCCACAGGGTGATCCTCATTACCAACAAACACTGTCTGCCTGTGTCCATTCATGCGAATGGACAGTTTCTTGCTGGTCATTCCCACATAGAATGCATCACAGTGTAGGCAGGTCAGTTGGTAAATCACGTGGGTGCTTTCACATGTGGCTCTGCCTTTGATCGTGTACACCTTCCGGGTGGACTGGAGTAGGTGGTGGTAGGAGGGTGCATGGGACAGGTTTTACACCGGGGGCGGTTACAAGGATAGGAGCCAGAGGGTAGGGAAGGTGGTTTGGGGATTTCATAGGGATGAACTAGGAGGTTACGAAGGTTAGGTGGACGGCGGAAAGACACTCTTGGTGGAGTGGGGAGGATTTCATGAAGGATGGATCTCATTTCAGGGCAGGATTTGAGGAAGTCGTATCCCTGCTGGAGAGCCACATTGAGAGTCTGGTCCAGTCCCGGAAAGTATCCTGTCACAAGTGGGGCACTTTTGTGGTTCTTCTGTGGGGGATTCTGGGTTTGAGGGGATGAGGAAGTGGCTCTGGTTATTTGCTTCTGTACCAGGTCGGAAGGGTAATTGCGGGATGTGAAAGCTGTTGTCAGGTTGTTGGTGTAATGGTTCAAGGATTCCGGACTGGAACAGATTCGTTTGCCACGAAGACCTAGGCTGTAGGGAAGGGACCGTTTGATGTGGAATGGGTGGCAGCTGTCATAATGGAGGTACTGTTGCTTGTTGGTGGGTTTGATGTGGACGGACGTGTGAAGCTGGCCATTGGACAGGTGGAGGTCGACGTCAAGGAAAGTGGCATGGGATTTGGAGTAGGACCAGGTGAATCTGATGGAACCAAAGGAGTTGAGGTTGGAGAGGAAATTCTGGAGTTCTTCTTCACTGTGAGTCCAGATCATGAAGATGTCATCAATAAATCTGTATCAAACTTTGGGTTGGCAGGCCTGGGTAACCAAGAAGGCTTCCTCTAAGTGACCCATGAATAGGTTGGCGTACGAGGGGGCCATCCTGGTACCCATGGCTGTTCCCTTTAATTGTTGGTATGTCTGGCCTTCAAAAGTGAAGAAGTTGTGGGTCAGGATGAAGCTGGCTAAGGTGATGAGGAAAGAGGTTTTAGGTAGGGTGGCAGGTGATCGGCGTGAAAGGAAATGCTCCATCGCAGCGAGGCCCTGGATGTGCGGAATATTTGTGTATAAGGAAGTGGCATCAATGGTTACAAGGATGGTTTCCGGGGGTAACACATTGGGTAAGGATTCCAGGTGTTCGAGAAAGTGGTTGGTGTCTTTGATGAAGGATGGGAGACTGCATGTAATGGGTTGAAGTTGTTGATCTATGTAGGCAGAGATACGTTCTGTGGGGGCTTGGTAACCAGCTACAATGGGGCGGCCGGGATGATTGGGTTTGTGGATTTTAGGAAGAAGGTAGAAGGTAGGGGTGCGGGGTGTCGGTGGGGTCAGGAGGTTGATGGAGTCAGGTGAAAGGTTTTGTAGGGGGCCTAAGGTTCTGAGGATTCCTTGAAGCTCCGCCTGGACATCGGGAATGGGGTTACCTTGGCAAACTTTGTATGTGGTGTTGTCTGAAAGCTGACACAGTCCCTCAGCCACATACTTCCGACGATCAAGTACCACGGCCGTGGAACCCTTGTCCGCCGGAAGAATGGCGATGGATCGGTCAGCCTTCAGATCACGGATAGCCCGGGCTTCAGCAGTTGTGATGTTGGGAGTAGGATTAAGGTTTTTTAAGAAGGATTGAGATGCAAGGCTGGAAGTCAGAAATTCCTGGAAGGTTTGGAGAGGGTGATTTTGAGGAAGAGGAGGTGGGTCCCGCTGCGATGGAGGACGGAACTGTTCCAGGCAGGGTTCAATTTGGATGGTGTCTTGGGGAGTTGGATCATTAGGAGTAGGATTAGGATCATTTTTCTTCGTGGCAAAGTGATATTTCCAGCAGAGAGTACGAGTGTAGGACAGTAAATCTTTGACGAGGGCTGTTTGGTTGAATCTGGGAGTGGGGCTGAAGGTGAGGCCTTTGGATAGGACAGAGGTTTCGGATTGGGAGAGAGGTTTGGAGGAAAGGTTAACTACTGAATTAGGATGTTGTGGTTCCAGATTGTGTTGATTGGAATTTTGAGGTTTTGGAGGGAGTGGAGCTGGAAGTGGGAGATTGAGTAGATGGGAGAGACTGGGTTTGTGTGCAATGAGAGGAGGTTGAGGTTTGCTGGAAAGGTTGTGAAGGGTGAGTGAGTTGCCTTTCTGGAGGTGGGAAACCAGGAGATTGGATAGTTTTTTGAGGTGGAGGGTGGCATGCTGTTCTAATTTACGGTTGGCCTGTAGGAGGATGCTCTGAACAGCCGGTGTGGATGTGGGAGAGGAAAGATTAAGGACTTTTATTAGGATAGGAGTTGACGGGTGTGTTCATTGGCTGAGTTGATGTGTAGGTGAAGGATTAGGTGGGTGAGGGCAATGGATTGTTCAGTTTGGAACTGGTATAGGGACTGATGGAAAGAAGGGTTCCAGCCGGAGATGGGAACTTTTAAGTGTGAGGCCTTTGGGGGTAATGCCAAATGTCAGACAAGCCTGAGAAAATAGAATATGGGAGCGTAATCTGGCTAGGGCGAAGGCATGTTTGCGGAGGGAATGTAAATAAAACTTAATGGGGTCATTGTGGGGGTGTTGTTAGGGTGACATGGTATTAGGAGGTGGAAAGTGTAACATGAGGCTGAAATGAAAATGAAAATAAAAATATATGGGGAGGGATAAAGGTGGACTGGAAAGTAAATGGAGATCTGGTGTGAAAAAAGGCGAAAAGGTGTTGGTTACAGCTGGGCTATGTTGGACTTGGGTTGGTAGACAACGATGTGCACAAAGGTTAGGTGGTTGTGTTGCCGCCAAAACACGTTAGAGGACGAAGAAATTCGGGAAAATTTCGAAAAAACTGCGTGTAATATATTAAAAGGAGTGGTTTTGTGGTGGCAGATTGTGAAAATGAGGCTAACAATTGTCTGACGAAGAAATAATGACGTTAAAACCTGTGGGAAGCGGCTAAAAATTATCAGTGATGTGGGAAAAACGGAAATGGAAATAAAGCGAAAGTTATTAGAACTAGCCGAAATGGTTGTTTAAAAGGATGTGGACTCGGCACCTTTGCACTGTTGTGGGACATCTAGCTGTCCAGCCATTATTGCCTTGTGTAGGTGAACTCACTTTTCATCACCCTGAGCTTGTGTATACTGTTGCTGTCCACCTCCCAGTGTAGGAACACACGTCTGTCATAAGCCATGCTGGAGGCCATGGTTTGACCCTGCCTCTTCCTGTACACGCTGCACGGAGCAGAGGGACCAGTTCAGACCATTTGCTGTCTGGCTACTGTGAGTGACATGGCGTAATCACTGAGTCAACTTCTGCCACTGCCATGCTGAGAGCAGCACCTTGCTGTAAGCTGCCAGTGCCAAGAAAAGACACCATATGCTGTACTTCTGATAGCCTATTGCTGACGCCCGCATGATTCTCCAACCATGGTTGCCTATCATGGAGGCTGTTTACTACCTCCCCAATGCTGAAGCCACTACCATAAACACTAAGGAATAAAAGACTTATTCAGTGTTTCCATGATGGGCCACTGTCTAACACCTGCCACCACACCACTGCAGCTTCACCTGGGGAAATGAACTTCCCTGAGTCCTAGCATATCACAGTGAGCTTCACCTGCCACCATAGGGGCCATACAACCAAGCCTCTACACTACAGAAGTACACAACAACCTTTGTTATCCAGACTAGGTAGAACTGGATGTAAGCCAGATTACTGAAAATCCAGAAAATCTGGAAATAATCGAATTAATGCAAAAACTCTAATATACTCTACATCATTACAAACCTTTCATTTTGGTACTAATGAGAAACACTCTTTTGGCACTTACACTCTGTATTTGCTGTATCCAGCTCGTCTTTATTTACTGAAATTGTGTGAAGTTTCTTTTGTTTCAAAGTTATGTGGCATTTGAGAGCACCACAATTGTGTAGGTGGTCACTAACATCAATTCAGCTTGAGTTGTTTGCTGCTAACACTCTAGGTAAACCTTTAGTTTCTTCAGCTGCATTGTTCCCTCCACATGAGGCATGGCCTTTACAAATGTCTGCTTGTGTCTGTGTATGTGCGGATGGATATGTGTGTGTGTGTGTGTGTGCCAGTGTATACCTGTTGTTTTTTCCCCCTAAGGTAAGTCTTTCCGCACCCAGGATTGGAATGACTCCTTATCGTCTCCCTTAAAACCCACATCCTTTCGTCTTTCCCTCTCCTTCCCTCTTTCCTGACGAAGCAACAGTTTGTTGCAAAAGCTTGAATTTTGTGTGTATGTTTGTGTTTGTTTGTGTGTCTGGCGACCTGCCAGCACTTTCATTTGGTAAGTCACATCATCTTTGTTTCTTTTTATATATATATATATATATATATATATATATATATATATATATATATATATATATATATATATATATATCTAAAAACAAAGATGATGTGACTTACCAAATGAAAGTGCTGGCAGGTCGACAGACACACAAACAAACACAAACATACACACAAAATTCAAGCTTTCGCAACAAACTGTTGCCTCATCAGGAAAGAGGGAAGGAGAGGGAAAGACGAAAGGATGTGGGTTTTAAGGGAGAGGGTAAGGAGTCATTCCAATCCCGGGAGCGGAAAGACTTACCTTAGGGGGAAAAAAGGACGGGTATACACTCGCACAAACACACATATCCATCCACACATATACAGACACAAGCAGACATATTTAAAGGTCTTTAAATATGTCTGCTTGTGTCTGTATATGTGTGGATGGATATGTGTGTTTGTGCGAGTGTATACCCGTCCTTTTTTCCCCCTAAGGTAAGTCTTTCCGCTCCCGGGATTGGAATGACTCCTTACCCTCTCCCTTAAAACCCACATCCTTTCGTCTTTCCCTCTCCTTCCCTCTTTCCTGATGAGGCAACAGTTTGTTGCGAAAGCTTGAATTTTGTGTGTATGTTTGTGTTTGTTTGTGTGTCTGTCGACCTGCCAGCACTTTCATTTGGTAAGTCACATCATCTTTGTTTTTAGATATATATTTCCTACGTGGAATGTTTCCCTCTATTATATATATATATATATATATATATATATATATATATATATATATATATATATATATATATATATAGTGGGAAACATTCCACGTGGGAAAAATATATCTAAAAACAAAGATGATGAGACTTACCAAACAAAAGCGCTGGCAGGTCGACAGACACACAAACAAACACAAACATACACACAAAATTCAAGCTTTCACAACAAACGGTTGCTTCATCAGGAAAGAGGGAAGGCGAGGGAAAGACGAAAGGATGTGGGTTTTAAGGGAGAGGGTAAGGAGTCATTCCAATCCCGGGAGCGGAAAGACTTACCTTAGGGGGAAAAAACAACAGGTATACACTGGCACACACACACACATATCCATCCGCACATACACAGACACAAGCAGACATTTGTAAAGGCCATGCCTCATGTGGAGGGAACAATGCAGCTGAAGAAACTAAAGGTTTACCTAGAGTGTTAGCAGCAAACAACTCAAGCTGAATTGATGTTAGTGACCACCTACACAATTGTGGTGCTCTCAAATGCCACATAACTTTGAAACAAAAGAAACTTCACACAATTTCAGTAAATAAAGACGAGCTGGATACAGCAAATACAGAGTGTAAGTGCCAAAAGAGTGTTTCTCATTAGTACCAAAATGAAAGGTTTGTAATGATGTAGAGTATATTAGAGTTTTTGCATTAATTCGATTATTTCCAGATTTTCTGGATTTTCAGTAATCTGGCTTACATCCAGTTCTACCTAGTCTGGATAACAAAGGTTGTTGTGTACTTCTGTAGTGTAGAGGCTTGGTTGTATGGCCCCTATGGTGGCAGGTGAAGCTCACTGTGATATGCTAGGACTCAGGGAAGTTCATTTCCCCAGGTGAAGCTGCAGTGGTGTGGTGGCAGGTGTTAGACAGTGGCCCATCATGGAAACACTGAATAAGTCTTTTATTCCTTAGTGTTTATGGTAGTGGCTTCAGCATTGGGGAGGTAGTAAACAGCCTCCATGATAGGCAACCATGGTTGGAGAATCATGCGGGCGTCAGCAATAGGCTATCAGAAGTACAGCATATGGTGTCTTTTCTTGGCACTGGCAGCTTACAGCAAGGTGCTGCTCTCAGCCATGGCAGTGGCAGAAGTTGACTCAGTGATTACGCCATGTCACTCGCAGTAGCCAGACAGCAAATGGTCTGACCTGGTCCCTCTGCTCCGTGCAGCGTGTACAGGAAGAGGCAGGGTCAAACCATGGCCTCCAGCATGGCTTATGACAGACGTGTGTTCCTACACTGGGAGGTGGACAGCAACAGTATACACAAGCTCAGGGTGATGAAAAGTGAGTTCACCTACACAAGGCAATAATGGCTGGACAGCTAGATGTCACACAACAGTGCAAAGATGCCGAGTCCACAGCACTCAGACTCAGCTCAGGAAGTGGCCTGCAGTTAATGGCAGCAAAGTCTGACAGAGGCAGCTTGATGTTCGTTTAGAACTAAGAGTGGATGCGCACCTCTTCTCGCAACTAGTGGATTGTGTTTACTGTATAACTGAGCATCTAAATTAGCCAGCACCCCTGGCCTCTCAGTCATAACAGGCTGGAGATGCTGGGCATAATCATTGGGAAATCATGACATCATTTTCCCTGCATTTCCTGTCTTTTTATGTACTGGATATCTGTTCATGTGGCATGGCACCTGGTTATTGAGCTGAATTGTGTATACTCCTTATGACATCATTCTACTGAATACACACATGAACCATGGTCTTTGCCATGCAAAACATGATACAGCACTCTTCTCCCCATCGGCAAATCTGGTCAACTGGACTGAGACTTGTTTAGATTTCTGAACAAATCTTAACAGCATCTTCCATAGTTTAACAAATATATACAATATTCCAGTGGAAAAATGCTTCACAGTGTACCACATACAAATGAATTATACCTCGACAAGGTAAACACAGACACTAGAAATAAAGTTTTGGCATACGAATTAACCCTTTGAGCTTTTTTTCACCATTCTGATTGATACTGGAAATTCAGAAGTATACATAGTATTAACCCACGTTTTGAAGCAAGTGCTGAAATTTGCAAATCTCAGTATCTGATGAAACTTTCATTTTTTGCTTCAGTTCACAAGCCGCCATACAGTGTGTATGGCTACTTTTCTGTGTTGACAACACAGAACACCTTAAACAAACAGCTTCACACTTCTACCAACATTATCCTGTGATTTTTTTATGGTTCTTGTGAAAAATAACTGCGATACAACAACCCTTTGAGGCAAGACTGAAGTTGCATATACATCTGACAGTTTAACTGCATGTTGAGTTCCATCTGCTATGAAATTCTAAATCCTATCAGAATAGAGATCCATTATTCTGTAATCCCATATGTTATTGCAAATGCCAATGTAATTTATTTGACGTTTGACTCAAAATGTACAATGTAGAAATCCCTGATTTGTTATACAGAATACTCACATACTTGAGAAAGAATGGTAAGTGCCTATTTATACAAAAAGTTAAATAGATGAAAATAAAATAAAAAATAATGAAAAATTTGAAATTAGTTTATAGGCAGTACTGAGACACCATTTATAGTTATACCTTGTTATACAAGAACAAGTTAAAAGTGCAGTAAACATAATTACTAAAATTATAATAACCATGATTACTTTATAAACACACTGAGAAGTTCTGAAAAATTTTACAGTCATCATTGCACAACAACTACAAATCATTTTTTAAAAATCATTAGGCATCATGAATATGGATGACTTATTTCTTTAAATGACTGTCATAATATATCACGAGTCACTTTGCTGTGGCATTCAAAAGCTGTTGATTGTACATTATGTAGTGCTTGTAACAGTTTTATTATCACTTGTCAGTGACTGCATCTCTGAACAGCTCAGCAATTTCTGTTGTTATGTTCCATGTATGATGTGTTTTTATTGTCTGTGTTTCAGATTCGTTTAATGAAACGTCTGGTGATGACCAACTAAAAATGAGATCAAATATGTGTAAAATGATTTTAGCTGGATATTGCAAATTAATAATTTATGATGTTTTACCTTTGACACCAGTTCCATATCTACTTTTGTACTACTGTAAAGTAAGTATTAATTTTTGTAATTGTTATGTCACACTAATAGAATTCACAGGATGTTTTCAGTTAATGAACATGTCACGCCACAATAAGGAAGTTAATGACAACTATTGCAATTTTATATATGCCCAAATACTGTAAGCAATAACAAATACATTATTGCCCACTTACCACACAGAAATCATCAAGAAATATTTGTTATTAGAGCTCCTTTGCAGCAAACGTGTTAAGACATAATGCTTCACATATTGAGGAAGTACTTATAGAAATCTCTGGAATCTCCGTATTGGTGATACATTTTTTGATTTGTTTTTTACAGTTACAGACTCTTGCATTTGTCTAACAATAACAAATTTAAGTGTTCAGCATGTGTAATTCACAGTGTTCTGTGAAAAGCTAGTCAGGGGGTGACTGTCATTATTTTGTCATGTGTCCTTCCTTAATGTAAATGCTAGCTGATCGCACAGTAATGGAGAACTGGGAAACATAATGCAGTTTTCACAGAAAAACAAAGAAACACATCTCATTAAAACAAATTATAAATGATGTTACCTAGAGCTGTTACATTTTTCACCAAGTGGCATTTTTATTAGTTTGCGTAGCGAAATTCACTAAATTACTATGAACAGCATAGCAAATGCATTATCATACCCAAGATCCAGCACAGTAGTACTGTATGCAGAGGGTAGTCAACCTTCATTACCTACCACCTGCTTCTGTATCTCTATTAGTAATAAAATTTTGTAACTGCTCACCTGTACCTCAGTAAAGGTGATTTATAAGATATGGAAGTAACTTTATTTTACAAAATTTACGGAGGAGAGCTACAGTGAGTTACAGCATATAATAATAATTATCTGCCAAATACTTCAGGTCAGATTTTTTTTATTTTTTTTATTTTTATTTTATTTTTTTTATTTTTTTATTTTTTTATTTTTTTAAAATGTTCTTGACCCTGCAATAATAGGAATTCTCTTGAGAACAAACTATAATAAGGCTTCCCTTTTACTGTGTCTCCTAAAGGCAACAATGCAAGTGCTATTGAACGCTGCTGCAATTTGGAACTGGCAGTCCTCAATTTAGGACCATCCCACCACTGCTGCTCTAGTCCAAGCGAAACAAAGTAGTAATGTAGTATTGCTAATAGCAGGAAGGTACTTGGGTCATGTGATTCCTGGATCTGAAGAGATTGAAAGGAAAGGAAAAAATACATTAATGTCAACTGTCAGTCCACGTGCAGGGTTAAACCACCTACTGCCCACCACAAAAGCTGCAACACCCACTAGTGTGTGGTAGGGACCAGTTTGACTGCCGATGGTATATAAGGTGTAAAAAAAAAGGAATTCCATATTTTGAGAGGTGGTAAAAGAGACTGAAACAATAAAAAAGTGTCAGCAAAGATGTGCTCTAAAATTCCTACCATAAGAGATATGAACACTAGTTCATGTTCATTACTGTGAAACACATTTCTTCTACTGGAAGCTCCTTGCTATTATGAACAACATACAGAATGCAGTAAACAAGTGAGAACACATTATTCTTTTACTGCGATAGCAGAGCTTTTAATTTAATTTGCTTGGTATGACATACAAACTGCTCTTGTGAGCCATCACTAAAGGAGGTGCTCAATATGATGTCCATTCATAGTAACACATGTGTCTGTCCCAACATCTTAGGGTGTTAAACACTCTATAAAAAACTGCAGGTTGGTCACAGATGGGCTGGCAGGCATTGGTGACATGCTCTTCTAGTGTTTTTACATTTTGCATACACCAAAGATTTCACGTGTTCCCACAGCACAGTTCGATTAAGGTCAAGGGAATGAGCTGGTCAACGTACTGGACCTCCCTGGCCAATCCAGTGTCCTTTAAATGTCTGTATGAGGTATTCTCAGACGTTTAGGAAAAAAGGCTGCAAGATCAGCTGCTGTTCCCATTTGATACTAACTGACAATACCTGCATCTGTCAACCTGTTTGGGAGTTTGTAAGGTCCTGTTAGTACAACACCAATAATTTCTGTCCATACATTTGTAGGTTTTTCATACACCTGACTTGAGAAATATGCATTAGCACAGACAATCCAAAACAACCTAGACAAGAGACCAAGAATAAAAGGAAAAAATAAGTTACACACATGTTGTTCTTGGAGCTCAATTTTGCGTGCTTCACCTTTTCTGCAGGTCTATGTCATCACAGAGTGTGCCGCCTCCTCCTCCTCCTACACACTGCAGATTTTACTTCTTTGAATAGATGCAACTCAAACTGATGCCCGTGGCTGGTAGTAATTTATGACATGCAACCAAAACGAGCAATCCACATGCACACGGAGGCCAAAGCAGTAGATTCGGCTGTCATGTCGTATAAAGGTACAGCTTCCAACCATTGTATCATCCAGCAATAGCGGATAAAATATATTAGAACCCATTCAACTCAAGTAGTGGACCAACCAAGTCCGGATGGACATTTTGTAGTCCACTTTTAGTCACATCAAATTTTACCAGTTGCAGAAAAGCATGGCACATTATCTTGCTGCATTGGCAGGTGGGACAGGTTCGTGTCCATTGCCTGCAATCAGCTTTAACACCTAGCCACACCAAGTGCTCAGCCACTAATTTTGTGCTGGGATGAAAGCTTAATTTGACTGGGACCAGAAGATGTGACTTGTCCCGCTAGGTATTGCATCGCAGAAGTAAGTTATTTTATGGGACCTGTATATATTCCAAATTCAGTGTCATGTCAGTATCATGCTGTTAACTGTTGGTCTTGTTCCTACTCGTGAGCCAATTCCCTGAAAGCAGTCAATGAACTCTTAACTCTGCAGGTGCATGACAGGTAATCCAAAACAACATTTTCCACCTCATTCGGGTGACGAAGACCAATAGTAAACTGTCCAGTGTAGTCAAAGTGACTGAAATGATGGGACACAAAGTTACTATACAGATTACATCTCGTGTAAATTAAAGGGTGATGGTCAGTCAAAGTTGCAAACTGACGTCCCTTGACATCCTTTTAAAGTACTTCAGCGCTTCATATAGCACCAAAAGTTCACTGTCACAACCTGACCGTAATTTCTGCACCTTAATCAGTGTACATGAAAGAATCACAGGGAACATTGTCCTTTAACAGTGTGTTGCAAAACTGCACCAACAGCTCTCTCTCTCTCTCTCTCTCTCTCTCTCTCTCTCTCTCTCTCTGTCTCTCTCTAGTCTGACATAGTGGATAAAGGAGCTGACAGGGGGAAGGATGAGTCAGGGTGATGACATTTTATAAGAATTCTTTGATTGGCTTGAATGCATGTAGCATTTCTGTTGCCCATTGTAAACACTGTTTTTCCTTAGTATTTTTACTTTTCAGAGCATTGGTTAAAGCAGGGGCGGGCTGGAATCCTGCACGTGTGCGATGCACTTGCACGTGTGCAGTTAACACGTGTTCTGCGTGCACACAGGGGCAAACTGGCCACCCGCTTCTCTCCACTCCCCACCATACCGTCTCTCCGCTTCTTCCTCTGTAACGTGTTTTGTTTCCTGGCCTGTTTTATTGAATGAAGGAATAAAGTTAGTAGGAGTGCTTGAAAGAAATTGTGGTTTGAAAGAGTACCTATTACCTATGATACGTTTTATTTAATTATCACAGGTGGAGTTTACAATACATTTAATGTCTGGAACAAAATTTCTACATACAGACGAATGCAAACAGTTATGTAAATTTTAATTACTGATGTTTGCTCTTAACCGAGACTTATTAATTTTCATAACAGAAAAAGTTTCTCACAACTGTATGTCGAGCCAACATTGACATTATCTTCGCGGCTTCACGATGGAGACGAGGAAACTCTTGCTGTGGAAAGTTGTGATAAAAATCTACTACACGTCTTGCCAAAAGGAACTTGTCTCTCAGACGAGAATTATGCTGTAGAATCTACAGTGCAGGTCTATTAATTCCATTTGCAAACTGGGATGAATATCATCTACAGAAACAGCACATTGTCTCGAGAACTATTCAAAACCTTGGGATAAGTGTGATATATCCCCAAATCGCTTGAGAAATTCTTCTTTTATTGCACTAACTACGGGAACATATTGGAATTTATTATAATGGCGTTCAATATTAAACTTCCGCTGACCAGCGAGAATACTATCACGTATTATACATTTCAAATTTTCATGTTTTTGCACAAGGAAAAATTGATTCTCCCATTCCTTTTTAAAAGATAGCAAAACTCCACTTCTCCGTTTCCTTGATTCACTCTGCATTTTCCGGTTCTTGAAGTACAACGTTCTCTACGTAGTGGTCGCTTCGCTTCAACGTCCGCAGCTTACTACACTGCCGCAACCTGCCGGCTGTCCTCACTGTCCCGTTTGAGGATTGCACACGAGCAGCACACGTGCAGCGCCGTGTGCTCATGAGCCGCGTGCAACGTTTGCCCGCCCCTGGGTTAAAGGTACCTGGAGTCTGTGCAGCTTGTGGGATATGTAGACTGTAAAAATTAATCATCTCCAGAAACCTTTGTGTTCTTGGAATGTGGTAGGCCATGGTGTCTGTTTAATGAGTTCGGCTCTCTCTATGCTATTGGTCTGATCCTGTGTGTGTCACTGAATGTCCCAAGAATGTCACTGAACTCTGGCATGTGTCCTTGTTCACAGCAATATCTGACTTGTCCAGTGTGCTAAAGACGTGATGAAGATGGACCTCATGTTGTTGAATAACCTGTGGTAGAGGAAGCAATGAGAATAGCACTGGCAAAAAGAGCATTCCTAGTCAAGAAAAGTGTGCTGATATCAAACGTTTTCCTTAATTTGAGAAAGGAATTTCTAAGAATGTACATTTGAGCAAAAAATGGTAGTGAATCATGGTTAGTGGGAACAAGAGAGAATCAAAGCATTTGATATGTGGTGCTACAGAACAATGTTGAAAATTAGGTGGACTGATAAGATTAGAAGTATGAAAGTTCTCCACAGAAAAGGCAATGAAAGGAGTATGTGGAAAACACTGACAAGAAGAAGGGACATGGTGACCCCATTGTACCAATTACTAGGGTTTCTTCCCATTCCATTTATGTGTGGAGTGCAGGAAGAATGATTGTTTGAATGCCTCTGTATATGCGGTACTTATTCTAATCTTATCCCCACGATCCCTATGTGAATGATAAGTAGCGGATTGTAGTATATTCCTAGAGTCCTCATTTAAAACCAGTTCTTGAAACTTTATTAATAGACTTTCTCGGTATAGTTTATGTCTGTCTTCAAGAGCCTGCCAGTTCAGTTTCTTCAGTATCTCTATGACACTCTCACATGGATTAAACAAATTTGTGTCCATTCGTGCTGCCCTTCTCTGTATACGTTCAATATCCCGTTAGTCATATTTGGTATGGGTCTCACACACTTGAGCAGTATTCTAGGATGGGTCACACAAATGATTTCTAAGCAGGCTCCTTTGTAGTCTGATTGCACTTCCCCAGTATTCTATCAATAAACCAAAGTCAACCCTGTGCTTTACCCATGACTGAGCCATGACATATGTTAAGACATCAGAGAATAACTTCCATGGTAGTACGGGGAGCAGTAGAGGGTAAAAACTGTGGAGGAAGAATGGGACTGGAATACATCCAGGAAATAAATGGGGACGTAGGTTGCAAAAGTGCTACTCCGAGGTGAAAAGGTTGGCCCTACATTACCAATATGTCATGCATGGGCTAAATGATGTAGCAGTGAGTATCTGCATAGTCAGGGCATAGCCAGCTGACTGGCCAGTGCACTGTGCTGTTGTCATGCTGTTGGATTTTGCTGCAGCAAATGTAGTCTCAAAATTATGACATACTCTTCTTCCTTTTGGTATTTTTGCACTCTTTGAGCACGCAAACTGGAGTTTCGTTGAGAGCTGTCTATTTTTTTATGTTTTAATCTCTCTCGTACTACTTGTGTCACCTCTCTCTCAATTGTTGGCATGAACATCATTGAGTTTGTTTGCTGTGGCTTGTCCTTGGTGGGTGAAAATTATGTCTGGAAACGTCTGTTGTAATTTTTTAGCAATGCTGCTGAAGTATATCTTCACACATTTTGTTACTTCTGCGACAAGCAAATAACAAATTTGTCCATGGCTCAGGTAGAAACTGTGGTAGAAGAAAAGTTGTTCAATGAAAATATAAATTATACAGAGTGTGCTCCGAATAGTATAAATAGCTGGTTGTCAGGTATTTCATAAGTAAAGTTCCATCCACCCACAAAGTGGTGAAAACTTTCACTAAACAGACGGTAAATACAGGGGTTTTGGGGTCCACTTGTAATGGTAGTTGAACAAGAGTATAATGAGACAGAGGCAGCCGTCGGGTGGCTTTTCATTTGGCCCTCTGTGGACACCCATGCAATCAGTCCATGACAGTGGTCATGTTCCAGCTGTAGGTACCCTCACCAGATGTGTGTGATGTTATACATATCAGTGTATTTGTATCATTTTTTGAGCATGTAGTGGAGTTACTAAATTCCTTTCCCTCTCAAACCAATGGGTAGAGCTGGAATGTACATGACCAGTGCAGAGGACAACACAGCAGAAGGTTGCTGATACTGGATCTGTAGCATCTTGCATAGGCCTGGAGATGTGTGGGAATGAGCCATCCCTGCTGCATGATGTGGCTTGGTCAGTGATTCAGCCAACAGTGAAGCCAAATTGACATATGTGAGTTGTCCACAGCTTGTGGGAAGGAAGTGCCAGGCAGCCCTCCCCCAAGACGCAGGAGTGGAGGAAACCTTGCTGTAGCTGCAAAGGTGGACACCTGAAAGATGGAGACCACTGCCAAGGATGCCAAAACCGGAGTTGATTGTGGTGTCGGTGCAGCATCCCACTTAGTGTAGATCACAACACCACCTGTCACTCACTTCTGTGGGTCTGCTACGGATTGTTGTATTCATCCCAGAGGTTGCCAAAACATGTGTACCCACACAGATTAGCATGGTTGTTTGTGCTTTGTGTTCGGTTGTCACAAGAGATTGAGAAGGGTCCTGTGAGGTCATGCATGAAAGAGCTGCCTCAGGCTTCAACGAATGACGGATGTGCACCTGTAAGAATGTAGGAGGTATCTAGACCAGAAGTCGATTTAGGAGCTGCTAAAACTTTCTGCATTTACATCTTAAAGGTGCAAAACGACCGTTGTGCCAGCCAGTTTGAGGCAGGATAGAATGAAGATGTTGAAAACCATCGTGGGTGCAAAAACTTTGTAAAATGGCCTCTGTGAGTTGGAGACTATTTATCAGTCACCAGCATGCAGGGTGCACGCTCTATTGTGATGATCTGCACCAAAACTCTTACCATGGCTGCTACTGTTGGCTGATTACATACGGGAAGTGAGAGAAGGAGGTCATAGTGATTAACCACATGAACCCCAAGAAAGGGCCCACAATTTTGGCATAGACACTGTCTCACAGCTGTGTTGGCACTGGCCATGGCAAGGACAGGGAAGGTTGTTGTTGTTGTTGTCTTCAGTCCTGAGACTGGTTTGATGCAGCTCTCCATGCTACTCTATCCTGTGCAAGCTTTTTCATCTCCCAGTACTTATTGCAACCTACATCCTTCTGAATCTGCTTGGTGTATCCATCTCTTGGTCTCCCTCTACGATTTTTACCCTCCATGTTGCCTTCCAATGCTAAATTTGTGATCCCTTGATGCCTCAGAACATCTCCTACCAACCGATCCCTTCGTCTAGTCAAGTTGTGCCACAAACTCCTCCCCAATTCTATTCAATACCTCCTCATTAGTTATGTGATCTACCCACCTAATCTTCAGCATTCTTCTGTAGCACCACATTTCGAAAGCTTCTATTCTCTTCTTGTCCGAACTATTTATCGTCCATGTTTCACTTCCATACATGGCTACACTCCATACAAGTACTTTCAGAAACGACTTCCTGACACTTAAATCTATACTCGATGTTAACAAATTTCTCTTCTTCAGAAACGCTTTCCTTGCCATTGCCAGTCTACATTTTATATCCTCTCTACTTCGACCCTCATCAGTTATTTTGCTCCCCAAATAGCAGAACTCCTTTACTACTTTAAGTGTCTCATTTCGTAATCTAATTCCCTCAGCATCACCCGACGTAATTCGACTTCATTCCATTATCCTCGTTTTGCTTTTGTTGATGTTCATCTTATATCCTCCTTTCAAGACACTATCCATTCCGTTCAACTGCTCTTCCAAGTCCTCTGTTGTCTCTGACAGAATTACAATGTCATCGGCGAACCTCAACGTTTTTATTTCTTCTCCATGGACTTTAATACCTACTCTGAATTTTTCTTTTGTTTCCTTTACGGCTTGCTCAATATACAGATTGAATAACATCGGGGATAGGCTACAACCCTGTCTCACTCCCTTCCCAACCTCTGCTTCCCTTTCATGCCCCTCGACTCTTATAACTGCCATCTGGTTTCTGTACAAATTGTAAATAGCCTTTTGCTTCCTGAATTTTACCTCTGCCACCTTTAGAATTTGAAAGAGAGTATTCCAGTCAACATTGTCAAAAGCTTTCTCTAAGTCTACAATTGCTAGAAATGTAAGTTTGCCTTTCCTTAATCTATGTTCTAAGATAAGTCATAGGGTCAGCTGAGTTGGTATGTCTGACAGTTAGCACACTGTCACACCACCTGTGCAACATCATCATCCTTAGAAGGCCAATAGACATAGTGCTGTACCAATTGCTTCATCCTAGAAATGTTCTATAAGGAGCACCTCACCTTCCTGGACCCTGGACCTGAAGTTGTTGCCGATTTGGGGGGGGGGGGGGGGGGGCAGTGAAAGCCAGGTGGCTCTGCACCCAAGAGCTTGGGAAGTCAACCCTATTGGACGTATTGCAAGACCCATTGAAGAAGCGGGTTGTGCTGAGATGCTGTAGCAACTTCCCAGGACTTTATCCGTTGAGTGACTGTTCCACTATCCTGTCTAGCAGGAAACAAAATGTTTCTTGGTGTTCAAATTCAGGCTCGAGGCTTGTGAGAAGGGGACATAGTGCATCTGCCTTAGAATTCTGTGTGGAAGTGAGATAATAAATGGAAATTTTGTTAATTCACCAAATACAGATCCCATTGATGAAGGCAATGGTCCATACAGTTGATGAGAAGAGAAAATTTGCAACCACAAAAAAAGCAGCACTATTTAAGGACAGCAGAAATGGTGAGCAATGCTTCCTTTTTGAGGGGAGAGCCGGCTGCTGTGGCCGAGCGGTTCTAGGCGCTTCAGTCCGGAACCGTGCTGCTGCTACGGTTGCAGGTTTGAATCCTGCCTTGGACATGGATGTGTGATGTCCTTAGGTTAATTAGGTTTAAGTAGTTTTAAGTCTAGGGGACTGATGACCTCAGATGTTAAGTCCCATGGTGCTTAGAGCTATTTGAACAATTTTTGAGGTGAGAGTAATGCTATGAATCAGAGAAAACATCTTTGGCATAAATTACATTGGCCTCTCCTATGTATCCTCTTACTTATGAGAGAGAACCATCCCAGAACTTTGTGAGGATGCATCCATGGTTAACATCAGCTGAAAGTGAGGTTGTATGCCACAAGGCAAGCACCTAATTGGCTGTAAGTTTCAACACATTTTGTGAGATATAATACAAATGGTACACTCATTGTGTCAGTGATTGTATTTGCTGTTTAGTAATGTAAATAAAAAAATACACAGCAAAATGATTTTATTCTTATTATCTCCTTAAGATGGTTTGTGCAGCACCTTGGTTCCATACCTCAAATTGTTCAGTGGAGCATCCTCTATGTCTTGTTACATTTTTTGCACGCTCTTAAGGAAACACCCTGTAGATAAATTGAAACTTACCATCTTCAATTTTTTGGTCCTGTCCTCCTCAGTTGCGCGTAATACTACGGTATGTTGATGATTTTCACTTATGGACCGTCTGACAGCAACTGAATGAAACACAATGTTAGTGCCATTGTGTTTCATTCAGTTGCTGTCAGACGGTCCATAAGTGAAAATCATCAACATACCGTAGAAACTTACCATGTTTTGCTGACAGAATAACAAATTTAACTAATGTAGAAATAAATGTTGACACATCTAATCTGTTACATAAAGGGTGTAAATTTAATTTTCTGCCTAAAATTAATAGTATACTAGTTAAAAATACTATTGCCAAATTAAAATTATCTGTGATATTGCTAAACTTGATAGAGGTCAGCAAGCCAGTATAGCGTTAAATATAAAGAGGGCAATAGGAAAAGCCAAAAAGGATTGATAGAGCACTAGTTACAGAGAGAATTCAGTCGTGGTTGCAACCATGTCTGAATTCTCTCTATAACATTACCATGCTTACTCAGCCTGTGTCACAGAGTTTGAGAATGGAGTTGAAGGACCTCTGTTAGAGCTCTAGTTTTATTATAAGCAGTAAGGCAAATCAATGAGAAACTGTATCAGAGTAATAATTATTATGGAAAACTTGGGATTCTCAGGGAATTACATTTTACATAAAAAAATCAAGGAAGTCTCAGAGAATTTCAAGAATAGCATAAAATATCAGAGAATTTTGTGTTCTTCACAGTGAAATTTGATTTTATTGAGTTTTATAAATCATAAATTTTAAAATCTTTAATATTTAAAAGTGTGTTAATTATATCACTCTTATTCCATATAAATTACCAATTTTTAAAAGTTGCAGTTAAACTACTGCTTATGGGTAGTAACCTCAGCTGAGAGAAAAGGAAAATTTATTGCGGTATGCCACCCCCCACCCCCTCCTCTCTCTGCCACTATCAGTTTATCAGGAGCTTCTTGATACCACATTTCTCCTCATTCCTGGAACTCTCAGGGAATTATTATTATTATTTCAAGTTTGAATAGCCACCCTGTATATGACAACAAGATTATCGTGACTAAATCAGATAAGAGAAATTCAGTGGTGGCTTCTTTTCATGTAAATCTTTACACGAGCATACCTGTTCGTGAAACCTGAGACATCACCAAGCACAGTTTATTAAAATACAACAAGCTGAGCCAAGGCAAAATTATCGAATTGGTGGAAATGTTAGAATTCTCGTCTTCTTTTAACTACTTTAAATAGTGGAAAATATTATCATCAAGATGTTTCCCAATGGACAATAGCTTATCCAGCACAATAGCTGAAATTTTCATGAATAACTTTGATAATTGTTTCATTAAAGAATATCCTGAAATCTGAAAGAAAATGATTATTTGTAACATATGTTAGTGACAGTGCTTTATGGTATTGGTGATCCTGATCTAATTAATGATGCAGCGCAAAACTTAACACTGAGCATTCAATTCACTGTGTAACATGAAATTAAACAGTCCTTATATTTCCTTGATACTGTACGCACAGCTACTGACAGTCTGTCATTTGGCATTTTCAGAAAACCAACGTATTCTGATGTTATCATACCGGCAGGTTAGTGTCATCCAAGAAAAAATAAATGGGCCTACTTTCATTCTGTGTTAAATAGATTAATAAAGTTCCCCTTAAAGTTATAAGATATTGAGGACAAATCGAACATACTGGAGCCAATTGCAAAATCTAACTTTTACAATAGCAAAGAAATTAGAATTTTGTGTGACAAATTGGAAAATGAAGTAGCCCAGAAGCTTAAAGTAAAAGAGTGAGGGTACGTATGGCATATAATGGTGATTATGTTGAGGTTCTATGAACCATTTTAAAAAACTGAACATAATGATAGGGCTACAGACCAGTGATAAGCTTGAGAATGATTTAGGTCAGTTAGTAGAAGCCAAAAATGATAAATATGAAAGTTTGTGCATGTACAGAATCAACTATAATGATTGTGGAAGCTTTTATGTGGGGCAGACGGGTAGGTCTTTCAGGAAGAGATTTAGGCAACATACACACTATGATAATGAAGGTAGCATTAAAAAGCATTTATACAGAATAACCATACTATTGATGATGTTCACGAAAATTTAAGAACTTTACACAATGAACCTAAAGGGCAATTTCTTGATATGTTAGAAGAGTTAGGAATTTATGTTAATAAGAAAAAACTTCCTTCCGAAATATTAAATGAACAACAGATATCATTAAAAACTGGTTCTTGTTCTAGAAACATCTATAGCCATTGCCACAGAAAATGTCTGGTGTCTGATAGATGGTGACTCAAGACAATATTTCCTTACAGGACTTTCATTTACAGTAAATTTGTGTTCTTTTGATCAATTAACACCAGAAATGTGTTGCTTGTGTAACGTTTTGTCTTCTTTATTTATTTTATGTGCTCATTATAATTAGTACACAGTTTTATTGTATAATGCCACAATGCACCCAACAGATTTGATTTTGTTAATACATAAGGTCTTTTACTGTACCTGTGTGCTTGATCTGTCACTTGACAGGAAGCAGTTTATGCTGATATATTAATTATTTATTGTAGCTCTGTAATATTTTCGGAAAGTATCTGGGGGTCATTGTGGTGTTTTAAGTGTGGAATTTTCCATGGTTCGCTTGTTATTAGACAGCGAGCATGTTTCTGTATATTACCTGTTAGATAAGATGAAGTGCAACCACCATATTTTTCATGGTTAGCTGGCCATAAGATAATTATGTGACAACAGTTAACATTTTTGAAATATTCATACTTTGTGCAACCTCTGAAGGCTTATACACTACGTGATCAAAAAAATCTGGACACCCCCAAAACATATGTTTTTCATATTAGGTGCATTGTGCTGCCACCTACTGCCAGGTACTCCATACCAGCGACCTCAGTAGCCATTAGACATTGTGAGAGAGCAGGATGGGGCACTCCGCAGAACTCGCGGACTTTGAATGTGGTCAGGTGATAGGATGTCACTTGTGTCATATGTCTGTACATGAGATTTCCACACTCCTAAACATTCCTAGGTCCACTGTTTCTAATGTGATAGTGAAGTGGAAACATGAAGGGACTTGTACAGCACAGAAGTGTACAGGCTGACCTCATCTCTTGACTGACAGAGACCATCGACAGTTGAAGGAGATCGTATTGTGTAATAGGAAGACATCTATTCAGACCATCACACAGGAATTCCAAACTGCATCAGGATCCATTGCAAGTACTATGACAGTTAGTGGGAGGTGAGAAAACTTGGATTTTATGGTCGAGCGGCTGCCCATAAGCTACACATCATGCCAATAAATGCCAAATGACGCCTCACTTGGTGTAAGGAGTGTAAACATTGGACAATTGAACAGTGTAAAAATGTTGTGTGGAGTAATGAATAACAGTTCACAACTTGGCAATCCGATGGCAGGGTGTGGGTGTGGCGAATGCCCGGTGAGTGTTATCTGCCAGCGTGTGTAGTGCCAACAGTAAAATTTGGAGGTGGTAGTGTTATGGTGTGGTCGTGTTTTTCATTGGCACTATCACATCACAGGCCTAAACTTATGTTTGAAGCACCTTCTTGCTTCCCTCTGTTGAGCAATTCAGGGATGGCGATTACATCTTCAACACAATCGAGCACCTGTTCATAAAATCACAGCCTGTGGCGGAGTGGTTACTTGACAATAACGCCCCTGTAATGGACTGGCTAGCTCAGAGTCTTGTCTTGAATCCTATAGAATACCTTTGGTATGTTTTGGAATGCCGACTTCGTGCCAGGCCTCACCGACCGACATTGATACCTCTCCTCAGTGCACACTCCAAAGAATGGGCTGTCATTCCCCAACAAACCTTCCAGCACCTGATTGAACATATGCCTGCAAGAGCGGAAGCTGTCATCAAGGCTAAGGGTAAGCCAACACCATATTGAATTCTAGCATTACGGATGGAGGTGCCACGAACTTGTAAGTTAGTTTCAGCCATGTGTCCAGATACTTTTGATCACATAGTGTGTGTCACAACATATTGTCACTACACTTTATCTTTTGTGTGTGCTCTCAAGATTTGATGCAGAGGCTAATGTTTCATATTTATCATGAGCTGTATATTAAGTACACGTTCATCTGTTGTATTCGTGTCCTTGCATTTTTTTTTCATTTTTTTTCTGTTTTATAGTACACTAATGATTGTCTCTGCAAGACTGTTATGTAAATAAATACTCTTCCTGGAATTTTGCATGTAACTTTATAATTTTGTCTTAGCTCATGCTCTACATTTACAGTACACTGATTATAACTTTTGTATATGCATTTCTGGATACTGAATTATGCATCTTTTGTAAATCATTCTACTGAACAGCTGTATGTTCACATATTTTATTTGTTGCCATCTAGCAGTGTTTTTTACTTAATACTTTAGTCAGTTTGCAGTCAAATCCCATCAAGTAATGTAGATCTCATACTTTGTATCTGTGTTTGACAGATCCAGTTTAGGTTTTACCTATGAGTGTATTACATATATTTTGTGAATTCTAGTCTTCTTCATTTTTTACAATATGCATTTTATGTAATTTTATCAATATTTTTCACTAAGTGTTTTCTTGGTGCACTTTTACCCTGTACATTTTATGTAACTGTTGCAATTCTTTTTTTGCTGATATTTTATCATGTATGAGGTCTGTTCAGAAAATTCCAGAATATTGTTCACAAAATTTTTCTACTTTGTACTCATTGTGTATGGTCTTCTTTGAAATACTCTCCTCCACAATTGATATACCACTCCCAGTACAGTTTCCCCTTCTGGAAGCAGTCTTGGTACATCTCCTGCTGGATCACGCATAGTGCCGTCTGTGAATTTTCTTTAATCTCGTTTTCCATTGCAAATCTTCATCCTTTTGATGGTGTTTCCAAATTAGGAAATGAGAAAAAGTCCACAGGGGCCAGGTTTGGAGAGTACAGAGGTTGAGCCAGCACAGTTACTTCGTTTTTTGGGCAATAGTAAGGTACCTATCAGAGACAGCAAAGGACTTGGAAGAACAGTTGAACGGAATGGATAGTGTCTTGAAAGGAGGATATAAGATGAACATCAACAAAAGCAAAATGAGGATAATGGAATATAGTAGAATTAAGTCGGGTGATGCTGAGGGAATTAGATTACGAAATGAGACACTTAAAGTAGTAAAGGAGTTTTGCTATTTGGGGAGCAAAATGACTGATGATGGACGAAGTAGAGAGGATATAAAATGTAGACTGGCAATGGCAAGGAAAGCATTTCTGAAGTAGAGAAATTTGTTAACATCGAGTATAGATTTAAGTGTCAGGAAGTTGTTTCTGAAAGTATTTTTATGGAGTGTAGCCATGTATGTAAGTGAAACATGGATGATAAATAGTGTGGACAAGAAGAGAATAGAAGCTTTCGAAATGTGGTGCTACAGAAGAATGCTGTAGATTAGATGGGTAGATCACATAACTAATGAGGAGGTATTGAATAGGATTGGGGAGAAGAGAAGTTTGTGGCACAACTTGACTAGAAGAAGGGATCAGTTAGTAGGTCATGTTCTGAGGCATCAAGGGATCACCAGTTTAGTATTGGAGGGCAGCATGGAGGGTAAAAATCGTAGAGGAAGACCAAGAGACGAATACACTAAGCAGTTTCAGAAGGATGTAGGTTGCAGTAGGTACTGGGAGATGAAGAAGCTTGCACAGGATAGAGTAGCATGGAGAGTTGCATCAAACCAGTCTCAGGACTGGAGACCACAACAATGACAACAACAACAACAACAACAGTCAGGTACCTACAGGTATGAAAGGGCAGGTGCATTATTGTGATGCAAGAGACATGAATTCTCTCTCGACATTTAGGGTGTTTCCTTCTCACATTTTCTCACAGGCGTTGCAACACTTCCTGAGAGTACCATCAATTAACAGTGTGTCCCTGTGGCACAAATTCGTGATGAACTAATCCTTCAAATTGAAAGAAAGCTATCAGCATGGCTTTGACACTTGACCTGACCTGATGAGCTTTTTTTGGTTTTGGAGTACCTTTCCCAACCCATTGTGAAGATTGAACCTTGATCTCAATATCATAACTGTAGACTCACGTCTCATCACCAGTTATGATTCTCTTAAGGAACATCTCGTTCTCATTTGTGCAATACAAGAGCTCTTCACAGATTGTGGGGCAAAGGACTTTTTGCTCTGACTCATGAGCTATGGGATGAACCTGACAACAACACAATGCATTCCGAGACACTGTGTCAGGATTTCATGACATGATTCAAGTGAAATGTTACAGGCTTCTGCAATCTCTCAGACAGTCTGTCTTCAATTGGCACTCACAATTTCGTTGATGTTCCTTACATCGTCAGTAGATGTCGGAGGCTATCCTGAATAAGGGTCATCTTTAACTTCCGTTCAGCCATTTTTAAACCATGTGAACCATTCGTAACACGAAGTACAGTTTAAGCACTCATCACCGTAGGCTTCCTGCATCATTTGGTGTGTCTCTGTTAAGATTTTCTTGAGTTTCATGCAAAAATTTAGTGCAGACACGTTGTTCTTCTATCTCAGCCTTCTCGAAATTCACAAACTGTGTGACACAATGCTCTACTCATTATAGCACTGAACTATAACTAACACAGACATAAAAATGAAACTTCTGGCTGTTACACATTAAACACAAGCATGTGCAGGGATGCCAACTGCATTTTGTTCCAACATGCTATTGGTGCAAAATTAGTAATGTTCTGGAATTTTTTGAACACGCCTTACATTTCTCTGGCAGACCTTTTGAGAATGGCGTAAGGCCAAAACATGTTAAGCAGAATAAAATTAATAAATACGGTGCCCAAGACTAATATCTATTTTCAAGTTACTAGCAATTGGAGAAGGAAGAATTCAGCTGGCAATGTATATTTGACATCGAATCTTTGCACTGTGGTATTTTTCATTGCAGAGCTTGTAGATGGCATCTACCCAGATATTGCAGATAACTTTTGCATTATGCAGTGATTGTGAGAGAGGAGCATTCTTGCACCTAGAAATGACCACTGTCAACAACATAAACAGTACAGTACTAGCCATATTACTCGGTGAGTTTACTGAGTACATGTCTGTTGATACTGCGGTGAATGCCGAAGAGGCTATGCAATTCCCAACAAGTTTCTGAAGGCATTTGATCCTACTGGTCTACCACTGCAGTGCCTTTCACTCAGTGTAGGCATTTCTCAACAAGTTTCTGAAGGCATTTGATCCTATTGGTCTACCACTGCAGTGCCTTTCACTCAGTGTAGGCATGTCTCTAACATTACTTCAAAATCTTGATACACCACACCTTTGCCATGAAACACAGTTGTGTGTTAGGAAGACACTGGCCATGATTAAGGCTGCCATCTTAACAGGGAAATTGGTGTGCAAAACTGTGTACCTCCCACGAATGCCATTCATTCCAATAGTCCTACCATTAAGCTTCTGGAGACTGCAATTTGCAGTATAACTTGCATTTGTGAGTACAATAAATAAGGCTCATGGGTAGAGTATTCAAAACAGTGAAGTGGGTTTGTCATTCTCATGTTCCTTCCACAGACAGAGGTACATCTTGTGCTCTAGGATGACCTCACACCACAATTCATACATCTTAGTGCCCGGAGGCACAATGGAGAACATGTGTACAAGCAAGTGTTGCTGTAAATAAATGATACTTTCAAATGTATGTAATGCACACTACTTCTCTTAGTTCACTTAGTATGGATGATGCACCTACATATGTCATCTTTCAATTGTTAATATCTCTTTAATTAGTTCATAATGTCTCTGCTGTGTTCTGTATTCCACTGGACTGCTGGACTGACATTGCCTTGGTTTTTTTTCTTTTGGGGGGGGGGGGGGGGGGGGCATCAGGTGTGTGCAATATATGTGCTCTATACATATACATACACAGGTTGAAGGTTACTGTATGGAAATGGATGGATGTATATGTGTGTGTATGACACATATCTCCTCCTAAACCACTGGATCGATTTCAACCATATTTGGTACTTCTGTATTTTTTCTGAGAAGCAGTACTGTGTGGGTTAGAACAGCCTAGCTCTTATTGGTGCAGACATATAGGATACAGGGGTTGGTAACTACTGTTGTCTAGGCTTGTTAACTACTGATGTCTAGACTGCCTTACATGAGAGGCGTTAATATAGTTTGAATGCTGTGTTCAAGGCCAATATCTTCCATTACTCTTTGTCAGAAGGCAACTAGAAATACCTCTCTGCAAGTTTAATTTTGGAGAATAGTTGATCTCCTGAAAGTTTAGAAAAGTGTTCATGTGTATGAAGAAGAGGAGATTAGTGTTTATTGTCCCGTCGTTGAGGTCATTAGAGACAGAGCACAAGGTCAGATTAGGGAAGGATTGAGAAGGAAAGTGACCATGCCCCTTCGACACCACCATCCTGACATTTGCCACAAGCTATTTAGGGAAATCACAGAGAACCTAAAACAGGATGGCTGGATGTGGGTTTGAACCATCGCCCTCCTGAATGCGAGTCCAGTGTGCTAACCACTGCACGAACCTGCTCAGTCATCATCTGAACAAAGCAAGTGATAAAAGTCGACTTCCACATAAGCATTGATGGTTTTCTTAAAGTCATCACAGGATTGAAGTGTGCCCCAAGTTTCCTGACCACTCCTAATGGTGTTGTCCGGCTGTAGGAAATGGGGAAAAGAACTGCTTGTTGTTTTAGTCGAGTTCATTCTTAACTGCATCCTTAATGGCCAATGGAATCACATGGACTTTGCAAAATATTGGACTTTCTGTCAGCTTTAAGACAATGTGGGCCCGAAAATCCAGTTTTCTCCATATGAGGTTCAAGTGGTGGTATGAATCGTGTATGAAGCGTGCCACTGTCTGCACAAGGTACTGACAAGATGAAGCATCATATAGTGTGACGTAAAAAAAAAAGCAGAATTTACATTGAGGCCAAATATATTCTTGATCAGTGCATCTGACACAACTAAAAATGACATGCATCTGACACAACTAAAAATGACAGTGTTTGTGACACCTGTTTATGAACGTTATCAGTTGCACATGATTTAGAAGTGTAACTTTATGGCAGCCATTAGCCCACAACTTTGATTGTACTGTATTGTAACTGAGTGGGGTGGCACAGTGGTTAGCACACTGAACTAGCATTTTGGAGGATGACAATTCAAACCCACATCCAGCTGTCCGAGTTAGATTTTCTGTGGTTTCCTTAAATCGCTTCGGGCAAATGCCGAGATGGTTACTTTAAAAGGGCACTGCATACTTGATCAAGTCCTGGTGCTATTGCTTTTGCAGCAAAGCTGTTGTTCCATGAGGTGTTTGTTTTAAGTCGTGGTGCCTTTGCTGGCAGAAGTCAACATATATAGCATCCATCATAACACATGTTGAAGTAAAATTCTGATCTCGCCATTGCCAATGTTGTAAACTTACTTTGGTTCACAGGTTTTATTAACAAACAACTACTGTAACAAGCAAATAAAAAATTAGATTTTAACTCAAGCAGAAACTGTTCCTGAAGGAATGTTCATCACAGTCACAGTAGAAGTTACTTGGAGATTGCTCTGAGTAGAAGTATTAGGTTCCAGAATGAACAGCCAGTTAACAGGTCTTTCGCAAGTAAAATTCCATCTTGAGGCAATTGAAACCACAAGTCCAAAATCCATTGGACTGAACACTCATGGTTTCAGAGCCCACTTGTAATTGAATAACAGCAAAATGAAGCATAAACAACCACCAGGTTCCTTTTATTTGGCATGCTATGGATGCTCATGTGATGGGTCTGCAATAGAGGTGCTGCTCCCAATGTAGTCATGCTTGCTGGAAGTGTGCTGCATTGTACATAGTGAAACATTTGCGCCATTCATTTGCACATCAGGGGCTTATTGAAGGTGTCTTATTTGTACATCTTTGTTTTTAATTCATGAATCCACGTGTTTTCCCTCGGCGTTTGTTGCCTCCTTCTTGATATTGTTCCAGGCTGCTTTGCTTTTGTTTCTGCCTTTAGTAATATGTTATTATTTGTAAGTTTTTGCAGCAGTATTTTTGCCAAAAAGACTGGGTTATTGTGTCTGTTTTTTATGGATGTGAAATACCTAAGGGTTAGAAGTTTTTTATGCACACACACACACACACACACACACACACACACACACACACACACACACACACACACACTTGTACATTTCTTTCAGAAGCTCCACTGTAATACAGCGTTTAGGGAAATGTTTCTTCAAATTCTAGTTAAAATAGTGTTATGAATTTATTAAAAATTCTGTTCCTATTTGTTTCTGCATCTGTTCCCATTTGTTTCTGCATAGGGCCATAGTGGTGTAGTGGGTAGAACACTAGACTACAGCCCTGGAGGTCCCAGATAATGGCATTTTTATTTTCGTGTTCCAATCCCTCTAGGATGACCCCAGGCCCACTCAGCCAAATGAGTACCAGGTAACTTTCCCAGCGGTGAAAGGCAGTCAGGATGACAGGCCCTTCGCCCTCCCACTGTTAATGCCACGTCAACAAAAGGCTGTACTCCATCTACAGTCTGGTCAATAGCCCAACCATAGGCTGTACTGTAGACTTTAGTTTTAGCTTTTTATGTTCAGTTATCTCAACAGGTGATGATTCAAAATGTTCATCATAATTTGATGCAATGTGTTCATTTCTAGCTATAAATTAGATATTTTTTTAGCATAAGTACATGGACCCCCACCTTTCATAGGGATGTTGACATGCTGAATAATCGGGTTTCCTCACAGTTGTTTGCGTCATGCGAAAATGACCCAGGAGACTGGCAGAAGACCTGATTATTCAATGTGCCAGTAATTGAACTATCTGGGTGGCTTCAATCCTATTTATAGTTAACGATTATACAGTGGAATGATGTAATTAAATTCTACTTCTATTTGTTGAACTTTGTTTTTCAGGGATTGAATGTTTTAGTGAAAGACAGTTAAACATTTAATTCCATTTATTTTCTCAGCATCCCAATATTAAGAAGTCTTTCATGTGGGGTGGGGATATTGTTTTTTACCTGATGTTCCCTCTTCTTCTTCCATTGGCAATATTTTGATAATTTCTCTTAATGCTTTTGCAACTTCACATGGTGTGACCAGCCTTTCTTCTTCGGTTGGTGTTGCTCTTGTGTCTTCTACTGCTGCTGCTATGATTGGAGATGTGCATGATGCGGCAGTTTGCTCTATGTCTGCTGACATTACTACCGTGTTTTCCAATGCTGCTGATGGTAATTTACGTTCTAGTACTGCTTCTGTTTGGTCAGTTGGCAGGAATGGGTTCACCAAGACTGCAGTGGCCTTAGTTGTGTATGATTCTGTGCAGGTCACCTTTTCTTTTGGCAGTGTAACTGTCATGGCTTTCATTTCTAGAATAAATGTTATTCAGTCAAACTTTAATCCTCTGGCTGAGTAGTGATTCTGGTGTCGAAAGGCACGGAAATGGAATGTGCGCCTGAGGGTATGGACCTGGATCCCCACTAGGGGTCTCTGCGCTCTGGTGCATGCCTACACTGTGAGACTCTTCATGCAAGTGCGCTACTATCCATATCATGTGAAGTCCGCAGCCAATCGCATTTCCCACGGTCAGGTATTTAGGTGGCTGCATGGCGATACCCCAGCAGTCTGGTACTCACCATAGTTTGTGTGTGCATCTCGGCCATACTGTGTTCTAGTTCTGTGTGTTGAGATACCTACTGTCATCGTTTGGAGCGTTCCTGCGTTGTTATGGTCTCGCTGTGCTTATCACCTCGATTCTGGCTTGCTTGCCTCATGTTGTGTGCTAGTCAGTTGTAGTGACTGTCGTGCCCTACTTGTTCGTCTGTCCTGTCTGTTCATAGTTAGCGATACCTCCAGTGGCTCTCCCATCTGGTGACTTTATGTCTCCATTCTCTTCCGTGCACTGCTTGCCAGTCACTCCTGGATATAACAGTGATGTACATCTTTTTTTCAAATGCATGCTGTGTGGTGTAAGTGATTTCTTTGCACATCATCAGTGGTGAGAAAAAAGATAATCAGAGGCGATGGATCTCATGCAGCCTATTGATCTCACCATAACTACTGCAACCTGCATTCATTTAAGCCTGCTTACTGTACTCAAGCTTTGGTTTTCCTCTGCAATTTTTACTCACCCACGCCATTACCAAATTGACAATTTCTTGGTTCCTGAGGACATCTCTCATCAACTACTTCTTTCTTTTAGTGAGATTGTGACAATAATTTCTGTTCTCCCCAATTCAGTGCAGTAGCTCCTCATTAGTTATTCAATCTGCCCATCTAATCTTCAGAAGCACTACATTTCAAAAGCTTCTATTTTATTGTATATTGCTTTATGTCCTTACATTTTATAATACTGAAATTACACAGACAAAAAACAATACCAAAAAGGAGTTGTGTGACATAAACAGAAGTTGGTATCTGAAAGATGATGTCTATTCAGATTTCATGCCAGTCACAGAAGAGTGCTCCTAGCAGTGCCACTATGAGGATGCAAATCTGGTTTTCTTTAAATACACACTACAATTGTCATGAGCATTAGTTACCACTGAGATTGCACATGGTGATGTTAGTCAAGAATGCCTTTAAGGTGACAAAGACACCATTATCAATACCTCACTGAGTTTGAAGGAGGTCATGTAATAGGGCTAAAAGAATCTGGATTTTGCTTCTGCATATTGCAGAAAGACTTGGCAGAAATGTAGCCACTATACATGACTGCTGGTAGCAGTGGTCATGAGAATGTATGATTGCATGAAGACTGGGCTCCAGACAGCCATGTAGCACTACTGAGAAGGAAGACAACTGTATTTGGCATTTGGCCCTGGCACATTGTACTACATCTGCAGCAGCAATTTGAGCAGCAGTTGGCACCACAGTGACACAATGAACTGTTACAAATTCGTTCTTTCAAAGACAGTTCTGAGCCAGACACCCTGTAGCATGCATTCCACTTACCCCTAACCATCACCATCTGTGACTTCAGCGGTCTCATGAGAGAGCTCATTGGAGGGCAGGATGGAGGCCTGATTATTTTGTGATAAAAACTGGTTCTGCCTCGGTGCCAGTGCTGGCAGTGTGCTGGTTAGGATGAGAGCCTCCAGTCAACTTGTCTGCATGCTAGATACACTGGACCTACACCTGGAACTATGGTCTGGAGTGTGATTCCATATGACAGCTGAAGCACTCTTGTAGTTATCCCATGCACCCTGATTGTAAGTTTTGTCACTCTGGTGATTTGACCTGTTGTGCTGCAATTCATGAACAGCATTGCAGGTGGTGTTTTCCAACAAGATAACACTCACCCCCATACTGCTGCTGTAACCCAACATGCTCTACAGAGTGATGACATGTTGCCTTGGCCTGCTCGATCACCTGATCTGTCACCAGTTGAGCGCATATGGGACATCATTGGATAACAACCCTAGTGTCATCCACAACCAGCATTAACCATCACTGTATTCACCTACCAATAGCAACAGACATGGAAGTCCATCCCACATACTGACATCTGGTACCTGTACAACACAATGCTTGCATGTTTGCATACAACATTCTGGTGGCTGCTCTGGTTATTAATGTAACAGAATTTGACATTTGCAATTGTTTATGTTGCACTTAAATATGTTATGTAGACAAGTGAATTCCTGAAATTTCATTACTCTGCATTAATTAATTTTTGGTGTTGTGATTCCTTACCATCATTGTATTTCATTTCAACACTTATATGTTTTTAATTTCTGTGTTTTTACTTGTGTGGATGCCAGATGCAATTTAATTTCATTTTTATTTGCCTGTTTAAATGCTAATGAAAGAATCTCAAGTCTTATTACACATTTTTATTTATACGTACACAAGAATGCATATTTTGTAGCTGTGTCGTGATTCATTGCAGTTGAATTAACTTATTTTTTAAAAAAAGTTTCAGGACTGTGAGGATATTGTTATCTATATGATGGACAGGCTACTGGAAATCGAAAGTGCAGGCTTTGGTCTGTCCATTATAAAAAGTCTAAAAGTGCTGTATACATATATTAGAAAGGAAGAAAATTGGCATGAAGGTTTAGGGGAATTAAAGGTAAATTTCTTATAACTTACCATCCAGTGGCTGAATATTAAAAGTTAATAAAACTGAATAAAATAACGAAGAGAATCTAAAGCATTTTGTAAATTCATTTGTGATGGCTAATATTGTTGCCTATTTATTATAGAGTGTATGTTAAGTATGTTATTGTGTATTGTATTTAATTGAAATTTTGGGGACTGCGTAGATCAGTGTTGTGACTATAATGTCATGAAATCTACATCTGTGTAATGGTTTTGAGGTTCTCAGTGATAACAGTAATGATATTTTTTTGCCACAACACACCATTGAAAATGCACTAAAACAGTGTGTGTGTGTGTGTGTGTGTGTGTGTGTGTGTGTCAGATATTCCTCTGTGAAACAGTGCTAAGTTTTCTTGCAATACCACTGTCAGTAATGCTACTTGGAGTAATGCTTCCAAGCAGCTTACTACAAAAGACGTGCTGTTACTCCTGTTTCCCATAACATTTACACATGATCTCCATGCTCCCAGATATCATAATTATGGAGGAAACCTATTATTATTTTTTCTGACTGCTAGGGACATGGAATATCTTTAAACATAAGTTAAATATCTGTAACATATGCAGTGAGATTCACCAAGCTTGTTATATTGTTTTTGGATGTTGGTAAACTCATATAGTTGTCATAAAAAGGAAAGTTATCTTCCAACTATTTAATTGTGCTGTTGGGTTGGGTAGCTTGAATGATGATTACAAGAATGAAATGTCTATAGTCTGTTGGGAATTGAAGAAATGTTTGAGACAACATACTCACTCAATTGTACTATTCAACATCTCACATTGCTGTGGCATGCCATGGTGGTTTTGGGCGGGGCGGGGCGGGGGGGGGGGGGGGGGGCAAGTATGCAAACAAAATATAAATGATATTGTAAACAAATTTCGTAAGACAGAAGATTGACATCAAAAACCAAAGTGGACAGTGGAAGCAAATAGTGCTTAGTTACATGTCTGATGTGTTCATTTTATAAAAAATAATAATTTAAAGTTGCATCTGATCTCAAATCTTGTGTAGGCCAAATCTGAAGATCATCTTTGTTATGAGCCGTGCTGGGACAAGACCATTCAGCTAAGAATTTCAACCCAGGTCAAATCCAACTAATGCAAAAGCTGCTTAGCAACTTCAATTTCTCAATTTTGTTTAAATTTTTGTATCCTCTGTAACTAGTGCACAGTTCGACAAATATCTCTTAATATATAGTGTGAGTATAATAGAGGGAAACATTCCGCGTGAGAAAAATATATCTAAAAACAAAGATGATGTGACTTACCAAGCGAAAGTGCTGGTAGGTCGATAGACACACAAACATACACACAAAATTCAATCTTTCGCAACAAACGGTTGCTTCATCAGGAAAGAGGGAAAGACGAAAGGATGTGGGTTTTAAGGGAGAGGGTAAGGAGTCATTCCAATCCCGGGAGTGGAAAGACTTACCTTAGGGGGAAAAAGGACAGGTATACACTCGCGCACACACACACACACACACACACACACACACACACATCCGCACATATGCAGACACAAGCAGACATTTCTGCATATGACCCGGGAAAACCTACGAATTTTTTCATCCGGGAGAAAACCGGGAAAAACCCAGGGATTTTTTTCGAATTCCAGGAATTTTACATTGTTATAGTTTTCAGTTAAATTTTCGTATTTTTGTCTCATAAGAACCGATACTCTAACAAAGGATATTACTATATCCCGCTACTGCAAAATAATACTGCAGCAATAAAAGATGAACGAGAGAAAAAAATGAAAATAAAACTTAAATTGACGAACTTTGATGAGGTAATAGATTCTTTCGCAGAAAGGAAAGCACGCCATGTGAAGCTGTAGCAAGATTAGAGAGAAAAAATTGCTATGAGCTAAGGATTGAAGAAATTTGTATTGTCTTGCTTGTCTCTTCTCTTCACTGGTTTTATGTATCCTACATTTAATTTTATGTCACACAGAACAGCAAGTTATTTGCTAATAGGCGATAAAGAGTGCAGATTTTCTGAAGAGTTCTTGTTCCCCTGATTACAAGTAATCAAGTAATCCCATCCAGTATTAATTGTGAGCTTCTCCTTCTTCTTCTTCCCTCTTTTTTTTTTTTTTTTTTTTTTTTTTTTTTTAACGGGGGGGGGGGGGGGGGGGGGGGGGGGCAGGATGTCAAACCGGCCGACGGGAAGCAGGAGAGGCACCACAGGACATTTTAATTTCTACTATCATGAATATAGTTTGGTGGCGTCCATTGCAATATATACACATTTCAATTCCACTGAGCAAAATACAGTTATGTGCGATAGATAGAAGATTACTGTGTGAAGAGGCATGGCACTGCACGTTGGGGGGGGGGGGTGTTCGCTATCAAGTATTGTCCTGGTTCGAAACTATCATAGATCTGGGGCTGATGCGAAGAGCAGTCTAAGTGACACTGAGGAAGTGGATAGTCTCCATGTGACCCGTGTTTACATTATTTAGTGATCTTGCTGCTTCCTCTTCGTTTAATGCTCTCACGCCATGCCAAATGAAAACAAAACGGATTTCTGTGGCCGGAAGCTATCAAGTGAATTAAAATACATTTGCATAATTTCGGAAGGCAAAAATTTGTTATTAGTTTCAGATTTTATTTTATTTCCATGTTTTTGACAGTCAAGCATTAAACCCCTTGCAGAACCAGAACAATGAAGTTGTTTTTGTTGGTCTGCTAAAGAAATTTGGCTTTTATCAATCTTTTCCGCTGAGGCGGACAATGTATTTGAAACAAAGTGTTCAATTCCACACTGTTGGCTAGTTTCAACTGTTCGCTGCATTTCAAGTTCACGTTTTCATCTTCTAGCACTGGTGGCATTAAGCCATAATAAAGAACCAAACATGAGATAATACAGTAGTGGTACTCCAAGAAAATTTACATCCCGAAAACCACACTGAAAAGATTATAATGTCAGGTTGAGGACTACTTCATTGGGAATCTGGACATATGAAGCGCACTTTAAGTATGCACTTTAAATGTGCACATTCCGATGCTCTTGAGGTATCCTCTGATGTCTTGTTTCTTCTATGATGTAGTGTAAGTTCTTTTAATGTTTTACAATTACGAACATCCTACGTCATCGTAGCTGGGCAAGCGCGGTGGCGCCTGTCATCTGGCGCTCTCTGGCAACTGCTGAAACAAACCTATTTCTAGCAGGTCACGGGAAAATATTGTGAATGGTGATTTGAAAAGCGTTACTTTCAAAGTAAATTTCCTTTTATGCAAGTTGAACTATATGCGAGAATGTATGATGAATTTCGTAAATCAAACAGCATTTGACTCTCATTTAAAAATCAACTCTTTGATGACGAGCCATTTAGAAGAATTTCGAGCCCAGCAGATCAGACATTTATGTCGTTATTAAAAATTTTACTGGCACATTTGTGTGATTTATCTTACAGTGTACCACGCGCAAAAAGATCAACATTATATGTGGAAGCTTAGCTTCTGTTGAAGTTTATTAACCATAGAGACCAATATTACATGTGAAAGCTTTACTTTTCTTGTAGTAACTCTATGTATACCAATTTAAACCATTAACTTCTCTTGTTTGTTTGTTCGCGCTACTTAACAGTGATGTGGCTAATTGGCTGACTACATCACATGTCCTATGCTCTGAATATCCAATGTCATCAGCTGATGAGCTATGACTGGCTTGCCAAAGCACATCGCAATCTCGATTTCAATGCTTGGGAAACTAACATACGGTTTTTGATGGAATTAGAATTTATACTTTCGTAATATGAAAATATGCAGGGTACATATTGCTTCTCATCAAAGATCTTTCCAAAACGTGTTTTTTTCCCCCTGAGTTTTGTTTTCTAAAGTGCCAGGATATTCTACGCTCTTGTATAAAACCATAACCATTCAAAAGACTGATAGTTTTACAGTTCCGAGGGAAAATATACTGTCACTTAACACGGAAAAAATGTGTTTTCACCTGGGAAAAAGTGTACTTTTAGTTGTGAAATCTGGGAATTCTTTTTCCTTGTCCGCATATACACCCTGAAATACTGTTCGGCATTTTACATCAGCGTGAATACCGCCAAATTATCAGTTAGGATGAATGGGCATATACAGAGGGTGTATACTGGCAACACGCAATATCTTTTTGCGGAGCATGCTCTGCAACGTGACGATCATGACCTCGGTGCCTGTTGCACCACATGCACCATCTGAATTCTTCCCCCAGAAACCAGTTACTCAGAACTCCGCTCGTGGGAAGTAGTGTTACAACATGTCCTTGGTTCTCGCCACCCACTTAGCCTTAATTTAGTTAATTTCTTCCATCTCAGTATTTATTCATAGTAACTACTCTTTTCTTCACTCTGTTTTAGTTTTCTACATCTTTCATTGGTTTACCCATCTGTTTTTCACCACCCCCCTCCCGCCTCTCTTACATAGAATGCACTTACTTTTCAGTCTTATTAACTCATGCATGATGTTTAACGAGTAATCTCTGTCTGGCATATTACCCTGTCTTCCACCTTTAAGCTCTCAGATTTTCAAACCTCGCCCAATGCAGTCCCCAACATCAGTTTTCACTTCTCATCCCGTGCAGTGAGTCTCCCCAGACCTTCAGTTCTGTGTGACTTTCCCGAAATCTACTCCTTTCCCTAGACTTTCCCAGTCCTTTTCCTTCACTCCTCATCCTTCACCTTCACAATCCTCTTTTATGTGTGTGTTCTGCCATTTGCTGTCGCCGATTGGTGAGTAGATTTTTTTGTCTATCCAATTAAATTATTTTGCCTAATTTTTGTGGTTTGTAAATAACAAAAATGTGTGAAGTGTGTTAAGTAGTTTAATTACTTTTTAAACATGTAATTTGCATTGCATTGCAATCCATGACAAGTGTCGATGTTGCCGTAGGATAGTCAAAGAGGGAGTGGTATGTGTAGATTGTGAGTTGGAATTTCATGTGGAAGAATGTAGTGAGGAACTGAATGGGGAACTCAGTGAGGCTCTTCCGTGGAACTGTAGGCTATGCAAGAAAAACAAAAGAATCACTTCCCAGGATGCAAAGCTTTATGCTCTTCAGATTGAATTAGAACTTGTGAAATTTGAACTAGACCAAAGGGGGAGAAATATTGTGGGAAATGTGTAAAGGTAATAAGAAATGGGAGAAAGGGGACCAGCTGTTCAACTTCTTCAGCTATATTTGAGCTTACAGTATCAAACAAATAAACTTGACTTTTTACCTAAAGTAAGAGGGGAAGAGCCTCATCCAGCTGTAGGTCACAGTAGGGTGCAAAAAGTGTAGATTGGCACCAGAAGAGAGTAGGAAGAAAAGTGTCTTGCACTAGGGTAGTAGTCATGGTAGGTAGGGGTGTATGCCAGATGATACAGGACAAATTAGGAACAGGATGAAAGGTCACAAGTACTGCAAAGCCAAGTGTTCGTCTTAGCCAGATGACAGAGGTCATAGGGAATTTCCTAGCTAAAGACAGGGGTCACCTGGATGAAACAGGAATAGCAACTACACAAACAAATGTGAGTTTTGTGGAGATCCTATAGCACCATGACCAGCCCTGGTTAACATTGCTGTGTGTCATGTGAACACCAAGTTGAGCAGGCTGCTGCTGACTGAAATGAAATCCCATGTAAGTGCATTGCCTGTTCCTGCAGTTGGGAGATGGGGATATACTAGACATGGCCTAAACCTGAGAAGGGGAGGAAAAAATAGGTTGGCTGAGTTTCTTGCAGAAAAATGTATGAGGGGGCCACCAACACACAAAGAAGAGCCCTTTGATCACTGGAGTCACAGAGGTACCTTCTTTAAGTTAGAATTCAGACATCCTGTTTTGAAAGAAGTCAGTATCGCAGAAGAGTGAGGTTAGTTCATTTCAGCAAATATTAGATGATTGGGTAATAAGGTAGAAGAACTTATTGTCTGTGTGGAAAATTTAGAGGGCTCTGAAAATACAGTTATTCTGTGCCTATCTGAGCACCACATAATCAAGGGGCCACATAAGCTACATATAAAAGATTACACTTTAGCAAATTACTCTTGCAGAACCAACATGGGAAAAGGAAAAGCTGTTACATATATTGAGATAGAACACAAGTTCAGAAACATTGAGACAAATGAATTTTGTAGTGATGAGCACTTAGAAATATGTAAATGAGAATTAGTACTGGAAAATAGTTCACTTTTAATTTTAACTGTATGTAGATCCTTACTGGGAAGTTCTGAAATGTTTATGAGGAACCTCGATTCCTTACTATGCTGCCAGGCAGCAGCAAGCAGTTAATAGTCTGTGGTAACTTAAATATAGATTTTCCGAAGTATTCTGATAGGAAAAATGATCTGAAAATCTTATTTGGATCCTACAGTTTGATCTTAGTAATTAATGTTCAACACAGATGGATAAAGACAATAAGACCATATCTGATCAAGATGCACAGTTATTTAGGATAGGTAAGATAGTGCCTTAAAGTATGGATACTCTTCAGTGGACATCGGTTAGAATAATTAATGACTCCAGGACAAGTGTTTTTTAAGATTATTTTACAGAGGATGATCTGGAATGAAATTCATAATGAAACAAATGTTAACATAAAATTTAACATATTTCATGATAAATCCATACCATTATTTGAAAATAGCTATCTGGAAAAGCTAATCCGAAAGGACATTAAACAACCACGTATAAAACCATGGATCACTGTAGGGATTAAAAGCAAAAGGAAAAGGGAAATGCATCTGAGATCCCGTAATGGTCGCACACAAGAAAAACTACACAAAATTACTTAAAACAATTATTAAAAAATCAAGGAACACGCACATAATGTAAGAACTCAAAAATTCTGACAACAGACTTAAGCTATGTCGAATGTAGTGAAACGAAAGACAGAGCACCCAGCCACAGAACAGGAAACATCCCTGTTGAACTACAAATCATGAGCCGCAGGTTGCAAATATATTTAATAATAATTTCTGACAATGGAAAATCCAGAATGGAATAATGACAATATTATGAAAAGAACTGATTGCTACTCGCCATATAGTGGAGATTGGCACAACAAAAAGACTGTCAAACAAGTAAGATTTTGGGAAAAATACCTTGTTCAAAGTTAGACAGCGTACACACACACTCACACAGATGCTACTCACACAAACATGACCACAGTTTCTGGCTGCTCTTGCCAGGTTGTAAGCAGCTGCACAAGATGGGAAAAGCAGTCTGGGTGGTGGGGGCAAGGAGAGGCTTGGTCAGGGACGGGGAGGGGTAGCAGGATAGGGGTGGGGGACAGTGAAGTGCCGCTTGTGAAAACATACGGAATAGAGAGCTATGTAGTGCTGGAGTGGGAACAGGGAAGGGAATAGATGGGTAAAGGACAACAACTAGCAATGCAAGACCTGTCTCATACATCCTCCTACCACCACATACTCCAGTCCAGTCCCAAGTGTCACCTATCCTCTCAAAGGCAGGGCTACCTGTGAAACAGTCATGTCATCTACAAGCTGAGCTGCAACCACTATGCTGCATTCTACATGGTCATGACAACCAACAAGCTGCAAGTCTGTATGAATGGCCACCGAGAAACTGTGGACAAGAAATGGCTGGATCACCCAGCTGCTGAACACACTCCCCAATACAACATTCATCATTTTAATGACTGCTTCACAGCCTGTGACAACACCAGCTTTTCTGAACTGCGCAGATGGGAAGTCTTCCTGCAATATATCATATGTTTCAGTAACCCTCCTGGCCTCAATCTTTGTTGATCATTGTCCTTTGTCCACCTATCCTCTTCCCTGTTCCTGCTCCAGCACTACACAGCCCTCTATTCCACCATTGCACCAACAGTCTCTGTACTTCTCTTCTTCCCCTCTCCCCCCTCCCTTCATCTAACCTCCCGACTGCACCTAGCTACTCTACCTCTCTCCATCTCGTCAATGTATGCTTCCACAAGCAGCATTTTGCTGCCTCCCACCCATATTGTGCTATCCTCCCCCTCCCCACCCCTGCTACCTCCTTACACCCTGCACCAATATGGCTTCTTCCAATCATGCACAGCTGCTCGCAACCTGGCCTAGGCAGCCAGAGACATTTTGTGTGTGTGTGTGTGTGTGTGTGTGTGTGTGTGTGTGTGTGTGTGTGTGTGTGTGCGTGCGTGTGTGTGTGCGCGCGCGCACACACACACACACACACACACACACACACACACACACACACACACACACACGAGCATGTGCATGCATCGGTGTGTTTCATTCAGAAGAAGGCTCTTTGGCTGGGAGCTTACTTTTTTTGCAGCCTTTTTGTTGTACCTATCTGAGACTCAACTTCGCTTTATGGTGAGAAGCAGCCTATCCTTTTCAAATATTGTTAATAATCATTTCTCAAATATAGTAGAAAGCATAGGGACAAACTGTTCAAGAGAAAAATCACATCAGTATGTTGAAAAAGCAACTCTCATAAAATTCAGTCATATGAATGATGAATGTATCACCAACTTCTCCTTCTGAAATTACGTATTCTCTGGAAGAAAAAAAAAAACAAAAAAAAAACAAAAAAAAGCTCATTTCGATTTGATGTTGTTTCCTATAGAGTACTTAACATTTTTTGCCGTGTAATAAGTTTCAACAAACCTGAAATATGTAATGTATCACTAACACAAGGCATTTTTTCAGAGGGACTGATATATGCCATTGTCAAACCCCTCTGTAAGGAAGGTGACAGGTGAGATGTCAATAACCACTGACCTGTTTCACTGCTGACATCCTAACCAAAATTTTTGAGAAGGTGATGTATTCTAGAATAGTATCTCACCTGAGCAACAATGATATCCGTGGCAAATCACAGTTTGAATTTCAGAAGAATTACTCTGTTATCGTAAAATTGATATTTTCTGCAACCTATCCAAGACATTTATCTGCATGAATCGTATTGTCTTAGATAAACTGAAGTTTTATTGGATTGGTGGTATAGCCAACCAATGAACAATGCCGAAAGAGTGCAGACAGTTATGTAGCACTTAGTAAGTCAACCAACATTGTCCGAGGACATTATTCTTACTGGGGAGAAATCACATGTGGGAGACCCCAAGGCTCAATCTTAGGCTCACTTTTGTTCCTCGTGCAAAGAGTGCTAGCAAAGTTTTGCCATACAGCTTTATTTATTTATTTTTTTTTTTAAGTAATTTCTGCCACATTGAATAAATAGATCCTTTGAAACCAATCCGTAAACCAGTTCTTCCAAGTTTCTGTAGGGAGTAAGGCACACTTATTGTCCCAAGCTCTCAGCAAGTCCTCATCACTTGATAACTGCACTCCTTTCATCTTCATTTTCACATGTGGGAACAGTGGAAAGTCACAAGGAGCAAGATCTGGACTGTAAGGAAGGTGCTCGAGAAGTTTCAGCCCTGTGCCCTGCTAATATTTGGTGCATGATTTGGCTTGATGAGCTGGAGGGTTGTCATGATGGAGGAACCAAGTGTCCATTCTTGACTTCGGTCGCAGATTCTTCAAAGATTGGATGACTTGGAGTAGGTACTGCTCAGTGTACCACTTAGCTGTGACTGTCTTCTGTGTGTCCCAAAACAACATGCTCCACAATTCCACTCAATTTTGAATAAAGAGCTATCATTTTCTTCTTTACTGTTGGTGATTTTCTGACAGCTAAGGGTGTGTCATCTTCAAAAACCCAAGCTTTGTTTTGTGTCTTTTAGTTGGCACTTCATAATAGTACACCCAATTCTCGTCACCTGTCAAGATGCTGTTCGTATGCTGAGATTGTCCCTTAGAAGACTTCTTTAACACCTCCTGGCACCGAGAGACCCATCCTGTCATCTGCTTTTCTGTCAGTCTATGTGGTGCCCAGAGACAACAAAGTTTCTTGACCTGCAAATGATAAGTTATTATCATCTATCTGCTTATAGGTCACTTGCCTGTCTTTGTCTTGCATCTTCCTCTCAGCATCAATGATTTCCTCTGCAACTGACGATCACGTCCTTCCCGTCCTCTCAGCGTCCTCCAGAGAGAAATTTCCTCTTTGTAATATTCTGTACGACCTGACTATAGTGGTATGATGTGGCCACAGATCACCAAATGCAAGAGTCATTTCTTCAAAGCATTGGTCTGTCTTTAAAGCACGCGCAAAGTTGTACTGCAAAACTGCCTGAGCATGATGCCGTAGCAAGCACCTCAAAGTAACGCTGCTAGTAAACAACTCCACCCACAGACTTGGCACAGCGGCTACTATGCAAGTATGAAGTATCCTCAGAACTCAGCAACAATCAGCCTCCTGTGACTTATTGTTGTATTGCAGAAGTTTCCTAGTACCCTTTGTATATGTATATGATCTTCCATCTAATATAAAACAAGCAGAATTAGCTCATTTTGCAGGTGACAATCGAATTGTAATGATTCAAAGCACATGTATAGAAAAAGAAGAAATGGTAAACAGTGTTCTTGATAGTATTGTGAGAAGGTGGACGTAACCTGTGGTGTGTGCTATGTTTACTAGTGATGCGACGGAAGTATGATGACAGAAGCAGAAGTGGAAACAGATGTCAAAAGCCAGTTTTAGTGAAAGTGTATATATATTAAGAAAAAGTAACAATCTTTTTTATCGAACACTAGTTTTTTAGTATACTAACACTCGAAATTTATCAGTGGCGGATTACATTTAACAAAATTTCTCCATTTTTTTCACCCTGCGATCTATTTCGATGTTCTTCATATATGAGACCAGCTCTACTGAATGATTCTTCACTGGGTATGTCACTGGGAGAAGCTGACAAATACTTAAGAGCTAGTGGCAGTATGTAATGGTACTTGTGTCCATTTGATTCTGCTACATTGAAATGCTGCTACATTCGAAGATGAACAACACGGAATTTGTATTTACTTCGTTGGATAATGTAAGGAAATGCAGTGGTCGAGACTCGGGGCGGAGAAAAAAGCTCGTCTTCCACCTCTTTTAATTTATTTACTGACGCAGAGGTTTTGGTGCCAGTATTTATCTTTGTGCCTGCAAAGCATGCCATATATTCGACGGCAGAAGTTAATTGTGGCGGCACCTACCAATATTTTTCAGAACTTCCACTTACTTTGCACTCGATTCTAAGCCGTAGACGGTTTTTTGGATTACAAAAACCAGAAAAAAAGTGCGGCTTAGATTAGAGTAAATACGGTAGACCATATTCAGGAGAGTATGGGTGGGCATCTCAGAAGACTTGTTGCAGACAATAAAGGCAAGGTACTATAGAGTAGGAAGCCACTTGGAAGTAAAAACAGACTAACAAAGAAGAGAACTGACAGCCTATTATGACAGTCTATTAAGGTGCTGCAATTACAAATAACCTTACGGATTTGGATAGTATGAGGAAGACAGTACGGGCCATTTTGTTTCATTACTTGTTGACAAACATTACACCACAACATGGCCTACATTCTAATGAATGGTGCAAATTTCTGAAAAGCAAAGGAAAGCCATAAAAATAACCTTCCCTGTGAGGTAGCAGTGGCCACTAAACCAACTTTTTGAGCACTGGCTTCACCAGAACTGTTAGAAAAATGTCTGCTTGGCAAAACACAGAACCCAAATGAAAATTTTAATGCTCATATTTGGAAGAGGTGTCCAAAGACTGTGTTTGTTTCCAATTTGATAGTGAAGATTTCTGCTTTGGAAGCTGCAGCAGTGTTTAATGATGGGAACGTGGCAAGACCTCACATGCTCAGCAAGTTGGGCTTTACACCTGTGGTCTTCACTGAGCAGATACCGTGGATCATCAGTGAGCAACAAATCAGGAAGGAAGAGACTTCAGTGCAGAATATAGAACAAATTGCTAGGACCATGGAGACTTCTCCTTAATTTGGTCCCACGGAACAATAAATAAATAAATAAAGGAGCAGAGGAGTTAAAAGGGCTGCAGAGGATGATGAGGAAGAACTGGAGTAGGGATATGGGCGGTTTTAGCTAAGGCATGATTAAAAAATCCTTAAAACATTTAATCCAAATTTTAAAACAATTTTTCTACAGCCTAAGGTTTTCTTCATTCAGGAACACATATATCAGAAACTATTTGAAGGATTTCATTGAAATTTGGCACACCTATTTTTTTACATGGAAGCCATATTTAAGTGGAACAAAATCTTAATCTAGACATTATAAACAGTTTTATGGTCGGTAATATTTGGAAAATTTGACCTTAAAAATGTTCAAATCCAAAATATCACAGAAAATAATAGAAATAATTTATCAAAAAGTTACTGCACTTAATTGTACATTTATTAGTGTAGATTACTTTACCATGGAAAAAAATTTGCCAAATTTGCCTGGAAATAATGAGAAAGTGTACCTTAAAATAATAATGTAACAAAAATTGAAAAGTGTCTCACAGCATTAAAATTTTATTTTAAACATTCTATAAAATTATTTAAAGCATATTGTATCCCTATAAATAAGTGCAAAATTTCAGTGAGATTGAACAAAAAATGACAGAGATATGGATTTACAAAGATATTTCGCAAGGCTGCCACCATCTCGCTTAAGCCACAACTTGTTGAAGGTTGATTTTCAGTTTCAAATCGGCATCTTTTAGAGCTAATAGGTATGCAATCATCTTGAGATGAGTTTGGATCTCTGGCATTCATCATTATCAGATTAAGTGTCTGGGACTGAACTTGCTCTCTGATGATGCCATTGAAAAATTTTGACTTTTGTCGCTAGTCTAAGTGCGTTGCAAATGTGTACTTATTTTTTTTTAGTCAGTTCTCCAAATCTCGTGCTTTAATTCACTTAATTTACTTTTAAAATTTTGGAATTGTTTTGAAGTATCAGTTTTTGTTTCTTCTTGTTGTAAAGCAGCCACAAGAACTTGAATTAGCGCTATGAGTGATGAAATGTTTGTGCGAGAACTGTTTAAGTTTCTAGTAATTTCTTTGAATGGTTTCATTACTGCTACAAATTTTTGAACAATTATACACTCTTCAGTGGATATCGTCATGATTGGATTTGAAAATAAGTACAAAATTAGTGAATCCTTGAGCTTTGAAAACCATTCCATCATATAGAATGGGCTACTCCAAATGAATATAGAGGAAATTATATTAGCAGATAGGATTTTCATAAAAAGAAAATACATAATACTTACACTAAAGATATACAGTAAAATTAAAATTCATTTATATATATTTAAGAATATTGCCATGTTGGTCAATCCTGAATGACAGATAAAGCGTGTTGATCAAGGCGTTCCCTTTGGATTTTTGCCAGCTCGGATTGTGCGACCAAGGAATGATTGAAATGGGTGGCAATTTTTATCAATTTATTAATAAGTTGTAGGAGCCACTCCTGTGATTTCACAGCAATTTGAATACAAAGTTGTATCTAATGTATTGCATAATTCACATCGTCAGGGCCAGACAACCACAGTGCTTTAATCATGTTAGATAGACGATCATGAACAATACAGTGCACTGCTTGGTGATTATGCCCCATTCTTGAAGTATCAAAAATGGTTCAAATGGACTTAACTTCTGAGGTCATCAGTCCCCTAGAACTTAGAACTTCTTAAACCTAACTAACCTAAGGACATCACACACATCCATGCCCGAGGCAGGATTCGAACCTGCGACCGTAGTGGTCGCGTGGTTCCAGACTGTAGTGCCTAGAACCGCTTGGCCACCCCGGCCGGTTTGAAGTATCATTTCAAATTTTGTCAACATTATGACACCTGTGTGATGCCCAGTCATGACTTCACTTTTCAAAATTATAGATGTCTTGTGAAAATATTCTGAAATACCATGAGAAATCCAACTAAGTATTGAAGTTCCAGAATGTAAATGAGACCATGTATCAGTTGTGAAAGATATTGTTTCAGATTCTTCAAGTAAATTTTTGATTTTCTTGCCAGCTTATTGTACAAGTTACCGCACAAATAACAAAGTAAAAAAATCACAACCTTTCAACTGATAGTTTGGAAGAGTAACCTCCATCACTCTGTGAAAGCTGGTATCATCAACAAAATTAAACCATGAGTTCTGGAGGGCAATCATTTCAGCAATCACACTGTCCATTTGTTGAGGCTTTAGGTGTGAGGAATCCCAATAATCATTTGCTTGCAGACTTTGTTGCAAAGTAAGTTGTTATTTAAGCATCTTTGGCCTATAACAACACAATGAAAATAGTAAAATACCCCAAGAAATTAACTATGTTAAAAGTAATACAAAAATAAAATTCCTAGTTGCTAAGTAGAGCGCATCAGTAATTTGCAGCGTGTCCAGCTAGCGTGACAATTGTAGAAGAAACGTTTCTGTACCAATTTACAAATTACTCCGAGGTTTCTCAGTAGCGTGCAAATTTAATACTGGATTTTATACTTCATATTGCATACTACATTTCAATAACTGATTTACCATTATTACTGTTATTTTAGAACTGATGGTGGTAAAGAAGTTACTGACATCTGGTATGGAGAATAGAATGCAATAAATAAATTAACATTCTACTGAGTAAATGCTATATTATTAGTATTGGTTCAAATTATAAACAGTTATGTGAGTACCACCACTGTTCTATAGATAAATGGAAGATAAAATTCTTAGAAACGTTTTTATATAGAGTGCAATAACTTTTTACAGTTCTCCCCTCAGATTGGATGAGGGGCAGGGATGTAAAACCAGTTTAAATTTCGTGTAGTGCTGCCAACATACACTCGTGTGCAGCTCACTTACCACACTGGTGTATTTATTCCGCACCACCGACTGTTATATGCTTATATTGTTACATGCTGGCAGCAACAGAAAAGGGCACATTATCTATGGACTAGTACCAACATGACCCAACCAGAACTAAAGGTGGGATGGGCTCTTTAAAATGTTGTTGTGTTGTGAATCATTTGGATAAAACAGCTTCGCACCAGCAGTGGACAGAGCACACCTTATAATAATTGGACTATATTCTTAGTGACGATTAGATTGTTATATAAATATTGACTAACCATTATTATTATTATTATTATTATTACTATTATTTCGCCTTCACTGAAAGTTTGATAGTTTCATCTAACTTCTCAAACTCTGCAGTTTTCTTGACAGTTTAAGATGATTCTTGAACACAGTGGTCATGGACCATTTTTGCAAATATACTTTACCACAGATTTTGCATTTGGCACTCGAATCATTAATGTCAATGAAATAGTTCCAAATAAGAATTGTTTTTTGTTTCATTATTGCAGTCTTAACTAACATTACACCACAGAAATGTTGACTAAAAAACACTGTTCAACGTAGTAATGTTACACAGCAGCACAAAGCAGACTGACGAGTGAGAAAACACTATACTTTCACATCAATGGACACAGATTACTGCCTAGTAATCCAATAAATGCAAAAATTGCTTGTGGTGTGTGTCAGAATGCTACACGCCCCACCCAATAAACTCTTGTCTGCACAACAGCTGGCACATTGGGTCATTAAGCACACACATCGATAGTCTTGCCATATTTGAAAGTTCTGATAAACTTCTGATATAAAAATTCTGAACCAGACATAGAAGCAAATGTGAAAAAATGTGTGGAACTTCCGTAGTTGGGAAGGCAGAAGCAGATCTCTGTCACACCACTAATATTTACTCCATGCAAGTGCAATGGGTGGTCAAAAGTTAAGTTTTTACGAAGAACTTTCTTGTAAGGGCAACCACAGCTCAAGGACATTGTAAATAACGTTACAACACTTAGTAACTGTTCAAATTATCATAAAAATTACAACAGTTAAAAAGTCAAGAATGATGAGGTGTTTCCAAAAGCAGCATAGCTGTATGAAGATGCTTTATTCGCAACTACCGGTTTCACATCAGTATTGGTGCATCTTCAGGCATTATCTCTCAAAAATGCAAATCACTGTGTGAAATTTTTTAAATGGTAGAAATGCAGAACTGTTGTGTTGACATTCAACAAGAAACAATGATGAGTACTCACAGTGGTTATATTCCTATAATGTATGTGGGCAGTTACAGAGCCCCAGCTTTTGTGAAGTTATCTACATTAAAAGTCAAACCACAGTGGTGGGCCGTCATGATAAAATTGAGTACACCCAAAAAAAAGCCTGTAAACAAAGCATGACTGCTGACGGAGCCAGGTCTAGAAAAAAGCATGGGGAAAACTAATAAGGAATGGAACATTACTGTGAACGGGGACAAAATGCCTAAAAACTATTAATTTCTAGGGAATTATATGGGAAATATTATGCCAAAAGTAATTATCCAATACAGAACAAAGATGCTGAGAATGGAAGAGATCTGAAAAATAGATTACTGGATAACACCACTTGGTATATATTATGAGATCCGGTAGACACCAACAGCATAAAACAAATGAAGTAAAATTTATCCTCTGTAATTTGTGTACTTCTGCCGTATTGATTACAGGCCCATGTGGTGTAAGCAGCCCGTGGAGGCTAGCATTTTACACTGGGAGGCGGAAGGAAGGCTACATTGATTAAGAGTTAACCAATGTAAACACTCAAGCAGCTGCAAAGAGGAAATCATAAGTAAGAAAACAACCAGAGGCTGGGAACCATATTACATAACTTAAAAAGTCCCTAGTTTATTGTAGGTGTAAGTGAAAAATAAAATGTAATCTGCTTTACATCAGTATCTCAGCAGTATAAAATTACCAAAGGAGTAGTATTCAAGTAGTATACAGTTGCTAGATAAGCATGAAAATCATACTAATAGCCACTGGTGACAGTTCAAATAATCAATATTCAATAGGATAGTATAGTGTCAGTTCAATCTGATTATTGAGAATTGAATGTGAGGCCCACTTTAATGTGTTCGTGATACGCAGTTCTTCCAAAACATTTAAAACATTTCCTTTTGTTTCCTTAAATGTAATATGCAAATTTTCCCCAGTGTTGGCAATAGAGTGACCCATTTCTTTTAGATGACCTGAGATAGCTGATTTGGAGCCAAAAAGGTTTATGTGTTCTTTAAACCATGTATTAAAATTGCGTCCAGTCTGGCCTATATATTTATGGGGGCAGTCATTTCAGGCAATCTCATAGGCCCCGGAATCATTATACGAGGGTCATCCACAAAGTAAGTTCGTTTCTATTTCTATCTGCAGCAGTGCTACGATCGCAGTTCTGAGCATGTGCAGCAGTTACTCTGATTCAAGGAGAAGACATGTACGCCATTTTCAGATCGTTGCTGCCGACGTGTTGTTTGTAGTGCTTCTTTATAATGTCAACCATTATTGAAAACGCCACCGCATGTGAAATCAGATCTGTGATTTGTTTTCTAAATTTGAAAACATGTACGTCATTTTCAGATTGTTCCTGCCGACGTGTTGTTTGTAGTGCTTCTTTATAACGTCAACCGTTATTGAAAACACCACCGCATGTGAAATCAGATCTGTGATTTGTTTTCTAAATGCAGAGAATGTTAAACCAAAGGAAATTCTTCGGCAAATCTGCGAGGCTTACGGACAAAATGCCATGAGTGATTCAATGGTTAGAAGATGGGTCAGACTGTTCGATGAAGGACATGGTCAAGTGCACTATGAAGAACGGAGTGGACGCCCAGCTGTGGTTACTGATGAACTGGTTCACATAATTGAGGAGAAGATTAAGTACAACAGTAAGTTTATGCTTAGTGCCCGTGCTATGGAAGTTCTGCAAATCTCATGATCAGTAATTCGTTAAAGTGTTGATGAAAAACGGAAATTTTGAGAACTTTGCACACGTTGGGTATCCAAAATTCTTACTGAACAACACAAAAAACAATGGAGGGGCAGTGCACTTCAGTTTTTGACATGCTACAGTGAAGAAGGCTATGATTTTCTTTCTCAGATAGTCACGGGGGATGAAACTTGGGTATCGTACGAAACCCCTGAAACAAAACGGCAATCAATGGAAATGGAGGCACACTTCAACCCCAATGAAAGTTAAGCCTAAGCAAATCCTGACACCTCGAAAAGTCATGTGCACCGTTTTATTGCGACAGAAAAGGCATTTTGCTGATTGATTTCTTACCACAAGGCCAAACAATCAATGCACATGGTTACTGTGAGACCATTAAGACATTGCGCTGTGCGGCAGTATTTTCAATTACAGCTGACATTATATAGAAGCACTACAAAGCACATGTCAGCAGCAGCGATCTAAAAATATCATACATGTCTTCTCCTGGAGTCTGAGTAACTGTTGCGCATGCTCGGAACTGCGATTGTAGCACTGCCGTGGATAGAAGTAGAAACGAAACTTACTTTGTGGACAACCCTGGTATGTATTGCCTTAGGGCTTTTAATTGTGCATGTATCTACTATCACCATTCCTTGGAATAAAGATTGCTGGATGATTTTTTTTTTCTTCCCCCAATATATCCTGACACTATTTTGATTGTATGGAATTAACATTGTGGCCAAACCAGTACTGCTCACCAAATGGACAGAGCGAGCGGACATTTTCTTATTGAGGACTTCTTTGTTGATCTTCCTCACAAAATCACTATCATAACCATTCAGTGCCACCATATATTAAATAGTGTGGTATTCTCATTGAAAGGATTCCTTTTTAAGCGGTATGCTATCTGTCCAGTGTAACAGTCCCCTGGAAACTGCCTTTTTGTACTTCATGGGGTGATATGATGGCTGACAGACAGTCGTGCTAGTAGTAGTAGGCTTCCAAAATACATCAAAAGAGAAAGTAGCACCTTCCATAGTGACATGCAGGTCCAAATATGGTAAGGAGCTATACATACTACGCCCTCTTGAAAATTGAATTTCATCCTGCTAAGAGTTTAGAAGATTCACAAACTGGTTACAGTCATTGTTTATAGCATAAATACACCATCTACATACTGCAGCCATAAAATAATCCTATCATTGTGCTCTGGGGATTGGTGAATATGTTGATGCTCAAAGTGCACCATGTAGACAGGGGCAAGACAATAAGACAAAGGGGACCCCATTACAAGTCCACTCTCTTGGGTGTATGTACAATCTCCAAACTTAAAATGACTGAATTCCAAAATGACTCATGTTGTATTGAGTATTCTGTTCTGAGTTGGAAGAATAAAATATACTATGTAACTTCATATGTGGATTTAATTTGTTGCCTGCATGATTGTTGAACCCAGAAAAAGAAGAACACCCCTCACAACAATAATATCATGCGGCAGATACACTATATATGAAAGAAGCAGCACCTCTACAAATCACAAACAAAGAGATTGAGGCTTTGGATGGTTTGCAATACTAGAGGATATCTTCCAGCAACAATGCATAACCAAAGATCGTGAAAAATTCACTCTTACAATTAGCAATCTGGAACAAAGAGCAACAGTGATAGTCTCTGATGTGATCCTACATCCGCCACTCTGACAAGAAAACATCACACTTAAATTGCCACTGATTGCTCACTGTATGAAATCATCTGAGCCATGACTTTTCCAGGTGATGTACTAGGAGAAATGTGGGGACACAAGTTGTGAATTTTGGAGACAGTTACACGCTGTAGTTGATGCATGCATAAAATCTGATGAATTATCACTACACGTCTGGTGACAACAGCTTCCTCATCAAGTTCAGCTGACATTGATCATGTATGAAGGACAGTCTCTTGACAAGCTACTGCAAATAACTGACAAAGCTTTTGCTACCCTGCAGTTGAAGGTCATAGTGTCTGTACCAACATCATCGGACACCTCTGCAAGGGAAGCTAATGGTGACTCATTGGAGTGGTTAGAAGAATCGAAGTTAAGCTGTGCAGACACAAGTTATAAGCAAAAACTAGGCATCGCTGAGGGGATCAGACAGCTTCAAGCAATGGCAGAGAAGTTGGCTACTCGGCTACTTAACATGGAACAGCGAACTTCCACCAGTAACAAGTTGCAGTCATGCTCCTAACAGAATCAGGCTAACACCACCAATTGTTGCTGATATCACAGGTGGTTTGGTTTGGCTCACAAGCTATGAGAAGCACAAAACCTTGTGGATTCCCAAATGGCAAGAGTCGCCTGCTGTAGGCGCTATGGGCTACAGTACTCACAACCGTCGCCGTAAACGAATAAGAACCAGGGAGCAGTTGTAGGCGGCAACACACACAGGCCCATGAGAATGTGCTTTTCACTATTTTTTAAGCCATTCTGCGACATCCTGGAAGAATAAGCTAACATTGTGCAGATTACAAGTGGTTGATAGACTCTCAGTCCTCAACTTCCTGATAGACACAGGTTTGGATGTTAGTCCCCTGCCGGTCTCGAGCTTGTTTGCAAAGGACATAACTGAGCCTTTGAAATTGCTAGCAGTTAACAGTTAAGCATGAATGTACAGTTGTAAAGAGCTCATGACTGATATCAGTTTGTCTACCTGTTACAAGTGGAACTTAGTAGTGGTAGATATTTTACAGCCCATCTTAGGTGCAGATTTCTTGTCTCACCATGGACTTGGCAAGTAACTACCTTACTACCAGATTACAAAGAGCCATGGTAAAAGGTTGTCGGTGCAATGGAACAGAGGTTGTAATAGGAGTAATCAGGAGCTCAGGTATACCATCTCTGCAACAGAAGGCATCAAGACTCCAATAGTGAAGCATAATATAGTTCATTATACACACACCACACCACACCATGCCCGCCAGTATCAAAATGTGTCTGCAGATTTGCTCCAGACCAATTAGCGGGAATGAAAGTGATTTTTGAGGAAATGCTCTGGGCTGGAGTAATTAGTAGATCAGACAGCCCTTGGGCATCCCTTCTCTATCTAGTACACAAGAAATACGGCACGTGGCATCCCTGCGGCGACTACCACTGATTGAACACAAGAAGAATCAAAGATAAGTACCTCACACTGAACATTTAAGAGTTTACCTGTGTTCTAATGGGTGCAAAAGTGTTCTCAGTACTGGACTGCAGTAAGGCAAACAACCATATTCCAATGGTTCCAGCTGACTTGGCAAAGATAACGGTGGTCACACCTGTGGGATTTTTTAAAATTTATGTTTATGCCATTCAGACTAAATCCTGAAAAAGATTCATTGATTAAGTGCTCCAGAGATTACCTTTCTGTTACGCGTACCTGCATGATACCTTGATATTCTCAAAGGTTGTGCAATCATCTGATAAACATATTCAGGAGATATGACAGAGACTGGATATGTACAGAGTAGTTTTAAATGAATACAAGTGCACCATGTGCAAAAATCCAGTAACTTTTCTTGGCTATATAATCTCAACCGACAGTATACAGCCATTACTGAAGAAGATTGACAAACTGCGCAACCTACCCAAACCTTTAGACTACAAACATCTTGGTCATTTCCTTGGTATGGTAAACTTTTACCATCATAATTTGCCATTTACCATCACAACACAGACACCGCTTATGAGTGCACTGGCGGACAAGAATGCCAAAGTAAAGCAAAAGCTGCAGTGGACCCCAGAAATGAGGAAAGCTTTAAGTGAATTTCAAAGAAGCTTAGAGGAGTCAGTGTTACTTGCACATCCCATATCTGCAGCACCGTTGAGTATTGCAGTAGATGCCAGGCCACAGTTGGAGCAGACTTGCAACAACAGGAAGATGAATATTGGCAGCCTTGTAGTTTCTTCTCAAAGGAGCAACAATGCTGACAGATAAAATGGGGTATGCGTCAAGATATTTTGCCTGGACAGCAACAATTTTCACCAATCATAAACATTTAGTATCAGCTTTCAGCAACATCAGTGATAAGTGCTCGCCAAGGCATTTTCAGCACATAGAGTTTGTCGGTCAATTCATCATAGCTTTAAGGTACATAAGAGGCATGGAGAATCTGGTTGCAGATTATTTTACTTGTGTTTTCGGCATTGCCAACACTGACCTATGGAGAACTAGTGGCATAACAGGACGCAGATCTGGAGCTACAGGCATTATTGACAGACCACACAGCAGGGTTACAGTTACAGCTGATATCAATGCCAGGAAGATGAGTTAACTTACGGTTTGATATGTCATGACAGAAGGTCAACCCATACATTACTCAACAGTTTTGCAAGGCGAAATTTGACAGTGTTCATGGCCTGGCACATCCAGGGGAAAATGCCATGATCGAGTTACTGACAGCACTTTTTGTGTGGCCATCAATTAAAAAAGATGCCAGGGAATAGATTCGCACGTGCCTACAATGTCAGTGCTGCAAAGTAGGACGACATGTTCATGCGTAAATTGGGAATTTTGCAGGATCACTAGCAAGAAGTGTCAATGTGCACCTGGACTTAGTGTGTCCACTCCCAGTTTTGATGGATATAAATACTTGTGAACTGTGGTGGATCGATACATGAGATTGGCAGAGGCCATACTGATCACTGACATAGTGGCAGAAATTAGGGCGAAAGTGTTTGTCTCTCAGTGATTAGCTCACTTTGGTACCCCATCATATCACAACAGATCAAGGGCACCAGTTCAAGTCTAGTCTGTTCAGTGTGTTAGTTAACTTATGTTCATTCCAACACCACCATATAACCAGCTACCACCTGGCAAGCTATAGTATGGTGGAGACGTGGCATAGGATGGAGAAGGTAGCTCTCACGTGTCATCACGGAAGCTGGACTGAAGTATTACCATTGATTCTTCTTGGATTATGGACCGCATACAAGATGGCCATTGCTGCTTTGACAGTGGAATTGGTTTATGGGGAACCACTGAGAATCCCAGATGACTATCCAACCACTGCCTCATCACCAAAACCAACAAATCACTCATCGTTGATGTATGAAATCCATGATCATGTGAAACAGTGAGAAGACCAACAGTATCTAGTCATGATGAATGCCCAATTTTTGTGCATAAGGCATTGGTGACCTGTACAATTGTCATGCTTTGCACAGATATAGTCAGAGTGCTAGTAGAGCATCCATATACTGGACCTTATTGAGTAGTATGACTTAATACCTATACTGTGGACATGTTGCAGAATGACAAAACCATTAGAGTGTCCATAGAGAGGATAAAGCCAGCATTCGTCTTACCAGAACCCAAGTATGATGACATTCAGCCGGAAGAGAAGGACCAAAGTTTGGAGCGCACTACAAATAATGTAGCAGAAGAATCCATACTGAGGTGGCATGGAACCACAGCACAGCAGTCCACATCAGCTCCCACATCTTCACAGCGACAAGTCATCCATGCAAGAGCAGGAAGACAAGTCAGATTTAAGCACCCGTTCATTCTCAGTGCTCCACAGCTCGAGGGGGGGGGGGGGGGGGCTATGTGGGAATGTGATGTGTGCCATGTTTCCTTTTGCAAGTGCAGCAGGCATTAGAAAGTTAAGTTTTTCTTTAACTCATGTTCTATTAGTATTCTGTCCTGAGTTGGGAAAATAAAATATCCTACATGATTTGTGATTTTGTATGTGGATTTGATTAGTTGCCTACAGTATCATTGACTGGTTTTCTGGAGATGGTCTCACCCTCAATTTAAAAAAGGCACAGTATTTTCAATTCTGTACCCATCAATGAAAAGTGTAACACATGGTGAGGAAATAACACTAGGGTGGATACTTCAAAATTGGAAGGAAAATCAGCATTGGCCATATTTTGTTGTTTTATTGTCAGCAAAATCGATTTTCAGTCACTTAGTGACCACCCTCAGTGCTGTAATATTCAATTAAAATTGGTTGGCACTGGTATCAAGCTATAACCACAAGTGATCACTCTAAGCTTGTGGTTATAGCTTGATACCAGTGCCTATGGCACTGCAGAAGCGGTGTCATGGGCCCTACACTGACAGCTAGCACCTTCTATAGGGAAGTTCCTACTTCATACTTGTACACCTGGTGTGTGTGTGTGTGTGTGTGTGTGTGTGTGTGTGTGTGTGTGTGTGTTTGCGTGTGTGCACAAATGCATGTTTTTTTTTTTTTTCCCCCCAGTGTTGCCAGGAGTTCGAAGAACTCACTAACCTGAGAGTGAACTCAGGGTAGTGAGAATGCTGAAGGGTGTGCAGATACTCTCTTAAACTAGTAAGAAGTATCAGTGGCTCACACATATCCTGTTGTGTTGACTACTGTGGGAGTCAGTACCAACACAAACAAGGAAGGAGAGAAGTTGTGATTGCCGGTGGCAGGAATCCAAAATGATATGTACCTTAACTTCTCATTACGAGGTGGCTTGATGTACTTCCTGTGCCTCCTACAAACAATTACATGTACATTCTGTTACTGCTCTTAGAATGCAGGCTAATTATTGTCTTCCTATTACTCAGTACTGATGCTCTTGATATCTGCAACCAAACTGGGTTCAACCAGTGATGGGCGGCTGGTTAAGTCACTGTTGAAAGGGGGGAGGGGCAGGAAGCTGGATGGCATGAGGAGCCAGGAGCCGCAACTAGGACCAATTGCGGCTGTGCCCCAACATCCGCCTTGCGCTTGGAGGGGAACATTGGTTTGATAACTCTTAAAAGGGCAATGATGGTGACGGTGGCTGCAACGACAATGACCGTGAAGCCGGCTGTTGCGGTGAAGGCGATAGGTCCAGCCCCATCGGTTCTGCATGCAGTGCTGAAGATGCCCCTGGGGACAGCTGTGCTGCATGATCCTGGGAGGATGCGAACCTGGGCACAGAAAATTTGCAGAAGTATCTCACAATCGACAAGCATGAATCAGGTTTTGATGGCAGTGTAGCAACCCAGCTGGACCTTGAATTAAATACATGCAGGGGCCAAATTTTGAAGATTCATTCCTTGCTCCCAGTGCCTGGTGCAACCAAAACCTCTGAAAAGAATAAAATCATTAGTCGCAAAGCGATACTTGAGGAGCGTGGGAGGTGCCGTGCACTGTGGTGGATGTAGCAACTGGAGCAGCATGTGGGGCCGGCCTGTAGAAGCTCCACCAGCGACAGACCATCATGGGGTTGGGAGTGGTATGTTGTGAGGAAGGGCAGGAGCACATGCTCCCAAGTACAAATCATTCAGCTTCTCCTTTCGACTGAGGATGGTATGAAACACTGGTAAGGTGAGTGATAATATTGGCTGTACACAACTGTTCTTGATACTGTTTTGTGGCACTGTGCTGGTCAGTGCTTGAGAACTGCACACTCGCCCCCCCCCCCCCCTTCCTCCCCCAAAATGCCACACTGTTGTTCTTAGGAAGCCATCTTATGACAACATGGAGGGAAGCAGTAAACTGTGGTATGTTGTCTGTAACCATCACTTCAGGCAAACCTTCCAAGATAAAAATAGATGACGAAGCCTGAAGGGTGCAATGCAAAAGCCTGAAGGGTGCAATGCGACGTATTTGAGTTCATGGGGATTGCTAAAAGAGTCATTTTGGGTTGAAAGAAGAAACATAAAGTACTTTTTCCTGAATACAAAGACCAAAGAAATCAAAACAATCTAACCCAAAAATACACTCCTGGAAATTGAAATAAGAACACCGAGAATTCGTTGTCCCAGGAAGGGGAAACTTTATTGACACATTCCTGGGGTCAGATACATCACATTATCACACTGACAGAACCACAGGCACATAGACACAGGCAACAGAGCATGCACAATGTCGGCACTAGTACAGTGTATATCCACCTTTCGCAGCAATGCAGGCTGCTATTCTCCCATGGAGACGATCGTAGAGATGCTGGATGTAGTCCTGTGGAACGGCTTGCCATGCCATTTCCACCTGGCGCCTCAGTTGGACCAGCGTTCGTGCTGGACGTGCAGACCGTGTGAGACGACGCTTCATCCAGTCCCAAACATGCTCAATGGGGGACAGATCCGGAGATCTTGCTGGCCAGTGTAGTTGGCTTACACCTTCTAGAGCACGTTGGGTGGCACGGGATACATGCGGACGTGCATTGTCCTGTTGGAACAGCAAGTTCCCTTGCCGGTCTAGGAATGGTAGAACGATGGGTTCGATGACGGTTTGGATGTACCGTGCACTATTCAGTGTCCCCTCAACGATCACCAGTGGTGTACGGCCAGTGTAGGAGATCGCTCCCCACACCATGATGCCGGGTGTTGGCCCTGTGTGCCTCGGTCGTATGCAGTCCTGATTGTGGCGCTCACCTGCACGGCGCCAAACATGCATACGACCATCATTGGCACCAAGGCAGAAGCGACTCTCATCACTGAAGTCGACACGTCTCCATTCGTCCCTCCATTCACGCCTGTCGCGACACCACTGGAGGCGGGCTGCACGATGTTGGGGCGTGAGCGGAAGACGGCCTAACGGTGTGCGGGACCGTAGCCCAGCTTCATGGAGACGGTTGCGAATGGTCCTCGCCGATACCCCAGGAGCAACAGTGTCCCTAATTTGCTGGGAAGTGGCGGTGCGGTCCCCTACGGCACTGCGTAGGATCCTACGGTCTTGGCGTGCATCCGTGCGTCGCTGCGGTCCGGTCCCAGGTCGACGGGCACGTGCACCTTCCGCCGACCACTGGCGACAACATCGATGTACTGTGGAGACCTCATGCCCCACGTGTTGAGCAATTCGGCGGTACGTCCACCCGGCCTCCCGCATGCCCACTATACGCCCTCGCTCAAAGTCCGTCAACTGCACATACGGTTCACGTCCACGCTGTCGCGGCATGCTACCAGTGTTAAAGACTGCGATGGAGCTCCGTATGCCACGGCAAACTGGCTGACACTGACGGCAGCGGTGCACAAATGCTGCGCAGCTAGCGCCATTCGACGGCCAACACCGCGGTTCCTGGTGTGTCCGCTGTGCCGTGCGTGTGATCATTGCTTGTACAGCCCTCTCGCAGTGTCCGGAGCAAGTATGGTGGGTCTGACACACCGGTGTCAATGTGTTCTTTTTTCCATTTCCAGGAGTGTATTTTCACTGCCACATTAGCAAAATTGTAAATGTCACTGTCCTGGAGTGATACTGGAATGTGACAGGTAAACTGCATGTACCAAGCACTGGAATGTCCTGACCATTAAAAGCAGTTACCTGTGTGCAAGATTTTTTCAATTGTTGCGAGCCAAACTGTTCATAAGTGGCACAATTAAGTAGTTTAATGGAAATGCCAATGTCTTAACTGAAGTCGCACAGAAAGTCTGCCAACGACTTAAGTTCACAAGCAGTTTGTCTGACTGTCATTGTACAGCACTTGGGTGGGGTGAGGGCACATCCTGAGCTTGGTAATTACTAATACTGGTAGAAAGTTTAGAGAAAATACATCCACTAAGACAGAAAGTGCTCTGTGCTTATGAGGGCAAATGTGGGTAGCGTTTTTTTTTTTTTTTTTTTTTTTTTTTTTCCTCCGATGCAAGCACACAGACTGTTTTGCAAGGTCATACCTATTTATCAGTTTACGTTACACTGCAAATGGGAGCTACCTCAAAGTTTTCCATGCCACTGTCACCCGAGCCCTGATGTTCAATGATTTGTAACACTTGTTTCAAAGAAGGACCAGAATGTTTGGGAATTAAATGACGCTGTCGTGTGAAACCCTGAAGTTCAGTGAGCCAGTGATGGTATGTCTGTTCTGGCTTTTCCCACAATCATAACTGCAGCATTCTGTAACTCATCCTCATAATACTTAGTGGGGGCAGAAACTAAATCTTCAAAAACTAGCAACTCCAGCCTACTAGTCAGGAATAATTTCTGAGTGAAGCGGTAAACTCATGTGCTGGCCGTTGACACAAAATAAGGTTGTTTCACTGTACCATGCACATGATATGTAGCAAAATGAGCATTGAACTGAGCATATCACTTGTTCCATTCCTCTTGTTGTTCATTGAAAACTTGGAATGGCAGAATGCATGGAGACAGTACCATGGATGTGGCTAGATTTGTGGCGGAGTTGATGTAACAGCAGCTTTTGCATTAATGAGCTACTTAACTGCCATTATCAATTGCAGCATTTGATGGTTCTGAAACTGAATAATTTGCTTTAGACCAAAGCCAGCAGCAACCAGAGACATAGGTGCAGGTGGTGCAGGAGGTGTGTTGGGGGCTATTTTAATTAATGAGAGAGCCGCAACAAATTAATTATAAGCACACAAATAGCGGAAGAGTTGTGGCTAGTCTTCAAGAATGAACACAACTAGTAACTGTGCTCATCAGAAATAAAAGAGGAATATTAGTGATGCACTATGATGGAGTGTCGAAGAGAGAAGACATCATTGGTTCTGGAATCCGTGACACCAGATGATTTGTCAGCTACTGTAGAAGTCAGCACTGACACAAACAAGGAGGAGAGAACTTGTGATCTCTGGTGGCAGGAATTCAAAATGATCTGTTCAAGTTGGTTAGTGCACAGGTTTGCCCATCTACCTGATCTGGGAGTGTCTTCACTCACCATTCAACCAGTTATTGTGTTTCCAGTAAATGAATTGACTCCATATAGGTGTACCAAAGTTTGGTTCATATCCATGTGTTTCCCAGTTGAATCAACAAAGAGTATTCTCCAGTAGTGATGTATGAATTATTCAGCAAACGTTGAGAGTACTGTACTGATCACAAGATGCCATCTCCAGAAGGTTTTTTGTGTGTATTTCCAGATCTTCGCTCACAGATCTGTCAGCTCTGTCCTGCCATTTCGAAACTACATTCTGCCTAGCAGCCATTTTTTTTTTCTGTGACTTACAGTTCTGCAAGCAGGTTTTGGTTTGACACAATGGCGTTCAGAAATATCTCCAGCCATAATAATATGGTCCATACATGGTACTGGCACACTACATCAGAACATTAGATGTTGACATCCAATTGCTCTTCCATCATGATGCCCATCAGCAGACTCCAGAAGTCTTCACCCCATCTGACACTTACACCAGTGCATCACAGCAACTGACACTTACATGCTACATATGGGTGATTTCATGAGGAAAACAGATACACCCAGTCTTCCATTGCCACAGCCTGTGCCTTGAAGTAAACCTTAAGTCACAACTCGTTTTGGGTGCCACGTGTGTTTCAACCTCAAACATCGTTGACACTTCAGGGGAGTGATGTGGACAATGAATCATTGGGTACATTTTGTGTATGCAGTGTGAACTGTCTGAGTCTTTATGCTACCAGAGCTACAAACAAGTGATAGAAACTCCTTGCAGACTTACAATTGCACATTGTAATTAATTTTTTCTGTTGAGTTGAATAAATAAATTATATTTACACATGACAATACTGCTGAAGTTATATTATGGAAAGGTGTGTACTAATATTAATTATAAGTAAGAATATATTTGAAATTTAAAAAGGGGAGGCGGGCAGGGGAAAAGGGGGGGGGGGGCACGGAGGGAGAAGAAGATGTACTAAAAGCACAGAGAAGCTTAATATTAGTTATGTTAATTCTGGGAAATGTATTGCATGCTGTGATGCGATGGAAGCTAGTAGTGACAATAGAAATGCTTTAGTCAGTTTGTAGGAATAAGAATTTAAATAAGACCAGCAGATTCAAAGTTATTTTGAATTTATATCTGTCTGTCATAAGAACGTAGTAAGTGTAGAAGCAAAATCTCTCTTATTCTGACATAAAACAAATAGTAGACTGAATAAGCTATCCTCTAAGGTTACTGCAGTTATGCATAAAAAGTGCCTAATGTGACAAGTATGGCACTATTTTACCTCATTTTCATAGGTTAGCACTACTTTCTTAGTTTTCCACTGACTAGTGTGGCTTGAGCTTTTGGTGGAGGGATTGTTTATCTGCCACACGTGGGGATGAGAAAAATAACTGTGAGTGAAGCCATAATTGTTGACGGTGCCAGTCGGCTGCCAATAGAAGTTTGGCTGCAAAATTGAGAACGGATGTGTCTGTGTGAGATCACCTGCACACAGGGCATTTTGGTGGGTCTTCTGAGTTGACTGGAATCTGTTGCTTATAGATACTGGTTGTAGTGTGTCAGTATTCCTGACATATCAGATACGGGGAATGGTACTATGTCCACGATGTGTGTACAGCCAGCTGTGCCAAGCAACATTATATACTTAACAGGTACTGCAATCTGATGTTTGCTAAACCCAACATTATCCAACCACTACCCACAGATAGTATGTCACTAGACAGTTCTAATAACTGATGATTGGGGTGGCTGCCCACAGTGTATTACGCTTGCTTTATAGGATACAGATTTTTATCAGTCATATGTTATCAGTTGGACAGTTTGTTTGCTAGATGTTTTTATATTTTATGATGAACAGTGCTTTATACTGATCATAGGTAGTTTATGTTACTGCTAGAATAAAACATGATTGTTTTCTGTTTCTAATAGTGAACTGTTCAGGTTAGTTATGTGGTATTTTGTTGTTCCTCTTATGTGCAGATATGGAGTGCATGTTTATGGCAGTTTCGAAACAGAAAAGATACATGGTCCTTCAAAAGGGAAGCTAATGTTCCTAAACACTGTTGAAGTATCGTCAATGTGAGGAAAAGATTGATTGTTACTTACCATAACAATGACATGGTAAGTTGCAGACAGGCATAATAAAAGACACCTACACATTGGTTTTTGGCCACAGCCTTTGTCATTCAAGTTGGAGCTGCTGGAGTGGCAGTTCACGTGTGTGTGAGGCATGTTTGCTTGTGTGAATGCATGTGCTTTTCTTTTCCTGACGAAGGCTGTGACTAGAAGCTAACCTGTAAGTGTCTTTCAGTTTTGTCTGTCTGCAACTTAATGTGCCATCTATCTTTTCCTTACATTATTTACTTGCTTAATTCTTATAATATTTGTGGTTAACATTTAATCTTTTAGACTCAATAATTTCTGAAGTTGCTTTGCATGAGCTCATTTTCATATGCTCTTATTATTTATTTATGATGTAAATTCATTTAAAAGCTATTTAATCTGAGTCTTTTTTGAATAATTTATTGTATTGTTGTTAACATTTTATTTAGGAAACATTCCTTTTTTGAATCCAGTCATTGTAGTTGGTTATTCTGGTGTGGTCTTAATTAGGATGCTAAATTAATTAGATTTTATTTAAGTGGGTCTTAATAATAATTTATTGTTGTGTTAGCATTTGGTCTTGGAAACATTCTGTTTGTGAATCTGGTGGTCACAGCTTGTTGGTGTAATCAAGTTAGACCAGTATCTGTTTGATGCTGTTTATTCATGTTGTCAATAAATGTATAAATATTGCACTGGTAACCCAAACTAATTCAGTCAATTCCACCCTTTAATCCTAATGTTCCAACTAGACATATCATTAGGTAATTATAAGTGAGTTCCAATAATGCCAGCAATACCCAACATTTTAATCAGAAACCAGGTAGATAAAGACCTCTTCTAAAAATTTTAGTAATATTTAACATTGTAATCGGAAACCAATTAGACAGTGACATCTTCTAAACTGAAGACAGTATGTGCCTCACAATGATCAGATTGGATTAGATTAAGTTTTAGTTCCATAGACCAAAAATGGAGATGATTCTTGTGAGTGTGGAACACCTCAAAAAGTGTAACATAAAAAACATAAAATATTTGAATATAATACTAACTACCCTGGTCATTTGTCAGGAGATTGTCAAAATGGTGATTACAATACAGTAAACTGGAACTGCTAATATTTACGAAAATAAACATTGTTATGCACTTTTAATAAATTTATCATACACAAAACACCTAATGTTGACTGTTATGGCCAAGTGCTGTCAAAACTGAAATCTAACAGACATTTTTACTTGAGCTGATATAACAGTTCCTGTTAAGATATTCATCTATAGACTAGAAGGAGTTGCCTATCAAAAAGTCTTTGAAACTCTGTTCAAACTGTGCTTTATCTGAAACCAAGTTTTTACTGGCTGCTAGCAATTTATTGAAAATATTTGTTCCTGAGTATTGGACCATGTTTTGGACGACTTGTAAGTGATTTTAGGTCTTTATGCAGATTGTTCTTATTCCTAGTATTGATACTATGTATTGAGCAATTGGTTGGAAATAGAGGTATATATTATTTGCAACAAATTTCATTGAACAGTAAATATACTGAGAAGCAGTGGTTGGAATACAAAGTTCCTTGAACAGTTTTCTGCATGATGTTCTTGAATTTACACTGCAAATGATTCTAATAACATGCTTTTGCACACTAAAAACATTTTCTTGGTTTAATGAGTTACTTCGAAATATGATCCTGTATGACATAATAGAATGGCAGTAAGCAAAGTATACAAGGTTTTTTATATTTATATCTCATACATCTGACATCATTCTCACTGCAGATACAGACTTTTTAGGCACTTAAGCAATTCTATGATCTTCCCTTCCCAACTGAATTTATTATCGAGTTGTAATCCCAGATATTTAGCACTGTAAACCTCTTTGATCTTCATGTCTTCATATGTTATACACATGCTGGAAGGAAATCTTTTACAGGTTCTGAACTGCATGTAGTGGGTTTTTTCAAAGGTTAATGACAGTGAATTAGCTTTTAAACTATTTATTAATGTCAGTGAAAATTTGATCAGCAGCTATTTCTAAGTCTGTACTTGACTTGCTACTTATTGCAATGTTTGTATCGTCTGCAAACAAAACAACCTTAACATCTGGCAATGTAACAGATGAGAGGTCTTTAATGTATACAAGGAAAAGCAACGGACCCAAGAAGGAACCTTGAGGAACACCACATGTAATTAATTCCCAATCTGATGAAGACTGACTGCCCACTGCACAGGTATTTCGCAATGACGCCCTTTCTTTCCTGTTAGTTAAATACGACTCAAGCCATTTTGCAGCATTGCTGGTGACACCATAATATTCTAATTTACTTAAGAGAATGCTGTGGTTCCCACAGTCATAGGTTTTTGACAGGTTACAGAAAATGCCAGTAGCCTCTAGGGATCTAATGAATTCAGTACATTCTCACTGTATTTGTAAATAACATTCTATATATCAGAACCCTTAAGAAACCCAAGCTGTGACTTGGACAATATATTATTTGTGGTCAGATGCTTAAGGAGACACTTAAACACAATGTTTTCAAATATTTTTGAGGAAGCTGGCAAAAGAGAAGTAGGTTGATAGTTTGATGGAATCTCTTTATCCCACTTCTTGTAAAGAGGCTTATCTTCAGCATATTTTAGCTAGTCTGGAAATGTTCCACCGATAAGAGATTGAGTACACAAATAACTTAAGACAGAACTCAGCTTGCATGAGCACTCTTTGAATAACTTAATCAATATGTTATCATACCCATTAGAATACTTAGATTTTAAGGATTTTATGATGGATGCTACTTCTTTGGGAGATGTGAGTGTCACTTCCATTTTACTGAAATTATTTTTAATAACTGGTCTCAGATACTCCATTGCACTGTTCACTGAACCTGATAACCCCAAGTTGTCAGTAATGGAAATGAAGTACTTGTTTAAAAGGTTTGCAACACTACATGCATTTGTTACCAAAGTCTCGTTTATTTTTAGAGGTCTCTGTTCCTCTTCCTTTTTGGCCCCAACTGTCTCTGTCTTCACTATATCCCATACAGTTTTTAATTTGTTGCCTGATATAATTATCTTTTTCTCATAATAAAGCTGCTTCAATTTCTGGATTACTTGTTTCAATATTTTGCAGTATTCTTTGAATGCATTATACTGCCAACATCAGAGCTATTCCTAGATTGTAGATAGTCTCCTTTTTGTCCCACATGATATCTTTATTCATTGTGTAACCCATGGTTTATATTTTGACTTCTGTGTGACTTGAGCTACCTTTAGGGGAAATCAATTTTCAAAAGTGGAAGTAACTTTATTAATGAATGCTTTGTATTTTCCATTTGAGTCAGAAGTATTGTATACTGTAAACGTCTATCCAGTTCATGTCTTTGAGCAATTACCTGAATTTATCAGTTTTTGGCTGATTTATTACCTTCCTATACCCAGATTTAATAGACTTTTTATCCTGACCAGTTTCAACATTTAACAGAAGATGATGCACTTCATGATCAGATAGCCCATTTACTATTGGTTTTGTGATATGATTTTTTCCCTCAATTTGTCTTCGAAGATATTATCAATAGCAGTCTGAGAGCATTTACATATCGTAGTTGCAAAGTTACTATTAGGAACTAAATTGAATGATAGTGTTACTGATTGCTATAATTGTTCACTGACAGAGCTTTTCAATAAATCCACATTAAAATCACCAGCAACCACTATTTGCTTGGTTTTTTACTGTGAGATGGGACAACAGTGATTCCAGATTTTTTATGAAGATGTTAAAATTTTCTGAAGGTGATCTGTGCATACTTACTATTATAAAGGACTTATTATGGACTCGCATTCAGGAGGACGATGGTTCAATCCCGCGTCGGCCCATCCTGATTTAGGTTTTCTGTGATTTCCCTAAATTGCTCCAGGCAAATGCCGGGATGGTTCCTTTGAAAGGGCACGGCCGACTTCCTTCCCCGTCCTTCTCTAATCCAATGGGACCGATGACCTCGCTGTCTGGTCTCCTCCCCCAAACAACCCAACCCAACCCAACTTATTATGGAATACTGCTTCTGTTGCACAAGCTTCTAAATGTTGCTCTGAGCAAAATGTATTAATATCAATATTCTTGAAATCAAAACAGTTTCTGGCAGATGTGGCAACTACTCCTTTCTCCATATTTTCTCTACAGAAGTAAGAAGCTAACTTGAATCCTGTAACATTTAACATATCTATACCAATGGTCACATGATGTTCAGAGAGGCAAATTATATCAACTGGTTTGCTCAACTCTAATTTTTAAACACAAATAAGCAACTCATTGAGCTTACCCCATAGTCCTCTGATATTCTGATGCAATAAGGATAACCCCCATGAACCATGGACTTTGCCGTTGGTGGGGAGGCTTGCGTGCCTCAGCGATACAGATGGCCGTACCGTAGGTGCAACCACAACGGAGGGGTATCTGTTGAGAGGCCAGACAAACATGTGGTTCCTGAAGAGGGGCAGCAGCCTTTTCAGTAGTTGCAGGGGCAACAGTCTGGATGATTGACTGATCTGGCCTTGTAACATTAACCAAAACGGCCTTGCTGTGCTGGTACTGCGAACGGCTGAAAGCAAGGGGAAACTACAGCCGTAATTTTTCCCGAGGACATGCAGCTCTACTGTATGATTAAATGATGATGGCGTCTTCTTGGGTAAAATATTCCAGAGCTAAAATAGTCCCCCATTCGGATCTCCGGGCGGGGACTACTCAAGAGGACATCGTTATCAGGAGAAAGAAAACTGGCGTTCTACGGATCGGAGCGTGGAATGTCAGATCCCTTAATCGGGCAGGTAGGTTAGAAAATTTAAAAAGGGAAATGGATAGGTTAAAGTTAGATATAGTGGGAATTAGTGAAGTTCGGTGGCAGGAGGAACAAGACTTTTGGTCAGGTGAGTACAGGGTTATAAATACAAAATCAAATAGGGGTAATGCAGGAGTAGGTTTAATAATGAATAAAAAAAATAGGAGTGCAGGTTAGCTACTACAAACAGCATTGTGAACGCATTATTGTGGCCAAGATAGACACGAAGCCCATGCCTACTACAGTAGTACAAGTTTATATGCCAACTAGCTCTGCAGATGATGAAGAAATAGATGATATATATGATGAGATAAAAGAAATTATTCAGGTAGTGAAGGGAGACGAAAATTTAATAGTCATGGGTGACTGGAATTCGTCAGTAGGAAAAGGGAGAGAAGGAAACATAGTAGGTGAATATGGATTGGGGGGAAGAAATGAAAGAGGAAGCCGCCTTGTAGAATTTTGCACAGAGCATAACTTAATCATAGCTAACACTTGGTTCAAGAATCATAAAAGAAGGTTGTATACCTGGAAGAATCCTGGAGATACTAAAAGGTATCAGATAGATTATATAATGGTAAGACAGAGATTTAGGAACCAGGTTTTAAATTGTAAGACATTTCCAGGGGCAGATGTGGATTCTGACCACAATCTATTGGTTATGAACTGCAGATTGAAACTGAAGAAACTGCAGAAAAAGTGGGAATCTAAGGAGATGGGACCTGGATAAACTGAAAGAACCAGAGGTTGTAGAGAGTTTTAGGGAGAGCATAAGGGAACAACTGACAGGAATGGGGGAAAGAAATACAATAGAAGAAGAATGGGTAGCTCTGAGAGATGAAGTAGTGAAGGCAGCAGACGATCAAGTAGGTAAAAAGGCGAGGGCTAGTAGAAATCCTTGGGTAACAGAAGAAATATTGAATTTAATTGATGAAAGGAGAAAATATAAAAATGCAGTAAATGAAGCAGGCAAAAAGGAATACAAACGTCTCAAAAATGAGATCGGCAGGAAGTGCAAAATGGCTAAGCAGGGATGGCTAGAGGACAAATGTAAGGATGTAGAGGCTTGTCTCACTAGGGGTAAGATAGATACTGCGTACAGGAAAATTAAAGAGACCTTTGGAGAGAAAAGAACCACTTGTATGAATATCAAGAGCTCAGATGGCAACCCAGTTCTAAGCAAAGAAGGGAAGGCAGAAAGGTGGAAGGAGTATATAGAGGGTTTATACAAGGGCGATGTACTTGAGGACAATATTATGGAAATGGAAGAGGATGTAGATGAAGACGAAATGGGAGATAAGATACTGCGTGAAGAGTTTGACAGAGCACTGAAAGAACTAAGTCGAAACAAGGCCCCGGGAGTAGACAACATTCCATTAGAACTACTGATGGCCTTGGGAGAGCCAGTCATGACAAAACTCTTACCATCTGGTGAGCAAGATGTATGAGACAGGCGAAATACCCTCAGACTCCAAGAAGAATATAATAATTCCAATCCCAAAGAAAGCAGGTGTTGACAGATGTGAAAATTACCCAACTATCAGTTTAATAAGTCACAGCTGGAAAATACTAACGCGAATTCTTTACAGACGAATGGAAAAACTGGTAGAAGCGGACCTCGGGGAAGATCAGTTTGGATTCCGTAGAAATGTTGGAACACGTGAGGCAATACTAACCGTACGACTTATCTTAGAAGAAAGATTAAGAAAAGGCAAACCTACGTTTCTAGCATTTGTAGACTTAGAGAAAGCTTTTGACAATGTTAACTGGAATACTCTCTTTCAAATTCTGAAGGTGGCAGGTATAAAATACAGGGAGCGAAAGGCTATTTACAATTTGTACAGAAATCAGATGGCAGTTATAAAAGTCGAGGGGCATGAAAGGGAAGCAGTGGTTGGGAAAGGAGTGAAACAGGGTTGTAGCCTCTCCCCGATGTTATTCAATCTGTATATTGAGCAAGCAGTAAAGGAAACAAAAGAAAAATTCGGAGTAGGTATTAAAATTCATGGAGAAGAAGTAAAAACTTTGAGGTTCGCCGATGACATTGTAATTCTGTCAGAGACAGCAGAGGACTTGGAAGAGCAGTTGAACGGAATGGACAGAGTCTTGAAAGGAGGATATAAGATGAACATCAACAAAAGCAAAACGAGGATAATGGAATGTAGTCAAATTAAATCGGGTGATGCTGAGGGAATTAGATTAGGAAATGAGACACTTAAAGTAGTAAAGGAGTTTTGCTATTTAGGGAGTAAAATAACTGATGACGGTCGAAGTAGAGAGGATATAAAATGTAGACTGGCAATGGCAAGGAAATTGTTTCTGAAGAAGAGAAATTTGTTAACATCGAGTATAGATTTAAGTATCAGGAAGTCATTTCTGAAAGTATTTGTATGGAGTGTAGCCATGTATGGAAGTGAAACATGAACGATAATTAGTTTGGACAAGAAGAGTATAGAAGCTTTCGAAATGTGGTGCTACAGAAGAATGCTGAAGATAAGGTGGGTATATCACGTAACTAATGAGGAGGTATTGAATAGGATTGGGGGGAAGAGAAGTTTGTGGCACAACTTGACTAGAAGAAGGGATCGGTTGGTAGGACATGTTTTGAGGCATCAAGGGATCACAAATTTAGCATTGGAGGGCAGCATGGAGGGTAAAAATCGTAGAGGAAGACCAAGAGATGAATACACTAAGCAGATTCAGAAGAATGTAGGTTGCAGTAGGTACTGGGAGATGAAGAAGCTTGCACAGGATAGAGTAGCATGGAGAGCTGCATCAAACCAGTCTCAGGACTGAAGACCACAACAACAACAACAAGGATAACTGATTTGTTGCACTGGCCAAATACAACTAGATGAACCTAATTTTCCTGTCAATTTTTTACTATCTCTAATTTAAACCAGAGGTTGTCTGCATGAATTGTGTGCATTAAAATTTGATTTCTGGCTGCCTGTTTTATCAATGTGAATGTCATTTTCAACCTGTCTCTAAACATCTTTTGTTTCTGCCCTCCCTACCCTAAAAAAAAAAAAAAAAAAAATAAAAAAAAAAAAAAAAAAAAAAAAAATGGGTGCTCTGTCACTTGTAACCACTGGTACTTTACCACTTGTGACAGTGCCTCCCTTAAGTTATTTGCTATTAGCACAAACAGTTTTCCTTTGCCTTTCCTGTTGAGGTGAAGGCCATACCTAGTATAGTCCTGCCTGCTGATAGAGTAATCAGGAACCCACCGATGGGAGACCCCATGCCTGATCCAAGCAGCTGTTCCACCTCTAAATGAACTCTCCTAACAGATGAGTTTAAATTAGGCTGGTTGTGGCACCTGAGAACAGACACAAACCAAACACCAGAATGTCTCATTGCTGATCCTATCTTTACCAGGTCACTCTTAATTGAATAATTAGGGTTCCTGTCTGTGCTGTTGCTCGCCCCACCCACTATTACCATGGTGTCTTCCTCTGTGAAATCTTTGCAAAGTGAACCTACATCCTCTATCACCTGACCCAGACTTGCACTAGGTTTTAAAGAAAACCATCACCTCTACCATGTGAATACCTAACAACAAAGCTTCTTCTTCACAACTTTTTGTAACTTCTTACTTTTCAAACATTTTTTGAAAGTTTGTTGTGTTCTGTGTACTCCTACATCTGCTTGTGGCTCGTCAGTTTCCAACTGTGACAACAGATCAGACTTGTTTTCCACATTCGCAACAACACTGTCTGAGAGAGACTTATTCCTATTCCTTCTATAACCTTTTGTCCCTTCCCACCTCTTTTCCCTTCATCTCCTTAATCTTTCCAGATCTTGTTTTCTTTATATAGTTCTGCCTGAAGGGCAGCAGTCTTTTCCTCCTCAGCAGTCTTTTCCTATCTCTACAAGAAATCCTACACAACCAGTGAGCCTTGTTTATTTCTCCAATTCCCATGCTGCTACAGTCATCCACATGAAAGAAACTGCAACAACCCTCACATCACACTCCAGAACTAACAATTCTACAGCAAGTCGTACACTTCTCACAGATAGCAAAGAAATTTTAGCTTTAGTCTAAGTTAAACAAGAATGTCTTTGTAGACTAAATATTAAATTTCTTAGAAAGTTTAGGCTTAAAGTTTGGATACTAATTCAAAACTTCGGGGGAAACAAAAATGATTTAACCCGTATTGTTTACGTGATGAAACAAAAAGTAAACAAAGAACTTAGCCTACACTATATAAACTTATCACTTATTTTGGAAAGTTTCATTTCAGCTGTTTACCAGAGAATCAAATGGATAGTGTGTAAGAATACACTAACAACACAATACTTGAGTTTATTGAAATAGTCACATAACTTACAGTATATGATAACATAAACAAATCCTAGTCCAAAATTTGCTCCTATGAAATGTTTTCCTTTCCTGGAAAACACGCAAAAAATGTGAAACATTTAATTGATAACTTACAATAGATATTAATTTACTTATTTATGATGTGATATTGCCTTAATTAATTGTTATTACTAAATTAAACACGTATCTCTACGAGAGCTTTGAATATACACCACTTGTCAACTAAAGGTGCTACATGCCTTAGTCAGTTGATAAGTTGATAATTTAAGCAGTGCAGGATATTGTGCTGGGTGTTTCACAGTAACTTGGAAAGAGAGAGAGAATGATCTCACACTTGATTTTTTTTAAATTCTAATGACAAAAAGTTGTAACTGATGAAACTAGGAAATCAGTTTATTTGGATGTCATAAACAAAGTACCTCATACAATAGAAAATGTTGTTCATTCATGTGAATCATCTGCTTAGCTTTTTACCTTTCAAAGCAGTGCTTGAGGGTGATGATACTACATCCATCGCCTCCCTTGATGAGATAAATGTCATGACTCAAAAGAAAGAATTTATACTGGAGAAGACATACGCCTGGTTTGAGGCACATAGGTTAATGTTAAACAGTACTAAAACTGAGCGTTTAATTTTCTGCCTGAAAGCTGTGAGTTAAGATAGTCTTGACAAAGTCTCTGTCAAATTAATGGGTATATATCTTGACACAAAACTGAGCTGAAATATTCAGCTTAAAATGTTTATATTCATTCACTGAATTTTAAGACACTGTTTTGATGTTAACCAGTACCATATCAGCTGTAAAGTAGTAAATGTATAAAATAGATGTAAGATGTAACAACTGTATAATGTAAAACATTTTGTATGTGGAGTTATTTCCATACTATTATTTCTGACATTTGCAAAACCCATCACTGTGATGGCTCCATGTAAATTGTGGATTGTGTTTTATTCATCTCATGATGTACATTTCCAATCCATTTGGTTTGCATACAGGAGACATGTCAGAAATTTATAAAACAGTTACAGTAAGTTTTACATTAATAAATGATAGCACTATAATAAATAATAACACTATAAGGATATTTTTTGGAATGTGTAACACATTGCATCCAGCTCAAATTTCCAGTTTCTTCCCGCATGAATTCATCCACTGAGTAATAACACTTCAATATCTGTATCTCATATAGCTTTTTTTTAAGTGAACATAAATTCATCTGCACCAACTTGTTCTCTTTTAATTTATGAACATTTTCTTTCCTATGTATTGAGGTCCCTGGGCAGACAGTCTGAGGCAGTGGGTGGGGAGCATAAAATTTTCTTTGTTTCTTGTATTATGTGAATGGACAAAATGGTTTCTCTCAAATAATTCATGTCTGGTGTACAAAAATATAATAATCTCATATATGTATAAGGACAGCAGTGTTAATATTTTAGGTTTTCTAAATAATAGTCGACATGGTTCTTTGTGATATGCAATGCACATATTTTGAATGATAATGGATTCAAAGTAGCTTGTACATGCTACTTTTCGTGTGTCCATGTCAGATGCAGTTGACAATATTTGCACTGCAAATGCAAAGCTGCTGTTTGTTTGCCAGGTATTCAATGTGTGCCTGCCAGGTCAAATTTTTATCTACATTTAAACCTAAGAATTTGACTGTTCCAACTTCTTCTATACCTTAATCTGCTCACATTTTGACTGTTTAGTTTTGAACTGCATCACGTGAGTCTTAGATATGTTTAGATTCAACCCATTTAGCTGAAACCAAGTTTCTAAGGTACTGAGGATACTGACCACAGATTTGGATATTTTTTGCGAATCCTGATCTTCAACTAAGACAGAAGTATCACCTGCAAACAGAACTGATGGGGAGCTGATATTTAATGGTATGTCATTAAAATAAAAGAGAAATAAGACTGGGCATAATATGGAGCCCCCCCCCCCCCCCCCCCCCCCCTCTGGGTCAGAAAAATAATATGTGCCATTTGAAGAAATGCAAACTCTTTGCTTTATTTTGGATAAGTAGGATTTAAGCCATTGGAGGGCACTGCCGCTAATACCATACTTTTCAAGTTTGTAAACAAGCATTGCATGGTTTACAGAATTAAACGCCTTTGTGAGGTCGCAGAAAATTCGTGCCACCTTATTTCTCTTGTCTAATGATGTACTTATTTTCTCAGTGAAGCTGTTTACTGTGTCTATGGTGTTTTTTCCCCTGCTGAAAACCAAATTCATTGTTTAGAATAACAGAATATTTTGCAGTGAACATTTTGGACCTGTGCAACAGCAAGTTTTCCAAATATTTTAGATAGGACTGGGAGAATCGAGATAGGACGATAATTTCCCATGATCTCTCTTGTTCCCTTCTTGAAGAGTGGTTTGACTAAAGCATATTTCAGTACATCAGGGAAACAGCCCTCTTCAAAACATTGATTTGAGCTAGTGGGTGTGCAATTCTGTTGTGTACCACTTTAATAACTTTGGTGGGTATTCAATCCCAACCTGCAGATTTTTTGTTTCTTAAGGTTAGAATAGCATTTTCTATGTCCTCCACAGAAACTTTTAAGCATTTTGTAAAGTTTTCAGAGTCATCACCTAGGCCAAAGGGATTTACTTTGTTGTGATCTAAAGAAAATGTAAATAAAGAATATGCATACAGATACGTTGTGCAAAAAAATATATCATGTATTGTACCTCTCAATAAAATATTACATATTATGTCCTCTTCCACACATACTTAAATTATTGTATATATGGAGCCAAAGGAGCATTTATCACAATTTAACACTATTTTTGAGTTTATTAGTGACTATAATCTCAAAAAAGTTTCAGGAAATTAATAACTTGTACTCCAGTTTTTCTGATGCCTTAATAGAAACTATATTTTGTGTACTCATTGTGTTTGTTTCTAAAGGAAATTAATAAAACATTTAGCTTATTAGCTCCAGAAATTAAGAGAGAATCAGTAAGAGTGTATTAAAGTTATTTGTTTACCGTTTCATAAAATATTTCACCAACCACAATGCAGCCATACTGAGAATGCTGCTCTCAGGCACAAGATAAGTTAGCTGAAGTTCATAAGCTGACAGCAGTTGCTCTTACTGCTGTCAAACCATTAGAAGCTGCTGCAAATGGCTGTGTTGTGAAGGATCCTAGAGCTGTGTACCAGAGTTATCAAAGGTAACCCGGGTACTATCCTCTTGTGTGGCTCCTGCCTCCTCTACAGGAAGTACGAGGTCTGTTACTACTCATCCACTTGATAATGAGTGGTGTGCCACTTTTAGAGCTAGTCAACCTGTACATGGGAAAGAGGAAACTTAGGAAAAATGCACCAGAGGATGGGAGGGAACACCAAGTGCACTCAGTTTGTATGCATGGAGGCCTCATTAAGCATGTTCATGAGATTATCCCAGCAGCCATCAAGGAAACGGTGCAACAAACAGCACATTGTGGTGCACATTGCAACAAATAATCCTGTTGTATGGGCACTGAGGTTATTCTTGATCATTCCAGTGACTGGCAGATAAGTTTGAGAAGACCAGCTTCACTCACAGAGTTTCAGTGTGGCTCAGACTTTGCAGGATATTCCCCAGAACTGATTTTGAGCTCTGGTTCTGAGTTGAGCGAAGTATTGAACCAGAGACGTTGAAGGTTCTGTGAAAAGCCAGGCTGTGACTTCCTAGATTTGGTTCATACAGTAGAGAACTACTGTGTCCCCCTGAATGGGTCAAGTGTGATTGCACATCCAAGGTTGCTTCCCAGTTAGTTGACGCTGTGTAGGGTGCACACAAGTGCATTTTAGTTTAGGGATTCTCCATCCAGTCTAGGTGACGGTAGCTGTATGGGACAGAGAATTACTAGTGTAACATCTAAAGAAATGCCATATAAATAGTATTAAAATTGAAATGATTTAACTGCTTACAATAAATTGTCGATTTTTGAAGTGCTCCTAAGAAGGTATGGAAAGCTGGTTAAAATCTGAAATTGATGGTAGTGAGATTTTTGGGGGAAAATTGAAGTGAGTATCAAAAGGAAAGACTAATGGTACATTGAGGTGGTGTATTTGTTGCAAAAGATACAAAACTCAAGTCCACTGAGATAGAAATAGAAACAACATGTGAGATTACACAAGTCTCAGTATCAAGAGTGGGTGTAAACTTGTTATGGAATACTTCTGTTGACCACCAGACAAATCTCTAGTTGTAAACAAAAACCTTGGAGAAAACTTAAGTTCACCAGTTTGTATGTTTCATCATCATACTGTCATTATCAGAGAATACTTTAGTCAATTGGGGAAAATACTGTTTTTCAAGAGGTGTGTGTGACAAGACATCCCACAAAACATTACGAAATGACTTATCTGGGAACCACCAAGAACAGATTGTTTGAATGCCCATTCATGATGGAACTATACTGGATATAATAGCAACAAATAGATCTGTACTCTTAGAGGATGTCCATCTTGAAACTAGTATTAGTGACAGTACAAAGGTCATCTAAAACAGATGGAAGGGTTTATATGTTCAGCTAAAGGGATAAAGAGGTAGTAGTGTTGCATCTCAATAAGGAACTCTAATAATTTAACTCTACTGCGGAACATGCCTCGTCTTTATCCTGTACCTTCATAGAGCCGACTTGTAAGTTATTGGATTAGGTATTGTTAATGGTAGAAGGTGGTCAAATTTGCTCCCTCCCCCCTCCCCCCCTGCCCTGTCCCATTTCCCCCTTTGTTCCCTAACTGTCTTCGCCTAGTACTACCGCAGGTGAAACCGTGTGAATCTTTTCAAAATGTTGCACATTGTGTATATGAGGTGGGATGTTGGTACGAGCCTGATAATTCAGTTAGTCGTACGTGGGAAACTGCCTAAAAATCACTTCCAGGCTGCCTGACACGCTGGCCTTTGTCATTAATTTGCTGGGTGGATTTGTTCCATAGCCAGCGCATGTCCCCGAATCCAAGAAGTGATATTCTATATTCTAACACACATTGCTGTCTGGGCGGGTCCGTTGGACTGTGGCGGAATAGGTGTAAAACAAACAATAAGACTATTGATAAGGAGATGCGGAATGGAATGTGCCTGGCTGACAAGAGAGCAATGCATGAAGCCTTCAGCAACTACTGTAGCTGAATATTATTAAACAATCTGCCGCAAAACTCAAAGAAATGGTGGTCATAAGTAAAAACTGTCCAGACACTTGTGGACAAAACAGAAACTGAAATTGAGGATAGCAAATCAGAAGCAGAAATGGCGAACTAAATTGATGAAGGCAGTCAGGTATATGCAGTATTACTTGATTTCTGAAAAGCATTTGGCTCTGTGCTACATCTACACTTATTATCAAAAGTATGTGGTGTTAAGCAAAATTTGTAACTGGATTAAGATTTCTTGGTAGGTCAGATGCATCGCGTTATCTTGAATGGAAAGTCATCATCAAATGTAGAAGTAACTTCAGGTGTACCCCAGGGAGTTGTGTTGGGTTCCTTAATGTCGTATATTAATGACCTGCCAGACAACATTGCTATAAACTGCAGGCTTTTTTGCAGATGACACAGTTATCTATAATGAAGCACTATCTGAAAGAAGCTGCTCACATATTCAGTCAGTTCTTGATAACATTTCAAACTTGCTTTATATATTCAGAAACATAAAATTGTGCACTTCACAAAATTTAAAAACATAGTATCTTTTGACTACAATATTGAGAAGTCACATTGGTCAACTCGTACAAATACCCGGATGTAACAGTTATATTAACTTGTAGGTGGCTGACTTCCGTTTATTGGGGGATTGCTATGGAAGTAAAAGCAGTTTACAATGGAAATTACTTAAAAAACACTTGTCTGGGCAATACTAAAATATTGCTCAAGTGTTTGGACTTGTAAAAAATAGGACTGGCAGATGATACTAAATGTATGCAGAGAAGGGTAGCACAAATGGCCACAAATTTGTTTGACCTCTGGGCTTAGTGCCACAGAGCTGCTGCAGAAACTGAAATGGCAGACAATTGAAGATTGACACAAACTATCACAAGAAAGCTTACACAAAGAGTTTTAAGAACCGGTTTTAAATGATAAACATAGGAATTTACTACAATGCCATAGGGATCACGAGGATAAAATTATATTTCATTCTTCCCGCACTCAGTACATGAATGGAACCATAAAAACAAACATCATCCGAACATGCCTTGAGGGCCCAATGGTACAAACTGTCTGCCAAGGTATCCTCAGCCCATAGGCATCACCAGTAACGGATATGGAGGGGCACGTGGTCAGCTCACCACTGTCCCGCTCAGTGGCCTCACAAGGGCTGAGTGCATCCAGCTTGTCAACAGCACTTGGCAGACCTGGACAGTGACCCATCTGAGTGCTAGCCAAGTCCAACAGCACTTAATTTCGGTGATATGATGGGAACCAGTGTTACCACTGTGGCAACACTATTGGTGAATGGAACCATAACAAGTCTTAAAAGCTGTTACGATGGAAGGTACCCTCTATTACATACTTCACAGTGGTTTTCAGAGTATGGATATAGGTGTAGATAACCATCCAACTCTATATACAGTCTAAGTGCCATTACTTCTTGCAAAATGTACTTATTTGTAAATAAGATACTACCTCATTTCTGTACATTGCTCAAGCCCCATGCTAAGACAGTTGGCATGAGCAAAGAGTAGTTCCACTTTTACACAACATACAACAGATACTTTAAATATTCCCTGATCTTGAATAAGCAAAACACTGAAGGGAAAAAGCTTTCTGGTATTGAAAAAACTTTACTTAACAAATTGCCATATAGCATAAAGCAGCTGCAAGTAAAACCAATCATAGATGATAGGAAATGTATTCTGTATTTTTGATGACTTCATGAATAGCAAATAAACGTTTTTATAAATCAAGTGTAAAATAACAACTTCTGTCCCAATAATTCCAAGAGTTAGTACACAGCTATTTTGGACAGAGTAACTTTTAATCTAGGTTATTTGCCTTAACACCAGTCGAAAATAATCTTTTTCTTATATAAATGTATTTTCATGTCATTCTATTACTGTCTGGAACTGTATTCAGAATTGTGTGTCATGGCTTGTGAAGCTCAAAACCTGCCTGCAGATGGAGAACAAGTGTTTTATAACTGATGGCAATAGGAAATGCAGCGTTACTATTATACCACAGATTTCTGCCTAATATTGCGGAAAAGGGTTTAAATTAATTTTTCACATATACTACAAAATTGTTTATCTTGTTCCAGGCACTGTCTAATAAAATTGGTGGGGCATTAAAAAAACATCCACAGAAGTCTGAAGCCGCCATACAGGTTATTCATCTGAGTGGTATAAATTTTGTTGCTGAACAAAATGATGTAATATCTCATCTTTCATTCTTGGAATTGCTTTCAGAATTTTGCAAGCAAATATCGGATGGACTATCAAAAGTCATGTAAGCTAAATTGTTATTTACTTATATTCTGTGGGGTATACTGTGGTACTTCTTAAGTATTCTACAAGAACTAAACTGAGTTTGCTTGAAACTAGTTGTCTTTGATTCAAACATCTGCTTAAATCACTGTGACATCTTCCTTTGCCTTTTTTGTGTACAGATGTAATCACTTGGAGCAGAAAATTCCTGCCCCAGATACCAGGACCGCCACTGATGAGTGGAGCTCATACAAGATATACAAAACTGCACTGGCAGCTGCAGATAAAAAGAAAAAAGTAGAAATAGGAAACTTAAAATCTGGTGAGAAATGAATATAGTGAAATTTTCTGAGTAGACTACGGTATTTACGCCACTATTAACGTGTAGTGACTTTATACCGCAGACTGTTAAAATGCACAAACACACACACACTTTTTTGAGGCTTTAGAATTACATAATTCCCGATTTTAGTGAGTGAGGTCACTTCATATATTTTACTACTGCCCCTGTGAGAAAGTATGTCATTCCAATTTTTTGTACTCAATTTTTCGCTGGTAATGTTCTCTAAATTTCTATTCATGATGAAAAAAATCATGGCATGCTATTTTGTATCAATCTTCTATTCCATGCACAACAAAATTTTCATTTCTGTTGCTAGATTACTCCAGCAGTGCATGTAACAGTTACAAAGCTAGTGCTGATATTTTGGTTATGGAATTTGAATTAAATGCCAGGCATGTAGTTGACAAATATAATTTGAAGTTATTATTTTTAACTTCATACTTATTTTTGCTAGGAAAAAGTATTTGTTTTAATTTATAGCTTCGCTTTTTCTTTATTTTGCCTACTGGCTACTGGTTTTAGCACACAGTGCCATCCTCAACCTGTCTTATGATAAAAAAATGTTACAGTATATAGTTAAAATAATATTATGAGAAACATTTACATAATATTTTCTCTCTGTTGAAAAATGGTTCAAATGGCTCTGAGCACTATGGGACTTAACATCTGTGGTCATCAGTCCCCTAGAACTTAGAACTACTTAAACCTAACTAACCTAAGGACATCACACACATCCATGCCCGAGGCAGGATTCGAACCTGTGACCGTAGCAGTCGCGCGGTTCCGGACTGAGCGCCTAGAACCGCTAGACCACCGCGGCCGGCTCTCTCTGTTGAAAATGTATGGTATAAATTGTAGGTGAAGCCTTATAATATACAGGGAGCCCCTTACCCCTGGCACAAAGTTGTCACACTTTCTTCCCAAGTGGGTGTGTCAAAACCTAAGAGTAAAGTAAAAGTCAGTGCTAAACATTAAATAAATGCAAATTGTGGCCAGCATTGTTAAGGGAGCCCCCTATGGGCAGAGTTTTTCTTCTTAAAAGAGAGTCACACTGTAAAAAAATACCTAAAGAATAAATAATATGAATTTATGACAATGTTATGAAAAGGATAGATTGCTACTCACCATATAGTGGACATGTTGAGTTGCGGACAGGCACAATAAAAAGACTGCCAAGCAAGCAAGTTTTCAGCTAAGAGGCCTTCTACAGAACACAACACACACACACACACACACACACACACACACACATTCATGCAATCACAACTCACACACACATGTCCACTGTCTCTGGCAGCTGAGGCTAAAGTGGAAAGCTTATTTGCTTAGCAGCCATTTTGTTGTGCCTGTCTGTGACTCAACATCCCTACTGTGTGCTGAGTAGCAATCTAGTCTTTTTCATGATGTTGTCATTATTCCATCCTAGATTTTTTGTTGTTGAAATAGGAATTTATGAAATCACATAATAAAACAGGGAATAAAACTGTTCCCACTGTTTAATTAATTAGTAAAATTGCAAATTTTTGGTAGCCATGTTGACATTAACCATTTCTAATACAGTTGATGTGGTATCATCAATGCCTACAGCAGGACACCTGCTGCCACACAGCCAGAGGTCATACATCACACTGCCCAAGGCCGGGAGTTTATGGCTCTTGCGCAGTGCCACTCAGCCAGGTAGCTCAGTCGTGGCTCCTACCCATAGCTGCCTCCGTGGTAATGCAGCAAGACCCACCCCGTGGGCCCTCATAAATAGCTGCACACCATCATCATTCCAGTCACACCGTGTCCTGACACTACAGTCTCACCAACAGCAGGCATTTTCCTATGCTGCCAGTGCTTCATAAGTGCATGCAGTACCATGCACAGGCAGTCTTTCCCTGGATTCCTTTATTGTTGTTACCACAATGCTCCACCACTCAATCGCCTTCAAATAGCTGGGGTATCTTTGACTCGACACTACGGTCAGCAGTATTGTCCACAGACTTTGCTAATCGCTATCCCAATGACATTGCTAGCCAGTCCTTGCAATCATGTGTAATTCTCATTTCTGCCTTTGTTGGTAGAGGAATAAACTGTGTTGATTACTCACACCTTTTGTTTTTTATTATACCTCCATTTGCGGATACAGCAGTTTATATCACTATAAAGATCTACATGAGCAAAAAGTGTCATCATAATAATCACATTACATATTGAAAACCCAAAATTATTTTTATTATAAAGATATATAGCATCCAGGGAGATAGCAATGCGGTGTGGCTAAGTTGACAATCTTCGGCCATTTCCAGTTTTCTGTTTATCCCATCACTGGCCATGTGTATGCTGGGTCTCTTGGTGTACAACCATGTTTTGCTGTACATGTTATCCTGTTGTGGCAGTTCAACCAATATTTATGTTCTACCATGGTAATGCTATGTGTCTGTAAGTGATGATACAACTTTATGTCCATAGTTACCTTGTACATATGCAACTTAAAACAGTAAGACAGTGCATGTAAAACATCATGTTGTTACAGCCCTATCATCTTAAAATCAGTTTCTTCATCAATCATTTAAAACATGGTAAACAGTGGGGTATACCGGACTAAATATCATACATTCGCTTGTAATTTCGTCTAGATTCTATCATGCAAGAGGGTGAAGGGGGGGGGGGGGGGGGGGGTTGGGTGGGGGGTGGGGGGGGGGGGGTTGAAAGGGAAGTACAAAGTCGAAGGCATAGGGGAAGGAGGAGCCAATAGGACTATGCAAGCAAAATTAAAATCTGGGGATGGAAAATTATAAACAAGATCACAATATAGTGGTTCAGAAGTGTATCTAGTTGGTCGGTTGGTTGATGTAGGGGAGGGGACCAAACAGCTCGATCTTCAGTCTCATCAGATTAGGGAAAGGTGTGGAAGGAAGTCAGCCATGCCCTTTCAAAGGAACTATCCCAGCACTTGCCTGAAGCAATTTAGGGAAATCACGGAAAACCTAAATCAGGATGGCTGGACGCAGGTTTCAACTGCCGTCCTCTCAAATTCAAGTCCAGTGTGCTGACCACTGTGCCACAGCACTTGGTAGTGTATCTAGTATCAGTTTAAAGAACTTAATGCAGAGGGCAACTAAAGAAAAATCTACCTTCGGCAACTGTTTTATTAAAAATAAGCATATGATACAAGACATAGGGGATAATCTTGAAATTTTGCATATTGCCTCTAAGGGCTAACTTATGTCCACATTAGAAGTGGAAAGTTAAAGCCACATGAAAAGAGGAGGAGATATGTTACTGACTAATCAAACAGAGCTTAGAGAAAAGCAATTCCCAAAACTGCTTGAACAGTCCACGGGTGCACCAGGGAAGACCTTATCAACCGAGATTGTGGCTACAATCTCAGCAAGGCTTGGGACCAAGCACTGAATGTAATCAAGAAGACTCTCAGCAAGAAGTACAAACTGGCGACCAGGGCAGACGTAGCAAGCACATCGACGCTACGACAGATTCCGACGCCCGCGTCTTCGCGACTGCCGGTGCGCGGACGGCGGAGAGCGCGGCCCATGGGAGGAGGGGATTTAAATCACCCGCCCGCCTTCAGGAGCTCAGTTCGTTAGCGCACCCGACACGATGGCGACATGTCTGATCGCCGAAATATTGTACCCGTTGGACACTATGTACCGACAGTATACCCGTGGTCTGTTCGAGCAACAAACACGCCAGCAGAAACTGAAGAATCACATCAATTTCTAAAACTGTTTACAACATGGATATAAGGTTGCCTCATTAGTTTGACTACTAGATACACTTCTGATCCACAGTGTTCTGATCCAGCTTATAATTTCCCCCTCCCCAGATTTTAATTTTAGACTTTTCTTGCATAGTTCTATTGGCTCCTCCTTTCCCCATGCCTTTAACTTTACACCTCCCTTTCACCCTACTGCCTCCCCCTTTTCACCCTCGTCCATGATATAACCTAGATGACATTATATGCAAGTGTATGGTATTTAGTCCAATACACCCCACAGTTTACTATGTTTCAAATGATTGACATAAAAATCTGATTTTAAAGTGATAGGGGCCATAACAATACAATGATTTGGTTGCAATTGACTTACTGTTTTAAGTTGCAAATGTAAAAGATAACTATGAATGTAAAGTAGTATCATCAGTTGTAGACACAAGCATTATCAGGGTTAGAACACAAGTATTGGATTAAATTGCCACAATAAGATCACATTCACAGCACAACACAGTTGTATGAATTAGTGTTATGGCCTTCTCTTAATACCAAAGCCTATTGATCCAACTTCTCACAACTGCACAGTACACATGAGAAGGGATTATCACAACCATGGCTGAGTGCTGAACTGTGACAGTGCATGGAGGAAGTGTGGTGCAATGCTGCTGAGAGCCCCAGCGTACACATGGATACTGCTGGGACAATCAGAAAACTGTAAATACAGTCAAAGATCATCAATGAGCAGTTGGAGAGTAATACTTAGTCACACTGCACTGTTATTCTCCCTGGACATTGGCTACTTTTCCAGTAAAAATAATTTCAGGCTTTCAATGTGTAATGCCATTATTATGATGACACATACTTGATTAAGTGATACACGATCAAACAGATCTTTATAGTGATATAAACTATATTAAAAAATGTTAAAGTAAACATGGTACCAGAAATTTTCATTTTTACTTTTAATGATTTGTCACTGTGGGAACTATTTTTATTATATGATTCGTAAATTAATTTTTTTTCTTTTTTCCTTTATTTTCATCTTTTTTAAGATGAAAAACAAAACTCTGAATGTAGGAATACCATATGTAACTGACAAAAAATTTCATGCAAATGTTTCTCACATTATTATTTTAACTATATACTACATTAGGTAAAAATAAAGAAAAGGTGCGACTATAGACTAAAACAAATACTTTTTTTCCAAATTTATTGGTTCCTGTTCCAACTGGCAGCTGTTGCGAATATGTAATTATTTTTAATAATATGTATTGTTGTCAAGAGTAATAATAATAGTTAGTTAGTTACGTGTTCCATTGATCGATCTCATGGTAACCGTTATGATGTGGAACATGTCAAGTACATAAGAAATGCAAGCATGAATCAATGTGTGTTTTTTTTTTTAAATAATAGCTTAAAATTTTCTTATTACTTACCTCATTCCCTTAAATGGCACAAAATGAATATATTATACCTATAGATTTATTTATTCCTATTGAAGAATTCATCTAGGATATAGAAGGAGTTGTCAAGGAGATATGATTTCAATTTATTTTTGAAACTATTACTGCTGTCTATCAGGCATTTTATTTCATCTGGTAATTTATTGAAAAGTTTTACAGCACCATATTTTACCGCTTTCTGACTTCTTCTTCTTCTTCTAGTATTATTATCGTGAATGTCACTGTTGTTTTTAAACTTTTCATTACTGCGTAAATGTACTGTGAGGCTGTTGTAAGAATTCCTAACCTTTTAAACAGATGCCTACAAGATGTGTGCCTCTGAACCCCACACATTATTCTAACCATTTCTTTTCAGCAGTGAATACTTTTTGCCTAACGAGGGGAGGCCGCCAATTGTGAAATTCAGATTCGATTCATACTGCGCATAATAAAAGCTCATGGCCAGAGGTGTAATGTGGCAAAGCACCAAGATGCACTTCTCAGCCGTTGTCGAGAAAATCGACAGTTAAAAGAAACCATTGCGGTGAAGTACTCTCTGCGATTAATAATTTTCTACAGCGTCGTGGCGCAGCGGTAAGCGCTCGGGTTCGTAATCTGAAGGTCGCCGGATCGAATCTCGCCCCATGCAACCTTTTTTTTTTAGTAATCCAAATGTGTACACACACACACACACACACACACACACACACACACACACACACACACTGATATATATATACATATAGCGTAAGTCAAACGTTCGAATTAGAATAGAGACCCCACGAACACAAATTTGCTGTGGCAGGTATGAAATATAAACTCCGTTACTCGCTCGTTACACTTAAAGGACAGATGTTGAATGGGCCGAAACGAGCCGCCGCATAACAGCGTATTTGCCTGCTAACTTCGAAAGAAGGTAGATGCGGTCCCTAGCGCAACTTATAACATCGTCGAAAACCAGTGCGGACGTGAGAGCTCTGGTACACCCTGTTAAACAAATGGAAAAATGGAGGCGGTACAATTCGAGAGCGATCCGCCTTCACCAACATGCATAAGCAATTCATTAATAGTTTATGTGTGTGTGTGTGTGTGTGTGTGTGTGTGTGTGTGTGTGTGTGTGTGTGTGTAACTAATAATTAAAAAGAGTTGCATGGCGCGAGATTTTATCCGGCGACCTTCGGATTACGAAGCCGAGTGCTTACCGCTGCGCCATGACGCTGTAGAAAACTATTAATCGTAGAGAGTATTTCACCGCAACGGTTTCTTTTAACTGTCGATTTTCTCGACAACGGCTGAGAAGTGCATCTTGGTGCTTTGCCACATTACACCTGTGGCCATGAGCTTTTATTATGCGCAGTATGAATCGAATCTGAATTTCACAATTGGCAGCCTCCCCTTGTAAGTGTTGAGCTACCCCAAAATATTATTCCTTATGACGTCAGTGAGTGAAATTAACCAAAGTATGTTAGCTTGCTAATTTCTGTGTCCTCAAAATTAGCAATTATTCTGATTGCAAAAGTTGCTGAACCTAGTTGCTTTAGGAGATCCAAAATACAAATTTTCCAATTAAGATTCTCATCTATATATACACCCAAAAACTTAGTATGCTCTACCCTGGCTTCTGACTTCTGTTGATAGGTTATATGTATTTAAGAAACTGTACTCCTTGCAGTAGGAAATTGGATGTAATGTTGTGTGTGGATTTTTTTTTCTTTCTTTTTTTTCCCCAAAGTTCAGAGCAAGCATGTTCACAGATAATCAATCAATAAATTTTCCAAAGACATTATTTGTATCATCTCTATTGGACTTTCTTTTACTAGATTAATAATGATGCTTGTATCCTCAGCAAACAGTTTAGCTTCTTGTTTCAGGTCAGAAAGGAGGTCATTTGCATATATCAAGAACAGAACGGGACCTAATGTAATTTCAACCCAGTTAGATGAAGTGGGAAAGTTCCTTAAATCATTTAAACCAAATAAAGAAATCTTTTGGTTCCTGTTCTGTAGAGATGACTTAAACCACTCATATGCTGTTCCATTTATAACATAAAATTGTAGTTTCTGTAATGTAATGTCATGGTTCACACAATCAAATGCTTTGGATAAGTCACTGAAAATTCCTATTAGTGACATTTTACTATTTAAAGACTGGCATATTTTAACCTGTCTGGGAAAATACCTTGCGTTAATTATGGATTACAGATGTGACTCAGAACATCAGCTGTAACTGCTCCACATTGTGGGCAGTGGAATTGTATGTTAGTGTTTCAGTAGAACAACATTTTTGAAATCCAAACTGTGATTTACTAAACAACCCATTACTGTTGAGATGGTAACCATTCTCAAGTACATTACTTTCTTGGCGATCTTTGAAAATGCTGTAATCAAGGATTCTGGCCGGTAATTATTGACATCTGTGGTGTCCCCTTTTTTGTAAAGAGGCTTGACAATGGCATATTTTAACCTGTGTGGGAAAATACCTTGAGTTAGTGATGCATTACAGCTGTGACTCAGAACATCAGCTGTAACTGCTCCACATTGTTTTAATATCTTGTTCGAGATGCATACTTGCCAAGTGTTCCGGTTTCCCCAGAAGATTTTTAGATTTTGGGGTAGTCTTCCGGTTTTCCGGATGAACATAATTGTTTCCTGGGTTTTCAACTCCCAGGCTTGCTCCCATCCTCTGCATTCATATTGCATTTCAGTTCTGACTTTTGATAATAACTGCTATTCTGAAATGTGAGTGTTTGAAATTTGACTGAAAGGCAACCGGTAATTTTATCAATACTCCCTTCTTGCAGAATATTGCTGCACTTTTGTCATTAAGTCTGTGTGTTTGAAAAATCACCTGCGAAAGTCAATAGAACGTTCTGTCGATAATCACATCTAACAGATTATTGCTGCATACTCTTTGTGCTTCAAAATGCATGTTAGCAGGAAAGCTTTTTGTTTATCCTTCCTTTTATTCAGTGTTTGCTGTATATTCTGAAATTCGTGCAACTGTGTGATGATTTTTTGTGTGATTAAGTGTTTTCATGATGAGTTCTACTAAGAAACAATATCATCAGTCTTTCAGGAATGCATATTCTACTGAATTTCCATGTATTATGTGATTGCGGGAAGGTGAAACATTAGCATGCTTTTCCATGAGTTTGTGTAATATAAACAATGCTTACGGAGGAAGAACTGAATTAATAAAATTATGTTAAATCCATTAAACATGTCTCCAATACGAAAATGAAGGGTAGCAGTAGGAAACCTGATTCATTTTTTACCTCTCCTGGGGCTGACCTTGATGTAATAAGAGTAGAATGTTTGTTCACTTCATTTTTAACTGAACATAATATTCCATTCCAGAATGAGATTTTCAATCTGCAGCAGAGTGTGCACTGATATGAAACTTCCCGGCAGATTAAATCTGTGTGTCGGACCGAGACTTGAACTCAGGACCTTTGCCTTTCGCGGGCAAGTGCTCTACCCTATGAAACTTCCTTGGCCAGACCAAGATTCATTTGGGCACACAGTTTTAATCTGCCAGGAAGTTTCATATCAGCGCACACTCTGCAGCAGAGTGAAAATCTCATTCTGGAAACATCCCCATGGCTGTGGCTAAGCCCTGTCTCAGCAGTGTCCTTTCTTCCAGGAGTGCTAGTTCTGCAAGGTTCGCAGAAGAGCTTCTGTGAAGTTTGGAAGGTAGGAAACAAGGTAATGGCAGAATTGAAGCTGTGAGGACGGGTCGTGAGTCGTGCTTGGGTGGCACAGATGGTAGAGCACTTGTCCGTGAAAGGCAAAGGTCCAGAATTTGAGACTCGGTGTGACACACAGTTTTAATTTGGCAGGAAGTTTCATAATATTCTGTTAGCTGCTGCTGATCAAGCTGGTGCCCTTTTTAAGAAAATGTTCTCTGGTTCGGAAATTGCAAAAATATACGGTTGTGGCTGTACAAAGACTTAACATATTTTGATAGAAATGGCTACAGATTCAAGAAATTAACTATTTAGTTTCATGCAAAGTGGAACATTTACTTTGGCTAGAGATGGGAGCATTGACAGTAATGCTAATCTTTGTTCCTTAGTCATCACCTATTTTGAGGAGAAACATGAAAAGATAGTTACTTTGGCTTCGGTGCTATCTATCCCAGCTTTGGTGTTTGGTTCAATGGTACATAATACTGGGAATTTGTTAATTTCACAGTTGGAGTATTACAAAATACCAATTGATAATTGTATAACATTCTGTTCAGACAATGCTCCAGCCATGATTGGGAAAAAAAAACTGATGTTGCTGCTGTTTTAAGGGAAGCACAGCCATATGTCTTTGTGCTGGGTTACTCATGTCATTCGATTCACTTGGCTGCTGAGAAAGGTGCAAGCAATTTGCCTATTAAGATTGATGAACTTTTAGTCAACATTTTTTGTTGTTTAGAAAAGGGTTGCAAGAGGTAGGAACACCTTAAGAAATTTCAAGAGGTTCACAAGATGACTACTTTTAGGAAATTGTCTGCAGAGACTGTTGGAGCAGTGGGATCCATTGGTTGGGTTCTTTAAAGATGAGATGTGTGTTAGTGCTCAGTGCACATCAAGTAGCTTAACATTGTTTACAGTCCCAAAAGCTGAGCTTGGTGGTTCTGAAGACCATGGAAAGAGGAAGGCTATCAAGTCATCAGAATCGGATGCCCTCAAGAGATTTGCATCAGCCACAAAGTCTGACACTACTGTGCTGAAGAACAAACCCGTGAAGAAAAACTGTTTATGTTTCTCTCTTCAGGCTTAAACAAGTCATACTGTGCTTTCCTGTGTGCTATCATGTCTGTTTTTGAGAATCTCATTTCTTCACTTCAGAGTGCTTCCCCTGAAATTCATAAATTGTTAGAAAAGTTTAGGTCCTCTGCATTGAATGAAACTCAGGGATCTATTTCTGTTTTGAAAACAAGAAGTGGTGGTCCATGTTACATGAATATGTTTTCCTTCAGAATTCGTGAAGAAAGCAAAGAAAGCTACTCATCTTCATCTGCCCTCTGCAACCTGTGTTGGAATATGGCTAGTGTTCTATGATCTTGAGAGAATTTTATAAATAGGTGTTAATAAATATCCAGTTTAGTAGTTTTGACAGTGCCTTTCATATCGTGGCTTGCAAAATCAAGTGCAGAAGAGCTCATTTTTGTGTAGTGTGTGAACTGTTCCCAATGTTAAGTGACAACAAATAGACACACCCATCAGTAAGTAACTTGTGTAAATACCTAACTTCAGAGTTCGAAAATAGTGATCTTAAAATGTAGCCTACATTATATGTGTTAATATTATTTGTAATCTCCTTCTGTGTAGTCTTTTCTCAGTATGTTTGAACACCTTGCGACGCATCCACACGTTAAATTTTTGAGATTTGGGATCTTCTGGATTTCTGTTTTTGGAAATTGGCAGGTATGCAGATGTCATCTACTCTACCAGAACATTTATTTTTCAAATATTTAATGATTTTTCGTATTTCACAAGAGGTGGTTAGATGAAAATTAATCTGACAAGGATTTCTCCGTGGTTGTTAAATACATTATCTACTTGTATACTGTTGGTTAAGGTGGTCTCATTCACTTTAATTGTAATACTACATACCCCAGTGGTTACTTTTCCTGTCTCTCTTCTAACACCATTCCATGTTGATTTGATTTTATTGCCCGAGTTTTTAATTTCATCTCTAATATACACATTTTTTGATTTTCTGACAACTTTTCTCAGTATGTTACAATAAATTTATAGAGTCTTTACTTATTCTTGCTGTCTCACACAATTTTCTTTTTCTTTCTGAAGACACTTTAATACCTGCAGTAATCCAGAGTTTCTTTGAAAACTGTTTGGTGTTACATTTAGTAATTTTTTGGGGGCAACAATGTTCAAAAAGGAATATAAATTTCTCAGGGAATATGTTGCATTTGTTATTAGCATTTGGCTCATTATATACATCTCCCCAATTAACATTTCTTAAACTTTCTCTGAAGTGTTCTATAGATACCAGGTTGACCAGCCTTACACTTTTACATAATGGTTTCTGAACTGCACACCCTGCTGTGTTTTGTAAGTCAATCAATTGCGCATCATGGTCTGATAATCCATTTATCACAGGGAAAGCATGTGTTAGTTTTACATCCTCTTGCTGTACAAATACATTATTTATTAGAGTGCTAGTGTCTTGAGTTATACATGTAGGGAAGTTGATCACTGATTCTAAGTTACTTGTCATTAATAACACTTCTAGTTCACTTTTCCTATCAGAATTGCTAAGAAAGTTTACACTGAAATCACCACAGATTAATAACTTCTTCCTTTTGTCTGGCAGACAGCATAATAGGGAGTGAAGCGTTTTTATGGATAGCTCCCAATCTCCTAATGGGGACTAGTACACTGTTGCTAATATTAACACTACATTACCTAGCTGCAGTTCACATGCACAACTTCAAATTGCTGATCGATACAAAATTTGCTTACTTCTACAGCTTTGTACTTATACCCTTGTTTTGTGTAAATTGCAATAATGATGATGATGATGATGATGATAATGATGATGATGATGATTGTGTGATGCTTCATTTATTTGTAAATTTCATGCGTAAACATTTGCCCTCCCACTCCTCCCTCCCTACACACACACACACACACACACACACACACACACACACACACACACACACTTTAAGTGTAGAAAATTTAATAATAATATTGCAATAAATAGAAATGAATTAATTTTGACTTTGTTTGGAAGAGAATTTGCAGTATTAGATTTTGATTTTGCAGTTTCCTCTTTTTCTTTTTAAAAATTCTGCTACTAAAAGGAAACAGAATTATTATTATTATTATTATTTCTTTGCTTGTTTCCAGATAAGAAGAAAAGAGAAACTAAAGATCGGAGGAAAGTTGCGTAAGTAATGTTTTTTTAATTATCTTTGCAATAAATTTGATTTCATGAAATTATTAGAATACTAACAGGAAATTATTTCTTCATAATTTTAAGTATTGAACCATAGTTAATTTCTGTACACAGAGCACTTCAGAAGAACTAGTAAATATTTCAATATAACTGCAGTGGAACTTCGATTTTACATTCTCCAATTTTACATTTTTTGCGATTGTACACCCTAAATTTGTAGCCCCTGTGAACAACCCATAAGACCAATGCTAAAAATTCCCTGATTTCACATTTCTTTCTAGGAAAAGTGACCTTAATTTTAAGTTCTTACTTGATGTCTCGCTTGACTTCATCCTGTTTTCTTTCAATTGACATTTGATGTGACTGAACAAGTTATAAGTGGCTCAAAAAAAAAAAAAAAAGATGGTTCACACCACAGGTTGTGGCAGAATTAAGGGAATATTTTAGGCTGTTGTGAAAAGGGAAGATGTGTGAGAGGAAAAGCTTACATAATCCATGATCAGGGTTGCCAACACAACTTGCAACATTTAGCTTCACTGTGCAGTTACGATACAACTACTGCTAGGTTGCAGCGGTAATGGAAAAACAAGATAGTCAATGTGAAGTGTTCTGGATGGAGTCAATATGTGTCAAAGCGGTCCAGCCACCACCTTTGCTTGTTCCAGTTATAACTCAGTCTTATTTTTTTGTATGTATTTCTGATGTACTGTATTCAACAACAATATCAATCCTCAACCTTTTAAATTCAAATACTGAGTCTCAAAGAATATGCTCGGTCATAATTGAGGAACTGTTGCCCATTTTTGGCTAGTGAAGTCTTATTGGCTGGTGACTTGTTAAGTCACCCAACAGCCACCGTAGCCACCACACCACACTAACACAATGGGTTCACTGGATATGTGGAGAGGGGAGGGGCCCTTGAACGATGGGAGTGCAGATAGGGTAAAAGCATTTTGTGAAGTGCTGAAAATATACTTTTCATGCAGATGATGTGCTATGTCAGAGATGTCACACTAAAATAGAACAAGTGTTTTGCAATAGCACATTTTAAAGACTTTTGTGTTCAGATCTGACATGGTACAGTTGCAATAACTAGATACACTACCCTTGTATGTACCAGGTGGTCAAAGAGTCAGTATAAATTTGAAAACTTAATAAACCGTGTAATAATGTAGATAGAGAGGTAAAAATTGACACACGTGCTTAGAATGACATGGGGTTTTATTAGAGGGGGGAGGGGGGGGGGGGGGGAGTTCACAAAATGTCTGGCAGATGGCACTGGAGAGCAAAACGTCAGTGACTGCGCATGACAATCGTGTATAAAAGGAGCTGTAATGAGAGAGAGAATCAGATACGCCAGCAGTCGCAGCATGTTGACATTACATAAAAAGGCGCTTTTAGTGAAGCTGTATTATCAGAATGGGGAATGTGCTAGTTCAGCGTTACGATCCTATCGCCATAGGAAGGGGATTCGAACGGGTAAAGGTGCGTTGACAAATGCAGCTGTGGCGAGAATGATTTCGAAGTTTGAAGCCATGGGTTGTTTAGACGATAGACCCCATAGTGGCCGACCGAGCACAAGGCGTAATGCTGCTGAGACAGTTCAGGAAGAAATGGAGACGGTAGCGGGTTCGTCTTTGCACGGGGAAGTCAGTACTCGTACAGTCGCACGTCGCACCGGCATTCCATACACTACTGTTTGGTTGGCACTGAGGCATACCCTCCGATGCTATCCGTACAAATTCATCGGCATCATGAACTGTTACCTGGTGATTTAGTGAAGCGGAGGGCATTTGCGGTGTGGGCGTTTCAAAAGATGGAGGAAGATGACGATTGGTTGAGTAACGTGTTGTGAACCGACGAAGCTCACTTCACACTCCGAGGGTCTGTCAACCGCACAACTGCAGAATTTGGTCTACTGAAAATCCTAGAACTGTCGTGGAAACTCCATTGCATGATGAGAAAGTCACGGTATGGGTTGCTGAAAGACAACGTCCAACGCCAATGCCTCACCATAACACCGGACAAGCTTGACAGTGCTGTTTACAACATTATTCCTCGACTACAGCTATTGTTGAGGAATGATGGTGGACATATTGAGCATTTCCTGTAAAGAACATCATCTTTGCTTTGTCTTACTTTGTTATGCTAATTATTGCTATTCTGATCAGATGAAGCGCCATCTGTCGGACATTTTTTGAACTTTTGTATTTTTTGGGTTCAAATAAAACCACATGTCATTCCAAGCATGTGTGTCAATTTGTACATCTCTGTCGACATTATTCCGTGATTTATTCAGTTTTCAAATTTATACTGACTTTTTGATCACCCGGTACTTTGCATTACACACACCACACACTATATATTGTAAAGATTGGCAGCAGTGGTAGAGGGCACGAAGCAAAATGCTAGCACCTGAGATTTCTTTTAAATTTACATTTTACACATTGTAAAAAAATTCACTGAGCTGATTTAAAATAAGTAAACTAATTTTTTCACTACTCTGTTTCTCTCATCAAACCTAACATAACACATTAATGGTGGTGAGCATATGAAGTGTGGCTCATGAGAAAAGCATTAAACAGTAACTGCAATGGTGACAAAGTGTCATCAAGCGTATGTTTGCATTTATGCTTATGGTTTAACCACTTAGCTGCTGTGATGTTTTTGGTTTAATTCAACATGTTCATCAATTTTTGCTTTTAATGGGTGAGCACAAAGGATGATCTCTCAAAAATGTTTATTTTTAATGTATAATTTGTAGCTGTAGCACTTCGGAAAACAGCTCAATTACCTTGTACCCAGACACCAATCTCAGTTTTTTGATGAAATTCATTACCACAAATTGTTGTATAAACATTGTATTGTACATTTAATTTCCTTCACTGAGACAGATTTTATACAAATTATTGGAGAGGACTGCGATTTTTAATTGTATATGCCAATTACATGTAGTTTTTCTCATATTTTGGGGGTTTTAACATTTTCCTCAATTCTGCATTTTCCTCAGTTTTGGTCACTGTAGTGACCCATTATGTACACACATATCCATCCACACATACACAGACACAAGCAGATATTTGTAAAGCCAAAGAGTTTGGGCAGAGATCTCTTTAAAGTGTAACACGAGGCTGAAATGAAAATGAAAATAAAAATATATGGGGAGAAGGTGAACTAGAAAGCAACTGGAGAGCTGGTGTGAAAAAAGGCCAAAAAGTGTTGGTTATAGCTGGGCTATGTTGATCCTGTGGTGAACTTGGGTTGGTAGACAACGATGTGCACAAAGGTTAGGTGGTTGTGTTGCCGCCAAAACACGTTAAAGGGTGGAGCAATTCGGGAAAATTTCGTAAAAACTGCGTGTAAATGTATTAAAAGGAGTGGTTTTGTAGTGGCAGATTGTGAAAATGAGGCTAACAATTGTCTGACGAAGAAATAATGATGTTAAAACCTGTGGGAAGCGGCTAAAAAAGATCAGTGATGTGGGAAAAACGGAAATGGAAAAAAAGCGAAAGTTATTAGAACTAGCCAAAATGGCTGTTTAATAGCTGAAAGGAACTGTTTGTGAACTGGAAACGGTGGCTTTTATAGCAGCGGTAGTGTTGAAAGCGGAAAAAAAAATTTTTTGGTTATGGTTTGGAAGTGGGTTACGTATTATTGAGTATATATAGGCGGGATAAAATTGTATGGTAGATTCGGTAAAGAGGAGAAGGTGAATACAAAGTGAAACTACTTGCAAAAACAGAAAGAGAAAATAAGATGACAGGAAAGATTTCGAAATGCAACAGTGACAATAACAAACGTAATTGTTGGGTTCAAATGAATGATATGTATATAATAGAGGGAAACATTCCACGTGGGAAAAATATATCTAAAAACAAAGATGATGTGACTTACCAAACGAAAGTGCTGGCAGGTCGATAGACACACAAACATACACACAAAATTCAAGCTTTCGCAACAAACGGTTGCTTTGTCAGGAAAGAGGGAATGAGAGGGAAAGACGAAAGGATGTGGGTTTTAAGGGAGAGGTTGAGGAGTCATTCCAATCCTGGGAGTGGAAAGACTTACCTTAAGGGGAAAAAAGGACAGGTATACACTCGCACACACACACATATCCATCCACACATACACAGACACAAGCAGACATATATATAGCTCAGAGATGAGAGCTGGGTATCAAAGAACTGCAATATGCATTACTTCTTATTAATGAAGTTTCCCTTTACACATTCCTTAAAGTGCTTAACAAACAAATGCTGAAGTAAATGGGAAAAGCCGCTTGGGTTTAGAAACGCCATAGAGTGCATAGCAATAGACCACATTATTCACAGAGAGCAAGCCGTCATGGCATCAAGAGTAAAAAGGGAATCATGAATTCCTGATTCTTCTGCAGCTGCTGCTTTATATACCAAGGCAGTCAGCAACACAAAAGAAGGAAACAATCATTATGGACAAAAAAATGGATGAACAGATGAGAGGAGAGGAGAAGCTTGACATTTAGTCAAAAACTGCATCTTTAAGAGGATGTATGCACTTTTCAGCATTAATTGAGGATGAGCAACAATAATTATCTGTCCATACTGGAACATATGCAACAGAAATTATCATGGTAGGACGCTATGATGAGAAAAGCAGTTGCTTCTTTGGAAGCGTTATCAGCAACTCTTAAGACTGCAGTTCACTGGTGAATGAGTCTCTGTCAAAAAATTCTGTGCTTAGGGAAACACCCTCACTGCCAGCACCAAATCTCTTTGAGGTCACAGTGACATGTCTGTTTTGACAGTACTGCGAATGCAGCATTTTTATTTTCATTTTAATTTCCTCCTGTGTTGTCTGTGACCTTCACTCTTTTAACACATAGAATATTTTGTTTAACTCTAGGATGCATATACAGGGCCTCCAAGGCCCTTGTATGTCTTCATTTAAAAGAAAAAAAAAAGTCTGTAATTTTTTGTTTGATTTCAAACTGCTTTCCAGTACTCTTTCACTAACACTCTGAAATTCCTCCTAAGTATGAACGAGATATCTTTTTAAGTTTTTTGTATAATTCAATATGTTTACCCATACACCATGATGCATAAGCAGGGCTTCAGAAGCCCTTACACATTTATAAATGTTCTTTAGCCTATATTGTCTTCAACATTTTTTTGGGAGCAGTTATTAATTCAACAATAACTGTAGTGGTGTTTCCAGCTGCAGGAGTGCCAACAGCAGCAGTAGCTGTAGTAGTAATAGTATAACTAAAAAGTAATACACACTGCTTTCACATATAGGCGATGTCGGTGTATTAATGATCTTTTTGCTATCAATTGTTTTATTATTGCATAGTATTGTTATCCTGTGCTGCTCTTGTCAGCCTCGTTGTTACTGTAGTTTGTTTGTTGCTACAAGTCCCATATTGTTACGAGTATGACTCGTTTAGTGCTGCACAAGCTGCTGTTCGAGAGACACGCCTTTTGCTATGGCTTCGACACGCAAAGCAAGAGAGTCAGTACGTGCAAATGCAGATAATTTTGAAAGTGTTGTGGCTCAGTGGTTTGAAGAAGATGATTCTTGCGAGGAAGGAAATATTTTTGAAGATGCAAGTAGTGAAGAATCAGCCACTGAACCTGCAGATGTGAATATTGAGGCAGATGACAGTTGTTCCGATAATATTACTTCATCAGAGTCTGAAAATGAAGAACCACCACAAAAAAGTACAGAAGACCACACATAAGGTAGTCGGAATGGAATGATTTGGAAATTAGATACTCCTGCAACTTTTCGTATGCCTGTCCATAATATTGTAAAGAAGGCACCTAGTCCAGCCCATGGTTTGGAAACCTGTAAACCTAAGGATGCCTGGGACTATTTCATCTCCAAGGATATACTAGAGGAAATCATCAACTGCATGAATATTAAAAGCAGAAGAGTGGCTGCTTTACGTGGTAAAATGTGGAAAAAAGTTTCGCTTGTTGAAATGGAGGGTTTTCTTGGTCTTTTACTGCTTTCTGGTGTTGAGAAGAGTTGGGATGTCCCTATTAGAAAATTATTCTTGGATGAAAAGGCAAATCCTACATATAAGGCCACCATGTCAGTAAATAGATTCAAGGGTATAAGGAGAATGATTTGATTTGATGACAGGCGTACCCGTGAAGCTCGATCTGCAGATGACAAACTTGCAGCCATTCACTATGTATGGGAACTATTTCTTGACTAGTGTAGAAATAGAATGATTCCCAATGATTCGCTCACAGTTGACGAACAGCTAGTCCCATTCCATGGAAGATGCAGCTTCACCCAGTATATGGCCTCTAAACCAGCCAAGTATGCAATAAAAATATTTTGGTTATGTGCTGCTACATCTGCATATGCTTTAGACAGAATTGTTTACATGGGAAGGAAGCCCAATGAACCTACTCAGAAAAATCTTAGATTGAATGTGGTGAAAGATCTTGCTAAAAGCATTGAAGGATCATCAAAAAATATTATTGTTGACAACTTCTTTACTAGTGTGTAGCTGGCAGAAGAGATGCTTCAGAAGCAAATTACAGTGGTGGGAACAATCAAACAAAATAAACCAGAAATTCCTAATGAGATGAAACCATCTGCCTCAAGAGCGATTCATTCTTCTTTGTTTGCATTTAGAGGTGACATTACAATGGTGAGTTATATTCCCAAAAAGAAAAAGTCTGTGGTTCTCATTAGCACAATGCATCACGACAGAAACATTGATGAAACTCATGCAAAAAAGAAACCAGATATAATAAAGTTCTATAACTCTATGAAGGGTGGAATAGATCAAATGGAACAGAAAATTCATTATTACACTAGCAAGAGACAAACAAGAAGATGGCAATTTGCATTATGGATGAATATGATGGACGTCACAGCAATGAACGGTGAAATTTTATTTTCTGCCCAACATCTGACATACCATAGTGGAAGAAGTGATAAAAGGCATTTGTTCCTAAGAGATTTAGCAGAGGAAATGGTAAGACCACTAATGGAACTTCGTATTCAGATCCCTAATCTTACAAAGAAAATCGTTGATGCCATGCAAAGATGTGGTGTTCAAAAAGATGTCATATTGCCAAACCAACTACCTGTTTCAGGAAAAAGAAAAAGATGCAATTATTGTCCATATAATAAACACAGGAAAAGTGCTATGACATGCATTAAGTGTAAAACCAACATTTGTAAGGAACATAGTGGCGTTCTTTGTGCTTCTTGTTTGTCACATGTTGAAAATTAAGAAAAACGCAATTTTATATGAACAATGAATAATAACTTTTTGTCAAAATATTGCCTATATACACGATATTGTGAATAATGAGTATGTTTCAACTGAAGAAATTTGTTGTAATAAATGTTATAAAATGTAAACTGCAACTTATAAGTGAATTAATAAAATTATTTGTATATGTTGTATGTAAATGGATGTAACTAATAAAAATTCACTCTTAGAGATTTTTAAAAAAAATTAATAAAATGTTAATCAGGTCCACCAGATCCTGTTACTGTATCTTAGGAATCTTTCAATATGACAATAAATTTGACAGAAATAAATTTAACTCCAAAGAATGATTATATGAAAAGAGGAAAATCTTAAATTAGGGGAGGGCTTTGGAGGGCCTGCATATGCATTCATGTGTGTTTTCGGCACCATGCATCCTAGGGTTAGTGCTTTATCATGTATGTTCCTATTGTGATAACCTTTACTTCTGATGTCAAAAAGTCATGGCTTCAGTTCGTATTGTTCAGTTAAAACGGTCACATGTTCTGGGCACCAAATGGCCATATTCGAAGACTGTTCTTCTTGAAGTCACTTCGTCAGCACACCATGGGAACTGTGAAGTGCACAGTTTTAGATGTTTTCCCCCTTGTACGTGCACCTGTGAGAGATAGCTTCAGCTGCTGTCAGCAACATTCGTGTATCATAGGATGCACTTTCACACACACAGTGTTTTATGTTCAGTGCAGGGTGGGTGAAATGAATTTAGGCAGTCTGCACAATTCCATGAACTCTTGATATGTGCTAAAAGGTACATATAAATGGGCACTAAGAAATATAAATGGCAGTCAGACACTTAACACCATACTAAGAGATTGTGGTTGCAAATGCTGGTAAGCAGGGAAGTAGTCTTACAGCTGAGGCAAGCATGCAGCAGATAAGAACTGTAAGGGAAGGAAATATGCACAGAACACAGAAGGAAAATGGGATCTAAGCATCTATGCAGGTTGTTTTGTAAATTTGGTGATTTTGGGGGGGGGGGGGGGGGGGGGTCCATGTCGTAGTGTGGACAAAATACAGTGTATTTCCTATAAGCAATAGGGCCGAACGTAATGTTGTTCCTAGAAATTCCTGTGAGATTCTGATCTTTCTCGCAGATCCATGCTGTAACTTTTAACATTCTTGAATGTCATGGGAGGCACAAAACGTAGTGCCTAAAGAATTCTCTTGAGAGTCCAGTCACATACTGCAAATTGTAAGGGAGGCTCTGGTCAGAAATAACATGCTGATGGAAGATCAACGACCCAGATCTGACTCTTGCAATATCTTCATATTATGTTTTACAAAACGATCCTGGATCATTTCAGAAGAAAGAGGTGGCCCAAGCAGCTTGAATGGGGTGCACGAAGAGTCTTGTTGTTGCTGATTTCTAGGGGAGTCTTCAAGACTGGGAAAAGCACAGTCAGATACTAGAGGTATGTTTTATAGAGCATGGGTGGCCAAGAATTTGGCTTGCAAGCTATGCCATCGTGCTCAGCCTTGGTGCACATTTCCTCCACTGCCACAACACACAGTCTTGAGCAGGAGGATGGGGAACAGGGGAAAACTGTGAATGTGCCGCATTTAAATGGCAGTACAGTCATACTGTGTATGACTTGGTTTTGTATTTCACATTTCGTAACAATACATATCACAAACAAAACAAGTTTTCAGTATTATTTAATTATTTTTGGTGTATTGAAGCCATAAGATAATTTTTATCTGGTGAAAACCATTGGCATACAGGCAGACACAAAAAATTTTACAGATTTTTATACTGAGGTCACCATGTAACTGTCACTTAATTAGTTACATAATTGAGAAAAAGTCTTCCACACAAGTACATCGATCAACATGTAGCACTTTTGCAACCTCATTATGCAGGTATGGAAATTCCACTTGAGAAAAGCAACTAGACATTCCGGACAGTTTTAACGTAAAAGGATTTACCAACAAATAAGGATTGCCTTCAGGTCAATCAGTCACGTCTGCACATTTAGAGAGGTGCTCTCGACTGAAACGGAAAATGGTCTCAAAAACAGGTGTAAGATTGACATTGTCCCCAAAACATTAAGGAAACTATCCTTGTAATTCTTTCAGGGCCACAATGAATTCTTCAAACATCACGTTTTCTTTAACCACAATGTGCTTAAAGAACTGGACTTGCTTTCTCAGAGTGTGTCTCTTCTAAACAAGATTTTCTTTTGAAATACATCCCTGTCAAGTCAAAAAGAAGCTGTTTCCACCTTGCAGCGTCCTACTGTGGACAGTGTGCAGTCAAATCCGCTTAAAATGCAAGATCTGCAGTCCATTCTAGATGTTCTAATTCTCATTCCTGCACTACTTTTTCCTTCATAAATTCAACAGTAGTGAGTTTTAAATTGAGAAATCATTCCAGGCACACTGCTTGACTTAACCAATGTACTTTGCAGTAATATATAAAGTGTCCATACCCTTCACTCAGTTCCATCAAAAACTGTTGCAACTGACAGTGGACTAATGCATGCAATTTCAGAAATTTTATATTCATACCACCAGTTTCTTCACATGCTGCTTGCCTGCAAATTTAGCACGAAGTGCTTCTTGATGTACTTAACAATGAATCCCATGTGTCAATCAATGTAATTATTTGTTTTTGGTCTTTTATTGTCAGCTAAATCTTTAAATTCTTTCTACATGGAATTGTAATATTGTTTCAAAACAAATTTGCAGTATCAGATGCTTATGTGACTGCTAATATTTATTGAGAATTCTTATCCATCTCTTCTATAATTCCCATTAATTTTTAAAGGCTTTTGACAATAGGTCACGAGACTGCATCTTCTGTGCGAAGAGCCACTGGACCTGTGAACGTCCTTCAGACTACAAACAAACAACAAGGTGTAATGAGCACTGTCACCACACTTCTGCTGAACTGAGGAGAGTTGTGCTAATCGAAAAACACCTCACCACAATATTAAATGAAATGTCACGCTTTACAGAGTAATTCTGGGAAGGAACAAGCAAAGCAGACACAGCCTGAGCCTTGGCCCACACACAGCCTGCACACTCAGCTCACATTAAGTTTGACACACTTAGCAACTTTGTCACACTCACGAACTTTGTAACACTGAGTAACTTTCTTTGTATGATTCAGTCACAATATACGCAGGGCAAATTCTACTACAGTCTCAGAAACCAGAAAGTGAGGCAAAAAGTTCCTGCCCTGTTTATGAAACACTGTCCTTCTAAGTCAAGAATACTCTTTCTCCTCGTACGTTTGCCATTAAGGTCAGTGGATCTTTTTTTAATGTTTTTATGAGAGAGGAGATTCCCATCCCAGAAATGAAATTCTAGAAAAACTGCAAGATGCCCATGTTAACCTTTTTTAAACACATTATTCATTCCATTCAACTGCTGTTCTGTCACTGACAGAATTACTGTGTCACTGGAACAACTCAAAATTTTTATTTCTTCTCCTAGAACTTTATTATTTATTTAGATTGACCAGATTAGGGCTATAAGCAACCCCCCCCCCCCCCCCCCCCCTCCCTTTCATCAGACTAGGAGTAACATATACCAAAAAATATTACAAAACACTCTCAATTAAAATAATTGACATTAAAAATAATAACAACTTTCCTTTATTGGTGCCAAATCCAGGGCCTCATTGTACATTTCATAAAGAGGGGGAGTGGAAAGAGTAACAAATAGGACGCTCCCAGGTCCCCTCGTAAGGGGGACAGCTTTAAGGGCTTATCAGTGCATGGGAGCAGTAGATACTGAAAGTCAAGTACAACGTCATACAATATTTCTGTTGTCAGAGAAAAGAAATAATTTTTCATGTGCAGCTATTATATCAAAACACTATTTATTATACTAAAACTTGCTCTTTTTCACTAAATAAATACACATGAGTACACTCTTTCCTAATACGTACACCATACTGATCTCGTGTTAAACATCAGACAAAAATAACAAATTAAATGATTCCCAATCCCAAGAGCCACACACCAACTAACGGTGCTCTGCTCCTAGGCAAACCAAATATCTCTCTAAAGTAAAAATACCTCACACAACGAAGAACTATACGACAGTGAAGGCGAGATAATGTATTTCAATAGGGCAGATACTGGTAAAAGAAGCATTGCATTTAACAAAATCACTTGTCTGTCGTGAATCAAGTGACAACGTTTACCTGAGGTGTAATTGGAACTCAATTCTGTAATTCCAGGTACAACTATGGAACATGTTAGTAATCGGAAAATTGCCCCAGGAGGCAACAAATCTGAAGCGATCAGTGGTGCAGCTTGTTTCTCAGATTATGGGGAGACTAGGCTGAGATGTTTTGTCCTAGATCAGAGGAAATCAGAGTCCTCAGACCAACTCAAGCTCAAAATCTAAACTTTATGTGGCACAATCACCATTAATTCATATATACATCCAGGATAGCTCTGCAAATTAGGAGAAACACTTAAAGAAGAAAAAAACCAAAATTTTAGTCAAGCAGGAAACAAGATTGTCAGGTTAGAAAATTAGCAATTTTGGAAATTACAAATAGTTTGAAAGCAAAACTAATGAAAGAATCCTTAAAATTACACCTCAACTACATTCTCAGTTTCACAAGATAATCTTAGACTTTTGGCTGAAGTATAGCCTGCAAACAACACATTAATGACAAATTTCCTTGAAGGGTGCAAATAAAATGTACAATATGATTGTTGCACAGATACTGGTCAAACCAAGAAAGTAAAACAAACTCCAAAAAAGTAAAAAAAAAGTCATGTGAGGTGGCAGAAAATATTGGATTGGTGCATAAGTTCGTAGTGTTTTTTGAGAAGTTTAATAAACACAACAGATACACATAACAGAGACTTTAGTCATAAGTAACATATAATCCTTCAGTGTTTACAACAGTATGCAGATATGGGGGTAACTTTTTGATTCAGTGACTGTAGAAAACATACATTTTTCAGGCAAAATACTCATAAAGCCATGTTAAGACCATGTTTTCATCCAGAAAAGGAAGTTAGTGGAAGGTTGTTTGACAGAGAGCAGAAAAGTTCAAAATCTGAGGGTGCAAGGTCAGGTGAATAAGATGGGTGCAAAATGACTTCCCAACCCAACTCCTGTATAGTGTTTTTTGTCAGTCTAGCAGAACACGGGTAGGTGTAGCATCACTTTACACAATCTTCCTTGTTGTTGTTCTTGAATTTTGTGTGCAAGATGTCTCAGTTGTTGGCAATACATATCACCTTGGGGAAGCAATTCATAGTACATCACACCATTGCTGTTCCACCAGATGCATTACATTATCTTTTGTGGTTGCACACAGGTCTTTTTATGGGGATTTGCTGCTACATTTGGGCTCACCCATTCCTTTATTTTCCTTATTTATGCATAAAGACAATATTTCTTATCACCAGTAATAACACAAGATAGGAATGGCCAACGTTGTTCATGAACCAATTGATGACGAGCAAACAGAAATGAACATAAGAGCACCCATTGATTTTTGTGATCTTGGCTTAGAGAATATGGTACCCATACACACAATTTTTGAACCTTCCCCATTGGATGCAAATGTTGCTGATGTTGGAATGACCACAGTTCATTACATATGCCAGTTCTTGAGTACAATGATGTAGATCATTGTGGATTAATGTGTTTAAATGATCTTTGTCAAACCCTAAAAGTCTTTCTGAACGTGGAGAACCACTAATATCAAAATGATCAAAGCTGGAAAACCATTTTCTTGCCATGCTCTGCTCAGTAGCATTATCCTCATACACAGTGCAAATGTTTCTAGCTGAGTCTGCTGCTGTCACCCCTATACCGAATTCAGACAGCAATTGCTCCATTGGCACTCCATTTTTTAGCATCCACAGCTCCACTCACTACCCCCAAATGACAAAATGACAAATAGCAACAGTGAACTACAAATAAAAAATTACAATCAATAAATAAACCCATAGCAACCAGAATACCAACATGCAAAACAAAAACACTACCAACTTACGCACCAACCTAATACTAAAACTCCATAAAGACACTTGTAAATTGCAATGGATGATTATGCAGTTAGGGGAAGAGAGAAGATTCAAGTAAATGATTGGTGACTTCTCTGCACACAAATGAACCCATCACAATGGAAAGAGACTGATAGAAATGTTTAGAATATCAGCCACAAAACTATGTCAACCCATTTAAAATAAGAGAGAGAAAGAATAGCTCACCACACACATGGCAATCACCCAATGAGAATACGGATGAATTCCAAATTGTTCATATAAAAATCTTGTATCTACATAACAAGGAGATTTAAAGGTTCAGGTTGTAACAGTGTGAACAATCTGGACACCAGATTTAGCCAGGAAGGTTACTTCTGAACCAAAATGGCATGTACTGGTGCCATGAGTTGCGTTCTGTCAGTACTATGGTGAGCACAGAGTCAGGAGAACTCATTCAGTATAAGCATTCTTTCTTCAACATGACTTTCTTACAAGAGGTTGATGTCAGCATCCTGGTGATGTGTCTGGTCATCTGAGCAGCAATGTGCTACCTCAGCACAAGTTGCTGATGGCAGCCACCTGGCTCTGTGCAGCTGTCATGTACGTTAGACCGTGGGTTGCTGCTTTAATGGAAGACAAGTGGCCAAAAAAGTGACATCGTTGATGCAAAGAAGGGGTCACCTGGAAGATAGCAAGCCCTTGCTGCAATGCAGGTAGTTACAAGCAGATCATCAGGCACAATGTCACCTGTTGCTGAACTCAGAAATTTCGAAGTTGAATGGAGTGTCACAAGATGACAACGTGGAGGTGACCTCTGCTCAGTAGCACCGTCTCGAGGCTTGGGATTGTCAGATGATTGCTTGACAATGAAATTGCTCTGTGTCGCATCTGACTGTCAGCTGGCATGGAGACTGTCACAACATAGGCTGCAGTGTGAAGTCCAGGAACCAGCCAGAGTACAAATACAATTGCTGCCAATGACAAGCATTTATGGTCACTTTGACCAGCTATGTTATGATGATGTAAGCCTGCCTCCTGTCATGTAGGTGGCTGCAGAAGGGCAGTGTTGTGCCATGACATGTGGAAACCCAGTCCCCCACTATGGCAGACTGATGTACTGCTGCACCATCCGCATTCTGGCACATGACGGCATGTATTTCACAGGTAACTCACCTGCACACCCATCAGTGGGTTGTGAAGCCAGTGGGTTGTGAAGTCTGGTCTGCTGTTGATTCCACAACAGTTACACCCCACCCCCTCCCCCCCAGGAGAATTTAATCCTCTGGATCTTAGGCTACTGCTAAACCTGTGAACTGCTACATCATCATGGTACTGCTGTGTCTTCATTTCCCCCTATCTCCTGTGATGCTTGTTTTCTCACATCCCTAATTACACTTCCTACATCTGCTGTCCTTCTTCCCTGTGCACTCTGTCACACAGTGCATAGTGAGTGGTACACCTACTCTTGTTAAAACATTGTCGTTGACCAGCTGGGTTCACAGGTAATGGACAGGAAGCATGGGTGGGGAGAGAGCTATCAGCCATCGTTGGACATAGGATATACTAATGATGAGTGGGACAGAGATGGATTCCAAGGACTAAATTCCTACCTACTGCCATGATGTGTTGCTGGTACCTGCTGCAGTATTGTGGAATATATTGAAATATCTGTTCCACTCTAATGTGCCATTCTGTACAGCTATAAACTTATTGAAAGAACAGAGTGTGATTGTACCTAGTGTATTATTCAGGTAGGTTAGGTTTCTGATGACTGGTAGTATTTCTAAAGGATTATCAGGTAAATACAGCAGAGAATATGTTAGATTCAGACCTGTTAGTGTTGCTGGAAGCTGAAAACTTGGTACTGTGACGTCTCACAGAATTCCATTCAGTAGTATCCTGCTATTCTGTAGTTCCAAATGTTATGTTCCCCTAGAGCATCCCTGCTTGTAGCAGGTGGGGATAGCTACAATTGGATCATACACTGAGTACATCCAGTGAGGTCCTATGTTTTGAAAATATGGTTGGATTATAAGAATGTCGACCTTCTGAAATATGGCTGGATTATAAGGACATCACGTGGGCAGGAAGACCCCTGCAGAAATATTGAACCATGCTGCCTCTGTAGCCATCCATAATTGCAGAAGTGTTGCCAGTGGATGATTTTGTTCATGAAATGACCTCTCGATTATGTCCCATAAATGTTTGGTGGGATTCATGTTGGGCAATCTGGGTGGAGAAAGCATTTGCTCGAATTGTCCAGAATGTTCTTCAAACCAACTGCAAACAGTTGTGGCCTGGTGACATGATGTTGTTTGGGAACATGAAGTCCATGAATGGTTGCAAGTGGTCCAAGTAGCTGAACATAACCATTTCCAGTCAACGATCAGTTCAGCTGAACCAGGGGACTCAGTTCATTCCATGTACACACAGCCCACACCGTTATGGAGCCATCACCAGCTTGCACTGTGGCTTGTTGACAACGTGCATCCATGGCTTCGTGGGGTCTGTGCCACACTTGAACCTACCATCAGATCTTACCATCTGAAATCATGACTCATCTGACAAGGACTCAATTTTCAAGTTGTCTAGGGTCCAATTGATATGGTCACAAGCTCAGGAGAGGTGCTGCAGGTGACATCACACTATTAGCAAAGGCACTCATGTTGGTCATCTGCTGCATGGTCATTAAGTGAAGGCCATTAGCCAGTGTGTTGTCTATGGTGAGAGGTAAAGCCTGAAATATGGTATTCTCAGCACACTCTTGACACTGTGGATTTTGGAATATTAAATTCCCTAATGGTTGCTGAAATGAAATGTCCCATTTATCTAGCTCCAATTACTGTTCTGCATTCATAGGCTGTTGTGCAGCCATATTCACATCGGAAATCTTTTCATGTGGATCGCCTGAGTATAAATGACAGCTCCGTCAATGCACTGCTCTTTTTATTCCTTGTTTATGCTATACTTACGCCATTTGTCTATGAGTGTATCACTATATCATGAATTTTGTCAACTCAATATACATCATGTGTGGAAGAACCAGAGAGTTTCGATGTTTTTTTTTTATTTTATTGGCCTCCCATATGTATGTTGAAAAACAACAAACAACAGGTATATTTTTGGACCTAACCAAAGCCTTTGATATGGTAAACCACAAAACCCTATTGAAGAAGCTAGAGCACTATGGAATTAGGGGGTTGGCAAATGATTGGATTCGTTCATTTCTCAGCGACCGTAAACAAAAAGTATCCATCAGACATACAGTTGATAAAGCACGAATAATCACAGAATATGTATCATCAGAAAGCCCAATCACTTACGGGGTACTGCAAGGCTCGGTAATGGGACCCCTACTTTTCTTGTTATATATAAATGATTTGGATATATATGTTGATTCCCACAAAGTAATACTGTTTGCTGACGACACAACAATACTGGTAAAAGCAGCAAAAAATGAAGATATACAAGAAGATGTAAACACAGTTACAAAACATCTAAGTAATTGGACAGCAGAAAATCAGTTGATAATAAACTACAACAAAACAGTAGCCTTAAATTTCCATAACCACCAAAACACCACATTGATATATCCAGAAGTAATAATCAATCAACACCCTATTGCAAATGATGGGGCTACGAAATTTCTTGGCATCTGGATACAAAGAGACTTAAAATGGGACAAACACATAGAACAAATTAATGCCAAGCTGGGCACCGGCTGTTATCTTCTTAGGGTTCTCAAACGATGCATAAATGAACAGGCACTATTGTGTGCCTATTATGTGTACTTCAATGCCCATCTCAAGTATGGACTCATATTCTGGGGAAATTCCCCAGCAGCTCAAGGGACTTTCAGAATACAAAAAAGTGCCATTAGGATTATGACAGGGAGTGGTGCTCGACAGTCCTGCAAACCAATATTTAAAACACTGAATATACTACCTCTACCGTGTATGTTTATTGTTGACACACTAATGTATGTAAAAAAGTATGTGATTGGAAATGATGATAATACTTTAAAAAACAAAGATATACACGATTATAATACTCAAATAAAATATAACTTGCATGTACCCCCAGCCAGTACCAGTTTGTATCAGAAAGGTACATGCTATCTGGGTATTAAACTCTATAATAGACTATCAAATAGTATAAAATGCTTACAAAATATTAGTGCGTTTGAAAGATCTGTCAGAGAATATCTACAGTACCACTGTTTCTACTCAGTAAAGGAATACTTAGACCAGAATAACTGTTAAGAACTAAAAGAACTAAAGCTAGTGTAATTTGTAACATTGTATCATTGTAAGAACTACAATTATTGAAATTGGTAGCATGTTGAAAACTGATTATTTAAATATGTATCATTTTGAACTTAGTAATAAGTCCAATATCATCCTGTACACTGTACTACGTATGATCAAAGGACTCAATAAATAAATAAATAAATAAATGTTATGAATAGATTATTAATTTTCTTTTTAACTTCTTCCTGCATAATATTTGTCTGGGAAAGACATAACTCCTCTTCCATTTTGGTAAATGCAGTGCTCTTTTGATCACAGTTTCCACTAGCATACAATGGAAAAAAATCCCCTGTCAACCAAAATTTCTCTCAGACACGTAAAACACAATCTATGTTTCATAAACACATCAAAGCTGCACACTGCCAAATAATTTGACAAGCTAGTTAGGTTTGACAAATTGATTATGTACAGAGCATCAAGTCTACATATGCTGTAAATGTGGATTTACCTTTCTTCAGCCTGTCTTCTAAAATAAATTGTAGGATCACATGTTCCCACATCTTTCTGGAACCCTAGCTGCTCTTCCTGTTGCTTGACCTCTATTAGTCTTTCCACTCTTATGTAAATGATTCGTATTAGTATTTTTGCAACTGCACCATATTAAATAAAATGATTTGGTAACAGATACACCTGTCAACACCTGATTACCTTGGATTGGGGGTTATTACATGCCTGTTGACATTCTAACCTTCACCTCTCTTTGAACAATAAAGTTGAGTTGAGAACATTGTTTGCAAGCGTAACTTTTTCCCCAGTGAACTGGTTTGTCTTGGTACTTTGCAACTTCGTAAATGCTATATCAAAGAGGTGATGGTTAGAACTTCACTTTGGATTTGGACATGAATATTCTAAGTAATTACGTTGTTTATCTTATATAATGACATCCATTATCAATTCTTGTTGGTTTTGGCAGTGTCTTGGAGTTTGACTCATTCTTATACGGAGCAAAAGATTGTTGGGCAGTCATTTTATCATCTGTACAACTGTTAATAAGAAGTTGCAGGTGTTTAAATTGATTTCACAGTACTTTTACTTCACTATTTCATGTATATTATTTTCACCTAATATACACAGTAACAATGTCATATGTTTAACTATTTTCACAACAAACAACTGCCTTCTCACTAACTGTTAGCAATCCATTTTTCAAAATTACTTTGAGAGTTCTTAACAAACAATCTTACTGTCAGTGGCTTCAGATGAAATTACATTGGATAGCAAAATGTTTAAATAAATTAAATATGTGAAAGTAATTAATTTTTTCTGAAAAATAATAGTGTTAATATTAAACAGTGGAAAATCCAGGATGGAATGTAACAATATTATGAAAAGAATGGTTGCTATTCACCATATAGCAGAGATGCTGAGTCGCAGATAGGTACAATAAAAAGATTGCTGGAAAGTGAACTTTCGGCCAACAAAGCATTTGTCAAAAATAGACATCACACATACATGCGTGCATGAAAACACGTTTGCGTGAGTTGTGTGTGTGTGTGTGTGTGTGTGTGTGTGTGTGTGTGTGTGTGTGTGTGTGTGTGTGTGTGTGTGTGTTTATTTTGGACAAAGGCCCCATGGCCGAAAGCTCACTTTCTAACAGGCTTTTTATTGTAGCTATCTGCGACTCAGCATCTCCATAATATGGTGAGTAGCAGCTGTCCTTCTCATAATATTGTTAGAATTAATATTATTCATATAAAATTCTTATTTAAATGCATATTTTGTATACAAATTCACATAAATAAATTGATTATGTTACTCAAGCTCTATAAAATAATGAAATGGTCAGTTGTTCCTTATTTGGTCCTATGATAAATTCACAAGATGTATCACAATGTTTATAAAGTGGTAATTGTGCATCACTTGTCAGTTCTGCTGCAAAGTCTGACAGTATGTCACCAGTTTCGTATATCATGCATACCTAGTGGAATAGGTTTCTATTGGTTGGTTTTCTCAAAGATTTAAATATGTCTAGGTAATACAATTTACTGCAGGTGCTTTCTTTGACTTAGGTCTTTGAATCCTCTGCCAAATTGTTCATGCCATATTGTAGATCCCTCTCACCACCCCGTTTTCAGCCTTCCCTTGTTTGCTTAGTAAAGACCAACTAAGCTCTTGGCAATATAAGTCTGCATCTCTTCATTCCAGGTTTCTCTCACTTTCCTGTATACAGCATCCATCTTTCCCATAGTCATGCATACTGTTACAACTTTCCATTTCTCCTCTTAACCATTCTTGATTTACAGTTTTACACACCCTGTCAAATTCATTTTTTAGGTACCTGCCTTCCCTTTTGCTTGCTTCATTGGTTGCTACTTACATTTTTTTCCTTTCTTTAGTGAAATTCAGTATCTAAACATCTCTTCTGTGCCTTGTCTTTTTATTCATTGTCTTTAATTTATTGGTTTTCCATGTGTGTGTGTCAATCGTTGCTTCATGCTTCCTTTCAGACTCTCAACAGCCAACAGTATGTTCAATTTATTCTGGTCCAATCTCCATAATTTCCTATTTTTCAGCAGTTATATCATTTTTCGCAAATATAAAGTATGGCCAGAGACCATGTTTGCCCTGGAAGTGTTCTGCAGTTTAAAATCTGGTTCATAAATATATGTCAAACCGTTGTGTGTTATATCTGTAGCCTTTAGTCTGAAGATGGGTTCAATGCAGCTCTCTATGCTAGTTTATCATGTGCAAGCATCTTCACCTCTGTAAATACTATACCCTACATCCATCTGAACCTGCATATTGTTGTCAAGCCTTGGGTCTTTCTATACAGTGTTTGTGCCCCCCCCCACACGCACACACACATTTCACATTTCCTCCACTTCTAAATAGATGATTTCTAGAGATCCTCAGGATCAACCAAGCCTTTCGTCTGGCAAAGTTGAGCCATAAACTGTGTGCTGGAACAAGACTCGAACTTGGAAACTTTGCCTTTTGCGGGCAAGTGCTCTACCACTTGCCCGCGAAAGGCAAAGGTTCCGAGTTCGAGTCTCGTTCCGGCACACAGTTTTAATCTGCCAGAAAGTTTCATATCAGCACACAGTCTGCTGCAGAGTGAAAATCTCATTCCAGAGAAGAGAATTTTTTGGAATGTGGTGCAACAGAACAATATTGAAGTTTAGAGGTATACTTCAGATCAAAATGGGTAGAAACAAAAATTATGTGACAGTTTGAACAAAAGAATGGACTGCTTAATAAGAGACAACCTGAGGCATCAGGGAATCATCATTTGGTAATGGTGGGAAGAGGAGGAAGGGTGAAATTGTAGAGGGAGACTAAGGCCTGACTGCATTATGTGGTTGCAAATGGATGTTGCTTGTGTTGTGGTTTTCAGTCCAAAGACTGGTTTGATGCAGCTCTCCATGCTACTCTATCCAAATTAATGCATTTACATCAAACAGTGAAAACTCCAGGCAGGAATATCAACAATGTAGGAAAAGATAGATTGCTACTTACTGCAAAGAATACACGTCAAGTTGCAGACAGGCACGATTAAAAGACACTCACATGTAGCTTTTAGCCATAGCCTTTGTCAGTAAAGACACACACGCACACACACACACACACACACACACACACACACACACACACACACACACACACACACACAAGCAAGCAAGCAAGCAAGCAAGCAAGCATACCTCAAATACCCATGACCACCAACTCCAGCATATTGGGCCGAAATACAACATCACGTGGGATGCAAGCAGCAATCTGGAGGTAGTAGGGAAGGGAAGGGATAGTGGTGTACTGGTGCGGAGAGAGAGACGAACGCTGTCTGTTGGTGTGTGCAAGGACTAACCTCCAACAGGTGCAGTATTAAGAGGTTGTGGGGCAGGGAGGTGGGGAAAAAAGGAACAATAAATGAGAGGAGCAGGCAAATACCAGTGGATGTGTTGGCAGAGGACTGCTAATAAACAGCGTGGGAGATGAGTATGGAGAGGAGATGATAGGACATAGGGGGTTGAAACTGTTGGGTGGAAGGTTTGGGGACAGTGTGTTACCGTAGGTTGAGGGCAGGATAATTTTGGGAGTGGAGAATGTGTTGTAAGGATAACACCCACCGCGCAGATCAGAAAAGCTGGTGGTGGAGGTAAGGATCCATATGGCTTGGGTAGTGAAGCAGCCATGGAAATCCTGTTTGTTATGTTGAGCTGCATGTTGTGCCGCAGGGTGGTCTACTTTGTTCTTGACCACAGTTCGGTCTACTTTGTTCTTGGCCACAGTTCGGTCTACTTTGTTTGTGGCCACAGTTTGGCGGTGGCCGTTCATTCTGGTGAACAGCTGGTTGGTAGTCATACTGATATAAAAAACTGTGCAATGATTGCAGCACAGCTGGTAAATCACATGGCTGCTTCACATGTGGACCGGCCCCTGATGGGGTAGCCTAAAACTATGACAGGACTAGTAGGAAGGGCTGGTTGGGTGGATTGGGTAGGTTTTGCACCTGGATCTTCCACAGGAAATGATCTCTGTGGCAAGGGGTTGGGATTGAGAGTGGCGTAGGAATGGACCAGAATGTTGTGGAGATTGGTTGGGTGATGGAACACCACTTTAGGAGGGGTGGGAAGTATCTTGGGTAGGATGTCTCTCATTTCAGGGCATGGTGACAGGTAATCAAAGCTCTAGCGAAGGATGTGGTTCAGTTGCTCCAGTCGGGGGTGGTACTGTGTGATGAAGGGGACACTCCTTTGTGGCTACTATGCCTTCCTCTTTCCCACCCCCTCCAGATTGTTGTTTTCATTCCACGTGATGTTGTATTCCGGCCCTAGATACTGGAGTTGGCGGTCATGTGTGTGTTAGGTTGCTTGCTTTTTGTGTGTGTGTGTCTTACTGATGAGTTAGCACACTGGACTCGCATTCGAGAGGATAACGGTTAAATCCCGTGTCCAGCCATCCTGATTTAGGTTTTCCATGATTTTTCCTACATCGCTCCAGGCAAATGTTGGGATGGCTCCTATGAAAGGGCACGGCCGATATTTTCCCATCCTCCCCTAATCCGATGAGACCAGTGACCTCACTGTCTGGCCTCCTCCTGCAAACAACTCAACCAACCTTTACCGATGAAGGCTGTGGCCGAAAGCTACATGTGAGTGTCTTTTAATTGTGTAACTAGACGTGTCTTCTTTATGGTAAGTATATATAAAGGTAGATATAGCATTTTGTTTAAATGTTTCTGTTTGCAATATGCGGAATTTCACCTCCTGAATGTAAACAATGGCCAGTCATTCTGTTATCGTGTCATTTAGTACTTGTATTCTTTTAAATTTTTTGAAAATGAAGCTGTCAGTTGCATCACTTATTTAACTAGATAATTCTGACTTAATGAAATAGGTTAAAATATCTTTTGTTTTGCAGTCCAACATCATCAGAGACTCAGAAAATGAAGACCAAGAGTAAAAAGAGCAAAAGAAGGTAAGCATATATATATATATTCCCTCTATTATATTCATATCATTAATTTGAACCCAACAATTACGTTTGTTATTGGCACTGTTGCATTTCGAAATCTTTTCTGTCATCTTATTTTCTCTTTCTGTTTTTGCAAGTAGTTTCACTTTGTATTCACCTTCTCCTTTTTACCGTATTCCCTCTATTATATATATATATAATAGAGGGAAACATTCCACATGGGAAAAATATATCTAAAAACAAAGATGATGTGACTTACCAAACGAAAGCGCTGGTAGGTTGATAGACACACAAACATACACACAAAATTCAAGCTTTCGCAACCAATGGTTGCTTCATCAGGAAAGCGGGAAGGAGAGGGAAAGACGAAAGGATGTGGGTTTTAAGGGAGAGGGTAAGGAGTCATTCCAATCCCGGGAGTGGAAAGACTTACCTCAGGGGGGGGGAAAGGATGGGTATACACTCACATACACACACATATCCATCCGCACATACTGTGTGTGTGTGTGTGTGTGTGTGTGTGTGTGTGTGTGTGTGTGTGTGTGTGTGTGTACAGTGGATTTGTCTTGATACCCATAAACAAGCTATAGTAAAAAAAATGTAGTTGTTATTGCATTGATTTTGAAAACCACATCACCAAAAAGCTATTGATAGAATTCACCTCTATGATGTAGGAAAAGACACATTGCTACTTATTGTAAAGAAGACACATTAAGTTGCTGACAGGCACAAAGCTTTTGGCCACAGCCTTCATCAGCAAGAAAGAAAAACACACCATTCATACACACAAGCAAGCACACCTCACAGACATATGACGACCAACTCTGGTAGCTCAGGCCAGAATACAGCTATCACATGGGATTGCAGCAGCAATCGGGAGGGGGCGGGGAAGGGAAGGGATAGCAGTGTACAGTTGGGAGGACAGAGGAACACTGTAAGGCAGAGTGTGCAGGGGCTACAATGCCAACAGGCACAGTGTCAGGAGATTGTGGGGCAGGGAGGTGGGTAAAAAGGAGAGGAGCAGGAAAAGATGGGTGGATGCATTGGCAGAAGGTGACAAACAAAGAGGCTGGGAGATGAGAATGGGGCGGAGATGATAGGACAGAGTGGGTGGAAACTGTTGGGTGGAGGATGAAGGGACAGTATGTTAGTGTAGGTTGAGCCCAGGATAATTATAGGAGTGGAGAAAGTGTTTTAAGAAAAACTCCCAAATGCACAGGTCAGAAAATATGATGGTGGAGGGGAGGATGCAGAAGGCTCAGGTAGTGAAGCAGCCGTTGCATGCTTTTCTGAAGGAACATTGGATCTTAATTTGGAATAACCAGGGCACTGCTGTATAGTGTTATGCTGTTGGGTGATAAGTTCAATCACTTTGCAAAAAGCCATACATTGTAGTACATTGCAACAAAATGTTGCACTCAATCATGTCTCCTCCTGTTCAACGTAAATTAGCCATTGCCTCAATAGATACTCAAAGCTGCGAATTAGAGATTATGATTTATCTAGTTAAGTTATTGTTAAGAATGCAGCAAGCCCAGCTGTTCAAACTATATTACTAAATGGCTTAAATGGTGCATGGCCCCAGTTGCAGATTGCCTGTCTAAAGTCTTCCAAGCAGAAACAAAAATTTTATTTTCAATATTTCATATTATTTTTAATCGAATTTAAAAATTATAAATGTTATAATCTACTTATTTGGAGGTATAATCTTACATTAAAACATTAACACAATAAGTGAAGTATTAATTTTAGAACCTTTTTCTGTGTCTTGAAGCAGTGGCTGTATCTTGAAGCTGCATAGTTCAAAGTACACAAATTACCCAGACTATATTCATCCAGTGTTTGTGAATAAGAGCATTTAGTGACTTCCAATGAACTTTACACATAATTTCAAACATTTAATAAACTGTTTCTCACTGACATCCCCCACAGAATAATGAAAGACAAAAAGATTTTCGCCAAATACATTTTTGCTGTTCATACAGTAAAATGTCATCATCAGCCATGATGTTTTAATTTATTACTGCTTTACTACTAACCTTATTTGCAACACATTTTGCAAACAGTATCCACATACGTCACTGAAGCTACTTACCAGTGGCGTAGCATGAGGGGAGACTTTGAGACTTAGTCTCCCCTGTATTCGTGCTTAAAAAATATGCAATAGTAATTCAAAACAAAAATATTGACAACTTTGTACTAAGAGCACTAAATGTGCGAAGACATCAGTTTTGTAGCCCGCACTGCCGCACCCTGAGTATTGGTGTGTCTGCCTGCTTGAGACTCGACTGCTCTCAGTCTCTGCCTCTCTTCCCTTACCTGGCTGTGTGCCCCTCCACTTCCCCTCTTCCACGAAGGCCAGTGTGCTGCACTTGCTAGCAGGTATCGAGACTAGTCTCTGCCACTTCAATACTGGCTTTTAACATGGAAGAGAACAGTCGCACGGTTCGTGTTCATAGTCATTCTTGTTTGATTTTAATGCATATATTCGTTGTGTCGCCAACATGAGTGAGCCAGCAACTGAACACCTTATAGAATTTTTATTAAAAACTCCATTTTCTACATTAACGAACGAAAAAAGTGGGAATTGAAGGACAAACGACCTACTCCTATACTCAGTGTAGTTTTAAGCGAAGCCAAACAAAAACGCACTTTTCAGACAGCCTGGTAGGAAAAGTATGCTAGGCTGACTGTGAATGCAGTTAATAACAGATTATATTGTTATATATGTCTTCTGTTTGATGGTGAAAAGGAATGATGCAATGAGGGCATTTGTACAATAAAGAACATTGACAGGAAAGCACAAAAGCATCAGATATCAAAACGTAACCTGCAGAACAAAGAACCATTTCAGTTATTCAAATCTGAATTGAAGCCTTGTCAGAGAGGTCCACCGTATGAGCGTCTAGGGAAGTGATTCCAGTGGTGGTTTCCTGTTGCCTTCCACTGATGATGATGAAATGATAATGAGGACAACACAACACCCAGTCCCTGAGCGGAGAAAATCTCCGACCCAGCCAGGAGTCGAACCTGGGCCCCAAGGCGTGACTGACTGCCATGCTGACCACTCAGCTATTGGGGCTGACCTTTGATTATTAACTTCACCCAGATTAATTCACATTCTGAATCAGAAATGACTCCACTAGATATTATCGAATTCTTTGCTTCAATAAATACACCACCACCATTGGGATCTAACCTATACTTAAAATAAATAGTTGAATCTGAACTTAGGATTTCATGGGTATTCACTTATGATTTCAATCAACATTCTGTTCCTAATACTATCTGAGCGAACATTATAACCTTCAATTAGTGATACTATCCTTGGACGCTCCTGCGGTTTACTAATATCATATTACCCTTTTCTACTCTGACGCTTTGGATGACGATTTAAGTGTAATGTAGATGATATACAACTCCCACTTCTTTTCCGAGATGACTTACTTGAGATGCTCAGCCGATCTTCCTTGCTGGTTGGCCTGCTGCTGCTAAGTCTCTTTCACTTCTCCGAAGTATGCTACTAGGTACAGGAATTCCTTAAGACTCTTTCTACTTATAAAAATCAGTAGACGTACAAAGTTTCATTCGCCTTTCTGACGTCCACCTAACCTTTGTAACCTCTTAGTTCATCCCTATGAAATCCCCAAACCACCTTCCCTACCCTCTGGCTCCTACCCTTGTAACCGCCCCCGGTATAAAACCTGTCCCATGCACCCTCCCACCACCACCTACTCCAGTCCTGTAACCCAGAAGGTGTACACGATCAAAGGCAGAGCCACGTGTGAAAGCACCCACGTGATCTACCAACTGACCTGCCTACACTGTGATGCATTCTATGTGGGAATGACCAGCAACAAACTGTCCATTCGCATGAATGGACACAGGCAGACAGTGTTTGTTGGTAATGAGGATCACCCTGTGGCTAAACATGCCTTGGTGCACGGCCAGTACATCTTGGCGCAGTGTTACACCATCCGGGTTATCTGGATACTTCCCACTAACACCAACCTATCCGAACTCCGGAGATGGGAACTTGCTCTTCAATATATCCTCTCTTCCCGTTATCCACCAGGCCTCAATCTCCGCTAATTTCAAGTTGCCGCCACTCATACCTCACCTGTCATTCAACAACATCTTTGCCTCTGCACTTCTGCCTCGACTGACATCTCTGCCCAAACTCTTTGTCTTTAAATATGTCTGCCTGTGTCTGTATATGTGTGGATGGATATGTGTGTGTGTGCGAGTCTATACCTGTCCTTTTTTCCCCCTAAGGTAAGTCTTTCCGCTCCCGGGATTGGAATGACTCCTTACCCTCACCCTTAAAACCCACTTCCTTCCGTCTTTCCCTCTCCTTCCCTCTTTCCTGATAAGGCAACAGTTTGTTGCGAAAGCTTGAATTTTGTGTGTATGTTTGTGTTTGTTTGTGTGTCTATCGACCTGCCAGCGCTTTCGTATGGTAAGTCACCTCATCTTTGTTTTTTTATGTGTGTGTGTGTGTGTGTGTGTGTGTGTGTGTGTGTGTGTGTGTGTGTGTGTGCGCGCAGAGACCTTACTGGCCGAAAGCTTTATTTGTGACAGTCTTTTTGTTGTGCTGATCTGTGACTCAGCGTCTCTGCTATATGGTGAGCACCAACGTTCCTTTTCAGAACATTGTTGCACAGCATACAGGCAGACAGTGAACAGAGGCTATCGACTGGTGGCTCTGAACATTCGAACTACTCATCTGTAGTGCTGCAGGCAGTGAAAATCTACACCACTGAAACTATGATACACACAAAAATTTATGCAAGAAAACAGAAACTACCTCTGAGGGCAGTAATAATAATAATTTTTGGCAAGGTAAACTGATGCAAGTCAAGGGAATTCTGAGAAAAATAGGAGGAAACTTGTGATAAACCTTTTGCATTTCCTTTATGTTTTCGTCTTCCTTAAAGGCAAAGAGACAAGATGAAGCGGTAGCCCATCATAGAGCCTATGCCTACCGTCATGTATTTTTTGACTTTCAGTTGTTAATCAACAGAGGATTTTTTCTGGTACCGGTAGGAGGAAGGAGGGTTTCGCGCTCAGCTAGTGAAAGAGTGAGAAGCACGTCAATTTTTTAGCGAGTAATTGTAGACCGCCATTTTGGGGTCGCTATGAATAAGTGAGGAGTGTGGATTTCATATGTGCACCGTTTAGAAAAATACAGTATTGTTTTATTAACAGAAAGGTCGTGTGAGTTGTTATTTCAAATAGTACAATAATTACAATAACTGAAGCCCACCTGTGTACTTTGGAAAATTACGAAGATCCGATAAGCTTAATAGGAACACGGTCAAGACTTCAAAGGTGAACGCGGCGACCAAACGTAGTATTATAAAGAATGGTAAGCACAAATCTACAGCGGAGAAAGAAACTACTCCGCCCTGCAAAATAATATGAACTAATACGGACTTATTTCCAGGCATAGCTCAGCTTATTGTGCTTGTCATTCACGCCTAAAAATTAATCTCATTAATTCAATACATTTTAAAAAGCCACGCATTTTATTATCATCTATTCCATTATTTTATTATACTATAAACTATAAGAATGGAAGACCAAGACTGAAGTGTTTAGATTAAAACTGGTGTAAGAAGGGTGCGGTTTGTTCAATCTATGCATCGAGGAAGCAAGGATGAAATACAGTAAAGGTTTAAGAGTAGAATTAAAATGTAAGATGAAGTGACATCTTTGATAAGATTCACTAATGATATTATTATCCTTATTGAAAGTGAAGAAGAATTACATCATCTGTTGACTTGAATGAACAGTCTAGTGAGTGGAAAATATTGATTAAGAGTAAACCGAAGAAAGATGAAAGTAATGAGGAGTAACAGTAATGCGGTTAGTGATTAACTTAACATTGAGATTAATGTCCTCAAAGTTAAGGAATCTGCTACCTTGGAAGCAAAATAAAATATTACAAATTAGGGAAGGAGGACAAAAAAGCAAACTAGCTAAAGCAAAGAGGGGATTTCCGGCAAAAAGAAATCTACTAGTATCAAATATCAGCCTTAATTTGAGGAAGAAATTACTGAGGATGTACATTTGGAGCACAGTATTGTATGCTAGTGAATCAAGGACTGTGGGAAAATCAGAAAAGAACTGAAGCATTGGAGATGTGGTGCTATATAAGGATGTAGAAATGTAGGTGGAATGAAAATTAAGGAATGAGGACATTCTCCAAAGAATTTGTAAATAAAAGAACATTGAAAACACAGACAAGAAGAATGGATAGATGATAGAGCATCTGTTAAGATGCCAAGGAATAACTTCCATGGTACTAGAGAGAACTGTACAGGGTAGAAACTGCAGGGGAAGAAAGAGATTGGAATACATCCAACCCAACAAATAATTGAGAATGTTCAGTACATGTGCCATTTTGAGATGAAAAGATTGTTGCAGGGGAGGAAGTTGTGATAGGCTGCTTCAAACCAGTCGAAGAACTGATGGGAAAAAAACTACACTAGTGTGCAAAACTGAAGGATGAAAGTAACTTTCACATAATGTGTCACTGCCAAGTAACAAAGCTCGGTGAATGGACATTGCATAGCAAGAAATGCTATAGTATAGTACAGAAGGCGACTGAAAGGCATGTGCAATGAGATGAACAGAAATGACATTTTTATTCAAAGACAATAGTTACGCCTAAGTTGCTGCAATTTGTGATGGTCCCCTGGACATTACAAAAAGCAGGACATGGTTCTTAACAGGGTGTGTGATAAAACATGGATGGCTATGCATGCATGCATTGCAGTGTGCTCCCATACAGGCCAGAAGTTTTCTAAGGAGTTCTTGCGGTAGGGCATTCCATTTGTCCACCAGCATGGTTGATAAACTGCTGGACGGTCGTTGGTACATGTGTACATGCTGCAATTCATCTCCACACTGGACCCAACACATGCTTGATGGGATTTAAGTCCGAATTATGAGCAGACCAGTCAATTCACCAAATATCATCTTATTCCAAGAGCTCCTCCATCTGTGCTCTTCGATGTAGCCATACATTGTCATACATAAAAAAATGAAGTTAGGGCTGAATGCACCTCCGAAATGATGCAAATGAGGATGGAGTACAGTCTCATAACAACACTGACTGGTGAGTGTACTGGTTTCAGAGACTTTGATGTCAGTATGTATATGCAACATTATGCCTCCCCACACCATAACACCTGGAACACCAAAACAGTTGTGTTTGACAATGCTGTTGGGTGCATTATGCGTTCCACTTCTTGCCATATGCATCCAGAATCGCTATTCAGACCGAATCAGCTCTCATCCAAGAAGAGCACGCTACCCACTCCTTGTTGCTCCAGTCTCTGTCCTGTTGCCTCCATTGTATTGCTCCTTGATTGACACACCATGTATTTTCCCATTTCTTCACCTGCCTTGTGTTGCAGAGACAGCCCCATTTTATGCTATACAGTATTCACGGATACCTCATGCCATATGACGTCCAGCTTTCCATGCATGACTTCTGGCTATATGCTTCCACACTTTCATTCATTTCCATTGAGTGGTTAATATGTTATGTTACTCGGTCTAGCTCGTCGTTAAGTTTTGAAGAGCTGGGTACATCCATACTCTGAAAAGCACTGTGAAGTGCATGTAAAAGGATATTTCTCATCAGACCAGTTTTTGGGGCTTAACATACGAAGTACAAGAAAAATTATTGCTTAAACACTTCTGTGCTTTGTAATTAGTCTAACTTTGTCTTCGCAATCCCTATGGAAGCAATATGTAGGATGTTGCAGTATATTCCTAGATTCATCACGTAAATTTAATTCTTGAAATGTACGAAGTAGGATTTCACAGGATTCTTTGTGTCTATCCATCAAGCTTTGCCAGTTGAGTTCTTTCTGCATCTTCATGACATTCTCCCACGGATCAAACAAACCTGTGACAATTCGTGCTGCCCTTGTTTGTATATATTAAATGTCTCCTATTAGTCATATTTGGTATGGGTACCACACACTGTAATATTCTAAGATGGGTTGCACGAATGTTGTGTAAGCAATCTCTTTTGTGGACTGTTCGCATTTCCTGGTGTTCTACAAATGAATCGAAGTCTGCCACTTGCTTTACCTAGGATTGAGCCTATGTGAGCTTTTCATTTCACCATTATAACACCCAAGTATTGCATAAATTGACCAACTTCCACTGTAACTCATTGATATTGTAGTCATAAGATACTACATATTTTTTCATTTTGTGAAATGCACAATTTTCCGTTTCTGAACCTTTAAAGCATGTTGCTAATCTGTATACTACTATGAAATCTTACCATAATCTGACTAAATATCTGTGCAGCTTTTTTTGCACAGTGCTATGTTATACATGACTGCATCATCTGCAAAAAGCCTGAGGTTACTGTTAATATTGTCTGCCAGTTCATTGATATACAACATGAACAGTAAGGGACCAACACATTTCCCTGGGGCTCGCCTGAAGTTACTTCTGTATCTGTTGATGACTCTCTATACCAGATGATGTGCTGCATATTCCCCACCAATAAATCAATCCAGTTACAAATTTTGCTTGTTGCTCCACATGAGTGTACCGCTGATGATAAGCATAGCTTTGGTACTGAATGAAATGCTTTTCAGAAATTGAGAAATACTGCATCTACCTGAATGCCTTGGTTTGTGGCTTTCAGGATGTCATATGAGAAAAGTGCGAATTGAGTTTCACATGATCAGTGCCATATTGTCATCATTCGAATGAAAGTGTTACACATTGAAAATGGATGCCACGAAAAGGGATATATGTGTGAGTGTCCTGAATGGTTTGTCTGAAAATTTATTCAGGCAGATAGTTACAGAACGAATGCTATGAGTGATTTTTTCACCTCCTAGGAACTAGCATACTTTTCTTTTATGAGTAAGTTAATGTCAAAAAGGGAATCGGTGATGATTAGGCTGCAATAGCATCAATGACTATGGGTATATAAGAAATGTTAGAAATGGTAGGAAATTATTTTTGGTTAGCAAGAGTGACAAGATACGAATTGCAGGGTATCTAAGTAGTAAGCATCAAATATTCAGCTTTATGGAAGATGTGGAGCACAAATGGACAAAATCAAAAAACTGTACAGTATGCTTTAGTCAAGCACGTGCAGAGCAAGGTTGTTGGCAAGGGATGAGACTCACTCAGTAGCCATGTTACAAAGTTATTGCATCAGCCCCAAGAGCTTCATCTTTGATTTAAGCAAAGTCAAAGTACAGTAGACTAACAGAAGTCGAATGAAGCAAAAATAAGTGTGAGGTGTGTGATAGAAGAACCATTCAATAAATTTCAAAGTAAAATTTAGCCAAACAGCTGACTAAAAATCCCAAGAAGTTTTAGTGTTACAGAAAGTTAGTAAGTGGATCAAAATCATCAATTCATTCTGGCATTGAAACAGGAGAGGACAGAGGGAAGATCGAAATACTGTATCCAGTGTTCCAAAATTGTTTCAGTGCGAAAGACCGTAATATGTTTCCTCCTTTAAATCATTTCACATATTTTGAATTGGCAGATGTTTAGATAAGTGAAATCAGGCAGAACTGCTAGAAGGTAGCTGGACCAAACGAAATACCTATGAAGTTCTACATAGATTATGCAAAAGAAGTTTCTCACCCCCTAGAAGTAGTTTATCGTAGATCACTGGAGCAATGAAGTGTACCTAGTGATTGGAAAAAAGCCCAGGTTATTTCCATTCCAAAAAAAGGCCACCCTATAGATACACATAATTATAGGCCTATTGGCTGATAAATCCAGCATTGCTCAGTTATATTTTATTAGAAACGAAACCTTATATGTGCTCCTGCAGTACACTGAGTGCAAGGTGATCCTGGACAGTTTCTGTGTTCTGGGTGCTACTGCGTTGCATGTCTACAGTGTGATTTTATAAACATATCTGTGGCAACACCTCATCATAGCTCTATTGACAGTTACTGTCTTCACCTACAGTAATTTTTGCTCCGCAGTTGAAAGCTGTAAAAAGTGTTGCCAGGTGTCAGGGATTTCTGTAAGCTGACTGTAGGGGAGACTTAATAGTAAAGAATGAATGCATTAAAACTTTGTGTGGCTCCCCCCTCCCCCCCAGTGTCCTTGATGTCATATCTCCTGATCTATGTGATACACATTGATGTAATTTTGTATGTACATTCAATGTATTGAGAGTAAAGTTATAAAGTTAGTAGCAAAGAACTAATAAATTTAAATGTGATGCACAGTGCAGCAGTTTTCCATGCATCTTTAGACACTGGACTCGCATTCGGGAAGACGACGGTTCAATCCTGCGTCCGGCCATCCTTTAGGTTTTCTGTGATTTAGGGAAATCACTCCAGGCAAATGCCGGGATAGTTCCTTTGAAAGGGCACAGCCGACTTCCTTCCCCGTCCTTCCTAATCAGATGAGACCGATGACCTCACTGTCTGGTCTCCTTCCCCAAAATAACCCAACTCCATGCATCTCAATTTTCATGACTTCATATCTCCGGATCTATGTAGGGCACCCTAATATAATTTTGTAGGTGCATTTAGCAGCATATGTGGATACTGTCTGCAAAATTTATTGCAAGTAGAGGTAGTAGCACAAAAATAATAAATTTAAACATTAGATATGATGTGACAAATTTTCACAAATCTCATTGTTTATGATATCATATCACATGAACTATGATAGGTAGGTAGGTGGTTCTTAACCCCCAGAGCAATTGTTGCCTGATAGTAAGGGATATGTGTACCAATTTTGTCTGAAATTTGTCTAGTGGTTTAAGGAGATGTGTGTGTATGTGGGGGGCGGGGGGGGGGGGGGGGGGCAAAGAATCTCTCTCTCTCTCTCTCTCTCTCTCTGTCATAATATGGATGTTGCCGAGGACAATGCGTTGTAGAATTATGTGACATGTTTTATGCATACAAATAACATTCTTGGAGAATGAAAACCTTCTCTGTAAAAATCGGTGTGGATTCTGCAAACCAAGATCTTGTGAAACTCAGCTCACTCTATTCATCCATGAGATCCAGAGCACTGTTGATAAAGGTGTTCAGGTTGATACTGCATTCTTCGATTTCCAAAAGACTTTCAATATAGTGAACGAAATTTGAGCTTACTGCATACCAGGCCGGATTTGTGATTGGGTACAGGAGTTCCATGCTGACAGAACTGAACACATTGTTACTGGAACAAAATCTACAAATGTACGGGTAATTTCAGGAACATCTCAAGGGTGTGTTAGAGGCCACCGCTATGTCCGGTTTATATTAATGATCTAGCGGATACAATTTAGGCTACGTGAGGCTATTTGCTAATGTTGCAGTAGTCTATAGGAAAGTTGCAGTGACAGAAGACTGCAACAAAATGCAAGAAGAGCTGCAAAAGATTGACTGTTGGTGCTGGGACTGGTGATTGACTCTAATGTAAATTAATGTAACATATTGCACCTAAATAGGCAAAGAGATGAACTACTGTTTGAGTATATTATTGGCAAAGATCGTTGGAAACAGTAACTTCTGTAAAATACCTAGTAGTAACCATCTAGAGTGGTCTAAAGTTGAATTACCACATAAAAAAGTGGTAGGAAAAGTAGATGTCCGATTGAGATTCAGTGGGAGGATCTTATGGAAACATGACAGCCACAGAATAAGTGGCTTACAAGACATTTCTTCAGCCAATTCTTGAGTATTGTCCATCGGTCTGGAGCCTTACCAAGTAGGATTAATAGATGAGATAGAAAAGATTCAATGAAGAGAGGTGTGTTTTACCGCAGGATTGTTTACACGAGGGGAGCATTGTGGAGATGCTCAACAAATTCCAGTAACAGATGCTACAAGAGAAGTGTTATGCATCTCAGAGAGGTTTACTATTGAAATTTAAAGAGATTACATTCCAAAAAGAGCCTGGCAGCATATGTTTTCCTCCCACAAATGTCTCTTAAAATGATCATGTCAAAAAATAAGAAAAATCAAATGTTATATAGAGCTTAACTGACTCTTTATTTATGGCACACACATTTGTGAATGAAACAGGAAAGGAGAAAAAGATAGTGGTAGTGGAAGTACCCATTGTTACACACTATAAAGTGGTTTGTGGAATATAGGTGTTGATGCACGTTTTTGGAATCCACCCTGATTGGCGCGGAGGAGGTCATTCTGTCTGAGGTACCATATTACATGTTAGCTCTAGGATTATACAACGAATGGATATTGGGTGATAGTGTTGTGGATCACTTTTCTGGCCTGCTTGTTGACAGGTGTGGCCTATGCTTTGGACCACCCACTGGGCATGGTTTTTTTATTCAGGGGATCTAGTAAATTATGGTCAAAAGAGGGGCTAACGTAGCCATAAATCTGGTATCGAATCGGGTAGGGATCCTCTAGGGACGTGAAGCTTTGTTAAATTTGAATGATTTCAGCTGATTCTCAATGCTGCTGGCACTAAAATCTATTTCACTCTTCGTTGCAGAGGTACGGGAATTAAATTTGGGCAATACTCGTGCACGAGTGTCTGGAAGATAACTTTGCTGCCACTAACTGACGTTACATATGACTAGAGGTTCTTTGAGTTTCGTGAGAGATCTTTCAATATTATTGTGCTATGACAGTTGTTGATCTCTTCACACATTGTGCTCTTGACAACCGCATGTATTTCATTCAGTTTCTATCTGTGTATAACCATAAGCTTTGTTTTACACCTGTTATGCAGTAGTATCTTTCTTTACCACTATCTTTATACTGACTATACCATGGAAAGCTCCTCCCATCATGGACTGCTCTACTAGCTAAACATGTATCCAGTACATGGTTAACCATCCTTTTGAACCTGAGGTATGCTTCTGTACAGGAGTACAGAGTTAAATTTTTCAGGTTCTTCATTGAGGTATGACACTACTGCCCCTTTGTCTCATTTGCTGAATGTATAGAACTTTCTTCTTGTTGTAGTTATTATTCGTACTTTGGTAATCACTACAACTGCCTTATGTTCATTGATACCAGTTTCAGGCTGGACTTGCTCAAAGAGTTCACATCTATTTATTGCCAATTTATCCAATATAGTTCTATCATGAGTGGGTTTTCGAACTATCTGATCTAGGTAGCTTTTAGAGAAGGTATTTGGTAACGATTCACTGGATGTCCATCACTCCCAATAGTAACAAAACAGTAATTACCCCAATTGATTGTTGGATGATTGAACTATCCTTCATTGATTACAGTATGATGGGTACTTACACTGAGGGGATAGAAATCATGGGATAGCGATATGCACATACACAGATGGTGGTAGTATTGTGTTCACAAGGTTTAAAAGGACAACTCACTGGCGGAGCTTCCATTTGTATTCATGTGGAAAGTTTTCGGACATGATTATGGCCACATGACAGGGATTAACAGACTTTGAATGTGGAATGGTAGTTTGAGCTAGATGCACAGAACATTGCATTTCGGAAATCGTTAGGTAATTCGATATGATGAGATCCACAGTGTCAAGAGTGTGCCGAGAATACCAAATTTCAGGCATTTCCTCTCACCAATGCAGTTGCCAAAGGCTTCCACTTAATTACTGTGAGCAGTGGCATTTTCATAGAGTTGTCAGTGCTAACAGACAATCAATGCAGCTTGAAATAACCACAGAAATCAATGTGAGACGTACAACAAATATATCCGTTAGGACAGTGTTTCAAAATTTGCCATTAATAGGCTATGGCAGCAGACGACTGATGCGTGTGCCTTTGCTAACAACACAACATCGCATGCAGTGTCCCTCTTGGGCTTTTGACCGTCGGGTGGAACCTAGACAACTGGAAAACTGTGGCCTGGTCAGATGAGTACCAATTTCAATTGGTAAGAGCTGATGGTAGGGTTCGAGTGTGGCGCAGACTGCATGAAGCCGTGGACCAATTTGTCAGCAAGGTGCTGTGCAAGCTGGTGGTGGCTCCATAATGATATGGGCTGTGTTTACATGGAATGGACTGAGTCCTCTGATCCAACTGAACCGATCATAGACTGAAAACAATTATGTTCAGTTATTTGGAGACCATTTTCAGCCATTTATAGACTTCATGGTCCCAAACAATTTGTATAGATTTATTTATTTAATTGCATGGCTAGGTCCCCCTGTCGGGCAGACCGTTTGCTGGGTGCCAGTCTTTCAATTTGATGCCACTTCGGTGACCTGCAGTCGATGAGGATGACAGGACGATGATGATGAGGACAGCACAACACCCAGTCCCTGGTGGGAGAAAATTCCCTGACCCAGCTGGGAATCGAACCCAGGCCCAGAGGATTGACAATCTGTCATGCTTACCATTCAGCTACTGGCGGCGGATGTTTGTATAGATGACAGTGTGCCATGACACCAAGCCACAATCGTTCGCGACTGGGTTGAAGAACATTCTGAACAGTTCGAGTGAATGATTTGGCTACTGAGATTGCTCCACATGAATCCCATCGAACATTTATGGAATATTACTGAGAGGTTAGTACATGTACAAAATCCTGCACTGGCAACACTTTTACAACATGGACGGCTATGGATCCAGCATGGCTCAGTATGTACGCAGAGGACTTCCAACGACTTGTTGAGTCCATGCCACATTGAGTTGCTACACTACGCTGAGCGAAAGGAGGTCCAACACTATATTAGGAGGTATCCCATGACTTTTATGACCTCAGTGTATATACTAATGAACTAAGATTTTCTATTAAGTTTTTGATTACATTGGGAGTGTGGGATGGGGAGTGGGGAAATCTGGTTGTCGATAGAAGAATCTAATAGCAAGTTTAGACCGACCCCTGATACTTAGTCTTGCCCAAACAATCATGCATTCAGGTTCGTATCTATCTCTGCAGATCTGAGTTTGTTGTTTACTGCAGCAAATACACCACTTCCATTTATTATTAGCCTATCCTTTTGATATGCTTAAATTTTTCCCAAACGTCTTACTGCTATCACTTTCAAGTTTTAACCAGCTTGCTGTAACTAGGATTGAGTGAGTTCCACTGTGTTTTAGGAATTCTTCAAATTCTGGGACTTTGTTGTGAATGCTTTGACCATTAACCAGAGGGAGGGTGGAGGGCATTTCTTTGGATCTTCAAACATCTTGCTTAAACTTGACAAGCAGCCAACTACCTGGGTAGCCAGTCTTTGATGTGTAGTGCTTAACCTGACCAATTAAGGGGACCGTACAGACCTCAGCCCTATGAGATGAGTATAGGAAGTCGCAGCCTACCTCATCACAGCTTTATTTAAAAGTCCATGATTCGTACCTTCCATTTGATTCTAAAGCAGAGATCCACAATCAGTTCTTGATCATTCTGAAGACTGTGAGTTGTGTTGAAATTCTGGGGCAAGACTGGTCTTCTCAACCTCCTTTGCTAGTCACTGAAATGATCTAAGTATAACCTTGGAGCCCAGAGGAAAGATATCATTTGTGCCAACAGGCACCACAGTCTGCATTTGGTGTTACTTTGTACCCTCAGCAGCTGCTGGAACCACCTGTTTCACATATTGAAGCAGGCACACTAAGTGCATTGGGTGTCCCATCTAATCCCTTGCTGCCATTTACCTAAAGGGTGCCATTAATCACCGTGTGTTCAAACTGGCGACATTTGCTGTTTGCTTACCCTCAACGCCGCACACAGCACATTTACCGACAGGTGAAATAAGTCTCACTGGTTCAGTTTCATTTTCAGTGGGAGATAGCACCTTGAACTTTTTGGTTTGGAGAAAGGTATAATATTTTGTGCTCCTTGGCCTCTGTCTCCCCTGCACAGGGAGCCTAGACCTACCACTGACGTGCTACTTGGAGTCAAGTGGTCTAGTAGTAATAGATCCTGTACTTGCTGTAGAAGAGGTGACATCCACGTGAGAGGATAGTAGTTTGGGTATCCCTGGTACATGAATATTGCTGAAACTGTATTAAACACAAACACTCCCAACACTAGACAGTAGTCAGGATGATTATCAGCTGCTTATGAACATAGACTAACTCATCCCATGCCCAAGAAAAGCAGTATGAAGCTGTATCACAGCTAGTGTGTACAGAAGAGTAAATAAATAAACAACTTTAAACAAAGTCTGCTGAGTCTCTTTCAATTTTTTAGTCCAATATGCTGTAAGTATTGTCAGTTGCCCTTACGAACTGAGGTGACTAACAGCCAAAAAGTGATATCTATTATGACAACAGAAAACTTTGGGATAAAGTGTACTGATTCTATGAAGTGTTTCTGAGGTTATAGTCACCCAGAAATAATGTTAATTTATGATAAATACAGGCAGTATACATGTCCATTAAACGAGAAAACTAAATGCAATATGTTATTTTAGTTACGTACTACAATTACTGTAAATTACAAACGCCAGTTTAGTAGAAAATATGTAATGCCCCACATTTGAAACTCCCCAAAATTCTTGAAAACATATATTTATTTGCCAGGTGTGCACTGAAATCTGATGTGTATGATTCTATTCTTTATTAATAAAAATTTTGTGAATAGTATGAGTTTTTGCAACATTTGCAAATGTTCCAAAAATAAATAATATACTATGATATACACAAGCCTTGACATAATCAATGAAAAAATATGCAAAAATGACACAAACAGTAAAATATTAAATCAGAAATTTTAAACCTGATGTATCTGGTGCATGCAGTATGAAGAAAGTATACTGGATGGATTACCAACACTAATATTGATAATTGAATTGCTGACTGTGTGTGTGTGTGTGTGTGTGTGTGTGTGTGTGTGTAAAAATGTGGTACACAAGAATAATCTATGTAGAGTAACATCCAATCAGAACGAATTTTTTTGTCCAAGGCTTTGACGACTTTGCGTAGTCAGTTATATTTTAACATGATAATTACATTTTATTTTGAAATGGTTGACTAAAGAGTAAATGCAACCGCATTCAGGTAAATTTTGGGTCCATTTTCTGTTTCTTTAATTTTTAATTGCATAGTTCAGTTGTGGGAAATAAGTGTTGTATTTCATCTTTATTAGAGAAGTTTTTAAAACCAGGGCCTTTTCAGTTGGTTGAACATTTGGCAATTGCAATTTTTAGCTTACTGTATACCAGGATTTCCCAAACTGTGTCCCATGGAACACTGGTGTTCCCACAGAAAATGAATAAGAGCTCTGTGAAAAACTGTCAATATCATGGCTATTTTTCCCCCTCACCCCCCCCCTCTCGACATTATGGTTACACTAAAACTTCTTTTTTTAAAAAAAAAAAAAAAAAAAAAAAGAGGTATGATTTGTGTGTTATTAGTTTTGATTTAAAATTGAAGTAAGTTTTTCTCCTTTTTAAAATTGTATTAATCTTCAAAATAAACTAGGTGTTTCATCAAAGTACCAGGATTCTCAAAGTGTTCTGTCAGAGGAAAAGTTTAGGAACCCTGCTGTGTACTGATTTTTGTATATTTGGGACAAAGTTACCTCAGTTAAGGGTAACATTGACCCAAAACAAAATTACAGATTATTTCTGAAATATGGCAGCCCTACATTGATTTCATCTTGTATGAGTATTAGAGACAGATATGGGAAAAGATTCTACTAGTACAATTCACTTACACAGCGACAAGAAGTCACAGTTGAACTTGTCAAAGATGAAAAATGCTACACGGCTGATAGTAGCTCCAAAACACTGTGCTTAGTAGTGAACCTTGGCAAACTGAATGGGCTGATTTTGATTTGAATCTGTTTCAGGGGCACTTTGGAGGTGTTTACTCATCCTGCGCCTCAGCCAACAGCAGCAAGTACGCCAATGCCTCCTCTGTCTGTTACACCCAGCATTGAAGATACAAGTGTTCCTCCATCTCAGATATTAATGACCTAAAGAGCCTTTGGAAGTCATTTAGTGTAAGAAATACTGCAGATAAAGTTTGGCTGATGTTCATAATTCATGATGCCCTTAACAGTTTTTATTGTACAAAACTGTGTTATGCAGTAAATATTCATATTAAGATGACGTGTTATTTAACAGCTGTTTACAAAAATAAAAATATCTGAATAACAATAACTTTACTATTGTTATAAACAATCTAGTAAAGTTATGTTATTTTTAATAATCTGGTGAGAAGCAACATTTTTTGTTTTTTAGTATGTGCAAGCATTATTATTGTGTAAAGTTACAGAATCAAATACTGTTGGTAAATATGTTTTATTATATTGGTCCATTGCAACCATTTCTCTACAGTCTCCATACACTGCTGGCCATTAAAATTGCAACTAGAAGGTGGCAGCATGCAAAAACTCTTGTATTGACAAAGTCTGATACCTGTTTGGTATACAAATGATTAGCATTTCAGTGCAACTTCACAAACTAAGTAAAGTTAGACCACCCAATTCCTTTATATAAAGAAATATTATGCAGTAGCTTTCTCATTCAGAAATTGCATTTTAATGTTGATTGTTGTTGAGAAATCGTGTTGTGCCTCATTTAAGAAGGAGAAATGTCTATCACTATGTGCTGGAAGTTAACAGCGGACACAATTGTGGGGCACCAAGATCACAGTTTATTAGTCCATGTCGCTCCTTGTGTTGGCTGGAGCCCTGCAAGTATTATGTGGATAAGGGATTGATATCTTCAGAGGGATCTCAGACTGCTGAATGATTTAAGTGTGATTGACTTTTGCTGAATGAATCATGTCCATTATCACCCAGTACTGCTATGGATCAGTTACACCATACACACAATGGCTAGTAATTACTCCATTTAACTGAGATTCACACCACAAAATATTTTCCAACTGCACATTTAAAACTTTTCTCTTGTACATTGAGACTGTCTCCTCTATATTGCACTTCCTGTGCAGCAAAGTGTGTGACACACTGTATCATATTTGCATAGTGTATTGTGTTGTCGTGGTTTCAAAGATGATCTTTAAATATGCTTCAAGTGCAAATGAAAATTCTTATAATGCAACTGGATAGATAAAAAATATACCCCCCAAGCAGCAGCAGGAGAACATATACATACAAAAGTATACAGGGTGAGTCAGGAGGAAAGGTACATGCACTGAGGGGTGATAGCATTAGTGATTGTGAGTAGAAGATTTCTTATGGGCAAATGCAATGTTCCAAATGGTTTCTGAGATAGAACACATGTAATATCACTTTTGTACGATTTCTGGAATAACTCGAAAGCTGCACCCTCCAGCGAAAACATGTCGCTGTACAAATTTAAACTACATTCAGTTTCCTACAAAAAAAGGACCTATTCATGTTTCTCTAGGACTTACAGTTTGCACAAAGACAGTGCGAGGATATTGAAAATCTGACACAAAGCGACGTGCATGCGCTGTAGCTTAGGTACTCTTTGTAGTCCAATTTGATGTAGTTTCCCGACCTGATGGAACACAAGTGTCCTGCATCAAACTGTTTGTCTCAGCTTCCTCTACACTTCCATCATACGTTGTGCACAATAACAGTGTTTGAATAACACAGAAAATAAGTAACAAAGTTTCATTACATACATTCTATCTCGGAAACCATTCGCAATAGGGCATATGTCCATATGAAGTTTTTTGTTCAGAATCACTTGTATCATCACCTCTAAAAGGCTGTACCTTTCCTCCTGACTCACCCTGTATATGCAAGCTTTTGGAGCCATTGGCTCCTTCTTCTGGAAGAAGGGTTGAAGAGGAAGGAAGAAGGGTGAAGGAAAAGGACTGATGGCGTTTAGGAAAAGGGGCAGAGTTTGGAAAAGTCACCCAGAACCCTGAGGCAGGGGAGACTTATCAGACGGAATGAGAGGGAGAGAGAGTGATTGGTGGGGGATGCAACGGATTTTTCTTTCTTTCTCATCCCATTCTGTAAGTCTCCATGCCTCGAGGTTCTGGGTGACTTTTCCAAACTCTACTCCTTTTCCTAAACCACACCAGTTCTTTTCCTTCAGCCCTCTTCCTTTCCCTTCAACTCTTCTATCAGAAGAAGGAGCCACTGGCTCTGAAAGCTTTCATACATAATACCTTTCATACATGTGTTCTGCCGCTGCTTGGTGAGTAGATTATTTATGTATCCAATTACATTATATTTTCAAAAAAATGATTATTTTCATTGATGTAACATTAATCTTTGCATTAAAAACTGATATTATTTCCTGAAAACCACATTAATACTCAAACACAATTATGATGCCAACGACACTCTAATGCTATGTCAATATTTTTAACTATTTGTGGGCAAAGTGCAAAGGCTTGCATAAATTACTTCTACACACATCAAAATAATAAATTTCAGCAGACCATGAATTAATAGACTTTTGAGGGATTTCGCTCTGAAATGGGTTCATACGATACAATCCTGCTCGTGAAACGCAGCCATCCACACGGGCCACCTGTTACCAACTCCTGGACACTAGTACGTCCTCTCTCTCCGAAAGCTGCCAGCGATCGCACGCTAAGGACTGTGACCCCCTCTGGCGATGCGCCAGAGGAAGAAGAGCACAGCTCATTCTGGCATGCAGGCATGTCAGTTGTTCTGAGTTATGTCCTGCCTATGAAACAGTACCTTGTGCTGTACGTGATGATGTTGATGAAATATACTTGTGGGGTCTGTCTTTATGATTTGTCCAACATTGCTCCACAAGGGCTCTGCATCTTGCCGCTTGTAAATGTCTGTGCACATATTTAAAAATCGTTGCCTGCGCATCTTTTGTATGCAACATTCTAAATTCAGCTGATTTTTTGACCATGTTTGCGAATTCTGGCAGACGCTGTAGCAGGCGAGACAGTGCATCTGCAACATTATCCTGCCCTCTGATGTGGTGAATTTCAAAACTATACTTCTGCAAAGCCACCATCCTTCTTGATAGGCTTGCATATAACTTGCACAACAGTAAGAAACTTAACACCTGGTCATCACAAAAGACGTTTATATACTTGCCATATGCAAAATAGTGGAACTTTTTGAATGCCCACCCAACAGCTAAAGCTTCCAGCTCAGTGACTGTATACGCTCTTTCACAGCCTGATAAGATTCTACTTGTGAACCCAGTAATACACATTTCCACGTTTCCTGGCACTTCTACGTTCTGGAAAAGCCATGCATCCAGTCCACAAGTGGATTTGTCTTTTGCCAGACAGAAATCTTTAGTCATATCAGAGTGCTGTAATATATGTAATTACACTAGAGCTTGTTTGATCTTATCAAATGCTTCTTTACGGGAATCATTCCAGCACCAGTAAGCAAATTTCTTTAGTAGACTCAAAAGTGCATAACTGTTAAGTAATTGTGCTGGCACAATATGCTTAAAGAAGGAAGAGGGTTGGATGAACACTTTTAATTGTTTTCTTGTTCTTGGGTACAAGAAGTGTGGTGCGAGTACAATCACCTGTACAGAAATTACACGGCCCAGGAACTTTATAGCTGTGATTCGATGTAGTGATTATAGCTGTAGCACTGTGTCAAGCAGTGCAATGAATATGCCTGTGCTTACATTCGAAACAAATGATAAAACTTTACACTGGTAACTCCTCCCAACAAAAATAAATGCAGTGTATTTATGTGAGGGCTCAGACAATATTATCTGCAAACACGGATCAATTAAGCTTAAGTACTGTGCACCGAAAAACTTTTGGATCTGTTCATCCAAGTTCTCAGGTCAGGTTCTTATTGATGTCTCGTGAATTGAGCACCAAACATATGCTACCATCTGCTTTAGCTACTGCAGAGCAAGTAAGATGCCTATTACTCTCCATTCTAACATTTTGTGAATCTCTCTCATGACAGCATCTTTGTGTGTCCACTGTACAGCATATACAGTACAGTGCGGCAGAAGGTCTGGTGATCATAGACTTGCATGTCAAAAATGTATTGTCTGACAAATCCAGGTTTCTCTGAGAATACTCCATCATATTTATACAACAGCTCAGCAAATTCTTTACATTATGTAGTACTCAAGTCATCAGATTCTGATACCTTGTCTTTTATAAGACTGTTAATGGTTTTCATCTCTTTATTTTGGTTGACCACATAGCTAGAATGACTATTTTGCACTGATCATCGTGGAAGAGGGAAATCTTTATTTTAATGGCAATACTTACTATGGATGTCTACATTCTTATTTTAATTCCAATGCTAATTCTTCTCCATGGTTCATCAGTTGAAACAACCCACATGAGATGTCTATTTGTTCGTTCCTGTCTTGCATAAACTCCCAGCCCAGGATCACAGGAACCAATAAGTGATTCATTAACCCTTTTGTGGTTGATGTGTCACAGTAGGTGTAAAACTTTGCTTCTGCCATTTTGCAATAGATAGCAATAGCGGCAAGTGGGGTTCAGCTGGTTGGTCATAGGTGTAATACAATAAGCTTAGGCATCTGTAAACATAATGCCATAAAAATATTAGTCGATTTATGATTGCGTCATAAGGTTGTTCTCGATTAAGTATGTCAACTTATGCACACATTTCTCACCAATTGCGGGAAGTTTTAATTTTCTGCTTTAACATGAAGAAATCTGGATCTGTGGCTCTTAAAATGCTTAGTAAGACCAATGATGAGGGAACTATTAGTGGAAAAACATGTAGAGAACGTTTTCAATGCCTTAAGAACGGTGATTTTGATGTCGAAGACTGGAATGGTGGTGGAAGACAGAACATTTTCGTAGCTACTGAAACAGACAAAGACAGTCACAGGACATCATTATCGAAAGCAAATGATGCGTTCGAGCCCAGCACTGATACACAATACAGCGATAGACACATAAAGATAATTATGCAGCAGGCTAGTGCTCGACCCCATGTTATAAAACCTGTCAAAATATACATGGAAACATTGAAATGAGAAGTCCTATCACTCCCACTGTATTCTCCATACACTGCTCTCCCCGACTACCACCTTTTTCGATCAGTGGCATACAGTCTGGCTGACCAGCACTTCCAATCATATGCACAAGTGCAAAATTGAATCGATTCATGGATCCCCACAAAAGACACTCAGTTCTTCTGCCATGGGATTCATATGCTATCCGAAAGATGGGAGAATGTAGTGACCAGCGTTGGGAAACACTATGAATCATAATTTTTTTGTCAGTTTTCCAAAATAAAGCCCCAAATTTCGAGAAAAAATGGTGAAAATAAAGTTGTAGACCCAGTATATGTCCCAATAACTGAGCGCGAATTTGAGTGTTGGGATATATGTTACCCAGCTCTGCACAGCGCTGCCATCTATCAGCTGAAGATAATGCATCTGTTATAAACACTGAAGAGGTAGGAGATCAAGATATATGTGATTCTGGCAGTGACTGAGGTGATGATATTACATCTTTTTAAAACACTGTGATTCTGTGTAAGGAGCCACAATTGAAAGTAGATTTCAGCATAACAGACAGTGAATGTGTTTATTTTGAGAAACTTTTTTGCAAAAACATTATGGAACACACGTTTGCAAACAAATTTACATGCTGCTCAAAAGAACAGTGTCAAATGGAAAGAAATAATTGTTCATGAAGTGAAGGCATTCATAGGCATGCTCATAATAATGGGTATCCATCAACTACCAGTAGCTGACAGTTATTGGAGTTCAGATCCAGTGTTTAAGGGAGTTCAGTTTCAAATGTCATGACACTGTCAAGATACAAGAAAACCGCACAGAACCTACACTGCAATGACAATAATGTTATTCTTTCTCCTAAAACAGATCCAAACTATGACAAACTTTATAAAATTAGACCCATTATTGCAGCACTAAACAAAAACCCTTTGGCAGTGTATGAGCCATCTTCTACATTAACAGTAGACAAATAGATGGTGCCATTCAAGGGATGCACATCTCTCAAACAGTATATGCCCATGAAGTCAACAAAAAGGGGCTACAAAATTTGGTGTCGTGCAGACTCTAAAAGTGGTTTTACTTCAAATTTTGAAGTGTACACTGGGAAATCCAGCACCCCAATACAAGACTTCAAGAATTACCAGATGTGTGAGCGAGTAGTTCTGGAACTGTGCCAACAATTTTTTTACACAGGCAGAATCATTGTTTTCGATAATTTCCTTACAACTTACACGTTGAAGAAAGGACTGAGACCATGGCCGCTATAGCTGTGGAATTGTAAGAGGAAACATGAAAGGGCTACCACAAATATTAGCAAACAAAAAAAGTGCATAAAAGTGGAGAGTTTCAGCTTGCTGTGAAGTGTGGTATAGCTGCAGTGAAATGGCAGGACAACAAAACAGTTTGCCTTCTTTCTACATAAAACAATCCAAAATATGTCAAATTTATTGAAAGGAAGCTAAAAGATGGCTCTAAGGTAACTGTATCCTGACCTGAAATAGTACATCATCATAACAACACGATTGGCAGAGTTGACCGATTTGATCAGCTACATAAAAGATATATGATGGGCAGATGATCTATAAAATGGTGGCATCGACTATTTTGTTTTTTTGTTGATCTAGCTATTACCAACTCTTATGTACTGTATCAAACACAATGGCAGAAGACAGATCAGTTAACCTTTCGCCTCAGATTAGTAAGACAACTGATCAATGGATATTCATCCAGGAAAAAGAAGGGTTCAGTGCCCACTTTCTTTCCAGTAAAGAGAGGAGTTTCCAATGTGCCAGATTATGTCCAGCTCATGAACATAGGAACCCTGTACCGAAAGACAGTGACACTAGGAAGCGATGCAGATTCTGCAGTGCAAACTCTAAAGAGAAGAGAACAAAAGTTGTTTGTACTGCTTGTGGTGTACCAGTATGTGCCATACCATGTTTTTACAAGTTTCATGGCATGTAAGATTCTGTAACTTTTAATCACCTTTCATGAAAATTGAAATATAATGAATATTTTTTACACTGGCACTAAACAAATAAAGGATTACATGCATGTACAATTTGTAGTTATTTTATTCCCTGCAAAAGCCTGTTTATGACTAAAGAACAAAATTACAAAATCACTGTCAACAGAAAAGGTATCCCGCACTGGTTAGTGCAACATGTGTGTTCCACTTCCTAGAACTAAAAAAATATTTTGGCAATGAAAGTATAATAATGGGATTGAAAAGAAGCCATTATCACCTTAATATTTTAAAAATCTGTAAGAAAATGAATTTTAACCATGAAATGGTTAACAGAAAAATGCAGTTGATACTCCTTTTCCAAATATAACTCAACCTGCACCTGGTACTTAATGAGTTAGCTTTTTGTACGGATTACACCTACCACTTTGCAGTAAATGAGGTAAATGTTTTACCTGGTTTCCCTGTTTAAAGAAACATGTGCCCATAACTGACGTGGATGCATCACTCTCTATTATTATCTGGATGCCTGTACCATTTATTGAACCATCAATGGCAGCTTGTACTACCTCAATTTTCTCCCTAGCACAATTACAGGTTTCTTCAGACAGCTCCTCCTGCAAATCCTTTCCGTCATTGCACCATAACATGCATAGGTCTTCTTGTTGGCCAGTGCCTTCATTTAGTGCTGTGGCTGTCTGATGAAGGCCTACAGAAGTTACGTAAAGTTTGACACAAGCTGTTGTGCATTTTTCTCGGCATCTGTCACATCTATAATACACATGCTATGTGTTGGGTTTTGGTCCTGTTGCGCATTCTACTGCAGCAATTGCTGCTGCTGATAATTTCCAAGGTACCAGAATAGCTGATACTCGATTTATTTGTTGTTGTTGTGGTGGTGGTCCTGCATTAGGAATCCATCCACTTGGTCTTTGGTTCTGCCATGGCTCATGTTTTTATTATGTTTATTGTTGTTATAGCCATTGTCATACCTTCTTTTCCTGGCAAAGCCATTGCTACAACCATTTTGATTATTGTGGTAAGTATTACCATTGCCCCTGAACTGTGGCCATCTTATTATGATTCAAACTATGGTTACCTGCATTCTGTGACTTAAAAGGTACCATTCATTGGATACCAGCATTCTAGTCATTAGCATGATTCCAATTATTTTTAATATTAGACTCTTTTGAAGCATTATTATCACACGACTTCTTAGCATCTTCCTGTATTAAATCTGGTGAGTCTATCACAGGTAAGAAACTTTCTACACTCGTGTCAGGTACATTCATCAATTTATCTATAATATTTATTGGCAAACATGCCTCAAGTACTTGCAGTACATTTGTATGCAAGACAGGCTTGTCCCAGTACCTCGTAGGGCTAATGTATTTCTCGATATACCATCTGAGATTTCCATGTTGGGATTGTACAGTTCTGGACTGCATACTAATTTTCTTAGATGTTCTTGTACATAATGTGACCAAAAACATCCCAAAAAGCTCTTTCAAATTCCATGAGTGTATTACACATTTCTGATGTGGATAGTATCCATGATAGCGCATCTCGAGTTATATGCGATATTGCAAACTGCATGTTCTGACGTCCTGACCACGACCGCGGTAGCACAGTTCTAAAATTCCTTATGAAAACTACTGAGTGAATATTTTTCTTACCATCTTCATTAAATGTTTGTAAATGTCTATGTTTTACAAGGCTTTCTTCTTGCATAAGATTTGTCAATGTAGTCACCCCTTGTTCACATTCCTATGTAGTTCCTGATACTAATGATTTCATGACCTCTTGTCATTTCCATGCATGGGTTCATAAACCGATTGTGATAAAGATGTATTTCCATACTGTGATGCAGCATTGGATACATTCCCTTGTTCAGCATTGTTATCATTATAAACTCACTGTTAGGGTCCTACTACCTTGTATTGCCTATTATTTTGCCATGCTCAGAAAGTAGATTGTAACATACTTCAAACATTGACTAACTCCTCACGCAAACCTTGGCAGGTTTCTCCCTGACCAAGGTAACTTTCCCATTAGCATAGTCTATTTCCTGCTTGATTTATTTTTCAATAGTCTCCTTCACACCTGAAGGTATTTCTTTCACAATGGATGTGACTTCCTTAACCAAATTCTTTGGCTTACTTTGTGCAAGCTGTATGTTACCTACATCAGTACTTAGTTTTTCAACCTACTGCGATAAGCCCTTGCAGCTTTTCTGCACAAAGTTACCTCAGTTTGCATCTTATCCAACTCTCCATTTAGAGCATCAGTGATGGTTTTATCTCTGGCACCTAATACCATATTCATTTTCCTCATGAGTAGTTAGAGCTACATTTAATTGCCCAGCTAACTCCTTCTCTGTTAATTTCTGTCTCTTTTTCCCCTTTCCTCTTCCATAAATTCATATTTCTTATTCTTTCTTCTTCCACAAGTTCTAGCTTCTTAAAGCTGGGCTTGCTTCTCCTCGTATTCTTGTTAATTAAAGCCTGCTTAGCTTCATGTTCTCATTCCAGCCTAGCTTGCTTTTATTCATGCTCTCTTTCGCTTATTTTTAACTTCAGATATAAGAGTGAAACTATGTCTTCTTGTAGTTTTGGCTGTGTTGAAAGGTCAGCTTCCGTGCCCCCATCACAGACATACTAGCAACAATTATTGCTGTTGAACATAATATGTGTATTGCTTCTGCCTCCTGATTCTTGTTTAGTAGCAATAGCAGTTTGATCTATTTCGTACTTATTTGCTTCCTCTGTAGAACCTGTTAACAGTGTGTCATCTGTTACAATCTCAGTTTCATGAACACCTTCCTGTTGGTCAGCATCATGAGTCCTCAACATTATTATCTCTGTGCTTTGGCCTAACTGTATTTTCAAATTTGGATAATGCTTTACATGTTATCACACAATAAATACACAACATAATATTAAACACAAATACATACACAGAAATTATCAAAAAAACCACTTGCTGGCATTTGTCGGAACAGTATAGCAGCTTATTACTTTCGCAGTTGCTACTTGATACACTAGTCACACTTTGTTTATTTATGTTCTGACAAGTTAAAACTTTTAATAGTGCATGTGTCATAGTACTGTTGGTAAATGACATGAAAAAGCACACACACGCTTATCTGTGTCAGCCTGCAGTACACTATGTCAAGTAACAGGGTTGCCACAAGTTCTGGAAATCAGGGAACTGCAAACATATCAGGGAAAATTTTTTTAAATAAAAAGGCACTAGAAAAATCTTGTTTTTGTCTCAGTAGATGAAATGGTTTGTTTACTGAGATGTCATGCGTCATCACTGGTTGGTTGCAGCTGAGAATGTGCACCGTTTTCCTACTCCCCTCCCCTTCCCTTCCTACCACTCCCTCAGCTTGCAATCAATGCTGCCACCACTTCTTGCCGCTAGCGTAGCAGCTGCCGATGAGAGGCAGGGAGTCACGAGGAGTGGTTTGTTTGAATATGATTCTCAGACATTGTTGACAGAGTGGCTGGAGATGGTGGTCATGTGTGCATGAGTTGAGTCTGAGTGATTGTGTGAACGTGTGTGCATTCACGTTTTCTGCCAAAGGCTATGGCTGAAAATTTAGTTGTGAGAGTGTGATTTTCTTTTCTCAGTGCCTGTCTGTGGCTCAGCGGTTATCTTTATGGTGAGTTGCTACCTATTGATTCTAAGAGTATTTGTACAAGTTATCTAATGCATGGACTGATCACCGCGGCCTCATTTAATCGACATGCTGTCTGTGATGTGTGGATTCCCGCAATGGGCCAAAATCGCAGGCCATTTCTGTGGATCTCTTTAACAGATCAGGCCTGCCGATCTGAAAACCAGTGCAGGTCCTGCCCATCAGATGTAGTCTGACTGATGTGCCCACAGGCCGGGTCTGTTTGTGTGTAGCATAATGCGGCAGATTTTCGCGGTTTATCCATGGACCTGGACCTAGGACCAAGGTGCTCCTCGGCATACCAGAGGCCACGGGTGATGGATTTCAGGAACTGTTACTGTCTCACTACAATTACATTGTACAGTGCGGCATTTTATAGACATTTTATTTATTTTAGTACATTTTGGCACTTCGAAAGTAGTTTATATACGATGATCATCCACAAAGTAAGTTCCGTTTCTATTTCTATCCACTGCAGCGCTATGATCACAGTTCCGCACATGCGCAGCAGTTACACTGACTCAAGATGAAGACATGTAGGTCATTTTCAGATCGCTGCTGTCAACGTGTGCTTTGTAATGCTTCTTTATAATGTCAGCCGTAATTGAAAATTCCACCACAGGTGAAATCAGATCTGTGACTCGTTTTCTAAATGCAAAGAAAGTTAAACCAAAGGAAATTCCTCAGCAAATCTGCAAGGTTTACGGACAAAAATGCTATGGGTGATTCAATTGTTAGAAGATGGGTCAGACTGTTCAATGAAGGAAGAGATCAAGTGCACGATGAAGTATGAAGTGGACGCCCGTCTGTAGTTACTGATGAACTGGTTCACACAATTGAAGAGAAGATTTAGCACAACAGCAAGTTTACACTTAATGCCCTTGTTATGGAAGTTCTGCAGATCTCACAATCACTAATTCGTGAAATTGTTACTGAAAAACTGAAATTTCAAAAACTTTGCTCACTTTGGGTACCCAAAATTCTTACTGAATAACACAAAAAACAACGGATGGGCAGTGCAATTCAGTTTTTGACATGCTAAAATGAAGAAGGCGATTGTCTTCTTCCTCGGATAGTCAAGGGGGATGAAACTTGGGTATTGTATGAAACCCCTGAAACAAAACTGCAATCAATGGAATGGAGGCACACCACATCGTTACTGTGAGACCATCAAGAAATTGCGCTGCACAATACAGAACAAGCGCCGAGGATTACTGTCAAAAGGTGATGTTTTTTTCCATGATAATGCCCGACCTCACACAGCAAATGTGACCAAACAACTCTTACAGGAATTTCCCTGGGACGCATTTGATCATCCTCTGTACAGCCTGGACCTCACTCCTATTGACTTTCATCTGTTCTTACACCTAAAATCTGTCTTTGGTGGCCATCGATGATGACAAGCTGAAAGATTTTGTTACCATATGGTTGAATACACAGGCAGCAATCTTCTATGAAGAAGGTATACAAAAACTTTTGCCACGCTATGAAAAGTGCCTACAAAATTTCGAAAGTTATGTAGAAAAGTAGTTTAACAGTTTTAGATTTTTGTACAATAAATATTTTCTCTGTATCTGTACACGTTTGTTTTACCAAACGGAACTTACTTTGTGGACATACCTCGTATTAGAAATTATTGACAATAAGAAGATGAAAATGGTAACAGTCACTGGTGGTTTGTATGCTATGTACTCATATTTCCCAAAAGAAAAATCACACAATACCTGTAAAATAATAGACATAAAACATAGGATAATAACCAACAATAACGAACATAGTAGAACCAACTTTTTATTGGCTGTTTCCTATAGTGTTGGTTTACACAGCTCTTCTCTGCTTTATACACTTCTTTCAAGAAGCCTACTTTTTTTCTGAGGTTATACCTGAAATCAGTGAAGGTATTTTAAATCTGTCTTGCAACTCCAAGGAAGTGCATATTTTTGTCACCAGATGTGATTCATTTTGTGGAAATAAAACAACAATGATTTTAATGAAACACTTATACCATTTGGCTTGCTTTCTCCATCTAAAAGCAGTTCATTACAAAAGATGTTGATGTTAGAACTTAAGATTTTTGCTCATGTGTCTTCACTTACCCTTGAGATCTCAAACTTTGTCCAGGAAAAATGCTAAAACTTGTCTGGAAATAAGGAGAATCTCACTTGGGATAACTTGTGGCAACTCTGTGTAATTTTTACGACAAACAAATCCACATTGTTATTTGTACTTGTCAAAGCTTTCTTTCTTGTTTCTTGCATCTCAATAAAGATTATTTAATACTGTACATAAAAGTGTAAACATATCTTCATCAGCATAAAATACATCACATACCCTTACATACATTTATAGATAAATTCTTTTATCAACCCTCACGTTCTGGAGTGCTAGTGTGACGTGTCGTATCATGTTCGCGTAATGTATTGCATTGTGGTTTCATTGATCATTAATTCTTGCATTAAAAACTGATATTATTTCCAGAAAACCACATTAATACTCAAACATACATATGATGCAAAAAATTCTCTGATGCTATGTCAATATTTTCAACTATTTGTGGGCAAAAGCACAAAAGGTATGCATAAATTACTGGTGCATACTCAGAGTAATAAATTTTGGTAGAGTAGCAATTAATAAAGTTTAGAGGGATTTCACTCTGAAATGGATTCGTTTGTATGTAAAGGTGTATTACACTGTTGCTAACATTCACTTTGCAATCAGCCTGTATTTTTAATTAATATTCCATGACTGCTGTGTTGGTGAAAATGGTAAGCCTAACACACTCACCAGCACATATCCAGGATGACCACTGTTTTTACGAAAAAACTAAGAAATTTTGTTACTAAACATTTACCTCTTAACCTTGGATAAAGACTGAATGAATTTTTTCATAGTAAGTTGGTTTGAAGAGCCATAATTGACAAGAATTATTGAGGATGATAGGAATGGCTGCCAACAATAAAGGACTGAAGCTACATAAAACAATTTTAAATATCTCAGGTGACAGCACTATATTACAAATAAAAGAAGTTTTTATTTAATTAACAAATATGCTGCTGTATTCTGAAAGCACTTAAGTAAATAATTCATATAATTACTGTTAACAGACCTGTATCACAATCATGTCCAGTTGAGCCAGCGGTAATCTTAAGAGAGCTAGAATCAATCTTTGTTCACTGGACAAAAGAAGGAAAGAATAGCAATTATTAGCCTTTAGTAGTGAGAATCGGAGATCATACAGTCATATTTAATTGTTCGTCAGTGTTGCTGATCTCCTTTTACCACTAGCTTTACACGATTTCTTTCATTTTCTACAGCACTTTCAGTTTATCACAGAGATCAAAAATTATTCCCTTGGTTTTTCAGTAAATACTAACCAGAAGACAGTATAGGTGAAAATCTTTAATGAACCATGTTGTGCAAAATACTCTAAAGCCCCTATTGACACGTTATCTGTCTTGAAGCACCCCTATCAACCATGGACCAAGCTGAGGTGGGGTGGGGTGGTTTGCATGCCTCAGCGATACAGATAACCATATTGTAAGTGCAAGCACCATGGAAGTACAGCCCTGAAGAGGGGCAAACAGCCTTTTCAGTAGTCGCAGGGGCAACAGTCTGGATGGATGATTGACTGACTACTGATATTTGAACGACCAAAAGCAAGGGGAAACTAAGCCCATTATTTTCCTTGAGTGCATGCAATGGTACAGTATTGTTAAATGATGATGACATCCTCTTTGATAAAATATTCCAGGGGCAAACTAGAACCTCATTTGGATCTCCGGGCGGGAACTACTCAATAGGATGTTTTCATCAGAAAAAACAGGTGTGGCATTCTAGGGACCATGGTATAGAATGTTAGCTCCTTTAATTAGACAGGTAGAATAGAAAAACTAGAAAGGGAAAAGGATAGGTCGAAGTTGGATATTGAAGGAATTAGTGAAGTTTGGTGGCAGGAAGAACTGGACTTTTGTTCACGTGAGTACAGGATTACACATACGAAATCAAATGGGTAATGCAGGAGCAGGTCTAATAATAAATATGAAAATAGGAATGTGGTAAGCTACTATGAAAAGCATAGTAAATGTAATATATACCCAAGACTGACATGCCAACCACAGCAGTGCACGTTTGTATGCCAACCAGCCAGGCACATATGATGAATTTGAAAGAATGTATGAGGAAATTAAAAAAATATTTGAATAGTTAAGGAAAAAGTTAATTACACTGGGGGTTGCTCTTTGCAAATGGCTACACGTGTTGGGCTATGTTGGCAGTGAAAAGATCTAGTAAGTTTCCTTCTTCCCTGCACAGAAAGGGAGGTTTGCTTACCTCATATCTTCTGAAGTTGTCTTGATGTCCCCATCGGTTTTCTTCTCCACCAGCTGCAGGTCTTAACATGTGAGCAAGTGTTGGACATGTTAGCAGCACTAGTTGTTCTTTGCAAATTGCAAGTCGAGGGCTCTGTCAGCCAGTTTGCAATGAAAAGATCTAGCAAGTTTCCTACTTTCCTGGCTGGACGGAAAGCGAGGTTTGCTTTCCTTGTGTGTTCTAAAGTTGTTTTAATGTACCTATTGGTTTTTTTCTCTGATGGCCAAAGATCCTAACATGTGAACAACGAACAGTGAATAATGGAATGGTAAGTGGGAATATCTCAATGCCTTTACAATGAAAGCCTCAAAGTATAGAATCACCACCTTAATCTCAAAATCAGGAAAATGAATTGTTGTTATAATAAGTCATTTGAGAGCCAGCCTGAAAGCAATGTATTCATCAAAGATTACAGATCTAATTGTCATTTATCGGACACCATGAAAGTTCATGGAAATATCACCACACAATATTGATACACTGTAGAAGATTGAACAAAATCATTTCCCAATGCCGGTTAAAACTTTAGTTCACTTTTGATAACACAGAATAGTCACCCATAGCAACAACATGTTGCCAGCACAGATACAAATGTTAGACTGACTGATGAGGTAGCCTAACTGTTTCGTGCCTGCCTGTTCAGGGTGCTCTTGCAGCTGGCTAATTCAATCAGCCAATGATTTATAAGATTAAATGGAATATTTAATTAATCTTTGAGTATGAATTTAGAGTTATTGAAATCATAATTAGAAAGCTGTCTGTGTGAATATCATCAGCATAGTTGGAAATTAGGCAAATATTTTGACAATAACTATATATGATCAAAGTTAGGCCTACATGTATGCTGCAGAGATTAGTAGGTGAACCAAAGCTCTCGCTGTATGCTCCACTACAACACTGACTTTAGTTACACCACCTGTCTCATGCTTTATGAAAATCTGCCACTTTGTAGGATGTGTAGGTCTACCAATCTTAAGTGCTTGCTAAGTCACAGCAGTATGAATCTTGAAATGTGGCATAAATATCACAACAGGAGAAAATATAAAAAGGAGAAAATATAAAAATGAAGCAGGCAAAATGGAATAAAGGCATCCAAAAAAAGGGAGATTAATGCAAAATGGCTAAGCAATAATGGTTGGAGGAAAAATTCAAAGCTATAGAAGCACATGTATAAATAGGGGAAAAATAGATACCAAAGGGTAACGAACTCGCAGGCAATATTATAGAAAGGGAAGAGGAAGTGGACGAAGATTAGACAGGAGAGACAACACTACGGGAAGAATTTGACATAGCATTGAAAGACCTAAGCGAAACAAGGTCCCTGGAGTAGACAGTACTCCCTCACAATTAATGATATCCCTGAGAAAGCCAGCCATGACAAAACTATTTGACTTGGTGGGCAACAAGAATGTAATAATTGCATTCCCAAAGAAAGCAGCTGCTGACTAGCTCACACCTTGCAATATTGCATTAACATTGGGAGACATTCCAAACCTGTCAATTAAAATGCAAACAAAGCAGAAAACTAAAATAGAACAGAGGAGTATATGGCTGGCTCATCCATTATAAGAAACACAGGTTAGCTAGCCACCCTGAAACACATTAAAATTGTTACCCTAAAATTTTAGGGAACAACTTTGACATTGCACAAAACTTAGTAAGTTGTACCACATTCATGCCATTGTCATTTAAAATAGAGGGCAAATCATTTGATGAATGAGCTGCTATGTTCTAATCTGTACACAAAATACAGTCTACTACATTGTGAGGCACCATGATCTGCATGCCACAAGAACCACAAATTGCAGGGTCTTCTCATAAGAGAAAGAAGACATGCGTGAGGGGGTTGTGCCCCATCCTGTCTGTGTGGCTGGAAGGATACCATAGCTGAGTTCTGGACTTCACCAGACACAGGTTGTTCTCTGTCACCTCCAGTCACTCACCTTACCATCAAAGCATGACTCTCTTTTTTTTTTTTTTTTTTTTTTTTTTTTTTTTTTTTTTTTTTTTTTTTTTTTTAGGGCGCAAAACTTCTATGGTCATTAGCGCCCAGCCCGTGACGTAGAAAACAGGAAAAAAACGAAATTTAAAATCAGCAGCAATGGAAACAAAGTCAGAAAAGTTGAGAAACTAAAGGCAGCAGGAATGCTTAAAAGTCCACTATAGAAAGGGGTTGGTTGTCCCCCAAAAAAAAACTTCAAATGACTGACGTCATTTCACTGTCTCTAATAAACTGTAGAACGCGGTCAGCTGAGCGCGTGTCATCTGCTAAAATCGACGATAGATCAGGCGATAGCTGTAGACGGGAGCGTAACGGATTAAAATAGGGGCATTCAATTAAAAGGTGTCTGACCGTCCACAGCTGAGAGCAGTGGGGACAGAGTGGGGGAGGATCACCGCTTAAAAGATGTCGATGACTAAAAAGACAGTGCCCTATCCGGAGTCGGGCTAAAATTACCTCCTCCCGACGAGATGACGACGGGAGGAAGAGGTCCAAGCGCAAGGAACGGCTTTCACTTCCCGCAATTTATTGTGGGGAAGTGTTGACCAATGCGCATGCCATAAATGAGTAACTTGGCGACATAAACCGCTCCATACATCGGTAAACGGAAGAGACTGAAGAGCTGGCCGAGGAAGAGAGACTGCAGCCTTGGCTGCTATATCGGCCGCCTCATTTCCACAGATACCAGCGTGTCCCGGGAGCCAGAGGAACGCCACTGAGACGCCCCCCAGGTGGAGCAAGCGCAGACAGTCCTGAATCCGGTGGACCAGAGGGTGCACAGGGTAAAGAGCTTGGAGACTTAGGAGAGAGCTGAGAGAATCTGAGCAGATTACGTACTGTATCTGCTGATGGCGGCGGATGTAGTGGACAGCCTGGAGAACAGCGTAAAGCTCCGCAGTATAAACCGAACACTGGTCGGGAAGCCGAAAGTGATTTGGGGTGTCGCCAACAATATAGGCACTCCCTACACCTAACGATGTTTTCGAGCCATCGGTGTAAATAAATGTGGCTTCCGTCATTTGTGCACATAGAGCAGCAAATGCCCGACGGTAAACAAGTGTAGGGGTACCATCCTTGGGAAATTCACATAGGTCTCTGAGCAAGTCGATCCGGGGACGGTGCCAAGGCGGTGCTGTACCCCAAGTTGTCAGGAAGGTTTTAGGAAAGCGGAAGGAAAGAGAATGGAGCAGTTGACGGAAGCGGACTCCCGGAGGTAGTAGGGAGGAGGAGCGGCCTGCATACCCGACATCAAAGGAGGCGTCGAAAAAAAGGTTATAGGCTGGATTAGCAGGCATGGAAGACAGATGGCTAGCATAACGACTCAGAAGGACTGCCCGCCGATTGGACAGCGGAGGTTCAGCAGTCTCAGCATAAAGGCTTTCCACAGGGCTGGTGTAAAAAGCTCCAGACACTAAACGTAATCCACGGTGGTGGATAGAGTCGAGACGCCGAAGAATAGACGGCCGAGCAGAGGAGTAGACTATGCTTCCATAATCCAATTTCGAGCGCACTAAGGCGCGATAGAGGCGGAGAAGGACCACCCGGTCCGCTCCCCAAGAGGTACCATTCAGGACACGGAGGGTGTTAAGGGAACGCAGACAGCGAGCCGAAAGATAGGAAACGTGGGAGGACCAGCACAGTTTTCTGTCAAACATAAGACCCAAGAATTTTGCGACGTCGGAAAACGGAAGGTTGACAGGACCTAGATGTAAGGAGGGCGGAAGAAACTCCTTACGTCGCCAAAAATTAACACAAACGGTCTTACTGGGTGAGAAACGGAAGCCGGTTTCGATGCTCCACGAGTGGAGGCGATCGAGACATCCTTGAAGACGTCTTTCAAGAAGGCTGGTCCGTTGAGAGCTGTAGTAGATCGCAAAATCGTCCACAAAGAGGGAGCCCGAGACATCAGGAAGGAGACAATCCATAATTGGATTAATGGCGATGGCAAACAGTACAACACTCAGCACGGAGCCCTGGGGTACCCCGTTTTCTCGGGAGAAAGTACGGGAGAGAGTAGTGTTCACCCGCACCCTAAATGTGCGCTCTGCCATAAATTCGCGAAGAAAAAGGGGCAGCCGGCCTCTAAAGCCCCAAGAGAACAGTGTGCGGAGGATGCCTGTCCTCCAACAGGTATCGTATGCTCTCTCCAGATCAAAAAATATTGCTACCGTTTGGCGTTTCCGGAGAAAATTGTTCATGATATAAGTGGAGAGAGCAACAAGATGGTCAACAGCAGAACGATGCTTTCGGAATCCGCATTGGGCTGGTGTTAAAAGACTGCGGGACTCCAGCCACCAAGCTAAACGGTAATTCACCATACGCTCCAAAACCTTACAGACACTACTCGTGAGAGAAATGGGGCGATAGCTAGAGGGGAGATGTTTGTCCTTTCCAGGTTTCGGAACGGGAACGACAATAGCTTCCCGCCATCGCCTGGGAAAGGTACTGTCGGTCCAAATTCGATTATAAAGGCGAAGGAGGTAACGCAGGCTATGGGTTGATAAATGCAGCAACATTTGGACATGGATACCATCCGGTCCTGGGGCGCAGGAGCGAGAAGAAGAGAGTGCATGTTGGAGTTCGCGCATGGAGAAAACAGTATTGTAGCTTTCGCGATTTTGAGAGGAGAAAGCAAGATGTCGCACTTCCGCTGCACGTTTCTTCGGGAGAAACGCTGGTGGGTAATTTGAAGAGCTCGAAATCTCAGCAAAGTGCTGACCCAATGAGTTAGAAATTGCGACGGGGTCCACTAAGGTATCATGCGCGACAGTGAGCCCAGAGACCGGGGAGAAACTAGGCGCGCCTGAGAACCGTCGAAGCCGACTCCAAACTTCCGAGGAGGGAGTGAAGTTGTTAAATGAGCTAGTAAAGAATTTCCAGCTTGCCTTCTTGCTATCGCGGATGACGCGACGGCATCGCGCACGGAGCTGCTTATATCGGATACAGTTGGACAAAGTTGGATGGTGACGGAAAATGCGAAGAGCACGTCGCCGCTCACGTATTGCGTCACGGCATGCCTCGTTCCACCAAGGAACTGGAGGGCGCCGGGGCAATTCGGAGGTGCGTGGTATTGAACGTTCCGCAGCTGTGAGAATAACGTCGGTAAAATGTGTGACCTCATCGTCGACGCTGGGAAAGCGACGGTCATCGAATGTCGCTAGAGACGAAAAAAGTGTCCAATCGGCTTGGGCAAACTTCCAGCGTCGCGAGCGCATATATGGCAGTTGAGGCTGCAGTCGAAGAACACATGGAAAATGGTCACTCGAGTGTGTATCATCAAGGGCGAACCATTCGAAGCGCCGAGCTAGCGGAACAGTACCGACCGCAAGGTCCAAATGGGAGAAATTTGCCGTGGAGGCAGACAAAAATGTGGGGACCCCAGTGTTGAGGCAGACTAGATCCGCTTGGTGGAAGACGTCTAGCAATAGTGAGCCACGTGGACAAGGATGTGAAGATCCCCAAAGCGGGTGGTGGGCATTGAAGTCCCCAACCAGCAAATAGGGGGGTGGAAGCTGATCAAGAAGATGAAGGAGATCAGCTCGTGCCATTGGTGTAGACGATGGAATGTATACCGTACAAAGAGAGAACGTGTATCCAGAAAGGGAAAGACGGACGGCGACAGCTTGGAAGGAAGTGTTTAAGGGGATTGGGTGATAATGGAGAGTATCATGGAGCAGAATCATGAGTCCTCCATGGGCTGGAGTGCCTTCAACAGAGGGGAGGTCATATCGGACAGACTGAAAATGAGGGAGAACAAAGCGGTCATGGGGACGCAGCTTTGTTTCCTGAAGACAGAAGATGACCGGCGAGTAGGATCGTAAGAGGATCGACAATTCCTCCCGATTGGCGCGAATGCCGCGGATATTCCAGTGGATAATGGACATAGGGTGAACAGAAATGGAGGAACGTCACCAAGGGTGCTGTCAACTCAACGACTGCTCAGAGCTTGCGACCGACAGGATGGAATGGCATTCAGTCGAAGGCAGAAGATCCTGATCCATAGGTTGGTCAGGAGCAGCTCCTGCCACCAACGATCGGCCAGTTGACCGGCCACCAACAGTGCGCCTCGGCGACACAGAAGATGGCCGAGGGCGATTTCCGCCAGGTGGTGCTGTAGATGGGACACGCCTTGGCGGAGAAGGAGAGGAACTGTGTTTCTTCGTAGCCTTCTTGGAGGTATGTTTAGATGAAGGAGGAACCGATGGTTGTGAAGTTGCAGTACGTAAAAACTCTTCACGAGAATGCTCTTTTTTTGAAGACTTGGCGTCTGACTTTTGGGCTCGAGATTTAGCAGAACCCGACGAAGGGTGAGCCATAGAGTGGGCAGGCGAAAGAGGTGAGGTTGAACGGGCGATCTTTGCGCTGGCCGATCTGACGACCGTGGTACTAAATGTGAGGTCGCAAGTCTGCGTGGCCGCCTCCTTTGTTGGCCGAGGAGAAGCAAGGACAGCGCTGTATTTTCCTTTCTGAGGCATGGTGGGCTGTCGACTGGCGAGTAACTTCCGAGCAGCAAAGGTCGACACCTTTTCCTTCACTCTTATTTCCTGGATCAGCTTTTCGTCCTTAAAAACAGGGCAATCTCGAGAGGAAGCAGCGTGGTCACCCATACAGTTGATGCAGCGAGGGGATGGAGGTGGACAAGCACCCTCATGGGCATCCCTGCCACACGTAACACATTTGGCCGGATTGGAACAGGACTGGCTGGTGTGATTGAACCGCTGACATCGATAGCAACGCGTAGGGTTCGGGACATAAGGGCGAACGGAAATTATCTCATAGCCTGCTTTGATTTTTGATGGGAGTTGAACTTTGTCAAATGTTAAGAAGACAGTGCGGGTTGGAATGATGTTCGAGTCAACCCTTTTCATAACCCGATGAACAGCGGTGACGCCCTGGTCAGACAGGTAGTGCTGAATTTCTTCGTCAGACAATCCATCGAGGGAGCGTGTATAAACGACTCCACGCGAGGAATTTAAGGTACGGTGCGGTTCCACCCGGACAGGGAAGGTGTGGAGCAGAGAAGTACGCAGCAATTTTTGAGCCTGGAGGGCACTGTGTGTTTCCAACAACAGGGTGCCATTCCGTAGTCTGGAACAAGACTTTACAGGACCCGCAATTGCGTCGACACCTTTCTGAATAATGAAAGGGTTGACCGTGGAAAAGTCGTGACCTTCGTCAGACCGAGAAACAACAAGGAACTGTGGCAACGATGGAAGAACCGTCTGTGGCTGAGACTCAGTGAACTTACGTTTGTGAGCAGACATAGTGGAAGGTGAGGAAACCATTGCGGAAGAATCCCCCATGATTACCGGCGTCTCCGATGGCGCGCTCCTCCCTTGTGGGGGCCCTCACCGAGGGCACACCCGCCTTAGGTGATTGTTCACACCTCAGGTCACACCTCCCGACAAACGGACGGAGGGACCAATCGGCACTTTCGGAAGGTATCAGCTCGGGTAATCACCCCTCCCTGGGCCTGGCCTTTACCAGGGGGTACGTACGTGTCCTACCTGTCTACCCGGGGCGGGGAATTACGCGTTACCCCGTCACCGGCTACGCATGGAAGTGCGTGGGTCGGCCTTCAGACACGCACAGGGAGGAAGAAAGAGAAAGGGAAAGGAAAGAAGAGGGGGTCTCAAACGCCGCAGCGGAGAAAAGGGTAAAGAGAAGAGGTAAGGAAAGGAGAAGGACAAAGGAAGGAAGAAGACATACAAGCAAGGAAGAAGAAGAATGCGGGACATTTACAAGCGTCCGTCTCCGGACGTAGGCGCAAACCATGCTCCCAGAGGGGGAGAAAGTGAAGGAAAGAGCCAGAGGTGAGGGGGGGGGGGGGGGGGGGTGAAGACAGGGGATGGGGAAGGATGCGGAAAGGGAAGGTATGCAGCCCGGAAAGGAAGGAAGGCCACATTAGCTCGGGGCCCCGTGCTCGCTACGCACGTATCCACAAAAGAGTTGTGGATCCCCTGGGGGGAAAGCATGACTCTGTACCTCAACAATGAGATGATAGCATGCACTATATACCCTTCTGATTTGCCACCCATCAGAAACACACCATCTTCCCCAGCCTTTGTGAGTGGAGACAGCCTCCTGGATATCCTGGATTACTGTATATGCTGGGTGCAAGTGTTTTAAAGAGTGACGGGCACTCGAGTGTCAGAGCAGATGAAGAATTTAGCAGGTACAGCACATCGCTTCTGCTCCAATGTGTTCAAGATTGTGTATAATTTTAGTATCAAAGACAGGGAAGTCTTGAGGCAACTGATTCTTGATGACACAACCAGGCAAAACAACAGAGCATCCAACGGAATCCCTCTTTTTTTGACCAATATGTAAATACAGCTACAATGTAGTTGTCGAACTCATTTAAAAAAGTGCAACCTCTCCTGTACTGCACTAAATCTATAATTACTCTGGGCCTCTGCAGCAATCAGGGTGGCAGTTGGTTAAAACACTGGATTTGGGCTCATAGTTGCCCCACACCAAAGGCCTCCAGGTCATACTTCACACAGATTCCAAATGGCCTCGCTCTTTGGTATCTGGAGAAAGGCATTACATAGCTGGAGAAGCAACAGTACGATATGTTGGTGAATCTGGAGCAGCAAGGAGCTTATTTACTTGATGTGCCATGAGGAGTTGTCACCTGGTGATACAGGTAAGTGGCAGTTCCCCAACACAGACATTGGTATGGGGCTGGTCTTTTGAGCACCTATGGCCAACCTGATCCCCTCATGGTGGATAGCATCATTGATCCTGTGGCTAAGCCACTTTATATATTCAGTGCCTTCTGGGCCTTTGCATTCAAGTCTTTTAGGTGTGTTGTAACTACAACAGTCTGGAATCAAAAATGAGGCCTAGAAACCTTACAGAGTCTTTAAAGGGTAGAATGGTGTCCGACCAGAAAAATATTAGCTGCTAATGACGCACCATGTGCATCAGGAGGGTGACAGAAAATGAGTGTCCAGACTGTGCAGAGATCAACCTTCTATGGGATGTATTCATTACACTTCACAAAATGGACATCGTCAACATTCAAGAAATGTTCAAAACAAACCACCAACTTGCTCCATGAAAACTGAATGAAAAATGGCACACACAGTGACCACAGCTGTTCACACCATTGAGATCGAAGACGAACTTCTTGGGAATTACAAACTGTGCAGGATGTTCAATTGGGTATCCACTTTTAAAGACTGCATATAGAATCATATTGGTGTAACAGGGTGATGAAAACTGATCAAATGTAATGGCACACAACCAAATAGCATATCATGAAACTTGCTGTCCTTTAAGATGTAGCTGCAGACAGTGTGATAATATGTTTTATTGACATGGAAAAAACAAACCTCTGGAAGCTGAATTTGTCAACTGGTTCCAGCTGGTATGAATTGCAATGTCACACTCTTTTCTGGATGGATAGTTTGCTCTAAAGGAGTACGATTTTTATACGCAGAACAGGAATCATGCAAAACAGATTTATTTTGACTAGTTATTGGCCAAAAGCAGTAGTCATACAATAGCTGCAGTTCTCTTACACCCATTTTCTCATACTTGTTTGCTGTGATGTAAAAATTCCTTACTGCCCTTGCAAAACCACACACATAAGAAAGAATTGAAGGGGGCAGAGCACCTCAAACTTCTCGCAGCACAATAAATAACTTTCCGGGCAATCTACCATCCAGATTAACAGTCAGTGTAATTGTATATGTATGCGTTAAGGCATTCATGTTAGCCGATCTTGATACAACTCTTGGTATCTCTTATATCTAGAGTTTCTTTCATATGCGTTTCTTCTTCAAATCCCAGAAGGTCAAAGTCGAAAACAAAGTCAACAAATTCCTTACTGAACAATGGGATAAGTTTGCTACTCTCAACTACAAATTTTCGGACTGATCACATAGTTTCCTGTGCATCATCAAGTTGATGTTTTGTTTGAAATTTTATTATCTTATGTCTACCAGTTCTGTGGAACTGTTTAAAGTTATGCAGCCATCAACTGCTTCCCTTGAAATAAATGTAATGCATCTCATGCGCAATTTGATGTGCATAACACAGTCAGTCAGATCCTGTAAATTGTTTCAAGTACCCTTGAAATGCACAAACACATGCTTTTGTAAGATATGTGCCTTGTCCTCCCTTGAATATCCACAGTTTTTCTTATGCACTACACCGTCATACTGCTGTGGATTTATTCGCAGTTTGTACATAGTAAAAAAGCAACTATGTTGCGGATAATCTTCCATGTACGTAATTATCTTTAGCATCTGCTCATTGGACGATTGTCCTTTACTACGTTTCACTGGAAACGGGATTTGTGGCTCCCTGTCCGGCTAGGATGAAGAACTACATGGCTTGACACCTGTTGCAATATCACTTTCACTTGTTAAGCATGTATCGTCGTTATTGTACTCCTCATGTACAGTGTCCACACGGTCGAGCGTATGCAACACTACACATTCCACTGACTCATCTTGCAGAAACACTAATATTTTGGCTGCCACTTCTTTCCCAGTCTTTGAAATTCCTTGGGTTCATTTCTCGCAAAATGTGAACTTTGGCAACTGTTGTTGCATATATAATCTAATGTTTGCTTTGTTTATGGCTGCCATCACTCTGCTTTGTATCAACACCGATAGCACTGTAGCACCGTTGGGAATATTTGCCTACTAAGCAGTTCAACTATGCTCTGAAGCCTCGTGCTGTGCTCACCGTTGGATACCTCCAGTCCCATCACCTGCTGTCATTAGCGGCCAGTATTGTGGTTGCATGATAGACAATATGTGGGGCATTGGATGCCATAAACATCACTGGCCTTTTGTGATGTTTCATTCAAGGGTTTCCTTGTTGGATAAGGACTGAATGAACATGGGAAGATGGCCACGGAATCCCCATTGGTGGAGATGCCCTAGAATAATGTGTCTCTAGGTAGTGTCATGTGTCTTAGTGATGTCAAAGAAAATAACTGTACAATGCTGTTTACATTAAGAAAGCCTGCTGGATAGCCACCTATGGCAGGTTGTGGTTGCCTGCTATGGATCGATATCTCCTGCATCCACAATGGCAGTGGCTAAGAAGATGCCTGTTCTCTAACATCCACAACAGATCCGGTTAACCATTCACTCCAAAGACTTCCCTACACACCTTGTTAAGGTGACATTTGAATAACTACTAGGACAAATTTTGTCCTTTTCAGGCTTTTGGAGAGGTATCAAAATTGTCTCCCTCCATGAGTTGAGAAATTAGCCTGTCTGGCATATCAAATTAAAACATTGTAAGATGATTTCCTTGGACACCATTTTCAAGTTCTGCAGCAGGATGTATTGGATTTGGTCATGACTTGGTTCAGTGTCATGAGCCTCAGACAGTGATGAATCTATCTCCCACATGGAGAAGGAGCAGTTGTAGGACTCTGAATTCTTGAACCTTATGTCCAAAATAACCCTATCCATGATGGCATCATGACGGAACACTCGCCGTAGCGGCATAGTCATCGCAAAATGCTCTGACATCATCTGGGCACCGTCTGTGGGTGCTGTTTGCAGATACTATTTTCAGCACCTCTGCTATAGGTAACCCACTACATTTACTAGAAATCCTTCTGTTAGCTTGCCATACTGTCATAGAACAAGTGGAATAGTTTAGAGAGTCCAGGAAATTTTGCCATCATCCATGCTTGCTCTCCTTGAGTATGCGTCAAGCCTTGGTTATTGCCAATCAGAAAACTACACCATTTTCTACCACTGGGTGCCATTTAAAACATCGCAGAGCCGGACACCCAATCCAGATTGCTGAGCAGCATGCATCGTTCTGCCAAAGTACAGGCTGCCTCCTAAGATGACCTGGGGACTTCAGGATGGATAAGTTAGTGGCTTGGAGGATCACTTGTGAGATGTGATCCAGCCATTCCTGGATACTGCCTACCTTCAAACACAGCCAGCTGGTTGAGCAGCATCCAGTTATCTCTGCTGATCATCCATCTTGGTGGCACCCGTTCAGACAGTGTTCCATCCAGTAGGTGAAGCCTGAGAGGGGGGCGGTCACTGGAATGAAGCCCATCAGCAACTCCCCTCTCAGCTGAATCTGTATGAGCCAGGGAGCAGAAAGAGAGGTCAATGGCTGAGAATGACCCAGTATCAGTGTTGAAATGAGAAGAATTACCTGTGTGGAGGATGTGAAGGACACTATAAAATGTGACCCTTGGGGGGACAAGTAAAGTGAAAGCCCCATAATACATTATGGACAGTGAAATTTCCCAGAATGAGAAATGGGCAGAGGAGTTCTAAAAGTGCTCTGAGAGCATCAGACTCTAGTGCTACCTTTAGCGGCAAATACAGAGAGCAGATTGTAATCCATTGACCCACATGAACTTAGTGGCAACTGCTTGCAGGTCAGTAACTAGGAATAGAGCAGTGGAATGGTGTGTGTTACTGTCAAACACAGTGACCCCTGCCTTGGTCCTTTTCGCAGTCAGGTCAGCTTTGCAAAAGAAGGTATAGCCCCAGAACACAGTCATCAGTGGCTTTAACACGTGTTTCTTGTAAACACTAGCACATACATTTGTGTGCTAGGAGTTATAAGTTTCAGCTTCTCAACATACATCATGAACCCTTTGATACTCCCACTGTAGTATGGGAGCCAGTTATCAGTGTGTAGTTTGCAATGTGTGGAGTCTCAGTCCTGGGGTGTGATGGTGGTCCCAGGGAGACTTTATATTCCATTCGCTCTGAAGACAAATTGTGAGCATTGTCAGTCAGAATATTGTCTATATGGTCTGGTGGTTTAGGACTTGTCTTCTTTTGTGACTGATGCTTTCCATTTGCTTTCTTTGTCAAAGAAGGTGTCATAGTAGTCACCGCAGCAGTACAGTTTCTGGAGCCTTTCATTTGAGGTGCTGGAAGACGCCAATGTCAGCAAGTGTGGCTTTTTCCTAAGTCCTGGTGTTCTGGGAGAAGCTAAGGGCTCTGGAAGATTAGCACCGTTACAAGTGCACTGACAAACACAGGTATTAGTGCTGACACACGCAACCTCTGTTTTGTGTAGTTGCATCAGCTTTCGGAATAGCCTTTTTAAGAGCTGTAGGTAAAGAAGTAGTGAATACAGGAGGCTGCACGGCTTTATAGGTTATCTTGGCCTCAGCATACAGGGTATGCTTTGATGTTTTCGGCTCCTGTATCTTCCCTTCTTCAAGGAAGACACTGGAGTCCACATTTCAGACAGGGTGATCCCCAGAGCGAAAGTGACTTCTCCCTTACTTCCTAGAGTAGCATGTCCAAAGCATTGGCATTGAAAACAATACATCAGCTTTGAACATAATCCCAAACATTTAAATGAAGGAAACCTGTCTTGACGTGCTCTGTAAGTTTAGTGTTATTAAAAGTAAGGACAAAGGAGTCTGATTTACTACCAGACTGCCATCCACCCATTTCATTATATTTTGAATGCCAATGTTCTTAAGCTTGCTCAGCTTTCATCTCTCTTTGGGAATATCTACCAGATCTGCTGTAGTTCATAGTAATATGTAACTCAGTTTTGGCTGCATATTCCTTGAGTCATTTAGCTTTCCGGAGATTCATTACTTGTGGGACACTAAAAGCTCCAACCAGCTGTGTCTCATTCCACAGCCACTTAACAGGTTTTGAAGTGCCAGCAATGCCGTCTAAACCCTTTTGAATGTAGAAACATGAAACTTCCTCATAGTGCCCCATTTCCTATTATAAAGGGACATCCTCCTCTAGCATTACTTTTCCTCAACAGTAGTTGTCAACACCAGTATTATTTTTCAAATTTTGGACAGGTCAGTATCATCTCAGTTGCTTTTCTGAGAACTTTCATATAATTTTATACACAGTACGTTATATTTCAGGCTGAAATTTATGAAAAGGAATTACTTAACAAAATATTTTAGTTTCGATGTTATAATCGATAAGTACTAATTGTGAATGTACAGTTAAAAATTGTTTTTTTAAAAACATTTGAAATTATGAAATATTTGCGCACTTAAAATTTCTATTGTTAATTTTGCAATCCTGTACCATTTAGTATGTTTATTTGTGGATTCATTAATGAAATAAGAATCGAAATTAAAGCTAGTAGAAATTCATTTGTTAATAAAAATTGTAAACCTTTTGGAATACTGTTCTTTCCACAGAGTGAGGGAGTCATAAGCATGCCTCTGATGTGATTGGACGTAATTTTTGTGTGAACAATGTAATTTCGGCTTTGCTAATGTGAAAAATCAAAATACTGTATGATACATTAAAATGTTCATTGTAATCTTCACTCCTCTCAAATCTTCATAAAAGACTTTAGTGTGGACAACAGATGGAAGTAGGAAGGATGGGGGTAGATAACACTTTTCACTACTAAAAACACATTCTGGCCAGCAGTATGTGTTCTGTTAGAATAAACTGCAGTACTCTGAATAATTTCTGAGTCAGAAGCCCTCTTGTTACACTGGCTGTTGATACCGACCAGCTGTACGTCCATTCTGGTGGAGCTGAAAATATAAAGTTTGAAAAGTCCATCTCAGTCCCATGAGCAACTAGGAAAATATTGGTCCAGTCCCACTTGCCTGGCTTAGCCTTATACAATTGAGGTGCAGCAGTCTTCTCAGAGGTTGGATGTTAATAACTGTTCTGCCTCAACTGCCAAGTGTCTCACCGGTGGGTGCACACCTTGAGATTTTCTTTTTATAGAGGTTTTGACCATTTTTGCAATTTGGGTAGCTAAGCCAAGATCCCCCATCCCTGTGACACAGAAAATTCATCCTACATGCTGCACAGTGGTCACTGAAGCGTGCCCATAGCTTACTGTTACAGAGGACTGGTGGCACTTACTATCCACAGCTCAGGAAATCATGACTTGCTAAGCCTGTACCCAGCAAATGAATACTGAAGTCCATGAGGTGCTTGCCATTTTGCAGGAATGGATGGGGGGGGCACATGTTGCTTATCAATGCCATGGATGTGGCGAGCAGCATGTACCCCCACCCCCCTACCTGCATTCGTATACTTGGAGAAAGCTTTTGACAATGTTGAATACACTCTTTTAAATTCAGAAGGTAGCAGGGATAAAATACAGCCTGTGCAAAAAACCAGATACCAATTATAAGAGTCAAAGGTCTTGAAAGGGAAGCAGTGGTTCAGGATTGTAGTCTATCCCCATTGTTATTCCATCTGTATCTACAACTACAGAGGTACTCCATAAGCTACCATCAGATGAGTGGCAGAGGGTACCCTGTAGTACTTGTCATTTCCCCTCCTGTTCCTCTCGCAAACAGAGCAAGGGAAAAAGAACTACCTGTACGTCACTGTATGAGCCCTAATTTCCCGTATCTTATCTCATGGTTCTTATGTGCTACATATGTTGGTGGGAGCAGAATCGTTCGGCAGTCTGCCTCAAATGCCAGTTCTCTAAATTTTCTCGATAGTGTTTCTCAAAAAGAATGCCGCCTCCTCTACAGCGAATCCCATTTGAGTTTCCGAAGCACCCCTGTAATACTTAAGTTTTGTTCGAACCTACCAGTAACAAATCTAGTAGCCCCCCTCTGAATTGGTTTGATATCTTCCTTAAATCCGACCTGGTATGAATCCCAAACACTCAACTGGTACTAAAGAATAGGTCACACCAGTGTCCTATACGCAGTCTCCTTTACAGGTGAGCCACTCTTTCCTAAAATTCACTCAATAAACCAAAGTCGACCATTTGCCTTCACTACCACAGTTTTCACATGCTCATTTCCCTCATATCACTTTTAAATGTTATGCCCAGATATTCAAACAACTTGACTGTGTCAAGCTGGACACTAGTAATACTGTATCCAAACATTACAGGTTTGTTCTTCCTACTCATCTGCACTAACTAACATTTTTCCACATTTAGAACTAGCTGGCATTCATCACATCAACTGGAAATTTTGTCTAAGTCGTCTTTTATCTCCCTACAGCCACTCAACTTCAACACCTCACTGTACACCACTGCATTATCAGCAAACAAATGCGGACTGCTGCCCACCCTGTCTGCCATATCATTTTATGAGAACGACAGCGGTTATATCACACTTCTCTGGCACACTCCTGACAATACCCTTGTCTCTAATCAACACTCGCTGTCAAGGATGATATACTGGGTTCTGTTATTTAAGAAGTCTTTGAGCCACTCACATATCTGTGAACTTGTTCCATATGCTTGTACGTTTGTTAACAGCCTGTAGTGGGGCACCCTATCAAATACTTTCTGGAAATCTAGGAATATGGAATCTAGCCTGTTGCTCTTCATCCATAATCCCCAGTATATGAAGTGAGGACTAGGCAAGCTGAGTTTTGTATGCATGAACAATGCTTTCTAAAACCATGCTGATTCAATGACATAAGCTACTTAACCTCAAGAAAGTTTATTATATTCAAACTGAGAATGTGTTCAAGGATTCTGCACCAAACAAAAGTAAGGAATATTGATATGTAATTGTGTGGGTCCTTTCTTTTACCTCTCTTATATACTGGAGTCACCTGCACTTTTTTCCAGTCATTTGGGACTTTATGCTGGGCGAGAGATTCACGACAAATGCATAGAATACTCTTTGTAAAATTAACCTGGGATTCAATGGACCTGGTGATTTATTATTTTTCAAGTCTTTAAGTTGCTTCTGTACACCGGGTATGCTTATTTCAATCTGTATGTTGAGCAAGTAATAAAAGAAACCAAAGAAAAATTTTAAAAAGTAATTAGGTTTGCCAAAGACACTGTAATTCTGTCAAAGATGGCAAAGGGCTTGGAAGAGCAGTGAATGGAAGTGTCTTGAATGGAGGAAATAAGATGAACATCAACAAATTAAGTCAGATGATCCCGAGGGAATTAGATTAGAAGATGAAACACTGGTGGTTCATGGTGTGGGTTCCTGTAGTCATGTCCTATGAACCACGGGCAACGTATGAGTGGCCAAGTAAGTGGTCCCGACAGTCGGGATACCAGTTACTTTGGAATAAGGCTGGGCATCTCGGACATATTCTGAGTCGTGGTCACCTTTGTGCTCATACGGCAAAGACTACCAAATCCACCGGTTAGTCCCTCAGCCGTTAGGGGTAAAACCGAATGGGACTCGGGGCAAGTAAGGCTAGCAACCTGCTTCCCTGGTATTTTAAATATGATGCTGGCAACAATCAGAGCAAAATGCCTTGGACCTTTGGAGGTGACGGGAGTCCCACCTCTAACTGACAAACCAGGGACTCCTAAGATACGACTTGGCAAACAAATGGTAATGAGATGGGGAGCTATTAATATCAATGGGGGCTACTCTTGGAAGAAGGTAGAGCTGGCAGAGGCTGCAAGTAAGATGGGGCTGGACGTTTTAGCTCTTAGTGACATTCGGGTAAGGGGTGAGAAAGAAGAAGAAGTGGGAGAATACAAGGTCTACTTGTCAGGAGTCAAAGCAGGAATAGCACAATGGGGTGTAGGGCTTTACATCAGGAAAGAAATGGAATCCAGCGTAGTTGCAATAAGGTATGTAAACGAACGACTGATGTGGATAGATTTGACAGTGTCTAGCAAGAAAATTAGGATTGTGTCAGTATATTCGCATTGTGAAGGGACTGATCAAGATAAGATGGATAGTTTTTATGAGGCACTCAGTGATGTAGTTGTTAGAGTAAAGGACAAGGACAGTGTTCTGCTCATGGGTGATTTTAACGCCAGGATTGGAAATCGAACAGAAGGGTATGAAAAGGTTATGAGTAAATTTGGAGAGGATATGGAGGCCAACAGGAACGGGCAGCAACTCTTGGATTTCTGTGCCAGTATGGGCTTAGTAATCACAAACTCCTTTTTTAAACATAAGAACATTCACCGGTATACTTGGGAAAGCAGGGGAACCAGATCTGTCATTGACTATATAATAACAGATCAGGAATTCAGGAAGGCTGTGAGGGACACACATGTATTCAGAGGATTCTTTGATGACACTGATCATTATTTAATCTGCAGTGAAATTGGGACTGCGAGGCCGAAAGTGCAGGAGGTCAGGTCCATATGTAGGAGGATAAGAGTGGAGAAACTTCAGGATAAGGAAATCAGACACAAGTACATAACAGCGATCTCAGAAAGGTACCAGTTAGTTGAATGTAGTCAATTACAGTCATTGGAAAAGGAATGGGCAAGGTACAGGGACACAGTACTAGAAGTGGCTAAAGAATGTCTTGGAACAGTAGTGTGTAAAAGTAGGAGGAAGCAAACAGCTTGGTGGAATGACACAGTCAAGGCAGCCTGTTAAAGGAAAAAGAAGGCGTATAAAAAATGGCTACATACTAGAACTCAGGTAGACAGAGAAAGTTATGTTGAAGAAAGAAAAAAGCCAAACAGATAATTGCAGCATCCAAGAAGAAATCTTTGGAAACAGATTGGAGACATTGGGTCAAGCTGCTGGAAAACCATTCTGGAGTGTAATTAGCAGTCTTCGAAAGGGAGGTAAGAAGGAAATGACAAGTATTTTGGACAGGTCAGGAAAACTGCTGGTGAATTCTGTGGATGCCTTGGGCAGATGGAGGGAATATTTTGAAGAGTTGCTCAATGTAGGTGAAAATACGATCAGTAATGTTTCAGATTTCGAGGTAGAATGGGATAGGAATGATGATGGAAATAGGATCACGTTTGAGGAAGTGGAGAAAATGGTCAATAGATTGCAGTGCAATAAAGCAGCTGGGGTGGATGAAATTAAGTCGGAACTCATCAAGTACAGTGGAATGTCAGGTCTTAAATGGCTACACAGGATAATTGAAATGGCCTGGGAGTCGGGACAGGTTCCATCAGACTGGACAAAAGCAGTAATCACACCAATCTTTAAACATGGAAACAGAAAAGATTGTAACAACTACAGAGGTATCTTTTTAATCAGCGTTGTGGGTAAAATCTTCTCAGGTATTGTTGAAAGGAAAGTGCGAGTATTAGTTGAGGAGCAATTGGATGAAAATCAGTGTGGGTTTAGGCCTCTTAGAGGTTGTCAGGACCAGATCTTTAGCTTACGACAAATAATGGAGAAGTGTTATGAGTGGAACAGGGAATTGTATCTATGCTTTATAGATCTAGAAAAGGCATATGACCGGGTTCCTAAGAGGAAGTTATTGTCTGTTCTACGAGATTATGGAATAGGAGGCAAACTTTTGCAAGCAATTAAAGGTCTTTACATGGATAGTCAGGCAGCAGTTAGAGTTGACGGTAAACTGAGTTCATGGTTCAGAGTAGTTTCAGGGGTAAGACAAGGCTGCAACCTGTCTCCACTGTTGTTCATATTATTTATGGATCATATGTTGAAAACAATAGACTGGCTGGGTGAGATTAAGATATGTGAACACAAAATAAGCAGTCTTGCATATGCGGGTGACTTAGTTGTGATGGCAGATTCGATTGAAAGTTTGCAGAGTAATATTTCAGAGCTAGATCAGAAATGTAAGGACTATGGTATGAAGATTAGCATCTCCAAAACGAAATTAATGTCAGTGGGAAAGAAATATAAACGGATTGAGTGCCAAATAGGAGGAACAAAGTTAGAACAGGTGGACGGTTTCAAGTACTTAGGATGCATATTCTCACAGGATGGCAACATAGTGAAAGAACTGGAAGCGAAGTGTAGCAAGGCTAATGCAGTGAGCGCTCAGCTACGATCTACTCTCTTCTGCAAGAAGGAAGTCAGTACCAAGACTAAGTTATCTGTGCACCGTTCAATCTTTTGACCAACTTTGTTGTATGGGAGCGAAAGCTGGGTGGATTCAGGTTACCTTATCAACAAGGTTGAGGTTACGGATATGAAAGTAGCTAGGATGATTGCAGGTACTAGTAGATGAGAACAATGGCAGGAGGGTGTCCACAATGAGGAAATCAAAGAAAAACTGCGAATGAACTCTATAGATGTAGCAGTCAGAGCGAACAGGCTTAGATGGTGGGGTCATGTTACACGCATGGGAGAAGCAAGGTTACCCAAGAGACTCATGGGTTCAGCAGTAGAGGGTAGGAGGAGTCGGGGCAGACCAAAGAGAAGGTACCTGGATTCGGTTAAGAATGATTTTGAAGTAATAGGTTTAACATCAGAAGAGGCACCAATGTTAGCATTGAATAGGGGATCATGGAGGAATTTTATAAGGGGGGCTATGCTCCAGACTGAACGTTGAAAGGCATAATCGGTCGTAAATGATGATGAAACACTAAACGTAGTCGATGAGTTTTACTGGTTTGGCAGGAAAATAACTGATGTTGGCCAAAGTAGTGAGGACATAAAATGTAGACTGCCAATGGCAAGAAAAGCATTTCGAAAGAACAGAAACGTAAACATTGAATATAAATTTATGTTTTACAGAGTCCTTTCTGAAGGTATATGGAGTATCGCCTTGTATGGAAGTAAAATGTGGTCAATAGACAGTTTGTACAAGAAGAGGCTATAAGCTTTTGAAACATAGTTCTACAGAAGAATGCTGAAGATTATACAGTCATAGCTAATGAGGAAGTACTGAATATAATTTGAGATAAAATAAATTTGTAGCACAACTTCAGTAAATGAAGGGATCAATTGATATGTCGTATTCTGAGACACCAAGAAATCATAAATTTGATATTGGTGAGGGGGGGGGGGGGGGGGGCAAAAATTGTAGGGTAAGACAAACAGATGAATGCAGTAAGCAGGTTCTAATGAATATAGGTTGCAGTAGTTATTCAGTGATGAAGAGACTTGCGTAGATTAGAGCACCATGGAGAACTGCATTAAACCAGTCATTGGACTGAAGACCACAACACATTCTGAAGATGGTGTGTGGAGTTGGCAGGGGTGTTTTTTAATGTCAATACTACATGGATTTTCATGTACACCCAAAACAGCATGTTCTATGGTCAGTCTAAAAATTATCTTTGATAATCAATGTGTAAGTCTGTTGTAATGCCAGCAATAAATTTCACTGAAGTTCCTGCTTACCAATATCGTAAGTATTGCTCTGAAAGTGTGATGATTTTTTCTGTTACTTTTTTTTCAATTTTTTTGAACACTGATATTGTATCATCTGTATATAAGTAAATTATAATTACTTATTTGTAAAACCCAATGTTTGCTTACATGTATGCAGAGTTCTGACAGGTTTTCCTTTGTCTTTTGTTTTAATGGAGTGTTTTCATAATTTTCCTTTCAGTAGATCTGACTCGTTTCTTGTGCATCTGCACCCTGCCTTTGCTTTTCACATAATTTTAAATCATTTTCAGTTTTTTGGTTTTAGATATTCTCAACAGATTCCTACTAGAATTTCTTTCAACTTTTGTTTACTGATACTCCAAAATGTGCAACTGTTGTGGATTACTTATTCATTACTTGCCAATTTTATATGGAAATCTCTTCACATTACTATATGTACAGTTTTGATGCTCTGAAAAGTTGGAAACTGATGAAAGCACTACTATGATTCACCTCAGACTTATATTCCTTTTTAAAAATTTTTATTATAAAGTAATTTCCCTCCCACAAAGACATCTCCAAAGCACCCAACAGGAAACAGTAATCTGGTAAAGATTGCTTCAACAATGAACCCCACAGAAGTTAAGTTTGTTCTTGTTTGCAGGCATTATCGTAAGTCCCAGCTTAACAATTCTGTGAAATGGGTCAGTGTTGAGTTACATTAATTACTTCTGTCACTTATGGGCCAAATATGTATTTTGTTTCTGATGGTGGCATGGTGGAGTTTATGAGTTATAGCCTACAACTCAACATGAAAGGGACATTCGCTGAGCTGGTAAAAGAATCTTTGAGGATCATGGGAGGATCCACATAGCCAATTGTGTGAGGGCAGCATCTTTTGGGCGAACTCAAGTGTTCAGGCCATCAGTGTTAAAAAGACGCAAATATAACAAACTTTGAGCCTGAAAACTGAAAAGAAGGGAAAACTAATAGCACCAAAATAATAAAGGTTCAACAAAGAAATCAATCAACATATGATTTAATACCCAATGAAACAGAAATGCAGAATATGACTGGACAAAACCTTTCATCTAGTAACTGCAGATAAAGAATAGATAATGAAATTGTCATTTACATTAAGAATGAATGAAAATATGAAGTAGAAATTCATGAAAAGGTAACATAAAAACTAAACTAAACCTCATCTGAACAGACCTTGGAACACTTAACACTACCGCCCAACTGCTGTTTCATCCTCAGCCAATAGGCATCAGTGAATGTGGATATGGAGCGGCATGTGGTCTGCACAGCACTCAGCAGACCTGAACGGTGGCCCATCCATGTGTTAGCCAAGACTAACAACGCTGAACTTTGATGATCGGATGGCAAATGCTATTACTACTGTGAAAGACCATTGACATGAAAGGTAAATGTACATCTGGTGATTTTGATTTATTCTTGAAAGAACTAGATGTGTTATTAACTTTTTTAACTTCCAAACCGAATGAGGTAATACTCACTGGATAATTGCAACAAATTTAGAGCATACCTAAGTCAGAGCTAAACTCGGGTCCCTTGCTACTTCATATTGTCTAACTCTCATTATAAAATTTCCAACAAGTTATGGCAATCAGCAGCATTGCTATTGAGAACACATCAACAGTGCAGGTCGTAGTGTAAATTCTTTAGTTAATGGTCTCTCAGATCATAATGCTCAACTGCTATCATTTAATACCAGAGTGCTTGTCTCTCTCTCTCTCTCTTTTTTTTTAATTACACAACTACAAGGGTTATCTGCTTGTACAGCTTAAAGAGCAGCACAGTAGCTCGTGAAACAGTTAGGTGAGCCAGACACAGATTGAAGCCATGTGACAGAATGATGACAGTTAGCCTGTTACAAAGCCAATGTTGCTTTAAAGTAGTTTTCCACACTTTTTTAAGCAAATGCTGGGCTAATTGCCAATCCCTGCTCCCGAAAATACAGTACACTAACAGTTAACATTAGATAACACACAGAAAAAAGAGGAGGAATCCAATAAGTAATTGTGAAATACAGACTCAAGAGATGTAAACACCATACTTGGCATTAATAATAATAATAATAAAAACTGCCAGGGTAGCCGAGAGCACTCAAGCACTGCTTCCTGGACTTGGGTATGCACACTGGCCCCGGATCGAATCCGCCTGGCAGATTAACGACGAGGGCCGGTATCCCGGCCAGCCTAGATGTGGTTTCTAGGTGGTTTTCCACATCCTGCTAGGTGAATACCGGACTGGTCCCCACGTTCCGCCTCAGCTACACAACTCACAGACATTTGGAAACGTTCGTACTCTTTCACGGCTTACATTAGACGCAGACAGCTGGGGTCCACTAATTCTGACCCGGGGGGGCTTAAGGTGGCGACAGGAAGGGCATCTGGCCACCCTCTGTGACTTAACACTGCCAACTCCATAGTAACACGGCCAACCCAGCGTTGAAGCGGGACAAAGGCCCAAAGAAAATAAGGATAAAGAATAATAATAATAATAACAAAGAAAATATAATATTGAAGTAAGACATTAATAATTAATCTATGGAAGTAGATTAAATGCTCCTAATCCCTATTTTTTCAAAATAATGTTCAACATAATCCGTAAACACTTTGTATGGAAATCAATAAGCTCTGATTTCAGAAAGGAATAAATCAGAAATTATTACCATTGGGAATATTTTGTAACTTAGCGAAGGCTTTTGATTTTGTGGACAATATCCTTACACAAAAGTACAAATATTATGGACAGTAAAAAAGCACATTTTCAATGCTACGATGTCCTCAGTACCCTGTTATGTGCTTCTAGGATTTGATCCCAGTACCAAACTATATAGAAAGTTTTTCAAATATTCCTTATCAGATGGTGTATGGCCATTTTGCCAAGCTGTCATTCCCTCTAGATCCAAAATTTTAAATATATATGAATTTCTTTTTTTTCTTTCTTTTCTTTCTCTCTTTTTTTTTTTTTTTTTTTTTTTTTTTTTTTTTTTTTTTTTTTTTTTTTTTTTAAAAGACTACAGTTCTACTAATTAAAAACCTAATGATGTATTTTTGTACTTGTATCACAGCAAATAAAACTTTGTGTCTCAGTATTAATTTAACTTGGAGCACAAATTTTCTTCTTATTTCTTGTGGAAAACTGACGTTTTTGGTATCCTGGCTTTGTACAAAATACATATTGGCTCTTGAAAAGAAGAAAACTGCAACCCAAGACTCCTAATATTGCTGTTTATTTACACAAATAGCACTCTTACTGGTTTCGAGCTGACAGGTTCACGTTCAGATGGCTGCGTATAATATAAATGTGAACATGTGTCTGAAGATGAAACTGTGCATGAAACCGGTAATGGTACTATTTGTGTAAATAAATCGCATTATTACCAGTGGCTGGTTGTTGTTTTCTCCTTCGCTACAATCAACTTGTAAGAACTTTTTGGTTGGCACTTAGAACCAGTTTCCTGGTATGGCATTTACAACATTCTTAATAAGGTATTCATTTGCTACTTCCTCTCACATTCTCACTTTTTGCGGTGAGCAACATACGTGGAGAGGGTTGGGGTGGGAGTAGAACATTCTCCTGACAAATGTGAGAATAGGCACTTGTAACTTTTTCACTTTCCAATCTTCATACATTGATCACTCAAAATTAGGTATTCAAAATCTGAAGCAGTGTTCCACAAGTTTCTCTCCCCCACCCCCCCCATTGCCTTGATATACAGAAATTTTATTCTTTTTCAAATGATACAAGTGTGCTCTTACTGAAAAGGCAGCTACATCAACAGATGGTTGGAGACTAATGAAATTTTGACATGGTCCAGTAGACACACATCATTGGCAACTTTGAAGGAACCTGTCTCCTCCCAAGGTAACCTAGACTTTTCGCTATCCTACAGATCAGTTTCACTGCAACCCACATTTCTAACACTAATATGACCCAAAATGAATATTATCAGTGTTCTGTTCTCTTTCTATTTGGATATGTTTTATGTCATACACCATATCATCGTCATGTTACAGGATTAAGCCCAGATCTAGTACTGATAGGTTCAGTCACCTCCAATTTAGTGCATCTGTCAAAACCCCACGAGCTATTAAAATATTCCATTCAAATAAAGAAGCACAAGAAGTTAATGCTGTTATTCTGAGACTGCATAGATGCTGCAACCTTCACTGGAAAATCCACACCCTGACATTACTAAACTCTCTCTTCACCCATATTTGAAATATGGCCAATTACTTGTACAACCATATTAAAAATAATGCAACTAGTTTATTACACTTATTTCCATTTACTCATGATTTGTGAAGTTAATTTTTTTTTTTTTTGGGGGGGGGGGGATTCAACTTACAGAGATCTGTTTTTGGTGTAATCATTCTTTCCTCCTCCTCTTGTCGCTCCCTCCCCCCTCCATTCTCTGTGAGACCCAAGAAATATGAATAATGTGTGTAGATGTTAGACACTTCATTCACATCAAGAATTTTTTTAAGTGGTGGAACCTTTTTGCTAAAAGAGAAAGTTTGTGAATGGTACGCTACATAGTAACACAATATGGAACACAGTGTGAAGAAAAGAAGAGTAGCTTACATGTTGGATTCTTTAAGGAAAAATATTGATATTTCTACCATTTATACAGTAAACTATTAATCATGCAGGCAATGCAAATACAAGCTGCATTATCATTACTCCAAGAACATCCCATTCAATAGACAAATTTTGTTCACTGGATAATTACAACCACTGAACACATCATTCATAAGTTGGTCTTTTTGGTTAATATTTATATAAAAAATACATGTCTCCAAGATAGCAGTCAGAAAACTGGTGACTGTGGCAGTAGGTTATGCACAATGCAAAATGTTTGCTCAACGAGGGTGATCTCTTAATCAAATTTTAGAGCAATACATTACACAACGTAACACTTTTCCACACTCAACAGTAAATTTGTTAATCAAATACGAATAATAAAGAACACTTAGCTAGGTCATACCCATTTTATGGTTTGCAGTTGAACAAAAAGTTGCCACAAAACTTGTGGCAATACTGGAGCCCTTACAAACACTCTTTATTAGAAGCACTGATTGTATGATCAGTCACAATTAACACCAAACACTTCATGCGTCCATATACAAGTATTACCTCATCCCATCACAGATAATTCACAGGTACTTCAATGTTAAATGGGTGGAAAAATAATGTTTCTGGAACATCTAAAGCGCTCCAGTACAATTACCACACTCACAAGATGGTGTCTAGTCACTTATAAATTGACGAGTAATATTCCTCTTCCAGATCATACAAATCCGCAGCCATGTCATCTCTAAGACTCATTAGTTTCTGATCACATTCTGCTTGCTTCGTTCGGAATAGCTTCGAGTTTTGTGTAATGGCCTCATTAACCGAGGGAAAATCGTTTAATATTAAATACTGTTTGATATCAGACACCAATTTCATCAAAGATTCACCTGCGCGAACCTAAAATGAAATCAACAAAATGTAATATAATTACAGCGTATGTGCTGATATCTCGAGCCATCGGACGTAATAAATGTAAACTCACAATATTAGCAGCTCGAACATGCATTTCAAATGTGTCTTGTTCGCTCTGTGTCATCTTCGACAGCTGCGTATCACTCTCCGCCTTCGACAATCTGATTATTTCTGCAAGTATCAAAGCAAAATAATCATCAGTTCATTTCCGTACAGTACCATCAACAATGCGAAGAAAACTATGACGTTAATTACCATCAAAATTTTCCAGCATAGACTTAACATCATCCCTCAGCCTTGTCGTGTACGATTTTAACAACGCTTCCTTGCTTTGTGGCAAGGACCTTGCATGTGCCATCTTACCCGATACCACTTTACTTTTGCACTAAGACCGAAGCAAATACACTGTCGCAACACTACAGCACAATTTGAACACACACGAATTCATCAGCTGTTCCTTCCATTCCACCAAGCAAAACATTAGCACTCATGCTGTTTTGTTTTGTATGGCGCAGTGTCACCAACTTAAAATGGCATGTAGTGTGCGCCTGATGCAGCGTGGCCAACGGAGTCTGAAATCTTGCAGAGTCTACAGACGTATGAACTTTACGAAATCACCAGATTGGAGGAAAATTGCTGAAATATGTATGCCCAAATCAAATGTGCGGAGACAAATCGTAGCAAGTAGACAGGAGATCGCCGCCAATGTGGCTGTTTGATTAGCATAGTTTTTCTCATTTTTTGAACCGCCTTCATTGAACAGAAATTTTGAACTCTGCATAACCGACGGTAACAGTCGACAGTTTTCAGAAAGTTTTTATATGTATTTTAGCAAAAAATGATTAGCTTATGAACAACGTGTTCAGTGGTTGTAATTATCGATTGAACAAAAGTTGTCTCTTGAATGAGATGTTCATGGTGAAATGATTAATGATTTGCTGATTAAATGATAAAAATATATCAATATTTGTCCATGAAGAGTCCAAAATGTCAGTTACTTTAAAAAAAATTCTCTTTTAGCCACTAAAGATAATGCCTGATGTTTAATGTCTACTCACATTATTCATATTTCAGGGATCACACAGTGAATTGTGGGGGTGGAGGGGAGAAAAGTGACTGCGCTGTGGAAATAAGCGTTAGTGAATCTAAGTGTTTTAAAGAGGACTTTGCAGAATGCCCTAGGACAGACACCACAGTTAATTTTTAGGGCCAACTGCTCCTGTTTCCTCTATTAACTACTTTCTTACCTCAATCGGTGAGGTGCGCGACTTGTTTTAGACGTGTGGTTCCTGAAGAGGGGCAGCAGCCTTTTCAGTAGTTGCAGGGGCCACAATCTGGATGATTAACTGATCTCTCCTTGCTGTGCTGGTACTGCGAACGACTGAAAGCAAGGGAAAACTACAGCCATAATTTTTGCTGAGGGCATGCAGCTCTACTGTATGGTTAAATTATGATGACATTCTATTGGTAAAATATTCTGGAGGTAGAATAGTCTCCCATTCGGATCTCCGGGCAGGGACTATGCAGGAGGACGTCGTCACCAGGAGAAACAAAACAGGCGTTCTATAGATCAGAACGTGGAATGTCAGATCCCTTAATCAGGCAGGTAGGTTAGAAAACTGAAAAAGGGAAGTGGATAGGTTAGAGTTAGATATTGTGGGAATTAGTGAAGTTCAGTGGCAGGAGTAACAGGACTTCTGGACAGGTGAATACAGGGATATAAATACAAAATCAAGTAGGAGTAATGCAGTAGTAGGTTTAATAATGAGCAAAAAAATAGGAATGTGCATAAGTTACTATGAACAGCACAGAGAATGCATTATTGTAGCCAAAATAAACATGAAGCCCACACCCGCCATAGCAGTACGAGTCTATATGCCAACTAGCTCTGTAGATGAGGAGGAGGTTGAGGAAATGTTTGATGAGATAAAAGAAATTATTCAAATAGTTAAGGGAGACGAAAATTTAATAGTCATAGGGGACTGGAATTCGATAGAGAAAAAGGAAGAGAAGGAAAAGTAGTAAGGGAAAGGAATGAAAGAGGAAGCTGCCTGGTAGAATTTTGCACACAGCATAATTTAATCATAGCTAACACTTGGTTTAAGAAATATGAGAGAAGGTTGTATACTTGGAAGAGACGTGGAGACACTGGAAGGTTTTAGATTGACTATATAATGGTTAGACATAGATTCAGAAACCAGATTTTAAACTGTAGGACATTTCCAGGAGCAGTTGTAGACTCTGAGCACGATTTATTGGTTATGAAATGCAGATTAAAACTGAAGACACTGCAAAACGTCAGGAATTTAAGGAGATGGGATCTGGATAAACTGAAAAAACCAGAGTTTGTAGAGGGCTTCAGAAGGAGCATTGGGAAACGATTGACAAGAACAAGGGAAAGGAATACAGTAGAAGAAGATCTGGTATCTTTGAGAGATGAAATAGTGAAGGCAACAGAGGATCAAGTAGATAAAAAGGCGAGGGCTAGTAGGTAACCTTGGGTAACAGAAGAAATATTGGATTTAATCTATGAACAGAGAAAATATAAAAACGCAATAAATGTAGCATGTGAAACAGAATACAAACATCTAAAAAATGAGATCGATAGGAAGTGCAAAATGGCTAAGCAGGAATGGCTAGAGGACAAATGTAGGATGTAGAAGGGGTAAGATAGATACTGCCTACAGGAAAATTAAAGTGGTGTTTGGAGAACAGAGAAACATCGGTATGAATATCAAGATCTCAGATGGAAAACCAGTCCTAAGCAAATAATAGAAAGCACAAAGGTGGAAGGAGTATATACATGGTCTATACAAGGGGGATTTACTTGAGGGCAATGTTATGGAAATGGAAGAGGACATAGAGGAAGATGAGAATGGAGATATGATACTGCATGAGAAATTTACAGAGCACTGAAACACTTAAGTCAAAACAAGGCCCTGGGAGTAGACAACACTCCATTAGGGCTACTGATTACCTTGGGAGAGCCAGCCATGACAAAACTCTTCCATGTGGTGAGCAACATCTATATGCCAGGCGAAATACGCTCAGACTTCAAGAAGAATATAATAATCCCAATCCCAAAGAAAGCAGGTGTTGACAGGTGTGAAAATTACTGAACTGACAGTTTAGTAAGTCACGGGTGCTAAATACTAACACAAATTCTTTACAGACAAATGGAAAAACTGGTAGAAGCCAACCTTGGGGAATATCAGTTTGGATTCCAGAGAAATGACGCGAGGCAATAATGACCCTATGATTTCTCATAGGAAATAGGTTAAGGAAAGGCAAACCTACGTTTATAGAATTTGTAGACTTAGAGAAAGGTTTTGACAATGTTGACTGGAATACTGTCTTTCAAATTCTAAAGGTGTTAGGGGTAAAATACAGTGAGCGAAAGGCTATTTACAATTTGTACAGAAGCCAGATGGCAGTTTTAAGAGTTGAGAGACACAAAAGGGAAGCCATGGTTGAGGGGGGGAGTGAGACAGGGTTGAATCCTATCCCTGATGTTATTGTGTATTGAGTGAGCAGCAATGGAAACAAAAGAGAAACTTGGAGATGGAGAGGGAAAATAAATAAAAACTTTGAGGTTTGCTGGTGGCATTGCAATTCTGTCAAAGACAGTAAAGAACTTGGAAGAGCAGTTGAATGGAATGGACAGAATCTTGAGAGGAGGGTATAACATGAACATTAACAAAAGCGAACCGAGGATAATAGAATATAGTCGAATTAAATTAGGAAATGAGACACTTAAAGTAGTAAATGAGTTTTTCTATTTGTAGAGCAAAACAACTGATGATGGTCGAAGTAGGGAGGATATAAATTGTAGACTGGCAATGGCAAGGAAAATTTGTTTCAGTGATTGCCACCCCAACTCGCGTGACATTCTCACCCCTGTTGCGCGATAACACGAAACGGGCTTCCCTTCTTTGCACTTTTTAGATGTCCTCCGTCAATCCTACCCGGTAATGATCCCACACCGCGCAGCAATATTCCAGCAGAGGACGGACAAGTGTAAAGTATGTTGTCTCTTTAGTCGGTTTATCGCATCTTCTAAGTGTTCTACCATCAAAGGGCAGTCTTTGTTTCGCCTTCCCCACGATAATATCTACGTGGTCTTTCCAATTTAAGTTGCTCGTAATTTTAATTCCTAGGTATTTAGTTGAACTGATAGCCCTTAGATTTGTGCGATGTATCGTATACCCAAAATTTATTTGATTTCTTTTAGTACCCATGTGGGTGACCTCACACTTTTCTTTGTTTAGAGCCAATTTCCACTTTTCGCACCACACAGAAATTCTCTCTAGATCATTTTGTAATTGGAATTGATTGTCTGATGATTTTACTAAATGGTAAATTACAGTGTCATCTGCAAACAATCTAAGGGGGCTGCTCAGATTAACACCTAGATCATTTATGTAAATCAGAAACAGCAGAGGGCCTATGACACCACCTTGCGGAACGCCAGATATCACTTCTGTTCTACTCGATGATTTACCGTCTATCACTATGAACTGTGACCTCTCTGAGAGGAAATCAGGAATCCAGTCACACAACTGAAACAATACTCCATATGCAAGCAATTGGATTAATAGTCGCTTGTGAGGAACGGTATCAAAAACCTTCTGGAAATCTAGGAATATGGAATTGATCTGAGATCCCTTTTCACAGCCCTCATTACTTCATGGGAATAAAGAGTTAGCTGCGTTGCACAAGAACGATATTTTCTGAGAAACACCATGGGCCTTATTTATGAAATGGCAGGAATTCAAATTTTGGTGGGAAATTCAAAATTGTGATGGGAAATTCAAAAAAAGTTGTCCAACTGTGCTGGTATAAAGTAGGGTTGTTGTTGTCTTAAGTGTAAACTGACAGGCAATTCAAAGTGGTGCACTGTCATGCTGACTGACTTGGAATACTGGAACAAGTAATACTGGGACACACTCTGTGATGTCAGAATACAAGATGCAGTTACAGCATGGCAGACCTGGATAAAATATGGCCAACCTGTATAAAACCTGGCTCACATTAAATTTTGCTGCAGTCTTAGGATGACATATATTCTAGGATTGGAATATCAGCTCAGTCTTGCTATGACATCAGAATACAATATGGTGATGCAGTATGGCCAACATGAAATACAGGTGGAGGAAATCCAAAACTCTGAATACTGGGACAGGCTTTATGATGTCAGAATCCAAGTTCCAGAATACTGGCACTGTGATGTCTGATACAAAGGATTTTTGTGCAGGTCCAACCCTACCTGCTAGCCTATTTGACATATTTCCCTCCGCTACTGTTCACTCAGAGTTGTGTTGTCACTACTTCTCCTAACTCTAAGTTTGGTTCTTCCCACTTCATTTCTTTTCCACTACACCAGGAGCGAAAGGCTCTCACTCAGAGGTGTGTGATAACTTATAGAATACCTACATACTGCTTCTCCTAACTCAATTTCCTAATTCGCGTTGGAGTCGCACCAGTGACATTTCCGTCACGGCCGCTAAGAGCTGCTTCACCATGCGCCATTGCCTATATCAGAAGACACAGCCGCAGGGCTTGCCATGCTGCATAAGCCCTAAGGGTCCTGACTCAAAATGATAGGAAACATGACAGCACTTGTACCATGGGGTAACAGCACTGGGAATGAGAGAAATGCTGAGATTGAGAAGCACTAGACAGTTGCTCCAGCCAAGTCTGCTCAGTAGGAAAAGAGAGGGGAATACTTGGACAGCTAGTGATGAGCAGGCAGTAATCTATGACCCACACATACATACATTCTGGATGGAAACTGAACATCCATTCGTTCTCCTGACATTGGACACCTGTGCACAGACCCTGAAAGCGAGAAAAAAAAGAAGAAATATTCAGGACAGTGGCTGTTTACTGAAAGTAACATAACCAACATCACAGAGCCGACAAAAACATGAATCTATATGTGGAAGCCATGTAGCAGTGATGTATAGACGATGAGAAACAGTGATGTCATATGAGAGTAATGATCTAAACCATACTCATACATCACATTTCATGGCGAAAAGCTGAACTTCCATCACCAAAAGAGTGCAGCGCCAGCTGGTGGTAGATGACTGTAACATCACCCAGTGACACAGCACAAGTTGTTAGCTCCATGTGAAAGAGGGAATATGAACACAATAGCTCGAATGTGCTGTCAGAGGTGATGGTTTCCAGCCCATTGCGCACGAAATTCTAAACACGTCTTTACGAATTATTTCCAGATCGTTGGAATGGACGCTGGCCCATTCTCCAGATTTGACGTCCGTAGACTTTCTTCTGTGGGGAAAGCTGACCGAAGCTGTCTACAAGGACATACAAAATACACCAAATTATATCCAACGATCTATTACTGTGGCCTGCTCAGACATCTCTGCTGAAATGCTAGCACATGTCCAGCAGTCATTCCATATTATATTAGAAGTGTTTAAAAGTATGTGTTTGCACAAGAAATGCACTTTCTAAGTATTATTACAATCTGTTTATTGGCTGACAACATGAGCCCCTGACTACCAAGCCATTATGTGAAAACCACACATCACTAGCATTTTCCATTGCTGCATATATATATATATATATATATATATATATATATATATATATACAGGGTGTTTCAAAAATGACCGGTATATTTGAAACGCCAATAAAAACTAAACGAGCAGCGATAGAAATACACCGTTTGTTGCAATATGCTTGGGACAACAGTACATTTTCAGGCAGACAAACTTTCGAAATTACAGTAGTTACAATTTTCAACAACAGATGGCGCTGCAAGTGATGTGAACGATATAGAAGACAACGCAGTCTGTGGGTGCGCCATTCTGTACGTCGTCTTTCTGCTGCAAGCGTGTGCTGTTCACAACGTGCAAGTGTGCTGTAGACAACATGGTTTATTCCTTAGAACAGAGGATTTTTCTGGTGTTGGAATTCCACCGCCTAGAACACAGTGTTGTTGCAAAAAGACAAAGTTTTCAACGGAGGTTTAATGTACCCAAAGGACCGAAAAGCGATACAATAAAGGATCTGTTTGAAAAATTTCAACGGACTGGGAACGTGACGGATGAACGTGCTGGAAAGGTAGGGCGACTGCGTACGGCAACCACAGAGGGCAACGCGCAGCTAGTGCAGCAGGTGATCCAACAGCGGCCTCGGGTTTCCGTTTGCCGTGTTGCAGCTGCGGTCCAAATGACGCCAATGTCCACGTATCGTCTCATGCGCCAGAGTTTACACCTCTATCCATACAAAATTCAAACGCGGCAACCCCTCAGCGCCGCTACCATTGCTGCAAGAGACATTCGCTAACGATATAGTGCACAGGATTGATGACGGCGATATGCATGTGGGCAGCATTTGGTTTACTGACGAAGCTTATTTTTACCTGGACGGCTTCGTCAATAAACAGAACTGGCGCATATGGGGAACCGAAAAGCCCCATGTTGCAGTCCCATCGTCCCTGCATCCTCAAAAAGTACTGGTCTGGGCCGCCATTTCTTCCACAGGAATCATTGGCCCATTTTTCAGATCCGAAACGATTACTGCATCACGCTATCTGGACATTCTTCGTGAATTTGTGGCGGTACAAACTGCCTTAGACGACACTGTGAACACCTCGTGGTTTATGCAAGATGGTGCCCGGCCACATCGCACGGCCGATGTCTTTAATTTCCTGAATGAATATTTCGATGATCGTGTGATTGCTTTGGGCTATCCGAAACATACAGGAGGCGGCGTGGATTGGCCTCCCTATTCGCCAGACATGAACCCCTGTGACTTCTTTCTGTGGGGACACTTGAAAGACCAGGTGTACCGCCAGAATCCAGAAACAATTGAACAGCTGAAGCAGTACATCTCATCTGCATGTGAAGCCATTCCGTCAGACACGTTGTCAAAGGTTTCGGGTAATTTCATTCAGAGACTACGCCATATTATTGCTACGCATGGTGGATATGTGGAAAATATCGTACTACAGAGTTTCCCAGACCGCAGCGCCATCTGTTGTTGAAAATTGTAACTATTGTAATTTCGAAAGTTTGTCTGCCTGAAAATGTACTGTTGTCCCAAGCATATTGCAACAAACGGATTATTTCTATCGTTGCTCGTTTAGTTTTTATTGCCATTTCAAATATACCGGTCATTTTTGAAACACCCTGTATATATATATATATATATATATATATATATATATATATATATATATATATATATATATATCACCAGGGTAGCCGAGAACGCTAACGCATTGTGTCGTGGACTCGGGTAGGCGCGCTGGCCATGGATCGAATCCGCCCAGCGGATTAACGACGAGGGCCGGTGTGGTGGCCGGCCTCGATCTGGTTTTTAGGCGGTTTCCCACTAGGTGAATACCGGGCTGGTCCCCATGTTCCACCTCAGTTACACGACTCGCAGACATCTGAACACATTCGCACTATTCCATGGATTACACTTGACGCAGACAGTTGGAGTACACTAATTCCGTCCCAGGGGGGTACAGGGTGGCGGCAGGAAGGGCAACTGGCCTCCGCTTAAACATTAACATGCCAAATCCGATTAACGATGGCTGACCCTGCGTAACTGCCGGACAAGGCTCAAGCGATATATATATATATATATATATATATATATATATATATATATATATATAATTATGATCACTTACATGATAGCTGCTATGTCCACCCTCCACCCTTAGCACAGATAACAGCCATGACGTGTCATGGCATGGAAGCAGTGAGGCCTTGGTAGTTCGGTGGAGGGAGCTGGCACCACATCTACACACAGCCAGTAACCTAATTCCCTCAAATTCCAGGGAGAGGTGCATGAACTCTGACACCACGTTCAGTCACATCACAGATGTTTCGTTCGGGTTCAGATCTGGCGAGTTGGGGGGCCAGCATATCAGCTTTATACACTGTAGAGCGGGTACACCTTCTCCTCCTATAAAAACGTGGCTTCTTTTGTGTGAGCGGTCCAATGCTGTTGCTCGAGCGGCTGCACGAAGACTGAAACCTTCTTAACAAAATCATTACTTATATAGAGAAAACTGTTGCATCCTTGAGCCCCCCAGTTCGCGATGTACGTTTAGCGGTTCTTGGCTGACGCTACCAATCAGAAATTTTTTAAGTCCACTCACTGGGTGTTACCCGTACACGTGCTGTACTCTCTTTAACAACACGCGTCTGCGCTTGTCAGATTTGTGAATAGAGAGCGATAAGTGATTACATAATCACTGAAGTCAACTCCAACACAGAGTGCATGCCAGAGTGCCCAGAGAGCTACAACACTTTTCGGCTTTTGAGAAGATCAATGTGTAGTTCTTTTGGTAAGGATAAAGGAAAAGAAATAATTTATTTAATTTCTATAATAATGAGTGAGATCACCCACGAGTTTAATTTTTTACTGTCCATTTTTACAGTTTTTACAGTCCATTTCACTCTTGGCCTGTCCCATGATGCATTACCTTGTTGAAAAATGCTACTGACATTGGGAAACATGATTATCATGAAAAGGTATATGTATCCAGAATGAGATTTTCACTCTGCAGCGGAGTGTGCGCTGATATGAAACTTCCTGGCAGATTAAAACTGTGTGCCGGACAGAGACTCGAACTCGGGACCTTTGCCTTTCGCAGACAAGTGCTCTACCATCTGAGCTAACCAAGCACGACTCACGCCCCTCCTCACAGCGTTACATCTGCCAATACCTTGTCTCCTACCTTCCAAACTTTACAGAAACTCTCCTGCGAACTTGCATACAGTTTTAACCTGCCAGGAAGTTTCCATATCAGCGCACACTCCACTACAGAGTGGAAATTCTCATTCTGGAAACATCCCCCAGGCTGTGACTAAGCCACGTCTCCGCAATATCATTTGTTTCAGGAGTGCTAGTTCTGCAAGGTTCACAGGAGAGCTTCTGTAAAGTTTGGAAGGTAGGAGACGAGGTACTGGCAAAAGTAAAGCTGTGAAGACGGGGCGTGAGTCGTTGCTTGGGTAGCTCAGATGGTAGAGCACTTGCCCACGAAAGGCAAAGGTCCTGAGTAAGCCGGCCGGAGTGGCCGAGCGGTTAAATGCGCTACAGTCTGGAACCGCACGACCGCTACGGTCGCAGGTTCGAATCCTGCCTCGGGCATGGATGTGTGTGATGTCATTAGGTTAGTTAGGCTTAAGTAGTTCTAAGTTCTAGGGGACTTATGACCACAGCAGTTGAGTCCCATAGTGCTCAGAGCCATTTGGTCCCGAGTTCGAGTCTGGGTCCGGCACACAGTTTTAATCTGCCAGGAAGTTTCAAAAGGTGTATGTAGTCTGCAACCAGTGTATGGCACTCCTTGGCCATCATGGTGCCTTGCACGAGCTCCACTGGACTCATGAATCTTCATGTGAATCTTCTCCAGAGAATAATGGAACTACCACCAGCTTGCTTCTGTCCCACAGTACAGATCTCAAGGAGGTGTTCCCCTCAAAGAAGACGGATTCCCGCCCTCCCATTGGCGTGATGAAGGTATCGTGCGCCAAGGTCCAGTGCCGATGGTCATGTGCCCATTTCAGTCATAGTTGCTGATGTCATGGAGTTAACATAGGCGAATACATGGGCCGTCAGCTGTGGAAGCCCATCATTGTGAGTGTTCGGTGCACTAGGTTTACGGACACACTTGTACTCTGCCGTCTGATGTTAGTTCTGCCACAGTTCGCTGCCTTTTCTGTTTTACCAGCCTGCCCAACCTAGGATGTCCAACATCTGTAATGAGGGGTAGCCACCCAACAGCAAACCATCTGGATGTGATTTGGTTTCACTACATGTTGGAGATGCTCACCACACCACTCCTCGAATATCAGATAAGTTGTGCAGTTTCCGAAATGCTCGTGCCGAGCATCTAGGGCATCACAATATGCCAATGGTCATACTTAGATAGAATGCTCAGCTTCCCCATTCTACACATGGACAGGACGCCCACTAACACTACAGGCATCGTGCTTGTGGTCAAAAGTAGTAATCGTTACATCCTTCCTTGCAATCTTGGCAGATAAAAAGTTTTCAAGAAGAACACTGCAACGCTAAAAAGGATTTGGTTTGTTAAGGTACACAGGTACTTCATTTTAGCAAAACTAAAAAAAAAATCTAAATAAATAAAATACAATACAGTTTAGCAGTTCTGGTTTTCCAACTAACTTGTCACGAATAGATTTTTGTTACTATTCCAAACATAAAAAAGCGAAACTTGTTGCACCAATTTGAAAACATACATTCTTTTTCCTCTAGGTAAGACATTTTCGCATTTCTTATTTCTCTTATATCAAAAACATAAAAATTACTTTGAGGTTATAAAAGTCACGGGAAGCCTCCTAATATCGTGTCGGACCTCCTTTTGCCCAGCATAGTGCAGCAACTCGACGTGACGTAGACTCAATAAGTCGTTGAGAGTCTCCCGTAGAAATATTGAGCCGTTCGTAACTGCGAAAGCGTTGCCGGTGCAAGTTTTTGTGCATGAATTGACATCTCGATTATGTCCCATAAATCTTCAATAGGTTTCATGTTGGACGATCTGGGTGGCGCGAATCATTTGCTCGAATTGTGCAGAATGTTCTTCAAAACAGTCGTGAACAGTTGTTGCCCGGTGACATGGCGCATCCTTGTTTGGGAACATGAAGTCCGTGAATGGCTACAAATAGTTTCCAGGTACCTTAACATAACCGTTCTCAGTCACTGATCGGTTAAGCTTGACGAGAGGACCCAGTCCATTCCATGTAAACACAGCCCACACTATTACGGAGCTACCACCAACTTGCACAGTGCCTTGTTGACAACTTTTGTCCGTGGCTTCGTTGGGTCTGCGCCACACTCGAACCGTACCATCAGCTCTTACCAGTTAAAATCAGGACTCATCTGACCAGGCCACAGTTTTCCAGTTGTCTACGATCATTAGCCCAAGAGAGGCTCCACAGGAACGTCATGCTGTTATTCGTAACAAAGGCACTTGCGTCGGTAGCCTGCTGCTGTAGCCCATTAGCGCCAAATTTCGTCTCGCTACCCTAACGTGTAAGTATATTCTTCTTACATTCCACAGTGATTTCTGGGGTTATTTAATGCTGTGTTGCTTGTCCGTTAGCTCTGACAACTCTACACAAATACCGTTGGTCGTTAAGTGAAGGCCATCGGCCACTGCTTTGTCCGTGGTGAGAGGTAATGCCTGGAATTTGGTATTCTCAGCACACTCTTGACGCTATGGATCTCGGAATTTTGTGTTCCCTAACAAATTCCGAAATGGAAAGTCCCATGCATCTAGCTCCAACTACCATTAACCGTTCAAAATCTGTTAATTCCCTCGTGTAGCCATGGTGGAAACCTTTCCACATGAATCACCTGAATACAAACGAGTTCCGCCAATGCACTGCCCTTTTATACCTTTTGTACGCCATACTACCTCCATCTGTAGATGTGCATATCGCTGTCAAATGACTTTTGTCACCCCAGTGTATAGCAAAAGTGAACATCTGCGTCTTGGTGTCTCTTTGTATAATTTTGAACAAGACTTACAAAATAATCTGATTCACAAATGCTCTGGTGTCGAAAGATGTGAGAAGAAATTCGCAATGCCGGAATGGCGGAAAAAACTAAGAAGCACAGAAACATAACAACTAACCTCTTTGTAGCATGCTTAGAAGAATACAATTTTACCATCTATTGTGTAGTGCGAAAACTCTGGCAGCCACAGTCTTCTACATCTAGGCTTTAACATCAAAAAGGAAAAATATTTCCTAATGTTCTGCAAAACCATATTTATTGGGTCAGAGAGCAGCTTTCCTCATTTTACGCCATCTTCAGGTGACAACTGAATGTCGCTAACACAGATAAACATGATGTGCGACTTACACAGTTATTATTCGTACAGAAGATCGAATGACACAATATTTACAAAGAAAAACATTACATTTTTGTCACATAGCAATGATTACTTTAACTAAAGAAAGGAGGCAACAATATTTTTAAGTGGAGGTACATTTAACATCAGATGAGAAATAAGATGAATTTACAGTTGGAATCTAGTGGTTGTAACGAAAACTTAATTTAACATAGTGGAAAAGGAAAATTTAGTCTGATCATTTAATGCTAGGTTGGCGTTCTGTGTCATGTGTTTGTTGATTTCCCATGTTTCCAGTAGGGTCATCTTTTTGCGATTTTTGACGTTATACATCATATGAATGGTTTTCTGCTAAAAAACGTCCAGGGGAGGTTGAATCTTTCTTTCCGAATGTTCAGTTTCTCTCAAGTTCACATAGCCTAACTGTCAAGTTCTGCCTGACTGGCGATATCCAATTTTACACACTGTGTGCAAGTAATTTTATATACACCACTTTGTGCCAAAGGTTACAGTTTGTCTTTTCTACTGAATAAAATTTTTTGATATGCTATTAGTTTGTAAAATGCAGGTCTGTAGTTGCAAGATCTTAACTTTTTTGCCAGGTTGTCTGAATTGTTGCCAGTTTATGGGATTTTTGCACCAGGCTCTGTAACTACTGAGTGATTGCTGTTGGTGCTGTTGGCCAGCGTAAAGAAGTGGTGTAATTATACACATTGTCTTTTTTCGTAGTATGTTATCAATCAGGGCAGAGCTGTAGAACACTGCTGGAAGCGATGTGTTTGATGGTCTGCTTGAAAGTTCCATTTGATGGTGGATCACTTCATATCTGTACTGTTATCTGAATCAGCATTTCAAACAGAACTGCAGACCATACACGGGGGGCATGGGATCATGACAGGGATGGGGTAGGGCCGTGGAAGGTGCAGGATGCCCGGTGATGTGGGAGCCATGGGGAGGGGGGGGGGGGGGGGTGGAGCAGGGAGCGCCGGGAGTGTGAGGTGTGAAGTGTGGGGGTGGCCTTCACAGGACAGTGAAACGTTGATGTCGTGGTCTTGATGTAATTTTTTGGATACAATGATATCAGAATTCCAGAAATGATGTCACTAAAATATAACAAGTACATTTGCCCGAGCACTGGATATGGATGTCAGAGATTTCAGGAATGCTGATGCTGACGTCAGCGACTTCCAGGAATGATGATTTTGCTGCCCCTGAACCTACAATGACCCCCTATTTCCGTTGCCTTACAGCGGGAACCATCTTGACATATACCTGAAGTAGTTTAGAGAAACAACAGAAAATCTAAATCAGTATGTTTGGATGAAGTTTGGAGCCTCCCCCTTCCGAATACAAGGCGATTGTGTTTAAAACAGTGCTGCCTCATCCTTTCTATCCCTGGCATATAGTATTGTTTTGCAGATAATTTAATAGTATGAAAAGCTAATGTTACATTGTTCATTAATTTCTCATACCCAGTGACTGCAGACACTACAGAAACAACGCACAGATTGCTTCATAACACTACACACACTTTGCACACATTGTTTCATAACACCACACACACTGTCATGTGTCGCAGGACCATTATTGTGTATGGAAGCTCTCCACTTGCTAGTGTGAAAAACTGAGTCAGCGTCCCTCTATGATGTGTGAGATGGCGAGCTAGAGCATAAGGTGTTAGTGTTGTATATTGCACTGCTCTGGAAGTAAGTTTTTCCAGAAAAGAAACAAAGAAATACACTACGAAAGTGTCAAGTGGGACGTTAGATTACGATATATTGATGATTTTTGCTTTCAGACCGTCTAGTTAGAACTGCAAGGCACCTTCAGTGACCTGGAACATGTGCATATTTTAGTTTGTGCTATTTGGTTTACATTTTGGGACAACGTATGTAAAGTTACAAACAGTTTTGGCGGTTGGCTTTTCTATGACATGGTAATAATTTAAAATTTTACTTACAGGTTCTGTGAATGATGATAGATCGTGGAATATTGCTTCTTCAGGGCGTGTAGCTTCAAAGAAGTTCCGGCAGTTGGCGACACTGCACGCAGCCATCAAAATGGCGTCTGTGATGGGGCTGAGTTCCACGCACAGAACCGTCACTGAGTTTCTTTTAGCGGAGAACCAGAGCATCACAGATATCCGTAGGCGCCTGCAGAATTTCTAGAGACAACTGGCAGTGAATAAAAGCATGGTGAGTCGTTGGGCAATGCGTCTGTCATCATTGTGACATGCTTACTTAAGCCTGTATGATCTCCAGTGTGCTGGCCTGCAAAGTTGGAACTTGCAGATACTCTCATTCGAGGTGACTAACGTATTCTGTCAAAGATCCCGCTGCTCAACTGAATGTCTCTGCTGCGAGTGCTGACATGCTGATCCACCAATTGGGGTACACAAAGGCGAGTGCCCTCTGGGTTTGTCACTGCCTCATCCACCCTGCGGCCCGAACCTTGCACCTTCTGACTTACATCTGTTTGGCCCAGTGATGGGAAGCCGTACGTCGATGATGGGGAGGTTATTAACGCAGCTAGACGTTGGATCCGACGTCGACAAGTAGAGTTATACAACGTGGGTATACAGGCCCTCTCAGGAAGATGGCGCATGACCGTCGCGTTGAAGAAAGACTATGTTGAAAAATAGGGTTTTGTAGCCAAAAGAGTGGGGAATAATACGGTGTATTTTAATCCTGAATAAAACCAACATGTTTTTCAGAAGAAAATGTGATACACTAGTTACTGAACGTTCCTCACACATTAGATAACGAGAGAGTGACCGAGCCAGGAAGACCACTCAGGCAAATTTATAGGGTGGTCCATTGATAGTGACCGGGCCAAATATCTCACGAAATAAGCAGCAAACGAAAAAACTACAAAGAACGAAACTCGTCTAGCTTGAAGGGGGAAACCAGATGGCGCTATGGTTGGCCCACTAGGTGGCGCTGCCATAGGTCAAACGGATATCAACTGCGTTTTTTAAATGGGAACCCCCATTTTTTACTACATATTCATGTAGTACGTAAAGAAATACGAATGTTTCAATTGGACCATTTTCTTCGCTTTGTGATAGACGGCGCTGTAATAGTCACAAACGTATAAGTACGTGGTATTACGTAACACTCCACCAGTGCGGACGGTATTTGCTTTGTGATACATTACCCGTGTTAAAATGGACCGTTTACCAATTGCTGAAAAGGTCGATATCGTGTTGATGTATGGCTACTGTGATCAAAACGCCCAACGGGCGTATGCTATGTATGCTGCTCGATATCCTGGACCCAACGGGCGTATGCTATGTATGCTGCTCGATATCCTGGACGATATCATCCAAGTGTCCGGACCGTTCGTCGGATAGTTACTTTGTTTAGGGAAACAGGAAGTGTTCAGCTACATGTGAAACGTCAGCCACGACCTGCAACAAATGACGATGCTCAAGTACGTGTTTTAGCTGCTGTCGCGGCTAATCCCCACATAAGTAGCAGACAAATTGCGCGAGAATCGGGAATCTCAAAAACTTCGATGTTGAAATTGCTACATCAGCATCGATCGTACCCGTACCATATTTCTATGCACCAGGAATTGCATGGCGACGACTTTGAATGTCGTGTACAGTTCTGCCACTGGGCACAAGAGAAATTACGGGACGATGACAGATTTTTTGCACGCGTTCTATTTAGCGACGAAGCCTCATTAAAAACAGCGGTAAAGTAAACCGGCATAATATGCACTATAGGGCAACGGAAAATCCACGATGGCTGCGACAAGTGGAACATCAGCGACCTTGGCGGGTTAATGTATGGCGCGGCATTATGGGAGGAAGGATAATTGGCCAGCATTTTATCGATGGCAATCTAAATGGTGCAATGTATACTGATTTCCTATGTAATGTTCTATCGATGTTACTACAAGATGTTTCACTGCATGACAGATTGGCGAGGTACTTCGAACATGATGGATGTCCGGCACATAGCTCGCTTGCGGTTGATATTGAATAGCATATTTCATGACAGGTGGATTGGTTGTCGAAGCACCATACTATGGCCCGCACGTTCACCGGATCTGACGTTCCCGGATTTCTTTCTGTGGGGAAAGTTGAAGGATATTTGCTATCGTGATCCACCGACAACGCCTAACAACATGTGTCAGCGCATTGTCAATACATGTGAGAACATTACCGAAGGCGTACTACTCGCTGTTGAGAGGAATGTCGTTACACGTATTGCCAAATGCATTGAGTTTAACGGACATCATTTTGAGCATTTATTGCATTAATGTGGTATTTACCGGTAATCACGCTGTAACAGCATGCGTTCTCAGAAATAATAAGTTCACAAACGTACATGTATCACAGTGGAACAACCGAAATAAAATGTTCAAACGTACCTACCTTACCTACCTTCTGTATTTTATTTTAAATAACCTACCTGCTACCAACTGTTCGTCTAAAACTGTGAGCCATATGTTTGTGACTATTACAGTGCCATCTATCACAAAGCGAAAAAGTGGCCCAACTAAAACATTCATATTTCTTTACGTACTACACGAATATGTAATAAAAAATGGTGGTTCCTATTTAAAAAAAAAACGCAGTTGATATCCTTTTGATCTATGGCAGCGCCATCTAGCGGGCCAACCGTAGCGCCATCTGGTTTCCCCCTTCAAGCTAGACAAGTTTCGTTCTTTGTAGTTTTTTCGTTTGACGCTTATTTCATGAGATATTTGACCCGGTCATGATCAATGGACCACCCTGTATAAACCGTCAACTTATAACTGGAACCAACGTAAACTTTTAGTTTTCATGTGTAAATTAAAATGTACCCCCAGTTTCTATCTTCATTCGTGTTAAAAGCAATGTCTTGTTTGTCTGTTAACAGCCTAGTGTTTTGACAGTGGCGTCTTCTGCTAGACCAGGAAGTTCACTTCTCTCGTCGTGTTGACTCAGATAACAGTAGTGGAGTTTTTTGCTTTTGTATTTTCTTAACCTATAAACCGCGATCAAAAAGTATCCGCTCGAAGGCCCTACAGTCCTGAATCGGCATCACAATCTGGCAGTATCGCCATGTGCATCATCCCCCCGACGCATCAGGCTGAAGGTTCCCATTTGGTAAAAGACCACGTCATGCTGCCTAAAGAAGCTCTTAACTGTCTGCTGCACATCCTCAGTTGTCGGTCCTTCAAGGCAGTTTTAGAGACCAAAGGCGTTATTATCGCATGGGCAGAGGTCAGGACTGTAGGGTGGGTAGTCGAGCGTCTCCCATCTAATGGTTCAAATGGCTCTAAGCACTATGGGACTTAACATCTGAGGTCATCAGTCTCCTAGACTTAGAACTACTTAAACCTAACTAACCTGAGGACATCACACACATCCATGTCCGAGGCACGATTCCAACCTGCGACAATAGCAGCAGCCCGGTTCCGGACTGAAGCGCCTAGAACCGCTTGGTCACAGCGGCCGGCGACTCCCATCTGAATTGGGGGAACTATTGCATTACGAGATATGCGATACGGAGATGTGCGTTGTCATGAAGCGGCATGGGACCCTGTGTCCCATTCCACAACGGTGGTTTCTGACAGACACGCTGTCCCATACACATTCTCTGATGGATGTCTGTTGGTTTTGCCTTTTGGCAGCCAAGGAAAGCATAACAGAACTTTGGTCCTGTTTGGTCGCGTTTGGTAATAACGTCGCCATAGTTCAAGTGTCTGCATTTATTGCACTCACGTCGGAAAGACACAAATGCCTCACCAAACCCTTACCGATACGTCGATGCTTTTATACACGCATCGCCTGTAGTAACGTCTTCAGACGGAAAATATTTGATGGTCCGCAGCTCGTGGTCTAGGACGCCGGCATTGTTGCTCAGTGTAGCCGGCACGGTAGCTCAGCGTGTTCGGCCAGAGAGCTGATTGGCCTCTGTAATAAAAAACTGAGTGGAAGGATCAACCACCGAACTTGAACAGGATGTCTTACGACGTCCGCAACGACCGAACACAACGACCAACAATGAACAAAATGAAGAAAAAAAAACCAAAAAAAACTGAAAAGGATGTCTTGCGACGTCCGCCCCGTGCAGATACAACGATCAAAACCGACCGTGTTCGGTCGGAGAGCTGGCTGCTCTCCATAATAAAAAAAAACTGACTGAGGGGATCAACAACGAACTTAAAAAAAAATGGTTCAAATGGCTCTGAGCACTATGGGACTTAACATCTATGGTCATCAGTCCCCTAGAACTTAGAACTACTTAAACCTAACTAACCTAAGAACATCACACAACACCCAGTCATCACGAGGCAGAGAAAATCCCTGACCCCACCGGGAATCGAACCCAAACGAACTTCAATGGATCACATACGACGTCCGCTATGACAAAACACAACGAGCAAAAACGAACAAAATGCAAAAAAAATAGGGGGGTAGCGTTCTGGCTTCCCGCGCACGGGGTCCCGTGTTCGATTCCCGGCGGGGTCACTGATTTTTCCTGCCTCGAGATGACTGGATGTTGTTGTGTCGTCTTCATCATCATCATTCATCCCCATTATGGTCGGGGGAAGGCAATGTCAAACCACCTCCACTAGGACCTTGCCTAGTACAGCGGTGCGGCTCTCCCGTATCGTCCCCTACACTCCTCGGAGTATGGGACCTCATCATCAGTCCCGTATGTACGAGGGCAGTTCAATAAGTAATGCAACACATTTTTTTTCTGAAACAGGGGTTGTTTTATTCAGCATTGAAATACACCAGGTTATTCCCCAATCTTTTAGCTACACAACACTATTTTTCAACGTAATCTCCATTCAATGCTACGGCCTTACGCCACCTTGAAATGAGGGCCTGTATGCCTGCACGGTACCATTCCACTGGTCGATGTCGGAGCCAACGTCGTACTGCATCAATAACTTCTTCATCATCCGCGTAGTGCCTCCCACGGATTGCGTCCTTCATTGGGCCAAACATATGGAAATCCGACGGTGCGAGATCGGGGCTGTAGGGTGCATGAGGAAGAACAGTCCACTGAAGTTTTGTGAGCTCCTCTTGGGTGCGAAGACTTGTGTGAGGTCTTGCGTTGTCATGAAGAAGGAGAAGTTCGTTCAGATTTTTGTGCCTACGAGCACGCTGAAGTCGTTTCTGCAATTTCTGAAGAATAGCACAATACACTTCAGAGTTGACCGTTTGACCATGGGGAAGGACATCGAACAGAATAACCCCTTCAGCGTCCCAGAAGACTGTAACCATGACTTTACCGGCTGAGGGTATGGCTTTAAACTTTTTCTTTGTAGGGGAGTGGGTGTGGCGCCACTCCATTGATTGCCGTTTTGTTTCAGGTTCGAAGTGATGAACCCATGTTTCATCGCCTGTAACAATCTGTGACAAGAAATTGTCACCCTCAGCCACATGACGAGCAAGCAATTCCGCACAGATGGTTCTCCTTTGCTCTTTATGGTGTTCAGTTAGAGAACGAGGGACCCAGCGGGAACAAACCTTTGAATATCCCAACTGGTGAACAATTGTGACAGCACTACCAACAGAGATGTCAAGTTGAGCACTGAGTTGTTTGATGGTGATCCATCGATCATCTCGAACGAGTGTGTTCGCACGCTCCGCCATTGCAGGAGTCACAGCTGTGCACGGCCGGCCCGCACGCGGGAGATCAGACAGTCTTGCTTGACCTTGCGGCGATGATGACACACGCTTTGCCCAACGACTCACCGTGCTTTTGTCCACTGCCCGATCACCGTAGACATTCTGCAAGCGCCTATGAATATCTGAGATGCCCTGGTTTTCCGCCAAAAGAAACTCGATCACTGCCCGTTGTTTGCAACGCACATCCGTTACAGACGCCATTTTAACAGCTCCGTACAGCGCTGCCACCTGTCGGAAGTCAATGAAACTATACGAGACGAAGCGGGAATGTTTGAAAATATTCCACAAGAAATTTCCGGTTTTTTCAACCAAAATTGGCCGAGAAAAAAAAAGTGTTGCATTACTTATTGAACTGCCCTCGTACTGTATTACCTTCTCTGTATTCTGTGAATACTGCGAAGGTCGCATGAGCATTTGATATTTGTCCCTGGAATATTCTTCCAGAAAAAGAGAAAAACAGATTTTTAACTGAAAATTGTTTAAAGAAGGAAACAGCTAGCTCCAATGAGATAGAAACACTTTTTCGTTCTTTGATAATTAGAAACCAAACAAGACGCAATGGATGAAGCAAGTGGTACATACGGACTGCCCTGAAATACCTTTCGTGATATTATAAGCATATATTTTCTCAAAGAAATCAATGATAATATTAAAACCTTTCCCATTCTCGTAGATTCCATCACTGTCTAGGATTTTCCACATAACCGTATTCATGCATATCAGTTAAGAATTTGCTTTGTAGTTGAAGCTATGAGCCGGCATGGATGGCCTAGAGGTTCTAGGCGCTACAGTCTGGAACGGCGCGACCGATGTCCTTAGGTTAGTTAGGTTTAAGTAGTTCTAAGTTCTAGGGGACTGATGACCTCAGAAGCTAGGTCCCATAGTGCTCAGAGCTATTTGAACCATTTGAAGCTATGACTCATCTTCGAAAGTCAACTGAAGAAAGAAGACCTACATTTATAGCGGTTCGAGATGTAGAGAAGCAGGTTGCTGGAATCTGCGCGCGGGACGACGTGATTGGCTAACATCACTGCTAATTAAATTGGGAACAGCGCAAACTGACGAATTTTTTTAAAGAATTATGTCTCAGGACGACCTACAGTGCAATATCCTTACAAACATTTCACTGTTTCTGAACAGCCCGTACAACGAGCTTCTCAGGAGGCTGTGAAGGTCATCCTCGGCCCTGCAGCATCGTGTGGATGCGTTGTGGAGGGGCCGTGGACAGCACACCGCTCTCCCCGCAGTTTTGCAGACTTTCCAGACCTTGGAAGCGCTACTGCTCAATCCAGTAGCTCCTCAGTTAGCATCACGAAGCTGAGATCATCCATACCAGCCCTCCCGCCAAGGAGAAATCCTTGGCAGTACCGAAAATCAAACCCGGATCCCCTCCTTGGCAGCCATCTATGGTGCCACTCAGCTACGGAGACGGATGTTAATATCAAATAAATATTTAAGCTCTAGTAATACCTTTTCTGAAGTGTATCTGTCTGAAGTTTAAGCTTATATATGGATGATAAATAACCCTGACGAGAACAGAGCTTTCTTATTTTTGTGTCATTAAAAAATGCTGAGGGTTCGATCGGTAAAATTGAGGAGAAAATAAATTTATGGTAGAACTTGACTAAAAGAAGGGATTCGATGATAGGACACATCCAGAGCTATTACAGAATATTCAGTTCGGTAATGGAGTGAAGCGCGACACTTAAAAATGGCACAGGAAGTCCAAAGCTTGTGCACAATAAGCAGGTTCATCTGGATGTAGGTTGTTGCAGTTACTCAGACATGGTATAAACTCTCCGTTCAGGAAAAAGTTCTGTCTGTACGTTGGTGCCGGCAATAAACGCGCTTACAGTGCTGTGCTGTCCATTGACGACCCAGGTCTTTGGGTTTTGACGTTATTGTGCTTATGACGTGACAATATTAATGTATTTTTGGATAATCAAAACTTCTTGATGTAAGTACGGCACATAAACACAACTATTTTAAGCAATATATTTGCTTGTTTTGACATTCACTTGTAAAATGGCTCTGAGCACTGTGGGACTCAACTTCTGAGGTCATCAGTCCCCTAGAACTTAGAACTACTTAAACCTAACCAACCTAAGGACATCACACACATCCATGCCCGAGGCAGGATTTGAACCTGCGACCATAGCGGTCCCGCGGTTCCAGACTGTAGCGCCAGGAACCGCTCGGCCACCCCGGCCGGCATTCACTTGTAACTTGCAACAGTAGGTAACTTGTATATAAATGGAAGGAGAAACAGCATTGGTCGTATTTTTTGTTTGTTTTATTATCCGCAAAATCCATTTTAGGTCACTTAGTGACCATCCTCAGTGCTGTAAGATACAATTAAAATTGTTAGGCACTGGTATTAACAAGCTTAGAGCGATCACATAAACTCATTATCTGGTCGTGGTGCACAGAACACTCCATGGAGTCGCCAATCAATAAGTAGGTAACTTACTAATGCCGATTTAGTTGTAACAGAATTTTAATTAATATTCTTATTTGTCTCAGCTGTGTACCTCTCCTTGTCTCTTCATCCCACCTCTCTCATTACAGTTACACTACTGGCCATTAAAATTGCTACGCCATGAAGATGACGTGCTACAGACGCGAAATTTAACCGACAGGAAGAAGATACTGTGATATGCAAATGATTAGCTTTTCAGAGCATTCACACAAGGTTGGCGCCGGTGGCGACACCTACAACGTGCTGACACGAGGAAAGTTTCCAATCGATTTCTCATACACAAACAGCAGTTGACCGGCGTTGCCTGGTGAAACATTGTTGTGATGCCTTGTGTAAGGAGGAGAAATGCATACCATCACGTTTCCGACTTTGATAAAGGTCGGATTGTAGCATATCACGATTGCGGTTTATCGTATAGCGACATAGCTGCTCGCGTTGGTCGAGATCCAATGACTGTTAGCAGAATATGGAATCGGTTGGTTCAGGAGGGTAATACGGAACGCCGTGCTGGATCCCAACGGCCTCGTATCACTAGCAGTCGAGATGACGGGCAGGTTATCCGCATGGTTGTAACGGATCGTGCACCTACGTCTCGATCCCTGAGTCAACAGATGGGGACGTTTGCAAGACAACAACCATATGCACGAACAGTTCGACGACGTTTGCAGCAGCATAGACTATCAGCTCGGAGACCATGGCTGCGGTTACCCTTGACGCTGCATCACAGACAGGAGCGCCTTGATGGTGTACTCAACGACGAACCTGGGTGCACGAATGGCAAAACACCATTTTTTCGGATGAATCCAGTTTCTGTTTACAGCATCATGAATGTCGTATCCGTGGTTGGTGACATCGTGGTGAACGCATATTAGAAGCGTGCGTTCGTCATCGCCATACTGGCGTATCACCCGGCGTGATGGTATGGGGTGCCATTGGTTACACATCTCGGTCACCTCTTGTTCGCATTGACGGCACTCTGAACGGTGGACGTTACATTTAAGATGTGTTACGACTCGTGGCTCTACCCTTCATTCGATCCATGCGAAACCCTACATTTCAGCAGGATATTGCACGACCGCATGTTGCAGGTCCTGTACGGGCCTTTCTGGATACAGAAAATGTTCGACAGCTGCCCTGGCCAGCACATTCTCCAGATCTCTCGCCAATTGAAAACGTCTGGTCAATGGTGGCCGAGCAATTGGCCCGTCACAATACGCCAGTCACTACTCTCGATGAACTGTGGTATCGTGTTGAAGCTGCATGGGCAGCTGTACCTGTACACGCCATCTAAGCTCTGTTTGTCTCAATGCCCAGGCGTATCAAGGCCGTTATTACGGCCAGAGGTGGTTTTTCTGGGTACTGATTTCTCAGGATCTATGCACCCAAATTGCGTGAAAATGTAATCACATGTCAGTTCTAGTATAATATATTTGTCCAATGAATACCTCCGTTTATCATCTGCATTTCTTCTTGGTGTAGCAGTTTTAATGGCCAGTAGTGTATTCAGTGGGTAGTCGCAACTTGTTAGACATTGTGCTGTCGAAGGTAAATTTTACTCTGGAAGCTATTGAGTATGCCTTTAGTTTATAATCTCTTCTTCTGAGTTGGTGCTGGTTAAGGCCTTGCCCCTAAACCGCTTTAGACACAGGATGTCCAGTGGAGAAGCCCTGATTTCAAAATTAAATATCTCGAAAACTAACATCGACAGACGGGTGCAACAAAAGGGACGTTTATTTTGAAAGCTGCAAGAATTTTATACAGACGTTGTACAAAAGTTTCAAAATAATGCGAAAAACTACTAACAGGTGGCACTGTAGACTACAGTGTAACCGTGCACAATTAAGCTTGTCCTCTGCAAGCAGTCTTTGCAGTCACATACACAATCTTTGCGAAATGTTCACCACTCACAGTACAGAGGGACGCAAACGAACAATGAAATTTGACATAACTTCCTGTAGTGTCTCAACGCAAATGGATTCACACGCCACACAGATCTATTGTTCAAGCACGTCCAGCGTGGCGAGATGATTCCGTAGGCAGCGTCTTTCAATGTGCCCGACAGAAAGTAATCTCAACGAACCAGACTTGGCGAAAATGCAGGCCAATCCACCCCTGCGTCCGTAAATTTGCGTTAATTAAACTCAATGACTCTATTCCTGAAGTCTGCGTGGGGCCAACATTCTGCCGGCCAGAGTGGCCGAGCGGTTCTAGGTGCTACAGTCTGGAACCGCGCGACCGCTACGGTCGCAGGTTCGAATCCTGCCTCGGGCATGGATGTGTTTGATGTCCTTAGGTTAGTTAGGTTTAAGTAGTTCTAAGTTCTATGGGACTGCTGACCTCAGACGTTAAGTCCCATAGCGCTCAGAGCCATTTGAACCAGCCAACATTCCCTGCTAGATCATCAGCCACGCTGCCTGTACGTTAGAATTTGGCGAAGAGCTTGCGAATGTTTTTCACATCGGGTTCTTTCGGAACATTAAATCATGTTTGAGAACTGCGCTTATTGCCATAGGACTGTATTCTAACCTGTGGTCCTGCAGTACCAGGAAAACACGTTGTTCAATGGAATACATGATTTCAACATCTACCTTCGATAAGCTAACGTTTCATATTTCAGCGGTGGAAATGATCGCTCAAAGCTGCGGCGCGTTATTTGTAGGCACCATGTATTGCGAGTACAGCGCCATCCCTTAGCAGCTTTTCGAACGATTTTGAAACTTCTATTTAACTTCTGTATACATTCTTACAGTTTTCACAATAAAGATATCTTTTGTTGCTCTTGTCTATCGATCTTAGTTTTCGAAATATTTAATTTTGGAATCAGGGACTCCTTCGCTGGAAACCCTAACAATGCCGGAATGGTTTCTCTGCAAGGGATATGGCCGATTTCTTTTCCCATTCCTTCCTAACCCGATCTTGTCCTGTTGTCTCTAAGAATCTCGTCATCGAATAGACATAAACCCTAATATACCTTCCTTTCTTTTCCGAAACTGTCAACATTGCACACACGGAACTCAATGCCCCTATCACTACACAGGATCTCATTGCTACACTCTGCACAAAACGCAACACTGCTCCTGGTCACGATCGTGTCACCTACCGCCGCTTTCGTGAAGCTCCTGTCTCTTTCCTCTCCACCCTGGCTAGGCTCTACAATGTATTCCTGTCCACCGGTTACTACCCCGACCTGTGGAAAACCTCCCACATCCTGATGTTCCTTAAACCTGGTAAACCACCGTTCACCGTCTCCTCCTACCGTCCCATCAACCTTACCTCGGTCCTCAGCAAGGTCCTGGAATCCCGACGCATCCACCAGCATCTCCACCAGCACCGCCTCCTTCCCGTTACCCAGTGTGGCTTTCGGCCGTTCTTCTCTTCCGACGACCTTCTCCTTCACCTCACTCATCTCCTTTCCGAACAGCTTAATTCCCGTCGCTCCGCCATCTTCCTCTCCCTGGACCTCAAACGTGCTTATGATCGCGTATGGCATTCCGGTCTCCTCTTCAAGCTCCAAACCTTTGCCCTTCCTATTAACCACGTCCGTCTGATCGGCCCCTTTCTCTCCCACCGTCCTTCTTATGTCACCATCCATAACACGGATTCCTACACCTTTTTTCCCTCCGCCAGTGTGCCCCAAGGCTCCGTCCTCTCCCCCCTTCTGTACCTTTTGTATACGGCTGACATGCCGCCGCCGTCACCCCCCGTCCACCTTCTCCAGTTTGCCGATGACACCGCCTTCCTTGCCCTCGCCCCCACCCTACAGCGGTCCCAACACCTTCTCCAATCCCATCTTGACCGGTTCACTGCTTGGTGCAACCAGTGGTTGCTCAAGGTCAATCCTTCCAAAACCCAGGCGATCATTGTAGGCAAAACCACCCCTTCCTTCCGTCTCCTTGATTTCTATCTCACCATCTATGGCCGTCCTATCGCCCTCACCCCCACCCTTAAGTACCTTGGCATCACCCTTGACCGTCGCCTCTCCTGGACCCCCCATCTCTGGACAATCCAAGCCAAGGCACGCTCCCGGCTCCGTCTTCTCAAGCTCCTTTCCGGCCGTACATGGGATCTGGACCCCTCCACCTTACTCCACACCTATAAATCCCTCATCCGCCCTATCCTTTGTTACGCCCATCCGGCCTGGATCTCCGCCCCCCCCCCTACCTTTTATAAATCCCTTCAAATCCTCGAACGCCATGCTCTACGCCTCACCTATCGCATCCGTCTCCCCTCCCTCACGCGGATCCTGTACGATCTCATTCCGTTTCCCCACCTCCTCCTTTTCCTTGAAAGGATATGGATCCTGTACACATCCCGTAAACTCAATCCTCCTCACCCGCTTGTCTCGCCCATCCTCTCCCACCCCCGTCCGCTGCCGCACCTATATTCCCACGTCCCACGCGGTCTCCATGTTTCCACCCTCCTTACCCTCTCCCAAGGTGGCTTCCGCCAGCTCCCCCTCCCTGATGATGTCCTCCTCCCCTCCATCTACCCCTCCTATCCTTTGATCCTCTCCCCCCCCCCCACTTCCTGTGTCTTTTCCTTTAGGCACCCTCCCTCCCTTCTCTCTCTTTTTCCCCCCATCCCCCTTCCTCCACCCCTCTTCCCCCGGGCTTCCCCTGCCCTTTCCTCCCTTCCCCCTCTCTCCCCTGCCCGTGGCATCTCTGTTCTCCCCTCTCCCTCTCCCACCCCCCTCCGCCTCTCTTGGCAGGTCCCCAGACTCGTACATGCTCAGTGGACATTCCCGCGCCGGAGATCATCGCCATCAGTGTCTTGTGTGTGTGCCTTCGTTTTGTGTTTAGTGTTCTTTAGCCGTCACGCCACCACTGTTCACGTGTGCCGTCGCAGTCATCCATGTTATGTGCGGCGTGTCAACAAGTGTTAGTGTTTTTTCTCGTCCAGTGTGAAGGGCTTCATGTTCCTTGTTTTTTGTATCTACAGTTTTTTACCCGCCGTTTTTATTGTATTATCTGTGCCACCTGTATGTCATATTATTGTACGACTCACGGCTGAAGAGCAGCGTAATATGCTGCTGACAGCCCGCCTTGTATAAGGTGATTACAATAACAATAAAGAAAAAAAACCGAAACTGTTAATTAGCTTGTTATCGCCTTTGAAGGAGATGGTTATTCTCTGACGGTGGGCATGTAAGTTGAAAACTGCTTAACAGTTACATGAATACGCAGTTGGCAATTGTATGAATAAATATGAAATTGTTATTGAAAGCACTAACGGTAAAATTAATTAAAGACGAAGATTTTTATGTTGTGACAATAAAATTTCAGGAGGAATGGGGGTAGTCAAAGGGAATACTGGGAAACCTACCAAGGAAAAAAATCATTTACAATTAAAAAAAATAACCAAATGGTAGAGGACAGTATATCTAGCAAGGAATTTTAATACTCACTGCCTCAACAAAAAAATTACTCATTCATCTAAAAAAGAAAAGCTTTGAATATATGTGAGAATATTCCAGGAACAAAACGCCTTCCTTGATGGAAACCAGCATGGATTCCTGTTACACCAGTCGTGAGAAATTCAACGTACGTCCTTCAGGCATGATGTCAAGGATAGAGTTGACCATTCAGAATCGGTGTTTCTTGAGTGTTTATCAGAGCATCAGGGATGGAGGTAACTAATCAGAGCCGGTGTTTCTAGAGGTTTATCAGAGCATACCCGCAGAGGTAGAACATTTAAGACAAAAAATTAAAAGCCTATTCTCCTGACTCATCTAAAATAGTCAGTCATATATACCTCACTAATATAGCCAAGTTTCCAGAGAAACGTACCTCTTTAATGACCTTAATGACGTGTGTTAAACCTTAATCTTCCATCCTGTCAGAAAAAGAACTAAGCTGTTCTGTAAATAGATCCATCTACAAGAAAAATAATATTCCGAAAATTGTTCACCGATTTCATGTTTAACATCTATTTCTAACGTTAGAAAAAGCAAATATTTAAAAGGCAAAATATCGCTAGCCGGAATATTTGTGTTCGTTTTTTTGTGTAGCTCCCGTATTGACGTTCTTTTCAATATACATAGCCACAACGGCTGTTTGACGGCTCTGGAAACCAGTTGGACATCGGGTTATGGACCATAATGACAGGTATAACCTCTATAGCGTCCAGTGTCTGGTGCCATAAACCAGAGAATTACTGTTCAGCCATAACGGACCGCGTTATTACTGGCCGATACGCGTACTAAGTCAAGTACACTCACTAACTGCAAATTTTACAACCGCAATACGTCTGTGCTGTAGTACAAATACTGCACTCATTGGTGTAAATGTCATTTGTCCGGCTGCAATAGCCAGCAGTGCTGTTCACAAGTAACAAGGTGCTTCCTTGTCTGGAGATCAAGGGAGACAGCAGCAGCCTGTGGGGAAGTCACAGCGTTTAGTTTTATGCGCTAAATAACGATTATATACAACATTTAGAGTAATAAACGATTCAAACACATACAGTTCTCTAAATTTATTATTTGCGTACCTATTTAATTTAGCATTTGGTGCGTGTCTACCATCAACTAACGGCCTCACAGACTAAACGCATTTAAGTATCTTAATTTGTGCCCTTAACACTAAAAACAGTGCACAGCTGTTGGGGGTCCTGAAAAATATTAAAATCCGTGATGGTGCAACACTGATTTGTGCACCAGCATTCCCATTAAGGAATGCATGTCATTTAAGCCAATATCATGAAGTATCAGAAATTAACCCAGGCAGAACCAACAGAATATACTGACAGATTTGTCGCTTTTATACAATGTCTTCTACTTCAACAAGAAAATTCACTTCAATAAAATTCTTCAGGGTATCAGACCGCATCGTCATAATTTTAAAATGTGCCAACGTTTCGGCCAGCGTTGCAGCTAGCCTTCATCAGGGCCTTACGTTAACTGCTAAATGAACACACTTGGATTCCTTAAATAGCTGCACGAGAAAACCGTGTCGTTACTTGATTGGCTGTACTAGGAGGAGGAGGAGGGGTGAAAGGTATGCCCTGCAATAGCAGGGCTACGGAGCGGCGGCAGAGCCGTGGCGGCCCATGCGGACACGCGGAGAGCCACAGTAGTGGTCGCGAGCACACAAAGCAATGGCACGCCGCAGCCGGCTTCTGGACAGCATGGAAACAGTGTGACGTCACAGCCATCACCTGTTCGCTATTCGTCCGTCTCCTCCAATGGGGTGGATTAATATAAAGACCAATAGAAAACAGCTATTTCAGCCAATGACAGATAATAAAGGAAACACCAATAAAGCATACCTTTCACCCCTCCTCCTCCTCCTAGTACAGCCAATCAAGTAACGACACGGTTTTCTCGTGCAGCTATTTAAGGAATCCAAGTGTGTTCATTTAGCAGTTAACGTAAGGCCCTGATGAAGGCTAGCTGCAACGCTGGCCGAAACGTTGGCACATTTTAAAATTATGACGATGCGGTCTGATACCCTGAAGAATTTTATTGAAGAAGACAACGGCCGCGGAAGCCTACGCTTACATTTAACCAACCTGTATGGGCAGGAAATCCACGGAAACATCAAGAAGTTAGAAGCACTGCGTTTAAAAAGATGTAAACTGCTGAATGACCTTGCTTTTTTGAAGAGATGCAGAGACACGAGTGTTGTGCCGCATTCTTTGCGGTTGACGTCTCACATACAAACGAACAAGGCGAGGAATATCTGTGTTAAAGCCAGTTAAGCATTGCTACGGGAAAGGATTCGCCACATCCGCATAAGTCTCGATGCTCACAACAGGAATTTGTGTGATCTGCACCTATTTCTGGCCGGAAAACTTCAGATGGAAGACTGGGATAAAGTCGACAGGTTAACCTTTCAGCAAGCATCAAGGACCAGCAATAGTATTACTAACCGCCAGATGAGAAAGTACGACAAACTACAACAGAAAGCCACGGACGAAACATTGACGCTGGACAGGCGACGGACAGTGGTCAACCTCTCCAGCCACACCTTGAGCGAAGCAACCACAGCAATCCTGGCCAAGGGGATGAATTTCGCAGTCGCACCTAAGCGAGTTCCAAAAGAAGATATCATAGAATCCGTAGAGGCTTCGGTACGTCATCTGCCGCAGGCCGAGGCGGAGAAGATCCGGCAGGAAACGGTCAGAGTTCTGAATAAAGCAAAGCCACCGAAGCAAAACATCAACGCTGAGGAATACCATGCCATCAAGGAGCTCAGGGACAACCCCCACTTAGTAGTGGTACAGGCAGATAAGGGCAACGCCGCTGTAGTCTTGGACACGACTGATTACAACAAACGAATGGAAGATATTCTCGCAGAACCTATCTACAAGAAACTTCAGGGAGATCCGACGGACAAGGTAATCAAAACGACGCAGGCACTGCTCAAGCACTCTAGAATCAATTTCGACAAGGCCAGAAGATTCATCCCGCAAGTGACACAGGCACCAAGGATATATGGTGTACCGAAGGTACACAAAACCGACTTCCCCTTAAGGCCCATAGTAAACAGTATAAATTCGCCGACCTACTACCTAGCGAAAGAACTGGCACCTAGGCTCCGACACCTAGTGCATCAAACCGAGTCCTACGTTAAGGATTCCACTCACTTCGTGTCTCTCCTAAAGGAAATGCGTGTTACGGACCAAGATCTGATGGTTAGCTTCGACGTCAAATCCCTATTCACGAATGTCCCAGTGTCAGATACTGTGAACATCCTAGAAGAACGCGTGGCACCTGATGTATGTGAGCTTGTGCGCCACTGTCTGACGACCACCTATTTCAGGTGGAGAGGTCAATTTTATGAACAAACTGACGGTGTAGCTATGGGCTCACCCCTATCGCCTATCGCAGCAGAAATTTTCATGGAGGCATTTGAGGAAACAGCCCTCCAGTCCGCACCATTACGTCCAAATTGTTGGCTTCGCTATGTCGATGATACTTTCGTCATCTGGCCCCACGGAGAAGAGGAGTTACAGAACTTCCACAAGCACCTTAACCAACAGCATAGGAAAATCCAGTTTACAATGGAAACAGAGAAGAATGGGGTGCTGCCTTTTCTCGACGTGGAAGTTTATCGAAAACCTGATGGTAAACTTGGCCACAAAGTGTACAGGAAACCAACCAATACGGACAGGTACCTTCACGCCTCCTCCCACCATCACCCCACGCAGAAGAAGTCCGCCCTGCACACGCTAACGAAGAGAGCGTACAGGATAAGCGACGAAGAACATCTGAAGACAGAACTTGAACACCTCAGGTCCATCTTCGGAACTAATGGCTATGGGAAGCAGATGGTAGACAGCACCATGTCGACAAGGGAGAAGACTAATAGGGAAGAGGAGAAGGAGGCACAGAGCATTGCTGTGTTACCATATGTACAAGGGGTCACCGAACGTATTGGCAAAATTCTACGAAAAGCCGACATCAAACCAATTTTCCGAAGCAGACACAAAATATCAGACATGCTCGGTTCTACCAAGGATGCAGTTGACAAACTACACACAGCTGGCGTGTATGAAATTGGTTGTGCGTGTGGATTAGTTTACATAGGTGAGACGGGACGTCCGATCAGCACTAGGCTCTCGGAACATGAAAGATATATCCGCCTGAAACAACACACTAAGTCAGCAGTGGCGGAACACAGAGACGAGTGCGGGAAACCAATATTTTTTCAAGAAGCCCGCGTCCTGGCGAAACAGCCTCTCACTTTCAAAAGAAAGATTAGAGAGGCGATAGAAATAGCCAAAAGACCCGCCAACATGAATAGAGAGGACGGGTACAAGCTTCCGAGGTCTTGGCTGCCTGCAATAGCAGGGCTACGGAGCGGCGGCAGAGCCGTGGCGGCCCATGCGGACACGCGGAGAGCCACAGTAGTGGTCGCGAGCACACAAAGCAATGGCACGCCGCAGCCGGCTTCTGGACAGCATGGAAACAGTGTGACGTCACAGCCATCACCTGTTCGCTATTCGTCCGTCTCCTCCAATGGGGTGGATTAATATAAAGACCAATAGAAAACAGCTATTTCAGCCAATGACAGATAATAAAGGAAACACCAATAAAGCATACCTTTCACCCCTCCTCCTCCTCCTAGTACAGCCAATCAAGTAACGACACGGTTTTCTCGTGCAGCTATTTAAGGAATCCAAGTGTGTTCATTTAGCAGTTAACGTAAGGCCCTGATGAAGGCTAGCTGCAACGCTGGCCGAAACGTTGGCACATTTTAAAATTATGACGATGCGGTCTGATACCCTGAAGAATTTTATTGAAGAAGACAACGGCCGCGGAAGCCTACGCTTACAAGAAAATTCACCATCAAAATGTTGGCGTAGCCAAAGGCAACTGCCTTGCCGGCACAATGGCCACAATCTTTATCAACAGTCTGGTAAAGTAAATTCTTTATTAACAACACTAATAAGTATAGTTATTAAAATTTTTTGCGTTTAGTGCAGGAATCTAAGAGGCTCCAGTGCATTTCCTGCCGCTTATTAAAGCAATGTTAGAATACAATACTTTTTTGGATAGTCTGCTCTGATACATTACGTGCGTGATACCTTACTAACAAGTCGAGTCCAAATGTTTAGCACAGGTGTATTCTACTCCTGAACCTGAATCGAGGCACTGATTCGAGTATTCGTTCCATCTGTAGAGACAATAGCAAAAGTGCACACCGTACTCTTTACCTGGGCGCAAAGAACGAAACAAGAGTGCCATGTAACAAGTTCTGCCCAGCTTAAGAGGCATGCACACGTTCAGTGATTATTGATAATATTGAATTGTCAAATCTTCAGTATACTAAAGCAGCCACACACCGTCAGCAATATTGACAAAAATTGGCAGTCGACAATGCAGTTTTACAAGGTTAAGATGTCGAACACTCAAAAGAAAACGTGTACTGCAATTGTATTAACTATAGCTTGCAAGGAACAGAAAACAGCGGAAAAGAGGAAATGGGTCCGTGAATGATTGAAAAAAAAGGAGCGACTGGTCAGATGTTAATTTATTGACTGAAATCAGAACTGCGGACGCGAAAGATTTCATTAATTATTTTCCTACGAGCCCCGCATCATACAACAAGTTATTAATATTGGTACTAGATAAAATAAAGACAAAATATGGTAATGAGAGAAGCAATCGTAACCGACAAGAGATTAGGGAGTAACTCTGAGATTTCTGGTAACAGGCAGGTCATTCCAACGCTTGAAGTTTAGTTCCGTGATATTGGTAAACACAATTAGTAAAATTCTATGTAAACCTGAGAAGAAGTTATATGTGCCTGGCAGGGATATGTTCAGGCAATTAACGCAAAATACACTCCTGGAAATTGAAATAAGAACACCGTGAATTCATTGTCCCAGGAAGGGTAAACTTTATTGACACATTCCTGGGGTCAGATACATCACATGATCACACTGACAGAACCACAGGCACATAGACACAGGCAACAGAGCATGCACAATGTCGGCACTAGTACAGTGTATATCCACCTTTCGCAGCAATGCAGGCTGCTATTCTCCCATGGAGACGATCGTAGAGATGCTGGATGTAGTCCTGTGGAACGGCTTGCCATGCCATTTCCACCTGGCGCCTCAGTTGGACCAGCGTTCGTGCTGGACGTGCAGACCGCGTGAGACGACGCTTCATCCAGTCCCAAACATGCTCAATGGGGGACAGATCCGGAGATCTTGCTGGCCAGGGTAGTTGACTTACACCTTCTAGAGCACGTTGGGTGGCACGGGATACATGTGGACGTGCATTGTCCTGTTGGAACAGCAAGTTCCCTTGCCGGTCTAGGAATGGTAGAACGATGGGTTCGATGACGGTTTGGATGTACCGTGCACTAGTCAGTGTCCCCTCAACGATCACCAGTGATGTACGGCCAGTGTAGGACATCGCTCCCCACACCATGATGCCGGGTGTTGGCCCTGTGTGCCTCGGTCGTATGCAGTCCTGATTGTGGCGCTCACCTGCACGGCGCCAAACACGCATACGACCATCATTGGTACCAAGGCAGAAGCGACTCTCATCGCTGAAGACGACACGTCTCCATTCGTCCCTCCATTCACGCCTGTCGCGACACCACTGGAGGCGGGCTGCACGATGTTGGGGCGGGAGCGGAAGACGGCCTAACGGTGTGCGGGACCGTAGCCCAGCTTCATGGAGACGGTTGCGAATGGTCCTCGCCGATACCCCAGGAGCAACAGTGTCCCTAATTTGCTGGGAAGTGGCGGTGCGGTCCCCTACGGCACTGCGTAGGATCCTACGGTCTTGGCGTGCATCCGTGCGTCGCTGCGGTCCGGTCCCAGGTCGACGGGCACGTGCACCTTCCGCCGACGACTGGCGACAACATCAATGTACTGTGGAGACCTCACGCCCCATGTGTTGAGCAATTCGGCGGTACGTCCACCCGGCCTCCCGCATGCCCACTATACGCCCTCGCTCAAAGTCCGTCAACTGCACATACGGTTCACGTCCACGCTGTCGCGGCATGCTACCAGTGTTAAAGACTTCGATGGAGCTCCGTATGCCACGGCAAACTGGCTGACACTGACGGCGGCGGTGTACAAATGCTGCGCAGCTAGCGCCATTCGACGGCCAACACCGCGGTTCCAGAAGTGTATTTCATGTATTTTTTTAATAATGCTGTATGTAGTAATTACTATTCGCTCAGTCAGTTGTCTGTTGTTTGTTGTTCATGCATATTGTGAGTGAATAAGTTACATTAAAGTATACTCCTTTACGTAGTTACTTTTCTTTAAAACAGGAATTTATCAACAAACCAGCCGCTTTTTGTGATAAGATACAAAGGAGAAACCTCCACCCGCTAGCGACTGGGTATGGGCACTGGGGAGGTGTTTTGGCTTCTTCACTCTAGAATCCCGCTTGCCCGAGTAATTTAACTACAAAGCAGAAATTTATTTACTAGTATGGTGCGACAACTTCTGGACGAGACAGCATACAGACCAGTAGAACGCGACCCCACAGACAAGGTGGATAAGAAGACCATGGCTCTTCTAAAGGAAACCGGGACTCCAGAAAAGATCGTTAAGCAGCTAAGGGCTAAAACACCCGTTGCACCCGCACTTTATGGCCTGCTAAGGTGCACAAGAAAGGGGTTGCTCTACTTCCAATAATCAGCAACAATGGCGCAGCTACCTACCTCACTGCTCAGCAGCTTAAGAAGATGCTCTCGCCATATATGGGGAAGTGTGCCCATCACATTCGCAGAGTATTTCCTACAACGCCTCAGGCAATTACAGATCACGGTCATTATGGTCAGTTTCGACGTGGTCTCCCTGTTCACCCGCGTACCACTGAATGATTCACAAGAGCTGATTAAAGAAAAGTTCGACGATGCTCTCCTGGACATATTCGGGCACATATTGACATCGACGTACTTCCTACACGAGGGTCAAATCTATTAGCAAACGGAAGGGGCAGAAATGGGCAGCAATCTCTCGGCGGTGGTGGCCAATCTCTTTATGGAAAGATTTGAAGAGGAGGTCTTTACATCGGCCCTAGACCAACCAAAATGCTTTTTTAGGTATGTGGATGTAGCCTTTGTCATATGGCCCCACGGGAAGGAAAAGCTCGATGTTTTCTTGGACCACCTAAAACTTACGCCACTCTAACACTAAATTCATCATTGAAATGGAGATGGATGTACTACTCCCATTCCTAGATATACTAGTTAAGAGGAAGGCAGATGGTACCTTCAGTCACAGTCCTAGATGTACTAGTTAAGAGGAAGGCAAATGGTGCCTTCAGTCACAGTGTGTACCGAGAACACACTTACACCGACTTGTACCTGCAAGCCAGCAGTTGCTATCACCCAGAGCAGAAAAATGGTGTACTCCGAACTCTGGTTCACTGGGCATGAACTCTGTCAGAGCCTGATAATTTGGCGACGGAGATAGAATATCTACAATCTGTGTTCTACAAAAACGTATACTCTTCTCGAGATGTTAAAAGGGCATTGTGCCCTGTTTCCCCGCCAGAGGTTCCTAAAATTGTACAAGATGAAATGCAGAAGGTTGCATATTTCCCATATGTTGGGCCGATATCTACAAAATCGGCGGAATTCTCCTCAAACAAAACATGAAGTGTTCCATCCACCAACCAAGATTAAGGCTCTGCTATGGAGTGTGAAGGATGACCTGCGTCTACAGAAACTGGGCGTTTACCACGTACCAAGTGAATGTGGTACGTCATACATCGGCCAGACGACCAGGACTGTTGACATCAGGTGCAAAGAGCACCAAAGGTACACAAGACTGAGACAGGCAACCAAGTTAGCTCTCTCCGAGCATTTTTTAGAACCTCAATGGCATAATGATGCCAACATTTTAACACAAACATCGAGATATTGGGATTGCATCATCAAGAATCTATGGAGATTAAGGTCGTGGAGAACCCCATTAACTGAAATGCTTTTTTAAGTTTCCACCTGAGCTCGGCTTGGAACCCGGCATTAGATCTTCTGAAGACGCAACGGAAGCAGCATCAAGACCCCAAGGGACACAAGTATGAACATGGAGTTAGAGATAAGAGCCCAGTACAAATAACAAAGGACGTACGTGAAATGGTACCTCAGACGAGAGACGCAATACATGAGGACGTTCTTCCGAGCCGGCCGGAGTGGCCGAGCGGTTCTAGGCGCTACAGTCTGAAACCGCGCGACCGCACCGGTCGCAGGTTCGAATCCTGCCTCGCGCATGGATGTGTGTGATGTCCTTAGGTTAGTTAGGTTTAAGTAATTCTAAGTTCTAGGGGACTGATGACCTCATAAGTTGAGTCCCATAGTGCTCAGAGCCATTTGAACCATTTTTTTTTAACGTCCTTCCGAGTCTCGAGCGGCAGTTTGAACACCATCGGCCTGAAAATAACACTGCAGCTTCTCCTTGCGGGCGAGAACTTCGGTCGGAACGCCTACCACGGCACACCACGATAACAGAACGTCCTACATCACAGGAGGACTTAAATGACGATAATGGAAGATAAAATTTCTAGCACGGCTTGGACTTCATTCAGAACTCAATATAGCAAGACTGACAACGGATAATAACCACAAAGTACGCGCAGAGCATTCGGAACAGACGCAACTAGAAGAAAACGCTATAGTCGCTGCTATTGGTCGGCCTATACCACGGACAGAGCGCCTGACGCGACGCGGACCGCAGACGGAGCGCCTAGCACAACACAGGCCTGAATACCGGACTCATTCCACACTGGAATCAGTATCAACAGCGCCTGAAAAAGAATGCGAGTCACGCAGCAGAAATATGTGCAAGGAAGACGAAAACAACCGTCAGAAACCCGATTATTCCACATGACAACGCCTCACCAGAAAAGCCTGAAGAATTACAGTGTTGTAATTACTTAAAAGAAACCCATAATTGACTGTGATCTTTCTTCTTTCTGGTTAAAGATACTTCTCTGCTGCGGTTTTTTTTTTTTTTTTTAAGAGACTGAAGCAGCTCTCCATGCTATTCTATCCTGTGCAAGCTTCCTCATCTTCAGGTAACTACTGCAATCTACATCCTTCTGAATCTGCTTAGTGTATTCATCTCTTGGTATCCTTCTACGATTTTTACCCTCCACGCTGCCCTCCAATACTAAATTGGTGATCCGCTGATGCCTCAAAACATGTCCCACCAACCGGTCCCTTCTTCTAGTCAAGTTGTGCCACAAACTCCTCTTCTCCCCAGTTCTATTCAGTACCTCTTCATTAGTTACGTGACCTACCCATCTACTCTTAAGCATTCTTCTGTAGCACTACATTTCGAAGGCATCTATTCTCTTCTTGTCTAAACTATTTATCGTCCATGATTCACTTCCATACATGGCTACACTCCACATAAATATTTTCAAAAAAGACTTCCTGACACTTAAAGCTATATTCGTTAACAAATTTCTCTTCTTCAGAAACGCTTTCCTTGCCATTGCCAATCTACATTTTATATCCTCTCTACTTCGACCGTCATCCGTTATTTTGCTCCCCAAATAGCAAAACTTATCTACTACTTTAATTCCCTCACCGTCACCTGGTTTAATTCGACTACATTCGATTATCTTCGATTTGCTTTTGTTGATGTTCATCTTACATCCTCCTTTCAAGACACTGGCCATTCCGTTCAAATGTTCTTCCAGGTCCATTGCTGTCTCTGACAGAAATACTATGTCATCGGCAAACCTCAAAGTTTTTATTTCTTCTCCATGGATTTCTTCTCCATGGAATTCCTACTCCAAATTTTTCTTTTGTTTCCTTCACTGCTTGCTCAATATATAAATTCAATTACATTGGGGATAGGCTACAACACTCTCTCACTCCCTTCCCAACCACTGCTTCCCTCTCATGCCCCTCGACTCATAAATGCCGTCTATAGTCTTTCGTCCCTGTATTTTGCCCCTGCCACCTACAGAATTTGAAAGAGAGCGTTCCAGGCAACATTTTCAAAAGCTTTCTCTACTTCTATAAATGCTATAAACATAGGTTTGCCTTTCCTTAACCAATCTTCTACGAAAAGTTGAAAGGTCAGTACTGACTCGCTTGTGCCTACGTTTTTCCGGAATCCAAACTGATCTCCGAGGTCCGCTTCTACCGTTTTTCTGTAAGAAATTAGTGTTACTATTTTGCAACCATGACTTACTAAACTGATTGTTCGGTAATTTTCACACCTGTCAACACATGCTTTCTTTGGAACAGGAATTATTATATTCTTCTTGAAGTCTGAGGGTATTTCGCCTGTATCATACATCTTGCTCACCAGATGGAAGAGTTTTGTCACGGTTGGCTTTCCCAAGGCTATCAGTAGTTCTAATGGAATGTTGTCTACTCCCGGGGCCTTGTTTCGACTTCGATCCTCTGTCAAATTCTTAACGCAGTATCGTATCTACCATTTCATCTTTAACTACGTCCTCTTCCATTTCCATAATATTGCCCCCAAGTACATCGCCCTTGAATAGGCCCTCTATATACTCCTTCCACATTTCTGCTTTCCCTTCTTTGCTTAGAACTGGTTTTCGATATGCGCACTTGATATTCATACAAGTAGCTCTCTTTCCTCCAAAGGTCTCTTTAATTTTCCTGTAGGCAGTACCTATCTTACCCCTAGTCATCTAGCCATCCCTGCTTAGCCATTTTGCACTACCTGTCGATCTCATTTTTGAGGTGTTTGCATTCCTTTCTGCCTGCTTCATTTACAGCGTTTTTATATTGTCTCCTTTCATCAATTAAATTCAATATCTCTTCTGTTCCCCAAGGATTTCTACTAGCCCTCGTCTTTGTACCTACTTGATCCTCCGCTGCCTTCACTATTTCATCTCTCAAAGCTACCCGTTCTTCTTCTACTGTATTTCTTTACCCCACTCTTGTCTATCTTTCCCTAATGCTCTCTTTGAAACTCTCTACAACCTCTGGTTCTTTCATTGTATCCAGATCCCATCTCCTTAAATTACTACCTTTTTGCAGTTTCTTCAGTTTTAATCTACATCTGCCCTGGAAATGTCTTACAATTTAAAATCTAGTTCCATTATATAATCTGTCTGAAGCCTTCCAGTGCCTCCAGTTCTCTTCCACGTACACAACCTTCTTTCATAATTCTGAAAGCAAGTGATAGCTATGATTAAGTTATGCTCTGTGCAAAATTCTACCATGCGGCTTCCCCTTTCATTCCTAACCCCAATTCCGTATTCACCTATTACTTTTCCTTCTATTCCTTTCCCTACTATGGAACTTCAGTCCTCCATGACTCCCTTCATTATCTGAATAATTTCTTTTATCTCATCATACATTTCTTCAATCTCTTGTTCATCTGCGGAGCTAGTTGGCATATAAAGTTGTTCTACGGTGGTAGGCGTGAGCTTCGTGTCTATCTTGGCTACAATAATGCGTTCACTATGCTGTTCATAATAGCTAACCCGCTCTCCTATTCTTTTATTCATTATTTAACCTACTCCTGCATTACCCCTATTTAGTTTTAAATTTATAACCCTGCACTCACCTGACCAGAAGTCTCGTTCCTCCTGCCACCCAGCTTCGCTAATTCGCACTACATTTAACTTTAACCTATCCGTTTCCCTGTTTAAATTTTCTGACCTGCCTAACCGATTAAAGGATCTGACATTCCACGCTCCGATCCGAAGAACGCCAGTTTGTTTCACCTGATAACGACGTCCTGCTGAGTAGTTCCCCCACCTCCACCCTGCGACCACTCCCCCCTCCCGGAGATCCGAATGGGGGACTATTTTACGTCCGGAATACTTTACCCAAGAGGAAGCCTTCATCATTTAATCATACAGTAAAGCTGCATGCCTTCGGGAAAAATTATGACTGTAGTTCTCTCTTTTGCTTTCAGCCGTTCGCAGTATCAGCACAGGAAGGCCGTTTTGGTTAATGTTACAAGGTCAAGTCAGTCAGTCATCCAGATGTTTCCCCTGCAATTACTGAATAGGCTGTTGCCCCTCTTCAGGAAACATACGTTTATCTGGCCTCTCAACAGATACCCCTCCATTGTGGTTGTGCCTACGACGGCTATCTGTATCGCTGAGAGACGCAAGCGTCCCCACAAACGGCAAGGTCCATGGTTCATGGCGTGGAGGACGGAGGGGGCTGGGGGGAGGGGGTGTCGCGTATTGCATGGAATGGGGGTATGCAAGAACGAAACGCAATAGCCGTCACGCAATGGCGCGCGTGCACACACACACACACACACACACACACACACACACACACACACACGCACATATCTTCGGGATATAGTTACGGTCTCTACAGACTGTCAACACTTCCGAGAAACATCAGAACGATTCACATTAAGCCATCAGGCCACATTAGTTTGCGACTGTCCTGTTTCTATTCTTCCTACGGCTCTACTGCGTAGAGTCCACCCGTTTGATGGGTGCCCTGACGTCATCGCTGGCGTGGCTGCAGTTGACCGGAATACGTCTTCCGTGCAGAACACGATAGTAAGGGCATCTGTTGTCAATTTGTATGATTATATCGTGAATTAGACTCAGGAAGGGGAAATAGCGGTTTATTGCTTTAGTTTTGGATACCAGCTTGTATCATATATCCGGATACTTCACGGGTAAAGCGCATACCTCATAACTCAACTGTATCATTCCACAGACGGCAAAACGACGAGAGGAAGAGACGAATGATGCATTTGCAGCACCAACTAACTGCCGTGTCACAGAGCGGCATCCATAGGCAACTATTGTTTGTACTTTGGTGCCTTACATAGGGCACAGCACTTGGAAGCACTGCTACAGAATATGAGTACCTAACCGCAGTTTTAGCATGAAACAATATTTTCACGAAAGATTTGTTCCTGCAGGGAATATGCTCTATCTGTGTAACGCTACGGTCGTAGCTACGCTGACGAGCCAAAATATCACGACCACCTATGTAACAGCGTGTTGATCTACCTTTGGAACGCTTTACAGCAGCGATTCTGAGTGGCGTGGATTCGAAACGTTCTCAGTAGATTTCCGTCCGGATGTGGCATCCGATGTCTACCGACTGGTCATCTAATCCCCGTAAATTAGGGACGATCGTTTGAGGACACGAGTCGGACGCCCGAAACCTTGCTAGATATATTCCGGCGGCCTCTTTTTTTTTATGCGGCCTTCCATGGTTTCCTCTCCTGCGCCAACCTCTTCATTTCAGAGTAGAGCATGTACCCTACGTCCTCGATTACTAGTTGGGTGTATTCCAGTCTCTGTCTTCATCTACAGTTTGTTTTCCCTCTGCAGCTCCTTTTGATATTATGGAAGTTATTCCTTGATATTATAACTCATGCCCTATCATACTGCACCTTCTTCCTGTCAGTATATTTCGTACGTTCCTCGCTTCGCCGATTCTGCGGAGAACCTCCTTATTGCCTACCTCATTGGTGAACCTAATTTTCAACATTGTTCTGTAGCACCACATCTGAAATGCTTCGGATCTCGTATATTCCGGTTTTCCCACTGTACGAGTCCGCAGCTCGTGGTGTATTGGTTAGCGTTGCTGCCTCTGGATCGCTGAATCCCGGGCTCGATTCCCGGCCTGTGACTGGGTGTTTATGCCGTCCTCATCATTTCACCCTCATTCGTAAAAGTGGCGTGACTGGACTGAGTAAAGACTGAGAGTTTGTATAGGTGCTGATAACCGCACAGTTGAGCACCCCACAAACCAAAAAAAAAATGGTTCAAATGGCTCTGAGCACTATGGGACTTAACAGCTGAGGTCATCAGTCCCCTAGAACTTAGAACTACTTAAACCTAACTAACCTAAGGACATCACACACATCCATGCCCGAGGCAGGATTAGAACCTGAGACCGTAGCGGTCGTGAGATTCCAGACTGAAGCGCCTAGAACCGCTCGGCCACTCCGGCCGGCCACAAGCCAAACATCATCGCCATCATCCCAATGACCGTGCTCCACTACCACTCAATGTTATGCTCCATATGCACATTCTCAAAAATTTCTTCGTCAAATTAAAGGTCTGTGTTTGGTACCAGTAACTTTCTTTTGACCATAGACTTTAAACCAGGTGAATTTTGTGGCTGAGACATAAACGCGAGTTCACTATGATGTTCCTCAAACCACGGTAGCACGATTCTGGCCTTATGATCCGGACACTTATCTTGCTTCAAAAGGCCATCGCTGTTAGGAGAAACATCAAAGACATCAAGCACGAAAGTATGCAGGTAGTGCACAATCAGTGGTGGCTCGTGAGTTTACATTCTGAGTGTTCACAAATTTTTAGATTCAGATAAAACTGAGAGAAATTAATAGCATCTGATATATAACCAGTTATGCTTATCAATAAGATTATACAACTACAGCCATTGCAAATAATAATAACAATGATAACAATAATAATAATATGCATAACATATCTGACAAAAGAAAGAATTGTTTTGGTGTTGGTTCAAATGGCTCTGAGCACTATGGGACTTAACAGCTGTGGTCATCAGTCCCCTAGAACTTAGAACTACTTAAACCTAACTAACCTAAGGACATCACACACATCCATGCCCGAGGCAGGATTCGAACCTGCGACCGTAGCAGTCGCGCGGTTCCGGACTGCGCGCCTAGAACCGCGAGACCACCGCGGCCGGCGTTTTGGTGTAATTTTGTTGTTTTGTACGTAATTAAGAACAGTTTAGGGCAATAATGAAATAATATGTAGGCTTTTGCAGCTTTCCATTTTGCATTTTAGTGTAAGTGAGAGTTTTCATGCTTTCCCATTTTTTGGGGCATATGTACAAGATCCCTAACAGATGTATTAGTTCACGAATTTACTTACGGGCTGAATCAGATATTCTTACGCTGCATCCAAGCAACAACTTGTGCTAACTGTATACTTCTTTGTTAAATGTTCATTTGTAGTCACGCTTATTTGAATTCGTGACTCCATCACAGGATCTGTTCTCGGAGGCCCTAGTTCCTTAGCCACCTGTTAATTAACTTTTCTGCTCCCAGAACGAGATTCTCACTCTGCAGCAGAGTGTGCACTGATTTGAAATTTTCTGACAGATTAAAGCTGTATGCAGGACGGAGACTCGAATTCGGGACCTTTGCCTTTCGCGGGCCAGTGCTCTACCGAACGAGTTACACAACCACGACACACGACCCGTCCTCACGCTTTACTTTTCTCTTAGCATTTAAAACAGAGTCAACTTATTTCATATTTACACTGCACGCGAAAGCCGATTCCCACACAGTGAACAACCAACTCCTAACACGAAGTGCCGTTTGTGGAAATGATTGAACTCAAGTAATAATGTCTACCAACATGGTAATTGAATAGAATAAAAACGCCCCGCCGTCGATCCCATATTTAAGTGAATATCAGAGAAACCAGTGATAACAACTTTTCGTGAATTTTCATGTATATAGTGTGGGCCTACAGCACAGCTATACCTGACTCACCATACGATCAGCAGATTTCAGAAGCATGAGTAAATGCTACAATCTCACAATTGACAGTGACGTGGTTTAGGCCCAAATGATTCTCAGCGCCCCAAATGGATTACTGTATGATAAAATTGATAACTTAATATATTATAACTCATTCAGAAACCCACAAAACAGGTTTACTGTCAGTATAAATTTAACATATACTGACGTCCGATCTAATTTTACTGCATAGAGTGAGTGAATTAGCATATCTGATGAGTGTGCTATCATCTAGCAGGAATTACGCCTACCGAACGAGGATAAAACTCTGCTGCACTGTGCTACCATGTGGTGGTAGTGGCATAAACTTATGGTTGAGTGGCAAGGGCTAGCTGTGTATATCGTGAACTGTACACTTGGTTGATCAAATTACGTCACACAGGTCGTGCGTGCGCAGAAGCTCCTTAAAACGTGCACAACTGAAGGTGTGTTCGCGGCCCTGATGCCAAGTTACAAGTACTCTGAAGGAGCAGTAGCGTGGTGTATTTAAGTGCCATATCTATCAGATTGCAGCATCTATGTTACGTCTAACGGCCTTAAAGAAAAATAACCAACAAATACGCAAGGGGTCGAAAATTAGGGTGTTCACGTGCTCTTGTACTCTTACACAGTAGCCGCCACCGTGCAGAATAATGTTCACTTAGTCCAAGCTGTCACGGTGCGCTCTCGATTACTGCCACAGGCCCAATGGAAGCCAGATGAATGCGTTTCTCCCTCCGCTCCTACCCCCCCCCCCCTCCTCCTCATAGCATAACAGTTCACCACCGGCCAGCGTCCGTGGTGCAGTGAACGTTTTGAGCAGCCGTTCGTCTCGATGGCGGTGTATTCAGACTCAAACATCGACCTGGTACAGCGAGAAACGTAGATCTTCCAACCAGGCGACACGTTCCTAATGATCCACCTTTATGATCCCTTGTCCAATGCAATCGTAACTATGTTCTTGGCTCAACACGTGTACACGTAGGGGTCGTCCTTTGCAGACTGCAGAGCTCCTCTTGTTCAACAGCGTGTGCTGAACGGTGTACTCCGAAACACTTGCGCCAGCAGTAGCACTGCACTCTGCCTCAGATCTGACACAGATCGCCACCTTGCCCGCTTAACGGAGTGGACAACCTGTGACCTCCACGTTCCGTGAAGAGGCGTGGAGGTCCAACACCTTGACACGTACTCAAGGTTTCACCATCCTTTTACCACTAGATGCTCATGAGAGTAGTGCTTGAGCAGCCGAGCAACTTCGCCGTTACGCAGGTGCTCGTCCCCAGGCGCTGGCTGTAACAGTCTGCCCTTTGTGAAAGTCGTTTGTATAAGTAGATTTCCCCATCTGTGGTTCGTTTAATCCCTAGAATGATCCGTCTCACTTATGTACACTGGCTGACAACTGCTAAGGAACAGAGCCATTGTTGGACAGGAATAATCACAGGCAGTGATTGACGACAAGAAACATAGAAATCAGGCAATAGATGTAGAGTTGTATATTGATAAGAAAAAATGGTACAGATTTCACCACATGCGGAAACAGGATAACAGACATAAATAAAGTTCCTTTTTTACACACGTCAGACTCGCAACAGAAAGGTCGATATCGTACTCTCAAAAGTGAATATGCCCTCGCCAGGCGCTAACGCACATATTTTACCTGTTATTGATGTTGGCTACCAAACTATTGAGGAGTCTTTGAGGGACATTGTCCCACTACTCTCTCAACGTGGTTTGCACTTATTGTACGGTTCACTGATGGGGGTTCGTTGAGGAACACGTCTGCCAAGAGCATCCAGGCATGCTCTATAAGGTTTAGGTCCGAAGAGTACGCAGGCCATTCCACACGTTCGATACCGTCACTTTTCATTGTGTCCGATACCTCTGCGGTCCTCTGTGATCTGGAATGTCGTCCACAAACAGAAAGTCTGACCTACCGCACCGCTAAAAAAACAAACATGATCCAGATTAATCTCTGTGCAGTGTCGTTGTGCTGTAACGGTACCTCGCACAAAGCTATGTAGCGGCATTCTGCCATTGTGCATAAAGCCTGCCAACTGGTCGCCTAGGCCACACTGGTGACGTTCGTGAATATTATGTGGCGTGTAACTTGTTTCCCTCTCTCTCCGCCCTAACTGGCGATCGGAATCACTTGCCACAGTGAAGCGGAATTCGTCGAGGACCATTACTCTGGACCACTTCCGCTGACCCCAACCAACATGATCACTACAGCAATGAACTCTTTCTCGACGGTGAAGCGGTTGAAATGGGATGCATTTAACAGGTTTCCGAGCATGCTAACCAGCCTAATTAAATCACCTTGAGATGTTTGTGGCAGAGACACATGTACCAGTAGCGGTTGCAAGATCTGCAGTGATTTGTCTAGGAGTTAGATGTCTGTTCCCTTCCGCCATTAGGGCTAGATATCGATCTTCTTGCGGTGTGGTTATCCGTCTAAGAACACCGATATGTTTTCGCAGAGCATTTCCACCCTCGGCGGCCTTTCTTAATCGCAAGATGACACTTTTGGACACACATGTTATTTTGGCCACAGCAGCGACACTTTGATCGGCTTCGAGCCATCCAACTGCTCGTCAAAGACGGTAAGCACTTCAGTGATGTCTTGCACACATATTGCCGTACCACACGGAATGTCGCACTAAGCGGTTCCACAACAACCTTCGCCAAGCACCGTACTGTATGAACTGACAAATGCATACAGAGCGTCCGTGAACAGGCTTCGCTGCAGTTAACACGTTCTGTCCTACACAGTCCCTTTTACTATCATTGGTCTGGTGTTCCGTAGCAATTGGCGGTTGTTCCGTAGCAATTGCCTGTTGTTCTTCAGCAAGTGTCAGTTGTTCCTTAGCGGTTGTCAAGCAGTGTACTTTCCTTATCGAGTCACTTGACAGGAAACGCTACCAGACAACATTCAGTTTCGCAGTGGGCAGTGGTCATAAAGTTCTGGTTATCAGTGTACACGTATCTCAGTACGATTCACATTAGCAGCGTACCGTCGTTTCTGCATACTACACTTTCGATACCAAGTCCAGCAGTACCGAAAGTGAGGTATGCGGAAACCTTGTACATCCACTCTTAGCTCTAGCATGATAGAGGTCCAGCAGCAGCGATGCACGATCAGAGCCGCTTGCCGGTTTCGAGGAAAAATGTACTGGGTAGTTACAAGTGGAGTGCATCTGCTCAAGGATGCCAGCATGGGCTGTAATTATCGTATGACAGCGAAACTCGGTAGCTACGTTAATGTGTTAAAGTAGAACTGATTTATAGTGGAAAAGGTTAGTTCCAAGTCTGGCCACCAGGTGCAAATCTGGCGCTGGACACAGTTTTTATGGTGGTATCGCTTCTGTGTCATTTGACAATCTAAAACGGTTAATAACATAATCAACATTATGTCTTCTTAATTGTTTGGCCTTTTCTGCCCATGTCCGTTCCTAATCCATTATATATGGAAACATTTCTATATGTCTTTATTGCATTCACAGCGCAAGATTTGCACCTAGTGGGCAAGGGCAATGTTGGAACTCAATTTTTTCCAGCATAAATTGGTTCTGCGTTAACGCATTAGCATATGTATCAAGCGTTGCTTCCATACGGTAATTACAGCACACACTGGACCTCTTTGAGCAGTTGCAGTTTAATTACAATCATCCAGTATAAAGGGCCCCTCACGCGGTCTGTAATATCGTCAAACTATCAATATATTTACCGTCTGGGAGCGCGTATTAACATATTGTCAGTATTAGAAATACTGACGAGCAGTATTGGTGGCCCACAAAATATTCTCTCGGTATTGCCAATACATACTGAACGTGTGAGGTCAAGTATTGACAGTTTGACAACATTCTACACTCAGATGTTGCCAGAGCTTCAAGAACCAGTCAGGTGGCTTAATGTGCCCTGTTCATGGTTTCAATTCGCTCTTATGCTTATCATTGTTCAATTCAATTTTTCAAACAGTCTTCTAACACAAAACCATTTTAATAGACCTATATGAGGGTAATCTTCATATTTACCACTTTTGGATGATCAAAGGGAGATTCTCTATGAAATTGCTTTCATTATTTATTTGAAAATATACACACATCAAAAAAAAAATTGAGTCACCCCAGGTCCCATAACGCCTGAAGATAGACGTTGACTATGGATATTGTATCACAGACTCAGTCCCTTTGACTGTTCAGAGACGTCACTAAACCCTCCCAAAGATGTAAAAAACCATGCACGAGCAGCGCCTATCAGACGGAGGGGTCCGACAGCCGATCAGTTCCAGTCATTCCACCAGGAAGAAGGTACACGGCTCATGTCGCCCGTAGTTCAAACATGCCTAGATGGTCAATACCACGATTCGATCGCGTTCACATTGTTACTTTGTACCGGGAAGGGCTCTCAACAAAGGAAGTGCCCAGGCGTCTCGCAGTGAACCAAAGCAATGTTGTTTGGACACAAAGGAGATAAAGAGAGACAGGAACTGTCGATGACATGCCTCGCTCAGGCCGCCCAAGGGCTACTACTGCAGTGGATGATCGCTACGTACGCATTAAGGCTCGGAGGAACCCTGACAGCAACTACACCATGTTGAATAACGCTTTTCGTGAAGCCACAGTACGTTGTATTACGACTCAAACTGTGCGCAATAGGTTGCATGATGTGCAAGTTTACTCCCGACGTCCATGATGAGGTCCATCTTGGCAACTACGACACTTTGCAGCGCGGTACAGATGGGCCCAACAACATACCGAATGGACCGCTCAGGATTGGCATCTCGTTCTCTTCACCGGTGAGTGTCGCATATGCCTTCAACCGGACAATCGTTGGAGACGTGTTTGAAAGCAACCCGGTCAGGCTGAACGCCTTAGACACACTGTCCAGCGAGTGCAGCAAGGTGGAGGTTTCTTGCTGTTTTGGGGTGGCATTATGTGGGGCCGATGCACGCAGCTGGTGATCATGGAAGGCGCCACTAGAGTGGCCAGTATCTTCTCCAGAGATGAACCCTATCGAACATCCCTGGGATAGATTGAAAAGGGCTGTTTATGGACGACATGATCCACCAACCACTCTGAGCTATCTACACCGAATCGCCGTAGTGGAGTGGGACAATCTGGACCAACAGTGCCTTCATGACCTTATGGACGTATACCACGATGAATACAGGCATGCATCAATGAAGAAGACCTGCTACTGGATGTTAGAGGTACCGGTGTGTACGGCAATCTGGACCACCACCTGTGAAAGTCTCGCTGTGTGGTGGTACAACATTCCATGTATGGTTTTCAAGAGCAATGATGTTTATGTTGATGTCTATTCCAATTTTCTGTACAGGTTCCGGAACTCTCTGAACCGAGGTGATGCAAAAGTTTTTTTGATGTGTGTGTGTATATGGGACAGTACTTTTGTCGAAAACCACCGTTGTGAAATTGCGCGCCAATGAGTGCTGCTGCTTCATGATAACGCCCCTCTCCATATCCCAAATGTCGTGAAGCAAAAGTTCACCAATTAAAGTGTGAGACACTCTACGATCCGCCCTATAGTCTTGATCTCCCCGCATTTAATCATCATGCCTTTGGCCCCTTAAAAAAAATTACATAGCACTTTGGAAAAACGCTTCCACTTCGAAAAATACGTGGTATATCTGCAATGACTTGTAAGAGGTCCACGAAATGCACGTAAGCTTCGCCAAATTATTACAAAACGTAAAATACACTCCTGGAAATGGAAAAAAGAACACATTGACACCGGTGTGTCAGATCCACCATACTTGCTCCGGACACTGCGAGAGGGCTGTACAAGCAATGATCACAAGCACGGTACAGCGGACACACCAGGAACCGCGGTGTTGGCAGTCGAATGGCGCTAGCTGCGCAGCATTTGTGCACCGCCGCCGTCAGTGTCAGCCAGTTTGCCGTGGCATACGGAGCTCCATCGCAGTCTTTAACACTGGTAGCATGCCGCGACAGCGTGGACGTGAACCGTATGTGCAGTTGACGGACTTTGAGCGAGGGCATATAGTGGGCATGCGGGAGGCCGGGTGGACGTACCGCCGAATTGCTCAACACGTGGGGCGTGAGGTCTCCACAATACATCGATGTTGTCGCCAGTGGTCGGCGGAAGGTGCACGTGCCCGTCGACCTGGGACCGGACCGCAGCGACGCACGGATGCACGCCAAGACCATAGGATCCTACGCAGTGCCGTAGGGGACCGCACCGCCACTTCCCAGCAAATTAGGGACACTGTTGCTCCTGGGGTATCGGCGAGGACCATTCGCAACCGTCTCCATGAAGCTGGGCTACGGTCTCGCACACCGTTAGGCCGTCTTCCGCTCACGCCCCAACATCGTGCAGCCCGCCTCCAGTGGTGTCGCGACAGGCGTGAATGGAGGGACGAATGGAGACGTGTCGTCTTCAGCGATGAGAGTCGCTTCTGCCTTGGTGCCAATGATGGTCGTATGCGTGTTTTGCGCCGTGCAGGTGAGCGCCACAATCAGGACTGCATACGACCGAGGCACACAGGGCCAACACCCAGCATCATGGTGTGGGGAGCGATCTCCTACACTGGCCGTACACCACTGGTGATCGTCGAGGGGACACTGAATAGTGCACGGTACATCCAAACCGTCATCGAACCCATCGTTCTACCATTCCTAGACCGGCAAGGGAACTTGCTGTTCCAACAGGACAATGCACGTCCGCATGTATCCCGTGCCACCCAACGTGCTCTAGAAGGTGTAAGTCAACTACCCTGGCCAGCAAGATCTCCGGATCTGTCCCCCATTGAGCATGTTTGGGACTGGATGAAGCGTCGTCTCACGAGGTCTGCACGTCCAGCACGAACGCTGGTCCAACTGAGGCGCCAGGTGGAAATGGCATGGCAAGACGTTCCACAGGACTACATCCAGCATCTCTACGATCGTCACCATGGGAGAATAGCAGCCTGCATTGCTGCGAAAGGTGGATATACACTGTACTAGTGCCAACATTGTGCATGCTCTGTTGCCTGTGTCTATGTGCCTGTGGTTCTGTCAGTGTGATCATGTGATGTATCTGACCCCAGGAATGTGTCAATAAAGTTTCCCCTTCCTGGGACAATGAATTCACGGTGTTCTTATTTCAATTTCCAGGAGTGTATATATACGTCCGCAACTCGTGGTCGTGCGGTAGCGTTCTCGCTTCCCACGCCCGGGTTCCCGGGTTCGATTCCCGGCGGGGTCAGGGATTTTCTCTGCCTCGTGATGACTGGGTGTTGTGTGATGTCCTTAGGTTAGTTACGTTTAAGTAGTTCTAAGTTCTAGGGGACTGATGACCATAGATGTTAAGTCCCACAGTGCTCAGAGCCATTTGAACACTCCAGTTCACGTGTATGTGCGGGGTTCGAAGAGCACCTGGATGAATTTATCATACTCCCCTGGCCACGAAACTCCCCGGATTTAAAACCATGTCGAAGACTCACAAACCCTCATTTAGAAGAATGGACATACAAAAACAGTCGAGAATCTGTGGGACCACCTCGATCATGATGTTAGAACCATGGATCCACAACCGAGAAACGTAGCTCAGCTGGCCAAGGCACTGGATTTCATAAGGATCCACATTCCTGTTGATACCTCCCAGAGCCTCACTGACTATCTTACTGCAAGTCTCGCAGAGGTCCACGCTGCAAAAGGTGTTTATTCTTGCTTTTGGCGGGTGGTCACATTAGTGTGACTATACAGTGTAATTTAGTGTGGCTCAATGGCCGGTTGCAAGTATCTTTCGATTGGTCGCCACTTCGGTGACTTCCATGTCCCTAATCTACCCCAGTTATCAAACAATGGAAAGGGGACCTACAGTTTAACGTGGAACCAGAACCACGAGTCGTTCGTGGCGACTCCTCGCGTCGCTTAACGCTTAGACCCTCAGACCCAACACAAAGTGGCTTAAAATTCAGTAGTACGGTGGAAGGAACCGAAATTAAGAGAACAGTTGCCTCTAGCAGAAATTCTTCTCGCAATTGCTCTAGCTTCGCCGTTTAAAGTTACGGCAGCCGCTTTTGGCTCCATGGTGGCAACCATTGGGCGCTGAAGGCTGTTGTTGGCGTTTCGGCTGCCTTGAGAGTGGCTCGAGATTGGGGCAGCCCGGCGCGGTGTTCGGGCAGTGTGTCGGCCAGGTCCGCTATTTCGGGCAGCATCGATCTCTGCTGCCGTCGTGTGCGGGGGCGGTGAAGGCGGCGGCGGCGGCAGCGGCGGCTGCAGCAAGTACCGCTGCACCCCAGGCACCCGCCACACTTCCGCCCCCACCTTGGCTGCTCGGATTCTGTCCGTAGCTACGCCAAGGGCCGTCAAAAAGCTCGGCTTTCCCTTATACTGGTGGTGACAGCACTACATCATACACTGACCGCAAAAAATGAAGGAAATGTCACAAAATTTTTGATGCTCCCAGAATTAACAGTCAGCTGTGATGAACAAATGAGAAGGAGTAAAATGAAACTTCCTGGCAGATTCAAACTGTGTGCCGGACCGAGACTCGAACTCGGGACCGGGCAAGTGCTCCACCATTTGAGCTACCCAAGCACGACTCATGCCCCGTGCTCACAGCCTTACTCCTGCCAGTACCTCGTCTCCTACCTTCCAAGCTTTACAGAAGCTCTCCTGCGTACCTTGCAGAACTAGCACGTCTGAAAGAAAGGATATTGCGGAGACATGGCTTAGCCACAGCCTGGGGTATGTTTCCAGAATGAGATTTTCACTCTGCAGCAGAGTGTGCGCTGATATGAAACTTCCTGGCAGATTAAAAGTGTGTGCTGGACCGAGACTCGAACTCAGGACCTTTGCCTTTCGCGGGCAAGTGCTCTACCATCTGAGCTATCCAAGCACGACTCACGACCCGTCCTTACAATTTTACTTCCACCAGTACCTCGCCTCCTACCTTCCAAACTTCACAGAAGCTAAATTTTGTTTGTAAATTATTTCGTAATTTAATGTTGTGCGACGCAGTTATTGACTGTACAAGATTCCTTTTTGGTACATTACATTTTATTCCTTAAATTACTTCGTAATTACCTATGGATCACCTTCCATTATCAGTTACACAAATCTGAAGTCTGTAAATTCAGCTAAATACTTAGGGATTACAATTACAAATAACCTAAATTGGAACGATCACATAGATAATATTGTGGGTAGAGCAAACCAAAGACTGCGATTCATTGGCAGAACACTTAGAAGGTGCAACAGGTCTACTAAAGAGACTGCTTACACCACGCTTGTCCGCCCTATTCTGGAGTATTGCTGTGCGGTGTGGGATCCGCATCAGGTGGGACTGACGGATGACATGGAAAAAGTACAAAGAAGGGCAGCTCGTTTTGTATTATCGCGAAATAGGGGAGATAGTGTTACAGACTCGATACGAGAATTGGATTGGCAATCGTTAAAACAAAGACGTTTTTCGTTGCGACGGGATTTTCTCATGAAATTTCAATCACCAGTTTTCTCTTCAGATTGCGGAAACTTCTGTTAGCACCCGCCTACACAGGGAGAAATGATCATCACGATAAAATAAGAGAAATCAGGGCTCGCACAGAAAAATTTAAGTGCTCGTTTTTCCCTCGTGCCTTTAGATTGTGGAACAGTAGAGAGACAGCTTGAAGGTGGTTCATTGAACCCTTTGCCAGGCACTTTACTGTAAATAGCAGAGTAATCACATCGTAGATGTAGCAGCATGTTCATTAGAATTATTATTTTATCTTCTAGTTTACTCTCCCACCATTTTATTTTCAGTTGTTAAACATTTTTAGTATCGTCAGTTAACTTGCCAATATTCTTTTGTATTGTTCGTGTGCAGTACTGAATGTCATTAACGAAAGGAGAAAATACAAAAAACCAACAAGTAAAGCAGGTAAACAGGAATACACATGTCTAAAGAATGAGATATACTGAAATTGTAAATGGGAAATCAGGATTGGATAGAGAAGAAACACAAAAGTATAGCACCATGTTGGCGCTGTGGAAGAGCCGCTTTTAGGAAAATCAAAGAGGCTTTTGAGGAAGAGAGAAGCACATACGGAAAGTTTTCAGTTTCGTCATTTTTTTTTGACACAGGAGCAGCAATTTTTTTAATATTTCATTAACCGTTCAATAACAATCTGTCACAGAAGCAGTAATACAGGGCGTTTCAAAAAGAAAGAGCAGATTTCAAACATTTATTTCTCAAAAACTACAAATGATAGAAACACAATTCCAACGGTCCTTCACTCAATATGAGTACCAAATGTTACACAACAAATATCAAAACTGTACCTCAATATGAGCACCATTTGTTACACGACAAATATCAAACCGGTATCTCATTTCTTGCCACACACGACGCAACTGGTCTTTAGTTACCGAATTCACGGCCGCAACAATTCGATGTCGTACCTCTTGAAGAGTAGCGGGCATAGGTGGGACATAAACACAGTCCTTTATGTACCCCCACAAATAAAAATCGCAGGGAGTAAGGTCTGGTGACCTGGGAGGCCACAGACGATGACGTTGATCTTGTGCTCCTGCTCTTCCAATCCACCGTCCTGGAATGGTGTTATTTAGGTACCGTCGTACAGGTTCAGAGAAGTGTGGTGGGGCGCCATCTTGCATGAAGATGAAGTGATTTGAATCTTCCTGAAGTTGAGGAAATAGCCAGTTTTCTAACATGTCATGAAAAAGAAAGGTCCATAAACTTTGTTTACCGAAATTGCACAAAAGACGTTAACCTTTGGTGAGTCTCTTTCATGTTGAATAACGTCCCTCGGAGTTTCACTCGCCCAAATTCGTACGTTATGCCGATTAACTTTACCAGAAATGTGAAACGTTGATTCATCTGAAAAAATTAATCGTTCGGCAAAATTGTCCTCTTCCATGTCCTGTAGAATTGCAGTTGAAAATTCGAACCTTTTGTTGTGGTCGTCAGGACGCAATGCTTGCAATAACTGCAGTTTGTACGGCTTCATGTGCAGACGCTTACTCAGAACGCGCCATACCGTTGTTTTAGACATGTTTAGTTCGTGACTTGCCCGTGTCGTGGATTTTCTAGGGCTCCTTTCGTAAGCTGCACGGACACGCTCGACATTTTGATCCGATGTGCGTGGACGACCCGTGCTTTTTCGCTTGCAGATGCAACCATCTTCTACGAATCTGTGATGCCACTCATAAATTTGCTTATGACGAGGCGGCTGTTTGTTGAATTGACGGCGGAATGCACGTTGCACACCAACAATGGACTCTAACTTTGCAAATTGCAGCACACAAAATGATCGTTCCTGTGGTGTCGTCGCCATTTTCCTACAAACAAACGCCAGCGCCACTGCGGATTTGCATGAAACTTCTGCGCGGACCATTGAAAAACTTTGAACCTTTCTCTGACAAGAAACGTTTGAATTGTGTTTCTATCATTTGTAGTTTTTGAGAAATAAATGTTTGAAATCTGCTCTTTCTTTTTGAAACGCCCTGTATATGTGGTCACTAGTATGCAACCAGCTGGCTCATTCTCAAGCCCGTTCTAATGAGGCTGCTCTGATAGTGCCTGATCTTAATGACAAACATCAAAATGGCAAGGCAGGCTTCATAAAATGTCCTCAGATGACTGTCACAGTAAACACTGCCTACTTAGCAAACTACGATTGTGACTTAAACGTAGGCAAATGTTGATTGTCACAGTCATTTGCGAACATTTTATGAAGCATGTATTGCTATTTTGGTGTTTATTATTAAGATCATTCACTTTCAGTGCAGTGTCGGTAGGACAGCGTTGGGAACGAACCAGGTGGTTCGAAACTGGTCACCAAACGTGTTACTGCATCTGTGACAGTTAATAAACGCTTAATGACATGTGCATATACTAAGTGTTGATTTGGCAATACATTACTAAGCAAAGAAGGGAAATCTCAATGGTGGAATGAATATATAGAACTAAGCAATGGAAACGAACATTGGCACAGTTTGACGGAATGGGAAGAGGAACTAGATGATGAAATTTGGAAATTTGCGGTAAGGTCTTATGGGACCACACTGCTGAGGTCATCGGTCCCCGAGCTTACGCATTTCCTAAGCTAACTTAAACTAACTTACGCTAAGGACAACACACACACCCATGCCCAGATGCCCAAGGGAGGACTCGAACCTCCGACGGGGGGAGCTGCACGGACCATGAGAAGGCGCCTTAGACTGCGCGGCTACCCCGCACGGCAGTAGATGATGAGATGACAAATATGATACTGCAGGAGGAATATGACATGTCGCTAAACGAACTAAGTCCAAAGATAACACCTTGAATAGACGACATTCTCTCGTAATTATTAGCATCTTTGGGGAAACATACCGTGACGAAAGTGTTTTATGATGTACAGGATATTTGAGACAGGCGAAAAACCATCAGACTTCAACAATAACTTGGTAACTACATTTTTACAGAAGGCAGGTGTTGACAGCTGCGATTACTGCCGAACCAGCAGTGTAATAAGTCGTCGTTGTAAAAGACTAACAAGACTTATTAAAAAAGAAACAACAGAAACCTATAGAAACTGACTTCTCTGGGATAATATGTGTGGGTTCCGCAGAAACGCCCGCTACTGGAAGTGCTTTGCAGTTTAAAATCTAGATTCTAAATCTCTGTCTCACTATTACACAATCTGTGTGAATTAAACCGACGTCTCCATGTCTGTTCCATATTCACATTATTTTGTCAATCCTCTTTGGGTGTGAGTCACTAGGAACGGAGCACAAACACAAGTTAGACGTATCAGCCATTTCCAAGTCTGACGAAGTCATGTAGGGGAAGCCAGTGAGAACCTACAGACGGATGGAACATGAACCCCACTCCTCCTCAATACTAGTCAAATGGCCCAACCCTTCCCCATTTCTTCCTGTTTGTGTCACTGAGGAACATACAACATTTATTGTAAAATATCATTTTTCTTGTATCAAACAAAGGTCAGTGCCATGGAAAACCTTATGGGAAACATTATTCTGAAGTGCCCAGGCAAAGCTGTGTATGAAGCAGGTCGTCCCTGAAATGTTGTGACAAACTTCGACGGGTTGTGGAGAATAGAGGAACAAATCGAGGATAGGATCCTGTGTCCAGAAACGTCATCCACAGACGTTACAGAGCATCAAACTTGCAGGCGTCAGTTCCTCCACAGATTTGCCTTGACAGTAAACGTAACTTTGTACGCTGACGGACGGTAAGCGGAACATCTCACAATGTTGCTTGTTATTCAGTGGTCACGACTGATTGGCAGGATCGCCAGTAGAGAAGATTTAGCTAAATTCTCCATAAACGGGTCTTGTCTCCTATGAATGTGATGATCTGTTGCCTTTGTAGTGGGCAACTTCTGACGCTGAATGTAACAGCTACACCAAATGTAGCAGGAAGAAGTAGAAGTCACCGTATTAAGACTCGTCCGAGCTTTCCAAGTGATTTATTGTTCCCAACTACTGTGCCGCATTCCCCTCAGTCTGCGTCACCAGGTCGCGCAATACTACAGACGCCACTTAACTGTCTGCGAAATGGCTTGGTGTGGAATGGCTGCCTCAGCAACCCATGCAACACCCTGTGGTGTGCCGGCCTTGTACGGCCGCAGAGTTGTGGCGATGTCAGGATGCACCGGCAGCCGACTCAGCAGCCTCCGTCCCCGTTTGCCTCAGCACCGCTTGCCAGGAAGCCGCAAGGCAGCCCAGCGGCATGCTTCCTCGCTGGCGTGACTAAGATCATGGCGACAACAAGCGCCCATTATCTGGCAGCTGAATCTGTGGCCCTCGCAATGTATGTCTCCGGTGCGTGTTGGGAGCGAAGACGACTGCCCACGGTAGAAAGCTGTGGAGTGGCCCGCCGCTGTCTGGCTACAGACCCCGTGTTGGCCTCAGGGGTCGGACCAGCAACCTGCCGTGGACTGGAATGCTGGCGCCCCGTTTGCTGCTGTGTGTAGCCAGTGGTGTGACACGCCCCGTCATCCAGGAGAGCTGCCACACTTGAATCCCACGTTGGCCTCAGAGGGTCGAACCAGTGACTCAATGTGGACTTGGAACGCTGGCGCCCCGTCTGCTGCTGCGTGTAGACGGTGGTGTGACACGCCCCGTTGTCCAGGAGAGCTGCCACATTTCAACGCTTTGTTAGTGAACTAGCACCTGTGTATATGCGGCTGTGCGCCTGTTTTGCTAAATGCGCCGCACCGTGTCAAGTACTCATGACACTTAGGTTGGCCAGTGGGCCCCTTCTGCCTGTGACTTGCGCCATGCAAACCGCTGCATGTACTTTTTATGGCGGTTCTACGCCCCTGTGGCCTCCATTTTACTTTGCAACTGCTGGTGAGCGTAAATCACTGTAAACAGGCCCGCGTCTGGCCGTAACTTGCACGCTCAGAAATATTGCACCAAAACTAACTTTTCCTGTCCCAAACGGTAGTGCCACTACACCTTGGTGAATGGCGGTTTCGGACGCCGAACTCCACCTGCAGTTGCCTTTTTCCCTGTATATGAAAAACATTGGGGATTATAGAGGAGTCCAGGAGAAAAATAAACCGCAGATGGAAACCTGTGTCAAAAACCTTCATCCACTGAAGTAACAGAGCACAGCATTCGTAGGAGACAAGGCCTTTTTATGCAGCAGCTAGCTCCATCTTCTCCACTGGCAATTGTAGCAATCGGTTGCGATCACTGAGTAAAATCAACATTACTAGACGTTCCCTTTCAAAGGAACAATCCCGCAATTTGCTTGAAGCGATTTAGGAAAATCATGGAAAACCTAAATCAGGATGTCCAGACGCGGGGTTGAACCGTCGTCCTCCCGAATGCGATTCAAGTGTGCTAACTCACTGCGCCACCTCGCTCACTGGGACACTCTGTATAATGGGTGATGAAAAAGTTTCTGTTCGAAGGTCGTACAATCCAGAATCGGTATACCAAACTGATGCAATCGCCGTGAGCACTGACGCTATCATCCCACAGATGCACCAGGTTGAAAATACCCATTAGGTAAAATTCCGTGTCCTGCTGTGTGAAGAAGTCCGTAATTATTTGCTGTACATCCTCGTCGAACAGGAATCGTCGACCCTCCAACGCCTTTTTTAAGGGACCGAAGGCATGATGATCAAATACGGAGAGATCAAGACTGTAGCGTGGATGGTAGAGTGTCTCACACTTGAATTGACGTAATTTTTGCTTCACGACATTTGGGATATGGAGAGGGGGGGACCAGCAGCTCTCCTTGGCGCACAATTCCACAACAGTGGTTTTTGACAAAAGTCCTGTCCCATATACAGACACATCAAAAACATTTTGCACCTCCTCGGTTCAGAGAGTTCCGGAACATGTACAGAAAATTGGAATAGAGATCAAAATAAATATCATTTACGCCATTTTTATTGCTCATGAAAACCACACATTGCATGTTGTACCAGCATACGACGAGACGTTCAGACGTGGTGGTCCAGATTGCTGTACACACCGGTCTCTAATACCCAGTGGCACGTCCTCTTGCACTGATACATGCCTGTACTTGACCTGGTATACTTTCCACAAGTTCATCGAGGCACTGTTGGCCCAGATTGTCCCACTCCGCAACGGCGATTCGATGTCGATCCCTCAGAGAGGCTGGTGGGTCACGTCGTCCATAATCAGCCCTTTTCAATCTATCCCAGGCATGTTTGCAGAACGTGCTGGCCACTGTAGTCGAGCGATGTCGTTATCCTGAAGGAAGTCATTCACAAGATGTGCACGATGGAGGCGCGAATTGTCGTCCATGAAGACGAATGCCTTGGCAATATGCTGCCTATATGGTTGCACTATTGGTCGGAGGATGGCATTCACGTATCGTACAGCCGTTACGGCGCTTCCATGACCACCAGTGGCGTACGTCGGCCCCACACAATGCCACCCAAAAACTGCAGGGAAACTCCACATTGCTGCACTGGCTCGACAGTGTGTCTAAGGCGTTCAGCCTTACCGAGTTGCCTCCAAACAAGACTCCGATGATTGTCTGGTTGAAGACATATGCGACACTCATCGGTGAAGAGGACGTGATGCTAATCCTGAGTGGTCCATTCAGCATGTTGTTGCATCCATCTGTACCACGCTGCATGGTGTTGTGGTTGCAAAGATGGACCTCGCCATGGACGTCGGGAGGGAAGTTGCGCATCATGCAGCCTGTTGCGCACAGTTTGAGTCTTATCACGACGTCCTGTGGCTGCACGAAAAGCATTATTCAACATGGTGGCGTTGCTGTCAGCGTTCCTCCGAGCCATAATCCGTAGGTAGCGATCATCCACCGCAGTAGTAGCCTTTGGGTGGCCTGAGCGAGGCAAGTCATCTACAGTTCCTGCCTCTCTGTATCCGCTTTGGTTCACTGCGAGACGCCTGGACACTTCCCTTGTTGAGAGCCCTTCCTGGCACAAAGTACCAACCGTCTAGGTACGGCTGAACTACATACAACAATAGCCGTGTACCTCCTTCCTGGTGGAATGACTGGAACTGATCGGCTGTCAGACCCCCTCCGTGTAATAGCCGCTGCTCATGCATGGTTGTTTACATCTTTGGGAGGGTTTATTGACATCTCTGGACAGTCAAAGGGACTGTGTCTGTGATACAATATTCACAGTCAACATCTATCTTCAGGAGTTGTGGGAACCGGGGTGATGCAAAACTTTTTTGATGTGTCTACATTCTTCATTCCTCGTCCTTCGGCAGCCAAGTAAAGAATAACAGCACGGTGACCCTGTTCGGACGCATTTGGTAATAGCGTCGCCGTAGTTCACGTTCGCACATTTACTACACTCATATCGGAAAGAAACCAGTGCAACACTGATCCCTTGCCTACATGCCGGAGCTTGTATAGTCGGAACGAAGTCGCCATACGTTGCATATACGCTACGCAACGGCCTCAGACGGAAACTACACTTTTGGAAATGGAAAAAAGAACACATTGACACCGGTGTGTCAGACCCACCATACTTGCTCCGGATACTGCGAGAGGGCTGTACAAGCAATGATCACACGCACGGCACAGCGGACACACCAGGGACCGCGGTGTTGGCCGTCGAATGGCGCTAGCTGCGCAGCATTTGTGCACCGCCGCCGTCAGTGTCAGCCAGTTTGCTGTGGCATACGGAGCTCCATCGCAGTCTTTAACACTGGTAGCATGCCGCGACAGCGTGGATGTGAACCGCATGTGCAGTTGACGGACTTTGAACGAGGGCGTATAGTGGGCATGCGGGAGGCCAGGTGGACGTACCGCCGAATAGCTCAACACGTGGGGCGTGAGGCCTCCACAGTACATTGATGTTGTCGCCAGTGGTCGGCGGAAGATGCACGTGCCCGTCGACCTAGGACCGGACCGCAGCGACGCACGGATGCACGCCAAGACCGTAGGATCCTATGCAGTGCCGTAGGGGACCGCACCGCCACTTCCCAGCAAATTAGAGACACTGTTGCTCCTGGGGTATCAGAGAGGACCATTCGCAACCGTCTCCATGAATCTGGGCTACGGTCCCGCACACCGTTAGGCCGTCTTCCGCTCACGCCCCAACATCGTGGAGCCCGCCTCCAGTGGTGTCGCGACAGGCGTGAATGGAGGGACGAATGGAGACGTGTCGTCTTCAGCGATGAGAGTCGCTTCTGCCTTGGTGCCAATGATGGTCGTATGCGTGTTTGGCGCCGTGCAGGTGAGCGCCACAATCAGGACTGCATACGACCGAGGCACACAGGGCCAACACCCGGCATCATGGTGTGGGGAGCAATCTCCTACACTGGCCGTACATGACTGGTGATCGTCGAGGGGACACTGAATAGTGCACGGTACATTCAAACCGTCATCGAACCCATCGTTCTACCATTCCTAGACCGGCAAGGGAACTTGCTGTTCCAACAGGACAATGCACGTCCGCATGTATCCCGTGCCACCCAACGTGCTGTAGAAGGTGTAAGTCAACTACCCTGGCCAGCAAGATCTCCGTATCTGTCCCCCATTGAGCATGTTTGGGACTGGATGAAGCGTCGTCTCACGCGGTCTGCACGTCCAGCACGAACGCGGGTCCAACTGAGGCGCCAGGTGGAAATGGCATGGCAAGCCGTTCCACAGGACTACATCCAGCATCTCTACGAACGTCTCCATGGGAGAATAGCAGCCTGCATTGCTGCGAAAGGTGGATATACACTGTACTAGTGCCGACATTGTGCATGCTCTGTTGCCAGTGTGTATGTGCCTGTGGTTCTGTCAGTGTGATCATGTGATGTATCTGACCCCAGGAATGTGTCAATAAAGTTTCCCCTTCCTGGAATAATGAATTCACGGTGTTCTTATTTCAATTTCCAGGAGTGTATTTGATCGTCCATTATACATTCGATACTTAAATTATTGCTGCAATAATTTCACGACATTTTAATGTGATATACCTATACGCATATCTAACTGCACATGACTAAGACAAGTGGTAGATAGGAATGACATAAACCTGTTTGCGTTCACTTTGGGAGAAAGAATTCCGGCTTCAGGGGAAGCGAGACGTGGCGTTCCCCGGTGCTTGCATGCTAAAGTGTCAAACTTTTGACATCGCTCCTCCCAAATGCTGCAGAATATTTTCCGTCGTCTTATTCAAAAGTTTGCCGGCGCTGTCAGCGAGGATTACGCCGCTGCTCCGATGTCTTCGGTACCTCATGAATATTTCCTCTTAGAGCTTTTGCAAGTTCGCAGAACAAACCCCAGTCCGGGAGACCTTGCATAGACCCTGCAAAAGAACCTTTGATTCACAAGTTCAGCAGATTTTTCTTTCGATAACGAGGCTCTCGCTTATGCACCATTATTGTCCTAGATGTTAATTTCATGTATTAAGCCATTGCACTGTGGCCATCGTGACGACAGGTAGCTGACTTTTTTGTTCAAGCAAAAAGTGTGTTATAATTGATGTGATGATACAAGGCTTTGTTTTTGGGATTCGCATCACTAAGAAATTATACGAGCAGTTTGGATGTTGTTCAATGTTGCGTTGTATTTAAAGAATGGATTATTTTTCTGTTTATGTGTTATCTCGATTTTTTCATGTAATGAATCTATCTGGAAAGATATTAAGTTGTGATTGGTCTAAAGCAAAAGATGCGGAATAGCGCGGTTTAGAACTGTAAGCTGACTGGAAATGCTTCTCCGCCAATCTGATGAGAATACATTCGTTCGTATTTTTGGGCTAGAAGATTGCTTTGTAGAGTGTAGAACACATTCGCAGCTCTGTCGTCATCACGATCGGAAGCATTTGTATAAACTTTGAAATGATGTTTTAATTTCGCGGAATTATGACTTTTTAAAAGATCTTGGAGTGTCATGGGGTGTTAATGGGCGATCGATATAACCGAATGTGCGAATTCCGGATTTTCTGTGTGAACTGTGAGTTTACGAATTACTAAAATTCAGGTGGCCTTGTTATACGAGATCTTGGCCGAGGACTAATAGTTCAAAGTGAACGATTTGTGTAATATAGAGCGAGCAGCCTATTTAACAGTCAAATCACTGGAAAATTTTCCGGTAACAGGTTAGGCACATACCATAAGCTGGTTACTAAGAATGACTGTGGTAGCGCGAGAGTGTCGAAATTGTAACTTGAGATTAGTACAGACTTGGCGGTAAGCGTCGTACATAGGAAGTGAAAGAGCGTCGTAATTTTTATTTAACTGTTATCTTCTTGTACACAAGAAGTGACAGTACATCGTTACTTTTAATTAACTATTATCTCCCATGCAATAGCTATAAAAAATCTGAAACCAGAGAAACGTTTTACGCGACCTGATGATACGCGACTAGTTCCGCTACAGCTCTTCTAGCTGAGCAACAGGAATCGTTTTCTTCCGGATAGGCGTGTTTGCTGAAGGAGATCACTGAAAACTGAGTGAACATTTTTCTGTAGGCGTGACAATACAGCACCGCGTCATTGCAGGGGCCCTGTAACCTCCATTCATGGTGGTTTTCTATATCGTGCAGCCAAGCAATTTGGTGTGACGAGCTGTTATGGTGTTGCATCATATGGTTTTCTAGAATAATTACAACTAAGTGCACTTCTGATAATGATTATTTCTCCTGCATGCACCAATGCTGTCACAAAGGCTTCTCGTATAGCTGTCGGTCAGTGATCCGCAGGGGAAGTTAACTCAGCCTGAGTCACATAGGTGTTAAACATCACAGTGGCGACTAAATTACAGTCGGCATAGATGAGTGGCTTAGCGAACAAAAGGCGATTGTGGTCAATGAGGTCACACTATCGACCTGTACAAGCATAAAATACCCACTAATGGCTGCACAGCGTAATAGATGACACTGTGCGGAGCACCTCTGCTAGCGCATATTCTCAATAAGCACGCATTATGTTTGAAGGCAAATCTTAACTACTAATTGTGGTGTCACCGCCAGACACCACACTTGCTAGGTGGTAGCTTTAAATCGGCCGCGGTCCATTAGTACATGTCGGACCCGCGTGTCGCCACTGTCAGTGATCGCAGACCGAGCGCCACCACACGGCAGGTCTCGAGAGACTTACTAGCACTCGCCCCAGTTGTACGGACGACTTAGCTAGCGATGCAACACTGACGAGGCCTCGCTTATTTGCAGAGAAGATAGTTAGAATAGCCTTCAGCTAAGTCAATGGCTACGACCTAGCAAGGCGCCATTACAGTATATTGCATTTATCTAAAAAGTACCACTTGTATCGTCAAGAACGATGTACACAAATGATGGATTAAAGTTAAGTATTCCAGCAGCTACGTACTTTTCTTTATAGCATTCATTACGTATCCTGTTTCAGACCTCACGCCAGCCTGCGTGAGTTTAAGCGCGTGCCTTTCGGTTACCCGTCACTGTGGACTGGCTGTCTTGTCAGTCCACAACACTAATTAGTGCGTTTTTCTGAATAACATATTGCTCATGATCATTCGTTATCGTTTTCAGATGCATCCGTTGTTTCTTAATAAAGTCTTTGTAACAAGTCTAGAGCTGGAACAAATATTGTATTATGTTGTACAACAACAATTCCTATCGTAATTAAATAATGAAAGTAGCACATTAGGTTTCAGGGATTTCATAAACATAATGGAGGTGGAAAAATACAAACCTGTCATAAACGTCATTATTTGTAAGGAAGCAGGTATAAAATGGATGCATTACACGTGTAGTAGGTAACAAGATGGCATGAAGTACTTTGTTTTCTTCAAATGAGTCAGGGCTAGGGTCCGTATTTCTTTATAGGATAAATGTCGTACCCAGATATTACACTACAACTAGGAAACGGTAATTTATTTACTCCGTGAGAACCTCTTCCGACAACGAATTTTCATACTTTGAGGGATCTAACTTGAATCAATAATTTCTGGAATGTGAAAGCACAACTATCAGATCTTTTAAGTTTTGACTCGTGGATATTTATTCAAACATATATACTACCATGAAAAATCTAACGAAATATTTTGTAACATAGTTCATTGAAGAGTGTTTTTTTAAATACTGCTTCAGCGGTCATGATAAAACTAGGTAGTAGGAACCATCAAAGTGAATGCGATGAAACTAAGTCGCACTTTTGAACGCTGAGCAAACATGTTTTTTTACAAAAATGTTTTCAAATCACTGGTTGAAATGTGTTTCGGAGCTCATTATACAAATTATGATGTTTAACATTAAACTGCACGTACAAGTGAAATTTGAAGATACAACTGCAGAACTATTATTGTCACGAGCACATTTTTAGTCCACCTTAAGGAGTGTAACTTGTAAAATAAGGGAGAGAGCGAAGCTAAACTGTTTCCTGAATTTTCAAGAATTGATAAAATTTCTGGTGTAGCATTCTTTCGAAACTCAATTTATCGGTAGTCTGGATGAGTCACAGTGACCACTGCGGGAATTAAATATGGAAAGCATAACTGAGCAGAGTAAAACCAACTTCTACTGCGTATGGTCCGATATAATTAACTGGATTACCTACTTTCCTAGTTTCAGGCTCCGAATCGTTGTTGACGGACCGTGTCTGTATTAAATACAATGCAAAAAATAATATGCACTCCGTTGTATGACATGAACCTGACTTCGTATGATAAATTTAGTCCAAATGTGCGACTTTCCTGCAATGTACAAATCTTCACGTAATAACACGTGGTTGGCGCGCAGATCGACACATCGGCAAACTGTTCTCCATCTAACTTCAGTTACACTAAACAGAATAACCGTTTCATATCATTAGTGACAAATGGCAGCATCAGTGGTCTAAAAATGAAACACGGGCAAAAGCAGTAATTACGATATTATTACCAAATTTCTTAGGTGTAATTACAATGTTGCTTACATACTAAGCTGCTGCAAGAGAGAGAACCAGAAGTGAAGTGACAAAAGATCGAAGCCGAATCGCGCCTCTCTTATTTACAGCCGGCCGTTGTGACCGAGCGTTTCTAGGCGCTTCAGTCCAGAACCGCGCTGCTGCTACGGTCGCAGGTTCGAATCCTGCCTCGGGCATGGATGTGTGTGATGTCTTTATGTTAGTTAGGTTTAAGTAGTTCTAAGTCTAGGGGACTGATGACCTCAGATGTTAAGTCCCATAGTGCTTGGAGCCACTGAAACTTATTCACAAATAAATGTAATTCACAATAGCGATTACTGTATAATTTTAGTACAACACCTTAGGTTCACTTTGTTACCGAAATATTTACTTACAGTAAGCTAAAATGTGTTTGCTGAACCCTGCAGTATCGCAATAGTGAAGTACCCTAAGCAGATTAGAAAACAGACTGATTGGAAAGGGAGAAATATACAGTCTCATATGACAAACTGTTCTCTGATAAGTGGGTTACATCATTACACGATATTCTCTAGACACAACCAACATAATCAATGCAACTGTAGTCTACCTGTTCATAATTGCTGTGGGCATTCCTGTTGTCAGTCGTATGAACTAGAGCTGTCCTGCGATATGAAGTCAAGATTTTTCCCGTGTTACCACAACCTGTCACTGAAAGCTCGATATTTTATTTATCTGTACTGATTATCTCAGTGCTCAGGATTACGTTGTAGTGACATTAACAAAGTCAATTTAGTTCTGATTCACGCTGTTAAGAAGCTGGTTCGAGATTGCAATTTTTTCATAAAGTTATTGAAATGAGTAAACCGTAGTACCTGCAAAGATTTGGAGCAAATTGGCTAAAAACGAACACTATAAAAAGCGTTTGTGTAGTGTGGAGGGAGCCGAAATAAAGCGCTATTGGAACTACTGATAAGCGCAGTCATCAGCAAAATTGAGTGAATTAGTGAAACGTGTGAACACTAACAAGCAAAAAAGGGTGGAGAAACCTTTCCGTGATCCACATCAACATATGTTGCCGTTCAAAAAACAGTGAAAAGTGAAACAAAACAAGTGAATGCAAAATTGCATTACTCACTTGAAAGCACTTTTCTTTCAGCATATCTGATCACTCGTGCAAACAGTGTAAATCATTTTTTGGATAGCAGGGGTGCCAGTGAACTAAAGGTGCACAGAACAAAACGTGGTGCTGTCATTTGCTATGTCACAGGACCATATCTTGAGGGGCAGTTCTTAAAAGATGTTAGAAATAGGAAATATAGCTTACTGATTGATGAAAGTAATGACTGGTTACAAAATTATTAGGTACAGCCATCAGGTACTATTCACAAACAAACAAATGCATTGTTGCAACCTACCTGTAGCTAACACGACTAAATGAACGCAACGCTGATGCTCTCAACCTTCAAGACTTCTATAAGGGAAAAATTTAAAATTTAGCGAAATTGGTAATACTTGGGACTAACAATGGCTCGGTGATGACTGCTATCAACTATGGCGTGTATACCGAGCTGAATTCTGAATTACCTAACCTGCAGCTAATTAGATGCGTGTGTCATTCTGTACATGCAGTAATTTCCCATGCTACCGCAAAAGTCCTTTTTATCTTACAGCTCGAAACATGTATTTAACATGCATGGGCAATGTTATAATAATTACATTCAGATTATTGATGCACAATATAAATAGATTACATGCTACTAAGTAAAATATCATTGAAGTATATTTAATATAGCATTCCTGAGGTCAAATCATGTCAGCACCATACTGTATGGGCACTTCAATACAAGCCATTTTTTTAACTCGTTTTTAAAAATTCTACCAGAAAGCTGTTTCAGGTTGTTTGGCAGAGAATTATAAAATATTGCTCCCTTAATGAATGGAGTATTTGTTGTTAGATTCAATCGTCTGCTCACCATATGAAAGTCTGATTTTTGTCGTGTATTGTAATCATGGATTTCCATATTCCTGTTTGTCACTTTTTTGTCTTTTTTCACTAATAATATTGATTGAAACATATATACTGCATAGATAGTCATAATATTAAACTTAATAAACAGGTTTTTACATGAAGTTCTGGGTCTTACTTTTGCCATAGTTCTTATTACTCTTTTCTGCAATACAAATACCCTTTTTATATTGTATTGGCTACACCCACCCCACAATACAATTCCATAAGATAGATGGGGATACACCAACCCAAAATACGCTATTTTTATTGCTTCGATATCTAAATATTGAACTAATCTCCTTAGTAAATACAGACTAGATGCTATTTTACCACAGACATGATCTATTTGCTGATTCCATGAAAGTCTGTCATCTATATATATCGCCAGAAATTTACATTCTGAACAGGTATTTTCCGGAATGTCCTCATTTAGAACAGTATTTTTATTTGAACTACTTGTCCTTCCTAGGAACTTAGATTTTCTAATTAGAGAAACCTACAACTGGTTCCCCCATTCGTCATTTGGCCAAGTCCCATAAAAACATGGCGTATTAATGAAAGAGAATTGCCTTCGAAAACTGTAAGTTGAAGTGAAGCTCATTAGCTGTCACGTTAACTGCTGCAGAAACAAATACTTCAGCAGTGGCTTGAGACGAAAATTTATTTTTGTGTAGTTAGAATCAAAGAGAACTGTTATTCCGCAGAGATATTGTACCAGATTTAGATAGACCGTCGTAATTATGCATTTCTTCTTTTTCTCAAGCCGACACTCAAACATACACTTTGACAGTGAAAATCTTGATCCCACAAAACTGCTGGATGATTTATTGCTGCTTCTTAAGTCTCCACGTACGAAAATCGTATTTCTGCGCGAAAGATTAGATTTTATACTGGATAAACTGGAAGATCATTTAGATCCAAAACCGCAAATTGGGTATGAATTTGAGGCGGATATGTCTACTGAAAAATTTCCTCAGGAAGTTGAGAAAGGTATGCGTGAAAAGTGCCTTAAAGTCTTGTCATGTTAGCAATTCAACTACATCAGCGTCTTCCTGAGAAAATCGATGTTTCGCTGCAAATTACCCCACTTCCGCCTGACGAATGTCTCAAGCCAGTAAAAGTGCCTGTTGGCAGGAAGTGAGCGATTGTGTTAAATTTTGGGTAGTAGTGCACTGTTATAGAGACTCCGGATGAGAAAATCCTTTGCATGAAAAGGCAAATATCGCCTTAAATGTATCGTCACTTACACATTCAAATGTAGATGACGAACGCGTGTATAGTTTTGTAAATAATACAAAATAAAGAAAGAAGAGAATAAAAATGAGGACATTGCATTATCTATTGTGTGCCAAATACGGATTCAAAACGGAGGGCAAATGTTGAGATTCATATGAACTGCCGAAAGAGTTGTTGCAAGAGATAGGAACCATGCAGTGCCACTCTCAACCCTTGCAGCGAAATGCAGGAAGATCTGCAGCGGATAGGCACTTGGTGCAGGGAGTGGCAACTGACCCTTAACATAGACAGATGTAATGTATTGCGAATACATAGAAAGAAGTATCCTTTATTGTATGATTATATGATAGCGGAACAAACACTGGTAGCAGTTACTTCTGTAAAACATCTTGGAGTATGGGTACGGAACGATTTGAAGTGGAATGATCGTATAAAATTAATTGTTGGTAATGCGGGTGCCAGGTTGAGATTCATTGGGAGAGTCCTTAGAAAATGTAGTCCATCAACAAAGGAGGTGGCTTACAAAAACCTCGTTCGATCTATACTTGAGTATTGCTCATCAGTATGGGATCCGTACCAGGTCGGGTTGACAGAGGAGATAGAGAAGATACAAAGAAGAGCGGCGCGTTTCGTCACAGGGTTATTTGGTAAGCGTGACAGCGTTACGGAGAAGTTAAGCAAACTCAAGTGGCAGACTCTGCAAGAGAGGCGCTCTGCATAGCGGTGTAGCTTGCTGTCCAGGTTTCGAGAGGGTGCGTTTCTGGATGAGGTATCGAATATATTGCTTCCCCCTGCTTATACCTCCCGAGGAGGTCACGAATGTAAAATTAGAGAGATTCGAGCGCGCACGGAGGCTTTCTGGCAGGCGTTCTTCCCGCGAACCATACGCGACTGGAACAGGAAAGGGAGGTAATGTCAGTGACACGTAAAGTGCCCTCCGCCACACACCGTTGGGGGCTTGCGGAGTATAAATCTAGATGTAGCTAGATGTAGAACTTGAGGTTCAGCATCAACTTAAACTTTATTGTTTGAAGATGGGATGAACAGCGAAGACGAAGAAATATAATTGATCACGAGCTGGTGATAGCGGAGGACAACAGCACGTACCTATGTTTAATTTTAAATTAGTGGTCCATAACCAATTTTTATATTATAGAAGACACTTAACTACCTGCTCGTCTAATTCTTCACTGGCGTATTACAAATTCATTTACATCTTGTAAAATATTTCACCCATAATTTATTTCGTATATTTATTATAGGCAGGGTAAAGTAATTTATTGAATGTCAGAAATCTGTCGACTTTCTGGTGATTTTTTTTGTTGAAACTGGTGACAGCTGAAGCTGCTTGGTTTGTCACCCTGATAACAGTGTACAGTTTTCTTAAAAGTGCTGCCAACGCTGTCACACGTTTCAAATCTGTACACGCCACTGAAGTAAGTTGCTATTTGTAGCAAGAACAGAAGCAGAAGATATAGCATATGTCTCCAGTGCTGCTCAAGACGCTTCACTGCCAGTATCTGGAAAACTATCTTCCTCGGTGATGCCACTGTTTGCCACATCTGTGCTTGTCGACTCGTCGTCTGCTGTTTCAGTCACGGAGATAGTGCCAGCTCCCTGTGGAATCTGCCCCGACTGATTTGATTATCTCAGTATTTTTAGTTTCCTCCAGTAGTTATCGTACACTTATTTCACGTGATACACGGCCAATCTAGCACAATAACTGACTCACATCTTAGTGTTCTATGACGTTGTATCTCATCATACGAAATTTAATTCATCGCTATTCGGAAAGTAAGGAACAATCGATCGTGAAATGGAAACCACAGTGAGTATCAAAATTGTTTTACTTGCAACAATTAGCTACACTTGCTAGCCACATCTCTACATAGACGCCGCTTCGACTTAAGAGTACCCTTTTCATAGAAGGCAGCCTCCTGTGCTTTTTGACAATTTACTGCGCTGGTCTGCAGCTCGTCCTCTGTGCCAAAATGTTGTCTTCATAGCCAATGGTTCATATGAACAGAGATGAAAATCAGAGGGAGCCAAGTCCGAGCTGTATAGTGGATGATGAAACACTTACCGTCGACAACAGTGCAGAAGCGTTCTCATTGCCCCTGCAGTGTGAAGCCGAGAATTGTTACGAAGAAGGAAATGCGTGAGAGGTACTTTATGTGGGGTTGCATGAAATCAGGCGAAATCTCTCGGCAGGCACCCATACTTTTGGAAATTTGTGGTAGGTTCCTGTGGGACCAAACTGCTGAGGTCATCGGTCCCTACGCTTAGATATTGCTTAAACCAACTTAAGCTAAAACTGTAGGATGTGAGGTCCGCCTGTTAAGCAAAGCACCGTTTTTTCTCAGTACCCAAACATGTTTCAGCACCACTGTTCCATCATCAGTGGGTTTCCGTTTTATTTATTCTATAATGTGAACGTTTTTGTTAAATGATTACAAAATTATGTGGATGTTTAGTTGAAACAGTAGTTCGTTTCTTTTTGTTAATACCTTTACACTTGGTGTGCATGAATTATCCGGATCAGTTGTGCATCATTTAACAAAAATGTTCACATTACAGAATAAACAAAACGGAAATCCACTGATGATGGCACAGTGGTGCTGGAACACGTTTGAGTACTAGAAAAAACGGTGTTTTGCATAACTGGTGGACTCACATCCTACAAGTTTAACTGCAAGCATGGTTAACACAAAGAGCTGCAAATTCAAACGATGAATAACTTAATCTAAGGACAACACACACACACACACATAGGAGGGAGGACTCGGACCTCTGACCGGGAGTGGGGGGGGGGGGGGGGAGGGGGCCGGAGAGCCGCGCGTACCGTGACAAGGCGCCCTGGACCACGCGGCGCACGCATACTTGGAAGGAGACACTATTTTATAGGCATTTTTACCCTCTCGCTGCGCTCTCAGAACTGAGAAGTGCGACGGGACGCCATCTAAAGGTTTTCTAGAGACATCGAATATATTTGTGCAAAGCTGCATCGGATTTTCACTGTGGTTTCCATTTCGCCACAGACCGTTCCTTACTTTCCGAATGGCCCTCATATTATCTGTGTCCATTTTGACTGTCTTATATTTATAGAACACGTACAGCGTATGGTCGTCTACTTCCTTCTACTTGCTTCAGCCTCACTGCTAGGACCTTTATTCAATGGGCTCTGTATTTTATTGTCAAATAATAAATTTTATCTTAGATACGTTCTTATTTAGTTATACTAAGTCTGTTCCTGTTCCTTACTAATGATTCTTCATTCTGTATATTTTTCAGCGTTTTTAAATACGTTGGAAGCGGTCCGTTTGGTGACGCAACCATCGCATGCCGTGAGTACGTTATCGTTTATGCATTTCAATATTTGTAAGTCAATCCTGTAATCTGTGTCTTTAACGAAGTCCGATCATCGTCATTATTGCTAAGCGAATCATTTCTTTGCATTGAAAGTTAATAGTAACATGGTCTTGTGTCAACAAGCTTACCGCTTACCAACGACAACCTATGGCTCTGATGCGAGTAAAATCGGTTTCGCAACCAGAGAAATTGATCTTTATACAACCGTTCATTTCTGGTCAAACAGCTATATATGCAGTTTTCGTTCCAATGGCTCTGAGGACTATGGGACTTAACTTCTGAGGTCATTAGTCCCCTAGAACTTAGAACTACTTAAACCTAACTAACCTAAGGACATCACACACATCCATGCCCGAGGCAGGATTCGAACCTACGACCGTAGCGGTCACGCCGTTCCGAACTGAAGCGCTTAGAACCGCACGGCCACAGCGGCCGGCTGCAGTTTTCGTGCCCGGTGAGTTGTACACTCATGTTTAGACAAATAGAACACCTTGAATGATAAGAAAATTTGGAAATTTGTGGTAAGGTCTTATGGGACCAAACTGAATGACTAGAGATAACACGTTCATATTCACAGGACATGTACACTGCTAGCCATTAAAATTGCTACACCACGAAGATGACGTGCCAGAGACGCGAAATTTAACCGACAGGAAGAAGATGCTGTGATATCCAAATGATTAGCTTTTCAGAGCATTCACACAAGGTTGGCGCCGGTGGCGACACCTACAACGTGCTGACACGAGGAAAGTTTCCAATCGATTTCTCATACACAAACAGCAGTTGACCGGCGTTGCCTGATGAAACGTTGTTGTGACGCCTCGTGTAAGGAGGAGAAATGCGTACCATCACGTTTACGACTTTGATAAAGGTCGGATTGTAGCCTATCGCGATTGCGGTTTATCGTATCGCGACATTGCTGCTCGCGTTGGTCGAGATCCAATGACTGTTAGCAGAATATGGAATCGGTGGGTTCAGGAGGGTAATACGGAACGCCGTGGTGGATCCCAACGGCCTCGTATCACTAGCAGTCGAGATGACAGGCATCGCATTCGCATGGCTGTAACGGATCGTGCAGCCACGTCTCGATCCCTGAGTCAACAGATGGGGACGTTTGAAAGACAACAACCATCTGCACGAACATTTCGACGACGTTTGCAGCAGCATGGACTATCAGGTCGGAGACCATGGCTGCGGTTACCCTTGACGCTGCATCACAGACGGTAGCGCCTTGATGGTGTACTCAACGACGAATCTGGGCGCACGAATGGCAAAACGTCATTTTTTTCGGATGAATCCAGGTTCTGTTTAGAGCACCATGATGGTCGCATCCGTGTTTGGCGACATCGCGGCGAACGCACATTGGAAGCGTATATTCGTCATCGCCATACTGGCGTATCACCCGGCGTGATGGTATGGGGTGCCATTGGTTGCACGTTTCGGTCACCTCTTGTTCGCATTGATGGCACTTTGAACAGTAAACGTTACATTTCAGATGTGTTACGACCCGTGGCTCTACCCTTCATTCGATCCCTGCGAAACTCTACATTTCAGCAGGATAATGCACTATCGCATGTTGCAGGTCCTGTACAGGCCATTCTGGATACAGAAAATGTTCGACAGCTGCCCTGACCAGCACATTCTCCAGATCTCTCACCAATTGAAAACGTCTGGTCAATGGTGGGCGAGCAACTGGCTCGTCACAATACGCCAGTCACTACTCTTGATGAACTGTGGTATCGTGTTGAAGCTGCATGGGCAGTTGTACCTGTACACGCCATCCAAGCTCTGTTTGACTCAATGCACCAGGTGGATCAAGACCGTTATTACGGCCAGAGGTGGTTGTTCTGGGTACTGATTTCTCAGGATCTATGCACCCAAATTGCGTGAAAATTTACTCACATGTCAGTTCTAGTTTAATATATTTGTCCAATGAATACCCGTTTATCATCCGCATTTCTTCTTCTTGTAGCAATTTTAATGGCCAGTAGCGTATATTAGTATGTTAAGCAGAATTGATTAGCATCAGAACCATGTCAGCCCAAGGGTTCAACGTTAATATCGATATCGCGTCGCAACATCACCTACCTGTAAAATGGGACTGCAGTTGTCGGTGTAAATAAAATGTGTGACTTAAGCAGACGTGCACGATACCTCGCAGATGTATGTGTAAACCGTACCGTTAAATCAGTGAGTTTGAAAGAGGTCGCATTATTGGCGTGAGAGAATATTATGCATATATCCAGGAAACTGCTGCTCGTGTGGACGAAGTGTTTCGGCAGTGTAACGAGTGTGTGTAGAATGGTTCATAGAAGGCCGTAGAACACAACGAGATGGGTCAGGTCGCACCATCCAGACCACTCTCCAGGAAGATCGACACCTCATCTGAATTTCATTATAGGACACGTGCGTCCTTGTCGGCTTTGGCGACACGTGGAACAATGTAACACACCGCAGACTATCAGGGCTGACCGTCTGTTACCGTTTATTACAGCTGGGCTACGTGCGCATCGTCCACTTCTCCGCCTACATTTGACGAATGCGCTGGAACATGCTAGACAGCAATGGTGTATGGAATGATATCACGGCGGACAGAATTGGCATAAGATAGTATTTTCAGATGAATCCATGTTCTGTTTGTTTGAAAATGATGTCCACATTTTGGTTCTCCGCAGACAGGGGGAACAGCATCACAGTGGGTGCATTCGCACGATACATACAGGGCCGACTCAAGGCAGCATGGTGTGGGGTGCTATTGGGACTACAACAAACCACAGTCGGTGCGTGTCCAGGGTACTGCAACCAGTGTGACCTACGTGAATGACATCCTGTGAGACGTAGCCATACCCTTTCTGTCACAGCATCCCAGACGCCATTTTTAAGCAAGACAATGCACGACATATGTTGCTGCACGAATACATACCTCTTAGCTGTTGCAGGATATCAGCCTTTTGCCATGGCCTGGCAGATCGCAAGACTTGTCGCCAATGGAAAATATGTGGGATATGATGAAACGACTGGTGCAGTGCTTTGACCCAACGCCAATCACTACAGATGAACTTTGGAACAAAGTGAATGCAGCATGGGTGGCTATACCACAGGATGCCATTTGCACCTTATATGTATCGATGCCATCGCGCATGGAACAAGTTATCAGAGCCCATGGCGGACCATGTGCCTAATAGTCAACAGTACACAGCGTAAACGAGGTGGCTGAAATGCTAATCATTTCGGCAGAAGACACTAATGTACATGTCCTGTGCATATGAAGTCCTATCTCTAGTCGTTCAGGATGTTCTGTTTTTTTCTGAACATGAGTGTATATTCTTCCAATTACGATTCCAAAAACGCTGCTAAGTCAGATCGTTTAGCCATAGTTAGGTTATATCTGATGGGTCTGACATCCGTTCGTTACCCTGGTTCTGTCTATGTCTCTTGATTTCAATTGCACTTCGTTAGTGATCTTGCACTAGTAGCGGTTGGTTATTGTTGAAATGATATTTTATCCGATATAATTTTCAGACTGTCTTCCTCTTCTTTAGAGCAACGTTTATGTGACAGCTTAGACTGGCCAACAGTGAAAATGTAACTGGGATGTAATCAACGTTTGTTAACTATATCGACCACGCTGATAACAAAAATGAGAATGAAAAACTCGAATTAGCTCTCGCCTCTAAGATAAAGGGTGGGGGGGGGGGGGCGTGCATTAAGATTTTATTAGCATACATTGTCAAGACCTTCCCATATAGGCTTGGAAATCGTGCTGATGATAGACTGATGAAGTTTCAGGCAACAATAGATGTGAGTATATTGTCGCTATTTTTAGCACGGGCTCGTAGTGACAAGGGGATGTGTAAGAGAAGGGAGGAGTGGATCATGTTTCATTCAAGTGTAGTTTCAGTCTGTTACAAGCTGTGTTCTGTTCGTTTGCTGGAATAAACTATTACTGAAGTGTAGTTAGTGCGTGTGCTCATTGACATTCCTGCAATTCAATACGTCTTGCGAATGCGTAAACAGTACAGACAATTTTTGCTGCATTTTCGGACAGGCTACAGTAAAATCGAAAAGGAGGCGAATTACGCCATGTATTAGGAAGGCGTACAGACTGTTCTTCATCCGTGAAATCTGGGGCCAGGATAAGCCCTAGGCTACTCATGTGTGTTGCATGTCTTGTGTCTCGAGTCTTAATTCGTGGCTGTTCCTAAAGACTTTCCAAGGGCTTTTCTATACCCATGATCTGGCGAGATACATCAAACCAGGTGAACGATTGTTACTTTTGTTTGACAACTCCATTAACAAATGGTATTACCACGAAAAACAGTCTTCCTTGACACATTAGTAGTAGTAGTAGTAGCTCTATTCGTCCGTAGATCTCTTTTTACAAGGATATAGGGCATGTCAAAGTATTTGAAAGTTTAGACCAATTTAAAATAAGCTACTTCATATACACATACATTTACAGACTTGTAGTTAGAGACAGTAATTAGATTTTCTGCTGGTATACAATGCTTTATTTACAAATAACTTATTAAATAATGTAATGCCAAACTGTTCACTCGTATCTCACTGTCAGTCACTGCACACACGATACACACATTGTTTCATAACACTTCACTCACTACACACACACACACACACACACCACACACACACACTGGTGATCTCTGAGCCATTTTCTGTACCACAACTTCCCATTTGCTATCCTCAAAAACTGAATCAGCATCCCTCTATAATGAGTGAAATGTTGAGCTTAGAAAGAGGAAGAGGTGTTAGTATTGTGCAATGCATAGCGTGGGGGTAAGTTTTTCTAGAAAAGGAAAAAAGATGGAAAGCAACATAGCTTGAAGGTGTTGTGTGGAATATTGGATGTTTTATGATCATTATCATTATTTATTTGTATAACTTTTTTTACCAAACCCCTACTCTGTTTTATCTAAGTAATCCTTTAATGTATAAAATGACTGCATAATAGGTACTTTTTAGCTGCATTTTTAAATAAGTGTATTTTTGCAATTTCTTTTATCTCTTTTGGTAATTTATTGTACAGTTAACAATGTCAACAAACATTCTAGAAAACAAGACGGCATAAAACTGTAAGGATCTTGTGGCAAATCTTTTGCAGTCCTACAGTAGACTGGGATTCAAAATGTCGCTGAAGTTACAAATTCTTAGATTCTCACAAGGACTTCTTTCCCGACAATTGTGTTGCTGTAACCGCCGAGCACGGAGAATGCTTCCACCAGCAAATTTTGGATATGAAAATGAGATACCAAGGAAAGTGGAGTGCATCAATGTTAGCTGATTATTGCTAGACGCTAATCAGGGAATCACCAGCAGGAAAATACATCCACGAGGCAAAGCAGTTGCGCCTTCAGTGACCTTCCTCCGAGGATAACACGAAGGTAAATACATGCATAAGCTCATACAGGAAGTAACTGAAGTTATCATAACTTCAAAACGGGATCTAATCCAAAATTTAACTAACATTTTTGTTATCAGCTCACCCGAAAATGTAAAAATTAGCTGTTTTCATGCCAGTTATAGATATAAAATAAAACTTTGTTGGCTTGTTATTGGACAGATAATAAAACGATCTGACCTCGCAGTGTTTTTGGAATCTTAATTACATAATGTTCTTAAAAGCGCTATATATATATTCACCATTCTCTCAACGTTTTCATCATTCTCGTCCATGTGACGTTCGTTTACTGCATCAACGCTTTGCCTTCTTACTTAAAAATTAAAAGAAAATCCAAATCGATACAAAGGATACAAAGGAGGTAGCACTATACAATAAAGTCACAGCAGCAAAACCCAACTGACTAACTGGTCTAGTTGTTAGCTCGTAACGCCGAGATTTAGGGTTTGATTCCCGGAGACCACATGAAATTTTTCTCTGGTGGAAGTATCTAGAAGGAGCTCCACTCAGCGTTGTGAGGCTAACTGCAAAGCTGCTTCAATATAAAAGCCTTATGTGCATATCGCAGAAGTAATTTTTTTTTGGATTAGAGAGCGACGTGCTTGATGAATAACGATTACAGATGGTATTGCGTATTTGTAACATTACGGATTATTTCTACAGAATTTAAGTCTAGGTGGTATGGCGGCAGTAGGAAGGGAACCATTTTCTTGCAAAATTTTGTCAATGAAATAGAGACGATAAAGTTGGTTTTCTACATCTGTATCTACATTCAGTCACATTTAAGTGATTGGCAGAGGGTTCATCGAACCATCTTCACAATAATTCTCTTTTATTCCAATCTCGTACAGCGCGGAATCATTACGTTGATCGTTTCTCCCTATGTAGGTCGGCGTCAGAAAAATATTTTCCCATTCGGAGGAGTAGGTTGGTGATTGTAATTTCGTGATAAGATTCCACCGCAACGAAAAATGCCTTTGTTTTAATGCAACCTAAATCTTGTATCATTTCAGTGACACTGCCTCCCCAATTTCGTGATAATACAAAACTTTCTCGATGTATTCCGTCAGTCCCATCTGGTAAGGATCCAGCACCGCGCAGCAGTATTCTAAAGGAGGACTGACAAACGTTGTGTAGGCAGTCTCTTTAGTAGATCTTCCATCATTATTTTAATAGATCTGTTACATTTTCCAAGTGTCCCACCAAAAAACGCAGTCTTTGATTAGCCTTCCCCACAACATTGTCCAAGCGTTCCTACCACTTTAAGTTGGTCGTACTTGCTATTCCTAGTTATTTAGTTGAATTTCGACCTTTAGATTTGACTGATTTATCGTGTAACCGAAGTTTAAAGGATTCCTTTTAGCGCTCATGTAGATGATCTCGAACGTTTCGTTGTTTAGGGTCAACTGCCTATTTTCGTGCCATACAGATATCTTTTCTAAATCGTTTTGCCATTTGTTTTGATCATCTGATGACATTACTAGTCGATAAACGACAGCGTCATCTGCAAACAACCTAAGACGGCTGCTCAGATTGTCTCCAAAATCGTTTATTTTATATAGATAAGGAACAGTAAAGGGCCTAACTTTGGGAACGACAGAAATCACTTGTATTTTACTTAACGACTTCCCGTCAATTGCTACGAACTGTGACCTGTCTGACAGGAAATCACGAATCGAGTCACATAACTGAGACGATATTCCTCTCAGTGTCAAAAGCCTTCTGGAAATCCAGAAATACGGAATCAATATGAAATCCCTTGTCAATAGCACTCAACACATCGTGTGAGTAAAGAGCTAGTTGTGTTTCACAAGAACGATGTTTTCTAAATCCGTATTGACTGTGTGTCAATAGACAGTTTTCTTCGAGGTAATTCATAATGTTCGAATACAATATAGAAATTCTGCTGCATATCGACGTTCATGATGTGGCTCTGTAAATTAGGGGGTTAGTCCTACTACCTTTCTTGAATATTGGTGTGACCTGTGCAGCTTCCCAGTCTTTGGGTACGGATCTTTCGTCAAGCGAACGGTTGCGTGTGATTGTTAAGTATGGAGCTATTGTATCAGCATACTCTGAAAGGAACCTAACAAGCATACAGTCTGGACCGGAAGACTTACTTTCGTTAAGTGATTTAAGTTGCTTCACTAGTCCGAGGCCAGCTGTTCTTCATTCGAATTCTGGAATATATACTTCGTCTTGTTTGGTGAAGGAATTTCGGAAGGCTGTGTTTAGTAACTCTACCTTAGCAGTACCGTCGTCGTTGGTATTTCCATTGCTATCGCGCAGAGAAGGCATTGATTATGTCTTGCCGTTAGCATACTTCACCTACGACCAGACTCTCTTTGGATTTTCTGCCAGGTTTTGGCACAAAGTTTCGTTGTGGAAACTGTTATAAGGATTTGGTATTGAAATCCGTGCTAAATTTGGAGACTCTGTAAAAGATCGCTAATCTTGGAGATCATGCGTCCGTTTAAATTTGGCATGCTTTTTTCGTTGTTTCTGCAACAGTGTTCTGACTCATTTTGTGTACCAACGAGGATCAGCTCCGTCGTTTGTTACTTTGATATAAATCTTTCAATTGATGGCGATACTATTACTTTGAATTCAAGCCACATCTGGTCTACACTTACTATCGTTAATTTGGAAGGAGCGGAGACTGTCTCTCAGAAAGGCGTCAAGTGAATTTTTATCTGCTTTTTTGTATAGGTATATATATTTTTTGGAGGAATTGGGGATTGCGTCATGTTTCTACACGAGAGTTGGAAGTTTTTCTGTTATAGTGATAGAGGAGAAGCGAACACGAAATGAAACGTTGCCTGACAGTCTTTGTAGGGAAGCAGCCTACTCATACCATATAGAATTCATATGCTTTCCATTGTGTACCAGCCTAGTCCGCTGTAACTAGCTATGACGTCTCGAATGTTGCGCAATACCTTAAAAGTAAAGTAAATAACCTGAAAAGTTAATAGCCTGTCAGGAGTGATGCTAAAATAATAATGTGTTAAGTTTCAGTTTAGTAACCTTAACAGTTTTCAAAATTTGGATGTTTTACCTAAAAATCATCGGCACGACAGGAAGGAGCTAGAAACTTCAAAATTTATATTCGGATTCCTCTTTCATTGTAACTTAATAGAAACAGCATGCTGGATCTCACAAAGTAATATTTTGGTTGAAATTCATGATTTTCTGTTTTTGTGTCCTAAGGGTATGGAAGCAAGATAGATTAAGTAAGTGATTAAATAAAGCTAGGATGTTTAGATTTAGGTGAAATGGAGATATGCTACATTAACAAAGATGTGAGAAATTTCCAAAAGGTAGCTATAAAACTATAGCTGTAGCGTCTCTCCAAAGGGCAAGTTCAGAGCTCATCTATTGCGTGCAGTGCAATTAAAATAATTCTCTCGCCAAAAGTATTTAGCTTAGCCACTTCAGAATTTTATTATAGATACTTACCTGTGCGCTGATTACACAGTTAAATTGAGAGCTTCATTGACCTTCAGCGAATGAAGCAATTAATTATTTAGTATCTTGAAGTGGTGTCTTGCTAGCTCAGCGGCTAGTCAGGAAGGCAAATGTTGTCGGCTGCGTCTTTGGCAGTCTGCACTGCGGCTATATAAATAAGAAGCTGCGAGCTAGAGTCAGGCCCCAGTTCTCTTCTTATCAGCGCGCACTCTGTGTCGGAAGCCGCGTCGCATTTGTGCGTGCAAGGAACAGCATTGGATACTGTATTACGCAACTCGGTATGCACGTAACAATGAGTTCGCATTGGGGTAAAGTGTTAATTGCGGGACGACTCCAGTTATTTATTTTCAGTTTGCGTATGTCGTATTTTCACACGTCGCCGCAGGACAGACCTATCATTACTAGCGTGGCGTTTGATGCGTAATAACATCAGATTTTGGCGAGCATTCACTTTGAACATTTACATCGATAACGATTATTGAACAGTATCGTTATGTAGGGATAACAGCACCAGCGCAATCGATTCTGAACAGGTCTGATAGTGCAATAGCGGATGGTAGAATTGATGGGGTAAACATTTGTCTGGAACTTTATGCTTTATCGTTTTCAGAATATAGTGAAAATTGTTATAGTAAACTGCATTTTCTATGAATCCCAGACATCATCCTAAATCCTCAGAGTAATGAACTTCAATGATCAAATCAAATGTGTGGGAAATCTTATGGGACTTAACTGCTAAGGTCATCAGTCCCTAAGCTTACACACTACTTGACCTAAAGTATCCTAAGGACAAACACACACGCCCATGCACGAGAGAGGACTCGAACCTCCGCCGGGTCCAGCCGCACAGTCAATAACTGCAGCGCCTAGACCGCTAGGCTAATCCCGCCCGGCGAACTTCAATGATCAATAACTTTGTTTCTCCATCAGAGTGGGCACAGTGAACTTTAATTACAGGCATCACGTTTTTGCTAACATTGTAGTTAAAAAATGGCTCTGAGCACTATGGGACTTAACTTTAAGGTCATCAGTCCCCTAGAACTTAGAACTACTTTAACCTAACTAACCTAAGGACATCACACACATCCATGCCCGAGGCAGGATTCGAACCTGCGACCGTAGCGGTCGTGCGGTTCCGGACTGTAGCGCCTAGAACTGCTCGGCCACCCGGGCCGGCAACATTGTAGTTAGAGAGCCTATGTTGAGAATGGCAAATAATTGAAATAAAATTTTCCACCCGCCGCCCCACATGTTGTTTGACAATACTCTTCGCACATGGTCAATTTACATCTTTTATTCACTGTGTAGTGGTGTATGTGGGTTCACGGTTCGTTGAAATATTGAAATACACCCTTTGCAGCTATAATTCGAACACTTTATTTTTTCCTAAAATATTTTTGCAAATACGTTATGCTGCCCACAAATAATGACTTGTTCATTCCGGCAAATTTAAATTTTTTTGTCATTCTTTGCTTACCTGGGAATCCAGCTATATGCGGAAAAAGCTATGAACTTCTTGCAAAGATAATATTAGCACGTTTCTCAATATCATCAATGCATTTTACTTATTCTGCTCTGCGACAGGTATTTCAATCGTGCCCTATTCTATACTGCTCCTCAACTTTCGTAATTTGCACACCATTGACTTACTTGATTTCCGCTAGTTAATATCTCTTTGCACCTTCCGTAGCTTTCTCTGTAGACACTATCACCACTTCTCGTTCTCGAAGTCAGTTTTATTAGTGACGTTAACAGCACGTTGTAGTGGCTTCAGCCAAAGGTATTTTCCGCTATCACTTCTCGTGACCGCTTTTCTCGCTCGCATTGCGAGATATCAAACACATTGCTTTGAATCGGAACGTGATTGTACATGATTGTCACGTGATGATTTTAGTACATGCTACGGCCGGGTAGTCAGTTTCCCTAGCGTAGTTACATGCTTGTCGTCTCATTCCTGATGTAAATTTTCATACCTGTCTTGCCTTGTGTTTTCTACTAGTTGCTACAGTGTCGACTCACATTAATATGACCATCTGTCAAAAGCCTGATAATCACCTTTTGCAGCGCAGACAGCTGCGAGTAATGCAGGGAGAGAGTCACGAGGTTCTGCAAGGTACGACCTGGGATATGGAGCCATGCTGACTTCATTGACGTGGCCAGCAGCTCTAGGTTGAGTATCCAAGGCGTAATGGCCCGAACGAGATGGCCCCACATATTCTCGAATTTGTTTAAATCCGGAGAGTTTGGTAGCTAGGGGAGTACGGTAATCTCATCCTAGTGTTCTCCGGACGGTACACGTACCCTGCAAGTTGTGTAACACGTCGCATTGTCTTGCTGGTAGATGCCATTGTGCCAGGAAAAAACAAACTCACATGGACATGATCCCCTAGTATGGCTGCATAATTGTCTTGATCCATTGTGCCTTCCAGAATGGCAAATTCATCCAGGGAGTGCCTTACGGCCTTGACCCTCCCAACTAGTGATGCAGGGCGTTTGCTTTCACACGTTTCACTCTGTACACGCCGACGAACATCTATTCGATGGAGCATAAAACGGGATTTATCTGAAAAGGCCACCTGTCACCAAGCAGTGGATGTCCATCTGCGGTGCTGGCGTGAAAATTTCAGCCTTCGTCGCCGACCGAACAGCAGTCAGCCCGGGGGCACCAACCAAGTCCTTCTGCGGTGGTCCATACGCATCAACTGAACGGTCGTTGAGGAGTCAATGTTGGTAGCCCCTTGGATTAACGTTGCCACCTGTCCGGATACATCGGGACCGTCACCGTTATGGACCGTCCGCCCCGATAGTTGAATGGTCAGCGTGGCGGACTGCCGCCCTAAGGAGCCCGTGTTCGATTCCCGGCTGCGTGAGGGACTTTCTCCGCTCAGGGACTGGGTGTTGTGTTGTCTTCATCATCATTTCATCCCTATCTGGCGCGCAGGTCACCCACTGTGGCGTCGAATGTTATAAGACCTGCACCAAGGCGGCCGGACCTGTCCCGTCATGGGCGTCCCGGCCAACGACGCCAAACGCTCGTTTCCATTACATCCCAACAAGACCCAATTTTGCTCCTATAATACTGTTAAGAGATTGACTCGAGTACTAAAGTAACACCATCTGTTAGCACAACATTTAAATGCAGCCTCATTGAGTTTTAATTATGTCAACAAGTTTTTGTTGACAAGGTGTCTCACAATTTCCCGCAGTTGAGAGAATTTTTAAGCTTTGGATTACATGAAAACAACTTTTTGACGCCGTAGAGGGGCCATCTGAAATAATTTCAAATTTTTCAGTAGTCCGATCAGTGAAATTTACTTCTTGTTTCGATAACTGAAATGAGAAAAATATTAATCGACACTCAAAGATGTCTAATAAAAGGAAGACTGGCATGCAAATCAAGATGAATCTGAACAAATTAATGAATGAAAAATTTGAGGAAGAGACAATGGCTTTCTATACCATAGCATTTGATTAATTAGAGAAATGGGCTATTTCTTTTAACAAATATCAAGTATTTGTTTGGATGACGCTATCTGAAATCCCGGATTAGCTAATGATTGAAAGTACTGTTATGCACCTGACTAAAAATGGTGTGAAGATTTCAGGCAACAATTGTTTTCAGGAATATGTGTATCTGAAGAGCTTTTAGAAAGTAAGCATGACTCTGAATACTGGAATTCTGAACACTCCATTGAAGAAAGATGGGTTTACTTTCTTAAGGAAACAGAAAATCTTGAATTCAAATGCCAACTGCTAAAATTATGTGAGTATTTGTTTTCTATTCCCGTTCACAACGCCACTGTGGAGGATATTTCAGCTGATATCGGTTCAGTGGACTGATGAAAGAAGTCGATTGCTGCCAGGGACGATGGAATCAATCTTACAGTGCCAGTTTAACTACAAGCTGACTTGCATGGAGTTTTATAAATGAGTAAAAGGGAAAAAAGACTTGCTGAAAAAGGTGAAATCTTCCGAAAAATTTGATGTACCAACTACTTCTGCCGCAACAAGTTCTATGTAACTGTGATCTAAATAAAAAGTAATCACAGTAAGTAGATCTTTTACTTCTTTTCTACACCCCCACCTCAGAGTGTCCCAATCAGTCCCTGTTAGATATGTAACCGTACCCTTGGTTTATGTGGGCGGTCAGTTGCTCAACAGTTGCAGCTCTATTCGCCCATACACATCTTTACGGCCGTCGTCCATCCCTGTCATCTATGCCCCGTTGTGCACCATAGCTGCGTCGACGTCGGCTTTGGATAGCGCCATTTTTTCCAGGTGCGTATACTTTAACCACAGGGGCACGCGAATAGTTTACAAACTTAACCGTTTCGGAAATGTTTCCACTGTTGGCCCGAAATCCAGTGACCTTGCGGTTTTCGGCGTCAGAGAAATCCCTCCGTTTCCGAATCCTGCCGCCTGCCATCTGTGAATGGTTATTGCATGCTGACGTCGAACATAGGATCGTGTAATTTCAGATTATGTTCTCTTAGCCTAGCTTCTCTTAGCCTAGCCTATCCGAATTCCTCCCTATTAGAAAAACGAATCATCGACATAAATGAGAAAACAAACTGTAAAATATGCATAATGCACATTCCAGACGGCGGATTATTTCTGAGTATAAGGACTTGAAAAACAGGTCGAGCACGAGTAATTAGAGTCGAACGTAAGAAACAATATAAATAACTCGCCCAACTAAGAGAAAATTTACAATCCCTTTCGATTACCGTATGAGCTATATCGTCTGCAACCTACGTTTTTCTTTTTTGAATGTAATTTCTTTGTGTTTTTTTTTTTTTTCATTTTCATTCAACAGTATTTTCGCAATTTAGATATTGATCTCTAGGCTACATTAACAAATTCGTTCATATCTATGTTATTCGTATCTCTTAATCTCTGCATATCTAGTACGTGTAACATCCTTAACACCGGCCGGTGTAGCCGTGCGGTTAGAGGCGCTTCAGTCTGGAACCGCGTGACCGCTACGGTCGCAGGTTCGAATCCTGCCTCGGGCGTGGATGTGTGTGACGTCCTTAGGTTAGTTAGGTTTAAGTAGTTCTAAGTTCTAGGAGACTGGTGACCACAGGTGTTAAGTCCCATAGTGCTCAGAGCCATTTGAACCAAGCCATCCTTAATAATTTATACGACATCTCTAATATTTGTTCATACTTCTACTTCTCCTTGCATTTTCAAGTGAAATATTTCTGGAATATCGTTTTTCGTGATATAGATCACTTCAGATGCGTTTTGTATCGATACATACCTCGAGACTACACGCTTAGTTTAGCGGAATGCCTGAATAAAAGCACTGTCGAAAGAAATAGAGGCAGATTTAGGTTCCTGGAAATATTCTGAAGAAGCGGCCTACGGTCTTTCTGCACAGAAATTCTGTAATAGAACTCTAGTGTAGCGGATATAAGTCACGTAGTAAATGTCTGATTAAATACCACAGAGTAAGCGAGGTTATTTTATTCGTAAAGGTCAAATAATTCGATGTGTCCGACTGGCGCTTTTTATGGACAGAAGAGGGCTCAAATACGAGTAATTACAGATCTTGTCCTCTTTGAAGTGACAGCTAATACAATCGAGTGCCGGCAATGATGTGTGTTGTTTCAATTGAAAAGTGCTAGTGTTGACACTGTATGGTAATTAACTTATTACTCCTTTTAACACCTGCAGCGGTAGTCGATGCAAACCTATCGATATAAAACAATCAAATGAAAATACGAGACATGTCACGATGAATAAAAAATTTTTAATTTCATTGCTACAAAGCACAGGCAATATAATTTCAATAGGGGCTGAGCCGCGTATTAATAGCAATCACGCATTTTTAATTATTTAAAGAAAGATATGAACCTATCAAGAAGTTAAGTCCCATAGTGCTCAGAGCCATTTTTGAACCTATCGCTTCGGGGACAATTTTTACCGAACAATAGAAAGAAAATATGGAAGACGGAACTAAGAGAAATATTCAGTTGTGTTTTCGGGACTTTTGTAAAACAACAGCAATTTACACCTGTATCTACATTACTATTTTGAAGTTCACACTTAAGTGCCCGGCGGAGGGTTCATCGAACGACTCTCATACAATTTTTCTACTGTTCCGCTCTCGAACAACGCGCGGGGAAAAGAAATGCTTGAAACTTTTCATTAGAGCTCTGATTTCGCTTGTTCTACTACGATGATCATTTATCCTATATATGCGATTGTCAACAAAATATGTTCGTATTGGGAGGGGAAGTTTGGTGATTGAACTTTCGTTGAAACATCTCACCTAAAGAATAATGCCTTTGTCTTAATGACTGCCACACCAATTGGTGTATCATATGCGTGGCACTCTCTCGGCTATTTCGCGACAGCACAAAACGAGCTGCTCCTCTTTGAACTGTTTCGATGTCCTCCGACAGTCCTATCTAGTAATACCGCACAGCAGTACTCTAGCAGAAGACGGAAAACGTAAATTAGGCAGTCTCTTTAGCGGACTTGTTGCGTCATCTTAGTGTTCTGCCAATAAAATGCATTCTTTGATATGCATTTCTCACAACATTACATATATGGTTGTTCCAATTTATGTTATTCGTAATTACAATCCCTACGTATTTAGTTGATTTGACAGCCTTAAGATATTTGTGATTAATCGTGTAAATGAAATTTAATGGATTCCTTTTAGTTACCGTTTGAATTACGTCACACTTTTTATGATAGCTAAATCATTTTGCAATTAGTTTTGATCTTCTGATGGCTTTACTAGATGGTAAATGACTGCATAATCTTCAATCAATCGTAGAGTGTTGCTCATGTTTTAACGGGATTTTGAGTCTCCTGGAGTACATAATTTCCAGGTAAGAAAAACTGCCCACGTTTCGAAAAAGAAAAGAAAAGGGATGATCGGAGGAAGACAAGAATTAAAGTTTTTTTGAGGATGTTCCACTGCCATAATGGTTTTGGGGTGTCGTATCACATATCGATACCTCCCTGCTATGGTCATAAAGTTGGCAACAATTTTCAAGTTATCATCAGACGCCGATAGCAGTGGCGCAGGTCAGGTGATTGGGTATCACTTGTGTTATACGTGTGTACGCGAGATTTCCACACTCCTAAACATCCCTAGGTCCACTGTTTCCGATGTGATAGTGAAGTGGATACGTGAAGGAACGCGCACAGGCCGACCTCGTCTGTTGACTGACAGAGACCGCCGACAGTTGAAGAGCGTCGTAAAGTGTAATAGGCAGACTTTTATCCAGATCATCACACAAGATTTCCAAACTACATCAGGATCCACTGCAAGTACTATGACAGTTAGGCGGGAGGTGAGAAAACTTAGATTTCATGGTCGAGCGGCTGCTCATTAGCCACCCATAACGCCGGTAAATGACGAACGACGCCTTGCTTGGTGTAAGAAGCAGAAACACTGGATGATTGAAGAGAGGAAAAATATTGTGTGGAGTGACGAATCACGGTACACAACGTGGCGAATGGCCGGTGAACGTCATCTGACAGCGTGAGTAGTGCCAAGAGTAATATTCGGAGGCGGTGGTGTTATGGTGTGGTCGTGTTTGTCATGGAGAGGGGCTTGCACCTCTCGTTGTTTTGCGTGGCATTATCACAGCACAGGCCTACATTGATGTTTTAAGCACCTTCTTGCTTCCCACTGCTGAAGAGCAATTCGGGGATGGCGATTACATCTTTCGACACGATCGAGCACCTGTTCATAATGCATGGCCTGTGGCGCAGTGGTTACACGACGATAGCATCCCTGTAATGGACTTGCCTGCACAGAGTCCTGACCTGAATCCTATAGAACAGCTTTGGGGTGTTTTGGAATCCGACTTCGTGCCAGGCCTCACCGACCGACATCGATACCTCTCCTCGGTACAGCACTCCGTGAAGAATGGGCTGCCATTCCCCAAGAAACCTTCCAACACCTGATCGAATGTATGCCTGCCATAGTGGAAGCTGTCAAGGCTAAGGGTGGGCCAACACCATATTGAATTCCAGCATTACCTACGGAGGGCACTACGAACTTGTAAGTCATTTTCAGCCAGGTGTCCAGGTACTTTTGATCACATAGTGTATATCCGAGTGCAATTCATATTGGCATTTGAGTTACTCATTACATCTACATATACTGATGAGCCACAACAGTACCACCAGTTGATTAATAGCGTGATTGTCTACCTTTAAAACGTAATATAGCCGAGATTTTGTGTGATATGGGTTCGACTAGCCATTTGACCTTTGTCCGGAGGCGTGTAGCAGATAGTATCAATAAAGAGGGCTTGCAATTCCCAGAGCTAGCACCTGTTAGCTTTCCATATGTGTTCCATCAGGTTCAGACCAAGCGAAAGTGGTATCCAAGAAGTTAATTTGAGTTCACTGCCATGCCCCTCAAGCGCAGTCGGTTATCCTGCTGGAAGATGCGATCACTATCGGGAAAGACAGAAAGGATGTGGGCTATACACAGTAGTTTTCTCATAGTTCACAGTTGATGCCATTGATTACCAGCGCATGTCCCATGGAAGCCCATGTGAATGTCCTCTATAGCACAATACTGCCCATACTGGTCTGTGCCCATGCAGCAATTTGCCTGGATTAAGGTATAAATGTATATGACAGAAACGTGATTCACCCCATGTCACATTTACATTCAGCCACTGCCTAATACACACACACACACACACACACACACACACACACACACACACACACACGCGCGCGCGCGCACGCACACACACACACACACACACACACACACACACACACACACACACATATATATATATATATATATATATATATATATATATAGGGTGTCCCAGCTATCTTGTCCACCCAAAATATCTCTGGAACAATAACAGCTATTGGAAAACGACTTTCACCTGTATCAATGTAGGGCTGGGCCCATGAATGTACATATTTGGAAACATTCTAAAACGAAAGCATACGTGTTTTTTCACACAAACTTATGTTTTTTTAAACTGGACTTCCTATATTTTTTCTTCAGCAATCCATAGCACGACAAAGCACATACACAATGGCGTTGATTGCATCGCAATATTCCCATTACATCCCGAGATATTAAGACGCGAAGTTGACGCTTGAAACACCCGACATGCGCTGCTAGCGCACGTCCTGAGGCTCAGGCGTGAACCCCATGCTGCCCGTAATCGCGATGTGATTGACATGCGTAATCACACTTCCATACTTATCAAGAGGTCCGAAACGAATAATGCGGTCTGCTGCCATCGTGCATTAACGCCGTACATTGCAGCAGGTATTTATCCCATAGGCTAGGGCTGATGCGGTTCTGTAACATATCTGTGTACCGCAACGTTAGTCACAAAGTTAACTTCGCTTATCGTTAATCCGTTACTAAAAAGGTAATGCCGTTCAACGTTATAACTTTACTTTACTGTAGATCTAGCGCAAGTGACAGTTAATCATTCACTCGTAATAGTAAAATTCATGTTGATGGTTTCAGTGAAACGAGCAAGTGCACTAAAAGTTTTACCGTTGTTTAGGTAAAAATGTTTTGATTTGGGAAGTTCAGGTAGGACATAGAAGATGAATGTAAACATGTTTAAACAATTAGTTTTATTATCACATAATTATCAATGTTATGTTTATCTAATGCGTTAAATGACAAATTGTTGCAAACAAATGTTTTTGACATCACTGGGTAAAATGGCCCTTTGTAGAAACTTCCACTGTGATACCAGCACTACATACTAAACATAGCGTTCACATCTCATGCTCAAAGTGATGCCCATTGGCTTGCATACATAGGGTCACTCTGCGGATGAAGGATGCCCTACTTCGTGCTACTGTTTCCTCTTTGATGGCTGTACGAGTATCAATAATGCGTTGCTTCACGTCCTCTGGTGTTGTTGGTTCATGTTGGTAAACAGCATCCTTCACTGCTCCCCAAAGAAAATAATCCAGCGGCGTAGGTCCGGAGATCGGGCAGGCCACCTAACTGGGCCACCTCGTCCAATCCACCTACCAGGATACTTACGGTTCAAAAGTCGTCGTGCTCGTAAGGCGTTATGTGCAGGGCATCCGTCATGCTTATACCACATGACCATCCTCCGGTTCAGAGGTACGGTGTCCCAGAGAACAGGAAGATTGTGTCGTATAAATCCGGAGTATTGTCTGCCATTTTGGATGCCATTAATAAAGAAAGGTCCGATAATGGTATCTCCAATAATCCCACACCAAACATTAACTTTCCACGGACGTTGATGCTCTACCTGATGGAGCCATTTTGGATTGTCTGCGGACCAATAATGCATATTCCTCATGTTGACAATTCCTTTGTTGGAATGAGAGTTGATGGCAGCAGACCGTATTATTCGTTTCGGACCTCTTGATAAGTATGGAAGTGTGATTACGCATGTCAATCACATCGCGATTACTGGCAGCATGGGATTCACGCCTGAGCCTCAGGACGTGCGCTAGCAGCGCATGTCGGGTGTTCCAAGCGTCATCTTCGCGTCTTAATATCTCGGGATGTAATGGGAATATTGCGATGCAATCAACGCCATTGTGTATGTGCTTTGTCATGCTATGGATTGCTGAAGAAAAAATATAGGAGGTCCATTTAAAAAAAACATAAGTTTGTGTTGAAAAACACATATGCTTTCGTTTTAGAATGTTTCCAAATATGTACATTCATGGGCCCCAGCCCTACATTGATACCGGTGAAAGTCGTTTTCCAATAGCTGTTATTGTTCCAGAGATATTTTGGGTGGACAAGATAGCTGGGACACCCTGTATATATATATATATATTTGAGTCGTGTTGTAGGCTAAGTGAGTTTTCGTCGTGCCTTGTTTTACAGTACTGTCAACCCTGGGTACATATCATGGTACCTTACCTTGTTCCGAAGGCTGATCTGATTCACTTTTGTGTTTACTGTTATTGCGATGTACAAATGGTGTAGTACATTCACATTTCCTCTCATCCACCATTTGTTAGCAATGGAAGTCAATTACACGACAAGTGAAATGATGGATATGATATTCTCTATGGTTTAGTGAATGGACGTAGCCTGCGAGTCCATGCCTTCTACGCTGAAAAATATCCACAGCGCAGAGTGCCCTCTGATAAGCTGTTCAACAGACTTTTCCAATGTCTGAGGAACACAGTTACCCTTGCACCTTGGAAGACTGACAGTGGAAGGCCCCATACAGTCCGCACCCCTGACCATGACATGGAGGAGCGTGTGTTATGTTCGCTGGAAGACACCTCTGGGACCAGTGTGCAACAATTAACAGCAGTGGAAGGCAAGTCTCACTCTCTTATACTAGGGGGGGGGGGGGGGAACTTCATGACCAATTGCTATACCCGTCTCATCTACAGCGCATTGAGGTCTTAAAGCCACAGGATCATCGTGGCAGATGGCAGTTCTGGCAATAGCTGTCGCAGAAGTGTGCCACAGATGCACTGTTCACATTCAAGATTTTATTTACCGATAAGACACGGTTCACAAGAGACGGTGTTGTGAATTTCCATAACTAGCGTGTATGGACAGATGTAAATACTCAAGCAATTCAAGAAAGAGGGCATCAACACCAGTTCTCAATCAGTGTATGGCCAATCATACTTGGCGACAGATTGTCAGGAGCATATGTGCTACCACAAAGGTTAACTGGGGTGCATTATTTGAACTTTCTCAGTACTGTATTGCCTACCTTGCTGGAGTCTGTGCCATTGCAGCAATGAATACAAATGTAGTTCATGCATGATGGCACAACAGCACACTTTTATCACAATCTGCGCGAACATCTAACACGCACATGGCGTGTCTGCTCGTTCCTCAGCCTCAATCCCCTACCCTTTTTTCTGTGGGGCACTTGAAGGAATTGGTCTAAGCCACACCATCCAACGATGTGTAGGCACCACAGAATCACATTGTCAGTGCGTTCGGGCAGGTACAGCAACAACTAGGTGTACTTGAAAGGATGCATCATTTCTTACGCCGGAGGGCAGAAGCGTGTATTTTCATTAATGGACGTCACGTTGAACACTTCCTGTAAATCGTGTTTATTGCTCAGGGATTGGGTGTTGTGTTGTCTTCATCATCATTTCATCCCCATCCGGCGTGCAGGATGCCAAATGTGGCTCGAATGTAATAATAAGACCTGCACCAAGGCGGCCGGACCTGCCCCGTAAGGGGCCTCCCGGCCAATGACACCAAACGCTCCTTTCCATTTCCATCGCAGAAAGTATGCATTTCCGGACCCATGTTTGTTGAACTTATCTCAGAAAGTATACATTTCCGGACCCCTTTTTCTTCTTCTGATATATATATATATATATATATATATATATATATATATATATATCCTGGGGGAGTTGCTAGTCTCCTACCAGGCGCCTCCCCAGGTGGCGGATAGGGGAATGCTCACCAGATATGGTGAGTACCGGGGAAATAAAATACCCGGGGTGGACCAAAACTAGCAAACTAGGGCACGACGGTTCCACATGTCAGTGGCGGTTTCCCGACAGCGTCTGTTCCACATGTTAGTGGCGGCTGATTTGTGTTTCAAGGCTCCACAACCTTGATCCTACCAACTGGCACATGTCAGACCAAAATACAATTACAAGGAAAATCATGGTTCGTGTATGTAATAACAAAAGTACCCCAGGTGGTGAAATCCACCCACCTAGCAGAAAGGTGGCAACCGGTCTATCGGATTCTGGGGAGACCGGACCTACACAACTTGTGAGTGGATCGGAGCACTCTGGAAAACTTCCCAAAAATGAAGATTACATTGGAACAGTAAACATACGGACACTAATACAAACCGGAAAATTATACACATTAACAGAAGAATTAAAGAAGCTGAAAATCCAAATCCTAGCAGTACAAGAGACCAGATTTCCTGATAATCAAATCACTGACTACAATGGCTTCAGAATTTTCAAAAGTGGAACGGACAGAAAAATTGGTAAAGGGGCAAACATGCTTGGTATGGCCTTTATGGCCTCAGTTAAATTTGTAAAATCTGTAAAAACTATTAGCAATAGACTAATGTTTCTTAGGTTGAAACACAAGAATAAATATTACACCCTAATTATTGTTCACGCACCCTGAAACGTTGACAATAGAAAGGACCTAGACAATGTGGATAAATTTTGGGAACGATTAGAACTTGAAATGTCAAAGATACCGAGGAATGATGTCAAAATACTTCTTGGAGATTTCAATGCACAGATTGGCAGAGAAAAGAAATACAGGAAGGCGGTTGGGCTATACCCAGCACACAAATTGACCAACAAAAATGTCATGCGACTAATCCAACTTTGTCAACAATTCAACATGAAAATCAGCTCAACGTTGTTCAATAAGAAACCAAGAAAACAGAAGACCTGGAGATCCCCTATAAGCCAATTGGCAGAATTTCAAATTGACCATGTGGCCATCTCATATAACTTCCAAAAAGAGATCAGAGATATCCAGGTTAGGAGAGGTGCAAATATTGACTCAGATCATTATCTCACAAGAGTTCGGGTCCAATTCACCCCAAGAATGAAAACACCAAGAATTCCACCAGCAATCCCAAAATTTGACCTACAAAAACTAACAGAATGAGAAACAATTAAAAAATGGGAAAATTCTCCCGCAAACAACTGGGAAACATTCAAGGAAAAAAATCACAAAAATAGCGAAGGAGCAAATACCACTGAAGAAAAAGCACAAACATCCATGGTGGAATATGGAATGCGAAAAGGCAATTCAAGTTCGTACAGAAGCCTTTGCGAAGTACAGTTCAAATAAAAATGAGAAAACTCTTCAAAACTTTTTAGAAACACGGAAACTTTCAAATAAACTTATTAGACAAGAGAAGAGAAAGTATGTAACTCAGCAACTGGAATCAATAGAAGCAGATTTTAAAAATTATAATACGCATGGATTCTACAAAACTTTTGCAAACCAAATTAAAGGGTATATCCCTCAAAATGTCTGTTTTCGGAAATCAGATGGGAATCTGGCACTAAGCGACGAAGAAAACTGTGAAGAACTAGCCAAATATTTTGAAACGCTACTAAACTGTCCAGAACCAACAGAAGCTCTTCCAATATCCAGCACTAAAGCCCCGCAACAGCAAGACTCTGTACCGCCAACTGAAGAAGAAATTATCAAACACATAAACAAACTCAAAAATAACAAAGCATCAGGAGAAGATGGAATTGTAGCCGAATTTCTCAAAAGTCTAGGGTCTAACTCAAGAAATGAGCTAGTTAAAATTATTCAAAACATATGGGTTACTGAAGAAATACCAGAAGATTGGAAATGTGCCCTAATACATCCGTTACATAAAAAAGGGGATAAATCAGATGTGAACAACTATAGAGGAATCTCCTTACTTGCCGTCACATACAAGATATTATCAGCTTGTCTTCTTGAAAGAACACAAAAACTGCTAGAACCCAAAATCTCAGATTTCCAAGCTGGTTTCAGACCAAACAGATCATGTCCAGAACAAATTTTAAACTTGAAATTGATTACAAGGATGAGACAAATGCGAAGGAAGCCTACAGTATATGTCTTTGTCGACTTTAAAAAGGCATATGATTCAATTCACAGACCCACACCATTTAAAATTCTTGAAGAACAAGGACTGGATAAGAAGACACGGAACATCATAGAGCAGACATTAACAAATACAAAATGCAAAGTGAAATTCATGGGAAAACTTTCAAAATCATTTGAGATAAAGACTGGGGTTAGACAAGGTGATGGATTATCACCTCTGTTATTTAACTTAGTTCTGGATAGAGTCATGGCAGAATGGGAAAAAGAACTCAAAAAAGAAAAGTACTGGAAACCAATATCACTGGGAACCAAAAAAGATGACCTACAAATCCCCTACTTAGCCTACGCAGACGATCTTGCAATAATGGCAGATTCTAGTGAAATGGCAGTCAAACAGATAGAAACCTTAAAACAGTGTGCAGGAAATGTTGGCCTACAAATATCTTTTGAGAAAACGGTGTTTACAACAACAAATCTAGAAATTTCTAAGTTACAAACCAAATATGGAGAAATTAAGAGGGTACCATACTTTAAATATTTAGGAGAGATAATTTCTGAAAAATACTCACAACAAGAAAGAATATTAAAAGCTCGTAGGGGTCTAGGGCTAGTCCAAAACATTTACAATAAAAAATGTCTATCTATAAATACAAAAATTAAACATTATAAGTCGGTAATTACACCAATAATGCTATATGCCAGCGAAACCTTGACACTTAAAAGGAAAACAGATATGGAAAACCTGAAGAAAGAGGAAAGGAAAATCATTAGGAAAATTCTGGGACCAAGATGGACCAAAGAGGGGTATAGATTACAGAAAAATTCTAAAATTGAAGAATATTCTAACATAGAGGTAGACATGAGGAAGAGGCGTCTAAAATTCTATGGCCACATAATGAGACTTCCCGATCACAGACTTACAAAAAAAAATAGTAAGATACGTAGCATCCCTTGTTAATGGAGGAGAATGGATCAAAAATGTAAAGAAAGATCTGGAATTAGCCAACATTACTACTGAAGACATGAACAAAAGAAACAATTTCAAACTTAAAGTTGACAAATGGGAGGTCAAACCAGAGACAAAAGCGCCGAGAACTGGAACAAAATGGAGCGAAGAAAGAAAAGCTGAATTCTCGCAAAGAATGAAGACCTGGTGGGCAAACAAGAAGAATAAGAAGCCCCAGAAGTGAACCATCTTTACTTAGCGTCTTCCATGTTGGGAGCTTTACGACTAATAATATATATATATATATATATATATATATATATATATATATACACTCCTGGAAATTGAAATAAGAACACCGTGAATTCGTTGTCCCAGGAAGGGGAAACTTTATTGACACAATCCTGGGGTCAGATACATCACATGATCACACTGACAGAACCACAGGCACATAGACACAGGCAACAGAGCATGCACAATGTTGGCACTAGTACAGTGTATATCCACCTTTCGCAGCAATGCAGGCAGCTATTCTCCCATGGAGACGATCGTAGAGATGCTGGATGTAGTCCTGTGGAACGGCTTGCCATGCCATTTCCACCTGGCGCCTCAGTTGGACCAGCGTTCGTGCTGGACGTGCAGACCGCGTGAGACGACGCTTCATCCAGTCCCAAACATGCTCAATGGGGGACAGATCCGGAGGTCTTGCTGGCCAGGGTAGTTGACTTACACCTTCTAGAGCACGTTGGGTGGCACGGGATACATGCGGACGTGCATTGTCCTGTTGGAACACCAAGTTCCCTTGTCGGTCTAGGAGTGGTAGAACGATGGGTTCGATGACGGTTTGGATGTACCGTGCACTATTCAGTGTCCCCTCGACGATCACCAGTGGTGTACGGCCAGTGTAGGAGATCGCTCCCCACACCATGATGCCAGGTGTTGGCCCTGTGTGCCTCGGTCGTATGCAGTCCTGATTGTGGCGCTCACCTGCACGGCGCCAAACACGCATACGACCATCATTGGCACCAAGGCAGAAGCGACTCTCATCGCTGAAGACGACACGTCTCCATTCGTCCCTCCATTCACGCCTGTCGCGACACCACTGGAGGCGGGCTGCACGATGTTGGGGCGTGAGCGGAAGACGGCCTAACGGTGTGCGGGACCGTAGCCCAGCTTCATGGAGACGGTTGCGAATGGTCCTCGCCTATACCCCAGGAGCAACAGTGTCCCTAATTTGCTGGGAAGTGGTGGTGCGGTCCCCTACGGCACTGCGTAGGATCCTACGGTCTTGGCGTGCATCCGTGCGTCGCTGCGGTCCGGTCCCAGGTCGACGGGCACGTGCACCTTCCGCCGACCACTGGCGACAACATCGATGTACTATGGAGACCTCACGCCCCACGTGTTGAGCAATTCGGCGGTACGTCCACCCGGCCTCCCGCATGCCCACTATACGCCCTCGCTCAAAGTCCGTCAACTGCACATACGGTTCACGTCCACGCTGTCGCGGCATGCTACCAGTGTTAAAAACTGCGATGGAGCTCCGTATGCCACGGCAAACTGGCTGACACTGACGGCGGCGGTGCAGAAATGCTGCGCAGCTAGCGCCATTCGACGGCCAACACCGCGGTTCCTGGTGTGTCCGCTGTGCCGTGCGTGTGATCATTGCTTGTACAGCCCTCTCGCAGTGTCCGGAGCAAGTATGGTGGGTCTGACACACCGATGTCAATGTGTTCTTTTTTCCATTTCCAGGAGTGTATATAGGGTGTTACAAAAAGGTACGGCCAAACTTTCAGGAAACATTCCTCCACACAAATAAAGAAAAGATTTTATGTGGACATGTGTCCGGAAACGCTTAATTTCCATGTTAGAGCTCATTTTAGTTTCGTCAGTATGTACTGTACTTCCTCGATTCACCGCCAGTTGGCCCAATTGAAGGAAGGTAACGTTGACTTCGGTGCTTGTGTTGGCATGCGACTCATTGCTCTACAGTACTAGCATCAAGCACATCAGTACGTAGCATCAACAGGTTAGTGTTCATTACGAACGTGGTTTTGCAATCAGTGCAATGTTTACAAATGCGGAGTTGGCAGATGCCCATTTGATGTATGGATTAGCACGGGGCAATAGCCGTGGCGCGGTACGTTTGTATCGAGACAGATTTCCAAAACGAAGGTGTCCCGACAGGAAGACGTTCGAAGCAATTGATCGGCGTCTTAGGGAGCACGGAACATTCCAGCCTATGACTCGCGACTGGGGAAGACCTAGAACGACGAAGACACTTGCAATGGACGAGGCAATTCTTAGTTGACGATAACCCTAATGTCAGCTTAAGAGAAGTTGCTGCTGTACAAGGTAACGTTATCCACGTGACTGTTTGCAGAGTGCTACGGGAGAACCAGTTGTTTCCGTTCCATGTACAGCGTGTGCAGGCACTATCAGCAGCTGAATGGCCTCCACGGGTACACTTCTGCGAATGGTTCATCCAACAATGTGTCAATCCTCATTTCAATGCAAATGTTCTCTTTACGGATGAGGCTTCATTCCAACGTGATCAAATTGTAAATTTTCCCAATCAACATGTGTGGGCTGACGAGAATCCGCACGCAATTGTGCAATCACGTCAACACAGATTTTCTGTGAACGTTTGGGCAGGCATTGTTGGTGATGTATTGATTGGGCCCCATGTTCTTCCACCTACTTTCAATGGAGCACGTTATCATGGTTTCATAAGGGGTACTCTACCTGTGCTGCTAGAACATGTGCCTTTATAAGTACAAAACAACATGTGGTTCATGCAAGATGGAGCTCCTGCACATGTCAGTCGAAGTGTTCGTACGCTTCTCAACAACAGATTCGGTGACCGATGGATTGGTAGAGGCGGAATATTCCATGGCCTCCACGCTCTCCTGACTTCAACCCTCTTGACTTTCGTTTATGGGGGCATTTGAAAGCTCTTGTCTACGCAACCCCGGTACCAAATGTAGAGACTCTTCGTGCTCGTATTCTGGATGGCTGTGATACAATACGCCATTCTCCAGGGCTGCATTAGCGCATCAGGGATTCCATGCGACGGAGGGTGGATGCATGTATCCTTGCTAACGGAGGACATTTTGAACGTTTCCTGTAACAAAGTGTAGTCACGCTGGTACGTTCTATTTCTGTGTGTTTCCATTCCATGATTAATGTGATCTGAAGAGAAGCAATGAAATGAGCTCTAACATGAAAAGTAAGCGTTTCCGGACACATGTCCACGTAACATATTTTCTTTCTTTCTGTGTGAGGAATGTTTCCTGAAAGTTTGGCCGTACCTTTTTGTAACACCCTATATATATATATATATATATATATATATATATATATATATATATATATATATATATATGGTGGTCCATTGATCGTGACCGAGTCAAATATCTCACGAAGTAAGCGTCAAACGAAAAAACTACAAAGAATGAAACTTGTCTAGCTTGAAGGGGGAAACCAGATGGCGCTATGGTTGGCCCGCTAGATGGCGCTGCATAGGTCAAACGGATATCAACTGCGTTTTTTTAAAAATAGGAACCCCCGTTTTTTGTTACATATTTGTGTACTACGTAAAGAAATATGAATGTTTTAGTTGGACCACTTTTTTCGCTTTGTGTACGACCCACCACCCCACTTTGTCCGTGGGTGGCGGGGACTACTTTGAAATCTGCAATGGGAACCCCCGTTTATTATTGCAGATTACAATTACAAGACAAAATTTACATACGTTTCGCCTGCAACATTTTCTTCGTTTCTCCACAGATGGTGCTGTAATCGGAGGAATAGGAATGAGTACACATTCGTAATTTACGACATGCTACTCAATGGACCTTGAATATTCAATGACACGTGGGACCCCACCACCGTGTAGCGAGAGTAGGACAGACCAGTATTTCACAACTTCTAATTGGAAACCCTATTCGCAACGTTGTATTCCTCCGATATGTCGAACATGGGACTACTCGATGCGCTACGGTGGCCGTGGCTCGAGGCTAACGCTATTCTACTTTTCCAGTTAGTGTTCAAACGTAGTACCGCTAACTTCAGTACAATTATTGGTCCGCTTTCCTAATGATCGGACATGGGACAGAAGCACATCTGCGAGAATGTCAACACAAGAGTTTCTGACGAGGTCAATCACTTATTCGCGGCCTGTTAGCACTTGCTGGTACACCTTATCCACTGAAGGAAATCCGGCAACGTCAAATCCGGCGACCTAGCGGGTTAGTTAACAGCGCCACCTCTGGCGATCCACCGATCAGTGTTAACACGATTTAATACCTCCCGTGCTTCAATTGCGTAATGCGCTGGGTATCCGTCATAATGAAAGTATCCACGTTGCCGAACGTTCGGGGCAGCATCCTGCAGTAGTACCGGTGGTTCCTGCCCCCAAAACGTACGATATTTGCGTTCAGTCAACGTGCCGTCGACAAAATACGGACAATGAATTAGTCCCCCTTGATGCCACACCATGCGTTAGCCGACCAAAGACGTTGATGGTCATCTTGCCGTAACCAGTGGGGACTGCTGCACTCCCTTAATGCATGTTAAGCTAGTTAACGCTACCATGGTTTGTGACTGTAGACTCATCGGAAAATAGTATTTCGGCAAAGAATGAGGGGGTCGTTTGCATTTGTTGACGTGCCCATTCACAAGACCCTGCCCGGTTATGGGAATCGGCGGCATGAAATCCTTGATCCAGTGACACGTGGTATAGATGATACTTGTGACGATGCAGTATTGTGGTAATTGCAGTGTGATTGCTGTGTGCTTATGCGTCGGTTGTGCTGCACTGCCGCTAGTACAGGTATTTCATTGGCTTCTCCTGTAACACATTTGCTTCGTTTGCTTTTGCCGGTCTGTACGCTGCGATCAGACATAAAGGCGTTCACAGTCTTGTAAAAGAACAAACGAGGGCGAGCTTTCTCTGGAAAACGCTCGGCTTACAAGGCAATAGCAGCCTCAACATTTCTCTTGCATTCTTCGTAAATCAGGGTCGTTTCAATTATTTCTTCTACGATTAAAACATTCATCGTCCACTTGCTCATCTGTTCTCCAAATGATAGGTAGGTGTGCAAGCAACAAACGCTGCGCAAGTGCTGCAATGTTTAGAGCCGCTATTTGTTCTGTGTATGCACAACACGTAAGCTCCAGTCGCAGTGTACAGTCTGTTAAGATGCGTCGTAGTTCGTCGCACGGCCGCAGTGGCCCTTCAGGTAGACCCCAGTTTGGTGTGTCGGAGGAATAAAAGTTGCGATTGGGGTTTGCAATTAGAAGTTTTGAAATACTGCCCTGTCCTACCCTCGTAACATGGAGGCGGGGTCCTACGTGCCACTGAATATTCAAGGACTACTGAGTAGCATGTCGTAAATTGCGATTGTGTGCCCATTTATGTTCCTCCGAGTACAGAGCCATCTGTGGCGAAACGAAGAAAATGATTCAGACTAGACGTATGTAGATTTTGCCGTAGAATCGTAATCTGCCATAATAAACAGGGGTTTCCATTGAAGATTTCAAAGTTGCCACCTCCTCCCCCCATGCAAAGAGTGGGGTGGGGGGTCGAGTGGGGTACGTTGGATGTCCCCCTCCGAGACAAATTGGAATTATAACTTTTCTTGATCCGATATCCGATGTGTAGTTTCGAGATATTTTAATGTCTTCAGGAGAAGATTGAAGATAATTGAGATTCGTTACCTGAGTAATACGATACTATATTCGTAGCCGGCAAAGAATTGATCTGTTATGTTAACTTGAGCTCTCCTACATCTAATACTTCCACCGTGTTGATAAACGTCCAGTTTTGGGTGACTTAAATTGCTGGTGTATTAGAGGTCTACATATTATTCATTCTGTGAATCGTAACGCCGATGGGTGTTGTGATATCGAGTAATTGACAGTATGTGATGTTATTCTGCGCCGTTTAATATTGTTCCTATCTCGCCATAGTCTTTCTGAATTTCACACCGTTGCCTACATTTGTTGGTCCCATGCGGCATATGCTGTCGTATTTGAGAAAAGGTATCCTGAGTCCGAAAACTTGTGCTACTTGTCTATTTGTTGGCGTAAGGACACAGAAGTCTGTAAAGGATTGCTGCTAGCACCCGAAGGGTTTCATTTAATACTGCATGTTATGTGTGTACGGGCTTACCCAAAGGTACTATTAATGTGTGAGTAATTGATCAAGGCCGGTCGGAGTGGCCGTGCGGTTCTAGGCGCTTCAGTCTGGAACCGAGCGACTGCTACGGTCGCAGGTTCGAATCCTGCCTCGGGCGTGGATGTGTGTGATGTCCTTAGGTTAGTTACGTTTAATTAGTTCTAAGTTCTAGGCGACTGATGACCTCAGAAGTTAAGTCGCAGAGTGCTCAGAGCCATTTGAACCATTTTTTAATTGATCATGGACACAGTTGTTTAATTACTATGATGAGGTTAATGAGGAAATCCTTGTTAATACTGTTATTGCAATCATTTTGTAACTTGGTACTCGCGGTGGCTATGAGTTGTAAGCCATTTGCTTTCCATGTGTTAACTACTGTTCTTTTCAGTGTCAGCCGGCAGTTGTGGCCGAGAGGTTCTTGGCGCTTCAGTCTGGAACCGCGCGCCCGCTACGGTCGCAGGTTCGAATCCTGCCTCGGGCGTGGATGTGTGTGATGTCCTTAGTTTATTTAGGTTTCAGTAGGTCTGTCCTAGGGGACGGATGACCTCAGATGTTAAGTCCTATAGTGCTCAGAGCCATTTGAACCATTTTTTTCAGTGTGTGTAAACAAATGTTTGACTTACAAAGTTTTGGATGGGCATTTGAGGTCCAGTAAATGTTTATGTTTGAAATGATCCGATGTCCGTAGGCACCGACTGTGAAGCCACGGCTGTTGGCAATACCCGACCCACAGTGGAGTGGGTCCGATAGATTGCGTTGACAGAGATTGGAGCATAGGCAAACTACCTTACTTGGATGGTATTTTATAACAGTTTAAACGACTGTCAGTGCATTTGATTGTGTCATAAGTCTTGCTCTCATGGTGCGTAAATGGTCTCTTAAAATTTGTTGTTTAATACTTACAGATTACTGATGGATTTTGTCTAAGTGATTAGCCCATGATTAAAAAAAAAAAAAAAGGAAAAAAGGGTACCTTTACCAGTGTGTCGTAAGAATTAGGAAAATTTGCAAGGGGCTATTGACGTGTAAATGTATGGTTCTTGTGAATGAATTTTAATTTTGTTTTTGAATTCGACTGATTGGAAGTAATGGTTCTGGTGATGGATTTTAATTTCATCTTTTTTTGTTAATTCGTGAAAATTTATAAAAGTGTAATTAATGTTTAGTTTTAGCATGTGTTTGAAAGTGCTAGTCCCCTTTGAATACCAGTCCTCGCTCCACTGCCGACTTGGTACACTGTTCACCACATTACGTTACATTTACACTAAGGTCAGCGGCCAGTATTATCACAAGCTCTGATTAGCTTCAAGTGTTGCTGAACATCGCAGCAGTATTATTACAAACCCGCCGCAGTGTTTGACGACACAGTGCGCCGTCTCAGAAGTGTGCAGCCGCCGAATTTGCAGTGATTCAGTACAGCTTCCAGAATTACACCACAGTTTCGTCAAAAGATGCGACCGCGACTTAACTGGTCGAGACCGAGAGGGAAAAGTAAGTACTGTAAATACTATGAAACTTTTAATCACTTCTGCTAGTGGCAAAGCTTCTGAAATGGTAAAACGGTGCGTAGAAAACTTTTACTTGCTTAATCATTAATTTGCATTCTTCCATCCAGCATCAGATTCCCATTAGGCCGACGAGAACGTTGACCGACGGCATTGCTTAGAGGCCAGTGACCGATCTCAAAATTCTGCAGTTTGCTTAATTATAATGCTCGGATACTGACAGAAAATAAATGTTGAAATAAAAGTTTGATAAAGTAAATGCCGATTGAATACTAGTAGCGTTTGGCTGTGGCCGCCAAATAATTCGTCCAAACTGTCCTTCGCTGCAACCTCAAAAAGTTATAAAATTTTAGAAAAGTTTAGATGTGGCGTTAATGGAAGAGGAAAGTACTATTCTTGATTAAACAAGGTTTTTACCATTAAATTAACGTAATTATTTAACCAAAAGTTACAGATACGAGAGCGACACTTGCATTTTATGAGACAGCAATCAAAACAAACCGGAGAGAGAGAAGTAGTGCAGCTCCTGCTTTGATACAGTCAAAACAAATTACGGCGACTGCCTTCAACTTTATAGAAGCCGGCCGCCGTGGCCGTGCTGTTCTAGGCGCTTCAGTCCGGACCCGCGCGACCGCTACGATTGCAAGTTCGAATTCTGCCTCGGGCATGGATGTGTGTGATGTCCTTAGGTTAGTTAGGTTTAAGTGGTTCTAAGTTCTAGGGGACTGATGACCTCAGATTTTAAGTCCAATAGTACTCAGAGCCATTAGAACCATATTTGCTTTACAGAGCGTCTTTTATAAAGTTTCTATATACAAACATTTCTCTGGAACATTCTTTATATGAACAGTTTAAAATAATACATTATTGTGTTAAATTATGACCTTTTCTCCTTCCTTTACCTATTTACACAAACAACTTTTATTTTTAATGTCTTTTAGAATTAATTAATTATTCGAAAAGCAACATTTCATGGCCCCTTGAACACCTGTTTCTTATTTTGTCTTAAGAAATACACACGAAGGTTCAGCTGTGATAAAAGTATACATTGTGTTACGGAGGAGTAAATAAACAACAAATGCCAATAGAATCATTATTTTACACTGTCCATTTGGCAGTTCTTTTAGAGAAAATTTTCAGCACATACACTCTACACATCACTGTCTTTGTGGACCTGTTTCTGAAAGTGTTCAAATATATTTGTCTTTGTAGAAAATGTACACAAACTTTTAGTAAATATACAGAAATGCAATATAACAGACGTAAGTTCTTTGTGAGTTTATTATTTCTTCTTTATCTTTTGTCTTTTTACTGATTTTTTTCCCATAAGAATCTAGACAGACGTGTTCGCAACTACGAATCACGCGCGGCGCATCTTATTTTCACATCACAACACTTTCCCAATGGCCGCTATCTGTTGAGAGGGAAGCGAACCCTTCGGCTTGCGGGGTGACCTCTGGTGGCGATTCCAGGAAACCCACTGCCCAGCTGGATGACCTTTGTAGATGGAAGGTGAGCAAACGGCTCTGGTGGCTGGCCATGCCCCAACTCCTGCATGCTCAATCCACGTGACAACCGGCTACGGCCTTTGATACATGAAAATGAAAGCACAGCAGTATCATCTCTATAAAACCTAGGGAAAAAATTTGACTAGCGCAACAGAGTTCACTTTCACTATTGTCTTTCATGTGTGTTGTTCTTTTGACCCAGGTCTATCTTTATGGAACTTTAGTTCGCTTCCCTCTCAACAGATAGCGGCCATTGGGAAAGTGTTGTGATGTGAAAATAAGATGCGCCGCGCGTGATTCGTAGTTGCGAACACGTCTGTCTAGATTCTTATGGGAAAAAAATCAGTAAAAAGACAAGTTTTTAGTTGGCACCACTGTCTACAGATCATGGCATATTTTCAAACTCAGTCAAGTTCCTGTCCGTTGAGTTCGTCAACAAACAACAGCCGTATATGCCTTTTAGTGTTCACAGGCATTTCAAGAACGTCTCTGCAGAGTCACTGCTTGGAGTTGTTACTTCAAAAAATTTCACTCAGTGTATAATTGCAAAGTGTGTGTGTAGCGACAATTAATCACACTTATACATGGTGTTTGTTTATTGACGAAGCGGTTTTTTACCTGTTCATTACCTCGCCAGTGCAATAATATCTCTTTCATAAGTTCACTAAGTCTCTTTTGGGTGCAGGTACATGTGTCAACGTGCGTATACAGATCGAAGACAAGTCTAGTGCACAGGACTTCTCACTGCGTTGACCGCCATGCAGTTCACAATGATGAGTTTGACATGCAAACTGTTCACTTCACGTAACACTTACTCACTTTGTACATTTTGGATTCATAACGTCACTCGCTCGAGTGTCCTATTGTGACCTTTGTCCACTAGTTCACGTCGTGATCTCCACTTACAAAAACACTAACAAATAAATCAGTCCCTTTTTCTTCCCCACACAAGTTTGTTTGTTCCCTGGATAGCATTTACTTCTTGTGCAAATTAATTAACATTATTTTTACACCTGTCTTTCTTACAAGTGGCGTTCTTTTTATGAGTAACGTGTCGCTCATGTGTTGTTGGTGTGTTAACCGTTTTGTTTCAATGCATTGCTTGGGGTCTGATGTCACAAAATCCTTTACTTTTTTATGTTCCCCAGATTAGTACTAGTACCTAGGTTATCGTCACATTACCATGTACCCACGAAATAATTCTACTCAAGGTATGGATCGGCGAAGAGCAAAACACAAACAAAATCGGAACAACAGAGATTGTGATCTCGGAATTATGCCTCTGAAATCGCATGTGGCAAAAATCTAAACTCTTGCTCCAGATAAACTCACATAACTCATCTCTCACAACATTTAACATATAATGGATCATGCTGATTAAATTGTCAGTATACATCTATTTAGCAACTCCCTACTTCAAAATTGAATTCGTAATGACTCATATGAAATAGATAAGTGAGAGATTACATATAAATATTTACATGCAGAAGAGATTACATATAAATATTTACATGCAGAAGAGATAACATATAAATATTTACATGCAGAATAAAATATCAGCCCAATAGCACCCTCTACCGGCTCCTGCTTGACTTAATCAACTACAAATGCAATCGTTCCTGCTGTTTACATATTAATATTTACTGCATGGCTTGTACGTCTTCCTTTCAATGAATGACCAGTTCAGTTAGCATCACTGTACAGGGTGGGTCACCTAACATTACCGCTGGATATATTTCGTAAACCACATCAAATACTGACGAATCGATTCCACAGTCCGAACGTGAGGAGAGGGGCTAGTGTAATTGGTTAATACAAAACATAAAAAAATGCACGGAAGTGTGTTCTTTAACACAAACCTACGTTTTTTAAAATGGAACCCCGTTAGTTTTGTTAGCTCATCTGAACATATAAACAAATACGTAATCAGTGCCGTTTGTTGCATTGTAAAATGTTAATTACACCCGGAGATATTGTAACCTAAAGTTGACGCTTGAGTACCACTCCTCCGCTGTTCGATCATGTGTATCGGAGAGCACCGAATTACGTAGGCATCCAAAGGGAACGGTGGTGGACCGTAAGTACAGAAGAGACTGGAACACCACATTACGTCCACATGCTAACACCTTTTTATTGGTCTTTTTCACTGACGCACATGTACATTATCATGAGGGGTGAGGTACACGTACATACGTGGTTTCCGTTTTCAGGCCAATAGATGTTCAATGTGGTGGCCATCATTTGCTGCACACAACTGCAAACTCTGGCGTAATGAATGTCGTACACGCCGCAGTACATCTGGTGTAATGTCGCTGCAGGCTGCCACAATACGTTGTTTCATGTCCTCTGGGGTTGTAGGCACATCACGGCGCACATTCTCCTTTAACGTACCCCACAGAAAGAAGTCCAGAGGTGTAAGATCAGGAGGGGGCTGGCCAATTTATGCGTCCTCCACGTCCTATGAAACGCCCGTCGAACATCCTGTCAAGCGTCAGCCTAGTGTTAATTGCGGAATGTGCAGGTGCACCATCATGCTGATACCATATACGTCGACGCGTTACCAGTGGGACATTTTCGAACAACGTTGGCAGATCATTCTGTAGAAACGCGATGTATGTTGCAGCTGTTTGGGCCCCTGCAATGAAGTGAGGACCAATGAGGTGGTAGCCACTGATTCCGCACCATACATTTACAGTCCACGGTCGCTGTCGCTCTACCTGTCTGAGCTAGCGAGGATTGTCCACGGACCAGTAATGCATGTTCCGTAGATTCACTGCCCCGTGGTTTGTGAAACCCGCTTCATCGGTAAACAGGTAGAACTGCAACGCATTCTCTGTTAATGCCCATTGACAGAATTGCACTCGATGATTAAAGTCATCACCATGTAATTGCTGATGTAGCGACACATGAAACGGGTGAAAGCGGTGACGATGCAGTATGCGCATGACACTACTTTGACTCAGTCCACCGGCTCTCGCAATGTCCCGTGTACTCATGTGTGGGTTCATGGCAACAGCAGCTAACACACCCGGTGTGCATACACCCAGCAGGCTTCAGCTGCATTTCGTCGACACTCGCCATAGATGAGTATCATCTCCGCCTTTTCAGAGTTCGAATACACCATGGTCACAGTTCCTACAACACTACACTATCATAGACGTCTGGTAAAACGGTGTACTACAGTTGGTCTGCGTGCGGAGACGAATGCAGAATAACAATAGCAGCAAGCGCTACATGCGGACACTGCGACAGCTAGATCAAACCACAACAGTGCACTACAGCCACACTCGTAAACACGGTCGTCATCGTAAACATGTCCCTGCAGATGCTGTTCGCCGACCGTGGTCCGTGTTTCTTACAACACGCAACTCAACGTCGGAGGTTTCAAGCGTCAACTTTAGGTTACAATATCTCCAGATGTAATTAACATTTTACAATGCAACAAACGGCACTGATTGCGTATTTGTTTATATGTTCAGATGTGCTAACAAAACTAACGTGGTTCCATTTAAAAAAACGTAGGTTTGTGTTAAAAAAAATACTTCCGTGCATTTTTGTATGGTTTGTATTAAACAATTATACTAGCCCCTCTCCTCACGTTCGGTCTATGGAATCGGTTCGTCAGTATTTGATATGGTTTACGAAATGTATCCAGCGGTAACGTTAGGTGACTCACCCTGTATATAGTTCAAGTGTGTCAAGAGAATGCACTCTCTTTACATACAGTTTATTAACATGTTTAACTCATTGTCATCTATTTCGTAGTAATTAATATATAAGCGTATGATGTATTAATGCTGATATGTGGGACTTAGGGAAAGCAGGAAAAGGTGTGAACGGGGCCTAATCAGTTATTGTTGGTTGCACAGTAAACACATACATAGTTTAAGGAAATAATTTTTTAAAAACAATCATTATTAAAAAAAATTGAGTGTAACACAAGCTGCACTGACAGCTGAAGGCCTTATTAAGAAAGAATTCAAAATTATTTGTCGACTGAAGGCCACGAGCAATACTTCAGAATAATTAGCGGCTGAAGGCCTAATTACAAGTGAGGAAGACAACTACACGTTGAAAATACAAAAATAATTTTTAAAACAATCATTTAAAAAACTGACTGTAACACAAGCTACACTGATGGCCTAAGGCCTTACTAAGACAGAATTTAAATTATTTCTCAGCTGAAGGCCATGAGCAATACTTCAGAACAATTAACAGCTGAAGACCTGAATTAAAAATGAGGAAGACAATTACACATCAAAAATACCAAAATAATCATTACAAAATAATCATTACAAAATTGACTGTAACACAAGCTACGCTGACAGCTGTAGGCCTTATTAAGAAGAATTCAAATTATTTGTTGGCTGAAGGCCACAAGCAATAGGGATAATTTAAACAAAATATTATTTTTAAACAATTGACACAATCAGACCAAATAAAGATGGGAGTCATCCACAGACAGTGCTCCAAGGATCGACCTGAGTCCCTACAGCTGCGTAAGCGGTGAGAGATGTAGCCAAGAGTTATGCTCACCTAACAGGATGGCAACTCAAACTAGGGACAGTTTAAACACCAATCAATACTCTTAGCAAATCCTCCTAATGTATGATAAGCAGTACAACAATGGAATGATTCAAGCGAGGATGAAGTGACAGACAGCACTGCATCTTCAGAATCCGGTGTTTAAAACATCGAGAGGCAGGAGGAACCACTACAACCAAGGTAGGCAACAGAAACCACAATCCACACCGCAATCAAGTAGGCTGTCGAACTACACATCATGCTGGACAGCATTGGCAAGAAGAGGAAAATTACACTGCCCCAAAAATACGCTAACCTCCAGGGCAGGTAACTGGGGCGTTAGCGGCCACTAGGCAGTAAAATACCGCTGGTTGCACTTCACCAATAATAACCACTAAATTCAAAAACTAATAACAGGCAGTAGAAGATGGCTAATACACTCCTGGAAATGGAAAAAAGAACACATTGACACCGGTGTGTCAGACCCACCATACTTGCTCCGGACACTGCGAGAGGGCTGTACAAGCAATGATCACACACACGGCACAGCGGACACACCAGGAACCGCGGTGTTGGCCGTCGAATGGCGCTAGCTACGCAGCATTTGTGCACCGCCGCTGTCAGTGTCAGCCAGTTTGCCGTGGCATACGGAGCTCCATCGCAGTCTTTAACACTGGTAGCATGCCGCGACAGCGTGGACGTGAACCGTATGTGCAGTTGACGGACTTTGAGCGAGGGCGTATAGTGGGCATGCGGGAGGCCGGGTGGACGTACCGCCGAATTGCTCAACACGTGGGGCGTGAGGTCTCCACAGTACATCGATGTTGTCGCCAGTGGTCGGCGGAAGGTGCACGTGCCCGTCGACCTGGGACCGGACCGCAGCGACGCACGGATGCACGCCAAGACCGTAGGATCCTACGCAGTGCCGTAGGGGACCGCACCGCCTCTCCCCAGCAAATTAGGGACACTGTTGCTCCTGGGGTATCGGCGAGGACCATTCGCAACCGTCTCCATGAAGCTGGGCTACGGTCCCGCACACCGTTAGGCCGTCTTCCGCTCACTCCCCAACATCGTGCAGCCCGCCTCCAGTGGTGTCGCGACAGGCGTGAATGGAGGGACGAATGGAGACGTGTCGTCTTCAGCGATGAGAGTCGCTTCTGCCTTGGTGCCAATGATGGTCGTATGCGTGTTTGGCGCCGTGCACGTGAGCGCCACAATCAGGACTGCATACGACCGAGGCACACAGGGCCAACACCCGGCATCATGGTGTGGGGAGCGATCTCCTACACTGGCCGTACACCACTGGTGATCGTCGAGAGAACACTGAATAGTGCACGGTACATCCAAACCGTCATCGAACCCATCGTTCTACCATTCCTAGACCAGCAAGGGAACTTGCTGTTCCAACAGGACAATGCACGTCCGCATGTATCCCGTGCCACCCAACGTGCTCTAGAAGGTGTAAGTCAACTACCCTGGCCAGCAAGATCTCCGGATCTGTCCCCCATTGAGCATGTTTGGGACTGGATGAAGCGTCGTCTCACGCGGTCTGCACGTCCAGCACGAACGCTGGTCCAACTGAGGCGCCAGGTGGAAATGGCATGGCAAGCCGTTCCACAGGACTACATCCAGCATCTCTACGATCGTCTCCATGGGAGAATAGCAGCCTGCATTGCTGCGAAAGGTGGATATACACTGTACTAGTGCCGACATTGTGCATGCTCTGTTGCCTGTGTCTATGTGCCTGTGGTTCTGTCAGTGTGATCATGTGATGTATCTGACCCCAGGAATGTGTCAATAAAGTTTCCCCTTCCTGGGACAATGAATTCACGGTGTTCTTATTTCAATTTCCAGGAGTGTAGATTCCACCAACTTGACACACTGCACTTGTTGCTGTCGTCTCACAGTGACCCTGCGAGCAGCAACGCACGAACAAATGGCGTGATCGCAAAGTAGTGGAGGTTTCACTGCTGGATTAATGTTCACTCAACTCAACGTCCTGAGTCCGGTGGACAACGAGGTTGTGGCCCTCGCAATTACAGCCCCTCGATCCGGCAATGCCTGCTTGCCGCCAGCAGTCCCGTCATGTCCTCGCACTGCCTGACCACTCTGCTGCTTCATCCCAACCGAACTACCGACAACCGACGACCTGGAAATCCTTCAGGTCGCTCCAAAGATAGTACCAGAGTACTCGCTATCGAGAAACGCCGCTGCTGCCACTCACGGACAGAAAAAGCGAGCAGACGTAGTGGCGCCAGTGAACACACTAAGAAAATGAGAGGTCACAATCCGAATACACGACGCCAACCTGTCAACGGCACAAACGCAAACCGGAGCATGGCTCAGAAGCCATAGAAATTAAACTTGAAAAAAAAAATGTTTTCTGGGAAATAACCATTTACACTGAATATTACTGTCTCTTGCTCCATATACTCTTATTTGCAAGTAACAGTTCATTTTTATGTTTGTACTTGGTAATAAATTATAAAAACACAACTTTAGTTCCCATTTGGCTTTTGTTCATCACTTTCCTTATCCTATACTTTAAATGATCTATACAGAAACATCCTCCAGAATAAACTTGTGAAACTTCTGGAGCTCATGTAACTACGGCGGAAAACATTCTTTTCCCTGACAAAATACTCAGTCCTTATTTTTGTATTTCACAGTTCCAGTGCTGTAGTGAAATACTTACCCATTACATAGCCACTTTTGACAATATAAACTTGCTTTCATGAAAACACATAGAAAAAACTTCCTAACTACTATTTATATTCAGAAATTAATTCAAACTAAAAAACCATTACTGCTTCTAATGTCAAACGAATGTCAGTAGTCTTTCTAGTGCTACACACACACACACACACACACACACACACACACAAAGGGAAGGATCTAAATACGCCACTGTATCATTTTTTGGAACTCCTGTTTGACAGCATCCCTTTTGGACCACTGGACAGAATACGTTGCTTGACAGTACGTTTTATGCAGTACAACTTCCATCCAGCAAAAATAATCCTTAATCTCGCTAGGCTTGACATATTTCTCCAATAATATACATAATTCCGTTTTCTGTTCGTCCAGTGAGGTTTTTGCCTCATCGGATTTGCACCGCAGGAGCGAAGAATCTATTTGGTTCTGCCCACTATTCTTTAGTTCATGTGCTAGCTTCGTGTACTGTGAATGATTTTGCATCCATAGCACTCTATTCTTAATTATTTTAACTTGTATTTCTTGGCACAGTCTGCTGTGTTTCGCTTTTGTCTTTATCAGCCTCAAAACAAACTCTTCATCTCCAAACTTTATATGGCGTTTCCCATGTGGGTGGTCGATCTTTACGTCCCTTTTGCACATGAATTCCATGCCTACGAGATAGGACACGGTTAAGTTTCTCACGACGAGAAACGTGCATTGATCCGCTCCATTCTCGAAATCTACACCTATTCGTGTCTGTAACGTAAGTGTGGCGTTCGGCGCCAGTAGCACCAGATACAGTGCCGGCTGCTGTGTAAGAGCACAAGAGCACGTGAACACCCAAACTTTCGACTCCTTGCCGATTTATTTGTTATTTTTCTTTGAATGCTGTTGAAAATGAAATGTGTGTGAATTCCTGCCGGCCTGTGGGGCCGAGCGGTTCTAGGCGCTTCAATCTGGAACCGCACGACCGCTACGGTCGCAGGTTCGAATCCTGCCTCGGGCATGGATATGTGTGATGTCCTTAGGTTAGTTAGGTTTAAGTAGTTGTAAGGTCTAGGGGACTGATGACCTCAGATGTTAAGTCCCATAGTGCTCAGAGCCATTTTTTTTTTTTTTTTGTGAGTTTCTAAGGGACCAAACTAGTGAAGTCATCGGTCCCTTGACTTACACACTACTTAAACTAACTTATGCTGAGAACAACACACACACCCATACCCGAGGGAGGATTCGAACCTCCGGCAGGAGAGGTCGCGCAATCAGTGACAATCAGTGACATGGCATAGATGTTAATGCCGAAACTCACTATTCACGCATATGCACTATCAGAAAAGCCATCCCTTGTTATATCTTTAAAAGTACGTTATAGGTAAAGCTTATTTACAAAATCATCTACATACAGGTATACGACGGGAATTCAAAAAGTAAAGGCACATTTGTGAAAAGCTGTACTTATTCTATTGATAGAAAACTGAAACATGCGTTATTTTTCTACGTAACCTCCCTGGACTTCAATGCAATTTTCCCGACGTTTTACGAGTTTTTTTTTTTTTCATCAGAAAATACGTTTTTCGGTTGCATCTGTAACCAATTTTGCACCGCAGCAATGACGTCTTCATCACTTTCAAATCTTCTTCCCTGTAGTGCTTCCGTTAATGGTCCAAACATGTGAAAATCACTTGGAGCCAGGTATGTACTGTATGGTGGATGTTCCAGCACCTCGAATCTCAACTCCTTTATTGCGTCGGCTGTCCGTTTGGCAGAATGGGAGCGAGCGTTATCTCGCTGCAGGATGACACCTCTTCACAGTTTTCCACGACGTTTGGATCTGATTGCAGGTTTTAGTTTCGTACGCAACACATCACATCCACCATACAATACAGACCTGGCTCTAAAGCCTCGTTTACGCTGGGGCGACGTCTTGCAACATTGTGGCATGCTACGGAAATGTGGCGTGCGTCGTCTTGTAGCATGCTACAACAGGTAACATCTTAAGGCGTATGTTGCATGCCGCAGGTTAATTTATACCAAAGCAACAGTGTTTGTGCCACACGTGTGTCGGTCTTGCAGTATAAAGGATGATAAAGTATCGCAGCGGCGGCCTACTTGGTACTAGCACATGCAGCTAACAACGGAAACGAAAACCAAAGGAAAAGAAAACGATGGTGGAAGAGAAGAGTATTTAAAGAAGGTCCACGAAGTAGTATCCCAGGAACTAGAAGCAGACGATGGTGCGTTATTTAGTAATGTGTGCTTTCGTCCCAGGGGAGTTAGTCCGTGCCATACCGTTGCCAAAAGGTGGCCTAACGGTAAATGTTCGCACAGGTACCGGGCAGGTCACCACCCTGTGTCAAGGCCCGGGGTGGGACTTTCAGCCCCCAGCTCAGTACGACTGCTGCGGTATGACTGCCAGATTACTTCCCTCGCAAGCTCGCGAGTAAACGGATGACGCACCTTAGACGAAAGCAACAATGACAACATGAGAATGATGATTTTGTTCTAAATGTTTTGAAATGCTTAACTACTACATAACACTTTTTCAAAATTAATAAGCAAACATATTAATAGTATGAATAGTAAGACTGTATTAAAAACTTTCAGTGTTCGGCTCCACAAATTTAAATTATATGTAAAGTTTTACTCCAGTGCTTGCGAAATAAACATCCCAGGTTGGGATGCATAAACTAAAACCAGAGGAGGGGATGGTCTGATTCAGAGGGGGGGAAATCCCCCCATCCGCCCCCCCCCCCCCCCTCCGTGCAAATCGCACACTGCTGCAGTCTGAAAGATATCGTACTTAAATCTACGGCCCCATTGCTTCTATAGGCTCCATGAAACTTTAGTTGTCCACGTTTTAAGGAGCTTTTGCGCATGCGCGACACACGTCATGTAATTGCCTAATGGGTCAAACATATACGTGTTTGATAAACAATGTGCATGGATCACCCTGTGCACATCTATCCCTTGCCGCTTAACTAGAAGTTTACATCAATTCCACCAGGTGGTAGCACTCTGCAGCTGATTTTTATCCACGTTCGCTCGGCATAAATCCAGCTAGATGATAGCATACTCCTCAAATATGCTAGTTCACTCATTACATAACAACATTAGATCGGACGCCAGTATATATTAATGTTGTACTGGCAATAAACCTATTTTTTGGTTTGCTGAATGTGTTACAGTATATTAAGTTATAAATTTTGTCATACAGTAATCCATTTGAGGCGCTGAGGATCGTAAGAACCTAAAGCATATATTGTGAGATTGCAGCATCTATTCATGCTTCTGAAATCTGTTGTTCTTATGGTGAGACCGGTTTATCTGTGCTGTAGGCCCACATTGTGTATATGAAAATTCACGAAAAGTAGTATCACTTGTTTCTTTGATGTTCACTTAAACGTGTGGTCGAAAACGGTGTGCTTTTGGTCCTTATGTATCTCAGCTCCTCTTTTGCATTCTAGTCAAGTGACCATGTTGGTAGACATTACTACTTCAGTTAGTCATTTCCACTAACGGTAGTTTGTGTTCGGAATTTGTTGTTTATTGTGCGGGAATCGGCTTTCGTGTGCAGTGTAAACATGAACTTTGGTGAATCTGTTTTAAATTCTAACAGAAAAGTAAAGCTGTGAGAACGGGTCATGAGTGGTGCTTGGATAGCTCGGTCAGTTGACCAATTGCCCGCGAAAGGGAAAGGTCCCGTGTTCGAGTCTCGTTCTGCCACTCAGCATTAATCTCCCAAGAAGTTTCATATCACCGCACACTCTGCTGCAGAGTGAAAATCTCATTCTGGAAACAGAAAAGTAGACCACCAGGAAAAGTTAGCTGCAAAAGGAACTAGGGCCTCCGAGGACAGATCCTTTGATCTAGCACAAGTTGTATGTGTGCAGCGCAAGAACATCTGATTTTCAGCCTGGAAGTAAATTCGTGAACTAATAAATCTGTTACAGATTAAATGGAAAAATACGAAAGTTGTCATTTATACAAAAATGCGAAACAGAGAGATGTGAAATCTTACACATTATTTTGTTATCGTCCTAAACTACTTAATTGTGAACAAAACAACAAAAATCAACAAGAACAATTCTTTGTCAGATAAGCTATTCATCTTATTGTTATTATTATTACTGTTGTTATTATTATTGGCTGTGCCTGTAGTTGTATGAACTTGTTCATAAGCTTAACTGTTATACAGCAGATACTACTAATCTCACGTTCTGAAATTTATCTGAATTAAAAAATTTGTGAATACCCAGAATGTATACTCACGAGCCGCCACTGACCAGATACCACTCAGTTTTGAACTGGCTAAGTCGGATTCTTTACTGACTGCGCTATCTTCTTAAAGAAATTAGCTTCTATCACATTTACACTTACACCGGTATCTAAAATAAATGTCGTGGGACTACCTCCCACAACTGCTTGAGTGGCAGCTTGTACATACTCCGAGAGACCCTCAATATTACTTTCTACCTCGTTAAATAACACTTGACGGATGTCAGTCTCATCGTTATACCAAAGCATGTTTGTGGTGTCACCGCCAGACACCACACTTGCTAGGTGGTAGCCTTTAAATCGGACGCGGTCTGGTAGTATATGTCGGACCCGCGTGTCGCCACTATCAGTGATTGCAGACCGAGCGCCGCCACACGGCAGGTCTAGAGAGACTTCTTAGCACTCGCCCCCAGTTGTACAGCCGACTTTGCTAGCGATGGTTCACTGCCTACTTACGTTCTCATTTGCCGAGACGATAGTTTAGCATAGCCTTCAGCTACGTCATTTGCTACGACCTAGCAAGGCGCCATTATCAGTTACTATTGATATTGTGAATCATGTACCGTCAAGAGCGACGTTCATCATTAATGGATTAAAGTTAAGTATTCGACCAGCTACGTCCGTTTTTCTAAATTCTAATTTCCTTGTCCTGTTCCAGACCTCACGCCAGCCTGCATGAGCTAAAACGCATGCATTTCGGCCTTCTCTAGTAACACGGTGTTGGCTCTCTTGCCAACCACAACATTGGCGACGAGGCAAAACCGTGTTCTTCTCTAATCTGCCCTGATTTACTTGTGTAATGGCTTCGCCACAATCTCCAGATGTACTGTGCGAATTTTATCGCTTACAGAATCAGCAGACGCAGGCATTACTGGGTGCCCTTGGACAGCTCATCCAGGGTCAACGTTCAATGCAAAACGATGCGGCAGCCGCCGCTCCACCACTAACACAGCCACAACACGCTGTTTCACCAACTTTTCGACCTTTTGATGCTGCACTGGAAAGCTGGACGGAGTGGTCACGCCAATTTGGATTCCATCTCGCCACCTACAGAATTGAAGGTAACGAGCGACAGCCTTTTTTGTTATCATCAGTCGGGGTGAACACATACCGTGTGATAGTCAAATTATTTCCCCAACGCGACGTAGCAACTCTGTCCTACGAAGAAATTTTGTCTGCATTAGATGCATATTTCAAAGAATCAGTCAATGTAGTTGCGAAACGGTATACCTTCTTTCGTACAAAACGTACGGCACGTCAAACTAATCGGGAGTGGGTTGCAACCTTGCAAGGCATTATTAGGGATTGTGCTCTTGAGTGTCAGTGTGGACTCCCTTATTCAGATACTATGGTACGTGATGCAATTGCACAGAACGTTTCTGATGTTTGTATAAGGGAACAGATATTGAAACTAGTCAATCCCTCCCTTCAACAAGTGATGGACATATTGGATCGGCAGGACACACTGGACTTTGCTCAGGAATCATTTGAAACTTCACCAGCCGTGTGTCAGGTTAACCGACCAGCCGGGCGAGCTGCACGGAGCAGTAAACAGCCCTCGTGCCCGGCCGCGCCGCTGCCGCCAGGCTCTCAGCCACGTGTGCCGCGCCAGCAAGCAAATACAGTGCTCAAATCCTGCCCACGGTGCGCTACTAGACATTCATGTGAGAATTGCCCGTCACGCCAAGCTGTTTGCTTTTTCTGTAATAAAAAAGGACATGTTCAGAGTGTTTGCCAGAAAAAACTTACATCGGAAATTGACAACCATTCCAGGCCCTTTGCTTCACGCCGGATTCGAACCAAGGATACTCAGGCTCGTGAAACTTCGCTGATGGAAATTCATGCAGTTCATTCCACTCCGCTCAGTGCCACTCTCTCTAACAGTGACTGTGTTCATCCCACAAACAGTGTGTGTCGACATCGCCGGAAATCCCATCAAGTCGCAAGTGATTATGTACCAGTGTCAGTTCACGTTGCATGAGACAGTCGCTCTTGTCGTCAGCTGGACAATAAACTTTTTGTAGACTTGGACATTAACAGCAAAGTGATACCATTCCAGCTCGATACCAGAGCTACAGTTTCACTGATCAATCAAGACACGTACAAACAGCTGGGCACACCTCCATTGCGTGCCGCAAATGTTAAGTTAACTAGTTATCCAGGTCAAGCAATCCCTGTGTTAGGACGGTGCAGCCTTCTTGCAACATACAAAGGACAAACAAAACTTATGTCAATTTATGTCCTTCGTTCTTCTTCTGCAGTGAACTTGTTTGGTTTCGATTTATTTCAGTTGTTTAACTTATCTATAGTAAATCAGATCCTATCAGTGAACTAGGCTGTGCCTTCAGACAGTGTTTCTCGTCCATGTGAAGAATTTGCAGACATTTTTGCACCGGGCCTCGGTTGCACTAAGAACTGTAAAGCACATTTGGAACTGGAAGTAAACACACAACTGAAATTTTTCAGATCGCGCAATGTACCCCATGCATTGCGTGATGAGGTCACAAAAACATTACACGATTTGGAATCACAAGGTGTAATTGATCGTGTGCAGGCTTCTCTCTGGGCATCACCCTTAGTAATTTTGCCAAAACCTTCCGGAAAACTGAGACTTTGTGTGGACTTCAAGGCAACAGTGAATCCACAACTAGTGATTGCAACTTTTCTTTACCCCACTCGGAAGATATTTTTGACAAACTGTGCCCGGGTAAATATTTTTCGAAGTTGGACCTCGCAGATGCGTACTTGCAAATACCGGTGGACGAAGAATCCCAGCGCGTTTTAGTGGTTAACAGGCATCCTGGGTTGTATCAATTCAAACGACTGCCATTCGGGTGTGCATCTGCCCCTGCATTGTTTCAGCAATATCTACAAACTGTTTGTGCGTCGGTCCCTACTGCAGCAAACTATCTGGACGATATTGTGATCTCCGGAAAGACGGAAGAAGAACATTTAGCCAATCTCAGAACATTATTTCAGGTTTTGCGACAAAATGGTCTTCGCTTGCGGAAGGACAAATGTGTGTTGTTTGCTCGTGATTTGCCATACCTGGGACATGTACTCAATGCCCAAGGCATACATCCCAATCCCACGCCGGCCGAAGTGGCCGCGCGGTTCTGGCGCTGCAGTCTGGAACCGCGAGACCGCTACGGTCGAAGGTTCGAATCCTGCCTCGGGCATGGATGTGTGTGATGTCCTTAGGTTGGTTAGGTTTAACTAGTTCTAAGTTCTAGGGGACTAATGACCTCAGCAGTTGAGTCCCATAGTGCTCAGAGCCATTTGAACCATTTGAACCCAGTCCCACGCACCTTCGTGTCATACAAGACTTGCCTTCGCCGCAGAATTTGAAGCAGCTACACAGTGTGCTGGGAAAAATAAATTACTATAACAGATATGTGCCACATGCCTCTTCCATTTCAGCTCCGCTTCATCACTTACGCCGTAAAGGTGTTCCGTTCGTCTGGACGACGGAATGCGAACGCGCCTTTCGCCAGTTCAAATCGGCGTTGCTTTCCAATACTTGCCTTACGCCATTCGATCCCCAGAAGCCCTTTTGTTGCCGACCAGAGTGGCCGAGCGGTTCTAGGCGCTACAGTCTGGAACCGCGCAACCGCTACGGTCGCAGGTTCGAATCCTGCCTCGGGCATGGATGTGTGTGATGTCCTTAGGTTAGTTAGGTTTAAGTAGTTCTAAGTTCTAGGGGACTGATGACCTTAGAAGTTAAGTCCCATAGTGCTCAGAGACATTTGTGAACCCCTTTTGTTGATGGTGGATCCATCGGATTTCGGGATCGGTGCTGTGCTTGCGCACAAAGATGGATCGCACGATCGCCTTTTGCCTTTGCGTCCAAATTGCTCTCGTCTGCGCAAAGAAATTATTCACAGATCGAGAAAGAAGCATTGGCTCTTGTATTTGGTGTTACAAAGTTTCATGATTTCTTGTATGGTCGTCACTTTACCATAATCACAGACCACAAACCTTTGACATCGCTTTTTCATCCGACCAAGCCTGTACCTCCACGTACAGCGCAGAAATTCATTCGCTGGTCTATTTTCCTCTCGCAGTACCGCAACCATATGTTGTATCGGTCCACTGCTAAGCACGGAAACGCCGATGCGTTGTCCCGCTTGCCTGTTGCTGAGGATAGGGCATTCGATTCCTCCGAACTTGCTTGCATGTTAATTGATGCGGAAACCGATGACGTGGTCGAATCGTTTCCGATTGATTTTCGTCGTGTAGCTACAGCCACAGCTGCCGACCCTGTCCTTGCTACCGTTCTGCGTTTTGTTGCTACGCAATGGCCATTGTCAAAATCACGGATCGGGGACCCGTTGGTTCGCCGATTTTTTGCTCACAAGGAGAGACTTTTTGTTCGACGTGGTGTTTTGCTGTTGCGTTCTGATAATGATCAGTCCAGGGTCGTGGTCCCACGTTCGTTACAGTCCTCTGTCTTACAGCTTCTCCACCAAGGACATTGGGGTATAGTGAGAACGAAACAACTTGCTCGTCAGCACTGCACTTGGTTCGGAATCGATGCCGCGATTACGAATATGTGCTCTTCTTGCATGGTGTGTGCCGAACAACAATCAGCACCACCGCGGATATTCTTTGCATGGCCAAAAGCCACTTCTCCTTGGCAACGCTTACACATGGATTTTGCTGTTCCATTCTGGAATGTCGATGGTTGGTTGTGGTAGATTCATTCAGTAATTTTCCTTTTGTTGTCCGGATGTCTTCCACGACGTCATCTGCCACCATCCTAGCGTTATCTGCTATCTTTTGCATTGAAGGTCTTCCACAGACTATTGTTTCCGACAATGGCCCACAATTCATATCCGCAGAATTTCAGTCATTCTGCAAGGCCAGTGGTATTCAACATCTGACGTCCGCGCCGTTTTCGCCACAGTCAAACGGTGCCGCTGAACGTTTGGTCAGGACTTTCAAGTCACGGATGTTGAACTTGAAAGAGTCGCATTCTCGGGAGGACGCGTTATTGCTCTTTTTGTCCTCGTATCGCTCTCAGCCCTGAGATGGTCGCTCGCCGGCTGAGTTGCTCCACGGTCGTCATCATCGAAACTTGATGACTACATCTACATCTACATGACTACTCTGCAATTCACATTTAAGTGCTTGGCAGAGGGTTCATCAAACCACAATCATACTATCTCTCTACCATTCCACTCCCGAACAGCGCGCGGGAAAAACGAACACCTAAACCTTTCTGTTCGAGATCTGATTTCTCTTATTTTATTTTGATGATCATTCCTACCTATGCAGGTTGGGCTCAACAAAATATTTTCGCATTCGGTAGAGAAAGTTGGTGACTGAAATTTCGTAAATAGATCTCGCCGCGACGAAAAACATCTTTGCTTTAATGACTTCCATCCCAATTCGCGTATCATATCTGCCACACTCTCTCCCCTATGGCGTGATAATACAAAACGAGCTGCCCTTTTTTGCACTCTTTCGATGTCCTCCGCCAATACCACCCGGTAAGGATCCCATACCGCGCAGCAATATTCTAACAGTGGACGAACGAGTGTAGTGTAAGCTATCTCTTTAGTGGATTGTTGCATCTTCTAAGTGTCCCGCCAATGAAACGCAACCTTTGGCTCGCCTTCGCCACAATATTATCTAGGTGGTCTTTCCAACTGAATTTGTTGTAATTTTTACACCCAGGTACTTAGTTGAATTGACAGCCTTGAGAATTGTACTATTTATCGAGTAATCGATTTCTAACGGATTTCTTTTGGAACTCGTGTGGATCACCTCACACTTTTAGTTATTTAGCGTCAACTGCCACCTGCCACACCATACAGCAGTCTTTTCTAAATCGCTTTGCAACTGATACTGGTCTTCAGATGACCTTACTAGACGGTAAATTACAGCATCATCTGCGAAGAACCTAAGAGAACTGCTCACATTGTCACCCAGCTCATTTATATAGATCAGGAACAGAAGAGGTCCCAGGACGCTTCCCTGGGGAACACCTGATATCACTTCAGTTTTACTCGATGATTTGCCGTCTATTACTACGAACTGCGACCTTCCTGACAGGAAATCACGAATCCAGTCGCACAACTGAGACGATACCCCATAGGCCCGCAGCTTGATTAGAAGTCGCTTGTGAGGAACGGTGTCAAAAGCTTTCTGGAAATCTAGAAATACGGAATCAACGTGAGATCCCCTGTCGATAGCGGTCATTACTTCGTGGGAATAAAGAGCTAGCTGCGTTGCACAAGAACGGTGTTTTCTGAAACCATGCTGATTACGTATCAATAGATCGTTCCCTTCGAGGTGATTGATAATGTTTGAATACAGTATATGTTCCAAAACCCTACTGCAAACCGACGTCAATGATATAGGTCTGTAGTTCGATGGATTACTCCTACTACCCTTCTTAAACACTGGTGCGACCTGCGCAATTTTCCAATCTGTAGGTACAGATCTATCGGTGAGTGAGCGGTTTATATGATTGCTAAGTAGGGAGCTATTGTATCAGCGTAATCTGAAAGGAACCTAATCGGTATACAATCTGGACCTGAAGACTTGCCCGTATCAAGCGATTTGAGTCGTTTCGAAACCCCTAAGGTATCTACTTCTAAGAAACTCATGCTAGCAGCTGTTCGTGTTTCAAATTCTGGAATATTCCATTCGTCTTCCCTGGTGAAGGAATTTCGGAAAACTGCGTTCAATAACTCCGCTTTAGCGGCACAGTCGTCGGTAACAGTACCATCGGCATTGTGCAGCGAAGGTATTGACCGCGTCTTGCCGCTTGTGTACTTTACATACGACCAGAATTTCTTCGGATTGTCTACCAAATTTCGAGACAATGTTTCGTTGTGGAACCTATTAAAGGCATCTCGCATTGAAGTCCGTGCCAAATTTCGTGCGTCTGTAAATTTTAGCCAATCTTCGGGATTTCGCGTTCTTCTGAACTTCGCTTGATTTTTCCGTTGCCTCTGCAACAGCGCTCGGACCTGTTTTGTGTACCACGGGGGATCAGTTCCATCTCATACCAATTTATGAGATATTAATTTCTCAATTGCTGTTGCTACTATATCTTTGAATTTGAGCCACATCTCGTCTATATTTGCATAGTCAGTTCGGAAGGAATGGAGATTGTCTCTTAGGAAGGCTTCTAGTGACACTTTATCCGCTTTTTTAAATAAAATTATTTTGTGTTTGTTTCTGGTGGATTTGGAAGAAAGGGTATTGAGCCTAGCTACAACGACCTTGTGATCACTAATCCCTGTATCAGTCATGATGCTCTCTATCAGCTCTGGATTGTTTGTGGCTAAGAGGTCAAGTGTGTTTTCACAACCATTTACAATTCGCGTGGGTTCGTGGACTACCTGCTCGAAATAATTTTCGGAGAAAGTATTTAGGACAACCTCGGAAGATATTTTCTGCCTACCACCGGTTTTGAACAAGTATTTTTGCCAACATATCGAGGGAAGGTTGAAGTCCCCACCAACTATAACCGTATGAGTGGGGTATTTATTTGTTACGAGACTCAAATTTTCTCTGAACTGTTCAGCAGCCATATCATCGGAGTCTGGGGGTCGGTAGAAGGAGCCAATTATTAACTTAGTTCGGCTGTTAAGTATAACCTCCACCGATACCAATTCGCACGGAGTATCTACTTCGACTTCACTACTAGATAAACCACTACTGACAGACACAAACACTCCACCACCAATTCTGCCTAATCTATCTTTCCTGAACACCGTCTGAGTCTTCGTAAAAATTTCCGCAGAACTTATTTCAGGCTTTAGCCAGCTTTCTGTACCTATAACAATTTCAGCTTCTGTGCTTTCTATTAGCGCTTGAAGCTCAGGGACTTTCCCAGCACAACTACAACAATTTACAACTACAATTCCGACTGTTCCTTGATCCAAGCTCGTTCTGTATTTGCCATGCACCCTTTGAGATTTCAGCCCACCCCGTACTTTCCCGAGGCCTTCTAACCTAAAAAACCTCCCAGTCCACGCCACACAGCCTCCGCTACCCGTGTAGCCGCCAGCTGAGTGTAGTGAACTCCTGACCTGTTCAGCGGAACCCGAAACCCCACCACCCTTTGCGCAAGTCAAGGAATCTGCAGCCAACACGGTTGCAAAACCGTCTGAGCCTCTGATTCAGACCCTCCACCCAGCTCTGCACCAAAGGTCCGCAGTCGGTTCTGTCAACGATGCTGCAGATGGTGAGCTCTGCCTTCATCTCGTAGGCAAGACCGGCAGCCTTCACCAAATCAGATAGCCGCTGGAATCCAGAGAGAATTTCCTCAGATCCAAAGCGACACACGTCATTAGTGCCGACATGTGCCACCACCTGCAGCTGGCTGCACCCTGTGCTCTTCATGGCATCCGGAAGGAGCCTTTCCACATCAGGAATGACTCCACTCGGAATGCACACGGAGTGCACACTGGATTTCTTCCCCTCCTTAGTCGCCATATCCCTAAGGGGCCCCATTACGCGCCTAACATTGGAGCTCCCAACTACCAATAAGCCCACCCTCTGTGATTGCCCGGACCTTGAAGGCTGAGAATCATCCTCAGAAACAGGGCAGGCAGCTGCATCTGGCTCAGCCAGAGACAGTGCCTGAAACCTGTTTGTCAGACGCCCCAGGGAGGCTTTCTGATCAGCCTCCGGGGACGTCTTTCGCTGCCTGCCACGCCTTGGAACGACCTCCCAATCAACCACAGGCGAGGGCTCAGCCCCACTGCGGGCAGCAACCGGGGCAACCACAGCGGCAGACCGATCTGGAGACAGGCGGGACGAGGTTGACATCCCCGTGATACCCAAGTCTGGCTCCCCACAGTGGTGTCCACTGGCAACAGCCTCAAGCTGCGCAACCGAAGTCAGCGCCACTTGCAGCTGTGAGCGAAGGGATGCCAACTCAGCCCTCATCCGAACACAGCAATCACAGTCCCTGTCCATTGTAATCGATGTTGAACAACAGTTACTGAAACACGAGTCCGTGCCTAGATAAGCAGCAAAGAATGTATTAACTAACCTGTACAAATGTCTAACGACTGCGCTACAATCTGCCTGAATTTACGATTACAGTAACTAAAACTCGAAATTACACCTCCTATACGAAACTCACCCTCAATTTAAGTAAGAATCTACGAAATGAATACTAAAGCGCGATGCCACAACTCTCAAATACTATAATACGCCGTCTTTGCTACATCCGCCGCATCAGGTTCCTGTGCAGCCGCAGACACCTGCGTTTGCTCCAGGCGACGTTGTCTACTATCGCCACTATCGAGGTTCACGGCGTTGGCTCGAAGGGCGCATTCTTCGCTGCCTCGGACGCGCTATGTATCTGGTTTTGGGGGCCTCTGGTGAGGTGCGCCGGCATCTCAACCAGCTGCGCCTCTGACATCGCAAGGGATCTGCCGCTCGCCGTCTGTTTTCAGCGACGGTGCCGTCCGGTCAGCGCCCTGGGGACCCATCTACTGGCTCGCCTCAGCCCCAGGTGTTACCGACGCTGCCTTCCGTTTTGCCCCATGGCGACGCGCCGCCGCCACCGCCGCCGCCGCCTGTTCTCCCGCCCGCGACGCCCGCAGTGGACGCGTCGCTGCAACCGCCGGGCGCCTCCCTGGGTCACGCGTCGCCGATCGCTTCCCGTGACCAGTTGTCCTCCGACATGGAACTCTTGCCCGCTCCGGACCATGTGTCGTCTTCGCCCGTCGGGTGCCCCGGCCCGATGGAGGTCGACCCTTCGGCCCCTCCTGTTTCTCTGCGGGCGCATACACCGCATGTTGGCGTGCACCCTGGAGCAGGTTTTAAGGCGTTTCCTAGCTCCCCGCGGTCCGAATGGCAGGGTGCGGGTGGCACAGCCTCGCCTGTTGTTAGGCTCCCCATCTCGTCGCATACGTCAACATGGGGTCCTCCCCAAGGCGGGCGGAAGCCTTATACCACAACCGTACGCCGATTTGCGGGGAAGGAATGTGATGTCACCGCCAGACACCATACTTGCTAGGTGGTAGCCTTTATATCGGACGCGGTCCGGTAGTATACGTCGGACCCGCGTGTCGCCACTATCAGTGATTGCAGACCGAGCGCCGCCAAACGGCACGACTAAAGAGACTTCCTAGCACTCGCCCCCAGTTGTACAGCCGACTTTGCTAGCGATGGTTCACTGCCTACTTACGTTCTCATTTGCCGAGACGATAGTTTAGCATAGCCTTCAGCTACGTCATTTGCTACGACCTAGCGAGACGCCATTATCAGTTACTATTGATATTGTGAATCATGTACCGTCAAGAGCGACGTTCATCATTAATGGATTAAAGTTAAGTATTCGACCAGCTACGTCCGTTTTTCTAAATTCTAATTTCCTTGTCTTGTTCCAGACCTCACGCCAGCCTGCGTGAGCTAAAACGCGTGCATTTCGGCCTCCTATAGTAACACGGTGTTGGCTCTCTTGCCAACCACAACAATGTTTACCTGCTCATTCAAACTACTGCCCCCACTCCGTCCCGCGACTGCTACACTATGTGAACAAAAGTATCCGGACACCTCCAAAAACATACGTTTTTCATATTAGGTGCTGCTACTCCATATCAGCGACCTCAGTAGTCATTAGACATCGTGAGAGAGCAGAAAGGGGAGCTCCGTGGAACTCACGCACTCAGGTGACTGGGCGTCACTTGTGTTATGCGTCTGTACGCGAGATTTCCACATTCATAAACATCCCTAAATCCACTGTTTCCGATGTGATAGTGAAGTGGATACGTGATGTTAACTGAGAGACTGCCGACAGCTGAAGAGGGTCGTAATTTGTAATAGACAGACATCTATGCAGACCATCACACAGGAATTTCAAACTGCATCAGGATCCTGCAAGTACTATGACATTTAGGCGGAAGTTGAGAAAACTTGGATTTCATGGTCAAGCGACTGCTCATAAGCCACACATCACGCCGGTAAATGCCAAACGACGCCTCGCTTGGTGTAAGGAGCGTTAACATTGGACGACTGAACAGTGGGAAAACGGGTGGAATGACGAATCACGGTACACAATGTGGCGAGCCGATGGCGGGATGTGGGTACGGCGAATGCCCGGTGAACGTCTTCTGCCAGCGTGTCTAGTGATAAGAGTAAAATTCGGAGGCTGCGGTGTTATGGTGTGGTCTTGTATTTCATGGAGGGGGCTTGCACCACTTGTATTGCGTGGCACTATCACAGCACAGGCCTCCATTGATTGTTTTAAGCACTTTGTTGCTTCCACTGCTGAAGAGCAATTCGCGGATGGCGATTGCATCTTTCAACACGATTGAGCACCTGTTCATAATGCACGGCCTGTGGCGGAGTAGTTACACGACAATAACATCCCTGTAATGGACTGGCCTGCGCAGAGGCCTGACCTGAATCTTATAGAATGCCTCTGGGGTGTTTTTGAACGCCGACTTCGTGCCAGGCCTCACCGACCGACATCGATACCTCACTTCAGCTCAGCACTCCGTGAAGAATGGGCTCTCATTTTGCAAGAAACCTTCCGGTACGTGATTGAACGTACGCCTGCGGGAGTGGAAGCTGTCGTCAAGGCTAAGGGTTGACCAACACAATATTGAGTACCAGCGTTACGGATGGAGGGCGCAACGAACTTGTAAGTCATTTTCACGCGGGTGTCCTGATACTTTTGATCACATAGTGTATCAGGGAGCCCAATACAGCTGTGTTTAGTTTGACGCCCCGGACATTGTCGTCGGTGTGCGATTCAATCATCTCCACTATTCGGACGACATGATTGTAGGTATTCCTGCTTTGGTTTACAGGTGTACCTTGCCCCTGGTTATTTTGCGACCACTGATTGTGGACTTGATTCCTGTTGTTGTTGTGTTGGTTCTTGTGTCGATAATTTTTATAACTGGAATGGTACCGATTATTACGAGGGCCGTTCAGAAAGTAACATCCGGTTGAATTAAAAAAATACACCAAGTTAAATAAAAATATTTTAATATATACATCTTACAACTACATCTTTGCACTATTTTTCTACATAGTCTCCATAGCGATTGAGGCACTTATCGTATCTCTTCACAAGCTTTGAAATTCCTTCTGCATAAAAATCACCCGCTTGTGCCTGGAGCCAGCCTGTGACCGCATCTTTGAGCTCTTCGTCATCATCAAACCGCTGTGACCCGAGCCATTTCTTCAAATGCATGAAGAGGTGATAATCACTTGGCGCCAGGTCTGGGCTGTAAGGTGGATGGTTGATAACGTCCCACTTGAAGTACTCAAGAAAGGCCGTTGTTCTGCGAGCAGAGTGAGGACGGGCGTTATCGTGCAAAAAAACGATACCGGAAGTCAGCATACTACGGCGTTTGTTCTGTATAGCCCGTCGTAACTTTTTTATTGTTTCACAGTACACGTCTTGATTAATGGTCGTACCACGTTCCATGAATTCAACCAACAACACCCCTTTGGCATCCCAAAACACCGTTGCCATCAGTTTTCTGGCAGAAAAATCTTGCGAGGCTTTTCTTGGTTTGGTAGGCGAATTTGAATGTGCCCACATCTTTGATTGTTCTTTTGTCTCAGGGTTCACGTACTTAATCCAGGTTTCGTCACCGGTCACGATTCTGCTTAACATTGGTTCTCCTTCGTCCTCATAACGTGACAGAAAGTCTAATGCAGAGGCCATTCTTTGAGTTTTGTGGTGGTCGGTAAGAATTTTGGGCACCCATCGTGCACAGAACTTACGGTAACCCAATCTTGCTGTCACTATCTCGTACAAGAGAGTCTTAGAAATCTGTGGAAAACCAGTAGACAACTCCGACATTGAGAAACGTCGATTTTCACGAACTTTTGCATCAACTGTCTGAACGAGTTCGTCAGTCACCAATGATGGTCTACCACTCCTCTCTTCATCATGAACGTTTTCTCGTCCACTTTTAAATAAACGTACCCATTCACGGACAACTCCTTCACTCATAACTCTTGGTCCGTACACGGCACAAAGCTCACGATGAATAGCTGCTGCAGAATATCCTTTGGCTGTAAAAAACCTTATGACAGCACGCACTTCACATTTGGCGGGGTTTTCTATTGCAGCACACATTTCAAACTGCCACAAAAACTAAACTAGCGCAGGTACGACGTTCACTAGACCACGGCTTGATGCCGACTGACCTGTTGAGTGCGTGAACGCACAGATGACGTCGTTACTCCCCCCCACAACCCGCACTGTGACCAATCGGAGGTTACTTTCTGAACCGCCCTCGTATTTCGTCTCTGCCTTTGAAAGAATGTCTGTCCCCGTGGACCATCACTGTTAACGTTATGATTTGCGTGTCCGGTTTGCGACGCGCTGCCGTTAGTGGCCGTATCCGTTCCTATTCACAGACTGCCAGCTACTGTTGTCAGTGCTGCTTTTAGCATCTTCTCGTATTACGTCTATGGTACCGACCACTGACAAAATCAGGGACTGTTATTAACTTTTCTCTTACGTGCGCAGGTAACTTTGCCTTCAAGATGGGTAATACATCTTCGTGCGCGACCTGCTTGTCCCAGTATCTCGTGAAATTAACGTATTTTTTGAAATACTTCCTCAGCCAACCATGCTTCGGATTGTTAATATCTGGGCTGAAGATCTATTTGTAAGGCGTTCTTGCATGCTCACTGACCAGTACTTAGCAAGAAAAGCCTTTATGAATTGTTCATAATGTATACAGATCTTTGTGGCTTCGGTAACCCATAAAGCACCATCTCCTTGGATATGTGAGGCAACGAGTTGTATTCTCTGCCTCTTATTGCATGAACTGGTCAATACCTTGCGGAATGAACGTACTGTATAAAAACTGCGGCATGGACTTGTCTCTTGTCTGGTATAAAGACCCGAAATCGTCAGTGCTTTAAAAGGCTTTCTTCCTGGAAGAGCACTGTTAAGGTTTCACTTGGCCCATGTCATCACGCCGTTGTACTGCGCGGTTTGCAAAGCTGATACGCTCCAAAATATGGCCCTGGCCTCTGTGTTCCTGCATTGTATGCATCCTGCATTTGCGTATCGATAGTCGGTGCTTCCCGTGGCGGCTGTGGTATTGTTTCCATCGCACGGCACACTTCTTTCACCTGTGACGAAACTTCGTCTCGCCACTGTGGAAGGTCGTTATGTATCATGTGCTTTATGTGGTCTATTTTACAGCGGAGCGTTTGTTTTGCCATGCCATCGCTTCCCCTCCCAGCGCGTTGTAGTGCGCTTTTCCACTCTGTCTTTAGTTTGCCGGCGAGCATTTTGTCTTTCAGCCACTTGGTGAGTTCAGTATTTAATTTTTCATCTTGCTCATCTAACCGGGTTTTCAACATTTATTCTGGTTCTACAGATAGGCTGTGGACACGTTGCCTTAATTCGCGCATCGTTCCTTCCACCGCCTTCTGTGCTGATTGTATTGTTTTCACATCTTTTGATTGTTTGGAAACGCTTTCTGCTAAATCCTTGTATGCTTCTTTTAGACTGTTAATTTCTGATGCTATTGTTCCTAAGCCAGTGTTTAATTTTTTTCTTAGTTCCTCATTTACCTGAGTGGAAATCTGTTTGTCACGTTCAGTCAAGGTATTATTTGTTTGAGATGTCAGTGCCACATCTCTCTCAACAAGAGTAATATTTAACTGCATATAGACTTGTAAAGCCAGTTGTTTGCCCCTTTCTGAAAGTGTATACTTCATCGCGTTCATTAATTCTCTTTACATATTCTTAATCGCGAGCATTAATCATCTCAGCAATTTTATTGACTAGTACAGAAATGGGATCTACGACGGGAGGAGATATTTGTCGACACTTTCAATTGTTTGTGCCTGCATATTAGCTTCTGCCTCCATATTTTGAGCATCGGATTCTGCCACCGCTGGATCGGTACTGTTGTTACCGCCATCAAATGGCTCTGAGCACTATGGGACTCAACTGCTGTGGTCATAAGTCCCCTAGAACTTAGAACTACTTAAACCTAACTAACCTAAGGACAGCACACAACACCCAGCCATCACGAGGCAGATAAAATCCCTGACCCTGCCGGGAATCGAACCCGGGAACCCGGGCGTGGGAAGCGAGAACGCTACCGCACGACCACGAGATGCGGGCGTGTTACCGCCATCGGCGTTATTTTCAGAAACGCTGTCGTTTGCAGAATCAGTTTTCAAATTTACCTATCTTTGTCATAACACAAATTGAAAATATACTGCAAAATAATATCTCTTGACAACACACTGAATAATTAACGTAAATTGACAAGAAACTAACGCTTCGAACTAAAACAATCAACTGTTACTCGTTTTCATCTTGCTTGCGCACAGCGCAAAAGTAGCCATCTTAATGTAGCTCTTAGCAACAGTGCCTACTGCAATTACTAAGTCACAAACTACGCAAGAAAATCCGAAACTGACCATGAGTTAAATGAGCTACGCGTTGCAGACTACAAAAGCAGAGGCAGCTGGTAACATTTTGATGACCATACGTTTTTCTCCGAGTTGATGTTTGGAGTCCGTTTTTAATTCCCGTTACATCAGTTAATTTTATTTAGGTTTCTTGTAGGCGTCATAAGTTTTTTCCTGACTCCAACAATACAGGTGGTTCATAAAAATAAAGCAAACAAGCATCAATTAACATCATACAATTTTTTGTTCGCGCCCCACGTTGGTTCAAAATGGCTCTAAGCACTATGGGACTCAACATCTGAGGTCATCAGTACCCTAGACTTAATACTACTTAAACCTAACTGACCTAAGAATATCACACAAATCCATGCCCGAGGCAGGATTCGAACCTGCGACCGTAGCAGCAGCGCCGTTTCGGACTGAAGCGCCTAGAACCGCTCGGCCACGGCGGTCAACCCCCCACGTTGGGCGCCAATATAATACTACCGATATTATAAATATTATAAAACTTTCAATCGCTTCCGCTGGTCACAAAGTTTCTGAAATAGTAAAACGGCTCGTATAAAATTTTTACCTACTTAATAATTAATTTTCATTCTGCCATCCGGAATCGGATTCCCATCGGACAGACGAGAACGTTGACCGACGGCATTGTTTAGGGGCCAGTGACCGATCCCAAAATCACGCAGTTTGCATAATTATATTGCTCGGATGTGAAAGAAAAGATAGGCAAAAGTGATCTCAGGGACGCTGAAATAAAAGTTTGATAAAGTAAATGCCGATTTAGTAGCGTGCGGCTGTGGCCACCAGACAATTCGTCGGCAACTCTCCTTCGCTGCAGCCTGAAAAAGTTCTAAAATGCAACGTAATAAATTGAGATGCGGCATTAATGGAAGAGAAAGTATGTTTCTTGATTCAAAAACTGCCCTTACCGTTAAATTAACGTAATTATTAACCAAAAGTTACAGATACGACAGCGACACTTGACATTTTATGGGACAGTAATCAAAAACAAACGAGAGAGAGAGAGAGAGAGAGAGAGAGAGAGAGAGAGAGAGAGAAAGGCAGGAGCGTAGCTTTTATACAGCCAAAACAAATTACGTCGACTACCTTCAATTTACTTTACAGAGCGTCTTTTACAAAGCTTCTCGACATTTCTGTGGACCAATCATTATGTGAACAGTATAAAAATACATTTTTTATATTAAATTATGACCTTTTCTCCTTACTTTACAGATTTATTTACACAGAGGAAATTTATTCTTAATATCTCTTAGCATTTCAAGATTTTAAACATGGCTGCAACAGCAACTGTTGAATTTCTTCACGATAAAGGATGACAGCCAAAAACAGTTGCAGGATAAAAATTTATTAAAATTTCTTGACCATGGTTTCGGTACATATAAATATACCTTCATCAGAAGTAAAAAATCTGAAATTACATCATGTAATGGAGATTAATAAAACAATTATGCCAAAGGCGTCGTCAATAATTGAGACATCTTCTCCATTTGTACAACATGACTATGGACACAGGATCAAAGCGAACAGTTTAGCACCATTACTTCGCCTATGAACTCCCTGTGCCCATAGTCATGTTGTACAAATGGAGAAGATGTCTCAATTATTGACGACGCCTTTGGCATAATTGTTTTATTAATCTCCATTACATGATGTAATTTCAGATTTTTTTCTTCTGATGAAGGTATATTGATATGTACCGAAACCAAGGTCAAGAAATTTTAATAAATTTTTATCCTGCAACTGTTTTTGGCTGTCATCCTTTATCTTTTAGCATTAATTAAATGTTTGGTGCTTATTTTATTAATTATTCAAAAAGCAACATTTCACTGCCTTACGATGGCTCAATTTCCGAGAAAATCATACGGATGTAAGGGATACAAATCGTTGCTGCCCTATCAACAAAGATACAAAGCCTGCTATATGATGTTTAAAAAGGTCTCGGTCTCTGAGAGCAAGGAGTATAGAGTATTCTGTGCCAGTGTGGCATGTCGTATTGGAGTATCAAAAAATTCTCTACACTGACGCTCACTCTACTACCACTCCTACAGGTAAAGTTGATTTTTTTTTTAAGTTTTGTATTTTAATACGTAATGAATTCAAGGTATTTCACCTGAGAGACTAGAGGGATTTTTGAGAATAGGAATGTTTATTCCATTGATAGAGAAGTGAAACATCCATTATTTTTCTACACAACCGCCCTTCAGTTCAACGCACTTTATCTAGCTTTTCACAAGTCTTCTGATTCCGCCGGAAAAAGGTTTTTGGTTGCACCTGTAACCAGTTTTGTGCCACATCAATGACTTCTGCAGATCTTCTTTCCCTGGGAGCCTCCCCACATGGTCCAAACATGCGGAAATTGCTTGGCGCCGGTCTGGACTGCGTGGCGGATGTTCCAGCAATTCGAATCCCAACTCGTTTATTGTTTCGGCCGTCCGGTTGGCACAATGTGGCCGAGCGTTATCTTGCTGCAGCATGACACCATTTCGTTATTTGCCGCGACGTCTGGACCTGATTGCACGTTTCAGTTTTGTTCGAAAACCACCGCAATAGTTTTCACTGCTCACAGTTTCACGTCTTGGGTGAAATGAACAGCTACCACACCTTCTATGTTGCAGAATTGTGTGAGCTTAATCTTAACAGCTTACGGTTGACGTTTAAATTTCTTAACTTCTGGTGGATGTTTGCAAACAAGGCTCGTAGCCTTGCTTTCCAGTTCGTCTACAGTAACGATTTGCTGTGAAAACCCATCTCCGTCGCGTAGATAACGGGCCAAATGTTCACAAGAGGTGTCCGTCCTTTGCGTCTTATGCTGCACTGACATTTCTTTCGGTACCCAACTTGCACACTTTCCAAAAATTTAACCTGTCGTGTAAGATGGAATACATTGAACCAAAACTGATATGTAAAGTATTGGTGATTCAGTCCACTGTGATTCATCTGTTTTCCATCACCATACCCTGAACGACTTCCAAATCGTCCTCAATTATTGACGTCGATGGCCTGACCAATCTTTCTCTGTCCCATAAAGAAGTTCTTCCCTTTTTGAAACACTCTCTCCATTCGTAGATCTTGCTTGACGATGAACAGCTGTCACCATACTACGAAAAATAATTTCCGCACGTTTAACACCTTACGCAAACAAAAAGCGAATCACTGCCCTCATTTTCTCCTGGGTGGAGATCGTCAATGGAGTTGACATGTTTCATGGTATACTACAATACAACGAATAACGCAGGAATAAGAGTTACACGTTGTGTAGAATACTTTAGCACTGAATACTAGCAGCGTTATCAAGTCCTTCCGCGAGAAATTGCAAAAGTCCCTTTACTTTTTGACTTCTCCTCGTACATATCCATATGAGTTTCTTCCGAATTCTTTTTTTGGTGTGAGACGAGCAATAACAGAATTTACTACTGGTTTCAGCCAGGTTTCTGTACCTAGTTACATGTGCGCATTGTTACCATTTATGGGCGAGATTAGTTTTACGACCTTTTCTTAAAAGTCCTGCAGTTGTAATACTATTTTAAGATTGTGCCGTGGCAAATGCTGCTCTCGTTATTTAATGGAGATAGTTTTCTTCCCTGCCTGAAATCATAGCGTGTCTTATAGAACGCGTGGAGGGAATTCTACATCCAAAAAAACCACATGTCCACGCCACACGTGCTCTGCTATTCAAATTGCCCCTTCCTGTGAATGGTGTGCATGTGGCCTATCATAGGGGGTGGTAACAATTCTCCACCGTATAGCGAAGGTCAAGAAATCGACATCCAAAAGGTCACAGAATCGTCTGAGCCTCTGGTTTAAACATTCCTCTCGGCTTCAAACCAGCAGACCGCGCTCGGTTCTGAGAATGATGCTGCAAAATTTTCTACTTTCATCGCGCGATCGCGGCAATCTGTCTTCACCGAATGCAGGTGGGAGGCTTCATTCGTACAAGCATGGGGCACGATTTGCAGCGGAGTGCATATAGAGCGCTTAGTCGTTGCCAGCAGAGCCTCCCCCACATCTCGGACGTGATCCCAGGCAAGCATACATAGGGGACACTGGCCTTTCCCGACCTGTCCGCTATTTCTTTAAGGGCCTCCATCACCCGCCTAACACTGGCGCTCTCCATGAAAAGCACTCCCACCCTCTGCAATAAGACAGGCCTCAGTGCCAACAGGCGAAGCGTCCCGAGCTGTCTGAGATGCACTTTCAGTAGTGGGCAATACCTCAGACTTGTTTTTTAAGGCGTATGGGAACGGCAGTGTAGCCAGTATTCACTTTCGTTTTCCGCGCAGAGTTTTGCGGCCCTGCCACCGTTCGCCATTCACAGTCAGGTAAGCGTTCGCTGGTCGGGACGTGCGAATCCAAAGGCACTGCGACGTCAAAAACTCCAGGCGACGCTATAGACACCAGAGGCGCCTATGTCACCGCAGCACACGGCAGCAGAATGGAGCCTGTTGAATGTGGCCAACATCTATCTGTTCGTACAGTGGTCAATTCTGCTACGTTCGTACAGAAGTTACGGTTAATATCAGTCTTTAATCAGTTTTCGTCTAGACTACAAATAATGTAACACTAACACAAGAAGTTACTGGGTGCAATCAAAGTTCGGTTGCTACGCTACTTCTGTTCTTTTTTTACTACACTCCAAAGTCAGCTCACATAATGCAAATGCACTAAAAGTTACACAAAAACTTGGAATAAGTGTGTATACACTAGTCAGCGCATTAAAATACGCAGATACAATTCATTTCCCCACAGAAGCATGTGAGACACAAACAAAAGTAAATCCTGCATGTAAAACGGAACTGCCACTGCTGCTGCTGCTGGTTTGAACGCTCGTCCGGCTGCAGGCAACCCTAAGACAAAGCCACACGATCAGATGAAATTAACACAGAGGACAGAGAACTGCTGCTGAAACTCAGTTTATTGAAAATAGGGAACAGGCGAAGTAATATCGTTTTATAATGAAAGAATTATCAAAACAAAAAAAAGAAAAACATCGCCCGCACAGTCCTTGAAGGGCCAACGTTACCGACCGGCCACCGCGTCATCCTCTGCCCTTAGGTGTCACCGGATGCGGATATGGAGGGGCATGTGGTCAGCACACCGCTCTCCCGACCGTTATCATTTTTCGTGACCGGTGTCGCTACTTCTCAATCAAGTAGCTCCTCAACTGGCTTCAGAAGGGCTTTATGCATCCCAAGCAGCAGACCTGGACGGTGACCCATCCAAGTGCTAGCCAAGCCTGGCAGCTCTTAACTTCGGTGATCTGACGGGAATTAGTCTTACTACTGCCGTACGGCCGTTGGCTAAAGGGCTATAAACCATTTCCAAAAAACTACTGTAGAATAAGTCTTTTTAATAACTGTTACAACCTATATTCTGGAATTATTAAAACATAGCCCATTCACTACTCTTACAAATTCAGATTGGGCTTAGGAAGGGAAAAAGATGAAGATTATAGCTAACGTCCCATTGACAGCACAGTCATTAGAGACAGATAAGAAGCTTGGACAGGAGACGGATGGAGGATGGCTGTTCAAGGGAACCAAATGGGTAGTCACTTTTAAGCTGTTTAGGGAAATCACCGAAAACCTTAACCTGGATGGCTGGACGGGATTCCAACAATCATCCTCTTGAATGCGAGTCCAGTGTGTTAACCACCGCTCCCCCTCGCTCGGTGTGTTTAAGAAGGGAAGATCTTGAGCGACAGTATTACTGTGATAAGACGTCATAGAGAAAAAGACCTAGTTAGGAAACATGTTGGTTTTATAGGCTATGAGAAACATTTAGATCAGGTCAACAGGTATATTTTGCAGAGTAGTTTCGAAAGACTAGTGTGCCCCAGGCGCTTAATACAAGTTATTAAACAGCTATATCAACTACCAAGAACCGTACTGAACATGGCACAGAAGGCTACAACTTTTAACAATAGACAGCAGTGTAAAGCAACCGTGTAGCTTATTGCCTAGAATTTTTAATTCTGTATGAATGAATGCGCATTTTGCTCCGATATTTGAATAAAGTAGCAAAAATGGGTAAGAAATCAACTTGTCAAATGAATTTAATTTATTTCTCGTTGAGCAATGGAGGAACGGTCCTTGTTGATGATGGCGCGCGTTTTTCCTACAGCATCTCATATGCATATAAAAAGGATGCAACAATTTCAGAAGAAAATTTGCTCCTGAAGTATTTACGACTTACGAGGCGTAGTAATTTAACACCACTTTCACTTTCGTCAGGCCTGTATCTGACAGAAGAGAGAGCAGCAGACTCACAGTTCAGAGACAATGGACAGATCATACGTAATTTGTGAATGCTCCAAATGCTTGCAGTTACAGTTAAATGACCTAAAAAAATCTCAGGGACGCACTTTGTTTATAGCAGAACGAAATCAGTGGCTGGACGCGAACTGCATTCGGCACACAGCGTCTCTTTACCATGATCTGCTGAGCTCGTTGTTCCAGCTAGTTTATCTGAAACAAAGATTACAAAAACCATAATTCATGTACAACTTAATAATTGATCGGAGAATAATAGGAATATAATGTGTTTTTAACATATTTCGTAATAAATCAAATCTATATCTACTACAGAGACATATACACAAAATACGTTTTCTCAATTCGATGGAGACAAGAACAGTGGGAAAAATTTAGTTTATTGATAGAAGATTTTTTTTTCTTATTTAAGCATATAAAGATGCAATTCCTCAGAATCGTTTCAGCCACAGTGTGGTTTCTGTGATATCGTTTATCTGAATTTACAATTCATACACTTTTTATTACAATTTTCATAGATAACTTGAAAGAGACGACGCGCGGGATTAGCCGAGCGGTCAAAGGCGCTGCAGTCATGGACTGTGTGGCTGGTCCTGGCGGAGGTTCGAGTCCTCCCTCGGCATGGGGTGTGTTTGTCCTTAGGATAATTTAGGTTAAGTAGTGCGTAAGCTTAGGGACTGATGACCTTAGCAGTTAAGTTCCATAAGGTTTCACACACATTTTAACATTTTTGAACGAAAATGTTTTTTTGAAAGAGATGAAATTTTGGAACTAATGAGTCAACGATGATAAAACTTCTTGTGTAATTAAGCTATGTTTAGTCCCGCTCCGGCAGACACATTTAATCTGCCAGGAAATTTCAAATCAGATGAGTGTGCGCTGATTTGACATTTCCTAGCAAATATAAACTGTGTGAAAATTAATTAATGGATGACACTTTAGACAATGGAAAATCGAGGTCGAACGAGGCATTAAAAGAGCGCAGGGACGATCTGCAAAGGGCAATACATTTCCTATGCCGAATAATCAAACATTACAATTTAATACACTACTGGCCATTAAAATTGCTACACCAAGAAGAAATGCAGATGATAAATGGGTATTCATTGGACAAATATATTATACTACAACTGACATGTGATTACATTTTCCCGCAATTTGGGTGCATAGATCCTGAGAAATCAGTACCCAGAACAACCACCTCTGGCCGTAATAAAGGCCTTGATAGGCCTGGGCATTGAGTCAAACAGAGCTTCTTAGATGGCGTGTGCAGGTACAGCTTCCCATGCAACTTCAACACCATATCACAGATCATCAAGAGTAGTGACTGGCGTATTGTGACGAGCCAGTTGCTCGGCCACCATTGAGCAGACGTTTTCAGTTGGTGAGAGATCTGGAGAAAGTGCTGGCCAGGGCAGCAGTCGAACATTTTCTGCATCCAGAAAGACCCGTACAGGACCTGCAACATGCGGTAGTGCGTTATCCTGCTGAAATGTAGGGTTTCGCAGGGATCGAATGAAGGGTAGAGCCACGGGTTTTAACACATCTGAAATATAACGTCCACTGTTCAAAGTGCCGTCAATGCGAACAAGAGGTGACCGAGACGTGTAACCAATGGCACCCCATACCATCACGCCGGGTGATACGCCAGTATGGCGATGACGAATACACGCTTCCAATGTGCGTTCACCACGATGTCGCCAAACACGGATGCGACCATCATGATGCTGTAAACAGAGCCTGGATTCATCCGAAACAATGACGTTTAGCCATTCGTGCACCCAGGTTCTTTGTTGAGTACACCATCGCAAGCGCTCCTGTCTGTGATGCAGCGTCAAGGGTAACCGCAGCCATGGCCTTCGAGCTGATAGTCCATGCTGCTGCAAACGTCGTCGAACTGTTCGTGGAGATGGTTGTTGTCTTGCAAACGTCCCCATCTGTTGACTCAGGCATCGAGACGTGGCTGCACGATCCGTTACAGCCATGCGGATAAGACGCCTGTCATCTCGACTGCTAGTGATACGAGGCCGTTGGGATCCAGCGCGGCGTTACGTATTACCCTCCTGAAGCCACCTATTCCACATTCTGCTAACAGCCATTGGATCTCGACCAAAGCGAGCAGGAATGTCGCGATACGATAAACCGCAATTGCGATAGGCTACAATCCGACCTTTATCAAAGTCGGGAACGTGATGGTCCGCATTTCTCCTCCTTACACGAGGCATCACAACAACGTTTCACCAGGCAACGCCGGTCAACTGCTGTTTGTGTATGAGAAATCGGTTGGAAACTTTCCTCATGTCAGTACGTTGTAGGTGATGCCATCGGCGCCAACCTTGTGCAAATACTCTGATAAGCTAATCATTTGCATATCACAGCATCTTCTTCCTGTCGGATAAATTTCGCGTCTGTAGCACTTCATCTTCGTGGCGTAGCAATTTTAATGGCCAGTAGTGTATTTCTCGCAGAAAGTCTAAGATTGTAGCTTTTAAAGGAGAAAATTATGTACTTTCAAAACTAGTGCTAAATGGCCATGTGTTACAAATTTCTCAATGCAGCTTCTTAGGTTGCGACGTAATCTACCAGTTTGAAAAGGACGAAGAATAGCCGCCAGAGGATGTGTGGTACAATATACGTAGAACACTTGGCAAAAATAAATTTTGTAAAGTGTAGCTATGCCTATTTTGGCAAAGGGCTCAGTTCCTAGACTATACGAAAGGAAGTCTCAAAGGGTATTTAGTCTCTGAAATGACATTTATGAGACTCACAAAATGGTGAAGTCCTACGGAACAGTAAACCGCTGATTCTTTAGAGAATCGAATTCCCATGTATGAAACTGCTTCAGACGTCTGATAACTTTACAAACGAGTTGATATATTAAATACTTGACTTTAAACATGTAGCAGAGAAAAAGTTGTGGAAACATTTGAAATTATGCTTAAGTGTCTTGGAAGTCGCTAAGTGCTCTCATTATGCAAACACTTGATATATGGAGTCTCGGTAATTCGCACTCCATTTGAAGCAAAACCAAGTTTTTTAGGGGTCTCAGTGTTTGCGACATGATATCTCCTAAACAATGTGTCGTTCAATGATATAATTTTGCAAGCACATTCAGTGATATATCTGGATACGGTCTGCATAATGTGTTGCGAGTAGAGCTTGTAGTAAACAAGTGATAAATCTGACTGCATGAACAGCGAAAATGTAATAAGCAATACACATTTTCTCTTTTCATCATTTTGCAAGGAGTGAGAGCGAGAAGTTTGGTAAATGGTTCAAATGGCTCTGAGCACTATGGGACAGCTGTCATCAGTCCCCTAGAACTTAGAACCACTTAAACCTAACTAACCTAAGGACATCACAAACATCCATGCCCGAGGCAGGATTCGAACATGCGACCGTAGCGGCCGCGCGGTTCCAGACTGAAACGCCTAGATCCGCTTGGCCACACCGGCCGGCGTTTGGAAAATATCTTAAATAATTTGTAAGTCTTCAAGTGCTCTCATTCTCAAATACTGGATGAATGTAGTACAGGTATTTATGCGCCGTCAGTTACGTTGCATTAAGGCATTCACAAAGTTTCTAAATGTAGTAGTTAACTTGTGGTGGTAAACTTTTAACGTAAGAGTATACCTCTTAATGAGTGATTGAAGACAGCGTTTTAAATTTTTAAATTCGATAAATAACTAGACGAAATATTGAAAAGCAATTTTTTGTTGCCCCTAGACGCCATTAGATAGGCAGCTTGCAACTGTAACTCGGTTCTGGTTCAAAATGGCTCTGAGCACTATGCGACTTAACTTCTGAGGTTAGAACTAATTAAACCTAACTAACCTAAGGACATCACACACACCCATGCCCGAGGCAGGATTCGAACCTGCGACCGTAGCGGTCGCTTGGTTTCAGACTGTAGCGCCTAGAACCGCACGACCACTCCGGCCGGCACTTGGTTCAGGGTAGTGGTTTAGTAATATAGAAGGTGTCCCAGAAATGTTGCGAAGAACGTCGAGGGGTTGTAGAGGGTACCTTGAAGCACAAATGGAGGATAGGAACTGTGGTGTCACCGCCAGACACCACACTTGCTCGGTGGTAGCTTAAATCGGCCGCGGTCCATTTAGTACATGTCGGACCCGCGTGTCGCCACTGTGTGATCGCAGACCGAGCGCCACCACAAGGCAGGTCTCGAGATACGGACTAGCTCTCGCCCAGTTGTACGACGACTTTGCTAGCGACTACACTTACGAAGCCTTTCTCTCATTTGCCGAGAGACAGATAGAATAGCCTTCAGCTAAGTCCATGGCTACGACCTAGCAAGGCGCCATTAGCCTTGCATAGTTTGATAGCTATCGTCTGAAATATCTCATCAAGAATGCTGTATTCACATCAAAGAATCAAAGATAAGTATTCGAGGAGCTGCATACTTTTCTTATGAGAATTCACTACTTATCCTGTTCCAGAATTCACGCCCGTCTGCGTTAGATAGCGTGCATTTCGGCCTCCTCTATCTACAAGGTGTTGGCACATTTGCCAACGCATCAGGAACTCTTGTCTGGAAACGTAATCCAAAGAAGCTACAGAGCACCGACGTTGTAGGCGCCTTCGCCTAACAGTAGGCCACTCCTTTGGCAACGAATATGACTTTCTATGTTAACAGACTGTCGGCGAAATGTCTCGCAATGTTGTTTCTTATTCAGTGATGGCGACTGACGTCAGTGGAGAAGATGGAGCTAGCTCCTGCGTAGACAGGACTTGCGTGTTATGAATGCAACGCTCTGTTGCCTTGGTGCATGATGGGTTCGGACATGAGTTTCTATCTATAGCTTATTTTTCTGCCGTGTACCGAAAAGCAAGGGCTAGTAGGAATCCTTGGGTAACGGAAGATATATTGAATTTAAAAGATGAAAGGAGATAATATACAAATGCAGTAAATGAAGCAGGCAAAAAGGAATACAAATGAGATCGACAGGAAGTGCAAAATGGCTAAGCAGGGATGGCTAGAGGACAAATGTATGGATGTAGAGGCGCATATCACTAGGGGTAAGATAGATACTGCCTACAGGAGAATTAAAGAGACCTATAGAGAAAGGAGAACCATTTTTATGAATATCAAGAGCACAGATGGAAACCCAGTTCTGAGCAAAGAAGGGAAAGCAGAAAGGTGGAAGGAGTATATAGGGGGTCTATACAAGGGCGATGTATTTCAGGACAATATTACGGAAATGGAAGAGGATGTGGATGTGGATGAAGATGAACTGGGAGATATGATACTGCGCGAAGAGTTTGACAGAACAGTGAAAGACCTAAGTCGAAACAACGTCCCGGGAGTAGACAACATTCCATTAGAACTACTGACAGCCTTAGCAGAGCCAGTCCTGACAAAACTTTACCATATGGTGAGCAAGATGTATGAGACGGGCGAAATACCCTCAGACTTCAAGAAGAATATAATAATTCCAATCCCAAAGAAAGCAGGTGTCTGCAGGTGTGAAAATTACCGAACTATCAGTTTAATAAGCCACAGCTGGAAAATACTAACGCGAATTCTTTACAGACGAATGGAAAAACATGTAAAAGCCGACCTCGGGGAAGATCAGTTTGGTTCCCGTAGAAATGTTGGAACACGTGAGGCAATACTGACCCTATGACTTATCTTAGAAGAAACGTTTCTAACGTTTGTAGACTTAGAGAAAGCTTTTGACAATGTTGACTGGAATACTCTCTTTCAAATTCTGAAGGTGGCAGGGGTAAAATACAGGGAGCGAAAGGCTATTTATAATTTGTACAGAAACCAGATGGCAGTTATAAGAGTCGAGGGGGCATGAAGAGGAAGCAGTGGTTGGGAAGGGAGTGAGACAGGGTTGTAGCCTATCCCCGATGTTATTCAATCCGTATATTGAGCACGCAGTAAAGGAAACAAAAGAAAAATTTGGAGTAAGAATTAAAATCCATGGAGACGAAATAAAAACTTTGAGGTTTGCCGATGACATTGTGTATCTGCGAATGGCAAGTAAAGCGTTTCTGAGGAAGATAAATTTGTTAACATCAAGTATAGATTTACGTGTCAGGAAGTCTTTCTTCAAAGTATTCGTACGGAGTGTAGCCATGTATGGAAGTGAAACATGGGGGATAAATAGTTTAGACAAGAAGAGAATAGAAGCTTTCGAGATATGGGGCTACAGAAGAATGCTTAAGATTAGATTTGTAGATCACATAAATAATGAGGAGGTATTGAATAGAACTGGGGAGAAGAGAATTTTGTGGCACAGTTTCATTAGAAGAGGGGATCGGTTGGTGGGACATGTTCTTAGGCATCAAGGGATCACCAATTTACTACTTGAGGGCAGCGTGGAGGGTAAAAATCGCAGAGGGAGAACAAGAGATGATTACACTAAGCAGATTCAGAAGGATGTAGGTTGCATTAGGTACTGAGAGATGAAGAAGCTTACACAGGATAGAGAAGCATGGAGAGCTGCATCAAACCAGTCTCGGAACTGAAAGCCACAACAACAACAACAAAAACCGAAAAGCACTGGGGATTTTAGATAGTTCCACGAGAAAAATAAACCGATGGAGACCTGTTGCCAAAACCGTCACCCACTGGGGCAACAGTGCTTTGCAATCACAGGAGCCGAGTCGTTTTTACGCTCTAGCCAGTTCCATCTTCTCCACTGCTGATCGTGGGAATCAGTCGCGATCACGCGATCACGGAATAACAACCATCACCGAGAGACCTTCCGCCTACTGTCCGCCAGCGTACTTAGTCACTTTTGCTGTCGAAGGGGTGGTCTAGTGACAGACACCGGCGCCTATATCACTACGCTCTGTGGCGTCGTTGGATGGCGTTACCGGGCACTGGTTCCTGTCCTTGGTTTGTGTCTCAAGACGCCCTCTACAACCCATCGAAGTCTGTCGTAAAATTACTGGGACACACTGTACACAAGAAAAGAAACGAACTCAGAGCTAGACTGTGAATTTCTTGTTTTAACGAACTATAAAATCGAAGGGAGTAAAATAGTTGAAACCTGTCGTCAGGATGATAGAGAAGGAATAACAAAACAAGTAGTTCACTACAAACCAAAGCGAAAATAAGAGCCAGGAAAGTCATGGGAGAAATGGCTAGTCTGAGATCGCAACAATAAAGGCGTCTACTTTTTGAAGTGAGGGAGAAGAATAAGAATAAGAATAAGAATACGACAACAGAAACAAAAACTACTGTCTCGCCATTAGGAGAAAATGCGCAACAAATGTCTACCCTAGTCCACCAGATGTAAGCAAACACATAAGACGTACAGCTCATGTGTTTACCTCTGCTATTGTAGGTCTTTAGTCTATGCTCTGCTATTGTTACGATCAAACAAATTGTTGTGATGCTACTCAGACATAATATTGTCGGGAACGTAGATATGGTCTTCGCTCACGTAGAAACTACCAAGAAGCTGTTACAATGGCAGTGCGGTTGTTTGATGTCAGGTATCCTGATTGTGCCAAGGTCTCACGGGTTTTGCAAGTATTATTTAAAAAAAAAAATCAAGAAACGTGACGTGTGAAGAACAAAATGCGCCACGAGAAAAACAGCAACCAATGAAACGAATGCAACTAACATGTTATCAGCCGTAACATGCTACTCACATGTCGCTACTGGGCAACTTGAATGTGCAGTTGGGATCAACCAAATGAGATTATGTGAGTCTATAATTAAACACATTTTCACAATTTCACCTTTAAGAGTTTTCGTTCCGTCAACAGCTTCAGGTCAATGATGTTCAAAGTTGGTAACAGCTCTCCGAATGGTGTCTGCAAAAACTGCGAAGTTATATGGCGTTTCTGTGCAACATTTTGTTTCCATATAAAACATTGTTTACAAAGCACGGGTAATAAGTATCGCAATATGGGTACTGAAAACCAGCGGTAGCTCTGAGAAGTGGCTTAACAGTGGCATTGTTCTGTCAATGTATGGTGTGTGGTTTTTCAAGAACCACATAACTAACCTAAGGACATCACACACATCCATGCCCGAGGCAGGATTCGAACCTGCGACCGTAGCGGTCCCACGGTTCCAGACTGTAGCGCCTAGAACCTCTCGGCCACTCCGGCCGGCACCTAAAAAGCCTTCAACTACTTTGTACTTTAACCTGTGAGTTCACAAGAGCCTACGACTCCTTTCTTTAATGACCTGAAGGTTTACCCCTTTATATATAATCTGTCCCATACATCAATAAACGCAATGTGACCAACAACTGTTAAGACAAAACTGAAACTACACTGGTGTGCAAACACGGTCGAAAGTAACTTTTGCGTGAAGTGCCGCTACCAAATAACATACCTCGATGAAACTTGAACCATATATAGAACGAACTACTCCTGTGTAGTATAAAAGGTAACAAAGATATATGCAATCAGACGAACAGAAATGACATTTTTATTCAAAGACATGTATTTCACTGAAGTGACCGCGACTCACTGATTTCATTCCGATTAATTCTCTTCATTTTTCTCCAGTGAATTTAATCCAGTCGACATAACACAATCGAAAGATCGGCTGGAAGCAAGGAAACATGACGGAAATGGTGTTACATTTGGACGTAGTTACCATTCCTTTAATGAAATCCATGTCCTCAAACAATGGAACGATGAACAGTCAGAATGTAAGTTTAGTTACGTAAATTTTTATATTAAAATAAGCACAGAAAAACTAAATAACTGGATGCTGTTTCTTCATTTGTTACAATCCCTCGCTGTCTGATTGCGATCACGGCAGCGAGTGCAGTGGATGGAGAACGTGAAGAAGAGTACAAAATCATCCGTCGACATATTGGGCAAAAAACTGAGTCGTCAACACGGTTGTTACCCTACTTTATCCTTTTGCGTCAGGAAAATTTCTTTTTAAGTTTTTCAGTCCAGTATCGGGTCACGTCCAGTTTTTCTGTCTTGCAAGCCATAAATCGTCAACGGTCAATCTTGTGGGACAATTTTGTTTTGATGGCACTGCACCCGCTCTGATACCATTCAGTGTTCTTCAAATAATCCAGCTTGATGTGTTGCCACTGGGAATTTCTTGTGAGCCTTCGTGGGCTCTTTGAGCTCTGTACTAAAGTATTTATTGTGGGATTTATGTCTGCCAGATACGTGTGAAGCACCATAGAAAGTCTATTTAAATTTTCCTATATGCTCATGTGGAATTCTTCAGGATTCAGGATCTGAGAATCTGACCGTTTTATATAGTTCCGAAGGTGGTGTCGGTTACATGCATCCTCTTGTCAGCCTACAGGTGTCATTTAGGCTTGTACTGACTTTTTTGGCATTTGGAGATCTGGACCAAAAGCATATGCCGTCATAGAAAAGCAAAGTGACTGAGGAGTTGTTCTTAATACAGTTGGTCTGACTCCCCATTTAATATTCGCTGGTCTCCTGGCGACAACATTTTGACGTGTCGTCTGGCAATGATATTTGTATGTCGGCGATCTGTCCGTATGCCTGTGTGTTCCAGGTTGGTCTTCGAACCAATTTCAACCAAATTTGGTACAAATAAGCCTTACTGTCACACAACAAAGGCTGCTGAGATAAAAACCAGGTACCCATCATAGTTCAGAAGATTTGACGACATAAACAGTGATGCATGAAAAACTGCTGCACCAGGCATGAGGTTTAAGTTTATTACTTCTGCATTACTAACTCTATTCGCAATGATTTCCGCAGACAGTATACACATATGCCGCTAAAGGCACCTACAAAATAATATCCTGGTACCGTACACAGCTCAGGAGATATGACGTCATAAACACTGAGATGCGTGATGAAGTACCGAATATTGCCCATGACATTTAAATTTATTACTTCTTTGCTACTAACTCTATTCGCGACACGTTTCGTAGACAGTATCCGCATATGTCGCTGAATCTACTTAAGGAACTACATCGTTGCGTTACACGTAGATAAGGAGATACGAAGTCATAAACACTGAGATGGATGAAAAAAGTGCCGCACCATGCATGAAATTTTAACACATTTATTATTTACTACTAAGACATTCTCGCAGTCGAGGCAGCTTAAAGAAATTCCTATCACCTGGCAGCGCTTTTGTCATCGTTCAACTGCGAAGTGCAAACGGCTGTAGGCGAAAACAATAGCCGTTTGTAGAAGTATGAAGAGGCGCTACCATAGAGACATTTACGAAATCGCATTGTAGCTTCTGGATATGTAACCAAAAATATTGTTTATAATCAAGTTGTGAGTTAAATAAACATTACGGAGAATTTATATTTTGCATACTATGTTTCTTAATTTGGATACAGTACTTATACATTTGCGCAATATGCATACTTCTTCGTACTACTGTTTTATAATTTCAAATGTGTTTTCACGAATACATGGAAATGAAATTTCCTCGATATTCCTCTACAAACACAATTATTTTTTGTTTTAGTTTCTAACAGAAAATTGGTAAAATGAACATCTAGGTAATGCCAGGTTTGTCAGCTATTAGATTAAATCAATGGGGGGACAGTATACTGCCTTGAACGAAATCCTTCTTTTGTTGACGTCATTGGCTTTTCCTAAACTCTAGTGGTACGTGAGACTGTCTGTTTTGTAACAGAGGTTCAATGAATTTGCTGAGCTGACGGTCCTTAAACATGTTTTTTCATGAGCGTTCTTTGTTTGACAGTGTCATGTGCAGAACTAAGTCTACCGGAATTACATCTGTTATTCGTTTGTTTTCCAACCCTTCCTCTATGTTTACTGGAAGGTACAGGATTTGTCTAGTGAATGATTTTTTCGGGGTATTAGTCCAGCCTATTGGGGAATGAGCTTTTGGTCTGCGACACTTTCTATGCGATTTAAAATTATTCGTTCGTACAGCTTATACAGATAGTTTAGGAGCGCGACTGGGCAGTATTTATTCCATTGACCTGCAGCTGTTAACGCGGAAACAATCTGATTACAATTGGTAACTGCTATTTTATTTATTTGTCGAATGACCAACTAGGAACTACAAGTTCCAAATCATAGCTTTTACAAAATAAAAACAAATTACAGACCACAATAAAAAAGTTTCAAATCACAACATTCGACATTCGCAGATTTTCAGCTGTATTCGATAAAGAGTTGCAGTTTCGTCTGTAGTTTCCATTTCGCAGAGTTTTTTGAGCGTTGTTGGACAATGTTTTCCACGGTTTGCCCTGCTTCTCCGCAGTCACATTCAGGGCCATGGACGGTGCCCCGTCTGTGTAGGCCAGCCCTAGTTCTGAAGTGACCTGTTCGGATCGTGTTTCAGCAGCACCAAATGTTCTACATTAGTTGGGATCCTTGCGCTGGTATAGTCGGGGTAAATGGAAATCAGCATATGGCATTCTTGGCCGGGAGGCCCATCCGAGGATGTTCGGTCGCCGAGTGCAAGTCTTATTTCAGTCGACGCCACATTGGGCGACTTAAGTGCCGGTGATAAGGATGAAATGATGATGAGGACAACACAACACCCAGTCCACGAGCAGAGAAAACCCCCAACCCGGCCGGGAATCGACCCCGGGTCCGCTGCATGGGCGGCAAGCACGTAAATACCCAGCTAAGCAGGCGGCCATAGTCGGGGTTTTCTACATCTACGTGATTCCTCTGCTACTCACAATTAAGTGCCTGGTAGAGGGTTCAATGAACCACCTTCATGCTGTCTCTCTACCGCTCCACTCTCGAACGGCACGCGGGAAAAACGAGCACTTAAATTTTTCCGTGCGCCTCCTGATTTCTCGTATTTTATCCTGATGATCATTTCTCCCTATGTAGGTGGTGCCAATGGAATGTTTTCGCAATCGGAGGAGAAAACTGGTGATTGAAATTTCATGAGAAGATCCCTTCGCACCGAAAAACGCCTTTGTTTTAATGATTGCCACTCCAATTCACGTATCATGTCTGTGACACTATCTCCCCTATTTCGCGATAATACAAAACGAGCTGCCCTTCTTTGTACTTTTTCGATGTCATCCGTCAGTCCCACCTGATGCGGATCCCACACCGCACATCAGTACTCCAGAATAGGATGGACAAGCGTAGTGTAAGCAGTCTCTTTGATAGACCTGTTGCACCTTCTAAGTGTTCTGCCAATGAATCGCAGTCGTTGGTTTGCTGTACCCACAATATTATCTATGTGATCGTTCCAATTTAGGTTATTTGTAATTGTAATTCCTAAGTATTTAGTTGAATTTACAGCCTTCATATTTGCGTGAGTTATCGCGTAATCGAAATTTAACTGATTTCTTTTAGTACTCATGTGAATAACTTCACACTTTTCCTTATTCAGGGTCAATTGTCACTTTTCGCACCATATAGATATCTAAACCATTTTGCAAGTCGTTTTGATCATCTGATGACTTTACAAGACGGTAAATGACAGCATCATCTGCAAACAATCTAAGACGGCTACTCAGATTGTCTCCTATGTCGTTAATATAGATCAGGTACAATAGAGGGCCTATAACACTTCCTTCGGGAACGCCGGATATTACTTCTGTTTTACTCGATGACTTTCCGTCTATTACTACGAACTGTGACCTTTCTGACAGGAAATCACGAATTCAGTCGCACAACTGAGGCGATACTCCGTAGGAACGCAGTTTGGTTAGAAGACGCTTGTGAGGAACAGTGTCGAAAACCTTCTGGAAATATAAAAATATGGAATCAATTTGTCATCCCCTGTCCATAGCACTTATTACTTCATGAGTATAAAGAGCTAGTTGTGTTTCACAAGAACGATATTTTTTGAATCCGTGCTGACTATATGTCAATAAATCGTTTTCTTCGAGGTACTTCATAATGTTCGAATACAGTATATGTTCTAAAACCCTACTGCAAATCGACGTTAGTGATATAGGCCTGTAATTCAGCGGATTACTCCTACTTCCCTTTTTGGGTATTGGTGAGACATGAGCAATCTTCCAGTCTGTAGGTACGTATCTTTCTGTGAGCGAGTGGTTGTATATAATTGCTAAATATGGAGCTATTTTATCTGCATACTCTGAGATGAACCTGACTGGTATACAATCTGGACCGGAGGTCTTGTCTTTATTAAGTGATTTAAGCTGCTTTGTTACACCGAGGATATCTACTTCTATGTTTCTCATCTTGGCAGTTGTTCTTGATTGGAATTCAGGAATATTTACTTCGTCTTCTTTGGTGAAGGAGTTTCGGAAAACTGTGTTTAATAACTCTACTTTAGTGGCGCTGTCATCAGTGACTTCACCGTTATTATCGCGCAGTGAAGATTTGTGTCTTGCCACTGGTGTGCTTTATGTATGACCAGAATCTCTTTGGGTTTTCTGCCAGATTTCGAGCCAGAATTTCGTTGTGGAAATTATTAAAAGCATCTCGCATTGAAGTACGCGCCATATTTTGAACTTCTGTAAAACTTTGCCAATCTTGGGGATTTTGCGTTCTTTTAAATTTGGCATGCTTTTTTCGTTGCTTCTGCAACAACGATCTGACCCGTTTTGTGTACCTTGGGGGGATCAGTACCATCACTTATTAATTTATGTGGTATATACCTCTCAATTGCTGTTGATACTATCTCTTTGAAGACATTCCACAAATTTTCTACAATTACATGATCAGATCGGAAGGAGTGAAGACTGTCTCTTAAAAAGGCGTTGAGAGCATTTTTATCAGATTTTTTAAAATAGATATACTTCACGTTTCTTTTTGATGGTTGTAGGTGTTACGGTATTCAGCCTAGCAGCAACTGCCTTGTGGTCGCTAATCCTTGTATTCGTCACAACACTCACATTTGTTCAGGATTATTTGTTGCTAAAAGGTGAAGTATGCTTTCGCAACCATTTACGCTTCGAGTGGGCTCATGAACTAATTGTCAAAATAATTTTCTGAGAAAGCATTCAGTACAATTTCGGGATGTTTTATGCCTGCCACCGGCTTTAAACGTATAATTTTTCCAGCATATTGAGGGTAAATTGAAATCACCAAAGACTATAATTGTATGAGCGGGGTACTTATTTGAAATGAGACTCAAGTTTTCTTTGAACTGTTCAGTAACTATGTCTTCTGAGTGTGGGGGGGGGGGGGGGGGGGATCGGTAAAACGATCCGATTAATAGTTTATCCCGATTGTCAGGTATAACCTCTACCCATACTATTTCACATGAACTATCTACTTCAATTTCGCTACAAGGCAAACTACCTCTGACATCAATAAATACTCCACCACCAACTGTATTTAATCTGTCCATTCTGAACACTGTTAGATCGTTTGAAAAAGTTTCAGCTGAACTTATTTCCCGCTTTAGTCAGCTCTCTGTACCTACAACTATTTGAGCTTCAGTGCTTTCTATTAGGGCTTGGAGCTTTGGTTCTTTCCCAAAACAGCTACGACAATTTACAACTACAATACCAATCGTTTCTACAACTACCTTACTGTGTTTTACCTGCCGACTTTCTGACGGACACCCCTTCTGTGGTTCCCTGAGACCCTCTAACCTAAAAAATCGCCCTCTCCCTTCCACACAGCCCCCACTACCCCTGTAGCCGCCTCCTGTGTGTAGTGGACTCCTGACCTTTTAAGCGGAACCGGGAAACCCAGCACCCGATGGCGCAAGTCAAGCAATCTGCAGCCTACACGGTCACAGAACCGCATTAGCCTCTGATTCGGACCCTCCACTCGGATCTGCACCAAAGGACTGCAGATGGTGAGCTTCGCCTTAATCTGGGAAGCAGTCTTTACCATTTCCGCTAGCCGCCCGAAACCAGACAGAATATGCTCCGATTCAAAGCGACACACGTCATTGGTACCGACATGAGCCACCACCTGCAGTTGGTTGCACCCTGTACTCTTCCTGGCATTCGGAAGCACCCTTTCCACATCCGGAATGACTCCCCCCGGAATGCACACAGAGTGCACACTTGCTTCCTTCCCCTCCTTGGCAGCCATGTTCCTAAGGGGCCCCATTTCGCGCCTAACGTTGGAGCTCCCAACTACCAGCAAACCCACCCTCTGTGAATGCCCTGACCTTGCGGGCCGAGAAGCTTCCTCTGGAACGTGGTGGACGACTGCATCCGGCTCAGAGGCATCGTCAGCCACAGATAATGCCCGAAACCTCTTCGCCAAACGAACCGGGGAGGCCCTACGATCGGCCCCACGGAAAGCAAAGTTTTTCGCTGCCTACCAGACTTTGGAATGATCTCCCACTCGACCACGGGTGAGGGGTTAACCTCAGTGCAGGCAGTACCGGGGGGGGGGGGGGGTCACATCAATGGACCGATCGGAGGACACGTGGGACGTGCACGACGTCCCTCGCATCTCCGCGCCCGATCCCCCACAGTGACGCCCCTTGGCAGCAGCCTCAAACTGTGTGACGGAAGCCAACGCAGCCTGAAGCTGTGTGAGCGAAGGGTCGCCAGCTCAGCTCGCATCTGTGCACAGTAATAACAGTTCCTATCCATTACTGCACTCCTCCTGTTCGAAGCTCGTAAAAATATGTAACAAGCGAACGGTGTATTCGCCTTAGTAGTAGCAGGAACTAGCGGTGCGCTCTCGCTGACGGTCTAACCAAACAAACAAAAGCCTGCACGATACAAGAGTCGATACAACGGTCGATAGCAACGGCGGTACTGTACACTACACTGTTATTGAAATAAAAGGTTGTGCCTAGTAAGCACTCAAACACGCAAGAAACTACAACAATAAACTAGTAACTACACAGATAACTGAAAATAGGTCGCTCCTTTTAGAAGCTCGTAAAAATATGTAAAAAGCGAACGGTGTACTCGCCTTAGTAATAGAAGGTACTAGCGATGCGCTCTCTCTGACGGTCTAACTAGGTGTTGCAGTGGAAAATATTGTTAGATGCCCATCTCTTTCCGGATAAATAGAATATCATCTCACACAGGTCTGTAGAACCTCAGGTGGGAAGTTGAGCGTTTTCTGATACGGTGTGGATGGGTGGTGCTGTTGGGATGGATTGGTGGATTGATGGGTTTAAAGGACCAGACTAGTAGTTCATCGGTCTCAGTACACTTGGGAGTACGAGAGAATGAAGTTTGATCCGTTCTCTGATTACAACCTGTTGTCATCTCATGTCTTGTGGAGGGATGATAGCAAGGGCATGGAGCCATAATGTCAATATGTGTTTCTACATTCCAGTTATAGCCGGCCGGAGTGGCCGAGCGGTTCTAGGCGCTGCAGTTTGGAACCGCGCGACCACTACGGTCGCAGGTTCGAATCCTGCCTCGGGCATGGATGTGTGTGATGTCCTTAGGTTAGTTAAGTTTAAGTAGTTCTAGGGGACTGATGACCTCAGAAGTTATGTTCCATAGTACTCAGAGCCATTTGAACCATAATCATTCCAGTTATAGTACACACAGACTCATTTAGATGAACCTCTTATTAGGTGACCTTCCATTAGGAAAGTGGGTGCACTCAGCGACTGTGATATGATTTATAAATTATAGAGCGCAGCAATCAGTCGTCCTTTTTGCAGGCTATGTTTGGCAAATCCAGATTTCGGCTAGTGCTTAGCCATTATCAATGCACTATCTCTTAGTCTCGATGCATGTCAGTTCCCTGTTGCTTGGGCGTCTGTCACAGTTCTTTGAATACTACTCACTACTGACGCCCGAACAACAGGGAACTGCCATGCATCGAGATTAGAAAATAGTGCATTTATAATGGCTAGGCACTAGCCTAAATCCGGATTTGCCAAATACAACCCAAAAAATAAAGGACGACTGATTGCTGCGCTCTATAATTTATAAATAGACTTCTTTATTGTTGATATGCCAACCCTTACACTATGCACTGAGATGACAAAAATCATGTGGTACCTCCTAACATCATGGCCGGTGTATTGGAGCATCTCGACGGGGTTCGGACTCAACAAGTCGTTGGAAGTCCCCTACCTAGAGAAATAATGAGCAATGCTGTCTCTATAGCCGTCCATAATTGTTGCCGCTGCATGATTTTGTGCAAGATCTGACCTCTCGATTATCTCCGATAACTGTTCAATGGAATTCATGTCGGGCGATCCTGTTGGGCAATCATTCGCTTGAAACATCCAGAACGTTCTTCAGAAGAATAGTGAACAGTTGTGAGCCTGTGCTTTGTCACCCATAAAAATCCTATCGTTGTGTGCTGCAAATGATCTCAAAAGTAGCCAAACATAACCATCTCGAGCCAATGATAGGCTCAGTTGGACCAGAGGACTCTGTCCATTCCAAATAAACACAGCCTACAACACTATGGAGTCACTATCAGCTTGCACAGTGCCTTATTGACAACTTGGGTACATGGCTTCCTGGGGTCTGCGCCACACTCTAGTCCTACCGTAAGTCTTATCAACTGAAATCACAACTCATCTGATCAGGTCACAGTTTCCCGGTCGTCTAGGGTCCAACCGATATGGTCACGAGCCAGGAGAGGCGCTGCAGGCGATCTCGCGCTGTTAGCAAAGGTACTTGCGTCAGTCGCCTCGTGCCATAGCGCATTAACGCCCAATCCGCCGTACTATCCTAACGGCCATGTTCATCGTGCATCCCACATTGATTTCTGCTCTTATTTCACAAAGAATTGCTTGTCTGTTAGCACAAACGCCGCTGTTCTCGGTCGTTAAGCGAGGGCCGTCGGTCAATGCGTTGTCCTTGATGAGAGGTATGTATGGAATTTGGTATTCCCGGCACGATCTCGACACAGTGGATGTCGGAATACTGCATTCCCTACCTATTTATGAAATGGAATGTCCCTTGCGTCTAGCTCCAACTACGATTCCGCGTGCTGCCCAAATCGCGTCGGACACCTGGTAACATGAATCGTCTGAGTACAAATGGTAGCTCAGCGAATGCACTGCCCTTTTATAGCCAGAGTACACGATATTGCCGTCATCTGAATGTGTGCATATCGCTATCCCATGAGATTCGTCCCCTCAGTGTACCGTCGCACAGTACTGTGCAGCCGGCCGCGGTGGTCTCGCGGTTCTAGGCGCTCAGTCCGGAACCGCGCGACTGCTACGGTCGCAAGTTCGATTCCTGCTTCGGGCATGGATGTGTGTGATGTCCTTAGGTTAGTTAGGTTTAAGTAGTTCTAAGTTCTAGGGGACTGATGACCACAGCTGTTAAGTCCCATAGTGCTCAGAGCCATTTGAACCATTTGAACCATTTGAACCAGTACTGTGCAGTTGAGTATATTAAAGATTGTGTGTACGATAGCGTCCCCCAGGCAGTTGCTTCCAGAATCCTTATTATGTTGTTTTGGACACACCTAATCCGCATTTAAGGGTTTCGTGAGATAGAATGTTCACAGATACGTCAAAATGAACTTCTCGTGATTAACATCAGCTTTAGGTTTTCTGTGTGAAAATAAATACGGAAAAACGAAACAATAGCTTGCAGTATTTGTTTAAATGCCAAAAAATGGTTCAAATGGCTCTGAGCACTATGGGACTTAACATCTGTGGTCATCAGTCCCCTAGAACTTAGAACTACTTAAACCTACCTAACCTAAGGACATCACACACATCCATGCCCGAGGCAGGATTCGAACCTGCGACCGTAGCAGTCGCGCGGTTCCGGACTTTCAAATGCCAGAAATTATCTGAATTTACGACGTAATTGTCAGCATCTCAGATTTCGTCAGTATAATATGAAAAGTAAGAAACCTTGCTGTTAGATAAGCGACGGCGGTTTGACATTGCGTAAGTTTCTCTGCAGCGGGACGGTTTTTAAAGAGAGGACATGGTGCTATACGCCACGGGTCATACGATAGTTCAACTGATCAATGAGCAACGTCAGTAACTCAAATGTTGGATTCTGCGGCAAACTGTTACAAAATGACTCGTTAACAGCGGACAGTTGTAAGTGGCAGTTAGCTAATGTTTTTGTAAAAACCCGCGTTTTTTCGAACACAACAGAGTAAAGCAAGGATCGTAGCGAACCGCCTGATTCGCTCGGAAATGCTTTATGAGCGATGCGGCAAGTTTAATTAGCAGCTTCCCTCGCGAAGTGTGACAAATTACGAATCGCCTGTCGACAGCAGTCTCTGGAAATGAGCGGATGTCTGCGCTGTTTCGGAATGAGTTTCTGCTCGGGCTAATTACTTTTACAGCGATGAAGGATGTCAGCAATCAGCAGCACAAAAATCCGTCAAGTAGCAGTCAACTGTGTGTAAGGTAAGGCGCATGTAGAGAGCAAGATGAATCACGTCTAGACTTCCTGGAAGTATCCGAATAAGTAGCATGTGCAGAATCTAAATACTGCTTTCTTTGCCATGAAAATGATCTCTACTGTCTCTGTTGTCATAACTATTTAATAAAGCGTTCCTTCCCGTCTTAAATCATGTCTGTGAACCAGCAGGCGTTCGACAAAAACATGGAAATACCGTGCGGAATGCATGCTTGATCATAAATGCATATGACAGCGAACACTGAAGGTTGCGCTGCTGTGTTTAACCACGAATGGCACTTGCGCAATGTCTTCAAGACGTTCCAAGTGGTGGTAGGAACAATTTTCTGTGTACACTACTGTCCATTAAAATTGCTACACCAAGAAGAAATGCAGATGATAAACGGGTATTCATTGGACAAATATATTATACTAGAACTGATATGTGATTACATTTTCACGCAATATGGGTGCATAGATCCTGAGAAATCAGTACCCAGAACAACCACCTCTGGCCGTAATAACGGCCTTGATACGCCTGGGCATTGAGTCAAACAGAGCTTGGATGGCGTGTACAAGTACAGCTGCCCATGCAGCTTCAACACGAGACCACAGTTCATCAAGAATAGTGACTGGCGTATTGTGACGAACCAGTTGCTCGGCCACCATTGAGCAGACGTATTCAGTTGGTGAGACATCTGGAGAATGTGCTGGCCAGGGCAGCTGTCGAACATTTTCTGCATCCAGAAAGGCCCGTACAGAACCTGCAACATACTGTCGTGCATTGTCCTGCTGAATGTAGGGTTTCACAGGGATCGAATGAAGGGTAGAGCCACGGGTCGTAACACATCTGAAATATAACGTCCACCGTTCAAAGTGCCGTCAATGCGAACAAGAGGAGACCGAGACGTGTAACCAGTGGCACCCCATACCATCACGCCGGGTGATACGCCAGTATGGCGATGACGAATACACGCTTCCAATGTGCGTTTACCGCGATGTCGCCAAACACGGTTGCGACCATCATGATGCTGTAAACAGAACCTGGATTCATCTGAAAAAATGACGTTTTGCCATTCGTGTACCCAGGTTCGTCGTTGAGTACACCATCGCAGGCGCTCCTGTCTGTGATGCAGCTTCAAGGGTAACCGCAGCCATGGTCTCTTAGATCGCAGTCCATGCTGCTGCAAACGTCGTCGAACTGTTCGTGCAAATGGTTGTTGTCTTTCAAACGTCCCCATCTGTTGACTCAGCGATCGAGACGTGGCTGCACGATCCGTTACAGCCATGCGGATAAGATGCCTGGCATCTCGGCTGCTAGGCCGTTGGGATCCAGCACGGCGTTCCGTATTACCCTCCTGAACCCACCGATTCCATATTCTACTAACAGTCATTGGATCTCGACCAATGCGAGCAGCAATGTCGCGATACGATAAACCGCAATCGCGATAGGCTACAATCCGACCTTTATCAAAGTCGGGAACGTGATGGTACGCATTTCTCCTCCTTACACGAGGCATCACAACAACGTTTCACCAGGCAACGCCGGTCAACTGCTGTTTGCGTATGAGGAAACGGTTGGAAACTTTCCTCATGTCAGCACGTTGTAGGTGTCGCCACCGGCGCCAACCTGTGTGAATGCTCTGAAAATCCGATCATTTGCGTATCACTGCATCTTCTTCCTGTCGGTTAAATTTCGCGTTTGTAGCACGTCATCTTCGTGGTGTAGCAATTTTAATGGCTAGTAGTGTAGTTGTGAGTGCATTACGTCGGAGGTTATGGCATTGGAAATGTGGACGAATTGTTGGTGCTTGTATGGCGGGTAGTTCTGTAACCAAGGTAGCCGAAGTGTTGTTTGTTTCAAGACATGGAAGGTTTTTACGATATACAGGGAAAGCGTAAAAAAAAACCATCTGCTAAGTCACAAGACGGACGAAAGTGTTTGTTGGGTGACAGACGGTCATTGAAGAGGACCGTGACGAACAATACGAGGACGACAGCTGAAAAAAGTCACTGCAGAACTAATTTTGCATTTGTGAACCCTGTCAGCGCCAAAAACAACACGAAGGGAGCTCCAAAAGGAGGGAATTGCAGGTTAAACTGGAATTCCAAACGTACTCGTCAGAAATGGAAACGTCCATTGGAAAACCAGCACTATGGAGCAATGGAAGAAAGACGTTTGGTCGAGTGAGCCTTTTTTCAAACCGCGTCTAACTTGTGGCCCAGTTAACGTCCAAAGAGTGAAACATGGCAGGAGTTTGGCGATGAGTTGGGCAGCCATATCGTGGTATTCCATAGGCCCCATCGGTATACTGCGAGGTGGCGTTACTGCTAGCGATTGAGTGAGGTTCATCCCATGGTACAATGTTATTATCCCGATAATGATGCTGTATTCTAGGTCGACAGGGCTCCCATTGACACAGATCACATGGTCCAGGACTGGTGTTGTTAGCTCAAGGATGAAATGTCACATTTCGCCTGGCAACTATCGCCACGAGATTTCAGTATTACTGAGCCTTTGTGGTCAAGATTGGAGTAAAGGGTGCGTGATCATTTTCCAATCGCATTACCGTTATCGGAATCTGCCATTATTTTGCGGGAAGAATGTTATAAGATTCCTTTGAAAACCACAATATTCATCCATTTGGGGACAACTGGAAGTTGCTTTGAACGCCAACGGTTTTTCTATACAGTGTTAGGCATGGTAATGTTGTGTGTTGTTGGATTTTCAATATTTTTGTCCACCCCTTGTACGTACGAGTATTACGTCGCTAATGGGCACTACGCAGTGTAGATTTAACAACTAGCTCGAGCCTCCACGTGCTATGGGCAGCAGCCTTTTCAGTAGTTGCAGGGGCAACTGTCTGGATGATTGACTGACCTGGCCTTCTAACACTAACCAAAACGGCCTTGCTGTGCTGGTACTGCGAACGGCTGAAAGCAAGGGGAAACTACAGCCGTAATTTTTCCCGAGGGCATGCAGCTTTACTGTAAGGTTAAATGATGATGGCGTCCTCTTGGGTAAAATATTCCGGAAGTAAAATACTCCCCCATTCGGATCTCTGGGCGGGGACTACTCAAGAGGACGTCGTTATCAGGAGAAAGAAAACTGGCGTTCTACGGATCGGAGCGTGGAATGTCAGATCCCTTAATCGGGCAGGTAGGTTAGAAAATTTAAAAAAGAAAATGGATAGGTTAAAGTTAGATATAGTGGGAATTAGTGAAGTTCGGTGGCAGGAGGAACAAGACTTCTGGTCACGCGAATACAGGGTTATAAATACAAAATCAAATAGGGGTAATGCAGGAATAGGTTTAATAATGAATAAAAAAATGGGAGTGATGGTAAGCTACTACAAACAGCATAGTGAGCGCATTATTGTGGCCACGATAGACATGAAGCCCATGCCTACTACAGTAGTACAAGTTTATATGCCAACTAGCTCTGCAGATGATGAAGAAATCGATGAAATGTATGATGAGATAAAAGAAATTATTCAGGTAGTGAAGGGAGACGAAAATTTAATAGTCATGGGTGACTGGAATTCGAGAGTAGGAAAAGGGAGAGAAGGAAACGTAGTAGGTGAATATGGATTGGGGCTAAGAAATGCTGAGGTCATTAGTCCCCTAGAACTTAGAACTAGTTAAACCTAACTAACCTAAGGACATCACAAACATCCATGCCCGAGGCAGGATTCGAACCTGCGACCGTAGCGGTCTTGCGGTTCCAGACTGCAGCGCCTTTAACCGCACAGCCACTTCGGCCGGCTCCCCCAACATCGTGCAGCCCGCCTCCAGTGGTGTCGCGACAGGCGTGAATGGAGGGACGAATGGAGATGTGTCGTCTTCAGCGATGAGAGTCGCTTCTGCCTTGGTGCCAGTGATGGTCGTATGCGTGTTTGGCGCCGTGCAGGTGAGCGCCACAATCAGGACTGCATACGACAGAGGCACACAGGGCCAACACCTGGCATCATGGTGTGGGGAGCGATCTCCTACACTGGCCGTACACCACTGGTGATCGTCGAGGGGACACTGAATAGTGCACGGTACATCCAAACCGTCATCGAACCCATCGTTCGACCATTCCTAGACCAGCATGGGAACTTGCTGTTCCAACAGGACAATGCACGTCCGCATGTATCCCGTGCCACCCAACGTGCTCTAGAAGGTGTAAGTCAACTACCCTGGCCAGCAAGATCTCCGGATCTGTCCCCCATTGAGCATGTTTGGGACTGGATGAAGCGTCGTCTCACGCGGTCTGCACGTCCAGCACGAACGCTGGTCCAACTGAGGCGCCAGGTGGAAATGGCATGGCAAGCCGTTCCACAGGACTACATCCAGCATCTCTACGATCGTCTCCATGGGAGAATAGCAGCCGGCATTGCTGCGAAAGGTGGATATACACTGTACTAGTGCCGACATTGTGCATGCTCTGTTGCCTGTGTCTATGTGCCTGTGGTTCTGTCAGTGTGATCATGTGATGTATCTGACCCCAGGAATGTGTCAATAAAGTTTCCCCTTCCTGGGACAATGAATTCACGGTGTTCTTATTTCAATTTCCAGGAGTGTAGTTAAAATATGGCTTCCCGGCCATTGACCTTCTTGTGCGAACGCACACGCTATGCCCGAACTCGTACGGGACTTGGTAGATTAATCTGCCACGAGTAATTAGTATGATGGGCAAACATCTATTAGGCGCACTACGAATGTAGTGGTGTGGACATGTTGGGAATGTGGATCTCACGAGGAGCGTGCAAGGGTTAAGTCCCTGCAGGCGCACTATCCTCTGTGTCCGCGGTTGCTCAGGTGGATAGAGCGTCTGCCATGTAAGCAGGAGATCCCGGGTTCGAGTTCCGGTCGGGGCACACATATTCAACAAGTCCCCAATGAAGTACATGAACGCCTGTTTGCAGCTAGGGTGTCCATTTAATTATCATTTCATTACAGGCATTATTGCCGGAAGACTACCAGACGAGTCTGGACTTCTGCAACTTTATCTTACGGCGGCAGACTCACGACCAGCATTTTTCACGATCAATAGTGTTCACCGACGAAGCCTATTTCACGAAGGAGGGTATAGTGAATTCGCATAATTGGCACGAGTGGGCGGAAGAAAACCCCCACAGCAAAGTGATACAAGGGTAGCAACAACGATGCGTTTCAATATATGGTGTGGTAATATCACCATCTCATAGGGCCACATGTGCTACCACAAAGGCTTACAGGAGAGCTGTATCTGCGTTTCCTGGATGCTACATTACCGGAATTGTTGGAAGACGTTACTTTGGCCTCTCGTATGAACCTATGGTACAGTCGTGCTCAAAGTATCCGAACGACCTGAATTGCATTTCGCCTGATTCGCATGCAACCCACAAAATGCAGCTATCTAGCAGGTCCTCTAATCGCTCCTTGGTACAGTCGTTTGACTATTTAAAATGGTTCCAACAAGTCACCACTAGAAAACACTGCTCTGTATCTCAATAACTCAAGATGTAAAGTGTGGTGTCACCACCCGACACCACACTTGCTAGGTGGTAGCCTTTAAATCGGCAGGGGTCCGGTAGTATACGTCGGACCCACGTGTCGCCACTGTCAGTGATTGCAGACCGAGCGCCGCCACACAGCAGGTCTAGAGAGACTTCCTAGCACTCGCCCCAGTTGTACAGCAGACTTTGCTTGGGATGGTTCACTGAGAAATTACGCTCTCATTTGCCGAGACGATAGTTAGCATAGCCTTCAGCTACGTCATTTGCTACGACCTAGCAAGGCGCCATTACCATTTGCTACTTATCTTGTGATGCATGTACCGTCAGACCGATGTTCACCAATTATGGATTAAAGTTAAGTATTCCAGAAGCTCCGTACTTCGTTACTAGTATAATTACTTTACCTGTTCCAGACCCGGTAGCGTTCTCGCTTCCCACGCCCGGGTTCCCGGGTTCGATTCCCGGCGGGGTCAGGGATTTTCTCTGCCTCGTGATGGCTGGGTGTTGTGTGATGTCCTTAGGTTAGTTAGGTTTAAGTAGTTCTAAGTTCTAGGGGACTGATGACCTTAGATGTTAAGTCCCATAGTGCTCAGAGCCAGATGAACCATTTTTTTTTTTTTGTTCCAGACATCACGCCAGCCTGCGTGAGCTTAAACGCGTGCCTTTCGGCTTCCTCTCCTAGTGGCTTGGCTGTCTAGCCAAGTCACAACATAAAGTAATACTACGATACTACAAATATCAGGGAACACCTTATCACACGTAAGACTGTCCTTAAGGCTTGTAAGCTCACATTTATTACAATAAATGACGTACCTGAAATGTTACCACTCTCATTATTACGTCAGATAGGTAATGCACGTAGTAAGTTCGTCGTATTCATGATTTCCTCTTCAAAGTAACATACCGAACTTATTATTTAACACAAAATGACATTAAAAATTTAATTTATTCACGAGCATCTAGTTGGCAATATGTATGAACTTCAAATGACACGACGAACCGTCTAGTTCTGCATGTGGATTCAAACCCAGGTCATGCAGACTGAGCAAACATTTCGTGACTGACGGAAACTAACAGTCATTCCTGATTAGGCATACAGACAGTGATATACCTCGATTTCCGACAGTATCAATAAGCAAACACCAACTTTAAATTACATAACGCTTACATTTTTAACGGACGCGAATTCCTACCCAGCACCTATTGTCCCTGTTAACGAACTACGAGGTTAGGTTAGGTTAGTGTTGTTTAACGTCCCGTCGACAACGAGGTCATTAGAGACGGAGCGCAAGCTCGGGTTAGGGAAGGATGGGGAAGGAAATCGGCCGTGCCCTTTCAAAGGAACCATCCCGGCATTTGCCTGAAACGATTTAGGGAAATCACGGAAAACCTAAATCAGGATGGCTGGAGACGGGATTGAACCGTCGTCCTCCCGAACTACGAGAGATGTTAAATATTGCTTCTTGACAAGTAACTCATTTGAAATGCCGTGAGGTAAAGCATTCTGTTGGACAGGGATTCGAACCCAGAACCTAATAAGATAGATATCGAAGCACAATCAACAGTGACATATCGGATTTTTTCGGCAGTAGCTAGGTGTTTTAACTGAAATGACGAGGCGAAACATTAATTTTTTCCTTCCCAGGACTCCAATCTGGCACCTATCGCTGTTTTATTCTAGAGAAAACGAACGTTAAATATAGGTTTGTTGCACCAGCAGCGACATGTGAGCATGTTTGAACTAGAAATAATATGACGAAGAGTTCAGTGCTGACTGGGAATAGAGCTCCACACATATCGTTGTTGACTACACACAAAGAGACGTCAGCTACCGAATTTTTCTCCACCAGCAGCTCGGAATAACATCCTTGAACTTACAGTGATGTCGCAGATAGTTCTGTGTCTCACCGGGAGTCAAAAACGTCAGTGGCTCATTTTTCTATCATAACGCCGTTGTACCATTCTGGCTGAGAATTCTGACACACAGGCTCCCTGTATCGATTTGCAGCATGTTCAGTAAATTCATTTACTTGGTTGACCGAATCACCATGAACTAGCTGCCTCGGCTACCCAGTACATGAATTCAATTTTATTTTGTAATCACCAAAATAAAATCACGTAACTGCCACCAACACAGAAGTGCCAACAGTGTAGGATGCAGAAATTTAAATAAGAAGTGTTCCTTTCCACTTGTTCTACTCTATTGCACTATCTGTTTGTTGAAAACGTCGTGCAGTTCAAAAGAAAAGGTATAACTGTTTGTCTCTCAAAAGTACTGACCTGGCGAAATGCATTACCTCACAGCGCAGTGGAATGCAGAAGTTCTGGAGCAATTATTGTGACTTCTGGAGCTGTTATAGCTACGTGTCAGCTAGTGGCGTAATGGTGAGTATCGCGCATGGTAGATAAGATGTCGCGAGTTCGAGTACATTCACTGCTATATTTTTCAAAACGCAGTTCTGCTGTCTGCTAAAATTATCAATCTACTGAAACTTGGTACATAATTTCCTTCACTTCTCAACCCAAAATAGTCGTATGTGGAAAAAGGGCTAACTTCTGTGACATTTTGTTGATTTCATGTTTAATAGACAGCCAGACAGTAGATCCATCTCGAAACTTTTGTATTATGTATGGGTAGAGCGCATCGTGCCAAAATACGTCGGAAAAGTATTTTCTTCATTAGCTGTCGTCTGGTAGTGGCATTTTATTCTTCTTCAAACCTTGTTTGACAGCTTTAACTTAGAACAAGTTTTCTACAAGCATGTAATCAACAAGTAGCATGTGCATTTTCAGACTGTTATTGATAACGTCAGAGAATTCGCATATTCGTTGATGATTAATTTCTCTCTCATGTTTACTATTGTTTTAACAACATTAAAGGAAACCATACGAAAATTGTGAACTGTATTATAAAAAATGACATAAAACTACCCACGATAACCTCACGACGAAAGTCTGTTTTAATAAAACTGAGTATCTGTACACAAGCGTGCCTCTATCGTCACGAATTGGTAAAATACTACTCACTTAGATTTTGATTGGGTCTGTGTTTAATCGGTATGCTGTGTCATACTCAAGAGGTTTGCAAATGTGGCATTTCATAAATAAAGTATGTATTCCTAGAAACCCAAAATTTGCTTGTCAGCAGCGGAAAGAGGCGTTACCTGTTGTGCAGCATTGTTTCACCATTGCACTATGAGCCGAAAGTATTTTCTTGCGATTTCCTTATCGATGTTTGATCTGACTGCTTGTAGCTCTTTCACAGAAGGTATAAAAACGCTACACCCAGTGCGACTGGAACTGCGAACCATATCAGACGCTTTTTACCACAGAGCTGGCGAAGAAGTATGTACCTGACCTTCCTCTTACAAGATCAATAGTGGCCAGAACTCGTAAACCGCTATTTGAAGGACGAGATTAGTTGCGATTTCCACGTGCAACGATTTTCCTGGGCTGAAAACCGTAAATTTACAATCTTTTGTTACACCTCAAGTGATAATAACTCAGATTATTCAATGGAAATGACAGGTCAAATCAAGTGAACTTTGAGGCGTAATTCCGTGCACACCAGGAAGTAACTCGTCGATCACAGAGTTGCCAAACATACATTGCCTTGTTGCCAAATCTCAGTTACAATACCAGCAGGAAGAAGACGAACCGATGTGATCTTACAGTGGGCTGGGAAGTAACCATAGCTGGTGTCTCCAAGTCGCGGCTGCTACGGCCTGGAATACGTAATGCGTCTGATTCGCATTTCTGTAACTAGGTTTAGGGACTCAAGCGTAGTTACTAATAATATTCAGAACTGACTGCAAACTAAGCATCATAAATCAGTAACTCTCATAGTTGTTTTTACGAGTATATTTCTCTCGTAAGTGTACTCAAAACTAAGGAACTCATTCATAGTGGTTTTTGTGCCTCGCCGATAGTCGAGCACAACAAACAAATAAAAATCAAAAATTAATGTGTGTGTGTGTGTGTGTGTGTGTGTGTGTGTGTGTGTGTGTGTGTCTGTGACAGAGAGAGGCAGAGGGAGAGAGAGAGGGAGCGAGAGAGAGAGGGAGAGAGATGAAAATCACGAAGAATGAGAGAGAGAGAGAGAGGGTAAAAAATTGTAAAGTAATTGAATCATGGTACGTAAAGAAATCCTTCATTAAAATGACACGTTCTACAACATTTTTCTTACCAGCTGCTAGGTGTTTGACTCTAAAATAAGGATACAAACTTTTGTGCCTGAGCGACAATCGATCTGCACACGTACCGTGCATCCACGAATATAGCTTAAGTATCAGTTGCTTACTCACCAATAGTAAGATGTGTGCGTGTTTGACCAGAAATAACGACACCTAATGCGATTGTTGGCAACACATGAACAAACATTAAAAATGCACGTTAATTTTCACTAACGGGCCGGTGTGCACGTGATAGGGCTTGAAATGAAATTATGAATATTTTGTACTGGATCAGCATTCGGACCCATGTACTTACCTTTGGAGGAAACCTAGAGAAGACTGCAGTCTTGAGAAAAGGAACGAAATGATTGAACTATACTGTTCCGAGAGATTCAAATCCTCGAAAGAGGAGATACGAATTCGAATCACAGTCCAGCACCAAATTTTTCATCATCTCTAGTTCAATCAAGTACAAGTAAAGTAAGAGCCCCGTTCCTTTAAATGGCTATCGGTTCATCAAATAAACTAAAATTTTCTAATGTAAGTAATTTTACTGGCGACTGTATTTCTGCTTACCATGACTTTCGCTATGTCATTTCCCAACGTAAACCGTCTCTGCCCAGTTTGTAATGAAGGAACGTGATGTTTAATGCTGATTCTGGATTATAACGTCTTTCCCTTGATGTTACCAGGGGTAAAGTATATCTGTTTGTGCCTCTTAAAAGTAGATGCCTGAATCCACGCATTGCACCTGTGATAGTTCGTTCCGCCAGACCGTTGTGCCCACATTTCCCAGCCCCAGGAGTGTGCTGTAACAGGTGATGTGCTTAGCTTACAAAATTAGTCACGGTGGAAAAAAACGCGAGACTATTAATTGATTAAGTAGAAGCAAGCTTCTGAAGCGGAGATTATGCTATTTTCATGTCAGCAGGATGTAAAGACTCTTCTAGGCATCATAGGCTCGATGTGAAGCCATTTTGAAATTTTCACAAATTCAGCAAATTTCTTAGTTTGAGAAAATCCACTGGGAAGTGTGAAGTTACCGGATAATTCGATTATTACCGTCATTATTACTATCAGTTTCTTCATACCGCTGCTGGAACACCGTACCTGAAGATCATTTGGTGCCTTTTTGTCACTATAGAAGTAGTTTCCCAAGAACAGGATCTTTCCCTGTCTACGGAATCCTTTTCATGTTAATATCAAATATCAGTAATAACTCGTAGATTACGTTAAACTAAAGTAATTGATGAAGACGTTACTTGATAACAAAAACGTGCTGCCTTCCTTCATTTACTTGAACCTAGAAATGGCTATCGAGTACTGCCAAACCAAAAAGCAAGAGATCTTACTGCCTTCCGATTATCGTCGCTGTCAGTTCTTTCATATTGCCTTGTTGCCAAATCTCAGTTACAATACCAGCAGGAAGAAGACGAACCGATGTGATATTACAGCGGGCTGGGAAGTAACCATAGCTGGTGTCTCCAAGTCGCGGTTACTACGGCCTGGAATACGTAATGCGTCTGATTCGCATTTCTGTAACTAGGTTTAGGGACTCAAGCGTAGTTACTAATAATACTCAGAACTGACTGCAAACTAAGCATCATATATCAGTTACTCTCGTAGTTGTTTTTATATTTCTCTCGTAAGTGTACTCAGAACTAAGAAACTCATTCACAGAAGTTTTCGTGCCTCGCCGGTAGTCGAGCACAAAAAAACAAATAAAACTAAAAAATGAATGTGTGTGTGTGTTGCCAAAAGGCAAGAGATCTTACTGCCTTCCGACATACGTCGCTATCAGTTCTTCCTTATGATTTGGTCGACATGACCTGTTTCAAGTTGTGTATGACAGACAATGTTTTAGAAAATCATTTGGTTTCCTTTGCAATAAACAGAAAGATTTTCGTTCTAAGCTATCCAAGTACAAAATTTTCGCAATATTAGTTGAAATTTAATATTCGCTTCTATAATGTAGGAAAGTATTTCACAGTTGCAAAACTCGCATCCGACTCATTGACCTTACACTTAGTCGCTGACCATAAACTCTAGCTCAGAGTGACATCAGATTAAGTAACCTAATGTAGCGAAGACTGTTTGTCAGTGCTCTTTCTCTCGGAAAATACGCAATTCACTCATTGGGCTCCATAAGTACACTGTAACAGTAATTTCTGTGTGTATGCAATGCATACGGATTAGAATTTAGTGGTGCTCTCTCTTCCACTTCTGTATACAATATGCCTGACCTAAACGGGCCCTTTATCATTACAGGCCCTGGGCAGTGCAAAATCATACTGACAACAGTAAGGTGCTTATACTGACAACCTGACTGTTAGTTTTATCTGATTTTGTAATCATTTAAATAAAACAACATGACCTTCCAATGGAAGACATTTCGTCCCCCTTATCCTTCTGTGAAATTTGTCAGTATGCTTTTTGCCTTCCAACTAGTGAAATGCGGTAGAGTACGGCCGGTAAATGATTCACAAACCACGATTTAGTGCCGTTAAGACGATTTATTTAAACGTCACAAGACTGCACATAGGTGCAATCGATTTCGAGGTGCAAAGTGTTACGTTTGTGACAGGTGGGCATAAGTGATTTCCAAAGACTTTTTATTGTACGAAATAATCTTTTGTCACAAAGTAACAAGGTAAGTGTTTTATTCATATATATTTTATAGGAAACTGTAATGGTGATGGAAGATTGCACACCTGAAAGTTTGACACAACTGGTAGGAGAAAACGCTGCACATTAACCAAACCCCGCGCCTCTTCTCCATATCCTCCTACGACACGAGCACGGGATTCTCCTCGCATACCGCTACAGAGCTGTTCCTAGCACAGCTGAGAATTGGCAACATCGTCACAAACATTAGACGGCACTGTGACAGGGCAATCACTTCCGCGTATGGTACTGAATTGACTCGCTAAATTCAGTTGATATTCCCTTTCCATTTGAATGACTCGTGCTATATAATCCTCATGTAAACTAAGACACTGTGACTGAAAATTCAGTTTTTTGCCTAAAGAAATGCTATTCTTCACATAAGTGACAACTTTTATTATCTTTCACGAAGCGTTGTGAGGCTGAGCGACAAATACCATGATGAGAGCGGCGTACAGGCAGCAGTGTGTCCGTAGCCCGGTAGTACCGCCCGTGTCTCGGGTCAGAACGGCTCAATCATTCTTCAGTTCTAACCGTGGTAGGGGCCAGCATGTGCGAGCTTTTTTTCTGATATATTTTGTGGAGCTGCGAATGTCCAGAAAAAATTCTGTATCGAAATCGGAAGAAAACCTTTGCACATCAAATCCTCTTGGTAGCTCGTCTCAGTAAGTTGTGTTTAATGGTCATAGATCTTGGCTTTCTGACTGCCAAGCTGCTTCGCAATACCAGCGTCTCTGAAGAAATTCGAATCGACCATCAGCGATACGAATTTCAATATCGTTCTTCACTTAAGACTCACATGCCAGGGCGATAAGTATGAAGGAAATGAGCCTCTTGATTACTTTAGGGTCTCTATGCTAAATTTCCACAGTAGCAAATTAGGAACTCCCTGCAAACATTTGCTAACAGCGGCTCTAGGAACTTACTTTTTCTCTGGGTAGCTTCAAATATGGGCAATTTTGTCGCCTTAAATCCAATTGAATATTTTAAATATCACTTGTGAACAGCGTTCACTTCTCCATTAATTGTGGTATAGACCTCAAAACAAGCAATTTGCCTGAGTAGCTATAGAGCAGGTTCTGATAGGTACTGACACAATCTTTTGCATCCATTTACCATAGAGAATCAAAGAAAGAAACCAAACACATTAGATTGCATTTACTCTCTGTGCCTTGACTAATACATATGAATCGATGACAATAATAAATTATTTGAGGAACCTCCCGTGAAAGGAAAATGAACAGAATGTGACGCTTTAATTGTAGTGCACTGGATCAGAAACAATGAAATTAATTCTGTGCCTCATTGATGTATTGCATTCTAGTGTAATAAAATAATCATCAAATAAAAACGGTTTTGTGCCTCCTTTGCTATCAAGAGTGAAACACAAATCGTGGACAGATTTTATGGGTCACGACTCAAAAACATTAAAGCATTTTACAGGGTCGAGAGTGCGGAGTGGAGCAGACGTTGTCGGCAGAAGGCGAGACAATGCAGTGCCTCAGCCCCCGCCAGTAGGCAGTAAACGGGTTCCAGAGAACTCAGACGCATGCGGCGTTCAGAGGAAGATGGTCGGCAAAGAAATCTTTCGCTAAAACATTGTTGGACCAAACTATTACTATCAGTGTGACAGAAAGCGAAATCTATTGTAGATTCGCTTGAATTACACTCATAGCTTCAGCACCGAGAGGAAAGGGGCGATAAAAATTTTGTCGACGCGTGCCTTTAGTTACCAGACGTCGTATTAGCTAGTCTTGCGTTTTACCTCAAGACTACGGTTGTAGTCAATAATAAAGTACGAAGACTAAAGTCAAGACTTCCTCTGGGAAGTGCCGCAGTCTACAATGTTACCAGATCGAGGATATTGCCGGACATAGGATTCTGAGAGGAGCACGACTGTATTGCCCACCTTACGTGAACGACTCGGTGGTCAATTTTTTGCTCTAAGACTGTATCTACAACACATATTGCACGCTGAAGACCCAGAAGAATTAAAAAACAAAAGTAGTTTATGAGAGAAACGTTAACTATGGAGTTCGTAGTACTCATAGTATTGTATGCGTGTGTGTAAATGCCTTCCAATGCCCACTCAAGGAAGACAAGGATACACAGCCTAGCTTCAATATTATAAATTCGCCTCAGTTTGCGGATGAACTCAGAGTTAGGTTGATAATCATTTTGAATATTTAGCAGTACTGTACCCATTGGTGTTAAACTCGCTTTCAACCAAAGATTCCCACAGCTACAGGAACACTAATTGTGATACCTCATAGACAGAATACTTACGCAGTGCTATCAGACGAAAAGATTAACCTGACACAAACCGTGGGAAGTTTGCTTTACAACCTTCGTACCTGGATAATGAGCTTTTTCCTATTTGAGATGTCTGTGAACGTTGCTGCTTGAGACGATTTAAGACGACACTAAATTCCTTCAGCTACGACAATGTTTAAAGAAATCGTCTTAACGGAACTAAATCGTGGTTTGTGAATCGTTTACCTGCCGTACTCTGCAGCATTTCGCTGGCTGGAAGGCAAAAAGCTTACTGACAAATTTCACAGAAGGAAAAGAGGGACGAAATGTCTCCCACTGGAAGGTCATGTTGTTTTATTTAAATGATTACAAAATCAGGTAAAACGAACAGTCAGGTTGTCAGTATAAGACGGTGTTTAGAAAGGATAGATTGCATGCAACCGGTGGTGGAGTGTTCGTCGCTGTTAGTAGTAGTTTATCCTGTAGTGAAGTAGAAGTGGATAGTCCCTGTGAATTATTATGGGTGGAGGTTACACTCAGCAACCGAGCTAGGTTAATAGTTGGCTCCTTTTACCGACCTCCAGACTCAGCAGCATTAGTGGCAGAACAACTGAGAGAAAATTTGGAATACATTTCACATAAATTTTCTCAGCATGTTATAGTCTTAGGTGGAGATTTCAATTTACCAGATATATACTGGGACACTCAGATGTTTAGGACGGGTGGTAGGGACAGAGCATTGAGTGACATTATACTGAGTGCACTATCCGAAAATTACTTCGAGCAATTAAACAGAGAACCGACTCGTGGAGATAACATCTTGGACCTACTGATAACAAACAGACCCGAACTTTTCGACTCTGTATGTGCAGAAGAGGGAATCAGTGATCATAAGCCCGTTGCAGCATCCCTGAATATGGAAGTTAATAGGAATATAGAAAAAGGGAGGAAGGCTTATCTGTTTAGCAAGAGTAATAGAAGGCAGATTTCAGACTACCTAACAGATCAAAACGAAAATTTCTGTTCCGACACTGACAATGTTGAGTGTTTATGGAAAAAGTTCAAGGCAATCGTAAAATGCGTTTTAGACAGGTACGTGCCGAGTAAAACTGTGAGGGACGGGAAAGACCCACCGTGGTACAACAACAAAGTTAGGAAACTACTGCGAAAGCATAGAGAGCTTCACTCCAAGTTTAAACGCAGCCAAAACCTCTCAGACAAACAGAAGCTAAACGATGTCAAAGTTAGCCTAAGGAGGGCTATGCGTGAAGCGTTCAGTGAACTCGAAAGTAAAATTCTATGTACCGACTTGACAGAAAATCCTAGGACGTTCTGGTCTTACGTTAAATCAGTAAGTGGCTCGCAACAGCATATCCAGACACTCCTGGATGATGATGGCATTGAAACAGAGGATGACACGCGTAAAGCTGAAATACTAAACACCTTTTTCCAAAGCTGTTTCACAGAGGAAGACCGCACTGCAGTTCCTTCTCTAAATCCTCGCACAAACGAAAGAATGGCTGACATCGAAATAAGTGTCCAAGGAATAGAAAAGCAACTGGAATCACTCAACAGAGGAAAGTCCACTGGACCTGACGGGATACCAGTTCGATTCTACACAGAGTACGCGAAAGAACTTGCCCCCCTTCTAACAGCCGTGTACCGCAAGTCTCTAGCGGAACGGAAGGTTCCAAATGATTGGAAAAGAGCACAGGTAGTTCCAGTCTTCAAGAAGGGTCGTCGAGCAGATGCGCAAAACTATAGACCTATATCTCTGACGTCGATCTGTTGTAGAATTTTAGAACATGTTTTTTGCTCGAGTATCATGTCGTTTTTGAAAACCCAGAATCTACTATGTAGGAATCAACATGGATTCCGGAAACAGCGATCGTGTGAAACTCAACTCGCTTTATTTGTTCATGAGACCCAGAAAATATTAGATACAGGCTCCCAGGTAGATGCTATTTTTCTGACTTCCGGAAGGCGTTCGATACAGTTCCGCACTGTCGCCTGATAAACAAAGTAAGAGCCTACGGAATATCAGACCAGCTGTGTGGCTGGATTGAAGAGTTTTTAGCAAACAGAACACAGCATGTTGTTATCAAGGGAGAGACGTATACAGACGTTAAAGTAACCTCTGGCGTACCACGGGGGAGTGCTATGGGACCATTGCTTTTCACAATATATATAAATGACCTAGTAGATAGTGTCGGAAGTTCCATGCGGCTTTTCGCGGATGATGCTGTAGTATACAGAGAAGTTGCAGCATTAGAAAATTGTAGCGAAATGCAGGAAGATCTGCAGCGGATAGGCACGTGGTGCAGGGAGTGGCAACTGACCCTTAACATAGACAAATGTAACGTATTGCGAATACATAGAAAGAAGGATCCTTTATTGTATGATTATATGATAGCGGAACAAACACTGGTAGCAGTTACTTCTGTAAAATATCTGGGTGTATGCGTGCGGAACGATTTGAAGTGGAATGATCATATAAAATTAATTGTTGGTAAGGCGGGTACCAGGTTGAGATTCATTGGGAGAATCCTTAGAAAATGTAGTCCATCAACAAAGGAGGTGGCTTACAAAACACTCGTTCGACCTATACTTGAGTATTGCTCATCAGTGTGGGATCCGTACCAGATCGGGTTGACGGAGGAGATAGAGAAGATCCAAAGAAGAGCGGCGCGTTTCGTCACAGGGTTATTTGGTATCCGTGATAGTGTTACGGAGATGTTTAACAAACTCAAGTGGCAGACTCTGCAAGAAAGGCGCTCTGCATCGCAGTGTAGCTTGATGTCCAGGTTTCGAGAGGGTGCGTTTCTGGATGAGGCATCGAATATACTGCTTCCCCCTACTTGAGTCCCTAAACCTAGTTACAGAAATGCGAATCAGACGCATTACGTATTCCAGGCCGTAGCAGCCGCGACTTGGAGACACCAGCTATGGTTACTTCCCAGCCCACTGTAAGATCACATCGGTTCGTCTTCTTCCTGCTGATATTGTAACTGAGATTTGGCAACAAGGCAATGTATGTTTGGCAACTCTGTGATCGGCGAGTTACTTCCTGGTGTGCACGGAATTACGCCTCAAAGTTCACTTGATTTGACCTGTCATTTCCATTGAATAATCTGAGTTATTATCGCTTGAGGTGTAACAAAAGATTGTAAATTTACGGTTTTCAGCCCAGGAAAGTCGTTGCACGTGGAAATCGCAACTAATCTCGTCCTTCAAATAGCGGTTTACGAGTTCTGTCCACTATTGATCTTGTAAGAGGAAGGTAAGGTACATACTTCTTCGCCAGCTCTGTGGTAAAAAGCGTCTGATATGGTTCGCAGTTCCAGTCGCACTGAGTGTAGCGTTTTTATCCCTTCTGTGAAAGAGCTACAAGCAGTCAGATCAAATATCGATAAGGAAATCGCAAGAAAATACTTTCGGCTCATAGTGCAATGGTGAAAAACTTACAATGCTGCACAACAGGTAACGCCTCTTTCCGCTGCTGACAAGCAAATTTTGGGTTTCTAGGAATACATACTTTATTTATGAAATGCCACATTTGCATACCTCTTGAGTATGACACAGCATACCGATTAAACACAGACCCAATCAAAATCTAAGTGAGTAGTATTTTACCAATTCGTGACGATAGAGGCACGCTTGTATACAGATACTCAGTTTTATTAAAACAGACTTTCGTCGTAAGGTTATCGTGGGTAGTTTTATGTCATTTTTTATAATACAGTTCACAATTTTCGTATGGTTACCTTTAATGTTGTTAAAACAATAGTAAACATGAGAGAGAAATTAATCATCAACGAATATGCGAATTCTCTGACGTTATCAATAACAGTCTGAAAATGCACATGCTATTTGTTGATTACATGCTTGTAGAAAACTTGTTCTAAGTTAAAGCTGTCAAACAAGGTTTGAAGAAGAATACAATGCCACTACCAGACGACAGCTAATGAAGAAAATACTTTTCCGACGTATTTTGGCACGATGCGCTCTACCCATACATAATACAAAAGTTTCGAGATGGATCTACTGTCTGGCTGTCTATTAAACATGAAATCAACAAAATGTCACAGAAGTTAGCCCTTTTTCCACATACGACTATTTTGGGTTGAGAAGTGAAGGAAATTGTTACAAGTTCCAGTAGTCAGCAGAACTGCGTTTTATAGAATATAGCAGTGAACGTACTCGAACTCGCGACATCTTATCTACCATGCGCGATACTCACCATTACGCCACTAGCTGACACGTAGCTAAAACAGCTCCAGAAGTCACAATAATTGCTCCAGAACTTCTGCATTCCACAGCGCTGCAGTCTGGAACCGCAAGACCGCTACGGTCGCAGGTTAGAATCCTGCCTCGGGCATGGATGTTTGTGATGTCCTTAGGTTAGTTCGGTTTAACTAGTTCTAAGTTCTAGGGGACTAATGACCTCAGCAGTTGAGTCCCATAGTGCTCAGAGCCATTTGAACCATCCACAGCGCTGTGAGATAATGCATATCACCAGGTCAATACTTATGAGAGACAAACAGTTATACCTTTTCTTTTGAACTGCACGACGTTTTCAACAAACAGATAGCGCAATAGAGTGTTGGTGGCAGTTACGTGATTTTATTTTGGTGATTACAAAATAAAGTTGAATTCATACACTGGGTAGCCGAGGCAGCTAGTTCATGGTGATTCGGTCAACCAAGTAAATGAATTTACTGAACATGCTGCAAATCGATACAGGTAGCCTGTGTGTTAGTATTCTCAGCCAGTGTGGTACAACGGCGTTATGACAGAAAAATGAGCCGCTGAGATGCGGATATGGTGTTCTGTTGGGCTGATGAGAGGTTTATAAATCTTTGGTCTGGGTTCGATTCCAACTTCGGTCAATGATTTTAGATAGGGAGAGACAGATTCCATTCTCTTCTGGCTACACCAAGTGAAGAAGATAGAATGGCATTGTGGTCTGAAATTCACATTAAAAATAATGTTCCTTCTCTACCAAGTAGACATTAGGTTGAGCCACAATAAAGTTTCGAGTGGCGACATGTAGAACTCTATCACCAGTAATCTTTCTTATACTAGTTATTTATTTCTAGTGACGAAACGAACGCTATGTAGGTTCACAGGACACTTATTCTATCTTTTATCTGACCTTCTGTATATCGATAAAATTGGTTCAGAACTGGGAATGCAACTCAGACCGCCCTTAACGCGGAATTTGTTTCCTTCGTGACAATACAGCTCGGCTACAATTTGTTGTTTGTTCAAAACTGCAGATTCCTCAACATCTCCACATATTGCGCGTGAATAGGTTCGAATCCTGGCCCCACACTAATGATTTGATTATGTATTATGAAGCTTTAGCATGAGAACCCCTATCTGCTGGTGGATAATAATTTCGATTTTTAATGTATTTTCATGCGTTGTCAACACTATCGATATTTGAAGTTTTTGACTCCCAGTGAGACACAGAACTATTTGCGACATCACTGTAAGTTCAAGGATGTTATTCCGAGCTGCTGGTGGAGAAAAATTCGGTAGCTGACGTCTCTTTGTGTGTAGTCAACAACGATATGTGTGGAGCTCTATTCCCAGTCAGCACTGAACTCTTCGTCATATTATTTCTCGTTCAAACATGCTCACATGTCGCTGCTGGTGCAACAAACCTATATTTAACGTTAGTTTTCTCTAGAATAAATTGGAGTCCTGGGAAGGAAAAAATTAATGTGTCGTCTCGTCATTTCAGTTAAAACACCTAGCTACTGCCGAGAAAATCCGATATGTCACTGTTGATTGTGCTTCGATATCTATCTTATTAGGTTCTGGGCTGGAATCCCTGTCCAACACAAAGCTTTACCTCATGGCATTTCAAATAAGTCACTTGTGAAGAAGCAATATTTAACATCTCTCGTAGTTTGTTAACAGGGACAATAGGCGCTGGGCAGGAATTCGCGTCCGTTAAAAGTGTTTGCGTTATGTAATTTAAAGTTGGTATTTGCTAATTGATACTGTCTAAAATCGAGGTATATCTGTGGTGTCACCGTCAGACACCACACTTGCTAGGTGGTAGCTTAAATCGGCCGCGGTCCATTTAGTACATGTCGGACCCGCGTGTCGCCACTGTGTGATCGCAGACCTAGCGCCACCACACGGCAGGTCTCGAGATACGATAGAGCACTCGCCCAGTTGTACGACGACATTGCTAGCGACAATACGGACAAAGCCTTCCTCTCATTTGCCGAGAGTCAGTTAGAATAGCCTTCTGCTAAGTCCATGGCTACGACCTAGCAAGGCGCCAATTGTAACAGTGCATGTATCTTACGAGTCTCATTTGTATAGTCAAGAGAGATGTATCACAAGGAGTAAATAAAGTTAAGTATATTCCAAAGCTACGTATTTTCTTGATAGCAGTCATAACGTATCTTGTTCCAGACTTGACGCCAGTCGGCGTGTGTGTACGCGTGCCTTTCTTTCGGCTACTTCAGTGTGGCGTAACAGTCTTGTTACGTCACAACAATATCACTGTCTGTATGCCTAATCAGGAATGACTGTTAGTTTCCGTCAGTCACGAAATCTTTGCTTAGTCTGCATGACCTGGGTTTGAATCCATATGCAGAACGAGACGGTTCGTCGTGTCATTTAAGTTCATACATATTGTCAACTAGATGCTCGTGAATAAATTAAATTTTTAATGTTATTTTGTGTTAAATAATAAGTACGATATGTTACTTTGAAGAGGAAATCATGGATATGACGAACTTACTACGTGCAGACGTAATAATGAGAGTGGTAACATTTCAGGTACGTCATTTATTGTAATAAATGTGAGCTTACAAGCCTTAAGGACAGTCTTACCTGTGATAAGGTGTTCCCTGATATTTGTAATATCGTAGTATTACTTTACATCTTGAGTTATTGCGATACAGAGCAGTGTTTTCTAGTGGTGACTTGTTGGAACCATTTTCAATAGTCAAACGACTGTACCAAGGAGCGATCAGAGGACCTGCTAGACAGCTGCATTATGTGGATTGCGTGCGAATCAGGCGAAATGAAATTCAGGTCGTTAGGATACTTTTGAGCATACTGTACATGCAAGACGGTGCTCCCGCTCACTTCAGTGGCACAGTGCGACGTCACCTGGACAGTGCCTTCCCTTCGAAATGGATGGGTCGTAGAGGCCCTGTAGCATGGTCAGCAAGATCGCCAGACCTGAATCCACTGGATTTCTTTTTGTGGGGACATCTGTAATCTGTGATTTATGAAGGAGATGTTGTTTATGTAAACACCCTTCAACGCAGAATACAACACGCCTGTGATATTACGGAAAGAGATACAGACATGTTGGATCGTGTTCAGCAATCTTTCCTGCGAAGAGTTCAGCTTTGCCACACACTTCGTGGCCGTCATTTCGAACAGTATTTATAAACCGCCAGTGCAGCTTATGGTCATGTGTTTCTATATTAGTTTCGATTTGTACAGCTGTACTGTATTCGTCTGTGTTAACTGCCACATACCTGTGTAGTTGTATTTTGTATTCTGCATCTATGTACTCGTTTCTTAAAACTAAGTCTGGGACACAAAAACAATTTTAAAACATGCAGCCCCTCCTCACGTTCATTTCCCTATGCCAACTAGCCACGATACATAACACCGGCCAGCGTAACCGGTACGAGATAGATGTGGGCCTTGTCATTGCTCGCAGTGTTCAATGCAGACCGACGTTTGACGCCGCATGCCTCGCCTTCTCGTGTGCATCTAGACTACCTACAACACTCGTATGTTGTGCCCTGTTGCCGATCTGTCCCCTTGGCCAATGTCGCCGCACCATAACACCCAAAAGTCCATATTTCCAGATTTTTGCCATTCAATTCCATTGTCATTTATTGACATAGGAACAAGCGGAAAACGAATTTATGTTTGTTGCTCAGTGTGTGATAATTTGCACGACACATTTTTCCTCACCTGATTCACCCTGTATATACAGGGTGGTTCATTGATCGTGACGGGGCCAAATATCTCACGAAATAAGCGTCAAACGAAAAAACTACAAAGAACGAAACTTGTCTAGCTTGAAGGGGGAAACCAGATGGCGCTATGTTTGGCCCGCTAGGTGGCGCTGCCATAGGTCAAATGGATATCAACTGCGTTTTTTAAAAATAGGAACCCCCATTTTTATTACGTATTCGTGTAGTACGTAAAGAAATACGAATGTTATAGTTATACCGCTTTTTTCGCTTTGTGATAGATGGCGCTGTAATAGTCACAAACGTATAAGTACGTGGTATCACGTAACATTCCGCCAGTGAGGCCGGTGTTTGCTTCGTGATACGTTATCCGTGTTAAAATGGCCCAGAGAAGTGGCTGATCTCAGTGTTTGGCTACGTCTTTCGTCATAGGGTGCCAGCTCACGCGTATAGTAAACACAGTTTTTAAACTGAAATAAAATATAAAAAAAACAGTACAAGGAGGTATTGAGGTGAAATATTGAAAAAAATATTGAGTCACTCATGTTGATTTATAATTTGAACAAGTAGTTTATTTCTATTTTACCACGAAAGCCTTCAGTATATTGACTAAACCCTCAAAATGCAGTCTGAGGGGCTTTTACGTTAGGTCGGCCGTTAATAACTGATGCTATGACACTTCACTATAAAATTCATAAGTCACGATCACGGCACTTGACAGTCTGTCTGCAGTCTGCTGTCCTAAACCACTCAACTTGATCGTTTTTGAACGTCTCTACATACATACTTGTCCCCGATCGTGGCTACCAACGCAATACTACCCCGAGATGTGCGACACGTCCGGTTCTTAGCATCGCTCAAACTCAGCTCCCATCGCCCTAAGTCTAGGAGATGTTAAGTCCCATAGTGCTTAGAGCCAATATGACTAGTAGTGGTACAGGATACCCTCTGCCACGCACCGTATGATGGCTTGCAAAGTATGAATATAGAGGTAGATGTAAATTTACCTTACCTGTTAAGATGTCAGCCCATTCATTTACAGGTACACAAAACTAGCAGGAGAATGTTGTCTCTTGGTTACGGAGAAAACGGAACTTCCGCTACTGATTGTCTCTCGGTGAAAACATTCGTAGGAGCCTCTAATTTTTTTCATTGCAGTCACTCCGTGAGACGTATGTGAGACATTGTAATGTTTGTTCACAATACTTAGAAAAAGCGTACAGAGCTTACCTTTCAACTCTCCTTCTACATCTGCATCTACATTTATACTCCGCAAGCCACCCAACGGTGTGTGGCGGAGGGCACTTTACGTGCCACTGTCATTACCTCCCTTTCCTGTTCCAGTCGCGTATGGTTCGCGGGAAGAACGACTGTCTGAAAGCCTCCGTGCGCGCTCTAATCTCTCTAATTTTACATTCGTGATCTCCTCGGGAGGTACAAGTAGGGGGAAACAATATATTCGATACCTCATCCAGAAACGCACCCTCTCGAAACCTGGCGAGCAACCTACACCGCGATGCAGAGCGCCTCTCTTGCAGAGTCTGCCACTTGAGTTTACTAAACATCTCCGTAACGCTATCACGGTTACCAAATAACCCTGTGACGAAACGCGCCGCTCTTCTTTGGATCTTCTCTACCTCCTCCGTCAAACCTATCTGGTACGGATCCCACACTGATGAGCAATACTCAAGTATAGGTCGAACGAGTGTTTTGTAAGCCACCTCCTTTGTTGATGGACTACATTTTCTAAGGACTCTCCCAATGAATCTCAACCTGGTACCCGCCTTACCAACAATTAATTGTATATGATCATTCCACTTCAAATCGTTCCGCACGCATACTCCCAGATATTTTACAGAAGTAACTGCTACCAGTGTTTGTTCCGCTATCATATAATCATACAATAAAGGATCCTTCTTTCTATGTATTCGCAATACATTACATTTGTCTATGTCGTGAGAGTATCGCTTACCTGCCGTATTCTCACGAATCCTCCCATCTTCGATATACAGCATTTGAATACACATGATTTCGACGAGGAAGAGGTGTCCGCCGCCAAGTCACAGACCCCTGCTAATACTCTCGAAAGTCCATCACTTTTCGACAGCATTGTTCTATTAGTCGTTGACTGGCTAGAGAACTATCACAACGAGAAAAATAGCACACTAACGTACAGGAGGAAATTCACAACCATATAGAGTATACGTGGACTGCACAACGATTTTCAGAAGCATAACACCCACAATTCGTTGATATCGTATGACTGTCTGCAAATATCCCCTGCATATCCCCCTGTATATCTCCTTTATCGTATTTCTATGATCACCACGTTAGAAATACGATGGTGTAATGGTGTCAGAGTATTCATTAGGAGTACAATCTCTCGCTTTCTCTCGCCTCGTTATTTTTACAACATCCAATAGAGGAAACGAACTATAAGGACTTCACTAAGGTCACACAGTAGAGAACTCAATAATACAGGGTGATTCAAAAAGAATACCACAACTTTAAAAATGTGTATTTAATGAAAGAAACATAATATAACCTTCTGTTATACATCATTACAAAGAGTATTTAAAAAGGTTTTTTTTCACTCAAAAACAAGTTCAGAGATGTTCAATATGGCCCCCTCCAGACACTCGAGCAATATCGACCCGATACTCCAACTCGTTCCACACTCTCTGTAGCATATCAGGCGCAACAGTTTGGATAGCTGCTGTTATTTCTCGTTTCAAATCATCAATGGTGGCTGGGAGAGGTGGCCGAAACACCATATCCTTAACATACCCCCATATGAAAAAATCGCAGGGGGTAAGATCAGGGCTTCTTGGAGAAATCGATTCTTTTAATCTTATAAGCTGCAGACAGTGCTTGAACCAATTTCAGACGATAAGGTTTCATAACTAACCTTTTTCGTAGGACTCTCCATACAGTTGATTGTGGAATTTGCAGCTCTCTGCTAGCTCTGCGAGTCGATTTTCCTGGGCTGCGAACAAATGCTTGCTGGATGCGTGCTACATTTTCATCACTCGTTCTCGGCCGTCCAGAACTTTTCCCTTTGCACAAACACCCATTCTCTGTAAACTGTTTATACCAACGTTTAATACACCACCTATCAGGAGGTTTAACACCATACTTCTTTCGAAATGCACGCTGAACAACTGTCTTCGATTCACTTCTGCCGTACTCAATAACACAAAAAGCTTTCTGTTGAGCGGTCGCCATCTTAGCATCAATTGACGCCGACGCCTAGTCATCAGCGCCTCAAGCGAACAAATGTACAACTAAATGAAACTTTATAGCTCCCTTAATTCGCCGACAGATAGTGGTTAGCTCTGCCTTTTGTCGTTGCAGAGTTTTAAATTCCTAAAGTTGTGGTATTCTTTTTGAATCACCCTGTATTTTACTGTGTCTGTCTGCTGATACAGCGAAAACCTATATTGTAGTCTTGTACTGAATTTTCATAACAAGTAACGATACTCGAGCGATATCAAAACGCGTGTATGGTCCGATTTCTTCTGTCTTCGAAAGTAACTCGTATGAAAGGATAGAATCTACATTCCACATAGAAATTCGAGTTTTGTAGACAACAGCCCCCATTTCGGAGTGCGTAAAATGATTTTTTTAAACTCGCGAGTCTATGTCGGCTTGAAATTTCTGTTAGAACTTTATGTCCAAGCCGCACCTGCTTGTCTCGCAGTGTCCGCACCCAGCTGCCGACCGAAAACTATGGCTTATCATCGCACGACCAGTGTGTACAAAGAATGTTCCGACCTGTCAATTCTTGCTGACAAGTCCCGGTGGCAGCCCTCGTGGCGCACTCTGGATGGCAGAATAGTGAATCAGCCATTGTGCTGGCAGAGCTGCGACAGAATCGGACGTGTGTGTTGTGTGAGAAGATTCAATATAGCGACTGTTAGCGTTGAACGATTATTCCCTTTCATGATCGGTTGAGGGCTGGGCGGCCACGGCGACAGTTTCTCCCGCCCCTGAATATTTGGTAGAGCCAGCGAGTGGATACCTGGAGATGGGCTCACAACTGACAGTATGGCCAGTGCAGTTCGTTGACGGCACTCATTCCATGATCATAAATCTGTGCGATCGGAAGGTTTTTTCGCCTAATATGTTTAGTGTAGGGTGGAAATGTTACGGTGTAGTAGGGTGCTTGTATTCTCAAATGTCGGTGCATGGAAGACCTTGGGTATATTTAGTGCTACGATCTGTTTGTGGCGGAAATTTAATTACTTGATTTGTGTGTGTTTCTCAAACACTCGAACTATGTTTTATCAACTTAAGGTGATGGTGAGTGTTTTAAGCTGTAAAATGTTAAACAAATTTGATAGAGTACTACAAATGGAATATTTCCCGCCACTTTTGATATCGCGATTGCGCCAGCTCTCCCTTAGTGCCCATCGTTAGCCAAAAGGAACACAGGAGTCTGAGGAGGAACGAAGACCTTCATCTACATGTTTGGGCACATTGGTTCATGCCTGTGTTCACACAAACTGGAACTAACCACTTGAGTGAGACGGATAGCTAATCTGAAAATTTCTGATCAAAGGAATGCTGCCACATGTGCTTTGTTTGAGGGCTGCGATAACAAATAGTGATCTCTTGGATGAGTAGGTACGTCACCTTCGTCTATGGATTTGACGTGCGGGTGTTACAACATCAGGAAGTAACTACTTGAGCATGGTAATAAATAATAAATGGTAATAAATAATACATACATCCTCACTGTGCAAGCCAATGCAGAGGGTACTTCTCATTGTATCACATATTAGCGAGTCTTCCGGTTCCATTCGCGTATGGAGTGCAATAACAACAATGACTCTAATCTTGTCTTTATGGTGCCTACTGGAGCCATATGTAGGGAGCTGTACAATATTGGGAGATTCTTCACTTACGGCGCTAGACAGAGTTATCACACGGTCCATTCTAATTTCGTTCATCAAACAACGTAAAAGACAATTCCATGCAATTTATTATGAAGAAATATGCTAACAGGCAGCAATAAAGTCCGACAAGTGGATAAACTACTAACTAATTAGCAATTAACATTTAGCCTTGCAACAATGTTGATATACATCGTTTCCTTGATAACCAAACAAGTAACAAATGTACGAGACGAAACTAGTCTCATCGGTACAACAGGGGTCCTTAGGTTTACTCCTGAAGGAGACCACAAAATACTAGCTCGATTTTCTATAACATAGATTAGAAGAATTACTTTACTTTGTACAATCCATTTCCATAGGAATGTCATAGGTCTTTACAGCTCTCTCTGAATATTTGTCACTTGATACAGACAAATTGCAAGTCTCTCACACAGTGCACATTTAACAATAACTTTCTCTCAGTGTCCTGCCTAATACACTGACCGCACGGCTGGCTTCCTAGAAGACGGTTCTGTCATCTTAGTCGATGATCGCGGACTGTTGCTGAGTGGTACTGCGCGCGGTCGTTAGGAGAAGACCGGCTGCGGCGGCGTAGCGAGAGATTTCTGGCCGTAGCGACGTTGGGTTGCTCATTCGCCGACAGCCTTGCGTTTGCGCCTCACTCTTAGTATAACAACACGATAAACATTCTGCATTTATTCACACTCAATTTTTTAACCATAAGACATAGGCAGAACATTCACAAGAACAGTAATATCACTCCTTAAGGAAATTATTTTACAATACATTGGGTTTCGTAACTACTGTTTGTACCATTTTTACGTTCAGTACAAATCTGTAACTTGACAAGGTTACAAGCCAATTCTGTATTTTACACCCTGTTTTTAACGTACTTCCACCTCACTACGTTAATTTAAATTACTAATGTCACTGAGGTGCTGCTTTGCCTGACCGTGAGTGGCGTTAGCAGCGCGTATCGATATATCTCCTCTTGTAGTATCTTTGCTTGACTGCTGTGACTTTCCGCTCGTTGTCTGTTGTAAGTTAGTTGGTCGAGTTCTGATAGGGAGTTCGGGTCTGCCAGTTAGTTGGAACGTGTCTGGAGTGCAGTCTGGACCTGCCAGTCGGGAGTTCAATGCGGCACTTGTGCAGTCGGGTTGGAGCAGCAGCCCGACCATTGCCGCCACGCATCACTTGAGACGGGCCACGCTCTTGGGGGATCGTCGGTCGGTCGTCCTACCGGACGATGTGCTTTGACTCTCCGATCGTTCATGAGTCGGCTGTGTATGTGCATCGACTCCCGACTTGTCTCCGTGTGTGCACAGTTACTGTTCAGGTCGTTGTGCAAGTGTTTGTCAGGTTGTGTGTGTAGTTGGCGTTATTTCCTTGGTAAGTTATTTTAAATGTTGTCGGCGTACTGCATCTGAGAGGTCTGTCGTTTCATCGGGCGACGTGTAACTGGTTCTCTGAGCGCTTCTGGCCCCCTACAGTTACCATCTTGCGGCACTAGGGTCGGTCCTTTCCTGGTGTAGGGATGTCGTTTAGCCAGTGGGCGTGTTTCCTCTTCATGGTAGGGTCCGAGCCAGTATTTCCGCCGTCGTATGACTGGAAGTGAGTCGGAGACGCATCAGCACTGCAGTCGCGACGGAGCAGCAGTCGCGGACGGTTCAGCAGGCAGTCGATCGGTTGGTGCGGACCAGGGAGGACATCTGCGTGCGGTGCAGTCGCCTGGGTCCGCTGCCGGGCCCGGCACAGTGTCGCAGGGTGTGTGGAGCTGTCCGATGGCTACGAGCTTCGTGGTTCACCGACCCAGGACGTCGAAGCTGCGTGTAGTTTTGACAGCTAATACGCATTTCATTGTAGATAATCACGTTCGTAACTGATTCGTGGCAAGCAAGTCGTGTGTCGGTCGGTCCGTGGCTGTCACCTGGTTGGGTTCCGACGGATCAAGTGTAGTTGGGCTCACCACCTGTGTCGCCTAAGTGAAAGAGGGCAGACCGACCTCCCTGGAGGCTTTCTGAGTGCCACCGGTGTTTAATTATCTGTTGACAGCTATTTTAAATTTTAGGCTTATGGTTATTTGTTTTGTTTTCTTAACATTTTGCAAAATTAATTTTTAAATTTATCTTTCAAACTTAAACACTGCGGCCTTCTGCCTTTAAAGATATATGGTAATATATTCTGAAGTTTTGAAATTTAATTGTGGCCCTCAGCCATTTGTTTTGCACCTTGCATATGTTGCCTTTTGGGTTTTAAATTATTTTATTGCTAACTTAATTGAATTTTTGATTTTTAAAATTTCTTGTTGGCCTTTTGCCTTTAAAGGTCTGTGGTAATATATTCTAAAATTTTGGAAATTAATTGTGGCCCTCAGCCATTTGTATTGCACTTTACGTATGGTTTTTTTTAATTAGTTTAATGCTATCTTAATTAGATTTTGTTAAGATTTCTTGTTGGAGGCCTTCAGCCGTGATAGAGTTGCTAAATTACAATAAATGACAATTAGAAGCAGAAACTGGCCTCAACCCTTGGCCCTTTCCACAAACCGAGCGAGGTGGCGCAGTGGTTAGCACACTGGACTCGCATTCGGGAGGACGACGGTTCAATCCCGTCTCCGGCCATCCTGATTTAGGTTTTCCGTGATTTCCCTAAATCGCTTCAGGCAAATGCCGGGATGGTTCCTTTGAAAGGGCACGGCCGATTTCCTTCCCCATCCTTCCCTCACCCGAGCTTGCGCTCCGTCTCTAATGACCTCGTTGTCGACGGGACGTTAAACACTAATCTCCTCCTCCTCCTTTCCACCTGTTCGGTCCAGCGGATTTAGCGTGCGTTTCACAAGCTTCAGCAGAAATGCTAATTTATGTTGTACACCATGAAAAGTAGGGTATCTTCTGAAAATTTCAAGATGATTCACGTATTAGACAAAATGTTACCATGGAAACCAGTTTGCGAATATGGAAAGTGAGGAAACTCAGCCTCGAATATTGACAGATGCTTTCCTGTACCTTAGGATAGCTTCTGTGAACTACGACTGCCCAGGTATATACCAGAATCCTTGGTCTTCTTCCCACCTTGCTTCATTCTGCAGTTGCAGCCTTTTTTTCGATTTCCTCGTCTCCTTGCTGTATCAGTCTGTCTCTTCATTGGAAGAATATGTTCCTCCACATGTCTTTATTCTTCAATCAGTTTATCAACATTTTCCCCAGAGATATTTTACATCTCCCAACAACATTTAACCTGCCATTAATTCCGTCAGTGAAAGAAATCACAGCATCATAAATCTCTGTTTACACTATTCTTTTCCAAGTAAGCGTAGTAGGATATATCTTCCACATTTTGGAAAGGGATGACGCGTTAGCAGTTTGAATGCGTCCACCTACACACCTTTCTATTTCCTTACTCATGCAGTCCATATTATAAATCACATTTACATTATTTGCTGTAGATTTTCTTTGACACACAGGTTTTCAATTTTTATCGTAAAATTAGGTGTGTGGTTGCGATTATTAGCATTCACAAGTAAAATATTATCTCTGTTTCTTTGAAAGCATGCAGTGCTTTGATTCTTCCAATTTCTATATCTAAACGAATAACCCCACAACTCGGACCAACCTGGCTACAGGAAGTAGTCTTTAACACTCAATATTAGAATGCGCTTCAAGCAACAGTCCTAAGGCCCTAAGGCGACAAACTGAAGGTCCTAACTATGCTTAACAAGTATGTGATCGCTAGTAAAGTGCCGTTTTGGGACACAGATGTATGCGAAATACATGTAAAAAATAAAACTGACAGTCCGAAAATTAATGGTTAGGAACCAACGGAGGAAGTAGCCATGCCATATTCAAATGTCGTACGTGCAGCAACATACGTATTCTTCTGTACAACTAGGTAACCGATGAACATTTTGTGTTGCAATCTTCGTTTATGTGAAGCTGATGAAACAAAGAATGTCTTGATATACATTTTGGAACTTGCATTTCTTGAGCTCACATAACTGTTTCTACCCTCTCAATATTGGTTCTCGAAACTTTATAAGTAGGCTTTCGTGGGACAGTTGGTGTATTTTTCCAAGCGTCCAGACGTACTCCTGTGAGTCATAGAACTTCTTACTGTTCGGACAGTCCTTCTTTGTACACGTTTAATATACTCTGTTCTATTTGGTATAGGACCCACGCAGCTGACTAATATTCTCAGATGAGATCACAACTGTTTGCAAGCATTTTCCTTTGTTGAATGATTACATTTTCTCAGTAGTCTACCAAAACACGAAAAACTGCCACCTGACCTATCTACTAATATGCTTACCTGATCATTTCATATCATATTCTCATAACCTGTAGCATCCAGGTATTTGATGGTTACAATGTGTTTATACTGTGTCTGTATCTTCACAATACAATGTTCTCCAGATACGTATGCATGTCTGAAGGGACAGCCACTTTCACCGATGATGACAGCCGTCATAAACATTACACAATATATTCGCTTCCTACGACTATGCATTGACGTCAATTGTGTGTGACACACAAAAATCTGTGCCAGACCGCGACTCGAACCTGGATTTCCCACTTCATGGGCGCGGTCGCGCTATTTTTTTTATATATGAGGAAATGAAAGGACAGGAGACAATCCTCGTCATAGGCAGGCATCCCTGGTGCCTTTACCCTTCCTAACGCCACACTGATCGTCATCCAAGAGATCGTCAATTTTATTTTCCATTCTTCTGTATATCATTCTTGTCAGCAATTTGGGTGCATGAGGCTCTAAACTGATTGTCCGATAATTCTTGCACTTATCGGCTCTTTTAAGTTTCGGAATTGCGTGGATGATGGTTTCCCGAAAGTCAGATGGTATATCGCCGGACTCATACATTCTACACACCAACGTGAATAACCGTTTTGTAGCCACTTCCCCCAGTCGTCTTAGAAATTCCAATGGAACTTTATCCCTTCTGCCTTATTTGATTTTAATTCTTCAAAAGCTTTTTTGAATTCTGATTCTAATTCCTGATCCGCTTTATCTTTCCTATCTACTCATACTCCTTCTTCTTTCATGTTATCAGATAAGTCCTTCCCTCATAATGGTCGTCAGTGCACTCTTCCCGTCTATCCGCACTCTCCTCTGCATTTAACAGTAGAATACGCTTTGGACTCTTAACGTTACCGCCTTTGCTTTGAATTTCATAGAAGGTTGTTTTGACTTCTACATATGTTGAGTCAATTCTTCTGACAATCATTTATTTTTCGATATCTTCACATTTTTCATGTAGCAATTTCGCCTTGACATCCCTGCACTTTGTATTCTTTTCATTCCTAAGTGACTTATATTTCTGTATTCGTTAATTTCCCTGAGCATTTTTGTACATTCTCCTTTCATCGATCAACTGAGGTATTTCTTCTGTTACCTATGGTTTCTTCGCATTTACTTTCCTTGTACCTAAGTTTTTCTCTTCAAATACTGTGACTGCCCTTTTTAGAGAATTAAATACATGCTGAGCTGTTCATTAAGGCTCTATAGTCTCATATAACTTCAAGCATATCTCTTCATTCCTCAGTACTTCCGTATCCCGCTTCTTTGCACACTGACTCTTCCTGACTAGTCTCTTAAACTTTAGCCTACTTCGTATCAATACTAAACTGTGATCTGATACCGACTGTGGTGTAATCTAACTGAAATCTCCCTGTACCCCCCTGGCCTTTTCCAAGTGTACCTTCTCCTCTTGTGATTCTTGAACAGAGTATTCGCTGTTACCATCTGCAGAACTCAATTAGTTCTCTCATCTATCATTCATACTACGAAGTCCATATTCTCCCGTAACTCCTTCTTCTCCTCATACACCTACAACCGCATTCCAATCCCCGATAACTATTAGATTTTCATCCCCCTTTACATACTGAATTACTCTTCCAGAGTCCTCATATACTTTTTGTATCTCTTCATCTTCTGCATGCGACGTCGGCATGTATACCCGAACTTCTACTGTTGGTGTTGGTTTGCTGTCGATTCTGATGAGAATAACCTTATCACTGATATGTTCACAGTAACTCACCCTCTGCACTTTCCTATTCATAATGAATCCTATTCCGGTCATACCATTTTCTGCTGCAGCTGATCTTACCTTATTCTCTTTTGACCTAAGATCCTAGTCTTCTTTACATTTCACTTCACTGACACGCACAGTATCTAGACTGAGCCATTGCCCTTTCCAGATTTTCTACCTTCCCTATAACGTTGAAACTTCTCACATTCAACGCCTCGCCTCATAGAAATTCCCTTTCGTTGGTTATTCAGACTTTTTCTCATGGTCACCTTACCTTGGCAGTCCCCTTCTGGAGATTTGAATCTTTTACCAATGGAGAGATCGTCATGATGATTTTTCAATTATAGGTCGCACGTCCTGTGGTTACGCGTTATGTGTCTTTAATGTAATAGTTTCCATTGCCTTCTGTATCTTCATGCTGTTGATCATTGTTGATTCTGCCCACCTCTAGCGCAACAGAGTGCCTGAATTTCTGCCCACTCCCTTGCACTCAGTGGAAAGGCCGTTTCTCAAATTGAGGATGAGTTCTCATGCTGTAAGTCTTCAACCGCCACTGCCGATAATTTTTATTCAAACTTTTAGCTGTGGCGGTATTCGAAACTGGGACCAAGGATGGTTTGATAACTAACCAAAGACGCTGCCCTTGGACCACAGTTGCGATCTATGGTTGAAATGTCTGATGAAATCACAACCTACGTTTTCTTCCTCAGACAGCTTCTGGTGATTAGAAAGATAAATCCTCTTCTGTATATTGAGGTATCTGTTGAACATCCAGGTCATGTCTGCAACCCTTTATCTTTTTGATTTGGGAGTTTTCCCTTCCCTCTTCTAAAATTGAGATGAACTGGTGAAGGCAAATGACAAGCTAAATTTTTCTCTGTCCTTGTACGTGTGGTACAGGTGGGTTTCGTTATGGTTAGCAGACACAAAAAAATGACGAAGACGATGTTAGTGAGCTCCTACTTTGTGAACGTATTGGAGGATTATGGGGAGTTGCAAGCCCGGGTTTACTTCTGAATCTTTGTAACAGAACAGGACTTGTCATTCAGGAATGTGGAGGAAGGATGGAATTTGTGTGATGGTATTTTGTTGGGACTAACAAAAAAATTCCCCTTCGCAGTATTGCCTACATTAACTCCACATCTCCATTGATGTCCAAAATGTTAACGAGAACAAATCTTGTAATGAAGGCTGGGAGATAGTTGTGTATAATCAGGCTACATGAATACTTTAATAAAGAAGAAATAATACATATTGTATTCCAATTCAGAAAGTCCCATGAAGATTGATTCATATAGCCACATTACCTTATTATTTTTTAAATGTAAGTAGATGCTCAAATTTATAACAGATGGTGCCACAGATAGTGAACCCACGAACAGATGGTGTTAGCTGTTCTTTTGACCGACCTGGTGGATCGTGTACAAATGTTAGCGGAAAGATTTGGAACTAGCTTTCGTGTATTTCAACAACAAACCTCCCCCCAGAGGGCTCGCCACTCTTTGGCGGGTCCATGCCTTCATCCCCCCCCTTCCCCCCCCCCCCACCCCACTTGGGGAACACGTCTGGGGTGTTGTTGGGAATGTTGCGCATTGTCCGTCACTGACATAACAGTCTCACCAATGTTTTTCGTTCCCTTTTCCTTTCTTGGTTTAGCTTCTCCTGTCCTTCCTCCACTTATGCATTTGAGGTTCCTCTTTTTCTTCTTCCTCCATGTGCTCTCCTGAAGGCCAGCCCACGCTTCTGACGCGTAATTCTCATCCACCACCCATTTTTGGTATTCCAACACCCAGACGGTTCTGCAGCGTTTCAGAATGATAACGAGCCGCAATATCGCTCCCACGTCTCCCGGGAATGTGTAACCTCCCCCTCACTTATCGACCTTAATGACAGTGAAAAATGAAACCGCGTGTACCTAATGGGAATTTTGGAAAAGCAATCGTCACCGAAGTTAACCTGTCGGTAAAGAGGGAGGAAAGGGTTACATCTAATGAAAGGAAAAATGCAAGTGAAACTGGTGGAAATTAATTTTGAAATAGGGATAAAGTTAATAAAGAAAGTAAATGTGCGGCCGTTACGTTAACAATCAACTAGCGGTAATTAGAAATTTGAGATTTGGGGGAAATTACGGTCGCCAGTCCTATGGACAATTACTATAATAACTGAAAAAGAAAGGTTATTACACATATAATTAGCACTAGAAGCGTGGCAACTGAAGGTTGACACGTGTAGTGTGAAATCTGAAAGTTTGTCAGAAGTAATAAATTTCGCTACACTTAATTTAGCAAAAGAATTAATGAAACCGGAAAATCGAAAGTTAATTTAGTGACTGAAGTTAATAGTGAGCTTTCTTTCTGAAGCACATCGAAATACAGTTAGTCTTGGACCACCTCAACAATCATTTCTAAAGCTACTTGAATCTACGCAATTTAGAAAGAAGAGATTTAACTTTGAACTTGAATTAAACGATTCTGAACAATTAACAATAGTAAAATTTAGTACATACCAAGCTGAGCTGCAGTCACAGGTAAGCTAAAATATGGTAACAAAACTAGCACTCTTAATTTGTGCTTGTGTAATCTAAGTATTGTAGCCAGCTATGAATACTTTAAGTGAGCTTTGAAATTAAAGCAGTGAAATGGAATTATGCTGGCGATTGAATTTCAACGACACTCGGGTTCATTTCGGAAAAGGAAGGGACCCTGCTTGGCAATGCAATTGGGACAATGAGCAACAAAGGTTCATGCTAAGTTGCTGTAATTTTACGAGGCAAATGGAACAATTTGAAAAGCTGAGGTCTGCCATACAGTTCTGAAACTTTACGTGCTTTTAGTCTTCCTTGTTGGTTGATTGAAGGTTTGAAGCCGTCGAGCGAGGAGGTGGCGACAGTCACTCATTGTCGGCCGTCGCTGTTGCAGAAGCTGGATGTTGGCGCGCCTTCTTCTCGACACGGACACCAGGCGAAACGGGCTCTTGGTGTGCGCCAGCTAATGCTTCCCGTCCGCGACACCATGTCAGAAACTATCATCGCGAGTCGAGCGCAATTACATGCTGCCAAACCCCGAAAGCTCGGCAACTCGCGGGAGCGTCACACAACACACCTGCTCCACTCGCTACTCCAGCCAGACTCCTACAGCTCTGCCCGCGCTCCACGCGGCAGAGTTAACACTACCAAAGATCCTACACACTTTAAGTCTTCACACGACCTATCGATGTAATCGTTCGATAGCAGTTTTCCCTAGGCAAGACCCAGCGTAAAAATACAAATAATATTTACGAAACAAACCAATTATACATCGACATAAATGCATAAATATATATATACAAATAGTAAAACAATTACAATATGTAAAGACACAGAAATGTCATATATTCAGGAAACAAAAATAAGAAAAACAAATTATAGTACAATAGATGGAAATAGGAGGATATGCATTTCTGGCGTTACACGTGCCCCACATTGTCTGAGGATGTTCGTGTAACGTAAACAGACTCAGAAAATGTCCAAATAAAAAAAGAAACAGCGGAAATGCATATGCTCAAAACATCAACAAAATTTAGCATTCGCCTAATTAACCATAAACCAATTTTTAGACGATAATAATTGAGTGGAGACACCCCTAATCTTATTCCAGTCATCTTGATCAAAATAAAACAGGTTGACAACATATTAAAATTCATAGAAAACATAGAAAATGGTTTAGCTATTCTAAAAATCTAAATTCCTAGCAGTATCAAGAAATGGAATACTATTTACAAAATTAATCAGATTACATGGTCATAGAAAACAGGTATATCAAAATACGCAAATTAATAATTAATTACATAGAATACGTGTTTTATATAAACTTTTCATAATTAATATTCTCGTCATGAGTGTGCACGTAACGCCAAACAAGAAAATTATATACAGCAGATCGACAAAAACATAAATATTGACAACAGAATTCTTTCATATCAGCTGTCCGGGAAGAAAAACAACTCCGCCTTCCGTACTCGCAAGTACAAAGAATGCCGACAGCGGCACAAGAGCCGACAGCGGTTCCGCCCCGCCAGTATTGTTGCGCCCGCCTGTGCGGCACGCTTGATCTCTCTCGCCCTTGTAACGGCATTTCCAGAACGTCCGTTTCACTGAATTCTTTCGGTAAAACTCACTCCCGAGTAATCTCAAGGAGTCCATAAACACTATCACAGTGGATAACTCAACACTGTCCATCATGACACGCATGTACTAGCCTGAAACTTAAAACAGCGTCTAAGTACATCGGCAATGACTAGTAAATCACATATTTATGGAATCTTACAGCTATTTACAAAATCATATTTACATTCCTTAATCTACTGTGACTCAGCTGAAAACTTAAACTAGCAGCTTGGATTTTTCAGTTGATTAGATCATGATTAAATTGATTAAAATTAAATTGATTAATCAAAATTAATTACTTATTAATTACAACTTCTTTAATGACCTTGGTCAGTCAAAAGCATGGCAATCTAGCAAATCGTTAAATCTTACACTCTATTTTACATACTGTACAAATTACCCATTCTTTGGTATTAATCAATCTTTTGTTGGTACAATTTCAGGTCTACAATGTTCCGTATACCTATTAGCTTTCCAGAGCTTGGATACCCTAAGCAATAAGCATTTGTGTGAGGTATACCAATGACTTTATATGGTCCATTATAAACAAACTTAAATTTAGATATTTCACTGTCTATCTCGCTCGATTTCTCATGATCTTTTACAAGTACTAAGTCTCCGATTGCAAACTTAGCAAAACGCGGTTTAGCGTCATGACGACGTATGCGAGCATCGGCTTTTAGCTTCATTACTTCTCGTAAACGATCTTTTTTCACACCAATACTAATGTCAACCCGTGGAGGGAATTTGATTATCTCCTCCAATTCACTTTCTGCACTTTTGTCAATGCCGAAATTCCTCATGTTACGGCAGTTCAAACTCATTCCTACGTCAATGTCATCCGGCCAGTTAACAATGTGTATAGGCTGGTATTGCCTATGCACACCGTCTCCTGCCTCGTCAAAACCAACTACCATTGTTTTATCTAGTGACATACATGTCAGTTTTGCTTTCGCAGTTAATCACTGCACGGTACTTTAATAGCCAATCTAACCCGATAATTACTTCCGTAGTTAAGTCTGGCACGACGACAAAGTCTTGTTCAAATCGTGCCCCACATATCTCGAAGTTGACAAAAATCTGTTTTGTGACCGGTTTACTGGCCTTCCCAGTAGCACCGATAATTTTCACTCCTGTTACTGGCATAACTACGATGCCAGGTCTGTCTTTCAGTAACTCAAATATTTTCCCAGAAACAGCACTCAATTCTGCACCGGTGTCAATCAACACGTTTAGTTGTAGGTCGTGCATATTAAGAGACACTACTATCTGTCTACACTTGTCCTCGACTGTTTTTTTATTTTCCCACAGTAAATCCTCGTCTATATCCAGGTCATTCCAGAAAAAACCATCCGGCTTTGATCCTAAATCCGGTTTATCTGGCGGCTTTTTCAGCCTCTGTTCACATACAGTTTTAATTTCAACACGTTTGTCCTGAGGCTTAGTCTGTAGCTTCGCCTCCAATACCGAAACCTTTTCCTGTAACTCGTCAACTAGTGAGTGTTGCATTGCTATCAATTCACTAATTGTCACCTTCGTTGATTCCTCTTTAGTCAGATTGACCTCATCTGCCAATCTACCTGGAGAAATGTGCCCAGTAGTATCTGCAATTACTTCCTCTAGATCTGCGCAACCCACACTGTTATCGTCTGACTGTATAATGTCAGCTCTAACCTCATACACGCCGTAATCTATGTGCTTTTCTACTAATCGTGTCCGGCTATCACTAAAATTTTCGTAATCTTTCTCCTTAATACTCTCGCAATGTTTAAACTGGATGTTCGCGTCGGATGGGTCGGCTACTTCTACCACTACAAATTTCGGTAAAGTCTGCCGGTTAGGGCCAGAACTTTCCGTTACTACTTCAACATTCAACTCCTGCGGGACGAAACACGACGCATCTTGCTCGTGCTCCCCATTAACATCAACTATTTCTAGTAAAGTCTGCCGGTTAGGGTCAGAACTTTCTATCACTTCACAACTACTATCTTCCTGTGGGACGAGACGCGGCAAATCCTGCCCGCGCTCCCTATAAACACTTCTCCCGTACAGGCCCCTATAATCTCTTAGTTCGTCGTATAAGCGACCGAACTGCCTTAACCAGACCTCATCCCTCTCTGCATCCCTTCGCTCAATGACGGACGTGTTATCCGACATCTGATCTTCTCTCAACAATTGCGAATCATTCTTAAACTCAATCTCCAGTTCCGCTGTGGGTATTACAGCTGCCACTTTATAATCGATTTCCGGAACATTACTTAAAGTGTTCTCACTGACAAATGTATTTTCTACTGCCGTGTATACAGCTGATCTACTACTTGTGGGCGCACTCCTTTCTCCTAACACTGGCACACTCTCCCGCCGTTGATTATTCCACACGGAATTTTCATAACGACGACACCTGGGTTTTCTCCTGTTATTGGGCCGCCAAAATTTCTCCACGCCCGGTCGGCCCCTCACCGGCGCGGCTAATGGTTTCCCTGTCTCGTCCCAGCAGATACGGTCCCCGGATGCTGCTGAGGCGGCTGATCATACCCTCTGGCGTTATTACTATTCTGTGAAGGCCGTATCACGTTAGTATGATACTGGTTTCCGTCATTCCTGTTGTTATTTGCATTGTACCGATTGTTATTACGATCCGAACCATTATTGTTATTGCTGCCATGGTTGCGGTATGCATTATTCCCATGGTTATCGTTGTTGTGGTTGCTGTGGTACCCGTTGTTGTTACCACGGCCTCTACCACTGTCGCGATTATTGCGCCAATTGTCCTCGTCCTCCACTCTTTCCAGGAAATCATTTATTGTTCTGTAATTGCTCCCTACGTAGCGTTTTGTATCATCTGGAAGCTTTTTGTAGAGTTCCCAGACTATTTCGGATTCCGTGCGGCGATCACGCAAGTATTCCAACTTGCGGATCCAGCCATCACAAAACTCCTTCATCGAACCGCGCGAATTCGCATCGAAAGGCCTCGATACGACAAATTCGCGCCAGACACTTTGCTGTTTTTGCTCTGACCAGTATTCAGCCAGAAACAAATTTTTAAATTCGTCAAAAGTCAGGTCCGTAATGTTGAGGTTTAAGCCCCAACGCTTGGCATCACCAGCCAACACATCAATAACCACATTAATTTTTCTCTCATTAGTCCATGATCTGGGTAAAACTCTTTCACAATTCTTAATGAAATCCGTCGCGTGTATACCGCCTTTTTTCAAGGGGTCGAACCGCTCCTCTTTCGTCAACAATTCCGAACTATGTGCATAGATTGGCACATAGCTCTGTTTTTCGTCAAGTTTCTTTTCTAATTCCGACACTCTCGTAACTACTTGGCAAGTGGTTGTCGCAAGCGTTTCTACTTCCCTTTTTTTTCTTCGCAGGTATTAGCCTGCTTCGTCACTTTGGTATCTACTTCGGATACTAAAGCCTTTAAGGTTTCCACCTTCTTTTGATCCTCTTTTTTCACTAATTGAATTTGTTCCGTCACCTTATTCTCGATGATCGGAGCAACTGATTCTCCTACACTTTTCTCGATTCTGCTAATTTCGGAATAAAAACGAGTATTTATGCTCGCAATTTCCGCCTGAACGCCTATCATTTCCTGTTTAAGATTACCGATTTCGCTATTAATCACAACAATATCTTCTTTGATTTTATCAACTTTTGTGTTAACAACTCCAACATTGTTGTTAACAACATTAATAGCTTTGTTGTGACTGTCTAGCTTTCGTTCAATTTTTTCAGACTGAGCTTCTTGCTTGGCCGATTGACTCTTGATTTCGTTAATCAAAACATTCAATAAATCAGTTAAATTCCCGGAAACTACCGGTTTTACTTCCGTAGCGGCTTCCTCTTTAATTGTCCCCCCGTAATCGTCATCAAGGGATTCGCATTTGGTTTTCACTTCCGACTCCGAAACATTTCCTAAAGTGTGGAATTCCATTTCTGCTCTTTGTTGCGTTTCGGCGGTCGCGTCTTTCATGCTAGCCGCCTGTCCCTGAACAATGGGTACCGCGGTGCGCGTTCCCCACTGTTCGACCGATTGTTCCTTATCCAAGCCTACCAAATTTTGGTAATTGTTGCCTTCACTCATTATAATAATTTTCAATATAAATGCCAAATCTCAAATCTAATTAGGATTCCTTACACTAATATTCTCGCTGACGTATCGACCATTTCGTAACCAGTACTTTGTTACGAGATTTGTACAATGCAAAATTCGTGTCCAGAACAACCTCAAATTTGAAGATTGTTCTGTCACCAGGTCGCCACGTGTAACCACCCCCTCACTTATCGACCTTAATGACAGTGAAAAACGAAACCGCGTGTACCTAATGGGAATTTTGGAAAAGCAATCGTCACCGAAGTTAACCTGTCGGTAAAGAGGGAGGAAAGGGTTACATCTAAATGAAAGGAAAAATGCAAGTGAAACTGGTGGAAATTAATTTTGAAATAGGGATAAAGTTAATAAAGAAAGTAAATGTGCGGCCGTTACGTTAACAATCAACTAGCGGTAATTAGAAATTTGAGATTTGGGGGAAATTACGGTCGCCAGTCCTATGGACAATTACTATAATAACTGAAAAAGAAAGGTTATTACACATATAATTAGCACTAGAAGCGTGGCAACTGAAGGTTGACACGTGCAGTGTGAAATCTGAAAGTTTGTCAGAAGTAATAAATTTCGCTACACTTAATTTAGCAAAAGAATTAATGAAACCGGAAAATCGAAAGTTAATTTAGTGACTGAAGTTAATAGTGAGCTTTCTTTCTGAAGCACATCGAAATACAGTTAGTCTTGGACTACCTCAACAATCATTTCTAAAGCTACTTGAATCTACGCAATTTAGAAAGAAGAGATTTAACTTTGAACTTGAATTAAACGATTCTGAACGATTAACAATAGTAAAATTTAGTACATACCAAGCTGAGCTGCAGTCACAGGTAAGCCAAAATATGGTAACAAAACTAGCACTCTTAATTTGTGCTTGTGTAATCTAAGTATTGTAGCCAGCTATGAATACTTTAAGTGAGCTTTGAAATTAAAGCAGTGAAATGGAATTATGCTGGCGTTTGAATTTCAACGACACTCGGGTTCATTTCGGAAAAGGAAGGGACCCTGCTTGGCAATGCAATTGGGACAATGAGCAACAAAGGTTCATGCTAAGTTGCTGTAATTTTACGAGGCAAATGGAACAATTTGAAAAGCTGAGGTCTGCCATACAGTTCTGAAACTTTACGTGCTTTTAGTCTTCCTTGTTGGTTGATTGAAGGTTTGAAGCCGTCGAGCGAGGAGGTGGCGACAGTCACTCATTGTCGGCCGTCGCTGTTGCAGAAGCTGGATGTTGGCGCGCCTTCTTCTTGACACGGTCACCAGGCGAAACGGGCTCTTGGTGTGCGCCAGCTAATGCTTCCCGTCCGCGACACCATGTCAGAAACTATCATCGCGAGTCGAGCGCAATTACATGCTGCCAAACCCCGAAAGCGCGGCAACTCGCGGGAGCGTCACACAACACACCTGCTCCACTCGCTACTCCAGCCAGACTCCTACAGCTCTGCCCGCGCTCCACGCGGCAGAGTTAACACTACCAAAGATCCTACACACTTTGAGTCTTCACACGACCTATCGATGTAATCGTTCGATAGCAGTTTTCCCTAGGCAAGACCCAGCGTAAAAATACAAATAATATTTACGAAACAAACCAATTATACATCGACATAAATGCATAAATATATATATACAAATAGTAAAACAATTACAATATGTAAAGACACAGAAATGTCATATATTCAGGAAACAAAAATAAGGAAAACAAATTATAGTACAATAGATGGAAATAGGAGGATATGCATTTCCGGCGTTACAAATGGTTCCGGGAGCATGCAGGGGAGGTCCAAAGACTGAGAAGGCCACCCTGTAGCCCAGATTTGAACCTTATCGAGCATATCTGGGAAATCATGGAACGCAGGCTCTGTGCCACAGATCCTGAACCCACGAACAGACCAGAATTGGTTGGCGATCTGCAAACGATTTAGCGTCAGCTGTTTCCAAAGGAGTACCAGGGACTTGTAGACTCACTTCCACGACGTCTCACTGTAGTCGACAGGCCCAGAAGACGCCCCACGCCATAGTAGGTGCCTGTCCCATGACATCTGCTAAGTCAGTGTATTTTAAAGAAATTTTTACAGCCAACGCCGCGTTGAAGACTGTTATTTATTGACCGGTCTCGACAGGTATTACTGTCATCTTCAGATCTTTAAAAGCTTGTTTGGTTGTATGTCGTGTTACCCATGGCGTGGGTAATGAAAGCACAGTAGAAAATGGCGAGCAACTAAAAATGTTTTTAATGATCTGAAGATAAGTCTTACCTGCCAAAAACTGTCAATAAACAACAGTTTTGAATGCGATATTGACTATAAAAATGTTTTGTTGGTTACTATGTTTCCTCCATAAATAACAAACTTTTTCTACTAAATATGAATTTGTATATAAAAGTTGGATAGATAGAGTAATACGTGATTTAAAATGAAAATTGTGGCGTGCGTTCAGGTGATTTAATCAGTGCCATCTCATCACTACGAAAAATAAATATTTTGCAGCCTCTAACGTGGCAGCTGGAAGCGCAGAGCTGCACACCGATACGAAGGTATCTCGGCAATCGCTTTATGTACGAGCTCAATTACGTCTCGTCGGTCTGCTGCCGGGAGCTACGCTCTATCTTCATTTCTTACTCGCCTTTTATCGCGCCGCTAATCGACACAGCCGGATATTCTTGCGCTTACCCCGGCCACTGAAAATGGAGGCATATTTCAAAGCGGGGGCGGAAACCACACCCGGCCGGCCGCGGGGTCCGGGGCCGCGGATATTACGTCATTTATCAAAAAGCACGACTCGCAAATTGGCGCCGCACCAGAGATTACGCTCCTCCGCGGGATTGCGGGCAATTCGACGCCAGCTCCTCGCCAGACATTTCGCTATTCTCGTTTCCGTTATACCTCAATTTACGAAAAGCAAATTAACGGACGCAGGTGAGCGAGGAAACGAGTATTTCCAAGTTTCCGGAGAAAGCAAAAAATGTGAAGTGCCCTTGACTGTTGCTCGTACACAAGACGTGCTAAATTACTGAGCGCTGAAATGAGACATTTAAGTTTTCTTTCCATATCGAAATCCATACATATTATAAAAGTGGATGAACGTATAAAGGGTGAAGCACCTAAAACTTGCAACGCAAATTTTGCGGAAATGTTAAGCACTATTGAAGTGCGGTTTTCACAGAAGGGATTGCTAGTCAGGATTTGGTAGTGTTAGTCAGTAAACTCCTTCCAAACAGGCCTTGGAAGGCTCAATGGTCCGACCGGCCGCCGTGTCATCCTCACCCACAGGCGTCACTGGATGCGGATATGGAGGGGCATGTAGTCAGCACAAAAAATGTGTGTGAAATCTTAAGGGTCTTAACTGCTAAGGTCATCAGTCCCTAAGCTGACTCACTACTTAACCTAAATTATCCTATGGACATACACACACACTCATGCCCGAGGGAGGACTCGAACCTCCGCCGGGACCAGCCGCACAGTCCACGACTGCAGCGCCTGAGACCGGTCGGTAGTCAGCACACCGTTCTTCCGGCCGTACGTCAGTTTACGAGACCGGAGCCGCGAGTACTCTACCAGTTTGCCCCACAAGGGCTGAGTACATCCCGCTTGCCAATAGAGCTCGGCAGACCGGATGGTCACCCATCCAAGTACTAGCACACCCCGACAGCGCTTAACTTCGGCGATCTAACGGGAACCGGTGTTACCACTGCGGCAACGCCATTGGCGTTAGTCAGTAACTAGATTGCAATAATACTTACAAAGAGTATTTTTTGTGCAAACATACACTTTTTAAAAGGAACAATGCGTATTGACATTTAAAAACTAAAAGTACGGTAAATTACATTGTAGAGTGTTTGTTGCTGGAGTCGTTTACGAGATACCGTATTTTGAAAAGTTCCCACATCGACACTTGTACAATACCTCTGGTAGCGTACACTAAAGTACAACGCAAGTGCATGCACTAGTTGTGAGGATTCTGACCAGTAACGAGAAAACTGATCATCACAGAATGACCAGACAGCGGCAGTACACGCCTTCAGTCTGTTATGGAACGACTGCTGCACACGTGCTAGCATTTCAGCGAAGACGTCCGAGCAGGCTGTAATAACACGTCGTTGCATATCATTGGGTGTACTTGGTATATCCTTACAAACGACGTCTTTCAGCTTTCCGCACAGAAAAAAAGTCTGCAGGAGTCAAATCCTGGGAACGGGACGGCCAAGGCACGGGTCCTCTGCGTCCAATCCAACGATTAGAAAACAATTCGAGAAAATGTGCTGCAGTACTTCGTGTATTATGGGCTGGACAGCCATCATGCTCGTACCACAGTTACTCCTAGTTTGCAGAGGAACGTCTTCTAGCGAGCGTTGAAGATGGTGTATTAAGAGGCTGCGACGCTTGTGCGCGTTCAGTTTCCGTCTGTGAAAAACGGACATGCGAGCTAATGACTCACTATCTCATAACATACGTTTACACTCCATGGACGATGACGTTCCACCTGACGAAGTCAACGGGGATTGTCAGCAGACCGCCGCGCGGTGTGAGGCGCAATGTCACGGATTCCGCGACCCCTCCCGCTGGAGGTTCGAGTCCTCCCTCGGGAATGGGTGTGTGTGTTGTTTTTGGCGTAATTTAGTTTAAGTAGTGTGTAAATCTAGGGACCGATGACCTAAGCAGTTTGGTCCCTTAGGAATTTACACACATTTGAACCTTTGATTTTTTGTCGGCAGACCTATAGTGCATATTTTGGCGGTTTAATGTTCATGATTAGTACGAGGTTTAACTCGATTACTTCTTTGCTACAGTCTCTATTCGCAACAAATTTCGCAGACAGTATCTGCATACGCCGCTGAATGTGCAGGGTGACGACTATTGAACTATATGAAAAGAAACATAAATTAGTTACAAATTACGACGTGCAGACACTTTATCCAACATTAAAACGTCGCTAAAATATCCGGGTTTAGGTTATGACATGTTCGATATGCCTGCCATCATTGGCGATTATGTGGCGCAGACAAACAGCGAAATTCTGAATGATCCTCTAGAGAGTCGAAACGTCGAAGCCGTCAATGACCTCTGAATGGCTGTTTGCAGTTCAGCAATGGTTTAGGGGTTATTGCTGTACACCTTGTCTTTGATATAGCGCCACTAAAAGGAGTCGCACATGTTCAGATCCGGAGAATATGGCCGCCAATCGAGCCCCATGCCTGTGGCCTCTGGGTACCCCAGAGCCAGAATGTGGTCCCCGAAGTGCTCCTCCAGGACGTGAAACACTCTTCTGCTTCGATGGGGTCGAGCTCCGTCTTGCATGAACCACATCTGGTCAAAATTTGAGTCATTTTGAGTAACGGGGATGAAATCATCTTCCAAAACCTTCACGTATCATTCGGTTGTCACCGCGCCATCAAGAAATATCGCACCGATTATTCCGTGACTGGAATTGCACACGACACAGTCACCCGTTGAGGGTGAAGAGACTTCTCGGTTGCGAAATGCGGATTTTCATCCCCCAAATGCCTCAGTTTTGCTTATTGTCGAACCCATCCAAATGAAAGTGGTGTTCGTCGCTAAACCAAACCATAGGTGCATACTAATTCCCATCCTGCCCCACGGCCAACTATACAGTTGGAACGCCATAACACAAACCGTTCAGAAGTTATGACGACTTTATTTCTTATAGTTCAATAATCGTTACCCTGTACCTACAAAATTATATCGTGTTACAATATATTTCAGGGCGTATAACGTCATAAACACTCAGATGCGTGAAAAATATCCGCATCGTGCATGAACTTGAAATTTATGTAAGATCCTAGCAGAGGGGTCGAACCGTGGACTATTTTAGGAGGAAATATGACGCGGCCTAACAACCCAGAAGATTTAGTTACGTTTTAATATTTAGTCTTTGATACTGACTCTCTTCACAAGGTATTTCCCAGACAGTATCCAAATATACCACTGATTCTACCTGCAAAATTATAGCTTTGTGCGACACATTGTTCAGAACATATGACGTCGTAAAAATTGAACTGCGTGAAAATGAAGCTGCAGGGCGTAATTCGCTGCAAATATAGGTGAAATACGTGTACAAATATGTGTATATGTGTGAAGTTGTGTGTACTCCGATAACTTTGCGGGTTAGGAACTGTTCCTTAACCACTGGACTAATTTAAAAAAAAAAAAAAAAAAAAAAAAAAAAAAAAAAAAAAAAAAAGCTTGGTACACGTATTACTTACTATCTGGAAAGAAGTACTGGGAGGTAAGAACCGCTAGCCTGCTACTGGGGTGGGGGTGATAACATGCAGAGAGAAGGTGGGGAGGAGGAAATGGACAGAGCGCGGGACAAGGAGAGGATAGACACAGATACGGAGAGGTGTATAGAGAGACGCTGAGGAGAAAACGGATCAACAATGGAAAGAGTATGACGAATGGAGAGGGGGGGGGGGAGGAGAAGATGAACAGAAAGAGTGAGGAGGACGAGATGGACAGAGAGAGAAAGGAGGATGAGATTGCCTTGGAGACGTCAGGAGATGAACGTGTAGGGGGAAGAGGAGAGGGAGCGGAAAGTAATGACTAGCTGGGAGAGGGGGAAGAGCAAATTGACAGAGAGATATTACGCAGAAGGACAGGAGGAGATGGACAGAGAGTGTGGGGGGAGGTGGGCAGAGGTGGAAGGAGGAAATGCACTGACAGGATGGTAATACGTACTCGAGCAGCGCCAGGCACTCACCTAGTATACTATAAAGTTGCAGTGTCGATCCTCATATCCAGGCTTCCTCCACAAGTATGGTGTCGATAGGGGCAGTACTCTGTAGAAAGTATGTCCGTAAGAACGTCCAAATATTTAAGAGGACTGGGCAATTTGGGGTACGGAACCTGGGGTCGGAGAAGCCAGCTTAAGGAGATGATAGGAATAAAATCACATTACTGTGTACTTTATTATTTACATTAATTATCGGTAATGAAAATACTATCATTGACACAATGAACGTACTATTTGTACTGTGTCTTACAAAATGTTCTGAAACTGACGCCCATCAACTCAATGCAAGCACATCAGCGAACAAGATTCTGACGCACCCTGACAAATATCCCTGGTGTGTTTCGAATCAAATCACAGGCAGCTACAATTCTGGCAACTAATTCCATCTCCGTATCCATTGGTGATGTTTATGTCTCTCGATCGACGAATGCGGGAGACTGATTCATTGGAAAGACGAAGCAAGGGACCCGGCAACATGAGGACCACTCGCACATCCTATTTTGATGAGGAGGTGCTGGAACATGCTGCAACGGACCACACTACAAGTACTCGTCGTTTCGCATGTTAAATGGGCGTTAGCATGTGGTAAGTGCTCCCCCCACACTCTTTGTCCATCTCCTCCCGCCATTCTGCGTGAAATCTCTCTGTCAATTTGCTCTTCCCCCTCTCCCTGCCCATCATTACAAGTGACTTTAGATGTTCTTATAGGAAATAATTAAGGGGATTCAAGTCAGGTGACCTCACAGACTATGGAATAGGACCTCCCCTACGAATCCAGCGACCAGGAAATACAGCATTGAGATGGTTGCGGACATCCACACTGAAGTGAAGTGCTGCACTGACAAGTTGTTTCACATCGTCTCACGAACAGCCAAGGGTACGTTATCCAACAACTCAGGTAGAACTCTTTGTACTAAACTCAAGTACAGGTTGCCTTAGACAGTCAGTTAGAAGATAGGGCCCAATAAGACTTTCGCCTACAATGCTGGCCCAGATATTCACAGCAAAACGTACGTGGTGCGTGTCTGCTACAGCGTGAGGTTTTCCTCGTTCCACACACGGCTATTCATGCTGTTCGAAATACCACCAAGATCAAATGAGGCCTCGTCAGTAAACAGCACGTTTTGAAGGAAATCTGGTATCAGTCCATTGTTGGAACAACCACTGACACAACGCGACCCTTGGTAAAAAGTCAGTCACAAACATTGTGAGCCGTGTTAAAAACTGCTGTTTTGAAGAGCGCGCCGCAGTGCGTTGTGTGAAGCAGTTGCCCTCCGTTTCTGGCGGTGGCGCCGCTGTAGCAATCGCAGCTGTGGTGTCTCCCTCTGGTGGAAAAGGAGAAAGGTTGCCTGTTCACGTGCATTTAAAGGGCGCTATCTGCTCGGCAGTTGGTCAGTTGGGGCCAGTCTGTCAGTCTCGGCGAGTCTAGTCAGTTCGTCAGCCGGGTCAGTGTGGGCCAGTCAGTGTCTGTCTGTCGTCCGGAGTGCTAGTATGTGTTAGGCCGCCAGTCTGCTCGAGTTTGTTCAGGCAATGGTCACTGGAGGTTGGATCGATCGGTTGGTCGGCCGCGCACTGGGACACAAGATGACTTGTCCGTCGTGAGCGTCGGGGCATGTGAGGTCGCCACGTGAGTCCAGTGGGCCGCGCCGTATACAGAGGGGTAGTGGCTTCGCGGCCGACACGAGAGTAACAGGAGTCAACCCAGGACATCGGGCTGGCCGGTGCGAGCTGCGACGCCGTGAGACGGAAGATCGGCGCGCCTTCCTGCGTCCGTTGAAGCGGCTGGCAGCGGACGGTTCGGGAAAGCGTTTTAGGGGTGCTGCGCCAGGTCTTCGCCAGATATCGTAGTTTATTAGAAGTTAAGTGATTCGTGATATGTTGTTTCATTAACTTGTTAAATTCTACTTGTTTTCTTGGTCAGTCTCTCGTACCCAGATTGTTCGTCTGTCTCCAGTCCGCATTGGCTAGGCAGTTAGTGTCTGTCTGTCTGTCGGTCTGCCGTACGTTAATAGTTGTTTGTCGGATTCGGTGTTAACGAATTTATTGCTTAAGGTGTAAAGGCCGAATTCCTGAAATATGTTTTTATCTTGCCTATCATCTTGCGAGGTGGTATATGTGTAATGTAGAGCATGTTGGTAAATTTTATGTAAAACTGCATTTCATGGATTTTATTTAAATGGCCATTTAGTATATAAAGTTGGCCCCGTCCACCGTAAGAGTTCTTTTAAAAACAAATTGCACTTTCGGTGGCAAATAATTTTTAATGCGAGTGTTTTGTACCATTTCCATCCCTCTTACCGGGTGTATAGTATGTGTTTGTGTGAGTTGTTAAAATTTTTAGTTTAAAGTAATCTGGTGTGTTGCAGATTTGCACCAGTGTAGTCTTTCAGAGGTTGTTGTGAGCGGTTGTGACTACGGCCATGTTAAAAGGGAGCAACAAGGTTCTCGGCCCGAGAGCTCATACTATATAAAAAATTGTTATATGCCTCTGAATAAATTGTAACTTGATATTTACAGGGTACTTTCTGATTCTAATTTTAAATCTGTTTTAAAAAAAAGGGCTTTTAGGAATAAAATTTCCATTTATTGAAATTAAAAAAAAAGGTTTTTAATTTGTTCATCAGTTACACATTGGCAACTACTTCCACGCTCACATAGTGTGATTAAATGTGTTAATGTTCTTGGTGAATCGCTAGTAAATAAAGTAAATTCTTAAGAAAAGGTTTTGAAAGTAAATTCACGGTTCACATTGCATGGACTAGTTGTGGGTGATATGGTTCTAACCGTTATTCGTAGAGCACTTACCACATGCTAACGCCCATTTCACATGCAAAACGACGAGTACTTGTAGTGGGGTCCGCTGCAGCATGTTCCAGCACCTCCTCAACAAAATAGGGTGTGCGAGTGGTTCTCATGTTGCCAGGTCCCTCGCTTCGTCGTTCCAGTGAACCAGTCTCTGACATTCGTCGATCGAAAGAAATAAACATTCGTCGTGACGGATGATGCCTGTTAGGAAATCGTTCCCTGTACAGTCTTTCAGCAGGGAGAGCATTGCAACGTACTTACGCATACACAAGGTGCATGTCAGTGAGTTCTGTGAAAGTGTACCGGTACTGCTCCATGGTGTTGTTCTGTACGTCTCAGAATAGCGCTTAGTAATGAATGGGTCTGTCGTCGATTCGTAGCACGTTCTATCATGGGTCAACGTAAACATGATACGACAGAGTAAACAAAGCAGAGTAAAAAACAAACCTACATCATGACTGCCTCGTAATCAGGCTCATCCTCCTTGTTTCCTTGCAGGAAATAAAGAATGTACATGTAAATAAACAACACCCTTCGTGTAAGCTTGTACACATGATAGTTGTAAATAAGCTGGAAAACTGTAATGCTAGACAAAGCGGTAGTCAAGTTTACTTCCCTGCCTCCTTAAGCTGGCTTCTCCGACCACAGGTTCCCTACCTCAAATTGTTCAGTGGAGCATTCTGTATATCTTGTTACGTTTTTGGACGCTCTTTGGGCAACACCATGTATACCCTTGGGCGAGTTCTTCAGGTGGACAATAGGTGCTGGTAACCTTGGTTAGTTAGTCCAGCCAAAGAAATCTTATACCTTTTCTGCTGGTGCCAATCACTGTAACTTTTGGCTTCAGTCTTCTGACTGATTTAATGCCCCCTTTACCGGAAGTGTCCCTGATGCTGACAGGACGTAAAGGTTACTCATGGACCAGGGTTCCTAACTTTTCCTCTAACGGAACACTTTGACAATCCTGGTTTTTAATGCACAACCTTGTTTATTGTTTGATAATTAATGAATTTTAAAAGAAAATGAAAAAAACTTGTTTTATTCAGCGATTACTTAATTTAAATCATAACCAATAACAAAGAAATCAAACAAAATATCAAAAAGTAATTAGTGTTGTAAAAATGTCGAAACATTTAATACATTGATAACTTTTGACAGAGCACTCAGTCGTTTCCCGTCGAACACCAGTGTCCCGCAAAGCACATTTTTGGGAAACAGTGGTATAAATAGTTAATAACAGGAGAACGATAGGCTACACGTTACAGATTGTTTTGTAACTATGAGAATGCATAGTTGACTTGCTTTTGAGACACAGACATATTATGAAGCAAGTAGGAGCAAAATCGACTGTCTTCAATAAAAAATATTGGTACAGTTGTGTATTTTATAATGTAATTTTTAACCTTTATCAGAATGTTTAACGCATTATCTATCATTCTTGGACCCACTAGGATAGCCGTGTGCCTTAACCCACTTTCTGGATTCTGGCTGGAGCTCCGGCCCTACATCGAATATTCCCAGCTGTTTAACTGCGAGGGTCGATGGGCTGGCCAGACTGGATGTGGTTTTAGGCGGTTTTCCACAGCTGACTACGTGAGTACAGGGCTGGTTGCCCGGTCTCGCCTCATTTACATGATTTGCCAACAGTTCGAAAACGTTCTCCTTCTTCACGTGGATAACGCTACACACAGATAGTTCGACTATACATATTCCATCCTGGGTGGTGGGGATTGGGGGGGGGGGGGAATAATATGGCGGAGGGATAACGGGGTGGCGATAGGATCGACATCCGACCACCCCTTAAATTAACCACGTTGCATCCCATAGTAACACTGCCAATCCCTTGCAGTTGCTGGACAAAGGCACAAGGAAAAGAAGTGTTTATCATGCTTGGGTTAATAGCTAATGACGGATTCCTACTACCAACTGCGGCCGCAGTTCGGTCGCAGAAAGAGTAACATTTCCCTGGGTAATGGTCTCTGGTGTGCAGCGACATGGTGAAGTCGGAGGGTAGACTAACTTACGCACTCAGGTACAAAAGACTTGAGGTTAACGGACGCAGCAAAGTAAACCTGTCGATAGTAATCTTTGCTATGAAGCCCCTGGGATCCTTGTAGTAGTTACGGTATTTCAGAGGCTATTTGTAAACACCATATGTGCGCTGCCTGACAACTGCTAAGGAACACATTGTTGGACAGGAAGAATTACAGGCAATGGTGGACGACATGAAATACACTACATCGTATTAGGGACGGAGTTATACACGTATAATGAAAAATCATAGGTATTTCACCACATGGGGAAGCTGCATTACAGGAATTAAATAACATCCATGTTTGACGTAGGTCAGTCTCCCAACATGAAGGTAGGTATCGCTCTCTGTTTGCAATGTGCCCTCCTCTGGCACTAATACACATTTTCCACCTGTTACTCATACTGGCTACAAAACTATCGAGGACTCCTTGGGGGGGGGGGGGGGGGGAATGGACTTGCACGGCTTCTGCCATGAATATCGCAGGCATGCTCAATGTGGTTTAGGCCCGAGGTGCACGCAGGGCATTCCACACAATCAATACCTTCACTTTTCAGTGCGTCCAACACCTCAGCTGTCCTGTGCGAACGGTCATTGTTGTGCTAAAGATGAAGGCAGGACTTTTCGCATCCCTAAACAGATGGAGATCATCCAGAATAATCTCCCAGCAATGCTGTGCTGTAACGGTACCTCGTGCAAAGATATGCAGCGGTGTTCGGCAATTACGCATAACGCCCGCCGTCAGCACCATAATGGCTAGGCTATGCTGAAGACGTACATGAACAATATGTTGCGTGTAACGTATTCCCGTTTCTTTGTGCACTAACTGGTGTCCAGAATCACTTGCCATAGTGAAGTGGGATTCGTCGGAGAACATCATACTGGACAACTGTTGCTGATCCCAACCAACATTCTTCCTAAACTGATGAGCTATTTCTCGACGATGAAGTGGTTAAAGTGGGATGCGTTTGTCAGTATTATAAGCATACAAACCGGCCTGATTTAATAGCAGCGAAATCGTTTTGGCAGAGAAGTGGTTGAAAAGACTGCAACGATCTGCCCTCGACTGAGATGTCTGTTCCTTTTCGTCGCTAGGGCAACTTATCGAGCTTCTTGCTGTATTGTGGCCCATCTGTAACCACCGGCATGCTTTCACAGAGCGTTTCCACTTTATCAGCCTATTTTAATCGCGAGATGACGCTTTTGGACATATCCATTACTGCGGCCACAATGGTAACGCTTTGACCGTCTTCGAGCCGTCTAATTGCTCGTCTACAATCGGAAGCACTCAAATGATGTCATGCAGACGTTTTGCCTCATCACACGGAATGTCCCACTGATCGGTTCCATAACTACTTTCGTCAAACGTCGTACTGCATGAACTGTAGAATGCATATAGAGTGTTCGTGCGCAGGCTTCGCGGCAGTTATCACGTCCCACCATCTACATTTTCTTTTACTATCACTGCCCCTGTGTTCCGCAGCAATAGTTGGTTGTTTCCGTAGGAAGTGGAAGTTGCTCTTTAGCAAGTGTCAGTTGTTCCTTAGCAGACCTCAAGCAGTGTATGTGGATTTATAACGAAGAAGTGGTGCTTTCATTTTGTAAAGTGGTATCTGTTGTTTCCAGACGACGGCTATATAGTAAATTCACCTGAGAGGACCTAGCACGAGAGTGGGTCGTGGCTCGAGAGCTGAGTGACAAAGGGTAGCTCGGTTTTATGGATTTGTGTGAGACAAGGAATGAAAAGAGCGAGAAGGCGAAAGTGTGTTTGAGTGCAGGAGCAGACGAAAAGTGCACGCTGTCAGTGTTGATTTGGTACTGGCGGCCGCAAGCGTGAACGCTAAGGTGGTGAACGCAGACTGGATCGAGAGGGATAGAGGGTAATCCAAAAAAGGAAGAGGTGGGAGTTTCTACGTAGAGCAGCGAAAAGCGGACAAATGCAGTGTTCGCAGCGAAAAGTGGAGTGCTAAAGCGGACTCGATATAGTTTATTTACGCGTTTGAGAAAGAAATCCTGTTCGGTAGACATGTAATTCTCCGTTACGGCAAATAGCTTTCAGCAGGGACTCTGAGTGTCTAAGGACGCTACTGACCCTAAGGTAGGCCATAAGCTACAAAATGTGTAAAATTATTGAGACGTTAATTATTGTTGTTGTTGTGGTCTTCAGTCCTGTGACTGGTATGATGCAGCTCTCCATGCTACTTTGCCCTGTGCAAGCTGCTTCATGTCCCAGTACCTACTGCAACCTATATCCTTCTGAATCTGCTTAGTGTATTCATCTCTTGGTCTCCCTCTACGATTTTTACCCTCCACGCTGCCCTCCAATACTACACTGGTGATCCCTTGATGCCTAAGAACATGTCCTACCAACCGAACCCTTCTTCTAGTCAAGCTGTGCCACAAACATCTCCCCAATTCTATTCAATACCTCCTCATTAGTTGTGTGATCTACCCATCTAATCTTCAGCATTCTTCTGTAGCACCACATTTCGAAAGCTTCTATTCTCTTCTTATCCAAACTATTTATCATCCATACATGGCTACACTCCATACAAAAACTTTCAGAAACGACTTCCTGACACTTAAATCTAAACTCGATATTAATAAATTACTCTTCTTCGGAAACGCTTTCCTTGCCATTGCCAGTCTGCATTTTATATCCTCTCTACTTTCTCCATCATCAGTTATTTTGCTTCCCAAATATCAAAACAACTCCTTGACCACTTTAAGTGTCTCATTTCATAATCTAATTCCCTCAGCATCACCCGACTTAATTCGACTACATTCCATTATCCTGTTTTGCTTTTGTTGATTTTCATCTTATACTCTTCTTTCAAGACACTGTCCATTCCGTTCAACTGCTCTTTCAAGTCCTTTGCTGTCTCTGACAGAATTACTATTTCATCGGCCAACCTTAAAGTTTTTATTTCTTCTCCATAGATTTTAATATCTACTCCGATTTTTTTTTGTTTCCTTTACTGCTTGCTCAATATACTGATTGAATAACATCAAGGAGAGGCTACAACCCTGTCTTACTCCCTTCCCAACCGCTGCTTCCCTTTCATATCCCTCGACTCTTACAACTGCCATCTGGTTTCTGTACAAATTGTAAATAGCCTTTCGCTCCCTGTATTTTACCCCTGCCACCTTTCGAATTTGAAAGAGAGTATTCCAGTCAACATTGTCAAAAGCTTTCTCTAAGTCTACAAATGCTAGAAACGTACGTTTGCCTTTTCTTAATCTAGCTTCTAAGATAAGTTGTAGGGTCAGTGTTGCCTCACGTGTTCCAATATTTCTACAGAATCCAAACTGATCTTCCCCGAGTCGACTTCTATCAGTTTTTCCATTCGTCTGTAAGGAATCGAGTTAGTATTTTGCAGCCGTGACTTATTAAACTAATAGTTCGGTAATTTTCACACCTGTCAACACCTGCTTTCTTTGGGAATTAATCAACTCATAATAATAAAAGTGCCTTCACTTTTAACATATGTTGGCGTGCCGTTTGGATATGAGGGCGTGATGAAAAGTAATGCCTCTGAATTTTTGTATTCTGTTCTCGATATCGGTTGAGGTATTACAAGTCATGTATGGTACTCGGTCGACTTCCCGCTTCGCTGACGCAAGCCAAAACCCTGTGCAGTTAGAGCGCCCCGAGTTGTAACGTGTAACGTAGAGTTGTATCACGAAAGTGAGTCGGTGCGTGAGAAACCACGGGCTATAATCGAGTTTCTGATCTTATAAAACATCGTCCACACAAGGAGCATGACAATCCCAGACCACACAACAGCGCTGCGACATCTGCAATAATTCACTGTCATCGGTCACCCTTCACGAATGCCCGACTTGGCCCCATCCGGCTTTCATCTGTTTGCAAAACTTAAAGAACACCTCCGAAGACTTTATTTTGATAGTGATGAAGCGCTGCAAATAGAGGAGACGTTGTGGCTCCTTCAACAAAGTCAAACATTGTACAATGACGGTATCAACAAACTGGTCTCTCGTTAGTAGAAATGTGTTCGTCGCTAGGGTGACTATGTTGAGAAATAAATATGTAGACATGTAGAATAAAAATATAGAATTTTAATAAAGCGTTCTCACATAAAATATCGGATGAATTACCTTTCAACATGCCCTCAAAGTTAGTATTTTCTTCTTTAAATGTTTCCGTGCACTTATGCTGCAGTTTCTTTTCCAGTGTGCGCCGAAATCTTCATGTGTTGCAGATATAAGTGAATGGAAGAGGTATTCGTCTATTTCTATTTGTTTTTGTCAACCTTACGGTGTTGATATCCCTACAGTTCACCTATCCTATGAATGGCTGTTGGATCTTCGCGTGGCGTGTGATTCCTGTTAGCCGGCCGGTGTGGCCAAGCGGTTCTAGGCGCTCCAGTCTGGAACCGTGCGACCGCTACGGTCGCAGGTTCGAATCCTGCCTCGGGCATGGATGTGTGTGATGTCCTTAGGTTAGGTTTAAGTGGTTCTAAGTTCTAGGGGACTGATGACCTCAGATGATAAGTCCCATAGTGTTTAGAGCCATTTGATTCCTGTTAAAAAAATATCCTTGTCTCATGGGGTGAGATTGACGACGCAATAAATTTCAGTTAGAGGTATTGATAGGGGCAGAAAAGGGCAGCTTGACATGAATACCTTTATTTCTGTGGCTAAATATAGCTGTGGAACGACACACTAACGCTAATCTCCTCATCTCCACACAATCTGTTTTGAGCATTCCAATTTCTGTCTATTCCTGTTATTGTTCCTCTGACTGCTCTCTTCCGAACAATGTTCACTATTCCTGGATGCTCACAAACTTGACTGCGCTGATGAGACACTTCCACAGAATTCATTCTTGAGCTGGTTTTCCAAACGCTTCTTCACTACGTACATTAACAGTCCAATTACTTGTCGACGTTATTCGATGCCACCAATTTTCAAAAGTTTGCCATTTCATCTTCTCCAAATTTCCAGTGTCGATGTTTCATTTTCTATCAAAATAACTGTAAAAGATCTCTGCATAATTCTGGATGAGCTTCTGTCTTGGGAAGAACTGTGACTGCATGCAGAAAATTGTTCTTTTGCGTACGTGCAATTCAAAAATTTGAACACTTCAAATGAAACTAAAAGATTTCCAGTCTTTAGTTCTACCAAATCTTTACTGGTATGTAGTTAAACATGGCACAAATAACGAAAACTCTAGAGGACTAGAATTAGCTATGAATGCTTGCGTAAGGTGTGTGTGTGTAATATTTTTCCCATGCTAAGTTAGGCTGGGGGCGACCCTACAGGTGAGGTAATTTTCATAAGCTTATTTATTTCATCGACTTCTTAGTCACTGGTATCGCAAACACCAATCCACATACAAAGACGCTTACTACACGTTTAAAACCCCAGATAAATGCTGGTTGCCTATACGCAAGGATAATGACATCACAAACTGTGCCCCCAAATCCGCACCGCTCAGCACAAAGGATCACTTTTTAGAAACCTCGTACTTGTCTCCCATTACTACGCAGGATTGTGAAATCTGGCTCAAAGGTGTCTACAAACCTCCTCTGTAACAGCGCGAAAGTGTGGAACCCTGCGATATCACTAAGGTTCGACGGTGCTTCAAATAATTTGGTGTCGTACGCGAAAAGAAGCTCAGAATTCATGTGTCGAGTAAGGCGAATTAACAGATGTCACACTGGCACCAGATTTCACCAAAATTCTGCTCAGCGACCATGGACATGTCACACGATAGGTCATCACATCACCTTTTACCAACATTTCACGCCTTCTTTTGAGCCTACGCAATGCAAGTCAGAACAGCGACGCAAGCGTTGAAATCAATCGGTTTCCTTATGGGAGGCCGAGGTAAACGTGTCAGACAAACCTCCACTTATAATCAACGACAAAAGCTCTCATGGGGAGACATGAGGCGCGTCACCACCCCTTTCCTTGGGTCGATGATACCCACACATTTTGCAGTCGAAAGCAACAGCTTGCATTGCAATGAGCAACAGGACCACGTTTTTGACAATCTTTGACACTGTTGACAGCCTAGGACGTTTCAAACATTGTTTAAGGATACAGTGGGACCATATCTCCATTCATCGTGGTCACAACATTTTGGAGGGCAGTGCGACTACTGTTTTTGCTCTCGCACATAGGCTGGCACACAAGCGACTGTTCAAAAACATTCTACTAGATTTGAACGTGATCTAAAGCAGCAAAGGGTGCTTATACTTATGCAGTCCTCCTGTGGCATGATCATGGGGTTGTGCGACATTATCACTTAAAGGCATATAGAATCAGAGCGGTGTCAAAGGGGTGCCTACATATAGGGGCCTAGTACAATCTCTCTATCTGCACACTTTTAAAATTTTCAATAAAGATGGGAGGATGCCACCGAGGGTGCTGACAAACTGGAAGGGTTTAGAGGGACCATTTTCCCTTTCATTTACATATGTGTTACTGTTGGACCATCCTGTGACCTTGCCACCGGACGGCTGAATATGCATAAGCACCCTTCGCTGTTTCGGATCACGTTCAGATTTCATCGAGTGGTTTTGACCGGTTGCTAGTGGTTGCAAACTGTACAAGAGAGCAAAACTAGTGGTCGCGAATGAAACAACAAGTTTACTGTGACCATTCTCTGATTTATTTACACTATGTGATCAAAAGTACCCGAACACCTGGCTGAAAATGACTTACTAGTTCGTGGCGCCCTCCATTGCTAATGCTGGAATTCAGTATGGTGTTGGCCCACCCTTTGCCTTGATGACAGCTTCCACTCTCGCAGGAATACGTTCAATCACTTGCTGGAACGTTTCTTGGGGAATGGTAGCCCATACTTCACGGAGTGCTGCACTGAGGAGAGGTATCGATGTCGGTCGGTGAGGCCTCAAACGAAGTCGGCGTTCCAAAACATCCTAAATGTGTTCTATAGGACTCAGGTCAAGACTCTGTGCAGGGCAGTACATTACAGGGATTTTATTGTCGTGTAACCACTCCGGCAAAGGCCGTGCATTATGAAGAGGTGCTCGATCGTGTTGAAAGATGAAATCGCCATCCCAGAATTGCTCTTGAAAAGGGGGAAGCAAGAAGGTGCTTAAACCATAAATGTATGCCTGTGCTGTGATAGTTCCACGCAAAACAACAAGGGGTGAAAGCCACCTCCATGAAAAACACAACACCATACCCTCACCATGACACTGGATCGCAGCATTGTGTGCCATGTTTCATCACTTCACCAACGTTTTTCCACTGTTCAGTCGTCCAATGTTTATGCTCCTTACACCAAACTAGGCGTCGTTTGGTATTTACCGGCGTTGTGTGTGGCTTATGAGCAGCCGCTCACCACGAAATCCAAGTTTTCTCACCTCCCGCCTAACTGTCATAATACTTTCAGTGGATCCTGATGAAGTTTGGAATTCTTGTGTGAGGGTCTGGATAGATGTCTGCGTATTACACATTATGACCCTCTGCAACACTCGACGGTCTCTGTCAGTCAACAGACGAGGTCGGCCTGTACGCTTTTGTGCTGTACGTGTCCCTTCACGTTTCCACTTCAGTATCAAATCGGAAACAGTGGACCTAAGGATGTTTAGGAGTGTGGTAATCTCGCGTACAGACGTTTGATGCAAGTGACACCCAATCACCTGACTACATTCGAAGTCCGTGAGTTCCGCGAAGCGGCCTATTCTGCTCTCTCGCGATGTCTAACGACTACTGCGGTCACTGATATGGAGTACCTGGCAATATGTGGCAGCACAATGCACCTAATAAGAAAAAAGTATTTTTTGGGGATGTCCGGATACTTTTGATCACATAATGTATATCCACAACGCACTTCGAAGGTTTACGAAATATGAGAGTTTACGTGTGATGTATTACGGCAGAGGAAGGAGCCGGTGACCACTGGAGACAGTGCCACAAATTATCCCAAAATCACAACACAATACACCCAAAAATTTCTTACTAACACGTGCAAATCCATCTGACAATGAGGGTTTAAACCTTCGAAACGCATTGTGGATACAAATATATCAGTGACTTATAGGAGTAACTTGTTGTTTCATTCAATATCGATTACAGCCACTGTGAAGCATTCCATAGGAGTGTGATCACATTGAGTGGTGGTGCACCCCCAGTATGTCGTTAGGTTAGGGTTGAAACGTCCGGGGGTGTCAGAAGCGTCAAAGGTTGTCAAGAATGTCATCCTCTTGTTCCTCGCTCCGCAAACTGTCGTTTTCGACTGCGAAATATGTAGGAATCAACACCTGATGGAAAGGCATGGTTTCATAGACGTCTTTTAGGCCACTCCAGCCGGCCGGAGTGGCCGAGCGTTTCTAGGCGCTACAGTCTGGAACCGCGCGACCACTACGGTCGCAGGTGGAATCCTGCCTCGGGCATGGATGTGTGTGATGTCCTTAGGTTAGTTAGTTTTAAGTAGTTCTAAGTTCTAGGGGACTGCTGACCTCAGAAGTTAAGTCCCATAGTGCTCAGAGCCATTTCAACCATTTTTTAGGCCACTCCACGAGGCCTTTTCGTGTCGATTCTGAGCGGCGGAGAGTCTGAAAGGTTTTCCTCGGCCACGTATTAGGAACGACTTTAAGGATGCCCGTCACGGTTCTGGCCTCCATTGCGGAGGCATCAAAGAATGTGTGAAATATGGGTAAGATGAGCTGTGACGACCTTCCCATCATATGACAAGTCCACTACGGCGTTAAGCAGATTTTTAGTGAGCTCTGGGGCCAATAGGACGAACTTAGTCCACTTTACACTTTTCATGAAACTCTGAGCTCTGGCCTCTTCTTGGCATGTGTCGACATCAAGTTGTTTGGAGCATCGCCGAGCCCGAGGGTGACGTATCGTAGCGCCACGCTTCAGCACCACTATACAGGAAGAGTACAGGCACCTTAGAACCAAATTTTAAAGTTCTGCTTAATATAAGACAATTACGGGGTTTTGAAAAAGTTATTCTTCAGTTGTGTTACATAGTGTACGATCACCATGCGACAAGCCACACTACCCCTCGCCCTTTCCCCATCCTTCTCCCCTCTCCAATCAATCTGAGCGTAGTATTGCAATGAAATGCACACCCTTAGCTGCTTACAGGCGTTGACATATGTCAACGGGGACAGATGAAAATGTGTGCCCCGAGCGGGACTCGAACCTGGGATCTCCTGCTTACATGGCAGACGCTCTATCCACCTGAGACACCGAGGACACAGAGGATAGCGCGACTGCAGGGATTTATCTCTGGCACGCCTCCCGCGAAACCCACATTCTCAACGTATTGTCCCGCACTACATTCGTAGTGCCCCCGCCCATTATACTCATTACTCGCGGCACGTTGCCGATTCCCGTAAGAGTTCGTGCACTGTTTGTGCATTCGCACAGAAGAAGAAGATGGTCAAGTGGCCGGTGAGCCTTAACTATGTATATGCTAAGATGCTACCTGTTCTTTCGGGCATGTCCATCTTAGTATATATACTGAGCGTAGTATTTTAATGGACACTGAAATGAAACATCCAATCACCGCCTAATAAATTTGGTATTACGAGGAGGCCGCGAGTCACAATATAGCAGTAAAATTATTCAAACTTCATTTGAAATGCACAGAAGTGTGCCAGGTTCGAATATAAAAAAAAAAAATTTCCAAAAACATTACGCAAGTTTCACTGGAATTTGAAAAATGGAGCTCTGTTCAAACACATTTGCCTCTTAACTGCGTAAAGTGGCACCATGTCACATGCACACACACGCACACACTTAGATACACACGCACTTACTCTCTACATGAAAGAAATACATACAATATTTGTACGTCCGGCACATCATTAGCATACTCGGTAAATTTCATCTTTGTGGTTTAATCACGACAGTAAATTCCCTCCCTCCTCTCTCTATGTATGTACCTATGTGTGTGCTTGTGTGTATGTAATGCTTACTTAAATGAGGCAAAAAAATAGTAAAATTTTATTGACGGAACGAAAGGAAACAAAAAAGCCAAACGTTATTACTGATATAAATTTAATGATGAAATCCTTTAGACTTACATATAGTAAATCAAAGTAATTTTATTTTACTCTTATATAATTAATTACAGTTAACATTGGCATGCAGAACAAAAGGTTTATCAACTACTTCTGTTACACACTGGAAGGTTACGATTTTAGTACACATTCTACTTCATATTCATCGTTTTTTGGAATATCTTCTAATGCAAGAGTTTCTTCCAATTTGAGTAAATACTTGAGATATCTCGATTAGACAACCAAGTTTTGAGGTCTGTATCTGCCTTAATAAACTAAAAATTATATTGAACTGCGTTTTGTGGGCAAACTGTATACAATATGAAAATAATATAGCTAATGTAACAATCAACCAATTTTTTATACTGAAGCTGGAACAGTCCAGTGTAATAAATACACTCATATTTATCATACACTTCAAAAACCAGAAACTGTTCAGAATCTGGCTGGGGGAGCACTGCTTTTTAAGTGATTGTGATATTTTCACATTCACTTCTGAAAGAGAATTTAGGTCGTTACCAAAACCAATAATTTTGTACATGAGAACTGAACACTGTTCCAAATTAAACACACAGCCACAACAATCTCTTACAGTGTCATTGCGTGATACTTTATCAATAGTAACTCACGTTTTCATTTATATAGATTTCTAATAAGCACTCACGAAAAATGTATGTTAGTCTGTATTACTATTTTTGAAATCAACTGTGACCATGTATTGACTCTTCCATGATATATCTTGTACACGGTACCACTGTTGAAGTAAGGTCTACCATTAATTATAGTTAATAATCTTGACAGCAGATATGTTTTGCATTTCTTCAGATGAACCAGCAATGTCACTCCAAATTGGATGATGCCTCGTCTTACGCTCAGTATTGGGTTGTGGTCTCCCATCTCCAGTGCCCATAGTCTTTCAGTATGGTATCGTGCTCCTGCCTCTCACGGATGTTTCAAGTTCAGTAACAAGCAATCACAAGAGTTCCTACTTTCTTCTTTTACAACCAGTATCCGATAAGCAAATTATAAAACATTTATTAGCATAACTACACTCATGTTCAGAAAAAAAACAGAACGCCTTGAACCACTAGAGATAGGACGTTCATAATCACAGGACATGTACATTAGTATTTTCTGCAGAAATGACTACGCTCGCCGATTACACTCACTCGGTTGTGAGCTCTGCAAGATCCATGAAATATTTTGTATTTACGTGACAAACCCTAATTCTAGGGCTATCTTTCATTTTTGACAAATGGATCAATGCCGAAAATTGTAAAAACGGCGATGGTACATTAGTCCTTATTAATGTAAAATTGCTACCTTCTGAAGAAGACAAATTTATATTTGTCGAAACCTAGGTAAAGAATTTCTTTATCCATTGGAACTGGTCGGCTGGTTATAATTTTATTACGTGGAACCGTTGCTGTTGTGCAGCTATGTTTAAAAAAATGTTTAAAATATAGAAATGATTACCATTTAAACCATGCTGGCCCGCCGGTTCAAGGTCAACATCGATGCCGCGGCACAACACCACCTACCGGTAAACTGTACCTGTGACGTTAGTTGTCGCTATAAACCGAAGGTAATAGATCAGTGTGACTTGGGCAGATGTGCAGGATGCCTCGCAGACGTATGCGCGAACACCGTCAAATCAGCGAGTTTGAAAGAGGGCGCATTATTGGCATGAGAGAATGTGAAACTTCCATCCCGAAAATTGCTACACTTGTGAGACGAAGTGTTTCGGCAGTGCAAGGGGTTTGTGCTGATTGGTTCACGGAAGGTCGTAGAACACGACGAGATGGGTCAGATCGCATCACCTTGAACCCCCCCCCCCTGCCCCCTCGACACCTCATCCGAACGGCAATGCAGGGCTTATCTGCGTCCTCCTCCGCTCTGGTGTGTCAGTGGAAAAGTGTAACACGCCGTACGCTGTCAGGGGTGACAGACCGTTGCCGTTTATTACGGCATTTTTCAGTAAGATAATGCACGACCACAAGCTGCTCCGCCAACTCATGCTTTCTTGGTATCACAGGATGTCAGCCTTTTGCGGTCGCCTGCCAGATCACCAGACCTGTCGCCAATTGAAAATGTTTAGGGTGTTGTGAAACGACGGTTGCAGTGCTGTGACACACTGCCAACCACTGTAAATGAACTTTGGAACCATGAGAATGCAGCATGTAAGGCTGTACCATAGGATGTCATTAGCGCCTTATACGCAACGATGCCATCACGCGTGGAAAAAGTTATTAGGGCCCATGGCGGACACCGTGCCTACTATGCAACAGGACACACACTCAACCGAGGTCACCGAAATGCTAATCATTTCTACAAACATGCTAATGTACGTGTCCTGTGAATATGAATGTCCTATCTCCAGTCGTTCAAAGTCTTCTGTTTTTTTCTGGTGCATGCCAGTCTTACTTTGTGTGTCCAAAAAAAGAAATTGTTGAACAAGCGCGAGGACTATTATGCTGGCAACGTCTTTTACGGTGCAGCAAGCGCGAGGACTATTATGCTGGCAACGTCTTTTACGGTGCAGCAATGTCTTAGTGGGTCTTCTACAGAGCGAACAAATTCCGATTTGTTTCGATAGGCAGAAAATGTGGTTAGTCAGCTTTACTCATCATGTCCTGTCTTGTTGACACAAGCAAAATGTTCAGATGTGTGTGAATTCCTATGGGATCAAACTGCTGAGGTCATCGGTCCCTAGGCTTGCACACTACTTAATCTAACTTAGACTAACTTACGCTAAGGACAACACACACACCCATGCCCGAGGAAGGACTCGAACCTCCGAAGGTGATGACACAAGCATCGTATTTCTTCTACCACATCTGAAGGTACATGATGTAGAAGGGATGCACGATTCAAAGCACACGATGTAGTAGTTGTAGTGGGACTGGCGGAACTAGGTTGAGATATGAGTAAACAAATACAGGGTGATTATAATGAAGTTATACTTTCAAACCACTGTAGAAATAACACCATTGGTCAGAATTACGTCAGATTGCAACGGAATATTATCAGAGATGGAGGAAACTGTATGTCAGAAGAATAATAAATAGTTACAAAATGTAACAATAGGTCGCGCTGTAAGCATCATAATTTAATAGTGGCTGACTACAAATGACAAATGAATCATACAACAAAGCCTAAGGTGTAAGTCTGACGTTAAACTGTACTAGTCAGTTTGCATTGGTGTACAGGTATGATACTGTTAGTTTCGTAAGCCCATCCACCACAGCAAGGTCATATCATATCGGATGGGAAAAACCGGTTTTTAATTGTCCTGAGGCCAAAAACCGCATAAAAAGCATGATTCAAAATCAAAGTGTATTATTACGAGGCTGAGTCAAATGAAAACCTTAAATATTCTTTAAAATATTATTTATTGTGCAGAAGTGGTACAAAGCTGTATCATTTTTCAACATAATCTCCCCCACGCTCAATGCAAGTCCTCCAGCGTTTACAAAGTGCGTAAATTCCTTTAGAAAAAATTCTTTTGGTACTCCGCGCAACCACTCATGCACCGCATGGCGTACCTCTTTATCGGAACGGAACTTCTTTCCTCCCATTGCGTCTTTGAGTGCTCCAAACATATGGAAATAATTTGGGGCAAGGTCAGGTGAGTATGTTGGATGAGGAAGACACTCAAAATGCAGGTCCGTGATTGTTGCAAGTGTTGGTGGAAGTGAACCCAGGTTTCGTCCCCAGTAACGATTCGTGCACTTTGTGAAACTGGAGCACATCAAGCACAATGTGGTGTGCTGACCCATGACTAATCTGTAAACATGCTGCAATGTTATTCAGTGTCACTCGGCAGTTTTCCTTCACTATGGCTTCAATTGCTGCAATGTTCTGTGGAGTCACAACTCGTTGTGCCTGACCTGGACGAGGAGCACCTTCCACTGAAGTCACTCCATTCGTAGACTCGCTGCTGTGACAAAAATCCATCACCGTACTGAACCTTCATTCGTCGATGAATTTCAATAGGTTTCACACCTTTACTAAGCAGAAACCGAATAACAGAACACTCTTCTTCCCTGGTGCAAGTCGCAAGTCGGGCGGCCATCTTTATACTGATACTGCGACGGTATGTATGCATCTGCACTATGCTGCCACCTACAGGCCATTCTGCACGCTGTTTGTAGCACGCTTAGCAACTTACAGGATAACAGCGCGAAATTTCGATTTATTATTGCAAATTTAAGGTTTTCATTTGACTCACCCTCATAATTTCCGTGTGATTGGCCCAAAACATGTTCAATATGGCGTGCGCCGTTTTCTGCAACAAGTTGAAATCGAGAAACAGCATGTTCAACAATTGATCGAAGTGTTTCCGGGGGTCAGATTCAGAATGTGTTGCGCAATGCATGCCTCCAATGCAGCTAAGTTTGCAGTCGGAACGCTGAACACAACATGTTTCGGATAACACCACAGCCAGAAGCACACGGATTAAGATCAGGTGATCGGGACGGCCAGGCTGTAGGGAAATGGCGGATGATAATTCTAGCATTTACGAAATGGTGCTTCAGCAGCTGCGTAATTGGATTTGCAGTGTGCGGACGTGCGCCATCTTCATAAAAAAGATCCCATTCACACATCCACGCTGTTGGAGAGCTGGTTGCGCAAAAGACACTCATAGCGCTTACCAGTGGCGGTACAGGTAACAGGACCAGAAGCACCTGTCTCTTCGAAAAAGTATGGTCCTATGATAAATGATGCCATAAACCCGCACCACACAGTGACCTTTTCAGGATGAAGTGGTACTGGATGATTCGTGTGTGGGTTTTCCGTTGCCCATATTCGACAGTTCTGCGTATTGACATATCCTGTGAGATGGAAGTGGACTTCACCTGTCCACAAAATCTTGCACGGCCAATCATTGTCCACTTCAGCGCGAGCAAGAAATTCTAAAGCAAAGTCTCTCTTGCTGACAGGTCAACAGGAAGCAACTGGTGCACATGAGTAATTTTGAATGGTTAGCAAAGAAGGATGTTTCGTAGGATTTTACGCACCGTGCTCACGGGTATGTCCAATATTCGGGCAATTCTCCGTGCACTGCACGTTTGCACACCACCACTCGTCTCCTCCTGCACTGCTGTGGCCACTGCTTCCACTGATGTCGAATCAATTCGTTTCCTGCCTCTACCAGGTTGCACACCAAAAGAACCCGTCTTTTCGAATTTCCGAATCATTTTCTCCAGACCCACGGCAGTCATCGGATCAACGCCTTTTTTCAAACCCTTCGGTGTGTGGAACGTCTGCAGAGCGGCGTGTGCACAGTCATAATTCTTGTAATACAGCTTTAGAAGCAGAGCGCCATCCTGCACTGAGACACTCACGGCGAACGTCGCAGACGCGAAAGGAGGAAAAGCCGTGTACTCTGCCCGTTTATACCAACTTCAATGGGTCGTGCGCATGACAGGTGTTTCATTTACGTATTATGACACATACAGCATGCGCTAGGTGACGATCAGGTTTGGCTTTAGGAAAAGTAAAGGGACGAGAGAGGCAATTCTGACTTTACGGCTAATAATGGAAGCAAGGCTAAAGAAAAATCAAGACACTTTTATAGGATTTGCCGACCTGGAAAAAGCGTTCGACAATATAAAATGGTGCAAGCTGTTCGAGATTCTGAAAAAAAGTAGGGGTAAGCTATAGGGAGAGACGGGTCATATACAATATGTACAACAACCAAGAATGAATAATAAGAGTGGACGATCAAGAACGAAGTGCTCGTATTAAGAAGGGTGTAAGACAAGGCTGTAGTCTTTCACCCCTACTCTTCAGTCTGTACATCGAGGAAGCAATGATGGAAATAAAAGAAAGGTTCAGGAGTGGAATTAAAATACAAGGTGAAAGGATATCAATGATACGATTCGCTGATGACATTGCTATCCTGAGTGAAAGTGAAGAAGAATTAAATGATCTGCTGAACGGAATGAACAGTCTACTGAGTACACAGTATGGTTTGAGAGTAAATCGGAGAAAGACGAAGGTAATGAGAAGTAGTAGAAATGAGAACAGCGAGAAACTTAACATCAGGATTGATGGTCACGAAGTCAATGAAGTTAAGGAATTCTGCTACCTAGGCAATAAAATAACCAATGACGGACGGAGCAAAGAGGACATCAAAAGCAGACTCGCTATGGCGAAAAAGGCATTTCTGGCCAAGAGAAGTCTACTAATATCAAATACTGGCCTTAATTTGAGGAAGAAATTTCTGAGGATGTACGTCTGGAGTACAGCATTGTATGGTAGTGAAACATGGACTGTGGGAAAACCGGAACAGAAGAGAATCGAAGCATTTGAGATGTGGTGCTATAGACGAATGTTGAAAATTAGGTGGTCTGATAAGGTAAGGAATGAGGAGGTTCTACGCAGAATCGGAGAGGAAAGGAATATGTGGAAAACACTGATAAGGAGAAGGGACAGGATGATAGGACATCTGCTAAGACATGAGGGAATGACTTGCATGGTACTAGAGGGAGCTGTAGAGGGCAAAAACTGTAGAGGAAGACAGAGATTGGAATACGTCAAGCAAATAATTGAGGACGTAAGTTGCAAGTGCTACTCTGAGATGAAGAGGTTAGCACAGGAAAGGAATTCGTGGCGGGCCGCATCAAACCAGTCAGTAGACTGATGACCAAGAAAACAGCATCCTCTATTGACCAATTTTCACACTATTTTTTCTGTCATACGTTTTCCTCCTTCTCCGATGATATTCCGTTTAAATTTGACGCCATTCTGACCAGTGATCGTATTTCTACAACGTTTCTAAAATTTAACTTTAACTATAATCACCCTGTATACAGTTGACCATTTAATAAGCACATAAAATTTCAGTCTACAAAATTTCATGAAAATGTTTTTAATTTTGAATCAATCAGCTGGATAGCCGACCCCACAACAAAAATTTAGTGACAAGTTAATGCATTGTCAAAGAAGTCAAATGCAAGAGACGGTGGCGAGTAAATTAAAGGTGACTGCGTAACCTCAAGAGTAAAAACAGTAATAATCAAAAATATTTAAATCAGATAATGAATTTATGCGATTACAAACAAACAGAAGCTAAACATAATTCGGCAGTACAAAATGTGCAATGCTCAGTGATAATTAAAAAATTAAAATCTGAAAATAATTTTACACTATTACAGTTAATGTATGAGGTTCATTAAAATGAAACCTGGTCAGTGCGTCTACCTTTGCCTTACACGTACGTGTAATATTACAGTATTCAATGAACTGTGGATGAAGCCGGACCAACAGGCATTACGTGCATTGATCAAAAATGATAGTGCATTGAGAATGGCTAGCTCCTAGCTGAAATCTAGATCTGCCAATAAAATTTAAAAAGGACGACTGATAGCTGAACTCTATTATCTACAAGTCAATGTAAATATTGTATGCGAGTCATGTTTGTGTGTGTGTGTGTGTGTGTGAGCGATTCAGTATGTGTCGAAGGCTGGCTGAAGAGCACAAATGAAAAAAAAATCAGAAAAAACACGGATGATCTACATGTTTAACTCATACATGTGATGCATTATTGAGACTTATTGCCGCAATTCTTTGTCGTTGATTCTTTATGGCAGACTTCTTCGCTGTGCCACGCAAAGAATCGTGACCACATGGGGGTTGATTCATGGAATGTAGAAAGCTGAAAGTTGATTCATATGCTGTGCTGCTGAAATAACGTTTTGTATATAAACTACACAAACTGCTGAAGCACTTAATTGGGAAACGTTTTACTTGAAGCATAAAAAAAGAAAACACCATATATTTTTGATTCCCATTTTTATTCGCTAGGTAATTGTCCTCAAACGATTGTAGGGAAACTTGATTTAAATATTTGATTATTTGCAATTTTAAGTCTCATATCACAGCATGATAATGACGAAGTAATCCTTTCGTTGTAGGTAATATAAATTACGATACTTCAAAGTTGAATAAATCACCGCCCATTGTTCGAAGAATTGGCAGTGAATCAAGAGTGTGAATTGGTAATCTGAGAGTCTGAAATTTTCGTCGTAATTCAAAATGTGACCCTCAAACATATAGAGAAGTATTTCGAAACTTTATGTATTCATCCGCAAGAAATTTCTGAATTCCATTCAAGAAGATCGTTCCCATATCTTTATGACGTTTAATAGGGCAAACAATATGTTTGGGCCTAACACGCAGAGAATCGTGTTCGCATCTATGTTTAAGAAAGAAGGAAAGCTTAAAGTTGAGTCACTTGCTCCTCTCATATAAAACGTTCTTTGTAATAACGATACAAAGCTGCACCCCATACTGCGGTTTACTCTTTGCGTAAATAATTGAAGTGCTGAGAACCATAAGGGCTTAAAGAACACCGTCATTGATTTTGAGGTTCTAGCAGTTGTGCATACTCCTGACATCTATGTGATCTTACGGTGAACCATTCTTATGTACATCTTTAGTCCCACATGTACATATGATCATTCACGTAATGCTGTCTCACCGATTTCTCCGATATTCGACCCAAACCACAAAGAATAATTTTGTTGCTCTGCTTTGCTCAATTGTTATCTAGGATTGGCCGCATAATTAGTGTCTACATGATGTACATGGTAGTTTTACTTCGTGATTGGAGATATACTGGCAGTTTTATCTGAATCTCAAGCCACAGAAAGTGCTTAACGAAAATGATGATTAGGAGGACCATGAGGTGCTGAAAGAGATATAATCGTGTGTGGTGCCTTTAGCATCTGGTCTTTGTTCTGATGCTAGTTGCACACTAGTTACGAACTTAACAACTGTCAAAAGACACTACATCACTAGCCAATATATTGAAATTTTGTGAATTAACATCAATAACAAATATTATCCTAAAAATTAATTAATATTTCATAACATCACAGATTATTTTTTTCATAAGAAATATAGAACGTTGAGACCTTGGTAAAAAACAAGTCAGATGTATGAGACTGTTATTTTGTATACAAATCTGATTTTCACTAACATATATTTTTTTCAAAACTTTTCGAGATTTTGGCCCTTATAGTTCCTAGTGCTCCAATTGAAAATTATAGGTTTCGTACTCGCATGTTTTTTCACTGTGGAGTTGCTGTGAAGTGATTGCAATCAACTGGATGCCACTTTGTCAACCAGCTATGAAACCGAGAAATGGACGCTACAGTGGAACGTGGAATGCGAGCCACGTTCCGTTTCTGGAGAATTTCCACATCATTGAGAGGTGGAGTGAAAAAATTGACCCGACTGGGATACGGATCCGACAACTTTTCTACCACAAAACTATCATACAAGCTACCCTTTACTTGCATTTCTTAGTAATGCAAGGCACTGCTGCTCTCTCGGGTTATGGCGGATATTCAGTAGGCCGCATTGGCTAGTTTTCATCGTAATTCAATTTGTACGAAATATTTATGAATTGTATACAGAAACCTTCTTCATGAATCAGTAGATCTATTAGCCAAAACCAGATCAAAATCCCTACAGCAGTTCCTGAGATTAGCCTGCACATTCAAACGGACGCTAAGAGGCGACATCAGTCTGTATATGCAGAGATTGAGCACATAAGTAGGCTGTCGTCAGAAATATTACACTTATCGATAAAGCTTGACAGCGTTGTCTAGTTTTTGTTTTGCTAGTACTTCTGAGTCGCGCCTATACGATTTGGAAGCTAACTTTCATTAATTATTAATGAGTCAAAGTTTCTAAAACAAATATCAGGAACCGTTGCAAGTCAAGGTAACTGAAGTATTTCCTGGTTCGTGTTAAAACTATTTCATCCATCCACCCATTTATACACATGTATGGTGCTGTGTAACTGCTACAGACGACTGAACTAAGCTTCTGATATGTCTCGTGTGTAGGAAAATTTGACACAATTTTCTTGTGTTCTACTTGAGTGAAATCCAAACGATTTTCGGCTGTCAACACGTCAACCGCTACTATACAGATCTTCACTAACTTACCCAAAGTAGGCTACGTCAGTACTCAATACTTATGCAGTTGTCTCAACAGCACAGCGTGGTACGGCAAATATCGAATTTGTGGACAGGCAGTTTAAGTTTTCAACACAACGAAGCGAAATGACAAAACTCTTCACGTCAATTAACATCTCACCGAAGGAATTTGAAGGAAACTGGTCCTTATACTGAAGGAAGGTTTTAAATTTTGAGAAGTGTTTAATTGAGAAAAGAAGAAAGAAATGGCACCAGAATGAAACGTGAGACTTTTAGCTACCTTCAAACCCGCTTTGGACGTTTTGTTAAAAATACAAACTGTTATCTTAAACAAATATAATACTTCGCAGCCCAACCCTCTGGACAAAAGGATTCCAATTAAGCTACACCTTGTTATTGAAGACTATCCCAAAAGCGACAGAAGGCAGACAGGTAGGGTTTACACATGTTGTACTTCGCTATGAAAGGGATGTCCCATTTAAAGGCTGACTGACAGCTGACAGACGCCGCCGAGTTCCTGAGGACACGTGACACTTGAGCAGGGTGCTTAAAGGCCTTCACTTTACAAACGGACCTGTTCTCAAGCTGTAGCCTTCTTGGCGACGCAGAAATACAGATAATCACATGGAGGCATTCTCGGCGGTTTTATCAAGAAAGTGCATCATGTAAGTCTTTAGGGAATAGAAGTTTTGGAAATTTGTGGTAAGTTCCTATGGCACCAAACTGCTGAGGTCATCGGTCCCAAGGCTTACACACTACTTAATCTAACTTAAACTAACTTACGCTAAGGACAACACACACACACACACACACACATGTCCGAGGGAGGATTCGAACCTCCGACGGGGGTAGTCGCGCGATCCGTGACAAGGCGCCCGAGACAACGCGGCTACACCGCGCGGCAGCCGTTGGGGAACTGGCCATGAACAGTGGTGCGCGTCATGATAAGAGACTGCAAGAGAACGCAGACTGCGTTCCAGTACTGCAGGCTGATCGCTGTGAGGGGCTTGTCAAAGGAAGATCGCAAAAATCTTGCGGTACCATATTTACTTTAGTATTCCTCGGTGTTGTATTCGAGTGACTTAATTACTCGATGTTGTGTTCAAGTCACTTAACGGTACTGTGAGTTCTAAGATTCTTGAAAGGGTGGATGATGTGCAAGATGTTGTTGTGGAACAACATGTTTAAGTACCGCGTTATGCTCCGGTCTTTCGTGACTAGTTGACGAGTTTAACTGTGGGTGACCCATAGAGAACTGCGATAGATGCCACAAGCGTCGAATTAAAAAGACGATGTCATCAGAGCTGTAACATCCCAGGCAGTAATAATAAGAATAGCAGAAGCTTTTAGAACACGAATCGACTGGTAACAGTACTTCATGCCAAAGCTAAGAAATGCCCAAACTCTGTAGAATGACAAGACTGAATACAACAAAATAAAAGAAAAATGTACGAGAGGCGTTCAATAAGTAACGCAACACATTTTTTTCTCGACCAATTTCGGTTGGAAAAATGGGATATTTGTTGAGGGACGTCGTGGAATGTTCCCGCTTCATCCATTACAGTCGACATACGCAGCCTTCGGCATTGCGTCTATGACGCATGTGCGTTCCAAGCATAGAGCTGTCAATGATTTTTTTTTTTTTTTTTTTTTTTTTTGCGGAAAACCAGAGCATCAGAAATATTTATAGATTCTTGCACTGTGTCTGCCTGACAGAGCTGGCAGTGAACGAAAGCACGGTGACTCGTTGGGCAAGGCATCTGTCATCATCTAAACAAGGTAGCACAAAGCTGTCAGGTGTCCCCCGTGCCGGCTGGACGCACTCCGCTATGCCTCCTGCGATGTTGGATCGTGCGGACACTCTCATTCGAGGTGAGTGACGGATCGAAATCTAACACCTCGCTGCACCACTGGACGTCTTTGTCGCTAGTGCTGAAACTCTCATCCACCAGGTGGGGTACTCAAAGTTGCGTGACCGCTGGGGTCTTCGCCGCCAAACAGAAGACCATAAAGAGCATCGAAGGACGCCATGTGAGGAATTTATTGCGCGTTACAAGGCTGATCGGGGCAATTTTTGTCGAACATCGTCACAGGGGGTGAAACATAGGTTCATCATTTCGAACCGGAAACACAACGGCAATGTATGGAGTAGCGCCGTACCACCTCTCCCCCGAAGGAAAAGTTCAAAGACGCTGCCTCAGCTGACAAAGCCAAGACGACGATCTTCTAGGAGTCTGAAGGCACCATTCTGTTTGCTGTCCTCCATCACGGTATTACGGTTAACTGTGAAGTGAGGACCGAATATGTAAGTTTCTGGTCAGACAGCATGAATGTTTTTAACCATTGGTTTTTTCCTAGCTTGTGATAAGTATGTTCAAAGTGAATACCAGTGCTCCTGCGCTTATACACGATAGTATGCCTGTGCTCTCTGTGTTAAATACAAGAGCTGATTAGTTTACCACTGCCTCTGGAGACTCAGCTTTATGTCCGATATCAGTTACGGAGACAGTGGAAAAATTTGTTGACTTGCTGACCAACGAACCGTATTTATGCAGGAAATAAGTAATTAAATTTCATTGGCGCAAAAATTATACGAAGCATGTATATTTCCATAAAAAGTATGTTGCTACCCTCAGAAAATTGGAGAAGTAACTTCAACGTGTTCGTCACCACAAAAATACAAACGAACTTCTCCTTCTCTGTGACAACGTATTGTTTCACACAAAACTCTGCACCTGAGAGGAGCTCACAACTGCATTAGACTGTTCATCCTTTTCCGCTCTACAGTCTGTAACGGCTCATGTTGAATGTTACTTATGTTTCTTCTGCCTGGTCCATTGATGAATGAATGTGAAATTTTGCATGCTTCACAAAATTTATCCACATTAATTGACATCCGAACTGCACACTCGTCATGTAAACAAAACACGGACAGACTTCACTGATCTCTTTGACTTCCAAAAGTAACTTCAAAAACTGACTCCTCGCAGCATCTCTGCATTGCTTTATATAGAATTTTAACAGTAACTTCCAAGATAAAGCATTATTAATGTTGTAAAATTTTTATGTTACAATTAAAATTTACAAAACGTAAAGAAACTGATGTTACAGCCGAATAAGGTATAAAATACAAAATTCAATGACAATCTTTTATAGTAATATCTTTAGTTTTACATCAGAAAATCATTCTGAACTTTAACTGCAATAATGTCTCGTATTATTTTAGTTACGTAAATAATTGCAGGTTGGATTTGGTTACTAATATTCAATGGCAGTACAGAGCTCGTGCTTTATCCGATTACATACATAAAATGCACAAATATGGCCTCAAATTCTGGAAATTGGAAAACTGTGAGATATAAACAATTGGAGAGTTAATTCTAAATATAATTACAAAGAATATTAATTACAGAGGAAGACATAAAAATAAATAACAAATGAAAATTCGTCGCTTGTTAATAACTTTTAAGTTGTTTCTCAAGATAGTGAGGTCTTCTATTACTAGATTTTTAGATTACCGTTTTGTTAATTATAAGCAGTGATTTTTCATACTAACATCTCTGCAGTCTCTAGTTATTTATTTATAAAGACTTATTACTTCAATTTCTTGATTAGTTACTTAATTTAGTATATGTACATAAATTTATCAGTGACAACAATCCACCGATAATTATGACAACGCACGTCCTTCCAGAACATTCCATATGCTTTCGCAATGAATATAAAGTTTTTTATCAGATAGGACAGAATGATATATATAAAGACACACGTACAAGCCCTTAGCCAAGCACTGAATTGTCTGATAACTATCCGGATGCCTATTAAAAAAAAGGTGTTATCGGACATTTCATATGAGTTCTGGGTGAGGCTGTACTGTTATAAGTCCAGATACCGCGTCTTCCAGCTTCCAGCTGATTGGCCCAATGAAGGAAGCAGTACGTGGATGGAAGGAAGATTATTGATACAGCAAAACTTTGGCACCGACGTAGACCAGTAGAGTGGTACCATGCGGGCAAACTGGCCTTCCCAGTAAGGTGGCGTAACGTCGTCGCATTGAACGGAGATTATGTTGAAAGATAGAGTTTTGTACCCAAAAGAGGTTGAAATAACATGGCATATTAGAATCCTGAATAAAACCAACCTGCTCTCAGAAAAGATATGTGTTGCATTACTTATTGAACGCTTCTCGTATGTTAGTGATTGGATACACAATCTTATAACACAGTTTCCGACCTATATTCACGCCGCTTTTATCAGTGAAATACGGTGTAAATGATTCTACATGCGACGAAATATTTTGTTTGTTGAAACGACAGAGCAACACTGACATGAAGCTGTTCCCCCAGGGTGACTCAGGAGGAATGGTCGATATTCAGGGATATGCGAGGAACGATCACTCAAGCAAAACAGTCCCGTAAAATACACACGTTAACAGCTACGACCAGTTCTACATCTACATCTACGTGATTAATCTGCAATTCACACTTAAGTTCCTGGCAGAGGGTTCATCGAACCATTTTCATACTATATACTTTTCTATCATTCCACTTTCGAATAGCGCGTGGGAAAAAGGAACACCTAAATCTTTCCGTTCGGGCTCTGATTTTTCTCATTTTATTATGATGATTATTTCTCCCTACGTAGGTGGGTGTCAAAAGAATATTTACGCATTCAGAAGAGAAAGTTGGTGAATGAAATTTTGTAAATAGATCTCGCCGCAAAGAAACCGCCTTTGTTTCAATGACTGCAACCCCAACTCGCGTATCATATCAGTTACACTGTCACACCTATTGCGCGATAACAAGAAACGAGCTGCTTTTCTTTGCACTTTTTCGATGTCCTCTTTCAATCCTATCTGGTAAGGATCCCATACCGCGCAGCAATATTCCAGCAGAGGACGGACAAGTGTAGTGTAGACTGTCTCTTTAGTGGGTTTGTCGCATCTTCTAAGTTTTCTGCCAAAAAAGCGTAGTCTTTGTTTTGCCTTCCCCACAATATTATCTACGTGGTCTTTCCAATTTAAGTTGCTCGTAATTGTAATTTCTAGGTATTTAGCCGAATTGACAGCCCTTAGATTTGTGCGATTTATCGTATACTCAAAATGTATCGGATTTCTTTTAGTACCCATGTGGATGACCTCGCACTTTTCTTTGTTTGGTGCTAATTGCCACTTTTCGCACCAAACAGAAATTTTCTCTGGATCATTTTGTAATTGGAATTGATCGTCTGATGATTTTACTAGACGGTAAATTGCAGCGTCATCTGCAAACAATGTAAGGGGATCATCTAGATCATTTATATAAACCAGTAACAGCAGAGAGCCTACGACACTACCTTGCGGAACGCCAGATATCACTTCTGTTCTACGCGATGATTTTCCGTCTATCACTACGAACTGTGACCTCTCTGAGAGGAAGTCACGAATCCAGCCATACAACTGAGACGATACTCCATATGCACGAAATTTGATTAATAGTGGCTTGTGAGGAACGGTATCAAAAGCCTTCTGGAAATCTAGGAATATGGAATCGATCTGAGTTCCCTTGTCGACAACACTCATTACTTCATGGGAATAGAGAGCTAGGTGTGTTGCACAAGAACGATATTTTCTGAATCCGTGTTGGCCGGCAGATGTGGCCGAGCGGTTCTAGGTGCTTCAGTGTGGAACCACGCGACCGCTACGGTCACAGGTTCTAATCCTGCCTCTGGCATCGATGTGTGTGATGTCCTTAGGTTAGTTAGGTTTAAGTAGTTCTAAATTCTACGGGACTGACGATCAAAGATGTTAATCTCATAGTGCTCAGAGCCGTTTGAGTCTGAATCCGTGTTGGTTATGTATCAATAAGTCATTTTCTTCAAGGTGATTCATAACGTTCCAGTACAGTATATGCTCCAAAGTCCTACTGCATGTCAGTGCATTACTCCTATTTCCCTTCTTGAATGTTGGTGTGACCTGTGTTACTTTCCAGTCGTTAGGAACAGGCCTTTCGTCAAGTGAGCGGTTGTTGCTAAGAAAGGCGCTATTGTGTCCGTATACTCCGAGAGGAACCTGAATGGTATACCATCTGGACCGGAAGACCTGCCTTTTTTAAGTGATTTGAGTTGTTTCGCAACACTTAAGATATCTACTTTTATGTGACTCATACTAACAGCTGTTCTGGTTTGGAATTATGGAATATTTACTTCGTCTTCTTTCGTGAAGGAATTACGGGAAACTGTCTTTAGTAACTCCGCTTTAGTGGCACCATCATCGGTAACATTTCCATCGCTATCGCTCAGTGACGGTATTGATTGTTTTTTGCCACTGGTGTACTTTACATACGACCAGAATCTTGTGCCGTAGAGGGCATTTGTTTCACAGTATCGTAGATGAAGACGTGCTCATATCTCTTACAGGGTGTATTTTCCTTCGTTCGTGTCATATCCCTGAATATTGACCATCCCTCCTGGGCCACCCTGCATAGGTACTGATCCTCAGATTGTGTGACAGTGCCATGGGAGTGAGGGTATAAATGATTATGTAGCGGCACGTCGGCTATAAGCGAACACGAAATTTGGCAACTGATTTGATTTTTAAGAGTAGGCGACGTGACAGTATTTTTGGGTAGAGAACAAGTAACGGAAAGAGTAGTGAGAAAAATTATTACCACCATTTTATATCTCACGTAGGCTTATTAAGAATAAGAAAGCTTAGAGCGTGTGCAGAGGCATACAGGCATTGTTTGGGTATACAAGACCCTCCGCAAGCGTTCCTACTGCTTATGCTTGCTTAAACCTACCTCGGCCAGCGTAGCTGTCGGATATCTCCCGCTTTCAGAACTTTTAGAGCAGGGCAGGGTTCGTCAAGCATCTCGGGATTCTGACGATATGACGCGCCAATTGGACATAATTTGACATCCAATAACTCTATCAGTCAATGGCAAGTTCAAAAATGTTCAAATGTGTGTGAAATCTTAAGGGACTTAACTGTTAAGGTCGTCAGTCCCTAAGCTTACACACTACTGAACCTAAATTATCCTAAGGATAAACACACACACCCATGCCCTAGGGAGGACTCGAACCTCCGCCGGGATCAGCCGCACAGTCCATGACTGCAGCGCCCCAGACCGCTCGGCTAATCCCGCGCGGCAATGGCAAGTCGGATAACCTCCTGCGTAAGGGCCAGAGGTGGATCAACGCCTTATTGACTTGCTAAATTTGTGAAGCCGTTTATCTTGAATAATTCATCCAAAATTTCTTGAATTGCTTGTCTGTCTACATGAATCATGTCTGCCGATTTTCGTCCCATTCGTATAACTACTTCGTGGTGCGCGGCTTTTTAGAGTGTATGTAAGGGGTTTAGGGGTTTTCAAAATAACAGATTAGACGTCACGAAGGAAGCAATTAGAGTAATCCGTTTTCCTTATTTCATCTTAGATACGTAAAGTTCTGGTAACTGTTTATTCGCTGCTCAGTATTATTTACAGTTGAAATTGCAATTTACGTCACTGTGAGTAATCGCTGCTTTGGCAAATTTGATACGAGGCATGTAGCCTTTGTAAAACTGACGACGTGCTACACGTATAAGCCCTGCTTTGTACCTGTTATCTTACGGAATACAAAAATAATTGCCAGTCGGAAAACATGCGACGTTTCATGCAAGCCGCTGCGAGTATAACACGATGAATAATGGAAATTAGAGTGAAAAATTAAAAAAAAAATGAGATACAGGTGATAATCACGCGCTTAGCACAACCCACTAGCGTTTCATTTGTTGCAAAGTATTTCCCTCCCCTCTCCCTTTCCCTCCCTCTATCACTTCCTCTCCCTCTCCCTCTCTCCCCTTTCTCTCTTCCTCTCCCTTTGTCACTCTGCCTCTCCCCATTTCTCTCTCCCGTTCTCCCTCTCCCTCTCGCCTAGCCCTGCCAACGTATGAGGAGCCACCAAACTACACCACAGCAATGCTAAAGGACGCAACACCTCGCCACTTTGTTCTCACTGCAGCCAAATCTCTCCTTTCATTAACGCCGTGCGGTCCATTCTCACTAATTAACGGCTCCTACAGACTCAGCTCGACGATCGATACGGATGGCGAAAATTTCCGGGCACTAATGCTTGCCGTAGTACTCACATGAGGCACGCAGGCTGCACCGTCTTTAATGTGACTGCTTCGTGCACAATGTGGAAATACTTAATATTAGCATCTGATACTTACTTTTAATTTCTTGGCGTTCAAGATCGTTTATGGTAATTGTATATGGTGCAGAATGTGTCCTGATAATGTGACAGCAGGATACGTTTGGTCGAATCGAGTGAAATTTTTAGGATAATGATAGATTGGCAAAGTATCATTGTGGAGCTCGCAACGTGACAAATTATTTATTTTTATCTTTGCGAAGCTTTTAGGCCTTGTATTGCTTCTGCAAAAACCAACAACCATATGCAAAGAGTTGCAAATAAAACAGTTGCTCCAGAAGTTATGCTGTTGTGTTCCATGTAAAATTCAGATGCTTACCTAAAAAGAATACTGTTTTTGCGTTGTGCTGCGCTTGAGACTATTGTAGTATGTTATATAAGACGCTTAAATAGTTGCGGGTGGTAAGCTAAAGCCACGAACCTTAGTTTCTTTACTGAATTATTTTGCTTTTGTAACTTTTTTACGAATATGGTTTGCTGACATAGTGCAAGGCCACACTACTACGAGGGGCGTTTGAGAAGTCAGTGCAAAAATAAAAACCACTTACGTGTTTGGGGTAAACCTTTTTTATTTTTCGACATGTCTACTTTTAGACTTATACACTTCGTCCAACGCTGTTCTAATACGTTGATCCCTTCCGAATAATAGGAATTGTCCAAGTCTGCCAAATAGCTGTTAGCTGCTGCAATCAACTCGTCGTTGGAACAAAATCTTTGTCCTGCCAGCCATTTCTTCAAATTGGGGAACACATAGTAATCCGAGGGAGCCAAGTCTGGAGAAGAGGGGGGATGTGGAACGAGTTGGAATTCGATTTCCATTAATTTTGCGACCACAACTGCTGGTGCATTGTCGTGATGGAAAAGGATTTTTTTGCGGTCCAATCGCCGGCGTTTTTCTTGCACTTCGGTTTTCAAACCGTCCAGTAACGATGAATAATATGGACCTATAATAGTTTTAGCCTTCTCCACATAGTCGATGAGGATTATCCCTTGGGAATGCCAAAAGAAAGTCTCCATAACCTTTCCGGTCGAAGGAATGGTCTTGGCCTTTTTTGCTGCAGATTCTCCCTTGGTAACCCATTGCTTAGATTGTTATTTGGTCTCAGTGATATAGCAATGTATCCGTGTTTCATCCACAGTGACGAAAGGACGCTTAAAGTCCTGAGGATTCTTCCTGAACAGCTGCAAAAAATCCTTGCAGCACTTCAACGATTCCGTTTTTGGTCAAGCGTGAGCAATCGCGAAACCCATCTTGCGGATAGCTTTCTCATGTCCAAATGTTTATGCAAAATATTGTGTACCCGTTCATATGAGATGTCCACAGCACTAGCAATCTCACACACCTTAACTCTTCTGTCATCCATCACCATATCACGGATTTTATCAATGATTTCTGGAGTCGTAACCTCCAGAGGGCGTCTACAACATTCAGCATCACTTGTGCCCATATAGCCACTCCGACAATTTGGAAACCACTTACAAACTGTTGTAATCGAAGGTGCAGACTCACCCTAATGCTTATCAAGCTTCTCTTTAGTCTCCTTAGGCGTCTTACCTTTCATAAAATAATGTTTGATCACCACACGAAATTCTTTTTCGTCCATGTTTTGACAATCATTCGCCTTTCTTGAGTCACATGAATTCCAAACACAAAGAAATAGACCAAAATGGCTGAAACTTGGTGTACGTTCTTTCCAAAGATGCTACTAACTAAACATGACCTCGATACGCGCCGTTGGTGCCATCTCTCGGACTTTGCACGGACTTTGTTTTTTTAATATTGCAATAACGTTTTTTATTGATGGCCACTGGCGTAGTGCAAAGCTACGAAAAATGCTTTCAGTTCACTGAGGCCAGAATGAAAAAGGTGGAACTGATACATTTACTACATGTGTACATTTTTTTTAGTCGTCAGTCTTCTGACCGGTTCGATGCAGCCCGCCACGAATGCCTCTCTCGTGCTAACATCTTCATCTAAAAGTAGCATTTGCGTCCTACATCCTCAATTATTGTGTTGTATGTATTCCAGTCTCTGTCTTCCTCTACAGTTTTTACTCTCCTCAGCTCCCTCTAGTACCACGGATGTTATGCCTAATGTGTTGACACATGTTGTGTCATTTCCTTTTTTCTTGTCAGTATTTTCCGTATGTTTCTTTCTTCATTGATTCCGCCTTCTCATTCATTATCTTATCAATCCACTCACTTTCAACATCCTCCTATAATATCACATCTCAACTGCATCGATTCTCTTCACACTGTTCATGATTCACTACCACACAATTCTGTGCTGCAAACGTACATTCTTCGAAATTTATTCCTCAGATTAAGGCAGATGTCTGATTCCAGCAGACTTCTCTTGCCCAGATATGCCCTCTTTGCCGTTACTAATCTGCTTTTATGTGATATTTAAAAAAAAAACAGTCGTAATTTGCAGGATGATCTTTATTAACTTAAGAACGACGCATTTCGCCCTGATAGGGCATCACCACGTTGTGGTAAAAGATCAGAAATTGTCTGACAGAAAGCATTCGTCTAGAAGGCACGATACCGCATAAAGGATACTAAAATGCAACCTCATGTAGGCGACGACACACACAGCAGCGCAGAGCAGGACCTCGGACAAAAACCGCAAACAGCCGTAAACTATGTAAGGAAGCTGTTTATGTGTTTGTATGTTGGCAGCGCTATGTAGCGCTTTGCATTAATAACTCTAACAGCGTGTGCGTACTCTGTAAGAGACTCTGTGGCTGGTAGGACTCGCAGTTGGAAGTTAACAGTCAGCGGTGATGGCAGTTGGAGATGAACGGGCCAGCAGTGATGTAGGTTAGAAGAGAGTAGTTAGCATTGATGGGGGTTAGAGGTTTGAAGAGTTAGCGAAAGCGGTCGATCTGGACGTGTCCGACTTGGAGAAAAAAATGTTCAAATGTGTGTGAAATCTTATGGGACTTAACTTCTAAGGTCATCAATCCCAAAGCTTACACACTACTTAACATAAATTATCCTAAGGACAAAGACACACACCTATGTCCGAGGGGGGACTCGAACCTCCGCCGAGACCAGTCGCAAAGTCCACGACTGCAGCGCCATAGACCGCTCGGCTAATCCCGCGCGGCCGACTTGGAGATTGAATATTAATCATTATTATATAATTTTTGTAACTGAATGTCACCGACGATTATATATATCTATATATATTTTTTTTTGTACTGGATGTCACATTATTAAGGTAAAAAATACGTCTTTTGCTTTGCGACGAAACCTTTCCTTTGCTAACCATATGCCTATCAGTACTTAGAGTCTACAGTAGTTAGAATCTTTTATATAGACGGTTGTATTGGCATTTGCTGTGTTGCAGTAGTTCGTGTAATGAAGATTTTGTAAGTGACTTATGATATGTATGGGTTATTCTTAGGATTTCTTCTAATTCAGGGCCATACATTTGTATATTTGAAGTTGGGTTATCATTTTTTGAGCAGTCAGATTGCATGGCGCTGGGATATTGTGAGTCAGTGTTGAAATGACAAGAATAAGTAAAGAGAAAGTACGCTCAGCTAGGTTCAGTTTCACCCAGCAGTTTCAGAATTAAATAAATTAAGTAGTTTCACCTTCTCAGTTATTTCAGTCCAAGTAAGAATCATTAATTAAGAACTTCCAATTACAATGCTCCCAGAGGGCCATCCGCATTCAAATACGGAATATCACCATGCCAAGATGGAACGAAATACATTTTATGTTTTCTTTTGAACTTCGGTTGTCGTGTGCTACAGGGGCAATCAAAGACAAACGAGACAGATGGAAAAAAGTAAGTAGATCGTTTATTATTTCAAAAGTATTGGCATAACTCTTAATATCATTATCCCATTGTGAAGCAATACGGTCACGGCCTTCAGAAAAATGTTGGCGGTTTTGTACGGAATCATGATTGTAACCAGGCGTGCTCCTCTTTGTCCGAAGCAAATCGGCGGACACGAATGTCTTTCTCCAGGGCTCCAAAAATATGGAAATCACATGGCAGAGATCGGGACTGTATGGAGGGTGTATAAGGCCTTCGGCCGAAACCCCTGCGGCATAATCGAAACAGCAGGCACGCCAGCCCCGGGAAAATCATGATGACCTTTTTCTTTGACTACAAAGGTCTCCTGCTCATTGACTTTCTGGCACACGGCGCCACAGTTAACGCACAGAGCTAAGTGGACCGTTTGCAAAAAATGAAGCGCGCTGTCGATTCCAAATGCCCAAAAAATTGATTGTCGGCATTATTATGTTTCAGAATAATGCCCGCTCAGGTGTTGTCAAGGTTGTTTCGACTAGGCTACAAAAGTTTCACTGGGAAGCCCTTACTCATCCTCTACAGAGTCCCAATATCTCCCCATGCGATTTCAATATATGTCGAGCCCCGAAAGAAGACATTCGTGACCGTCGATTTGCTTAGGACGAAGAAGTGCACGCCTTTGTACAATCACTGCTACGTCGGCAGCCGCAAACTTTTCCCTGAAGCCATTGACGGCTTTGTCTCACAGTGGGATAAATGTATTGTTATGATGAATACTTTTCAAATAATAAGCGGCTTACTTACCTTTCTCTATCTGTTTCGTTTTCATTTGACTGTCCTTTGATTTTTCTTTCTCGTTGCGCAGTTCATACCATACAACTCGTCCAGTAACTTTCCTTCACTTTCACTTAGGGCATGAGTGGTATTCGGTGAACCTTGTACATTAACAGAGCATTCGAATCAGCTAAGCGGCAGCTGAGACAACTGAATAGAGCTTTTCGGACCATTACAATGCTAACAATAAGACTCCATCGGTGCCAGCGAAGTCTATAAGAGCCTCTGCGTGTTTGTTCTTAGCTTGTCTATGCGTTGACAACAGGCGGAGAGCTGTTTATTTTCTAATGTAGCAATTGGCGGTTGCTGAATTTTTACGCTCCGGGAGAACCTGTTAAATATATCATGAATCTATAAACGAATTAAGCAAATTGGTTCTAAGCACTATAGGACTAAACATCTGAGGTCATCAGTCCACTAGAACTTAGAACTACTTAAACCTAACTAACCTAAGGACATCACGCACATCCATGCCCGAGGCAGGTTGAAATGGCTCTGAGCACTATGGGACTCAACTGCTGAGGTCATTAGTCCCCTAGAACTTAGAACTAGTTAAACCTAACTAACCTAAGGACATCACAAACACCCATGCCCGAGGCAGGATTCGAACCTGCGACCGTAGTGGTCTTGCGGTTCCAGACTGCAGCGCCTTTAACCGCACGGCCACTTCGGCCGGCGCACGAAGCAGGATTCGAACCTGCGACCGTAGGAATTAAACAGAAAAATGTAAATATTCTTACCTGTTGGTGCTGCGCTACGTCGTATTTGCGAAATGACATATACTTACTGGAGCTCAAACACTAGTCCGCCAGGAAAATATCATGTTCCACCCATTATACTTTTCTCTCAGAAACTGCGGCCGTAAAATAACTAGCCAACGGCGATCGCAGAAGTTAAGTCCCATAGTGCTCAGAGCCATTTTTTTACACTCTACCGTGTCCTTTAGTCCCACGGAGGTTATTTCCTGATGTGTTAAAAGATGTGAGAGTAGTGAGAAGTAGCAGAAATGAGAACAACGAGAAACTTAACATCAGAATTGTATCACGAAGTAGACGGAGTTAAGGATTTATGGTAGCAAGGCAGCAAAGTAAGCCATGATGGACTGAGCATGGAGGACATAAAAACGGACAAGCGCTGGCAAAAGGGGCATTCCTGCTCAAGAGAAGTCTTCTAGTATCAAATATTTGCCTTAATTTGAGAAAGAAATTTCTGAGAATGTACTTTTGGAGCACAGCATTGTATGGTAGTGAAACTAGGACTGTGGGACAACCGGAACAGAAGAGAATCGAAGCGTTTGAGAGTGGTCCTACAGACGTATGATAAAACCTATGTGGACCCGTAAGATAAGGAATCAGGAGTTTCTTTGCAAAGTCGACGAGAGAAGGAATATATGGAAAACACTGACAAGAAGAAGGTATAGGACATCTTTTAACACATCAGGAAATAACCTCCGTGGGACTAAAGGACACGGTAGAGTGTAAAAAAATGGGTCTGAGCACTATGGGACTTAACTTCTGAGGTCATCAGTTCATCAGTCCCCTAGAACTTAGAACTACTTAAACCTAACTAATCTAGGGACATCACACACATCCATGCCCGCGGCAGGATCCGAACCTGCGACCGTAGCGGTCGCGCGGTTCCAGACTGTATCGCCTAGAATCGCGCGGCCACTTGTAGAGTGTAAAAACTGTAGAGGAAGGCGGAGGGCGGAATACAGGCATATCCTGCAAATAATTGAGGAAGTAGGTTGCAAATACTACTCTGAGAATGAAAGGTCGACACAGGAGCGAAATTCGTGGGAAGCCGCATCAGTACTCCAGAAACAGCTGGAAGACTTCTTAAGTAACAGAACCCAGAGTGTTGTCCTCGACGGTGGGTGTTCATCAGAGATGAAGACATCGTCAGTAGTGTCCCAGCGAAGTGTGACGGGACCACTATTATTTTCTATAAGTAGCGATCAAAAAATTTTCCGTTCGAAGGCCGTAAAGTTCAGAATCGGTATGCCAATCAGGCAGAATCGCCATGAGCAGTGAGGAAATCATCCCGGCGACGCACCAGATTGAAGATACCCGTTTGGTAAAACGTGAAGAAGTCCGTAACTGTCGGTTGTACATTATCGTCCGACAGGAACTGTCGACCCTTCAAGTTTTTTTTATTTTTATTTTTTTTATGGCACAGAAGGCGTGATGACCACAATTGGAGAGATCACGACGAGGGCTCGTGCTCGAATGTATCGTACTTGAGTTGACACAACTTCTACGTTACAACATTTGCGATATGGGGACGCGCGGTATCACGAAGCAGCAGCAGCCCTTGTCGCAGTTTTCGAGACTTGCTGCACCATACTCGTTCTTCATCCTTCGATGGATGTCTACCGGTGTTTGTCCTTCATCAGCCAAGAAGAGAATGTCTGTACGCATAGTCGCCATAGTTCACGTTTTCATATTTAGTGCACTTCTGTCGCAAAGATACGAACACACGCTAATCCGTTGCTTACATGTCAGTGCTTATATACAAACATCGGAGTCGCGCTACGTTGCACGCCTTCAAACGGAAACTTTGTGATAGCCCTTTACATATACAAAAATGATCTGGCGGACAGGATGAGCATCAATCTGCGATTGTTTGGTGATGATGCGAAGTTCTGCGGGAAGGTGTCGTCATTGAGTCTATATATGAGGATGGACAATGGCTCAAATGGCTCTAAGCACTATGGGACTTAACATCTGAGGTCATCAGTCCCCTAGACTTAGAACTACTTAAACCTAACTAACCTAAGGACATCACACACGACCATGCCCGAGGTAGGATTCGAATCTGCGACCGTAGCAGCAGCGCGGTTCCGGACTAAAACGCCTAGAACAGCTCGGCCACAGCAGGCGGCAGATAAGTATTGTCTCTTTTCAATTTGTAATAAAACTCATTAATACGATTTTTTTGTTCCTAGACACCCCATATTTGACGACAAGGCTGGACATAATAAGTGAGAAAGACAAAACCATAATGTTTGAATACAGCATTAGTAGTGTGCCGCTTGATGCAGTGGGGTAAATTTCATATCTAGACAGAACGTTGGAAAGCGATTCGAAGTGGAACGAGAATGCAAGGACTGTTGTAGGTAAGGCATTTGGTTTATTCAAAGGATTTTAGAAAAGTGTGTTTTATCTGTAAAGGAGATCGCAAATAAGACACTAGTGTGATCAAGTCTTGAGTGTTTGGGATCTGCACCGTGCCAGATTAAAGGAAGGCACCTAAGCATTTCAGGGGCGGACTGCTAGATTTGTTACCTGTAGGTTCGAACAAGATGGAAGTATCACAAAAATCCTTCAGTGACTCAAATGGGAATCGCTTGTCAACTCCATGCTTATCCTCGGTTTTCTTTAAGATCTATGAATGTTGACTACAGTATTCCAGGGCTTGCTGCTACAGTGCATCATAAGACGAACCTAATCGCTGTGGTACGCACCTTGAGGCACGTTCCTTGCAGAGATGATACATCAGACAGTTAATTCCACATTAAAATAAAAGCGGAAGCAAGCGCTGCTCAGTATCGTGCTGAAGCGAACAAAGAGGAGAAATGAGTTCAATTAACGTTTTCGAAAAATGGTATGGTACGCCCCGAACTCAATCCACCTAGACCCTTCTATCGACAAAGCCGTTGGCATAATAATACGTGCTGGAAACCATCAGTCGCCATAGTCAAGGAGTTTATTCGAAATCTTAACAGGCACAAGAGAAGGACAAGGAAGATGTAAATTAGTAGCCACAGTACTGAAAGCACGCCTCTGCAGTTGAGCTTGTCTGCTGCTATGCAATGGACACGGGTTCAATTACTGGTACTAGCAGGGATTGTTCCTTGGTGGGAGGGCTGGAATTGGGTGCACTCAGCCTCGTTACTCCAGTTGAGAAGGTCGTTGCTTGAGAAGTAATGGATCCAAGGCAGAACCGTATCGAGCTGATCCTAGGCCCTTGGCCGATCTGCCAAAGCAATGCACTTTAACAGAGGATGAGGTAGGGAAAAGTTAACACAATTATTTTGCACTTTCATTACAATGTTTTTGCAAATGTTTATTACAATTCATTGTTACAAGCATTGGCTAGTAGCCTATCAAAAAATCACTGCTGTAGGTTGAGAGACAACTGACTAAAGAGTTAACGAATCTTTGATATCAGTTTACACGAAACGACTGGTGTGTTAGTTGACACCTTGTCACTGTCTTATATTATACTTTTATTTCAAATTCTCTCGCTTTAAGCGAAAGAAACTAGCGTATGAGGTCCAGGACCCGCTCGCCGACCTCTGATATCCTACAGTACGGTAACGAGTAAAAGCAAGAACTCCACTGTTGATCACGAGCGAACTGTGTGAGCTGCAACTGTACGAACCAAACGCACTGTTGCCGCTTAAACCACATTAGCGATAGACGTCTGTACAATAACAGTCGGTCCTTTACGATGATACCTGCACGAAATCATTACAAAAATCAGACTGCGACAACAGTGCCTGTGGGCTGAAGGAAATGCATCTTCATAGAGAATAGGAACCCGAGGGACAGGAGAAGTCGTATACCGATCCTCAAAATTAAAGTGAAGCTACTCAGCGGAGCTTCAGTGTGGCCTGTAGTTATCATATGGCAGCGAAACTTGCTACATATGCTAATGCGTTAATGTGGAAACGATTTGGTGTGACGTCATAAGCGCGTGACTGCGTGTGAGATCGCTCTCTAAGTTTTCATCTATTTTTAGGTTTCAGATATATATTTTAACTGTTTTTGTGATAATATTTACTATATAAGTGACTTATTAGTGGTTTCTTCATTCACCTCTGCATTTCTTGTGTTGTGGCCTGATATTTGTGAGTGTTTCGTATCGAGCAACTTAACCTCTTACCCGTGTTTACATTCCGCGCTGACCAGTTGCAGCTGTAGCGGCGCATCGAAAGCTAAGTACTAATTAATTGTTTGTGTATAGTAGTTTATTTAGGAACTTTAGTAGTCTTCAACCGGTGTTCTTGGTGTTTTCCGGTGAAATAACTTCAGAAGAAATTTTTGCGAACTGCTTTCAGTTTCGTTACTGTCATTAGACGTTTGATTTTCTTTCTGTGTTAGTATTTTGTTATATTCTCATTTGTTGTTGATTAATACTGTCAATAATAGTAGTTACTTCCCTTGTAGAGCAAGTTTGTCATTATTGTAGTCAGTTTTTAACATCTTCTTATTGTAGTAGCGGAACTTAGATAAAGTTGTTTTCTTGTTTCAATAATTGTAAAATTTTACCATGAGTGAGAAGTGTGGGCTTTGCCGTAGGTTCGTGAGTAGTGGATTGCGGTGTGAGACTTGTTCGAAGTATTTTCACTGGGGGGAATGCAGTGGGGAAGCCAGTGGGCATTCTGGTGAGATCCTCTCCTGGAACTGCAGGTTATGTAGCAAGAGTAAGTTGATAGAGGAGCAGGAGCGTAAGATCTGTGCCCTTCAGGTGCAGTTGAAAAACGCACAGGAGGAGCTAGATAGGATGAGGAGGGAGAAGGGGGTTGGGGAATGGGAGCTGGCTGTTGGCAAGAGATCTGCTAGGAGAAGGAGATTTTCAGATAGTTTTACTATTGGTGTTTGTAATAGATATGACCAACTGTCAGAGTCTAGTGGAGAGGAATCTCTAGTAGCTGTAGATGTAGGAAGTATGCAGCAGACCTCAGCAGTTACGGTGGCTAGGACAGTTGCAAAGTCTAAGAGAAAGAAGAAGGTTCTGCTGTTAGGTAGTTCTCATGGTAGAGGTGTAGGCCAGCAGTTGCAGGAAGTTTTGGGGAGTGAGTACCAGGTCACCAGCATTGTGAAGCCTAATGCAGGATTGGCTCAGGTGACTTTTAACATAGGGGGGTTATGTAGGGATTTTACTAAAGAGGATCAGGTAGTGATTGTGGGTGGGGCTGGTAATAGTATTGATAGGGATGGGGAGTATGACATAGATGGTGACCTGGAAAAGATAGCCACTCAGACTGGCAACACGAACGTGCATCTCGTGGAACTGTTTCAGCGTCACGATCGGCCTCATCTTAATACAGCCGTCAGGCGTAATAACATGAGACTTGGGGGTGCGCTGATGACAGAAGGCATGAGTCACATTTCAGTGGTGTCGGTGGAGTCTATCAGTAGGACGGGTTTCACTAGACATGGCCTGCACCTCAACAGGTATGGGAAGGGGAGGTTGGCAAAACTTATAGGTGACAGCATAGGTGGGGGTGGTGGGATCACTCATGGGAAAATTCCGGTAGTTGTGGGTGTTAGAGCTGTACCTTTTTTAGATTGAAGTCAGCTGATAGGTATTCCTGCTTAAGGGAAGTCTCTCTAACAAAGAAACCACTCTCTACAAAGCTTGGGTATCCGATTAATGAGGGAATTAGTATATTTCATCAAAATATACAAGGTATTAGAGATAAAGTTAGTGAACTGCTTATAGATGTTGACTCTGAAATTATTGGTATATCTGAACACTTCTTAAATAAGGAGATAATTCAGAGGCTTCCTTTACCAGGATACAGGTTGGCTGGCAGCTTTTCTAGGAGCTCTTTGCGGTGTGGGGGAGTAGCCATGTATGTGACAAACGGTATCCCATTTGAGTCAATTGATGTTTCAAAGTACTGCACTGAAAAGGTGTTTGAATGTTGTGCAGGTGTGGTTAAATTTAGTGGAGCTAAACTTCTTACTGTTGTTATTTATAGATCCCCAGACTCCGATTTCACAACATTTTTGCTAAAGCTAGAGGAGGTTCTTGGTTCACTTTATAGGAAATACAAAAAGTTAGTTATATGTGGTGACTTCAATATTAATTGTATAAGTGATTGTGCAAGGAAAAGGATGCTGGTAGACCTCCTTAATTCATATAATCTTATGCAAACCGTATTCTTTCCAACGAGAGTGCAAGGGAACAGTAGAACAACCATAGACAATATTTTTGTTCATTCGTCATTATTAGAAGGGCATTCTGTTAGCAAAAAGGTGAATGGCCTTTCAGATCATGATGCACAAATTTTAAGTCTAAAAGTTTTTTGTGCTGCAACACATGTTAAATATAGTTACCAACGTTTTAGGAAAGCTGATCCAGTTGCTGTACAGACTTTTGTAAACCTTATCAAGGAACAAGAGTGGCAAGATGTTTATAGTGCTGATACAGTAGACGATAAATATAATGCTTTCCTCAAGACTTTTCTCGTGCTCTTTGAAAGTTGCTTTCCGTTAGAACGTTCAAAACAGGGTACTAGCACAAACAGGCAGCCTGGGTGGCTGACTAAAGGGATAAGAATATCTTGTAGAACAAAGTGGCAATTATATCAAAACGTTAGAATCAGTCAAAATCTAAATGCAGCAGCCCATTACAAACAGTATTGTAAGGTGCTTAAAAAAGTTATTAGGAAGGCAAAAAGTATGTGGTATGCAGATAGAATAGCTAAGTCTCAGGATAAAATTAAAACCATATGGTCAGTCGTAAAGGAAGTGGCTGGTCTGCAGAGACAGGTCGAGAATATAGAATCAGTGCGTAGTGGGGATGTCCGTGTTACTGATAAGTCGCATATATGTACAGTACTTAATAATCACTTTCTGAATATAGCAGGTGAACTAAATAGAAACCTAGTCCCAACAGGGAATCATATAGCGCTCTTAGAAAAAAGTGTTCCGAGACTGTTACCTGAAATGCTCCTCCATGATACTGACAAGAGGGAGATTGAGTTAATAATTAAATCACTAAAGACCAAGAACTCTCATGGATATGACGGGGTATCTAGCAGAATACTGAAGTATTGTTCCACGTATGTTAGCTCAGTACTTAGCCATATCTGTAACTTTTCCTTTAGGAGTGGTCGGTTTCCTGACCGATTAAAGTACTCGGTAGTGAAGCCACTTTATAAAAAGGGAGACAGGGATAATGTTGACAATTATAGACCTATTTCTATGCCATCAGTGTTTGCTAAAGTTATTGAGAGGGTTGTATATACAAGGTTACTGCAGCATTTAAATTCATATAATTTGCTGTCAAATGTACAGTTTGGTTTTAGAAACGGTTTAACAACTGAGAATGCTATAGTCTCTTTTCTCTGTGAGGTTTTGGACGGATTAAATAAAAGGTTGCGAACGTTAGGTGTTTTCTTTGATTTAACGAAGGCTTTTGACTGTGTTGACCACAAAATATTACTGCAGAAGTTGGAACATTATGGAGTAAGGGGAGTAGCTTACAATTGGTTCGCCTCCTACTTTAAGAACAGAAAGCAGAAGGTAATCCTCCGCAATATTGAGAGTGGTAATGATGTTCAGTCCCAATGGGGCACTGTTAAATGGGGCGTTCCCCAAGGGTCGGTGCTGGGGCCACTGCTGTTCCTTATTTATGTAAATGATATGCCTTCTAGTATTACAGGTGATTCAAAAATATTTCTGTTTGCTGATGACACCACCTTGGTAGTGAAGGATCTTGTGTGTAATATTGAAACATTATCAAATAATGTAGTTCATGATATAAGTTCGTGGCTTGTGGAAAATAATTTGATGCTAAATCACAGTAAGACTCAGTTTTTACAGTTTCTAACCCACAATTCAACAAGAACTGACATTTTAATCAGACAGGATGGGCATGTTATAAGCGAGACGGAACAGTTCAAGTTCCTAGGCGTACAGATAGATAGTAAGCTGTTGTGGAAAGCCCATGTTCAGGATCTTGTTCAGAAACTAAATGCCGCTTTATTTACCATTAGAACAGTATCTGAAATAAGTGACATTTCAACACGAAAAGTAGTATACTTCGCATATTTTCATACGCTTATGTCATATGGTATTATTTTTTGGGGTAATTCTTCTGATTCAAAAAGGGTATTTTTGGCTCAAAAATGGGCTGTTCGAGCTATGTATGGTGTAAGTTCGAAAACCTCTTGTCGACCCCTATTCAATAGTCTGGGAATTTTGACATTGCCCTCACAGTATGTATTTTCTTTAATGTCGTTTGTTGTTAGCAATATTAGCTTATTCCCAAGAGTTAGCAGCTTTCACTCAGTTAATACTCGGCAGAAATCAAATCTGCATGTGGAATGCACTTCCTTGACTCTTGTGCAGAAAGGAGTGCAGTATTCTGCTGCATCCATTTTCAATAAGCTACCACAAGAACTCAAAAATCTTAGCAGTAGCCCAAACACTTTTAAGTCTAAACTGAAGAGTTTCCTCATGGTTCACTCCTTCTATTCTGTCGAGGAGCTCCTGGAAGAGATACAAAATTAAGCAAATTCCAGTGTACATTTTTGATTTTCTTTATTTAAACTAACGACTTGTCGCCTGAATATGTTTCTTATATTTCATTTTATCTGTTTCTACAATCGTGTTATAATTTCATGTATTGACTCGTTCCATGACCATGGAGACTTCTCCTAAATGTGGTCCCACGGAACAATAAATAAATAAATAAATAAATAAATAAATTTACGTGAGAAAAACATTAGTTACAACTTTAGCCACCAGATGTAAATCTATTGCTGTACAGCATCGCTTCGACATCTCCACTGCACTTATTGGACAAATTGTGTAAATGATGGTTAATAATAAAATCAATATTATGCTTTGTTTGAACTTTCCTGCCCACGTCCCATTCCTAATCCATTACAGCTGGAAACATTTCTACACGTATATCTTGCATTCACAGTGTCAAATTCGCACCTTATTATCAAAATTGGAACCAGTTTTTTTCCATTGTAAGTCGGTTCCGCGTTAACGCATTAGAACATGTACCACTGTCGCTTTGCTGCCATACCATAATTACAGACCGCACTGGACGTCTGTGAGTAGCTCACTGTATTTACGAGGGGCATTTGAAAAGTCCGTGCCAAGTCGAGAGATGGCACCACCAGCGCGTATCGAGGTCATGTTTAGTTAGTACCATCTTTGGAAAGAATGCACGCCAAGTTTCAGCCATATTGGTCTATTTATTTGCGTTTGGCATTCGTGTGAATCAAGGAAGTCGAGTGATTGTCAAAAAATGGACGAAAAAGTATTTCGTGTGGTGATTAAACATTACTTTATGAAAGGCAAAACGCCTCAGGAGACTGAAGAGAAACTTGATACACATTACGGTGACTCTGTACGATCGATTAGAACAGTTTATAAGTGGTTTCAACATTTTCGGAGTGGCCATAAGGGCAAAAGTGATGCTGAACGTTCTGGACGCCCTGTGGAGGTTACGACTCCAGAAATCATTGATAAAACCCATGATATGGTGATGGATGACAGAAGAGTTAAGGTACGTGAGGTTTCTAGTGTTGTGTGCATCTAGAATGAACGGGTACATAATATTTTGCATAAACATTAGGACATGAGAAAGCTATCCGCAAGATGGGTTCCGCGATTGCTCACGCTTGACCAAAAACGGATTCGTGTGAAGTGTTGCAAGGATAGTTTCGTCACTGCGGATACATTACTGGGTACATTACTATACTCCTGAGACCAAACAACAATGTAAACAACGGGTTACCAAGGGAGAGTCTGCACCACAAAAAAGGCGTAGACCATTCCTTCGGCCGGAAAGGTTACGGCGACTGTCTTTTGGGATTCGCAAGGGATAATCCTCATCGACTGTCTGGAAAAGGGTAAAACTATTACAGGTACGTATTATTCATCGTTATTGGACCGTGCAAAAAGCCCTTTTCCATCACGACAATGCACCAGCACACACCTCAGCAGTTGTGGTCGCAAAATTAATGGAAATAGGATTCCTACTCGTTTCACATTTCTCCTATTCTCCAGACTTGGCTCCCTTGGACTACTTTTTGTTCCCCAATTTGAAGAAATGGCTGGTGGGACAAAGATTCTATTCAAACAAGGAGCTGATTGCAGCAACAAATAGCTATTTTGCAGACTTGGACAATTCCTATTATTCGGAAGGGATCAACAAATTATAACAGCGTTGGATGAAGTGTGTAAATCTATAGGGAGACTATGTCGAAAAATAAAAAAGTTTACCCCACACGCGTTTTTTTATTTTTCCACGGACTTTTCAAGCGCCACTTGCATAAGCGCCCGGTACCTTTCCCAGTTGTTTCTGAAACGGTGTCTCTTTCTTTGTTCTCTTGTACTGGTCAGTTTTTGAGCCCAATGTATGCATGCACTCTTGGCAGAGGCTATCTCTCAACCCTTGTCCCGTGGTCTGTAAAGCCTGCAAGAGCCGGGAGAGCGGTATGCTGATCCGCTGACCGTTCCTACCGAATGAAAATAACGTCAAACGACAAAAGACTTCGCGTAGTCCACTGGCCTAACTGCGTGCATGCTTTGTACACTTACAAAGAGTCTATCGTCACTGTGTATGTTATTATAAGCTTCTGCAAAAAAAAGTGAGACTGGTGCTTCACGTACTGTACGGTGCACCGTTGAAGTTTTTCATGTCTATAAACCAGTAAAAATCAGATAGTTCTTCTTTCTCATTCCGTTTAGTCTCTCCTGCGTGAAATGGGTACCAGAGAGGCGAGCAATTCTCGTGAATACGACTCAATAGCTTGGCTGGTACCACAGGTCTGGCATTTGTGAGCTATCTGCATAACAACGTTGTAAACGTCGCGTGACAAGCATTCAGCTCTACGCTGAACAATGCATTGGCGGCTCGCTAGTATGCATAATGCCTAGCCGGTGGATGCTGCTACTGCCCTGCCACAGAATACTGTTAACAGTACGGCAGGGGGAGACATGGGTCGCGTTTCAGTAATCATCGAATACCAAACGTATTAATAGTTTGTATGAGGGGAATGTTTCTGGTTGTGGGCCGCCTTGGTTGAGGATGTCAAATAAATTCACTGTTGTGGCTGAAAGTAAAGTTCTCTTAAGGCCGAGAAATTCTACATGAAAACCCTCACAGAAACTTGTAATAATCCAAATTCTTGTGAGATTTCCCTGTTTATAAGCGACCCCCTTTTCGACTGGTATTAGGCTGGAAAAATACTTTCCAGTTCAGGTGGCACTACCCTTAGAGCGCTCTCTACCTAGTAAAAATTAATGAAGTAAGCTGATGTTCATAAAGTTATTTTTCACTATGAACTGGAGAAAGAAAACTATGTATAGCCGTCTCTAACATCCCACAATAATGACCGTACAGGATGCAGGCGTTTCTGTATCGATATCTGACAATAGACAAAGATTAACAGACATTCGTGCGCGTGTAAAAGGATCGATGAGGAAAGCATACAACTACCACCTTGATACCTTACCAAAAGTCTGGCTGAAAAACCCAGAAAATTCTGGTTCTATGTAAAATCGCTAACCGGGTCTAAAGCTTCTATCCAGTATGATGTGGTAGCAGAAGGTAGCAAAACGAAAGCCGAAGTTAGGAGAGTCCTACAAAGATACCGTCGTTTGAACATCGCATAAATTCACGTGCAGACGACGCAGTAATAGGCATTCCCAACGCAGAGAAACAACTGAAACAGTTGAAGACAAATCAGGTACCAAATCCAGATGGAATCCCATTTCGGTTTTACGAAGAGTACTCTATCGCACTGGCCCGTTATGTAGCTTGCATTTATCACTAATCTCTCGCCCGTCGCAAAGTCTCATGAGACTGGAAAAACCGGAGGTGAGTCCTGTATATAAGGAGGGCAAATGAGCGGACCCGTAAAATTACAGACCAGTACACTTAACATCGGCTTTCTATTGAATTCTTGAACATATTCACTGCCCGAACGTACTAAATTTCCTTGAGACGGAAAATCTACTGTCCACGAATCAGTACGGTTTTAGAAAACATCACTCGTGCGAAACTCGGTTTGCTTTCTTCTCTCTGCGAACTACATATATGAAGGGCAAGAGAGAGATTGCATATTCCTATGTTTTCGCCAAGCCTTTGATACGATGCCAAAATGCAGACAATTAACGAAGATACGAGCATACGGAATAGGTTCCCAGATACGTGAGAGCTCGAAGACTTCTTAAATAAGAGAACCCAGCACGGTGTCCTTGATGGTGAGTGCTCATCAGAGACAAGGGTATCATCGGGGGTGCCCCAAGGGAAGGGTGGTAGGACCGCTATTATTTTCCGTACACTTAAATAATATAGGGGACAGGATGGGCTTCAGTTTGCTGGTGATGCTGTGGCGCATGGGAACAGGCCGTCGTTAAATGATTGTAGAAGGATACAAGACGTCTTATACAAAATTTATAGAGGACCGAGGAGCGTAGGGGACGATGCGGGAGACCCGCACCGCTGTATTAGGTAAGGTCCTAGTGGAGGTGGTTTGTCATTGTCTACCTCCGACCGTAATGGCCATGAATGATGATGAATACGACACAACAACACCCAGTCATCTCGAGGCAGGGAAAACCTCTGACCCCGCCGGGAATAGAACTGGGACCCGATGCGCGGGAAGCGAGAACGCTACCGCAAGACCACGAGCTGCGGACAAATGTATAAAAATGCAAGTTAATGCAGATGCATAGGAAAAGCAAACTCTGTAATGCTTCGATACATCATTAGTAGTATCCTGCTTGACACAGTCATGTCGTTTAAATATCTGGGCGTAACGTTGCAAAGCGACATGAAATGTAACGAGCATGTAAGAATTGTACTGGGGAAGATGAATGGTCGACTTATATTTGTTGGGAAAATTTTAGGAAAGTGTGGTTCGTCTGTGAAGAAAACGGCATACATGGTATTAGTAAGACTTATTTTTGAGACTGCTCTAGAGTCTGGGATCCGCACTATGTTGATTCTAGTAAGACATAGGAAACGGGCTGCTAGTTTTCTTACCGGTAGATTCGAACAACACTCAGATATTGCGAAGATGGTTTGGAAACTCAAAAGGGAATCCCTGGAGGGAAGGCGACTTTCATTTCGAGCAACACTATTGAGAAAATTTAGAGAACCAGCATTTGAAACCGGCCGCAGTGTGATTCTGGTGCCGCCAACGTACGCGTTGCATACGGATTACGACAATAGCGTAAGAGAAGTTTGGTTATATTCGTTTTTCCCTCACTCTGCTTGCGGAACAGGACAGGAAATGGCTAGTAGTGGTACAGGAGATCCTTCACCACGCATCGTACGGTGGCTTGGGGAATGTGTATGTAGATGTAGATGTAGAAACTGTAAAGACACTAGCATAATTCGGTGTAAATTTCATTTTCTTTTTTCTTTTCCTCAGACATTCAACAAAGAGTAGGAATAGTGGATGCTAGGTCTTTCGTTTCAATCCATAGAGGGTTTCAGGCAGGAATGGTCAATATTCAGGAATATAATGGAAATCCTCATTTAAAGCAAAGAACTTCATATGGACATATGCTCAATTCCGAATGGTTCCCAAGATAGAACACATTTTGGGCTCTTTAACGTCTTATTCTAGCCTGACCGATCCCATTGCTTTCAGCCCTTTTCTCGAGATATCTTTCTGCCATTAAACTATCCCGTTGTACGAGCAGTTGTCCTTGGTGTATTGTGAGTGAAATACTGCGAGGTATTAAGAGTGTATCAGAGAGAAGCACGTGCTGGTTAAAATGTGACACATGTTCACCAGCATTGTGAAGCCTAATGCAGGATTGGCTCACGTGACTGTTAACATAAGGGGGTTATGTAGCGATTTTACTAAAGAGGATCAGGTAGTGATTGTGGATGGGGCTGGTAATAGTATTGATAGGGATGGGGGGTATGACATAGATGGTGACCTGGAAAAGATAGCCACTCAGACTGGCAACACGAATGTGCATTTCGTGGAACTGTTTCAGCGTCACGATCGGCCTCATCTTAATACAGCCGTCAGGCGTAATAACATGAGACTTGGGGGTGCGCTGATGACAGAAAGCGTGGGTCACATTTCAGTGGTGTCGGTGGAGTCTATCAGCAGGACGGGTTTCACTACACATGGCCTGCACCTCAAAAGGTATGGGAAGGGGAGGTTGGCAAAGCTTATAGGTGACAGCATAGGTGCGGTTGGTGGGATCATTCATGGGAAAATCCCTGCAGTAGTGGGTGTTAGAGCTGCACCTTTTTTAGATTGAAGTCAGCTGATAGGTATTCCTGCTTAAAGGAAGTCTCTCTAACAAAGGAACCACTTTTGACTAAGCTTAGGTATTCGAGTAATGAGGGAAATAGTATATTTCATCAAAATATACAAGGTATTAGAGATAAAGTTAGTGAACTGCTTATAGATGTTGACTCTGAAATTATTGGTGTATCTGAACACTTCTTAAATAAGGAGATAATTCAGAGGCTTCCTTTACCAGGATACAGGTTGGCTGGCAGCTTTTCGAGGAGCTCTTTGCGGTGCGGGGGAGTAGCCATGTATGTGAAAAACGTTATCCCATTTAAGACAATTGATGTTTCAAAGTACTGCACTGATAAGGTGTTTGAATGTTGTGCAGGTGAGGTTAAATTTAACGGAGCTAAACTTCTAACTGTTGTTATTTATAGATCCCCAAACTCCGATTTCACAACATTTTTGCTAAAGTTAGAGGAGGTTCTTGGTTCACTTTATAGGAAATACAAAAAGTTAGTTATATGTGGTGACTTCAATATCAATTGTATAAGTGATTGTGCAAGGAAGAGGATGCTGGTAGACCTCCTTAATTCATATAATCTTATGCAAACCGTATTCTTTCCAATGAGAGTGCAAGGGAACAGTAGAACAACCATAGACAACATTTTTGTTCATTCCTCATTACTAGAAGGGCATTCTGTTAGCAAAAAGGTGAATGGCCTTTCAGATCATGATGCACAAATTTTAACTCTAAAAGATTTTTGTGCTGCAACACGTGTTAAATATAGTCATCAGCTGTTTAGGAAAGCTGATCCAGTTGATGTAGAGACCTTTGTAAACCTTATCAAGGAACAAGAGTGGCAAGATATTTATAGCGCTGATACAGTAGACGATAAATATAATGCGTTTCTCAAGACTTTTCTCGTGCTCTTTGAAAGTTGCTTTCCGTTAGAACGTTCAAAACAGGGTACTAGCACAAACAGGCAGCCTGGGTGGCTGACTAAAGGGATAAGAATATCTTGTAGATAAAGTGGCAATTACATCAAAACGTTAGAAACAGTCAAAATCTAAATGCAGCATCCCATTACAAATAGTATTGTAAGGTGCTTAAAAATGTTATTAGGAAGGCAAAAAGTATGTGGTATGCAGATAGAATAGCTAAGTCTCAGGATAAAATTAAAACCGTATGGTCAGTCGTAAAGGAAGTGGCTGGTCTGCAGAGACAGGTCAAGGATATAGAATCAGTGCGTAGTGGGAATGTCCGTGTTACTGATAAGTCGCATATATGTACAGTATTTAATAATCAATTTCTGAATATAGCAGTTGAACTAAATAGAAACCTAGTCCCAACAGGGAATCATATAGCGCTCTTAGAAAAAAGTGTTCCGAGACTGTTACCTGAAATGCTCCTCCATGATACTGACAAGAGGGAGATTGAGTTAATAATTAAATCACTAAAGACCAAGAACTCTCATGGATATGACGGGGTATCTAGCAGAATACTGAAGTATTGTTCTATCTATGTTAGTACTTAGCCATATCTGTAACTATTCCTTTAGGAGTGGTCGGTTTCCTGACCGATTAAAGTACTCGGTAGTGAAGCCACTTTATAAAAAGGGAGACAGGGATAATGTTGACAATTATAGACCTATTTCTATGCCATCAGTGTTTGCTAAAGTTATTGAGAGGGTTGTATATACAAGGTTACTGCAGCATTTAAATTCATATAATTTGCTGTCAAATGTACAGTTTGGTTTTAGAAACGGTTTAACAACTGAGAATGCTATAGTCTCTTTTCTCTGTGAGGTTTTGGACGGATTAAATAAAAGGTTGCGAACGCTAGGTGTTTTCTTTGATTTAACGAAGGCTTTTGACTGTGTTGACCACAAAATATTACTACAGAAGTTGGACCATTATGGAGTAAGGGGAGTAGCTAACAATTGATTCGCCTCTTACTTTACGAACAGAAAGCAGAAGGTAATTCTCCGCAATATTGAAAGTGGTAGTGATGTTATTTATATAAATGATATGCCTTCTAGTATCACAGGTGACTGAAAAATAATTCTATTTGCTGATGACACCAGCTTGATAGTGAAGGATCTTGTGTGTAATATTGAAACAGTATCAAATAATGTAGTTCATGAAAGAAGTTCGTGGCTTGTGGAAGATAATTTGATGCTAAATCACAATAAGACTCAGTTTTTACAGTTTCTAACTCACAATTCAACAAGAACCAATATTTTGATCAGACAGAATGGGCATATTATAAGCCAGACGGAGCAGTTCAAGTTCCTAGGCGTTCGGATTGATAGTAAGCTGTTGTGGAAAGCCCATGTCCAGGATCTTGTTCAGAAACTAAATACTGCTTTATTTACCATTAGAACAGTATCTGAAATAAGTGACACTTCAACACGAAAAGTAGTCTACTTCGCATATTTTCATACGCTTATATCGTATGGTATTATTTTTTTGAGTAATTCTTCTAATTCAAAAACGGTATTTTTGCCTCAGAAACGGGCTGTTCGAGCTATATATGGTGTAAGTTCGAGAACCTCTTGTCGACCCCTATTCAATAGTCTGGGAATTCTGACATTGCCCTCACAGTATATATTTTCTTTAATGTCGTTTGTTGTTAGCAATATTAGCCTATTCCCAAGAGTTAGCAGCTTTCACTCAGTTAATACTAGGCAGAAATCCAATCTGCATATGGAATGCACTTCCTCGACTCTTGTGCAGAAAGGAGTGCAGTATTCTGCTGCATCCATTTTCAATAAGCTACCACAAGAACTCAAAAATCTTAGCAGTAGCCCAAACTCTTTTAAGTCTAAACTGAAGAGTTTCCTCATGGCTCACTCCTTCTATTCTGTCGAGGAGCTCATGAAAGAGCTAAAAAATTAAGCAAATTCCAGCGTTACATTGTTGATTTTCTTTATTTAAACTTACGACTTGTCACCTGAATATGTTTTTTATATTTCATTTTATCTGATTCGAATACCGTGTTGTAATTTCATGTATTGACTCTGTCCATGAGCATGGAGACTTCTCCTTAATTTGGTCCCACGGAACAATAAATAAATAAATAAAAATAAAAAAAGATTATGAAGATATGGTATATGTTTACAGCTTCTACGGTGGTAGTGCTCCCTCTTCTGTGGAAGAATATTGTAGGCGCTTTTATTCACGTCGAATTCGTGAACGTAGGCTTTTACCATACTATTCAGCACATTGCATGAAACAGGTATACTTCAAAGCTCCCAATTTCTCTTCTGAATGTGTAGTTCAACAACCTGTACGGGAACAAAAACGCACTGTTGACGCGGTGCAGCGTAACAGGACAAAAAATGGTTCAAATTGCTCTGAGCACTATGGGACTTACCATCTGAGGTCATCAGTCCCCTAGAACTTAGAAGTAATTGAACATAACTAACCTCAGGACATCACACACATCCTAAGGACATCACGCACATCCATGCCCCAGGCAGGATTGGAACCTGCGACCGTTGCGGTCACGCGGTTCCAGACTGAAGCGCCTAGAACCGCACGGCCACACCGGCTGGCGTAACAGGACAGAGCGACGTGTATGAAGAACAATATTTCAATTGATACTTTGTAAAACGCATGTTGTGATGCTTACTAACTGTTGTATATATGACGTGTGTAAACCTGACAGTGTATTGAATAATATGGAAAATAAATAAATGAATTCTATCTCGGAAAACATTCGCTACAGGGCATACTTCCATAAGGTGGTTTTTGCTTCAAATTATCGTTTCTGTCATAGCCTTGAATACTGATCATTTCTCCTGGGACAGTCTGGATACATTATCTCATCAACAGTATCCGGACACTCGTGTGTACTGCGGGACTGACCACTAGATGCCACGAGAAATGGAGCCACCAGTATTAAAGGAGGCGGAGAATACTACGTTAACAGTAGAGTTGCAGTAACAGCAGAATGTGTCGGTCTGAAGGCCGGCCTCTGTGACCGAGCGGTTCTAGGCACTTTAGTCCGGAACCGCGCTGCTGCTACGGTCGCAGGTGCGAATCCTGCCTTGGGCATGGATGTGTGTGATGACCTTAGGTTAGTTAGGTTTAAGTAGTTCTACATCTAGGGGACTGATGACCTCAGATATTTAGTCCCATAGTTCTCAGAGCCATTTGAACCATTTGTCCGTCTGCAGAGCTCAGTGACTTCGAAAGTTGACTCATTCTATGTCACCTCAGTAACGAATCCCCAGCGACACTTCAACCTTTCTAAAGGTTCCCAAGTCAAATGTTGGTGATGAGATTATGAAGCGGTAACTTGAAGCAATAACCACACTTAAACCAAAGCTAGGCAGACCCCATACGTCCACGGAAGAGACGGTAGAGTGCTCCGGAGGGTGGCTGTAAAAATTCGCATGAAGTCACCGGAGGGAATCATTCAGGAGTTATTAAAGTGCTACCGACAGTCTAGCTAGCTCAATTTTTGTAAACACTCTTCGCCAATCTTGTAAAGGCCCCGTAGCTGCCCGCATATCGTGGTCGTGCGGTAGCGTTCTCGCTTCCCACGCCCGGGTTCGATTCCCGGCGGGGTCAGGGATTTTCTCTGCCTCGTGATGGCTGGGTGTTGTGTGATGTCCTTAGGTTAGTTAGGTTTAAGTAGTTCTAAGTTCTAGGGGACTGACGACCATAGATGTTAAGTCCCTTAGTGCTCAGAGCCATTTGAGCCCCGTCGCTACTGCTGTGCCGGCCGTGGAGGCCGAGCGGTTCTAGGCGCTTCAGTCTGGAACCGCGCGACCGCTACGGTCGCAGGTTCGGATCCTGCCGCGGCCATGGATGTCTGTTATGTCCTTAGGTTAGGTATATTTACGCGCGACCGCTACGGTCGCAGGTTAGAATCCTGCCTCGGGCATGGATGTCTGTTGTGTCCTTAGATTAGGTAGATTTAAGTAGTTCTAGGTTCTAGGGGACTGATGCCCAGAGATATTAGGTCCCATAGTGCTCAGAGCCATTTGAACCATTTGAGCTACTGCTGTGGAGGCCGAGTCGCCACTGTTGTTACGGTAGGCCGAAATTAGGAGTTCGTGAAACGGCTTTTGGCGCAGTACACCGCTAAGACAATTTCTCCCTGCCACTATTACACAGGATCAGGTTACAGAATAGGAGAACGAAGGTTCTACAACAATCCAACAAATTAGTAACAAATTTACACAAAATTGCCTACTTACCTTTGTGACTTGTCGAATAATGAAGTCTTCAACACTGTTTGTAATATAACACAAAAATGGCCCTCAATTGCTAAATGCAAATAGTAGTAGGTAAACTTCACAGTATATAGCAAATACAATTTACAACAACTGTCTGTTCATTTCTAAGAGTTCACTAAACGACGGTCCCTGTCCAAGTCAGCCCTAGAGGATGATCTATAACCAAGTGGGCGAGAGCTGCTCTTCTATCTTCCGAGTAAGCTTTGTCCGTTGTCGTCCGGTCATTGGTGGATTGTGCTCTGCCGGCAGTTCGCCGAGGTGAAGTCGATATCTTCATCCTCAGCGCCGCCCTTGGCGCTGGCGGAACTCGCGCCAAGTGGTGAGTCTCAATGGCATTGTCACTAGCTCGCATCCTTGCGCCTGTGGTGCTTTCGCCCTGATTGTGTCTTGTTCGGGCGACACAGCATCAATGACTGTACGTAGCAGGTTAAAGAAACGGTTGCAGTGGTCGAGCCACACCTCATAAGCCACACATCTCTACAGTCAGTGCTACGCGACGATTGTCATGTTGTGAAGGGCAACCTCATCCGATAATGGATGACTGGAAACGAGTGATTATGAATGATGAATCGCACTCTACGTTTCGCAGTATGATGAAAGGATTATGGTTTGGCGGATGGCTGAAGAACGTTACCTGGCATCATGTTTGGAGTCAACATCGAAGTATGGAGGGAGTAGTTATACGGTACAGAAGGATTTTCGTGGTTCGCCTTATTGTGCTCAAGTAAACGCAAACTACGGAAGAATGTCAATACATTTTACTGCATTGTGCACTGCGTACAGTAGAGAACAGTTCGGAGACGATGACCGACTGTAATTAATTTAACTCTTTTGTGATAGTAGCAAGTTATGGAATATACCGATACTTTGCTAACTGAAGTAGTAACAAAGCGGTCTAAATAGAGGTGTAGAGACTTGCTTTCGAGAGTAAGAAAGTTGTGTTGTATGAAATGTAGCAGCGTAAGAGAATGTAATTTTTTTGAATGTGAAGTTCAGAATGAGAGTGCACCCTGTCATAATGGAGCACCTGTGAGGCAATGGTTTGTGGACAATAACATCCCTGAAATGTACAGAACTGTCCAGAGTCTCGACCTGAACCAAATGGAACACATTTGGGGTGAGTTAGAACGTCGAGTTCGCTCCATACGCCAGCGCCCAACGTCACTACTTTCTCTGATTCCGGTCCGTGAGGAAGAATGGCCTGTCGTTCCTCCGTTAACATTCAGATACGTCACTGACAGTGCCCCAGCAGAGATCAACCAGTCATAAAAACGAGGGATGGACACGCGACACATTCATGTCTGCTTGTAGGTGTCCGCATACATTCGATCAGATTGTGTGTCTTCTGTAACTGCCATATTTGGAATTACAATTTTCCATTTTATGCTGTTGTGTGCTTAAACATTTTATAACATGATGTTACTTTCGAGCAATAATTTCCTTGCCCATAAATATCCACATTCGTGTGAGAAGTTCAAAGAACTGCATTTAATTTAACCCTTTTGTGACAGAGACAGGTTATGGAATATATCGATACTTTTCTAAGTGAAGCGGTAACAAAGCGGTCTAAATAGAGGTGTGGAGACTTGCTGTCGAGAATAAGAAAGTCGTGTTGTATGAAATGTAACAGCATAAGAGAACATACATTTATTTGAATGTAAAGTTCAAATAACAAATGGATAATTGTGTTGAGACGTTCATCGCCATATGCTAATCGTTGCTCAAAAGTAACAAAATGTTTTAAAATGTGTAAGCTCACAACAGCATAATTACTACTTGAAGTACTGTAGTACGTTGAACAGACTTTTTAAGTGAGTAGTTCATCGCGAAGCAAGGAACTGTGGATTGTAAGTTCGCACTAACTTGTACTCTGATTAAAATTTTCGAAGGTTCCGCTAAATTTTCATACGGAGTGCCACGTATAGTATGAAAGACATTTTAAATAAACGTATCTACGGTATTGTTCAATGTGATTAGGCATTCACATGTGTTTTGTGTATTAGTTGCTATTAACCGCATTTCGTACACTGCTTATTGTTACTACTCGCATTTGAATGAGTGTGAAGAATGTCACACATTGGCAATGAGTTAAAAGACGTTTCTCGTATGAACTGTCTTCTGTACCGCAACGAACCGTTAGCTAGGCGCTTACATTTGTTTTATGTGTTGGTTGCTATTAAAAATTTCACAAGAGCAAATATGCACAATTGTCAGACAGACTGTGAGCTAAAAGACGTTCTAAGTGAACCATTTCTCGTGATGTAGCGATCTGCATATCACAAACATTCGTTCTGTGCGCTGATTACTATTTGCCACTCGCAGTTAAACTGGTTTATAGTATGCAGAGTGCGAAAACATGTGCTATGATACATAGACCACGAACTACATAATGGAACAAAGTATTTAAGGATACAAATTATCTTTGGCGACATTGGTTAAACTTTTATTATTCACACCGAGTAAATTTATTCCTCACCCTAAAGAGTGATGACGATTGTAACCCATCAGAAATTTATAAACAGTTTTTACCGTGTCATAATATGTCAACTTTGAAAAGTATATCTACGTTCACAGTATTGAGCACGGACGTCGCCATTGTACTACGATATGCAGATCGCCGACGTTGGACGAACGCCATTCACCGTCACTTCAGTGATTTGCATTTAACATTCTGGATACTAAAAGGAGTCTGCGACGCAAACAATAATTACTTGTTGGAACTTTCTCTCTCTCTCTTCATTGTGACTTCGTAATTCTGCCAGAGACGACAAAGGCCGTGGAAGAGCAGTTGAACGGAATGGACGGCGTCTTGACAGTAGGATGCAAGATGAACAGCAACAAAAGAGTGGCCATGGGATGTAGTCGATTAAAATCAGGCGACGCTAGGAAATGAAGCACCAGAAGTGCTAGATGAGTCTTGCTCGTTTGGGCAGGAAAATAACTGATGATGGTTTAAGAAGAGAGCATATAAAATTCAAATGGCTGTAGAAAGGAACCTTTTTCTGAAAATGGGAAATTTTTTGATATCTAACATAAATGTAAGTGTTATAAAGTCTTTTCTGAGGGCGTTTGTCTGGAGTGTAACATTGTACGGAAGTTAAACATGGATGATAAGCAGTTCAGACCAGAAGTTCATATATTGTGTGATGTTATGGCACAGAAGAAAACTGAAGATCAGCTGGGTAGATCGCGTAACTGAGGAGGTACTGAATGGAATTGGGGAGAAGAAAAAATTTGTGGCACATCTTGAACAAACCAAGGAAACTGTTGATAGGACTCTTTCTGAGATATCAAGGAATCATCAGCTTGGTATAGAATGGAAGTGTGGTGGATAAAAATTGTAGTGAGAAGCCAAGAGACAAATATAGTAATCAGGCTCAAATGGATGAAAGTTGCAGTAATTATTCGGAGATGAAGAGGCTTGCACAGGATAGAGCTGCGTGGATAACTGCATCAAACCAGCCTCCGGTCTGAACACAACAACGACAACAACAACGTATTTAATTAATAAATGTATGATTATTCTACAGCAGCCGCATGACTTTTCACTGTTACGTATTAATTCAACTATTGTTGGTTCCACTGTCTTTTAAAGCACTTTAATTAACTTCATATATGTTTTCAATCGTGGGTTCTATGCCTGTAGTTGAGTTATTTTTCATAATAGTGGTTAAGAGCAAGAACTTATACAATTTAGCGATAAACCTTTACTCTTATACCATTTACTTTCTGTAAGTTTCTTGCAATATTCGCATAATATTCAGCTTCTTGCTATCGTTTTCTTTCGGTATATTTAAGTGTAGACTATATTTTATCGTGCTTGTATGTGTTACTCATCTGTTTGCTCGTATATTCAAACATGTCAAGCATTTATAGTATTTATATTATACCTGTATACTTGTGTCATAGTATACTTGTCTCATACTGAATCCACCACTGGACACGTTACTTTCAGTCAACGACGAGCTTGTTGTATTTCTTTCAGTACTTGTGACTCAATTTCTTCGTCATTAGGATGGATTTATTACGCTAATTTGTCCGATATTGGCTTATCCGAAACAGCATTTCAACAAAATTATTATGTATTAGTGTACATTTTGCAGTGGAAGTTCCATTAGTTGGTTATGCTTTTCAACGCAGTACAGTCCGCCCCAGTAGCTGAGTGGTCGGCGCGAAGGAATGTCATGCCAAGGGGCCCGGGTTCGATTCCCGGCTGGGTCGGAGACTTTCTCCACTCAGGGACTGGGTATTGTGTTGTCCTAATCTTCATCCTCTCATCCTCATCGTCACGCAAGTTGCCGAAGTGGCGTCAACTCAAAAGACTTGCATCAGGCGACTGGCCTACCCGACGGGAGGCCTTAGCCACACGACATTTCAACGCAGTACACATGGTGTGCCTGGCACTCTCTTATAGACTGCCACAAAGTAAAATGGGCGCTGAATAGTTAACGGTACTGACAGGAAACCGTGACCGCACCAGCAACACAAAGTATTACATTATGTAAAGTTATCTGGATACAGTAATAATTGACTTTGATCACATTAACTATTACATTTGTAACCAACTAATTAATCGAAAACTAACCGATTTTGTAGCTGTGTTCAAGTGGGCGCTTTATGTGTTAAATCTGGCCAAAAGCAAGTAAGTTTCCTCAACTCTGAACATGCGCACCTCAAAGTATCACGAAATTAGCAGTAAGGTTTGAATATTTTACACCAACCTTAGATGGGAGACCAAGATAAAAATGCTCGGATTAAGAAGGTAATGGTTCAAGGTCTCCCATTCCTTTCAGCGCACAGTAGCGGTTGCTACAGGCGTCTTAATGAAGTCCGAAGAAACGAAGGTATTAAGACAGACCTCGTCGTTTTGTGGCTGTTCTAAATGAGGCTATTGAAATACGAGTGGCCGGCGATATGATCGACAGAGATAGTGGCTACACCCTAAGCAATCTTGGGACCCAGTGCTCAGCTAATTATAATCACAGCACAGACCGGGAGCCACTACCGCGCCTGACGGAGGCTAAAGAGCCACTGAGAGACCGGGGTTCGCGTCTAGCCATCGGTGATGCTTTTCCCCACCACTGCACACGGCTCGGCCTGCGATGGTTTATTGGGTGTGGAGCGATTACAGTTTGAAGGAGGTAGGATGTAGCGAATACACTCATTCTGCCTGTATCACCTGATGATGACAAAAAGACAAGGTGTCGAAATATCTCGTTATGAAGACGACAGCACACGGCTGGACACCCGAGACTGTACACACACACGTTTATAATTAACGGTATTTGCTTCTGTTTGGTGGCTTCGTGCGCGCGCAGGGTTTGCAGTTTGTACGGAAGCTAGTTTGCACGCCAGCTTACTGCTAGGGTGGCGTGTGAGACGATGCGCCGCCGCTGTATTTTCTCGGTGAATGTGGCTGTTGCTCATAAGGCCGTTGTATCGAGATAGAAGACTGAAAGTGGCCTACAAAGTTTCTAAAGTATGCTCTGTTAGTAAAATCACTGAAACTGCGTGTAAAAATATCTAATATTAGATATATGTGGTGTCTGAAAGAACGGACACCACGTATATACTGGGTGGAGCAGAGGAAACGCATGTTTTTCACTATTGAATGACTGGGGCACGGTCTGATAAAAATAATAAAAACAAGCATTAATTGATGGATTTTTAACGCAGTTTTGGAATATACGTACTTTTAATTAGGTTCGAAAACTAATGTCTTGGAAGTGACGTCATTCTTGCTGGATACAAATATGGATCCTCTCCGGAAAGTTACGCATGGCTCTCTCCAACATTTCATTCGGCACGGCTTGTTTCCTGACGAATGGAATTCTTCAGGTCAGCGACTGTGCGAGTCTTGTTCACGTAGACTTTTGATTTTAAATATCCCCACAAAAAGAAGTCGCATATCGACAAATCGGATGAGCGAGAGGCCAGTAATCATCATCATATCTCGGAATAACATGTCCTGCGAGCATTTGTCGAATCACCTCCATGGATCATCTCGCCGTGTGAACTGTGGCACCGTCCTGCTGAAACCATATTTCTCTCATGTTCACTTGACACCTTTCAAGTTCTGGACGAAGAAAGTTGTTTAACATTTTAACGAAGCGCGCTGATGTCGCAGTAACTGCAGTTCCTTCCTCTTCAAAAAAATAGGGTCCAACAATCCCCACCTTTGAAATGCAGCACCACACTGTTACTTTTAAACTGTGGAGAGGTCTTTGGTGTAATTAATGTGGGTTCTCCGGCGCCCAATACCGACAATTTTGAACACTGACGTAACCGTCTACATGAAAATGTGCTTCATCACTCATGAAGACTGTAGCATCTGCATCTTCCGTAAAAATTTCGTCCATTACGCGACAAAACTCTCTGAGCTGCACAAAACCCCTTCGCTAAGCTGCTGGACGATCATTATCTTGTACGGGTGGAACTTAAGATGATCATGTAGGATGCGGTGAAGCGAACGACGTGACATACCCAGCGCTACAGCCTGTCGTCTAGCAGATCGTTTCGGACCAGCAAGAACTGCCGTTCTCACTTGGTCTGCATTTTCCGGAGTACGAACTGAACGGGGAAGACCAGATGGTTTCTTTTTCATCACAGATCCAGTACTTGTAAATGCTGCAACCCATCAGAGTACAGTATTTCGATCAGGCGCTGCACCTCGACGTCCAACTCTAAAACTTTGACGGAAAAAACGTTTCACTGTGACTACGGAATCATTGTTTCTAAAGTACTGCTCGACAACGAACACACGATGCTCTACCCTCCAACGCTTCATAGCGGCTGAAACTGCATTGTATGGACAGTCTGCCAACATTCATTCAAGGTCAATACCCCCCTCGTCACCGCGTACTAGCCGTTCAAAAAACATGTTTCCCCTGCTCGATCCTGTATAATAAAGGCGAAAACGGCTAATGATCTCTTCAGTGAGGATGTACATCAGGCTCGAACTCTTACAAGAGTTGACGAATACTGAGGGTAATGGGAAAGGAGCACTGCTTTGGTAGTGAAGTATCCTGGGGTTGGAACACTTCCGCAAGAAACACACGTGCATGTAGTTCATCTCCATATTTAAGAACATAATGAATTCAGTGCAAATGGTCCTCGTTGACTGCCACAGACATGTAACAATCATGGTAACTATTTCCTTACTGAAAGATAAGTTCACTGCTAAAAGAAAGTGCTTGGAATACTAGTCTTGGTTGAGGAAACAACACAATGAAAGCTTCTACAGTCAGAGTTCATTCTCCACTAGTTTCACTATCACGTGTTTAAGTGCTCGCTCTCCTTGAGCGGAGCACAATGGAACAGACTATCACGTCAGTTACGAACTGCACGAGTGCACAGTTTCTATTTTTTTCCTTTATTGAGGCTCGATTCCCCCCCGAAGGGGGCGGGCTGGCAGCAGCTTAGTACGCCGCTCTTCAGCCTCCAGAATTTTTTAAAAGAATGAAGATAATAAAGAATAAAAGCAGGCAATAAAATTGGTGACTTAAATGGTAAAATGGTGGAAAATTGTGGAACTTAAAACATAAAACAAAGGGTTGGCGACGCTAACAAAATACACAGGAAGCAGACAGGTAAAATAATAGACAGACAATTAAAAAACACGGTGACAATCTGGTTTCTGTTCGCAAGAGATATAAAATTAACACCCAGTGACAGCATGATTTCCGTTCACAACACTTTGGAAAAGACGCACAACACTGAACACTCACTTAAAACACTGCACTAAAAAGTTGGCACAAAGATGATACACCACAACCGAGGGCAGATGGGGGGAACCTGGACAGATGATGGGAAAGAAAATGGAGAAGGAGAGGAAAAACGAAATGGGGGGAGGGGGGAAGGAGCCGATGGAGGATGAGGACTCATAAGAGGGGGAGGGGGGCTGGGCGGACTCGAGAGGGAGTGGGGAAAGGCAAAGGAGGGGAATGCAAAAGGACTCGGGGGGGAGAGGGGGAGAGAAGGGAGGCAGAGAGAGGGTAGGCAGGGAAAAAAACATGATGGAAGGGGGGGGGGGGGAGAGGGAGCCCAGGAAAAGGACAGAGGAAGGGAGGGGGAGGTGAGGATCAGAGTCGATAGGAGTGATAAATGGAAGGAGAGAGGGCAGCATCCGGAATGGGGAGTTGACGGAAGCCACCATGGGAAAGGAGGTGAAGTGTGTAGAGATGGAGGGTAGAGGGGACCCAACAGTGAAGTCGCGGCTGAGGGCGGGGTTTGGAGAGGAGAGGCGCAACCACGGGATGAGGGGCATCAAGCCGGCGGGAGGTGTAGAGTATGTGCATATGTTCGAGGAATAGGAGGAGATGGGGGAAAGGAATCAGGTCGTAGAGGATCTGCGTGGGGGACAGAAGGCGAACATGGAAGGCGAGCCAGAGTGCATAGTGCTCGAGGATCTGGAGGTGCTTGTAGAATATGGGGGGGGGGCGGATATCCAGGTGGGACTGTCATAACAGAGGATGGGAAGGATTAAGGATTTGTAAGTGTGGAGGATGGTAGAGGGGTTCAACCCCCATGTCTGGCCAGAGAGGAGTTTGAGGAGTCTGAGGCGGTTTTGGGCTTTGGATTGGATAGAGCGGAGATGAGGGATCCAGGTGAACAGTTTCTACAGTTTTGCCGAATAAGTCTGGCAGAATACCAACAGGCCCGCGAGCACCTAGCCGAGATCCCTTGGCGGTGAAGGCGGCGTACGTTCGGGGTGGCGCTGGATACAGACCAGATTTCTTCTCTTGTCTGATTGCGTCCTACTGCCGTGATTGGCGCGGGCGCTGTCCTAAATCTCTGCACAGCGGAGGTATACTTCCTCCTGCTTGGCTGCACGTGATATTGGCGATTCAGCAAAAGGTTCGTGGCAGGCGCGACCTCTTCTGCTGATATGCACGCCCTCTATGTTTTGGTCCGGTGTACGAGAAGGCCCTCTGGAGGTCGCGCTGCAAATGGCGGAGCCGGAACGTCGTGTAGTCTAGGGCTGAGCTGGCAACCAGCCCGACGGCGGTGTGTTGTAGTGTGGCGTCAGCGCCTGACGGCTTTTTCGACACGCCAGGAAGTTTGTGGATAAGTTGAAAATCTGGGTCTGACGGGAGGCGTGCTAGGTAGTTCGCACTGTGCAGGTGCGATGACCGGATGGCATAGTGGTCAGAGCAACTGCTTTGTAAGCAGAAGATTCGGATGTAAATCCAACTCCGGCACAAATTTTCAACTTTCCTCATTGAGTTTCATACTGCCCACTGGCAGCCAGCGTATGTAATTCATTTGTATCTTTTCTTTCAGTATTTCCAACAGGCGTCCCTTCATTACGCATCACTTTAAAATGCGTATCAATGGGTTCAACAGAGATCCTATATTCACTGAAAGCCGTTTTTGTATTGTGTATTGAAGTGTCCTCTTAAACGTGTCTCAGAAGTCCTGTCTGTTTGACCTACGTAAACATTTGACAGTTCTCACTTTCACTTTATATACACCTGCTGCCGTGAATTTCGATGCTTTTGTATTCACACAAAGCTTCAATCTGAAGCGAACTATGTTACGAGGGTTGTCTAGAAAGTAAGTTCCAATCGCTCGCGAAATGGAAACCACTGGGAAAATCCGGTAAAGCTTTGAACAGATGTGTTGGGCAGCGTCTCTAGTATGGCCGTCGATAGCGTCGCGTCGCTCTTGTCGGTGTTGAGTGAACAGTGAGCACGTAAAGATGCGTAGTCAATAGCGTCTCCCGCCAAGTATGAGGGCCTGGTTAGAGATTTCACCTGCGTGATGCAGCCCACATAACACAACTGTCGAGCAGTTCCTTCTTCATGCCAATTCTCGGCCGCACACTGCAGGGCCAATGAAGACGCTCGTGCAGCGTTTCCGATGAGAAGTGTTTGATCACCCACAGTACAGTCCGTAATTGGCTCCCCCCTGCCGGCCGCTGTGGCCGAGTGGTTCTAGGCGCTTCAGTCCGGAACCGCGCTGCTGCTACGGTTGCAGGTTTGAATCCTGCCTCGGGCATGGATGCGTGTGATCTTCTTAGGTTAGTTAGGTTTAAGTAGTTCTAAGACTAGGAGACTGATGACGTCAGATTTAAGTCCCACAGTGCTTAGAGCCATTTGAACCATTTTTGGCTGCCCTGGGTCTCATCTCGGCTCACAAAAACTGCTGGCTATGAAGGCAAAATTTTTCCACAGACGACGAGCTGCAGACCAGTGCAGATAACTGGCCGAAAGCACAGGCGACTGCATTCTACGACGCATATATTGGAAAGTTGATACAACACTACGGAAAACTCGATTTTGGAGCGGCGACTATGTAGAGAAGTAGGTGGAAGGTGTACCTAACTGTTGCAAATAAAACGTTTCTCGTTTTCACTGTGTTTTCCATTTCGCGACCGATTGGAACTTACTTTCTGGACAACGCTTGTATCAGTCTTAAACACCATGCTCAGATTGTGGTACGAAACGGTCTAGCAATTATTTGTGACACTTGCCCTTTATAACGCATCGACATATACACAATTTTCTTTTCTTCCTCTTATCACTTTGCTTAGAAACAGTAAAAGTTTAGTTTAGTTTTAGGGTTCGACCTAAATAACATCTCAGTGCTTATCAGAACCTCATTTCTGGACTCTGTGTTTACTAACTTATTCACTAAATATAATACAGCTTAAACACTCATAGTGGTTCGTTTCGGCAAATCCTCACCCCGTTGGTCCATCAGTTACATTAAGAACAGTTGGACTAATAGAAATTTCAGTTATTATTTTAGAAAATACGTGTGAATCATGAAAGTATATGTGCCTTTTCTCTGAGCCTGGGCTCAGAGCCAAATGGCGGCGGTATTTCAACGTTAGCACAAAGCAGCGGGCTTGTGGTTTATAGAGCACTGCACCGGCGTCCCCGCGGCGGTGCATAACGCGATGCATATTCATGGTTAGTTGCCGAGTTAGTTCCCCGTAGACCGGGGGTGGGGGGGCTGTCTGATCACGGCTGTTACGGCTCTTCTTGCCTGCTTCGACGTTAATCTCGCCAGCCAAATGTGCGACATGATGCATCGCCTGCGGTCCTCCCACCATAATACGTTCTAATCTAAGATCATAACGGTCTCGATTACGCCACAGTGATCCATTGCCATCTTATGCTGCGTAGCGGTATTTCAGAACGCGGACCTACTTCGGCGCGAGCTAACGACGGCAGTCGGATGTAATTTACTTGCAAGAAAACGATAACACTGTTGTTTTAATCTACTTCACTAGCTTGCTGATTCAATAACATTGCATGTGTTGCTTCAGTTCCCTGCGTTAGCGGCATAATGTTAAGTTGTTTCACAAATGAATGTCGAACGCCCTATCTACACTGATGAAAAAAAATCTCACTCCAAGGAGTAATTAATGTAGATTAATGAAACTGCTGGATTACATTTGTCTAGGTAACATATTTATGTAAAGTAGCAAGATCACAGGTTAATGTGCCTTAGGTGCCAGAAAAGCCATTGCAAATGTGAAATTCTGGTACATTAATAATCGATGTAAACATCAGAATTTTGAATGCAAGCATGCAAATGTGCATGAACTGTCGTACAAGAGCAGCAAGTCAGTTTCTAGGATGTTGTTCCATGTCTGTTGCACTTGGTCGGTCAATACAGGGATGGTTAATGCTGGTTGTGGACGACGGTGGAGTTGTCATCCCATGGTGTCCCATAGGTGTTCGACTGGAGGTACATCTTGTAGTCAAGCAGGCAAAGGCAATATGTCAACACTCTGTAGAATATGTTGGGGTACAACAGTAGTATGTGGGCGAGCGTTATCCTGTTGGAAAACACCTCCCTCCCTCCTGGAATGCTGTTAGCAGGCCGAATCAGCAGAACGACGCACAAATTTGCATTTAGGGCGCATGGGATAGCCACGAGAGTGCTCCTGCTATCATACAAAATCGGACCCCAGACCATAAATCCAGTTGTGGGTCCAGTGTGTCTAGGTCGCAGGCAATGTGGTTGCAGGCCCTCATCTGGCCTCCTAACCAATACGTGGCCATCACTGATACCGACGCAGAACCGGCTTTCATCAGAAACCATAACAGACTTCTATTCCGCCCTCCAACGAACTCTCGGTAGGCGCAAACGAAGGTGTACCCTACGGGGCGTCTAACTCGGAGCTGTCCCTGATGTATCCGACTTATAACAGTTCGTTGTGTCACAGTGGTGCCAACTGCTGCTCGAACTGCTGCTGCAGACGGAGTATAATGCGCCACAGCCATACGCCGAACACGATAGTCACTCCTCTTGGTAGTGCGACGTGACCGTCTGGAGCCCGGTCTTCTTACGACCGCACCTTCCCGTAACCACCGTTGCCAGCAGTCATGTGCAGTAGTTATATTATTGCCAAATCTTTCTGCAGTATCGTGACGGAACATCCAGCTCCTCATACCTCTTTTATTGGCCTCTTTCAAATTCATTGGGGTGATCATAATGGCATCTTCGTCGTCTTAAAGACATTCTTGACTAACATCAACTGCCTACGTCCATACGAAGTTAACCAACGCTCATGACCTTTACAGTGGGTAATTAAAGCAATCCCGATTTGCATCCTCATAGTGGCACTATTAGAACCACTCTTATCAGACTTTCAGATGTAGAAACATGCCTACCAACTGTAATTTATCGCGAACCACTTCTCTCTTGTGTTGGTACTGTTTTCCATCAATGTGGCCGGCCGGTGTGACAGAGCGGTTCTAGGCGCTACTGTCTGGAACTGCGCGACCGCTACGGCCGCAGGTTCGGATCTTGCCTCTGGCATGGATGTGTCTGATGTCCGTAGGTTAGTTAGGTTTAAGTAGTTCTAAGTTCTAAGGGACTGATGACCTCAGAAGTTAAGTCCCATAGTGCTCAGAGCCGTTTGAACCATTTGAACCATCAATGTGTTTTCAGTGGTTACTGTGGCCCATAAGCAAATTGTAAAAGCTGGGGATTCGGAAAAGTCCTTAATAGGCAAGAGTGCAAATGTAGTTTTATTTGATAAGTACGACGTATGTTTTTTAAATAGTTAGCGTACTGAAATAAAAATAAAGCAGTTTTATTTTTTCATAAATCCATGTAATTCAATCTAGTTTTGTACGTAATTCCCACCAACATATGACGTCTTTCCTTTTGGTTGTGAGTACTTGAAATGTCTCTTCCTAGTGAGAATTCCGCCGACTACGATATACACGTTGTGGCCCGCCTTATTAGTGCTAACGACGCGAAATCGGCTAAAATTCATCGTCGGACATGAGAAATATATCGAGGAAACATTACGAGCGACAGGATGGTACGGAAATGTGTGAAAGTCTTTAAAGATGGCCACATGAAAGTGCTTGATGAGGACGAAGTGCGCGACCTTCAGTCAATACTGACGATTTGGTGTAGAAAGATGACAAAGTGAGAGAGAACAGACGCTTTAGAGTTCCGCGTTATGTGATGAGTTTCCTGAAGTGTCAAGAAGTGTGCTTTATACAATTGTTGCATAATCAGGCCGCAGATTTCCACGAGGATGGTATTCAAAAACTGATTGAACGATGAGATAAGTGACTTAATATTGGTGTAAAATATGTAGAAAAGTGGACAGAAGTACAGGCTTTCATGTAAGAAAGATTTTTATTATTTTAAAACTGGACTTACTTAAAAATCAGGCCTCGTAGTTTCGGCTTATCTACAAGCCATCTTCAGACCATAAAACACATCATCATAACTCAGTGGATTGTATAAATAAATGGAAATGCTGTCAGGCTAGGGCTTCCCGTCCGGTAGACCGTTCGCCTGGTGCAAGTCTTCGAGTTGACGCCACTTCTGCGACTTGCGTGTCGATGGGGATAAAATGATGATGATAAGGACAACACAACACCCAGTCCCTGAGCGGAGAAAATCTCCGACTCACCCGAGAATGGAACCCGGGCCGTTAGGCATGATATTCCGTTGCGCTGACCACTCAGCTACCACGTGGATTGTATAAGAAACGATTCCTGTCTCTCAAACTATGACAATGTGTCCCGCCGTCTGGCACTCGTACACTGATCAATGTATTGTCTTATGACCTGAAGCTGGACTGTAGATAAGCCGATACTTGTAATCAAATAAAATTATCCAGAATGAAATTTTCACTCTGCAGTGGAGTGTGCGCTGATATGAAACTTCCTGGCAGATTAAAACTGTGTGCCCGGCCGAGACTCGAACTCGGGACCTTTGCCTTTCGCGGGCAAGTGCTCTACCATCTGAGCTACCGAAGCACGACTCACGCCCGCTACTCACAGCTTTACTTCTGCCAGTATCTCGTCTCCTACCTTCCAAACTTTACAGAAGCTCTCCTGCGAACCTTGCAGAACTAGCACTCCTGAGAGAAAGGATACTGCGAAGACATGGCTTAGCCACAGCCTGGAGGATGTTTCCAGAATGAGATTTTCACTCTGCAGCGGAGTCACATTAGTGTGACCACCGCATATTTCGACGTCAACGTGCGATGACCACTCACAGACGATAAGTGGCAGCACCGAAAGTGCAGGGTACATGAAGCGTATCGGGGGACGGGGCCGTTCCCGGAAATCTGTGCAGTCGTTCTCGTAACGCGATTTATCTGACGTTCAAAAGGGCTTTATCATTAGATTTCGGGCCAAGGGTGGTAGCATTTCCGAAACGGCTAAGTTCGTAAAGTGTTCGCGTGCCGCCATGCTTAAAGTATCGTGTATCAAAATATGTAATATAAATGTCCATATCTTACGATTGCAATGATTTAGAAGCCTAAGTTATTTGCGCAGCAAAGCGATTATAGACCTTAAAACTAAATTCCATCGGAACAGGAGTCGGAAGGGCCAACAGTACCGACCGACTGCCGTGTCATCCTCAACAGAAACACTATGTGATGAAAAGTATCCGGACACCTGGCTGAAAATGACTTACAAGTTCGTGGGCCTCTCCATCGGTAATGCTGGAACTCAATATGGCGTTGACCCACCCTTAGCCTTTATGACAGCTTCTACTCTCGCAGGCATACGTTCAGTCAGTTGCTGGAAGGTTTCTTGGGGAATGGCAGATCATTCTTCACGGAGCGCTGCACTGAGGAGAGGTATCGATGTCGGTTGGTGAGGCCTGGCACGAAGTCGGCATTCCAAAACACCCCGAAGGTGTTCTGTGGTATTCAAGTCATGACTCTGTGCAGGCCAGTTCATTACAGGGATGTTATTGTCGTGTAATCACTCGGCCACAGGCCATGCATTATGAATAACAGATGCTCGATCGTGATGAAAGATGCAGTCGCCATCCCAGAACTGCTCTTCAACAGTGGGAAGCAAGAATTCGGTTAAAACATTAATGTAGGCCTGTGCTGTGATAGTGCCACGCAAAACAACAAGGGGTGCAAACCCCCTCTGTGAGAAACACGACCACACCATAACACCACCGCATCTGAATTTTACTGCTGGCACTACACACACTGTTAGACGACGTTCACCGGGCATTCGCCATACCCACGCCCTGCTATCGGATCGCCACATCGTGTAACGTGATTCGTCACTCCAGACAACGTTTTTCCACTGTTCAACCGTCCAATGTTTACACTCCTTACACCAAGCGAGGCGTCGTTTGGCATTTACCGGCGTGACGTGTGGTTTAAGAGCAGCCGCTCGACTTTGAAATCCAAGTTTTCACACCTCCCGCCTAACTGTCATAGTACTTGCAGTGGATCCTGATGCAGTTTGGAAATCTTGTATGATGGTCTGGATAGAAGTCTGCCTATTAAACATTACGACCCTCTTCAACGGCCGGCGGTCTCTGTCAGTCAACAGGCGAGGTCGGCCTGTACGCTTTTGTGCTGCACGTGTCCCTTCACGTTTCCACTTCACTATCACAGTGGACCTAGGGGTTTAGGAGTGTGGAAATCTCGCGTACAGACGTATGACACAAGTGACACCTAATCTCCTGACCAAGTTCGAAGTAAGTGAGTTGCGTGGAGCGCCCCATTCTGGTCTCTCATAATGTCTAATGGCTACCGAAGTCGCTGATATGGAGTAGCTGGCAGTAGGAGGCAGCACAATGCACCTAATATGAAAAGCGTATGTTTCTGGGGGTGATCAGATACTTTTGACCACATAGTGTACATGTCAGTGGAAACTGATATGAAGGGGCATGTGGTCAGCACACTACTCTCCCAGTCGTTGTCAGTTTTCGTGATTGGAGTCACTGCTTCTCGGTCAAGTAAATCCTCAATTGGCCTCACAAGGGACTTGTGCATCCCGCTTTCCAGCAGCGTTGGGCAGATCGGATGTTTACCTAAGTGCTGGCCAAGCTCGACAGCGCTTAATTTCAATGATCTGACGGGAATCGCTGTCACCACTGCCGCAAATCCGTTAGCTATACACCTTAATATGTGACATAAATTTCAGCTTTACACGTCCACCCGATCCTGAGAAACGTTGATCTCAACGTAACGGACAGCTGCAGTCAGACAATAAATGACAAAAGCTTTCCTTTTTCGTGTGATGTAAATACAGATTACCAATTTTTGGATTTTCTGCTTTGGTTGTTTTGTACAGCCACGCATCTTCCAAAATTTCGTGATTCTGTGTGAACGGGAGGTACCTAATAGGTTTCGTCGACTGACTTTGCGAGTATCAAAATATATGACATAAACGGCCGTACGTTTTGATTGCGTTGTCTTTGGAGGTAATGCTTATTACACCAGCAAGGGACCAGAGACTTTTGTATGTGACATAAATTTCAACTTGATACGTTTATCGATTCCTGAGAAAAAGGGCTCTCTACGATCGGACACACAGGCAGGTAGACAGACAGACAGACAGACATACAGGATGTGATCCCATAAGGGTTCCGTTTCGCCCATTGAGGCACGGATCCCTAAACGGACCTTCTTACCGAGACTAGCCCTGAGTAAGCAGCAGCTTATGGTGGGCACATGAATTCCTTCAAGTGTGCAAGTACGTTAGAGCTTGGAGCCTGATTTACAAAACGTGTTTCGGAATACACCACTCTTCTGTTCTTGTGTACGACGTCCAGCCTGTAAGCCTGCGTCAGAGTTACCACAGACAGACAGACAGACACGCACACACACACACACACACACACACACACACACACACACTTACACGCACACACACAAGAGCGTGCGCGTGTGTGCACACAAACAGTGAGGCAAGCTCGCATACACAAACGAGGTCACAGTATCACGGACGGCGATGTTTTTATATATTTTACGCAGTTGCTGGTTTCATGCTTGACGTCATGACTGCGGTGTACGTGGGCGGTGGGCAGCGGGCGATGGGCGGCGCTTTGATCAGCCCGGCGCCGAGGACTCGTGCAATTACCGTGGCCGGCGCCGGCCCAGGCAGAGCGCCGGCGGCGTGGGCGGCAGGGAAACACGCAAAGGGGTGGGGCGGTGTGGGGTGGGGGATGGGAGCCAGAGCCACTGCAGTCGCAGCGGCCACTTTTTTAGTCCAGTTACCGGCGTTTCACCTCTTGACGAGGCCTGCTTCTGCACGCTGTTAACTCTACTCTCTCTTTTTTTAATCCATCCCACGCAACCTTCAGTTCTGTGGCGCGTGGAAAACAGCATGGAATTATACCTGCGGTGGTCAAAGGTACGGATGTCATAAACGACTTAGGAAGACCAGTGCTGCGTCCCATGTTGCAAGCGGGCCTTCCCAATCAACCGAGCTATATACATACATTATTCCAGTGCCTGTGTTGTTGAGAAGTACCCCACAGGAACATTGCGTCGTGCTTCTGAACAACACAGACCTTGCAATATCGTAGTTATCCACCGACACCGGGCAAACAACTTTTCAATTGAAATACACTACTGGCCATTAAAATTGCTAACCACGAGGATGACGTAATACAGACACGAAATTTAACCGACAGAAAGAAGATGCTGTGATGTGCAAATGATTAGCTTTTCAGAGCATTCACACAAGGTTGGCGCCGGTGGCGACTCCTACAACGTGCTAACATGAGAAAAGTTTCCAACCGATCTCTCATACACAAACAGCAGTTGACCGGCGTTGCCTGGTGAAACGTTGTTGTGATGCCTCGTGTAAGGAGGAGAAACGCGTACCATCACGTTTTCCGACATTGATAAAGGTCGGATTGTAGCCTATCACGATTGCGGTTTATCGTATCGCGACATTGCTGCTCGCTTTGGTCAAGACCCAATGACTGTTAGCAGCATATGGAATCGGTGGGTTCAGGAGGGTAATACGGAACGACGTGCTGGATCCCAACGGCCTCGTATCACTAGCAGTCGAGATGACAGGCATCTTATCCGCATGGCTGTAACGGATCGTGCAGCCACGTCTCGATCCCTGAGTCAACAGATGGGGACGCTTGCAGGTCAACAACCATCTGCACGAACAGTTCGACGACGTTTGCAGCAGCATGGACTATCAGCTCGGAGACCATGGCTGCGGTTACCCTTGACGCTGCATCACAGACAGGAGCGCCTGCGATGGTGTATTCAATGACGAGCCTGGGTGCACGAATGGCAAAACGTTTTTCGGATGAATCCAGGTTCTGTTTACAGCATCATGATGTTCACATCCATGTATGGCGACATCGCGGTGAACGCACATTGGAAGCGTTTATTCGTCATCGCCATACTGGCGTATCACCCGGCGTGATGGTATGGGGTGCCATTGATTACACGTCTCTGTCACCTCTTGTTCGCATTGACGGCACTTTGAACCGTGGACGTTGCATTTCAGATGTGTTACGACCCGTGGCTATACCCTTCATTCGATCCCTGCGAACCCCACATTTCAGCAACATAATGCACGACAGCATGTTGCAGGTCCTGTACGGGCCTTTCTGGATGTAGAAAATGTTCGACTGCTGCCCTGTCCAGCACATTCTCCAGATCTCTCACGAATTGAAAACGTCTGGTCAATGGTGGCCGAGCAACTGACTCGTCACAATACGCCAGTACTACTCTTGATGAACTGTGGTATCGTGTTGAAGCTGCGTTGGCAGCTGTACCTGTACACGCCATCCAAGCTCTGTTTGGCTCAATGCCCAGGCGTATCAAGGCCGTTATTACGTCCAGAGGCGGTTGTTCTGGGTACCGATTTCTCAGGATCTATGCACCCAAATTGCGTGAAAATGTAATAACATGTCAGTTGTAGTATAATATATTTGTCCAATGAATACCCGTTTATCATCTGCATTTCTTCTTGGTGTAGCAGTTTTAATGGCCAGTAGTGTATCTCCCCTCTAAGGGAGTATACATAATGGATGTATGAGTGATGGTTGTACACACATGGTTGGTGTCATATGGATATTTGGTTCTGGTCGTGAAGCGTGCTCGGGTAGCCCATGGTAAGGTGACTACTTGTGATAAGCGGAAAATCCGGATCCGAATCCCGGTCCAACACAAATTTTCACTGTCGCCATTCCATTATACACCTGATGGATGTCCATATTCGCAACTGCAAATACATTTTACGAAAGTATATGTAGGCCAACCGCAACCATAATTCTAGAGCCACTGCAAGCTGTCGCCAGATTGTCAGAAAACCAGCAACACTACGTTTGTTTTACCGTCAGTGCCGGCCGCTGTGGCCGACCGGTTCTAGGCTTTTCAGTCCGGAAACGCGCTGCTGCTACTGTCACAAGTTCGAATCCTGCCTCGGGCATGGATGTGTGTGATGTCGTTAGGTTAGTTAGGTGTAAGTATTTCTAAGTCTGGGGGACTGATGACCTCAGATGTTAAGTCCCATAGTGCTTAGAGCCATTTTAACCTCGGTGGGGTGCCCTGTTGCTACGTGGCACAGCACAGCGCAGCGTTCCCACAGCCGAGTATTTGTCAAGAGCCTATGACAAGTTACCCAGCCAGAAGACGCGTGAAATCCTCTTGGCTCAGCTGACAAAATTATTTACTGAGTGAATTCCGCTGGCACAATATCTTCTCCAGTCATAGGTTGACCTTATGTTTAGTCCAGACCGAGTAGCTGTGTCTGTTATTTGTGCACACCGACAGCCAGTGCTGATGTTTGTAGGCTGCGAACGGGATCCACTGAGGCTGGGTCGCTCATTGGTCGGCATGGATTGATACACTTGCCAGCCCCCGAGTATTGAGCTTAACTCGGGGCGGCAGTTGCCGAGGCCCACCTATTGTATTTGTTAGAAAATAATTGTTTGTAAGTCATTTTCAATATGTTTTCTATCAGTACACATAGGTAAAATGAAAAATATTAACTGTAGCAAAATGGTGACCTGCACTTCCTTCGCCCACGGAATCGAGACAAAAGCGTACACCAAAATTTGACTTTTGGAGGTATCATTAAAAGGCCACTTACGCTGACAGAGAATTCAGTTTACGATTCCGGCATTAATCTCCGATCAAAATCGTAGGTTCTGTTCTGAAGTTATGTTTCCTGTCAATTTGAAAATTACGGTTTCGAAAGAAACACGTTTAAATGTTGGGGTTACGTTTTTGTAATTAAGTTAAACATACCTCTAGTCAGCGATACCTGGACCTTACAGCAATTCTTCCGACTGAAAATCAGGTCCTCCTCCATTTTACTCGTGGCCATGGTGGTCCTGTGGGCCTCTTTGGCAGCTTCTGTCATCCGCTGCTCTACTCGCGTGATGCGAAACTCGTCCGCTTTTGTGCCGAAGTTGTTACAGGCTGGTCCGTTCCCAAGTACATGCACGTTCATAATTTCAGTAGTGCTTGTCAGACTGTCATTCAAATTATTTGTCAACTATTTCTTCCCCGCCGTGAATGGTTTCCGGAGACGCTCTTTCACAAATGGCCTTATAACTCGATAATGGAGTTTCTTGCGGACTTGGGATGAGCACCACAGTAAATTAGGCATCCCACAGAAAGATCATTTTAAGCCAAAGAAATAAAAAATCTATTTTTGAAATTTTCAGAGAGGAATACCCACCTTAATGGAACTCACCATTTGACGACTATCAGTAACTTTACAAAAATCAAGGAACTTTTCACTATACCAGCTGTTGGCCACTCTAGCATCACACTTACACTGAGGTGGGAAAAGGTCGTGGGATACCGATATACACATATACAGATGGTGGTAGTCTCGCAAACAGTGTGCTCCCTGCCGCCGTTGGATAAGCAGCTGAGCAGCAAGTCGTATACTCCTAGCTCACTCATTTGTTACATAGTTTAATTCTTAATTTCTTTGCGTGTTTTTGGTTCTTGCATTGTTTAATTCATAAATTTCGAGCGTATTATAGTATTTGAGAGTTGTAGCATCGCGTTTTAGTACCTGAATAGTGTAAATTCGCGTAGTCGTTTGTCTACTGATTTGTTTTGAACGGCCAGTGTCGGTTGGTCGCAGTCAGTGTGCTCCCTGCCGCCGTTGGATAAGCAGCTGAGCAGCAAGTCGTATACTCCTAGCTCACTCATTTGTTACATAGTTTAATTCTTAATTTCTTTGCGTGTTTTTGGTACTTGCATTGTTTAATTCATAAATTTCGAGCGTATTATAGTATTTGAGAGTTGTAGCATCGTGTTTTAGTACCTGAATAGTGTATTTTCGCTTAGTCTCCTTCCGCCGCCGAGCAGTGTCAGCAGTGCGCAAGTAGCAGCATTACTGCATTTACTAGGCAATCTTGTATTTTAATAACCGTTTAAATTTTGTCGATTTGTTTGCGCTCTCTGTAGATTAGTTCAGACGTTCTTAGCAAAACAGTTTTTAGCATGGATAGGGACTGCAGCTGCTGTGTTCGGATGCAGGCTGAGTTGGCATCCCTTCGCTCCCAGCTTCAGGCAGTGTTGGCTTCGGTCACACAGCTTGAGGCTGTTGCCAATGGGCATCACTGTGGGGGTCGGGATGGGGGTTTGTCGGGGACGGCCAGCTCGTCCCACGCATCCCCTGATCGGACTACGACTGTGGTTGCCCGGGATACTGCCCGCATTGAGGCTGATCCCTCACCTGTGGTAGAGTGGGAGGTCGTTTCAAGGTGTGGCAGGGGGCGAAAGACATTCCGGAGGGCTGAACGGAAAGCCTCTCCAGTTTGTCTGACGAACCGGTTTCAGGCTCTGTCTCAGGCTGATACTGATCTTCGGCCTGACATGGCTGCTTGTCCTGTTCCAGAGGTTGCCCCTCAGTCTGCAAGATCCGGGCAGTCGCAGAGGGTGGGCTTACTGGTAGTTGGGAGCTCCAACGTCAGGCGCGTAATGGGGCCCCTTAGGGAAATGGCAGCAAGAGAGGGGAAGAAAACCAATGTGCACTCCGTATGCATACCGGGGGGAGTCATTCCAGATGTGGAAAGGGTCCTTCCGGATGCCATGAAGGGTACAGGGTGCACCCATCTGCAGGTGGTCGCTCATGTCGGCACCAATGATGTGTGTCGCTATGGATCGGAGGAAATCCTCTCTGGCTTCCGGCGGCTATCTGATTTGGTGAAGACTGCCAGTCTCGCTAGCGGGATGAAAGCAGAGCTCACCATCTGCAGCATCGTCGACAGGACTGACTGCGGACCTTTGGTACAGAGCCGAGTGGAGGGTCTGAATCAGAGGCTGAGACGGTTCTGCGACCGTGTGGGCTGCAGATTCCTCGACTTGCGCCATAGGGTGGTGGGGTTTCGGGTTCCGCTGGATAGGTCAGGAGTCCACTACACGCAACAAGCGGCTACACGGGTAGCAGGGGTTGTGTGGCGTGGGCTGGGCGGTTTTTTAGGTTAGATGGCCTTGGGCAAGTACAGAAAGGGCAACAGCCGCAACGGGTGCGGGGCAAAGTCAGGACATGCGGGGACCAAGCAGCAATCGGTATTGTAATTGTCAACTGTCGAAGCTGCGTTGGTAAAGTACCGGAACTTCAAGCGCTGATAGAAAGCACCGAAGCTGAAATCGTTATAGGTGCAGAAAGCTGGCTTAAGCCAGAGATAAATTCTGCTGAAATTTTTACAAAGGTACAGACGGTGTTTAGAAAGGATAGATTGCATGCAACCGGTGGTGGAGTGTTCATCGCTGTTAGTAGTAGTTTATCCTGTAGTGAAGTAGAAGTGGATAGTTCCTGTGAATTATTATGGGTGGAGGTTACACTAAACAACCGAACTAGGTTAATAATTGGCTCCTTTTACCGACCTCCCGACTCAGCAGCATTAGTGGCAGAACAACTGAGAGAAAATTTGGAATACATTTCACATAAATTTTCTCAGCATGTTATAGTCTTAGGTGGAGATTTCAATTTACCAGATATAGACTGGGACACTCAGATGTTTAGGACGGGTGGTAGGGACAGAGCATCGAGTGACATTATACTGAGTGCACTATCCGAAAATTACCTCGAGCAATTAAACAGAGAACCGACTCGTGGAGATAACATATTGGACCTACTGATAACAAACAGACCCGAACTTTTCGACTCTGTATGTGCAGAACAGGGAATCAGTGATCATAAGCCCGTTGCAGCATCCCTGAATATGGAAGTTAATAAGAATATAGAAAAAGGGAGGAAGGTTTATCTGTTTAGCAAGAGTAATAGAAGGCAGATTTCGGACTACCTAACAGATCAAAACGAAAATTTCTGTTCCGACACTGACAATGTTGAGTGTTTATGGAAAAAGTTCAAGGCAATCGTAAAATGCGTTTTAGACAGGTACGTGCCGAGTAAAACTGTGAGGGACGGGAAAAACCCACCGTGGTACAACAACAAAGTTAGGAAACTACTGCGAAAGCAAAGAGAGCTCCACTCCAAGTTTAAACGCAGCCAAAACCTCTCAGACAAACAGAAGCTAAACGATGTCAAAGTTAGCGTAAGGAGGGCTATGCGTGAAGCGTTCATTGAATTCGAAAGTAAAATTCTATGTACCGACTTGACAGAAAATCCTAGGAAGTTCTGGTCTTACGTTAAATCAGTAAGTGGCTCGAAACAGCATATCCAGACACTACGGGATGATGATGGCATTGAAACAGAGGATGACACGCGTAAAGCTGAAATACTAAACACCTTTTTCCAAAGCTGTTTCACAGAGGAAGACCGCACTGCAGTTCCTTCTCTAAATCCTCGCACAAACGAAAAAATGGCTGACATCGAAATAAGTGTCCAAGGAATAGAAAAGCAACTGGAATCACTCAATAGAGGAAAGTCCACTGGACCTGACGGGATACCAATTCGATTCTACACAGAGTACGCGAAAGAACTTGCCCCCCTTCTAACAGCCGTGTACCGCAAGTCTCTAGAGGAACGGAGGGTTCCAAATGATTGGAAAAGAGCACAGATAGTCCCAGTCTTCAAGAAGGGTCGTCGAGCAGATGCGCAAAACTATAGACCTATATCTCTTACGTCGATCTCTTGTAGAATTTTAGAACATGTTTTTTACTCGCGTATCATGTCATTTCTGGAAACCCAGAATCTACTATGTAGGAATCAACATGGATTCCGGAAACAGCGATCGTGTGAGACCCAACTCGCCTTATTTGTTCATGAGACCCAGAAAATATTAGATACAGGCTCCCAGGTAGATGCTATTTTTCTTGACTTCCGGAAGGCGTTCGATACAGTTCCGCACTGTCGCCTGATAAACAAAGTAAGAGCCTACGGAATATCAGACCAGCTGTGTGGCTGGATTGAAGAGTTTTTAGCAAACAGAACACAGCATGTTGTTATCAATGGAGAGACGTCTACAGACGTTAAAGTAACCTCTGGCGTGCCACAGGGGAGTGTTATGGGACCATTGCTTTTCACAATATATATAAATGACCTAGTAGATAGTGTCGGAAGTTCCATGCGGCTTTTCGCGGATGATGCTGTAGTATACAGAGAAGTTGCTGCATTAGAAAATTGTAGCGAAATACAGGAAGACCTGCAGCGGATAGGCACTTGGTGCAGGGAGTGGCAACTGACCCTTAACATAGACAAATGTAATGTATTGCGAATACATAGAAAGAAGGATCCTTTATTGTATGATTATATGATAGCGGAACAAACACTGGTAGCAGTTACTTCTGTAAAATATCTGGGAGTATGCGTACAGAACGATTTGAAGTGGAATGATCATATAAAAGTAATTGTTGGTAAGGCGGGTACCAGGTTGAGATTCATTGGGAGAGTGCTTAGAAAATGTAGTCCATCAACAAAGGAGGTGGCTTACAAAACACTCGTTCGACCTATACTTGAGTATTGCTCATCAGTGTGGGATCCGTACCAGGTCGGGTTGACGGAGGAGATAGAGAAGATCCAAAGAAGAGCGGCGCGTTTCGTCACAGGGTTATTTGGTAACCGTGATAGCGTTACGGAGATGTTTAATAAACTCAAGTGGCAGACTCTGCAAGAGAGGCGCTCTGCATCGCTGTGTAGCTTGCTCGCCAGGTTTCGAGAGGGTGCGTTTCTGGATGAGGTATCGAATATATTGCTTCCCCCTACTTATACTTCCCGAGGAGATCACGAATGTAAAATTAGAGAGATTAGAGCGCGCACGGAGGCTTTCAGACAGTCGTTCTTCCCGCGAACCATACGCGACTGGAACAGGAAAGGGAGGTAATGACAGTGGCACGTAAAGTGCCCTCCGCCACACACCGTTGGGTGGCTTGCGGAGTATCAATGTAGATGTAGATGTAGAAACACAAAGCATAAAAAGGCAGTGCATTAGTGGAACTGTCATTTCTACTCGGGTGATTCATGAGAAAAGACGTCCGACGTGATTATGGTCGCACGACGAGAATTAACAGTCTTTGAACACCGATTGGTAGTTGTTAGATGTAGTGCCCGACGGCCTTCACTTAACGACTGGGAGCAGCGACGTTTGCATGGAGTTGTCAATGGTAATAGATAAGCAGCACTTCGTAAAATAACCACGGAAATGAATTTGGTACATACGACGAACGTGTCCGTTAGGACCATGAGGCGAAATACGGCGTTAATGGGCTATGACAACAGACGACCGATGAGAGTACCTTTGCTAAAAGCACGACATCAACTGCAGTGCTTTTCCTGAGCTTCTGACCACATCGGTTGGACTCCAGACGACTGGAAAACCGTGACCAGGTCAGATAAGTCCCGATTCCAGTTGGTAAGATCTGATGGTAGGGTTCGAGTGTAGCGCAGACACCACGTAGCCATGTTGTCAAAACATTGTGCAGGCTGGTGGTAGATCCTTGATGGTGTGGTCTAACTAAACCGGTCATTGACTGGGAACGGTTATGTTCTGCTACGTGGAGACTATTTACAGCCATTGACAGCTTTCGTGTTCCCAAGCAACTACGGAATTTTTATGGATGACCATGCGCCATGTCACCGGGCCACAATTGTTTGAAGAACATTCTGGATAATTTGAATGATTTGACCACCCAGATGCCCAAGATGAATCCCACCGAACATTTATGGGACGTAATTGAGAGGGCAGTACGTGCATAAATCCCTGCACCGGCAACACTGCTGCATTTAATGGACGGCTATAGAGGCAGCATGGCTCAATATTTATGGAGCGGACTTCCAGCGATTTGCTGGGTCCATGGCACGTCAAGCTGCTGCATTACACCGGGCAGCAGGAGGTCCGACTCGACATTAAGAGGTATCCCATGATTTTTGTCACCTCATTGTAAAAGTTGTGCGAAAATTTATACCTTCACTAATTACGAAAGCTTCTGAATTAATTTTTAACCTCAAGTACCTCACATTTAGGTCTGTTCATCCACTCTCATGCTCATAAATTAAGGAAACAACTTTCTGATGGGCGGTTTTGGGGTTGAAAACACCATGCGGTGCATCTGAACTAAAGTCGTCGCACGGTGGCGCTGGCAGCAGTCCACATACGCAGAGGTGTGTTGGTGCATGTCAGAGTACGGTGCAGCGAGTAAGTGTGCAGACGTTTCCACACGTGCTAATGGTGACTGTGTGTTGGAAATGGCTCAAAGAACAAATATTGATGACGTTATGAGGGGTAGAAAACTAGGGCGACTATAGGCTGGTCAAACACAGCAGGTCGTAGCACGGCCCCTCCGTGTGCCACAAAGTGTAATCTCAGGATTATGGCAACGATTCCAGCAGACAGGAAACGTGTCCAGGCGCTACAGTACGGGACGTCCACAGTGTATAACACCACAAGAAGACCGATATCTCACCAACATTGCCCTCAGGTGGCCACAGAGTATTGCAGGTAGCCTTGCTAGGAGCCTTGCCGCAGCCACTGGAACAGTTGTCTCCAGACACACAATCTAAAGACAACTGAGCAGACATGATTTATTCGCCCGGAGAGCTGCAAAGTTCATTCCACTGACTCCTGGTGACAGGATAGCCCGTAAAGCCTGGTGGCAACAACACAGTACATGGTCATTGGAACAGTGGTCCCAGGTTATGTTCACGGACGAGTCTAGGTATAGTCTGAACAGTGATTCTCGCCGGGTTTTCACCTGATGTGAACCAGGAATCAGATACCAACCGCTTAATGTCCTTGAAAGGGACCTGTATGGAGGTCGTGGTTTGATGGTGTGGGATTATGATTGGTGCACGTACACCTCTGCATGTCTTTGACAGAGGAACTGTAACAAAAAAAATGGCTCTGAGCACTATGGGACTCAACTGCTGAGGTTATTAGTCCCCTTGAACTTAGAACTAGTTAAACCTAACTAACCTAAGGACATCACAAACATCCATGCCCGAGGCAGGAGTCGAACCTGCGACCGTAGGGAACTGTAACAGGTCAGGGGTATCGGAACATCAATTTGTACCAGTATGTCCGCCTTTTTCGGGGTGCAGTGGGTCCCACCTTCCTTCTGATGGATAACGCACGACCCCATCGAGCTGACATCATGGAGGAGTACCTTGAAACAGAAGATATCAGGTGAGTGGAGTGGCCTGCCTGTTCTCCAGACCGAAACCCCATCGAGTACGTCTGGAATGCTCTCGGTCGACGTATCGCTGCACTTCTTCAACCCCTAGGACACTTCAGGAACTCCGACAGGCATTATTGCAAAAATGGGAGGCTGTACCCCACTAGCTGCTCGACCAACTGATCCAGAATATGCCACCCCGTTGTGTGGCCTCTGTATGTGTGCATGGTGATCATATCCCATATTGATGTCGGAGTACATGCGCAGGAAACAGTGGCGTTTTGTAGCACATGTGTTTCGGGACGGTTTTCTCAACTTATCACCAATGCCGTGGACTTAGAGATCTGTGTTGTGTGTGTTCCTTATGTGCCTATGCTGTTAGCGCCAGTTTTTTGTTGTGCCACGTTGTGTGGCACCACATTCTGCAATTATCCTTAATTTATGAGCATGAATGTGCATCTAGTACGTCTGCATCTATACTCTGGTCACTAAATGCTGTGTGGTTGAAGGTACTTTGTGTATCACGGTCTCTTTCCCCCTTTCCTCTTCCAGTCGGGAATGGTGCATGGTAAGCTTCAATATCAACTTGAAGTTGTCTAATTCTAACTTCGTGGTATTCCGACGACATATGAGCATTAGGAAACAATCGATTGGTTGACTTTTCTATGAAAGAGCGCTGACGGAACTTAGATAGTAAATTATTCATAACGGCTCTCTCGTAACGCCTTCCACTAGTGTTCATTGAGCATTTCTGTGACGCTTTCGAAGTTGCTGAATGAACCTGGGGCGAAGTTCGTTGTTGTTCATTTAATCTTTTCTATTTTCAGTATGGCATGGGTCCCACAATGATGAACAATATTCAAGTAACGGTCGAAAGATGTTCTGATTTTTAAACTACCTAGTAGATGTTGGGACTTCGTGTTTCTCTGTTAAAAGGACGAACTTGGCGATAGGAGTGGTAGAAATGAAAATGACTGCCTGACTTCCGATTCTCACTTAACAGGTACATTTAGCCTTACCTGATAATCTTCTGCTATCTTGACAGTGGCCAGCAGCGGACCTCATCTCTTCTAGCAGAGGCACTCCGTCATCAGGCCACAAGTAGCCCGTCGGGATCATCCGACCGCCGTGTCATCCTCAGCCGAGGATGCGGATAGGAAGGGCGTGTGGTCAGCTCACCGCTCTCCCGGTCGTCATGATGGTTTTCTTTGACCGGAGCCGCTACTGTTCGGTCGAGTAGCTCCTCAATTGCCATCACGAGGCTGAGTGCACCCCAAAAAATCGCAACAGCGCATGGCGGCTCGGACGGTCACCCATCCAAGTGCCGGCCATGCCCGACGTTCTTAGATAATACAAATCTCCTTCATCATAACCAACATGGATTCCGCAAACAGAGATCATGTGAAACTCAGCTCGCCCTATTTGCCCAAGAAATTCACAGTGCCGTAGACACTGGCGAGCAGATTGATGCCGTATTCCTGGACTTCAGGAAGGCATTTGATACGGTTCCGCACTTACGTTTAGTGAAAAAAATACGAGCTTACGGAATATCGGACCAGGTTTGTGATTGGATTCCTAGAAGAAAGAACACAACATGTCATTCTTAACGGTTCAAAATCTGCAGATGTAGAGGTAATTTCGGGAGTACCGCAGGGAAGCGTGATAGGACCTTTATTGTTTACAATATATATAAATGACTTAGTTGACAACATCGGTAGCTCCGTGAGGCTATTTGCAGATGACACGGTTGTCTACAAGAAAGTAGCAACATCAGAAGACTCGTACGTACTCCAGGAGGACCTGCAGAGGATTAATGCATGGTGCGACAGCTGGCAGCTTTCCCTAAACGTAGATAAATGTAATATAATGCGCATACATAGGGGCAGAAATCCATTCCAGTACGATTATGCCATAGGTGGTAAATCATTGGAAGCGGTAACGACCGTAAAATACTTAGGAGTTACTATCCGGAGCGATCTGAAGTGGAATGATCACATAAAACAAATAGTGGGAAAAGCAGGCGCCAGGTTGAGATTCATAGGAAGAATTCTAAGAAAATGTGACTCATCGACGAAAGAAGTAGCTTACAAAACGCTTGTTCGTCCGATTCTTGAGTATTGCTCATCAGTATGGGACCCTTACCAGGTTGGATTAATAGAAGAGATAGACATGATCCAGCGAAAAGCAGCGCGATTCGTCATGGGGACATTTAGTCAGCGCGAGAGCGTTAGGGAGATGCTGAACAAGCTCCAGTGGCGGACACTTCAAGAAAGGCGTTACGCAATACGGAGAGGTTTATTATCGAAATTACGAGAGAGCACATTCCGGGAAGAGATGGGCAACATATTACTACCGCCCACATATATCTCGCGTAATGATCACAACGAAAAGATCCGAGAAATTAGAGCAAATACGGAGACTTACAAGCAGTCGTTCTTCCCACGCACAATTCGTGAATGGAACAGGGAAGGGGGATCAGATAGTGGTACAATAAGTACCCCCCGCCACACACCGTAAGGTGGCTCGCGGAGTATAGATGTAGATGTAGATGTAGACAGCGCTCAACTTCGGTGATCTGACGGGAACCTTTGTTTCCACCGCGGCAAGTCTTCTAGCAGAGGTTTCTGATTATTAATTAAAGAGTCGTAGGAGGCAACAGGGGAATTCTACAAACCAGAGGTCGGACAGATCTGGTAAAACCTTGCGTACATTTCCACAAACAAAAATGGAAATGCGACGTAGCCTTTTACAGTTACAATATCGAGTACTACGCACATAGGAATAGCACAAACCTGACAGTGTAAACGTCTTGCTGCAGGGAAAGGTAAAAGGAGCAATTATGCAACATAAACAAACCTCTGTTAACACGTTCAGCGTTTTATCATAGAGAGAGATGGACTGTACACTGAGAGATAAATTGAAATGATTATTATCCACGAGGAAGAATAGACTAAAGCACAGGCAGCGGCAGTACGAAGCACTATCGCGCAAGCATGGTTAGCTTCATCGCGCCTACGATCAATACGCAAACCATTGCATTTCTGATGGCTCATGATAGCTGTTGCATTACCTTTAATGGGAAACAGTACTAACCAGAGTTGTAAGGTCCATGGCTGCTACTGAGAGGAGTAAGCGAGCACAATTACACACCAATGGCGGCAACTTCTGCACTACTGAACTCCACGGAAATACTCCAAGTAACAACAACAAGCAAATGAAGACGAGAAGGCCTCTTCCGTCAGTTTTGTTACCGAGAGTGTTGCAACCCAGTGAGCGTCTACTGCAGAAAGAGGAACCCGTATCCTACATAACCAAAGTGACGGTTAAGTTTTGTTCCAGCCGACAAAGCCTGGTCTCACGTTTCGGATTCCCTGGAGACGTGGCGGCTCGTAGAAAAGGGGGGGGGGGTGGCAGACTGAGGTCCCTCAGCCACGAAGAACCCATGGTTATGAATTCAAAATAACGACTCGAACAGTCTTTGTGGCTGTTCACCTTATTGAAAAATTACTAGAGATATTTAAGCCAGGGCACGGAAAATTACTTCACCCCCACGAGACCACGGTCTTCTGGTTAAGCAACCCTATGGTATTATCTGATTGCCGGGGAAAATTAGTTTCGTATAGTTTAATTGACAATAAATTTCACCAACTTTCCGAATATTAATCGGATCGACGTTTGCTATATAGCAAATAACTCGTAAATTTACATATAGTTTGAATCTACCGTGCGAGAAGTAAAATTGATTTTGTTATGGTACCCTCTCTTTGTCAGAAAAGCTGCAGGGGTAGCAGTCGTCCCTGCTGCACACCTCTCTGTTCTAAAACCTTCTTGGTGGCTGGTCTACTCTCATAATGAATGTAAGCCTTTTTGGCAATTAGTTTTATGTGATGGTTCCACTTTAAATCGCTCCGTACGCATGGTGTCAGATATTTATTGGACGTGACTGCTTGTTTGGCAACTGTGTAATCATACAGCAGCACTCTTTCTTACGTTGAGTGTTAACTCCCAATCCCAGAGCCGTACGTCGATCCTCTACAGATCTCTCTCTATTTCGCTACAATTTTCTAGTGTTGCAACTTTTCTACATACATCACCATCTGCCAACAGCCTCGTGGAGATGCCGACGAACTGATAGTATCCTCTAGGACACATACGCAGAATGCTCAGAGGAAATACCAAATATTTTAGTAGTTGATTGCATAGAATGATACCAATAAAATATTCTGTACAACATGTGCACAGTTGGTATTGATTACATAGATGTGACTGATTACATTGATAAATTTCCGTTTCTCACGTTGTTACTCTAGCTGCTATGGGCTTATTTATCGACTGTAATTTTCGTTTTGATATCCTAGTTGTAGAGTTGCATTTGAGCTTACATATTTGAATCATCCGATTATGACTATGATTTGTTGGCCAGTTCCATATTATGCCAATGTGGTATTTTGCGCTGGTTTTGCAACGGGAACAGAGAATTTTTCTAACTACAGAGTACCAGATTCAAGAACGTGTACTCGTGTTTTAACCAAGCTACGTCTTATTGGTGCAATACCGAGCAATCAGGCTTGATCTGAACTCGCAAATGTGACTGAAGTAGAAAACATTCTTTTGGTAACGATATAGTTCTGAACGAACACACACAGAATGTCTTCATACACAAGAATATAGCGGATATTACACCTGGCCCTTGAGCTATACTCAACAGAACTTAATGATGTATATATGCAGATTGAAGCAATAAAGCAAAATTTGTTCAAAGGCTGGGATGCCAATCCAGTTGTCATGTCCACTAAATAGATATGCTAACCACTACGCCTCCCTTCTCAATACCAATTCCCATTCACGCCTGAGCCCACTTGGTATTCCCCTTTAATTCGCACAGCATTGCAGAGACTCTCCAACTGCATTGGAATAGCCCCTCAGCATCGAATAAACCGAGGGATCATGTATAAAACGACGGCATATGTGTATTAATCAAATGAAACTACTTGGTTCCAGAGACACAGAGACCTTTGCAAGTCTCAATACAGCTCTCTGGAACCATATATTTTATTTTGACTGATAACTGTCATTCAAACAGCACCTAACAAAGAGTGCAACTAAATTGAGCTCAAGAATTATTCTGGAAAAGTAGTCTGCTAGAACATGGAGTTCTGCAGCTTCGACCATACAATCACCTGACTTTGGCCTTATTCACTCAGTGACAATGTTCCGCAGCCCTGTCTGGATAAACAGTATCCTCTCGAAGCCGGTAGAAAAGAAACTAAATTAAACACACACAATCAAGTTCAATCAAGTATTCTGGCTATCTGCACTGAGCCGAATTCCACCGCCTAATCTTAGAAGAAAGAATAATTTTTGAGGGAATATAACAAAATTTGCAACAACCAGTGGCTGACAATTCATGAGGACATACCTGCTACCCGAATTAACAGACTCAACTACATACTCCACTCAGAACAGCTAGCAACCTGATGGAACATGACTTCAATCCTCAGGAAGCTTCGACGGAAGAATGGTATCAAAGTACTCTAGAGCAGAGGTCCATAGCTTTCTCAAAACCGACCTCAAGCTATAGGAACTTGATCTACCCCAGTAGTCATCGAGTACACTCAACAGCATCCGAATTAAGCATTGGAGAAAGGCGGGGAAAGAATACCATTGGGAAGTGCACCTGTGCCTCCCCAAGATAGACGGTCAGACACATATCTGGAAACTCGTTGGGCTGCTTGGGCACTGCAGTAGATGTGACAAACTATATAGATACTATGTCTGTAAATTTGTAAATTATGTATGTATTTCATTTGTATTTCTAAAGTAGTGTGTAACTGTCATACGATTAATAGTAACAGTACTGCATATGTGGACGACTACTATCCTTATTGCCGGCCGCTGTGGCCGAGCGGTTCTAGGAGCTTCAGTCTGGAACCGCGCGACCGCTACGGTCTCAGGTTCGAGTCCTGCCTCGGGCATGGATGTGTGTGATATCCTTAGGTTAGGTTTAAGTAGTTCTAAGTTCTAGGGGACTGCTGACCTCAGATGTTAAGTCCCATAGTGGTCAGAGCCATTTAACTGTCTTTATTATTTACATCGTATTCAACGTCTTTGAGAAGAAAATGAAGGTAGGGTATTGGAATTTTGTCGCTGAGTAATTGTAAAACGGTGAATATTCCCTTTAATACTATCTACAAATCGAGTCAATCTCACTCATGACAGTATCAATAATTCTCGTATCTACTCGTAACATCGGCACTCCGACGAAAACACGTACATCCTCGTGGAGACACATTTGCAAGTACGCTTCTCTGTAAACGTGTGGTGTGGTATGATAGAAAGTCAGTTGAAGGGGTCTGTTGTGTTACCACATCGTGTTACAGAGTCCCGTTATCTAGACTTCCTTGAAAAATTGTTTCCTGCATTATTGGCTAAAGTTCTTTTGTCTACAAGGATGAGTATCCTGCATGGAGGCGGTCCTGAACCTTGTAGTCATCATATAGCACTTCCCAGAATGTGACTCCTTGAAAATGGTCACGTTTCTTGGCCACCAAGGTACCAGGACCTTATTCCCTTCAGGCTTTTTGAGTGGATAGGTGCTTGAAAGGGGAGGTCTACAAAGAAAATGTAAACAGAAGAGACAGTTTCGATTATGAATAGCGGTGCCCTCGTAAGAGACGGACGACCTCATAAGAGCAGCTAATGGAGCTGTCAAGAGAATTTGAAAGTACACTGTTGCGAGCGGTGGAACTTACGCCAATGAATTTTGGCCTTTTTCATTGCTTAACATCTGCTGTGCACTTGTTCGGCTTACATTCTAATAGCCCTATCTCTGTTACCAATAAAAATTGGACACGTTTTGTGTGGAATGATTTATTAGAATCAGTTTATAATACCACTTCATAAAATACACTCTGAGACGCAAAAAATATTCGTGTACATGTTCAGACAAATGTCTATAATTTCAGAAAAACTGCACAGTTTATTCAAGAGAAAGAGCTCTACAAATTGAGCAAGTCAATAACAGGAAGGTCCGGCTCTACCTCATGCAAGCAGTCCGGAGCGCCTCCGGGCTGGTCTTCGCTGGTCATTCGGGCTCGGTTCGAAGCGGGACTCACCACTGAAGACAAATCTACTCCAGTCAAGACATTTCAGGCCTAAGACGTGTCTGGAGCGGCCCGCCGTCTACCGATTTCCGTTCCATTCCCATAATTCCTACGTAGTGTCTTTTTTTCTCTTAGAATGTATTTACCATTTATGCTGAAACACTTTAGTAATAGTAAAGCTTTGCTGACTGTGATTAGCTTTGACCTTTTCATACATTTCATCAGTGACGTCATCTTCCTTATCAGTGGAGAGCCGCATACGTTTCCTCCTCCCTTCCCCTCTCCTTATCTTCAGCAATAATTGCACAGTATTAAAAATCCAAAATGTCAGACGTAGCCAAAATGTGTTAGTGGGAAATTAAAAACCATATCCTACCCTCCCCTGTTTCCAAACAGCGCAGCGCAGTTTTTGTTATCAGGAGCCATTTTTTTATATTTACACTACTCACTCTTTTACAATAGAAAACAGACATTTATACACATAATTTAGGATCCTCATCATCGTTTTAGATTTAGTAATTTTCCCAGGCCAGTGTATTTACTTTATCAAGAAGTTTGTATCGTTCATCGTCACTGGCAGATAGAGACAAATGATTCAAATGGCTCTGAGCGCTATGGGACTTAACATCTGAGGTCATCAGTCCCCTAGAACTTAGAAATACTTAAACCTAACTAACCTAAGGACATCACACACATCACGCCCGAGGCAGGATTCGAACCTGCGACCGTAGCGGTCGCCCGGTTCCAGACTGTAGTGCCTAGAACCGCTCGGCCACCCCGGACGGCTATATTAGGACGTGTTTTTATATGACGGGTCTGAAGATCGTCATTATAGACCGAAACCGGTAGTCAAGTGAAAAAAATTTGTGACCGTAGGCGTGAAGTAACGGACGTTTATAGGATATAATCCTGCTTGAATTGACCATTTAAAACAAGCACTACAATTTCACTTGTAGTTTATTTCTGTGTGTTTATCTGGTACTACCTCGGGAATTTTCGTGTGTACTCCTTCATAAGAATACTTATTTTAACTAACGTTAAAGAGTAATTGAATTATTCAGAACCCAGCCAGAATTTCAGACTTGGAAAGCTTCCACTCTTTTCAAAAGTCGCTCTGGGACACTAGTTGAGTACCATTCACTGATGCCAGCAGTCAACAATAGAGGTTCAAATGGTTCAAATGGCTCTGAGCACTATGGGACTTAACATCTGTGGTCATCAGTCCCCTAGAACTTAAAACTACTTAAACCTAACTAACCTAAGGACATCACACACATCCATTCCCGAGGCAGGATTCGAACCTGCGACCGTAGCAGTCGCGCGGTTCCGGACTGAGCGCATAAACAATAGAGGATAATTCTATGTATCAAGGTATATCTGATTTTCCTCATCAGTTAGCGGCAAGAGAAAGTTGCAGACTGCCGAACAACTGATCTTGGTATGTTTGTTAGTTTGACGAACTTTTGTCTCGAAAATGGGAAAACATCATCGAAGAAACGTCTAGGCTCGTTAAATCCAAACCTGGTATCCATAACACCAGCACATATTCGTCTTCTAAATGCAGACTCGGCGTCAAGCCTATTGTGATCATCATTTAATCCGTTTTGCTGCTGATTTAGCCATAATAATAATAATAATAATAATAATAATAGGTTAAGCTGAAAGGTAAGCCTTCCAAGATGATGATCTTCTTCTTCTATATGTTCTAGCTGCAGCTGCTAGTGCTGCTTCTGGCACATTATTTTCCCATCAACTGCTCGATCAGATTGCAGATTCTTCACTACTCGATCAGGAAAACCGAAGATTCTGTAACATTCTTTAAGAAAAAACATGTATCCATAGATATGTATGACAAACAGAATTTTTGAATGATAATGTGCATAATAAGAATACTTACATTGTTCCTCCAATTTCCGACTTCCAGCTGCTTTTGTGTAGAGACTCCAAATCTTCTTCTTGCAGATTTTTTTCCCCAGCTGCTCCAGGAGCTCAAAATGATGTCGACAGCTCTGAGGATAAATCAGGACTGACTTGCGCGAGATGAAAATTTGCTTTCTATAACATCCGCTTCCCTGAAAAAAAAAAAAAAAAATTGGACGGGAATTTGCGTGGAAATTTCTTTGCCAAATCAGAGTGCGTGGACTGCAGAAACTCAGCAGCTCCAAATACCGGACCACATATTCTGTAACATTCAATGTGTAAAAAACATATATTCGTAGATATGACAAACAAAATGTTTGAACAATAGTGTACATAAGAATAAGAAAAATACTTATATTTTTTATCGAATTTTCGATTCTCCTATGTTCCTGAGCTCCCCGCTGATACCACGATGTTGACAGTTGAGCTGGCAGAACATGAATGACTTCTAGGAGTCGATGCTAAGCTCTTTATATGCTCGCTTCCTTGCTGGCATAGCAGAGATTTCGCTTATCGTGTGCTGAATCAGAGATTTCACAATCATATTCCAGGAAATAACAGATTGCCAATCTAAGGCTTTTTCCCTAGACAAGAAACAGGCAAATTGAGACTTGTTCCCACATTTTAGCTCCGGAACTTATTTCACTCAACTTCTCCCTAGCCTCTAGAAGAAGAGGAGGCGTAATGCGTTAAAAAAATTCTCGTGTATATAAACCACAATGATAGCCAATACCCTCAAAGAACTCCAGAGAGACAAGCAATGACTTTATCATGGATGCTGTACCATGTGTTGTGTGATCAGTATCATGAAATTTCTTTTCTCTTGTTTTTATTTCCCTCTTGCATTAAAAAAAAAAAAAAACCGAACGAGGTGGCGCAGTGGTTAGCACACTGGACTCGTATTCGGGAGGACGACGGTTCAATCCCCCGTCCGGCCATCCTGATTTAAGTTTTCCGTGATTTCCCTAAATCGCTCCAGGCAAATGCCGGGATGGTTCCTTTGAAAGGGCACGGCCTACTTTCTTCCCTAATCCGATGAGACCGATGACCTCGCTGTTTGGTCTCTTCCCCCAACCAATCCAATCCATTAAAAAAAATCGAACTCTTGACCTTTAAAACATCAGCGCATGCCTGTTTACGAGCGACGGTGGTGGGATCCTCCAGCATTCACTGCGGCCTTGCGAGGCAGGAAAGACTGCATGCCCGCCTTGGACCATATCTCATCACGTTGGCTCTGTCGTCATACATTTTGCAGACAGACGATGCAGTGGTTACAGATATTTTCTGAGCCGTCGAACCGTTATAAGGCCTTTAGTCAATAATCGAAGCTCTTCTCCAGTAGATATTGTAGTCTACCGCTTACGATTTGTTTATATTACACTGACATTGTAAAATTAGAATGAAAATGTTCAGGCGGAAATTTCTGCTCCTCGATTTTTAGGTAAAAATGAAGAGATTCATCTCGCAAAAAATCATCCCTGCAGAAGCTTCAGAGCTATAAAAACATCATGAGATGGTTGATATGGAGGCAGCTGCATTAATTTCCAGAGCCAAATTTTCAAAGGACCATTATTTTCAACGAAAATTTTAATTCACTCGAACTGAGTAGACGTAATGAAACCCAATACTGTAGGAACGGCTGTTTTTGGATATTTCCAATGAGCTTCTCTCTTTCGAGTATACGTTTCAGACCTCCCTAGCCTACACAAATCTGAGAGGCGCTGGTAATCGAACCGGGGTCCTTCCACATATTAACCATTCGCAGTACAATCCTCCCTCTCTACAATGCTTACTTTAATCAAGGAACTATGTTGCAACTATGAAACGCTCTAATGAATGAACAATATTATAATATATTACAGATTTTTCTACAGTGGGGGATGAGGCTGAATATTCTTGGTGTACTTTAGATTGTGCATTACACAAAGAGAACTAGACCCTATATTGGACTTTCAGGAGGGAGAGGCTTATGTTACCTACATTCTCAGCTTGGTAGACTCGAACATGCAATGAATAATAATAATAATGCCTATCTATAATGGAGGAGCATGTAATAGTTCCACTACAGATTGCATTATCCATGTGAGATATCTTGGGAAAAAAAGTAGATAGGTTCTGTCGTCCTAGATTTCCTAAAAAATCACACTAATTTTTTTATAAGATTCTGAATTCAGAGACGTGAGGCTAGGATTTCCGCAAGATTTATTAAATGAAGCAAGTTTTCGCTCTTTTAGAAGAAAAATCATATTTCACAGTAAGAGATCGTATCACATGCACAGGAGGTTAGAAAACGATAGCGACCAACTGCAAGGTGTTGTAGAGGGTATCTTGAGGAACAGATTGAGGATAAGAACCCTCCTCTTGAAACGTCATCCATCCACACTACAGAACGTCATAGGTGAAGGTGCTGGCGCCTGCCATTAGGCTACCCCTTCGGCGGCAAACATGACTTTGTACGCTGACGGACCGTAGGTGGAACGTCTCGCAATGTTGTTTGTTATTCAGTGATCGCGACTGATTGCCGCAATCGCCAGTGGGGAAAGTGGAGCTATCCGCGCATAGACAGGCGTTGCCTCCTGTGAATGCAATGGTCAGTTGCGTCGGTGAGCGACAGTTTTGGACACCCGTTTTCATCAGCGGTCTATTTTTTTTTCTCCTGGAACTCTCTGAAATCTTCAATGTTTTTTGGTATACAGAAGAAAAATAAATTGCAGATGAAAATGCATCTCCCAAACCGTCATCCACTAACACAACAGAGCGTGATATTCATAAATCCATGGGAAAGAAGGCTTGGCGATCGCGACAATCAGTCGAGATCACTCAATAACAAAAAGCATTGAGAGACGCTCCGCTTTAAAATCTTTACTAAGTTATATTTCCTGCCGAAGGGGTAGCCTAGTGGCAGGCTTTAGCGCCTTAACTTCGACATCTGTAGCGTCGTTGAATGACGTTTTTGGAATCAGGTTCCTATCCTCAATTTGTTCTACAAGGTACCCTCTACGACCCCTCGAAGTTTTTGGTATCGTTTTGTAACATCTTGCATATGTTGTAGTGCCAAGGGGGCTGACATTCGTACATCATTAGCAGAGACTAACAAATGAGACATTGCTCTCTCTTGTTAGAGCTGAATGTCATGGAGGATGGTGGGTTGTATATCAACAATGCTTTTGTAACTTGAGGTGAATAAAACCTTTGTGATGGAATGAAATAAAGTATATCTTTGAACTTGGAGTCATTTTAATATTACACCAGAGGTATATATGTTAATCCAAGTTTGCATATTTAGCTGTTAGTCATTAGCCATTACCCATTACCCATTAGGTATCAGCCACTAACCATTAGCTGTTAAATATTAGCCATTAAGTATTAGGCATTAGGGGGTAGGCATTATAGATGTGTGTAATAGTATGTGTGTGACTGAGAGACAGACAGGGAAATGATTACTAGAGATCATGGTTTTTGATGAACTAAATACAGAGGCGTATGTATGAATGTGTGTAAGTATGTGTGTGTGTGTGTGTGTGTGTGTTTGTGTTTAGTGTATATATTTGATCTTGGAGTAGAGGTATGTATGTGTAGGTAAATACTGGATAAGTTTGATCTTGGCTTCACTTTACTATTGAGTTAGAGGTATGTGACTTTCATAGAAACAGTGAATATATTTAACTTCAAACTGAAAGTTATGTGGGTTTTCACCGCATATCTGGTGTACCATTTTAATATTACTACATTCTGAATGATTGGAGATAGGGAGGAGAGAGAGGGGAAACTGCAAGTTGTCTTTAAGAAAAATGATAAAATTTTGTTGCCATCTTATGAGGGATCATATCACAGTGTCAATACGCAAAATATTGTCAAGCGATGTGGGGGTGAAAGCTAGTGTAGCAGCAGCTGTTTCCACCTCTTCCGGTTCCGCTGCTGCCCTAGGGAGGCCGGCTGCTGCTGTGTGCGGATGCACCGCGGCTGGGTCCTGGTTCCCTGGGTCGCGGGATGCGCGGTTGGTCTTCCGCTCACGCCGCGACCAGGGAAATCAGCGGCTGCGCTTCCCCCAGGTCGGCCGCTCGCGTACCTCGGCGCTTCTTCCTCCTCTACTTTGTCGCTATCGATCTGCCCGCCGAGGTCGAAACAAATCGCGAGTGCGGCCCGCGGCGCTGCCTGCCTGCCCCGGTGGGCAAGGGGTTCCCCGCCCGGGCAGAGTGGCGGGAATGGTGGAGGAGGCAGGGGTGGAAGAGGGGGAGAACAAGTGGCTGCGGCCTCCTAAGCTATTCTCTCTCCCTCCCTTTGCGCCGCCGCAGGAGAATAGTGGCCGATAAATATTCGTGAGGGGGAAGTTTGTGCGGGAGAATTGCACGGAGGGCAGGAGGTTCTGGTCGGTAAACAAATAAGTGGCTACAAGTAAAGTTGCGAAGATGTGCCGGGCGGCGGCAGCCTCCTAAATAAATTGTGAATCGCGTGGTTCTCAGGTCGTACCACTGTTCACCACCTTGAGGCGGGCTACAATGAATAACCATGTCTAGCCCTCTGGAGCCAATATTCCTTCTGGGCGCTTCACTAGGCTGCCTTATTAAATTTACAAATTATTGTTCCATTCTACATCGACACAATGAAGTAACTAGGGTAGCTGGTACCTAAGCCAACCAGATTAGAGATTAGATGAGATTAATTATTCATTCCATAGATCCATAAAAGAGGGAATCCTCCTGGGTGTGGAACATGTTAGATGAACACATTACAAAAATGTAATTAGAAAAACTTGAGTTTCATTAATTTTAATGATCCTCAGTCAATAAAAAGTAAAATTACGTACATGAATTAAATTTAAACGTCTAATATTTACAGGTTTAATACTTACATTTGCTTTCATTAAATCCATCATTCAGACATTTGCTAATTTCTTGGCATTCCCCCATCCCCTTTCCTCCCCACAGATATCACACATTTTCTGTTTAATCCAATTTGCAGATTCGCCTGTTTGTTTGTTTGTTGAGAACAACAAAACTTTACAGTGAAGTGAAGAGGCACACGTTTCATCGGTTTGTATGGTAAAGTTTAAAACATGCGACAAGCTACAGTCCAGAATCTGATTGTTTGCTATAATGACGAGATTGTTTTGTACAACATGGCGAGTGGGGTGTGGGTAGAATAATGACCGTGTTTGTCAGGGGGGGGACTGAAAGTCATAAATTCAAAGAAAATGTCAGTATTTATTGGGGCTTAGGTTCACACTGGGACTTTCCAGGATGAATGTGCTCATCACTGCGACCTTCCAGGCGGATGTACTTATACCATATGCCAGTCACGAGGGGGCCAGAGAGAGGACGGCGAGACGGTTAAAATGTTTTATTATATATCTCAAGGGTTCACATTGAATAACACAGGGAAGTGCAGATACAAGTTGCAAGAGAGGCAATGGCAGGTGCGAGAGCGAAAAAACAGCTAAAACACAAGAACTAAAACAAAAAAAAAAACCAGAGAGAGAGAGAGACAGCTGAAAGCTGTCTGCCCTGGAGCAGGAGCAGTACACAAGAGAGGGAAGCTATGTGTCTCCCAACAGAAAGACTTCGGTGGAAGCCACGCGTTCTGGTTGGTTATTAAGAGAGTGCTGTGTTATGCTGCGTCTTTGTGCGCGTTCTGAACTGCCATAGACTTTGGTCCATCCATTCAGCGATCTGTAGCTGATTAGGACGACGGGCGAAAGATCTTAAGGCAGTTCATTTGCATGGGTCCATGTCACTACAGACAACTGGGAGTAAGAACTGCAATTCTTCTCTTAAAACTAAGACCCTAGAATTTTAACTAAAAACAACAGCAAGTAACAATTGTGATAAATATGATTCCCGGCGTTTACAATGTTCAAGTAACACGACGGAGTGAGGACGGGTAAATTCGAATAGTTGTAGAAATGAATAGGTTAAAGGGGAGGGGAGATTGGCGAATCTACCTCGCCTAATTGCCGCAAGTTATTCGAACTCGAGCAACAGAAGCGTTGAAGCAGCAGCTGGAGAAGAATGGCTGCTAATGTGAGAGAGTAGTCCCCTCACGATGTTTGCAACATGGCGTCAAGAAGTTGTTATTTCACGTTCCTTACAGGGCCTTTATGAGGAGGCGTAACTGTCTACCGAGGCGATAGAAGAAGAAATGGAATCAAGTGTTATGGTCAGATTTTGACGGAACTTAAGAAGATTGCGATCAAATAAGGTGGAAGCCATAGATAAATACCTTCGGAATTACTAGAATCGTTAAGGAACTGGCAACCAAAAACTGATGTGTCGAATCAATGAAAAAAGTGAGACATCCCGTGACACTTTCCGAAAAATATCATTCACACAATTCCGAAGATATCAAGAGCAGATAAGTGCGACGTTCATAGCATAGTCAGCCTAACACCTCATACATGCAAGTTGATGACATAATACCCGGAATAAAGAAAAATAAAATATGGGATCTATTGCATGACTGTTGGTTTGGCTTTAGAAGAGGCTAAAGTATTGTAGAGATAATTCTGACGCAGCCCTCGATAATGAAAGCAAAACTGAAGAGAAATCAATACACTATCTTAGGATTTGTCAATTTAGAAAAGGCGTTTGACAATGTAAAATAATACAACATGTTCGAAATTTTTAGAAATATGGGTATAAGCTATAGAAAAAGACGGGTAATATAGAATTTTTTTAAGAATCATGCAGGAACAGTCGAACGGATGAGTGAAGTGATGGGATTAAAAATGATGTAACACATCGATGCAGTGTTTCTCCCCTACTGTTTGCTCTGTACATCGAAGAAGCTGTTACAGGAATACAAGATACGTCCAGGAAAGGGATTAAAATGCAGCGTGAAAGAACATAAATTATAAAATTCGCTGATCACTTTGTTATCTTCATTGAAAGTGAGGGAGAGTTGCAGGACATGCTGAATGGAATGAACAGTCTACTGAGCGCAGAATGTCGGCTGAGAGTGAACCAAACAAAGACGCTCTACCTTCCACCAGTCAACTTTTTCTCCAAATTGATTGCTTCTGCACTGTCATCATGCATTTCTGTTGCATGTCAGCACTTACACTGGCAAAAATGAAATGTGGAAATTGCTTAATATTAATAAGACTGACATTTATTAAATTCTATGTGATCATCATTATTATACATATTAAAATTTTAATTGTTGCAGCAATTTTATTACTACAATCATTATTATTTGTGTAATCTTCATTATAATTCAGTCATTGAAAACCCTAATGGCCCAATGCACAGACACAAAGTTCAGAGAAAAATAGATATTTGTCGAAATCGAATGTGTAAGAAACTTTTTTTTTTTTTTACCAGATCTCAGCACACTATATTCCCTATGAAAACATAATTTGCCCACTGTATTTTATGAAATTTTTGATAATATTTAGGTTTATTATTATTAATGTTGTGTCACAGGAATTTGATATATTGGCTACTGACTGTAGTGTCTTTCTGACAGCTGTAAAGTACGCAGTCAATGTGAAACTAGAATCAGAACATAAAGAACAGGTGCTAAAAGCTCCACTCTCTTTCTCTCTCTCTCACACACACACAAAAAAAAACACACACACACACACACACACACACACACACACACACACACACACACACTCAACACAAAATTCTGACGAAGTCCAACACTTCGTGGTCGCCGTTATCATCATTGTCATTAAGCGTATTCTACGCTTGAGGTTCAGATAAAACTAGCTGTCCAACCTAGTGGTCTGCCAGTCTTTGTATTCCAAGATTGATATTTGCCTTTCACCTACGTTTTTGGGGACTAGATTTTGCAAACAATCTACAAACTCTGGGGGAAAGGCAAATTGTGGCCCATTATAGGCGTCTTTTAGAGTCCAATGGAGAATATATTACTTTAAACAACAGTTTATCTGGGCTCAAGGCTCTCATTGCAAACCCGTTGAAAAATTCATCATTGTGACGTTTCTGCAATATACATTATTACCATGTACATCAAATTTTGATCTCTTGGTGAGGTCGTTAACACCCTAAATGGTTCATACAATTGCGTAGTCTTCCAGGGCCAGAGTCAGTTGACTCGGAAGAACAGCACTGTAACCGTGGGCGAGACGCTGGTGTCGCCAGTATAGTTTTTTACATTATAGCGCGGTACCATATTCAGAAAACTTTCATTTTGGCCTGAAGGGTTCTTAAATCCTCAGATTCCATTTTACAGCCCGAAACGCTGAAATGATGCAACATGATGTTATTGTGGGGGATTTCTCCAAGAGCTTCCAGCTTTTATGGAGTAATGGCCTACTGCAGCCAACGAGCGTCCCTAAAGCAATCAAAATATGTGCATATGGAAGTAAGAAATCGGTGAGAAAGCTTTTCGTGAATGTTCATATATGCAGTGTGAGCCTTGAGCCCAGATAAAACTGGTTCACCATAAGATCAGCAGATATCAGGAGCATGCACACATGATAAAATCTCAGTGTTATTGGCAGAGTGCTTCAGGCTCTTATGGTTCTCAGGACCCCAATTACATATTTTTCATGCAGTTTAGAAACTATAATGTCTCGTCACTGAGTAAATCCGATTGGATGTAAGAGAGGGCCTGAAATCCCTAATCGTCACAGGTGAAACAAATTCATAAAGAAATAAAAACCCTCCCTTGGTGTATACCCGATTACACTTTTATTCTCGAATAAAATACTGTGGATTATTCGCTAGGAGTTGTTCAGTTCAGTCAGAAAGCAGTCTAATATTCCGTACGATCAATACCGGGTGATAAAAAAGTCAGTATAAATTTGAAAACTGAATAAATCACGGAATAATGCAGATAGAGAGGTACAAATTAACACACATGCTTGGAATGACATGGGATTTTATTAGAACCAAAAAAATACAAAAGTTTACAAAATGTCCGACAGATGGCGCTTCATCTGATCAGAATAGCAATAATTAGCATAACAAAGTAAGACAAAGCAAAGATGATGTTCTTTACAGGAAATGTTCAATATGTTCACCATCATTCCTCAACAATAGCTGCAGTCGAGGAATAATCTTGTGAACAGCACTATAAAGCATGTCCGGAGTCATGGTGAGGCAATGGCGTCGGATGTTGTCTTTCAGCATCCCTAGAGATGTCGGTCGATCACGATACACTTGCGACTTCAGGTAACCCCAAAGCCAATAATCGCACGGACTGAGGTCTGGGGACCTGGGAGGCCAAGCGTGACGAAAGTGGCGGCTAGTACACGATCATCACCAAATGACGATCGCAAGAGATATTTCACGCGTCTAGCAATTTTTTTAATTCTAATACAACCTAATGTCATTCCAAGCACGTGTGTCAATTTTTACCTCTCTATCTACATTATTCCGTGGTTTATTAAGTTTTCAAATTTATACTGAGTTTTTGATCACCCGGTATTTTGTTCACCAGACGTCAGTGCAGAAACTGTTTGGGACCTGAAAGTGAAGGAGAACAACATAATCCTGGACGCCTTCTGGGTCTCGTGCACAAATAGGCGAGATGGGTTGCATGTGATCGTTATTGTTTGAATGCATGCTGATTCCCACAGGGGAGATTTTTGTCCTGCGGAAGAGTCTTGGTTCAAATGGCTCTGAGCACTATGAGACTTAACTTCTGAGGACATCAGTCTCCTAGAACTTAGAACTACTTAAACCTACCTAGCCTAAGGACATCACACACATCCATGCCCGAGGCAGGATTCGAAGCTGCGACTGTAGCGGTCGCGCGGTTCCAGACTGTAGCGCCTAGAACCGTTCGGCCACTCCAGCCGGCGAAGAGTCTTAATACACTAGCATAAAATGTGGTCGACTAATTCGAGACTAGCGAAAGATATGTCTTCTCTCCTTCTCTCATTTTATTTTATATTTTTTTTTTTAAAGAAATCGACGCTTCATTCTACACTGACCAGCACCAGCTAGCTAGCATCTACATGCCTGACGGGTCGCTTTGACAGAGAAATGAAAAGTGGATAGGAAAAGTGTTTGTGTGTGTGTGCGAGAGAGAGAGAGAGAGAGAGAGAGAGAGCAGATTGCGAGTTGTGGAGGGTAGAAGGTTGAGAGGGAGGAGTGAAGGGAGGAAGCCAGCCTGCATGACTGAGGCTCTCCAGCAGCTGTAAGGACAGCACTGCGGATCTGCTTTGAGCTGAGGCAGCCTCTAAAGGCCCTCGGTGGAGTGGGCGCGTGCCGGCACGCAGAAAGCGCAGCAGCGGGACGTTCAGTGAAGAACGGCGATGTTCGGTTGAGAAACACGTGGGCGTGGGCGAGTCCCACCAGGCTGGCTGTGGCGCGGTTGTCCCCCAGTCTCCAGTGACGGTCTTACTTTGTAAAAATATTGGGAAGGCGCACACACAGTCTGTAGGGCAGCGGTGCGCATTGATGACTGGTGACCTCTGCGATTGTTCTTGCTGCTTCTCCGTGGCCCGCAATCAGTCAAGCGCAGGTACGTTCTTCAGGTCGTTTAAATCACACACTAGCTGCTTAACTAATAAAGTCATTTCCCGTACACCATACGCCATGAAACTTTGTAAGGGTGCTTAGGCTGCCCCTACCGATAGGTTTTATGCAACTTGCAACGCCTTAAAAAACTGCTCGTGAGATTATAGTTTTCTCACTTTACGGGCAAACTATTAATTCTACAGAAAATTTAACTGGAACTTTTTGTAGGAAATTTAATGTGGACGAACTTCGTGCTGGGATTCGTTTTCGCTAGAGGTAGTAGGTTTCAAATTGTTCAAGAAAAATGTGCAAAAGTACCCTTCACACGCGTTTGTCTTGAATAACTCGAAAACTGTGACCTCCAGCGAGAATGTAATCCAGTACGAAATTTAATGACATTACATTTCCTAGAATAGGGCCCTTTTCACTTTTACTGTAGAACTAACGGTTTGCACGTAGCGAGCGAGAGGAACTGAAAATTCGCGCTTGTGATTTTTGAAGGCACTGCAGATTGCATAAAAGCCCATATGTAGGAGCAGCTGACTCACCATGTATAGTGTATGAGAATAACAATATTTTGTTTTTCAGTTTTATACTTCAGATTTTTTCTAGAGGTTTTCAAAATTACCTAAGAACCACACATTATAGCTTCCCTTTATAAGCAATCGCCTGAGACGTTAATATGCTTTTGCGTATACACCAAAGGATTACTTAAAATAAACGTTTTGTCGATAAACAGTTAATTCAAAAGAGATTCATTCTGAGCAAAAAAAGGACAATTGTAGAATATGGCCCCAGTGTCATGTATATTTTCATTTATCTACATCTACACCTACATCATATTCCGCAAGCCACCTAATGGTGTGTGGTGGAGGGTACTTTCGGTACCATTAGAATAATGCGTGGGAATAACGATTGACCTCTGTATTGCTCTAATTTCTCGAACTTTCTCCCAGTGGTCAATACGCGAGGTGTATGGAGGGGGGGGGGGGGGAGGGGAAGTAATATGTTGTCCGACTCCTCCTGAAAAGTGCTGTCCCAAAATTTCAATACTAAATCTCCCCGTGATGCACAACGCCTCTCTTGTAGCGTCTGCCGTGGAGTTAGTTTATCATCTCTGTAACGCTCTCTCGCCAGCTAAATGATTCCGTGAAGAAACACGCTGCTCTTCGTTGGATCTTCTCTATCAGTCCTACCTGACAGGGATTCCAGATAGATGAACAATACTCAACAATCGGGCGAACAAGCGCCTTATTAGCCACTTCTTTCCTGGATGAGTTACATTTCCTTTTGGTTCTTTCGATGAATCTGAGTCTGGTATCTACTTTTCGCACTATCAGTTTTGTGTACTCATTCCACTTAAGGTCCCTCTGGATAGTTACGCCTAGATACTCTACGGCAGAGGCTGTCTGCGGCTGCCAGCCGCTGTGCCCGATCGGTTCGAGGCGCTTCAGTCCGGAACCGCGCTGCTGCTACGGTCGCAGGTTCGAATGGTACCTCGGGCATGGATGTGTGTGATGTCCTGAGGTTAGTTAGGTGTAAGTAGTTCTAAGTCTACGGGACTGATGACCTCAGATGTTAAGTCCCATAGTGCTTAGAGCCATTTGTACCATTTGTCTCCAGCTGTTTGTAATCAGAAGTGTAGCTGTACAGTAGTGGATTTCTTTTCCTATGAATGCGCAATATCATCGGTAATATCTAAAATATTGTATCAAGAAACTGACAGAAGGTCAATTAACGTAAATAGTGCTTCATTTGTAGCAGTAAAAGTTATGTCATGTTTCAGTTTTCAAAGAGTAACTACAATTTTCAGTGGTTCAAGATTATTATTTTTGTTTGTTATGCTGTCAAATAGAGTGTTGGATGAATGGAACATGCATGTGAAGTATGACTCACAAAAGCTGTTAGTAATTAACTAACCATCTGCCCTGGCTGGGCAAGGGTGATATTAAGTATCTATTGCTGGACGCTTGAGTGGCGTAGTGGTAATAAATTATACACACAAACCTTACTCGTGCATTACTATCCAAGGGAGAAAACCGTATCAGAATCATTTTAGTACTATCTCAGATTAGCCCGAACGCACAAACAGACATCGCAGAGGGTGAATTTAATTTTCATTAGTACGAAACAAGATATAAATACATTGGTCGTCATTAAAAGAGCTGCACTCACAAGGACCCAACCTATCCATCGCAAACTGGGTGGGGTGTTGATCATCATCAGCTACGCAGCTGATTGCTTTTGCACTCTCGGCCACACACTCGGGCTATGTGGGTGAGAGTGCGATGTCACGCTCATTGGTTGATAAAAGGGTGCCCCAAACAGCCACGCCACCTGTAGGACAGCAGGTAGTGTGCACTATACCAAGGCGACACGTTTGACAGCAGATGACCCAGATAGGTGAGTTTGAAATGGACCGCATCGTGAGGCTCTACGAGACAAGTTGGTCCTAACATCTTACTGCACACCGCATCGGCATACAGACACCAAAATTTTCTGTTTTTGGTAGCAGTGGATACAGGGTGGCATGCATGCACCACATGTAGCATCTGGTCGTCTGTCATGCACGCAAGGAGGGACGACCGACAGTTGTGTACCACATGCAAACAGATTTAACGGCAATGGTAGGGTACATACAGCGGGCTGTACTGCCACCTATGCAACATCTCATAAGTGCTAAAACCATTGTCAGGTGGTTGCATGACGTAGGGTTCGCCACACGACAATCATTATAATGTCTGTGACTCAACATTCGCCTGGTGTTGGGAACAAAGGACATGGGCTCTGCAGTCTGGCAGCGGGTCATCTTCAGTGACGAGTCCCATTTCTGCCTTGGAGGCGACGACCATCAGGTCTGCGTCTGGAGATGCAATGAGGAGCATACGGGGTACAAGTATTTTACTTCGAGAAGGACTTTGCGTTTATTTCCAAATATTCACCTCCTCTGTGTTACCACAGATTACGTGTCAGTATTCCCATCTGAACGGAGAGTGCAGTACAAGCGAGGTGTCTAGTTGCTTTCGCTGCTCTGTGTGAAATGCTTGGGTTTCTGATGAAGTTCGCCAACCTACAGAGTGCTATAGATATTCCTTGCACAAAAAAAAACATAGATCCATTGTCTTGATGCAGTAATGAACTGTTTGCGACGAATTGATACTACTTAAACGATCGATTCTTTCAGTTTTTTTCTGGTGGCACAGGTGTTCATTGCAGCAGCACACGAGAAACTGCGAATTAGAATCTTTATCCACCGTCTGTTTAACAATTCACATGTCGTTAATAATTTCAAAAATTCTCTTTCTAACCACCGGTAATTGCTCACACATCTACTTATTCTTTTGACTGTTCTAGACTTCACATTTCTTTATAGAACTGAAATACACCTACAGCATCAAAAACAGCCTAATTGTTTCGTTTGCCTTTTCGTTTAACTTCTCTTCTTAGTTTTTCTTATTATAATTACTTCTGAAATAAATGGGCGAAAGCCTGCATTTAAAGATGCCTATACTTGAATGTCAAGGAAATTTAATTCATAGATTCCATACGGTGATACTAATAGCAGAAAATCAGCTTTTTGGCTTGCTGCCTCGGAACTCTTCAGCAAATCACACTGATGGGGTACAATTTGGACGGTCTTTCCCACAAAAGAGGTAGTGGTCATATCATCTGTTACTGGTACCTCAAACTGCTTATTACGTAACCCGCTAAATTCTGCAATCTCAGCTGCTCTAAGGAGAGGATCTTGGAGCTAAATATGATGGCTGCTAAAGCCAGAAATATTACACATCCCCTTCCTTCTGAGATTGCCTAGATCTGGGATGTTCTCTCAGATATCCTCAATTAGGAAATAAGTAAACTCAATCAATTATGAATGAATTTAAAAGCGATCATTTATCAACAGCCATACTGCCCCAATAATCACATATTTCCATACTAGTTTTTCAATGATAAATTTGTTTTACGTACGTTCATTTTAATATTATTAGGAATTCTCAATAGTGCTTTGTTCATCTTGAATGAGAAATTACTACATTAATTATCTTACAATAAGAAAACTCTTTCTTACTCTCAATATATACCCATAGCATTATATTAATTACATCTTAGTCACCTCTCCTAACATTAATAACACCATATTATTTGAATCCCATAAACTAATTAATAAAAGTTGAACAATTAGAATAATTCTGCTCTCATAAGTTGTTGGCAGTCTTTTGTTAGCTACCATCTGATTAAAGTATTTGTAATTCCTGGAAGAAATGTGCATTAGCAGTTGATTGTATATCTTTTAAAAACATTAGAAATTTTATGAATATCGGCGGACTGCCGTGCTCTGAGCTCTAATTAAAGAAGAAAAAATTGCATCCGTCTGACGTCTTTACACACTTATCACAACTTTTCTCGGCACAGTGATTTTCTTTGCACTTCTTTACCCCTTTCTGCGTCATACAGACGTTCACTTTTTTTTTTTTGGTCATCGCTCTGCTGACTGGTTTGATGCGGCCCGCCACGAATTCCTTTCCTGTGCTAACCTCTTCATCTCAGAGTAGCACTTGCAACCTACGTCCTCAATTATTTGATTGACGTATTCCAATCTCTGTCTTCCTCTACAGTTTTTGCCCTCTACAGCTCCCTCTAGTACCATGGAAGTCATTCCCTCGTGTCTTAGCAGATGTCCTATCATCCTGTCCCTTCTCCTTATCAGTGTTTTCCACATATTCCTTTCCTCTCCGAGTCTGCATAGAACCTCCTCATTTGTTACCTTATCAGTCCACCTAATTTTCAACATTCGTCTATAGCACCACATCTCAAATGCTTCGATTCTCTTCTGTTCCGGTTTTCCCACAGTCCATGTTTCACTACCATACAATGCTGTACTCCAGACGTACATCCTCAGAAATATCTTCCTCAAATTAAGGCCGGTATTTGCTATTAGTAGACTTCTCTTGGCCAGAAATGCCTTTTTTGCCATAGCGAGTCTGCTTTTGATGTTCTCCTTGCTCCGTCCGTCATTGGTTATTTTACTGCCTAGGTAGCAGAATTCCTTAACTTCATTGACTTCGTGACCATCAATCCTGATGTTAAGTTTCTCGCTGTTCTCATTTCTACTACTTCTCATTACCTTCATCTTTCTCCGATTTACTCTCAAACCATACTGTGTACTCATTAGACTGTTCATTCCGTTCAGCAGATCATTTAATTCTTCTTCACTTTCACTCAGGATAGCAATGTCATCAGCGAATAGTATCATTGATATCCTTTCACCTTGTATTTTAATTCCACTCCTGAACCTTTCTTTTATTTCTACCATTGCTTCCTCGATGTACAGACTGAAGAGTAGGGGCGAAAGGCTACAGACTTGTCTTACACCCTTCTTAATACGAGCACTTCGTTCTTGATCGTCCACCCTTATTATTCTCTCTTGGTTGTTGTACATATTGTATATGACCCGTCTCTCCCTATAGCTTACCCCTACTTTTCTCAGAATCTCGAACAGCTTGCATCATTTTATATGGTCGTACGCTTTTTCCAGGTCGACAAATCCTATGAACGTGTCTTGATTTTTCTTTAGCCTTGCTTCCATTATTAGACGTAACGTGAGAACTGCCTCTCTCGTCCCTTTACTTTTCCTAAAGCCAAACTGATCGTCACCTAGCGCATTCTCAATTTTCTTTTCCATTCTTCTGTATATTATTCTTGTAAGCAGCTTCGATGCATGAGCTGTTAAGCTGAATGTGCGATAATTCTCGCACTTGTCAGCTCTTGCCGTCTTCGGAATTGTGTGGATGATGCTTTTCCGAAAGTCAGATGGTATGTCGCCAGACTCATATATTCTACACACCAACGTGAATAGTCGTTTTGTTGCCACTTCCCTCAATGATTTTAGAAATTCTGATGGAATGTTATCTGTCCCTTCTGCCTTATTTGACCGTAAGTCCTCCAAAGCTCTTTTAAATTCCGATTCTAATACTGGATCCCCTATCTCTTCTAAATCACTCCTGTTTCTTCTTCTATCACATCAGACAAATCTTCACCCTCATAGAGGCTTTCAATGTATTCTTTCCACCTATCTGCTCTCTCCTCTGCATTTAACATTGGAATTCCCGTTGCACTCTTAATGTTACCACCGTTGCGTTTAATGTCACCAAAGGTTGTTTTGACTTTCCTGTATGCTGAGTCTGTCCTTCCGACAATCATATCTTTTTCGATGTCTTCACATTTTTCCTGCAGCCATTTCGTCTTAGCTTCCCTGCACTTCCTATTTATTTTATTCCTCAGCGACTTGTATTTCTGTATACCTGATTTTCCCGGAACATGTTTGTACTTCCTCCTTTCATCAATCAACTGAAGTATTTCTTCTGTTACCCATGGTTTCTTCGCAGCTACCTTCTTTGTACCTATGTTTTCCTTCCCAACTTCTGTGATGGCCCTTTTTAGAGATGTCCATTCCTCTTTAACTGTACTGCCAACTGTGCTATTCCTTATTGCTGTATCTATAGCGTTAGAGAACTTCAAACATTTCTCGTCATTCCTTAGTACTTCCGTATCCCACTTCTTTGCGTATTGATTCTTCCTGACTAATGTCTTGAACTTCAGACTACTCTTCATAACTACTATATTGTGATCTGAGTCTATATCTGCTCCTGGGTACGCCTTACAGCCCAGTATCTGATTTCAGAATCTCTGTCTGACCATGATGTAATCTAATTGAAATCTTCCCGTATCTCCCGGCCTTTTCCAAGTATACATCCTCCTCTTGTGATTCTTGAACAGGGTATTCGCTATTACTAGCTGAAATTTGTTACAGAACTCAATTAGTCTTTCTCCTCTTTCATTCCTTGTCCCAAGCCCATATTCTCCTGTAACCTTTTCTTTCACTCCTTCCCCTACAACTGCATTCCAGTCACCCATGACTATCAGATATTCGTCCCCCTTTATATACTGCATTACCCTTTCAACATCCTCATACACTTTCTCTATCTGTTCCTTCAGCTTGCGACGTCGGCATGTATACCTGAACTATCGTTGTCGGTGTTGGTCTGCTATCGATTCTGATTATAACAACCCGGTCACTGAACTGTTCACAGTAACACACCCTCTGCCCTACCTTCCTATTCACAACAAATCCTACACCTGTTATACCATTTTCTGCTGTTGTTGATATTACCCGATACTCATCTGACCAGAAATCCTTGTCTTCCTTCCACTTCACTTCACTGACCCCTACTGTATCTAGATTGAGCCTTTGCATTTCCCTTTTCAGATTTTCTAGTTTCCCTACCACGTTCAAGCTTCTGACATTCCACGCCCCGGATGCTGAGGGAATTGAATTAGGAAATGAGACACTTAAAGTAGTAAAGGACTTTTGCTATTTGGGGAGCAAAATAACTGATGATGGTCGAAGTAGATAGGATATAAAATGTAGACTGGGAATGACAAGGAAAGGAAATGACAAGGAAAGCCTTTCTGAAGAAAAGAAATTTGTTAACATCGAGTATAGATTTAAGTGTCAGGAAGTCGTTTCGGAAAGTATTTGTATGGAGTGTAGCCATGTATGGAAGTGAAACATGTACAATAAATAGTTTGGACAAGAAGAGAATAGAAGCTTTCGAAATGTGGTGCTACAGAAGAATGTTGAAGATTAGATGGGTAGATCACGTAACTAATGAGGAGGTATTGAATAGGATTGGGGAGAAGAGACGTTTGTGGCACAACTTGACTAGAAGAAGGGATCGGGTGGTAGGACATGTCCTGAGGCATCAAGGGATCACAAATTTAGCATTGGAGGGCAGCGTGGAGGGTAAAAATTATAGAGGGAGACCAAGAGATGAATACACTAAGCAGATTCAGAAGGATGTAGGTTGCAGTAGGTGCTGGGAGATGAAGGAGCTTGCACAGGGTAGATTAGCATGGAGAGCTGCACAAACCAGTCTCAGGACTGAAGACCGCAACAACAACAACAGTTATGTGATCTACCCATCTAATCTTCAGCATTCTTCTGTAGCACCACATTTCGAAATCTTCTACTCTCTTCTTGTCCAACTATTATCGCTCATGTTTCACTTCCATACATGGCTAGACTCCATACAAATACGTTCAGAAACGACTTCCTGACACTTAAATCTATACTCGATGTTAACAAATTTCTTTTCTTCAGAAACGGTTTCCTTGCCATTGCCAGTCTACATTTTATATCCTCTCTACTTCGACCTCATCAGTTATTTTGCTCCCCAAATAGCAAAACTCCTTTACTACTTTAAGTGCCTCATTTCCTAATCTAATTCCCTCAGCATCACCTGACTTAATTCGACTACATTTCATTATCCTCGTTTTGCTTTTGTTGATGTTCATCTTATATCCTCCTTTCAAGACACTGTCCATTCCGTTCAACTGCTCTTCCAAGTCCTTTGCTGTCTCTGACAGAACTACAATTTCATCGGCGAACCTCGAAGTTTTTATTTCTTCTCCGTGGATTTTAATACCTTCTCCGAACTTTTTCTTTTGTTTCCTTCACTGCTTGCTCAGTATACAGATTGAATAACATAGGGGAGAGGCTATAACCCTGTCTCACTCCCTTCCCAACCACTGCTTCCCTATCATGTTCCTCAACTCTTATAACCGCCATCTGGTTTCTGTACAAATTGTAAATAAACTTTCGCTCCCTGTATTTTATCCCCGCCACCTTTAGAATTTGAAAGAGAGTATTCCAATCAGCATTGTCAAAAGCTTTCTCTAAGTCTACAAATGCAGGCAACGTAGATTTGCCATTCCTTAACCTTTCTTCTAAGATAAGTCGTAGGATTAGTATTGCCTCAAGTGTTCCAATATGTCTACGGAATCCAAACTGATCTTCCCCGAGGTCGCCTTTTACCAGTTTTTCCATTCGTCTGTAAAGAATTCGCTTTAGTATTTTGCAGCTGTGACTTATTAAACTGATAGTTCGGTAATTTTCACATCTGTCAACACCTGCTTTCTTTGGGATTGGAATTATTATATTCTTCTTGAAGTCTGAGGGTATTTCGCCTGTCTCATACATCCTGCTCACCAGATGGTAGAGTTTTGTCAGGACTGGCTCTCCCAAGGCCGTCAGTAGTTCTAATGGAATGTTGTCTACTCCCGGGTCCTTGTTTCGACTTAGGCTTTTCAGTGCTCTGTCAAACCCTTCACGCAGTATCATATCTCCCATTTCATCTTCATCTACATCCTCTTCCATTTCCATAATATTGTCGTCAAGTACACCGCCCTTGTATAGACCCTCTATATACTCCTTGCGTTCGCAGTACCAGCACAGCAAGGCCGTTTTGGTTAATGTTACAATGCTAGATCAGTCAATCATCCAGACTCTTGCCCCTGCAACTACTGAGAAGGCTGCTGCCCCTCTTCAGGAACCATACGTTTGTCTGGCCTCTCAACAGATACCCCTCCGTTGTGGTTGCACTTACGGTACATCTATCTGTATCGCTGAGGCACGCAAGCCTCCCCACCAACGGCAAGGTCCGTGGTTCATGTGTGGCTGGGGGGGGGGGGGGGGGGGGGAGACCGCCTCTATAATAGCCGTCCATAATTGAAAAGTGTTGACGGTACAGGACTTTTTGAACGAACTGACAACTGACCTCTCGCTTATATCCCATAAATGTTCTATGGGATTCATGTGGGGCGATATGGGTGGTCAAATCACTCGCTCGAACTGTTCAGAATATTCAACAAACCAATTGCGAACAACTGTGCCCCAGTGAGATGGTGCATTGTCATTCATGAAAATTCCATCGTGGTTTTGGAGCATGAAGTTCATGACTGGATGGAGATGATACCCAAGTAGCCAAACACAAACATTTCCATTTAACGATCGGTTCAGTTTGACCTGAGGATGCAGTTCATTCCATGTAGACACAGCCCACACCATTATGCAGCCTCCTACCAACTGAAATCGTGACTCATCTGACCAGGCCACGGATTTCCAGTCGTCTAGGATCCAACCGATATGGTCACGAGCCCAAGAGAGGCGCACCAGGTGATGTCGTTGTGTTAGCAAAGGCACTCGCGTCGGTCGTCTGCTGCCAGAGCCCTTTAATGCCAAATGTCCCCGCACTGTCGCACAATGATTTCTGCTATTATTTCACGCAGCCTACTCTGCAAGCTTAAATCTTACGGCACCACGACTATTGTCTGTAAGGATTGGTGGCAATAACACCCTGGCTGGAATCCTGCAAGTCACGACTCTTTCACACCAGAGTGGAGTTAAATGCTGTTTTCTTATTTCTGAGTACCGGCCACGTCCGTGTTATATGAAATTGCACCTATTAACGCGCCTACAAGTGATTGAGTGTATCATCATCGATCAATGTTGCCAATCGCAATTTGTTTTCGAGGCCAAGTTATAAGTTCCATGAAAGGAATTAAATTGTAACATAATCTGGTCTTGGTACATGTGTATGCTTGAGCTATTGCATCAGCAGAAGCTGATATTTCCGCTTCTGAATAAAAGTAATTTTAAGGAGTTTTAATGTTGTAACCTTTATCGGTGGCCCCCTGGGCCATTAGTTCACATTTTCTACTCGTTAGGCATCCTTGTGTGTAGCCTTATTTGCGCAGATTACTGTTCCCTTTTTATGTGTATTGGCAGGGTAACTTCGCCGGCACACGACGCGTTCTTGTCCCGAGGGCCTAGAGCAGAGGCGTGTCAACTTTTTGCCGCAGCGGCACTTCCACCGTCGCACGGCCTCTGGGTTGGCCGGCAGTCTGGTACCCCTATCAGTCGCGTCGTGGTTGCTCAGCTTAAGTAAAGTTGATCGTTTGATACGCGCCACGACGGAGTGTCGCAGATTAATCGGGACCCGGTAGTTTGCCCTATTTGGTGAATTTAGTAAGCTCAGGAGGTCTAAGGCGTGTTTGCCAAGCTCGACGTTCCCCCAGATTATACCTCTCTAACTACTCATTTAAACCTTGCACTCTTTTATTACTTCTCAGCACGTTAAATTTAAGAGCTGCTACTTATCAATATAATCTGTTGAACCTTACCTTGGTCCACAGTCATCAGCTAACTCAACTTATAGTAAAACGTGGCTGCTCGTTCCTTATTGGCTGTGATAGCTGTCAGCTTAGTTCTCACCTCATCTCGAATTTTGGAAAATTGCATATTTATTAAAGGTTATTTTCAACATATCTGCTGGATTGTGCCATTTGGAAGTACATTTCAGTTACATGTGCACCCAACGTATCTCGAATTTTGAACAACTGTATATTCGTTAAAGGTTATCGTCAACGTTTCTGCTGGTTATACCAGTTGGAAGCGTCATTTCATCTCCATGCATTCTCAACTTATTTTGTGTTTTGGACAATTGTATATTTATTTAAGGATAATTTTCAATGTTTGGTTGGTGTGTACCAGTTGGGATTTACATTTAAATTGTATACGTCTGTTTGAGGGATTGTGTGTTTAATTGCTTAAGGCATTTTTTTAAAAAATGAAGGCTTGTACATTGTTAAGCGGCTTTCCAACAGCCACAAGCAGTGGCGTGACTTGTGATCGATTCTGTATTTTGGATGGGTGTTATCCACTTGTGTAATGGTTACCTAAGCTTGGAAATTGTTAGTACATTTAGTGGATCTCATTGTAATTCATTTGCTGATAAAATTGTTTCTTGAACCTGCGTCCATTCAAGCCTAGTTGGCGTGATATTTTCTTGTTTTTGGGAAGTGTATACTTCCGGTTTCAAGCCTTGCTCTTCATGGTATAAATGGTTAAATTTTGTTTTTAATGAATTGAACATGTTCAAGTTTTGATTGTTTGAGAGATTCTTTTAATACGGCCTTTTAAAATTGTAGTGACAGTATTGTTGTTAAGGAATAAAGCGTATTACAGGAAACAATGAACGACGAAATATGTGGGTCCACCTTCCATGTATTTCCCTTAAAGCTGTCCAAACACTAATTGTGGCTTCCCCAGTGTATGTAATCCACTTGTGGACATCGAAGAGAGTCTGAAAGTCAGGTAGCTACAATCCTTTGAGCCTTTATGCAATTTAAGGTGTATTGTTGTCGGACCCTTCGAATTTTGTGTTAGCGCCGGTCACGCGTGGTTGCATCACAGAAGTTGCGCGCAGTCGGCGATCTACAATTATAATCCGCGCCACCAATTACGTAAGTATTTTTGAAACAGAGTTTCTTTTCCTAGTGTTTATTTTCACTTTAACTATTAAAATATGTTTATTATATTAAATAATTACTGTTGCAGAATGTGTAAACAAGTGAAATAATTGCGTGATTTCATTAATCTTTACCAACACCATGGAACAATGTAAGAAGCGGGAATTATATAGTGACTAGGGGAGACTGAGAACGAGGAGCATCCCTGACTTGAGTTCTAGCTAAGTAGATGATAGTTTTTTTGAGTCATCAGTCTTATGACAGGTTTGATTCGGCCTGTCACGAATTCCTATCCCGTGCCAATCTTTTCATCTAAGAGTAGCACTTCCCATTATTTGTTACATACAGGGTTGTCCAACTGAAGTTTCGGATGAGATTATCTCGAAAACCATACATCAGGTAAAAATAGTGGGTAAGACAAGTTCTGAAGCTCAAAAGGGGACATCAAATGATACTACACGTGAACTCCAGCCCCCGCCCCCTTGGGTGTGGCAGAGGGAAACTTTTAAATCTTTAATGGAAACACCCATTTTTATTGCAGGTTCGGATTCTTCATAAAAAAAGCAATCACGTTTTGTCTGAAACATTTTTTAAACCATTGACTGATGGCGCTGAAATCGAGAAAAAAGTGAAATTGGGGAAGAGCTCTAATTTATTTAGAATTATCCGAGAAAGACGCAACAAATCGATAAAAAAATGTCCACCAATTCTTTCGTCACTCCAAATTAAGCTATTTTTGTACAAAATGCACTGTATCCTACTTTTAGTGTTACCCAGGAACAACGACATAGACGTAGTAGAATGATGTTGCCATGGGGTGCTTCATTAGTGTGAGTCCCCTTGCCTCTCACAATTTGGGGTTCTTCAATGCATAAAGTCAATCGTCTGCTAGAGTTATCCACAGTTTTGAGCAGCACATCCCGTGGGATGGCTGGACACGCTCTTCGAATGCGTTGCTCCATATAGTTTCTGGTTGTGGGCTGTCTTTCATTAACAATATTTTTTAAATAACCTCACAAGAAAAAAGTCAGGAGATGTTAAGTCTGGTGAACGTGGAGGCCACTGAATTTGTCCTCAGCTTTCTATCCACCGACCAGGGAACCGTAAATTTAAAGCGTTCCGCACGTTTTTAGCATAATGGGGAGATGCTCCGTCCTGCTGGAACCACATTCGTTGCCTGGTTTCTAAATCAATATCTTCCATTAGCTCCAACAAATCATTGCGGAGAAGTTGTAAATAAGATTCCCTAGTAACATTTCGGTCAACAAAATACGATCCTATCAAGTAACCGTTTAAAATTCCACATCAGACCATTCACGACCGTTTGTGTTGACTGTCAACGGGTCTGTGCCAGTGTGGATTGACAGGGAAGCAATAATGACAATCATGACGATTTAATTCGCCATTGTTTTTGAATGTGGCTTCATCGGTGAACATATCGTATCTAAAGAAATCATTGTCACCTCTTACCATTTCCAAGGCCCATTGGCAGAAATGCACGCGTATTTGCGTATCATTCGGCTTTAATGCCTGTGTCAGTGTGATATGATACGCATGATATTTATGTGCCTTCAAAATCCACAAAACAGTTGATTTCGGTATTCCAGTTTGTGTCTGAATCACACGACTACTCATCCAGTTGAACACAGGCGAGAACGGTAAGGGTACGAGCGTCATTTTCATTGTATTCGCGATGACGAGGCGGGCGGTGAATGTATCCATTTCGAGCTAGTTGAGTGGAATTTCGAATAATATTTTCTCCTGGATGTCGTCTGTTTGGGAAACGATCCGTATACAACTGCGCAGCTGCAGCGTAATTGTTATGGCATTCACCTAAAATTAACATCATATCAACAATCTCTGTTGGAGGATAGTGATCCATATTTCGCTAATGAATAATTTACTTTCGTCAATTGATGTTTACGGTTCACATCTAAAAGTGAAGTGACGTCTGATCGCATTGCACCGACCTTAATACTGAGCCATACCGAGCGAGGTGGCGCAGTGGTTAGCACACTGGACTCGCATTCGGGAGGACGACGGTTCGATCCCGTCTCCGGCCATCCTGATTTAGGTTTTCCGTGATTTCCCTAAATCGTTTCAGGCAAATGCCGGGATGGTTCCTTCGAAAGGGCACGGCCGATTTCCTTCCCAATCCTTCCCTAGCCCGAGCTTGCGCTCCGTCTCTAATGACCTCGTTGTCGACGGGACGTTAAACACTACCCACCACCACCACTGAGCCATAGTTTGCAGTTTGGCCACGGCAGCGCCACAGTCGGGTGAGTAACGCAATTGTGAAGAGTTCCCTAATGAGATTTTATCACCATTCTGCCTCACTCCATCAAAAACTAAGGCGGGTAGGATACATTTTGTAAAAAAAAGATAGCTTAATTTGGCTTAACGAAAGTATTGGTGCACATTTTTTATCGATTTGATGCGTCTTTCTCGGATAATTCTAAATCAATCAGAGTTCTTCCCCAATTTTAATTTTTCTCGATTTCAGCGCCATCTGTCAGTGATTTAAAAATCAAGACTTGATTACTTTGTTATGGAGAATCCGAACCTGCAATAAAAAATGGGGGTTTCCAGTTAAGATTTATAAATTGCCCCCCACCCTACCCAATGGGGCATGGGCTGGGGGTCACGTTTAGTATGATTTGATGTCCCCCTTTGAGCTTACGAACTTGCCTTACCCACTATCTGTACCCGATGTATAGTTTTCGAGATAATCTCATCCGAAACTTCAGATGGACCACCCGGTATATTTCAATCTCTATCTTCCTGTACTGTTTTTACCCTTTACAGCACTCTCTAGTACCATGAAGTTTATTCCCTGATGTCTTAACATGTATTTTACCATCCAGTCTCTCCTTATCAGTGTTTTCCACATGTCCCTTTCTTCGCCGATTCTCCGGAGAACCTCCTCATTTATTACCTTACCAGTCCACCTAACTGTCAACATTCCTCTGTAGAGCGACCTCTCAAACTCTTTGTTTCTCTTGTTTCGCTTATCCCAAGGTCCATGATTCGCTACCAGACAATGCAGTGTTCCAAGCGTACATTTTCAGAAATTTATGGGTTATGGAAAAGGGAAAGTCAGCCATAAACTTCGGGAATGACACAGAGGAGTTCTGCGGGTCGCTGCTATTGCCACAGAAGAACCCGAAAGGGAAGAGTCGGGAAGTGAATAATGCGTGTGATAAATTCATTTTCTCCCGTCATTACAAAATCATCTGCATGTCTTGTTCCGGAAACCACGAGAGATGAGTACTTACCAGAATATGGTTTTCTAAATTTAGTCACAACTACATGTTCTTTTTTTCAACTGGGAGGAAAAGTGTTTACTTTTTGTTAATAATTTTTAATAAACATTAAAATGGGCAACACAAAGAAATATCAATTTTTCTGAAAACTCAATAGCTTCTTTTTCTAGTTGCGACAGCGGGCACCTATGCGAGTGTGCGACCACTTAGTGTTTGTTTTTACAGTGCGAGCATTGCAGGGTTAAGTGTGAATTGGAGAGTAGACATGTTGATGTGGATGGAGGTAATACTGATCCTTACACATAAAATGGCTTGTTAATTTCTAATTAATGCGGTCCTGATGTAGTTTTCCAGCCCCTGATAGGGTGGCATCACACCAGGAAGTTTGGCGACAGACGCCACAGAGCTGTACAGCTGTCCCTCTCGCTGTGGGAGTAACCAAGGACACTGTTGCTGGAGCCTCAGCCTGGCCGGAATTTCCGAGTCTCAATTCCTACTCCCTCCCCCCCCCCCCCCGCCTCCCTCCGCATCCTTTCCTCATCTCCCTCGACCACTGTCGGCTGTCCTCCGCCTTGGGAGGGTCTCAGCCGTGGGCCCGCGCAGAATGCGCAACAGGGTGCGCGGCCTCTGGGCGCTGCTTCCCCCCCCCCCCCCATCTACCCTGCACTCCCAGCCGCAGACCCAGCCGCTGGCCTTGCCCCGTATTTCAGCCACTGGCTTTACGGCCGCCTTGAGTTATGTGCCACTGCCGGGTGGTTGGAAGCCCGCCCCTTCCCTCGTAACATGTTGCGTATCAGTTGTAGCTGCAGTCTCGACTTGCTACTGATCACAGCAATCGGGCTAGTTTTGCTGGCCGTGTTGTTTGCGACGTTAGAGGTATAATGTTCATGTAATTTTGCATCGCTGCGCACACAACTTTTATGTCTCCATATGCTCATTCTGGCCTTGAGAAGGCTTTTTATAGAGTTTGTAACCGCCCCTTAGGGAGTGGTTATACAGAAACGAGTATTAAATTCAATTCTGTAATACGAAATGACCTAAGAGCCAAAAACCAGTAGTAGTATTTCGAAGTAGTAGTTAGTTAAAATTTTACCAAGAGTAGATATTCGAAATAGAGTAGCGCAAAGTAGTACAAAGGGAATCCAAGGTAGACATAACAGAGCTGCGTTTTGTTTTGAATGTAATCAATGCGCAGATAGCTCTCTTGAATTTTTATTTTCAGAGGTGGCGAGTGTATTCGCATTTATCCCGTGGTAGTCGAAATTTTTGGATTAGATGTCTAATTACATTGCATTCTTAGAACTGGATTAGACAATGGGGTGGTGGAGAATAGATTATTTTTGGATAAATTGAGAGACGGAGTCAATTAGAGGTGAATGGGTGTACGAACATTGATATTCAAGTGAATGGTGATTGTACGTATTAAACGAAACGCTGCGATCGTAAACTTACTATTGTGAAGAGCTTTATTGACAATACGGAAACTTTTATGTTGAATTAGGACTTAATTCGCTGTATGTGAATTATTAAAGAGTATTTGGACTGAAAACAGTTTGGACCTTATCACACTAGTATCTTTGCCACTCGTTGTCAAGGTGATTCCGCTAATAAAAGTGAATTGAAAAATAGTGCCCGTTAAAAGATTAAACTTGTGCTGAACAGACACTGAACGGATTCGAACCCATAATTAATATCGTGTCGTGAGAATTGAGAAGCTTAGACACTGTAAGGCCCAGAGACATATTTATAATTTATCGGACATTAAGGGCAAAGGATAGTTTCATGGGAAAGCATATCTTTGGTGATACGTGCATGAAGGAATGCAGTACTGGCTGACTATTATCATACCGAAACAATAAACACTAGGATCAAATCTCCTTTCATTGATCCCCCGGTGCCATCTCTCATTAATTTAAGAACTTAATTGTGTCAATAAAACGGAAATATACGAGACATTCCCAGTGTTTACTACATTCCATAATCAGCTAGTACATAGACAATAATATCTGTCATTCCATAATCAGCTAGTACATAGACAATAATATCTGTGAATATGCAAGGCTTATTGAAGGAAGCTGATAAACCTTTTTACAAACAGATTTAATAGGATTCAACGAATCCATACATACTGCGAAAGTAACTAAATCAAATTACTCAGGGAAAAAAATTAGTATAAATTGACTTGAACTCAATTGATATCTTACTCCAGAGTAATAAAAAAACTATCTTTGGATCCGTCGTGGTTGAAAGTGTATGAAATATCTCCGGAAACACGACTAGATTCAAAACGTGATTCAGAGATGTTTTATGCCCGACCCACACGGCAGGGAATGGTTCGTAACTAGTTAACTAGCCAGGACTATATATACACAAACTCTTTTGAGATCAGCTCCGCTTTCGGAATGGGGGGCGGGGGGAGGGGGGGGGGGGGTGAATGGCGAAGCGATATCTGTGCAGTCGCGACGACGGTGGGTGTGCGGGCATAAGTCCCATATCAGATGATGCGGTAACCGGGTTTGATACTTTGCTCACTGACAACGTTCTGGTGACAGTTGGGGTTTAACATTCAGGTCTATCTTGGCAGCCCTTTGTTACCTTAACGCACTGGGCAGTTAAAATATGCGATACGGTATGCAGTACGACGAGCCATATGATATGCAAAAAGACAGTATGAATGACGTTTCAGTTTCAGCTGCAATCACCAGCTCTTCTGAAGAGGACGTTACAGCTCAAAACATTGGAAAGGAAAATGAAGTCCTGTTTTATCTTTATTTGTCATTGTTTCCTGACTGGTTTGATGCGGCCCGCTACGTATTCCTCTCCTGTGCATCAGCCTCTTTATCTCGGAGTAGCACTTGCAGTCTACGTCCTCAGCTATTTGCTGGATATATTCAAATCTCCGTTTTCTTCTGCAGTTTTTAGCCTCTACAGCTCCATCTAGTACCATGGCAGTTACTCTGTGATGTCTTAACAAATGTCCTACCATCCTGTCCCATCTTCTTGTCAGTGTATTTCATGAATTTCTTTCCTCGCCGTTTCTCTGGAGAACCTCCTCATTCCCTAACTTGTCAGTTCACCCAATGTTCAACATTTGTCTGTAGGGCCTCATCTGAAATGTTTCGATTCTTTTCTGTTCTGGGTTTCCTACGGTCTATGTTCCATAATCAAAACTTGTACAATGTTATAAATATCAAACATAGTTCAGCTGTACAATGCTATTAATATCAAACATAGTTCAGCTGTGCTCCCCCCATGAGCCAAGTACCTTGCCGTTGGTGGGAAGGCTTGCGTGCCTCAGCGATACAGATAGCCGTACCGTGGGTGCAGCCACAACGGAGGGGTATCTGTCGAGAGGCCAGACAAACGTGTGGTTCCTGAAGAAGGGCAGCAGCCTTTTCAGTAGTTGCAGGGGCAACAGTCTGGATGACTGACTGATCTGGCCTTGTAACACGAAAAAAAAAAACAAAAAAAAACGGCCTTGCTGTGCTGGTACTGCGAACGTTTGAAAGAAAGGGGAAACTACAGCCGTAATTTTTCCCGAGGGCATGCAGCTTTACTGCATGGTTAAATGATGATGGCGGCCTCTTGGGTAAAATATTCCGGAGGTAAAATAGTCCCCCATTCGGATCTCCGGGCGGGGACTACTCAGGAGGACGTTATTACCAGGAGAAAGAAAACTGGCGTTCTACGGATCGGAGCGTGGAATGTCAGATCCCTTAATCGGGCAAGTAGGTTAGAAAATTTAAAAAGGGAAATGGATAGGTTAAAGTTAGATATAGTGGGAATTAGTGTAGTTCGGTGGCAAGAGGAACAAGACTTCTGCTCAGTCAGAAGGTTAGTCAAAAGGTTATAAACACAAAATCAAATAGGGGTATGCTGGAATAGGTTTAATAATGAATAGGAAAATAAGAATGCGGGTAAGCTACTACAAACAGCGTAGTGAACGCATTATTGTGGCCAGGATAGATACGATGCCCACGCCCACCACGGTAGTACAAGTTTATATGCCAACTAGCTCCGCAGATGACTAAGAGATTGATGAAATGTATGATGAGATAAAAAAAATTATTCAGATAGTGAAGGAAGACGAAAATTTGATTGTCATGGGTGACTGGAATTCGATATTAGGAAAAGGAAACGTAGTAGATCAATATTGAATGGGATTAAGGAATGAAAGTGGAAGATGCCTGGTAGAAGTTTACACAGAGCATAACTGAATCATAACTAACACTTGGTTCAAGAATCATAAAAGAAGGTTGTATACATGGAAGAAGCCTGGAGATACTGGAAGGTCTCAGATTGGATTATATAATGGTAAGACAGAGATTCAGGAACCAGGTTTTAAATTGTAAGACATTTCCAGGGGCAGATGTGGACTCTGACCACAATCCATTGGTTATGAACTTTAGATTAAAACCGAAGAAACTGCAAAAAGTTGGGAATTTGAGGAGATGGGACTTGGATAAACTGAAAGAACCTGAGGTTGTAGAGAGCTTTAGGGAGAGCATTAGAGAACGACTGACAAGAATCGGGGAAAGGAATACAATAGAAGAAGAATGGGTAGCTTTCAGAGATGAAATTGCGAAGAAAGCAGAGGATCAAGTAGGTGAAAAGATGGGGGCTAATAGAAATTCTTGGGAAACGGAAGAGATATTGAATTTAACAGATGAAAGGAGAAAATATAAAAATGCACTAAATCAAGCAGCCGAAAAGAAATACAAACGGCTCAAAAACGAGATCGATAGGAAGTGCAAAATGGCTTAGCAGGGATGGCTAGAGGACAAATGTAAGGATGTAGAGGCGCATATCACTAGGGGTAAGACAGATACTGCCTACAGGAAAATTAAAGAGATCTTTGGAGAAAAGAGAACCAATTGCATGAAGCAAAGAAGGGAACGCATAAAGGTGGCAGAAGTATATAGAGGGTCTTTACAAGGGCGATGTTCTTGAGGACAATATTAAAGAAATGGAAGAGGATGTAGATGAAATAAGAGATATGATACTGCGTGAAGAGTCTGACAGAGCACTGAAAGACCTAAGTCGAAACAAGGCCCCGGGAGTAGACAACATTCCAATAGAACTACTGACAGACTTGAGAGAATCAAGCCTAACAAAAGTCTACCATCTAGTGAGCAAGATGTATGAGACAGGCGAAATACCCTCAGACTTCAAGAAGGAAATAATAATTGCAATCCCAAACGAAGTAGGTGTTGACAGATGTGAAAATTACCGAACTATCAGTTTAATAAGCCACGTCTGCAAAATGCTCACACGAATTCTTTACAGACGAATGGAAAAACTAGTAGAAGCCGACCTCGGGGAAGGTCAGTATCGATTCCGTAGAAATGTTGGAACACGCGAGGCAATACTGACCCCACGACTTACCTTAGAAAATAGATTATGGAAAGGCAAACCTACGTTTCTAGCATTTGTAGACTTAGAGAAAGCTTTTGACAGTGTTGACTGGAATACTCTCTTTCAATTTATGAAGGTGGCAGGGGTAAAATACAGGGAGTGAAAGGCTATTTACAATTTATACAGAAACCAAATGGCAGTTATAAGAGTCGGGGGGCATGAAGGGGAAGCAGTGGTGGGTAAGGGAGTGAGCAGGGTTGTAGCCTATCCCCGATGTTATTCAGTCTGTGTATTGGGCAAACAGTAAAGGAAACAAAAGAAAAATTCGGAGTAGGTATTAAAATCTATGGAGAAGAAATAAAAACTTTGAGGTTCGCCGATGACATTGTAATTCGGTCAGAGGCAGTAAAGGACCTAGAAGAGCAGCTGAACGGAATGGACAGTGTCTTGAAAGGAGGATATAAGATGAACATCAACGAAAGCAAAGCGAGGATAATGGAATGTAGTCGAATTAAATCGGGGGATGCTGAGGGAATTAGATTAGGAAATGAGAGGCTTAAAGTAGTAAATGTGTTTTGCTATTTGGAGAGTAAAATAGCTAATGATGATCGAAGTAGAGAGGTTCTAAAATGTAGACTGGCAGTGGCAAGGAAAGCGTTTCCGAAGAAGAGAAATTTGTTAACAACGAGTATAGATTTAAGTGCCAGGAAGTCGTTTCTGAAAGTATTTGTGTGGAGTGTAACCATGTATGGAAGTGAAACGTGGACGATGAATAGTTTAGACAAGAAGAGAATAGAAGCTTTCGAAACGTGGTACTACACAAGAATGTTGAAGATTAGATGGGTAGATCACATAACTGATGCGGAGGTATTGAATAGAATTGGAGAGAAGAGAAATTTGTCGCACAACTTGACTAGAAGAAGGCATCGGTTGGTAGGGCATATTCTGAGGCATCAAGGGATCACCAATTTAGTATTGGAGGGCAGCGTGCCGTGCAGTACGCTGGTGACACCCCCTTCCTTGTCCTCGCTCCTACCCTTCAACAGTCCCACCACCTTCTCCAGAACCGCCTTGACCTTTTTGCCACTGGTTAGTGGCTCCTAAAACGCAATCCTTCCAAGACCCACACAGTCACTGTAGGTCATACCACTAGCTTCTTCCTGCTCTTTGATTTTTCCCTTACCATCTGCTCCTGCCCTGTCTGCTTTTCCCCCAACCTTACCTACCTTGGACTCACCACTGACTGTCACCTCATAAGGATCCCTTATCTCTGCTCTATCCAATCCAAAGCCCACGACCACCTCCTTCACATTAAACCACTCTCTGGCCGGACATGGTGGTTGAACCCCTCTGCCATCCTCCACACCTTCAAATCCTTGATCTGTCCCATCCTCTGTTATACTAGTCCTGCCTGGATATCCGCTCCCCCTCAATTTCTATAAGTCCCTCCATATCCTCTAGTGCCATGCACTTTGATTCACCTTCCATAAATGCCTCCCTTCCCCTATGCCGATCCTCTTTAACCTGATTCCTTTCCCCCAACTGATCCTTTTCCTCAAATATATCCAATTCCTCTACACCTCCCACTGCCTTGATCCCCCCCCCCGCATCCCCTGATTGTTTATCTCCTCTCCAAACCTTGCCCACTGCTGCACCTTCACTGTTGTGTCCCCCCTACCCTCCACCTCTACACCCTTCTTCTCCATTCCCCAGTTGGCTTCTGTCAACTCCTCCTCCCAGATGATGCCCTCTCTCCCTCCATTTATCCCTCCTATCAACTCTGATCCTTACCTCAACCTCCCTACCACTGTCCTTTTCCCAGGTTACCTCTTCCCCCCCTTCCATCCTTTTTTCTCTGCTTACCTTCTCTTTGACTCCATTCTCTCCCCCAGAGTACTTTTGCTTTCCCGTACTCTGCCTTCCCTACTCCTTCTCTCGTCTGTGCTGCCCCAGCTCCTCATTTTATGTGTTCTCTCCCTCATCGGCTCCCCCTTTTTGCTTTTTCCTCTCGTTCAGCCTTGTTTTCCTCTCATCTGTCCAGGTCTCTCCCCGCCCCCTCCCCCCCCCCCCCATCTGCCTTAGGCTGTGGTCTGTCATCTTGATGTCTATAGTTCAGTGATTAAGTGAGTGTTCAGTTTTGTGCATCCCCTTTTTTAAGTGTTCTGAACAGAAACCATACTGTCACTAGGTGTGACTCTTTATCTCTTGCGAATGGAAACCAAACTGTCGCCGTGTTTTTTAGTTGTCTGTGTACTATTGTGCCTGTCTACTTACTGTGTGTCTTGATTAGCTTCACAACCCTTTGTTTTTATATTTTAACTTCCACAACTTTCCGCCATTTTACAGTTTTGAAAAGTCTCCGTTTTTATCTCCTCTTTTTATTGTTTGTTATCATCTTATTATGTTTTTAACTCTTCTGTAGGCTGAAGAGCGGCATAGTAAGCTGCTGCCAGCCCACTCCCCTCTAGGGGAAATCGAAACTCAATAAAGGAAAAAAAAAAGAATATCGCAGTTGCCTCGGCGCCGGTCCTGGTACCGCCATTTTTGCCGTGCATGATATTTCTTAACCACGGCGGTATTCGAACAGCTTACAAAGTTAACTGTTTCGGAAATGCTCCATCCTTGGCCCGAAAGCCAGTGATCATGGCGCTTTGGATGTCAAATACATCGCTTCGTTTGCGCATTACGACCACGTCTGCACTCTTTCCAGCCCCCGGAGCGTTAGAGCTCTTGGTGTTTTAGTACAATAAAAGGGTGTAGTGGCAAAAAGCGTAACGCACAGAGCGCTAACTTCCGAGACGGAGAGGCGATGAAGTCCCGATCGAATACGAACGGCGGTTTAAAAACCATTGGGCTACTACACTGGCTAGTATGAGTTTTGTTTTGGGGTTGTTTTCCATGCTCGTTTTGGCGAAACTTGAGCTAGCCGCAAACTCCGCCACAGATAATGCGATACACATAAAGCTGAGATACTGTAAAGCACGCAACACGGTTTTCAAAATTCACAGGCAGGCTGCAAGCACGAGTTCTCTCCCTTACGTTAACTGACTGTGCAACAGAGTTAAAAGTGAACAAATATACCGACTCATGAGAACAAGGGGCCTCCTGCAGTAAGACTGACGCTGGTGTGTGTATGTGTGTGTGTGTATGAGAGAGAGAGAGAGAGAGAGAGAGAGAGAGAGAGAGAGAGAGAGAGAATGAATGAAACTCGACTCAGTTTGAAAAATGATTTTGGCCGGATGTTTGAATGGATCGAAAACAGTGGATGGTTTGAGTCGGAGGGCAAGGAGCAGGCGAAAGACTTCTGGTGTCGAGAAACATCAAATTTGATGGAAAGCTCGACTCGTTTTCTCGTAATCAGATGACTATCATCAACGCTTGGAGATATAGAAACAAGTAATTTCTTGTGCAGCCTATTGTCGCACTAATTTCACTGATTGAGTTCATAATTGAACACCTTCAAATTTTAATTAAATTGGAATGCATTGGATATCGGTAGTGCACAGCGACCGTTGAATATTCAAACGTAAAGAAGGAGAGCAGACAATCGCAGAAACCGTAATATATAGCAGATCTAAATTGCGACTGTAACACAGTCATCGTCAGTACGTTACGATACATCTAGATTTGCAATAAATTACGAGTTCTGCTACTGACTACTTCTTTATATTTGGATTTTCAAAGTTGTTAAGGTAAAACAAAGCACATGCTAAATTTGTTTCCAACTTAACTAATCGAAAAGACTCATATGATAAATAAAATTGTTCACAATAAACATTGTAGTTATTAGAGCAACCAGTCGGTTTCACGTCCTTTGCAGAGATTTCTTTGCGCTGTAATGTAGGTAATGATTTTTTCTTTTTTGATTATTTCATTCCCTCTATATGGGGCGCTGGCTACTCTTCAGCCAAACAGTGATAAATTATATACATGTAGCTTTTTTACCGATAAGATATTAAAACAATAGTACTAAAATACAGTCGGAATGATTTCTTTTGTTGCTTTACTGTAAAACATAAATGGCAATGGTGTGGCTGTTGCCAAGAGGATGATAATGACGACGATGATAAAGACTCGTTCGGCAAGTTCCACGAGTTCAGGTCACAGAAAATGCTGGTTGAGTAGGAAGTGAACAATTGTGGAGGGTTGAGAGGATATTACAAATAACGCTCACTATGTCTGTATGTGTGTGTGTGGGGGGGGGGGGGGGGGATGATGATCGTCTGGGAAGGAAATACAAGTGGAGGATGGAACAGAAAAGAGCGAGAATGGGTCAGGAAGAACTAAGAAAAGTTACGAAGTTGTGGGAGTAAGGATAGGTCTCAGAGCGGATTTATGGCTCAGAAAGGGGGAACATGTTGAAGTTGCTCTGGCAGAGGATATGGAAATGCCGTTGTGGCTAGGGCCTCCTAGTGTCGTTGCAGAGCGAGCCTACGATTGGAGAAAGTTCGAGTTTGCAGGACATACTGGATTTAAGGATGTGTTAGAACAATTTGAAGAGAAGAGGTAATTTTATTAACTGGTAGGAAAAAAATATGGATGCAGAAGATGAGATGGAGATAGTTTTTTTCTTTGTTTATTGTTGTTTCATCTCCCGCGCCTCTTATGGGCGGGTAGTGAGTGGACTGTCAGCCGTACAATGAACCCGCTCATCAGCCAGGGAATTGGTTATACACACAGAGACGAAAAACATTTAAGTTAGATATAATTTTAAAATTTGCGTGCATGTCACGGGATGTGGTTACATGCATACATTCATGTCCAATCGTATCCACTCGTTCGGGCCATTTTTATTTGCCCCACCCTGTATATCATCTTTTTTCCCTGTCAGTTGCAGATTATTCTTATAGTATGGCTAGTTTCGATCATATGTGATCATCTTCAGATCTATATGTGATTTTCTAAGTACCCCTTCGAGTCACGCAGAAACTTGACGTCGAAATACAGTATCATGATGTGTAGTTTCTATATTTTACGGCGGGTTGCTTACTCAACTACACATATCTGAAGATAATCAATATGATAGAAACTAGTCATATTACAAAAAAAAGTGCAACCAGAATGAAAGATAAAAGATGTATAAGTTTATAAATACCAACACAGTTGCTGAATTCTCCCCCGAAGAATAAATCAGCTGTAGTTGATTTCATTTCCTAGGAGAAGGATACGATTGGAATTTATTTGGGAGAGAATGTGATGAGTGTGTAGACGCAGGGTTGGTGGAATGTGTCGATACAGGCATTCCAGCGTATTGGAGACGAAAACTGGAAGGTAAGCTATTGTAATCAAGTATACGGATGGTGTAGGTTGTTCGAAGGTGTTCAGTGTGAGTAAGGAGAGATAGGAATTTGATGATAAATGGTAAAAGATCCATGTAGTGGGATGTAAATGGATATGGGAAGGCAGACGCATTGCATGGCGTTCAAGAGTTTGGAGAGACTGATAGGACTTAGGCAGAGCGGTTATCCACGCAAGATTTGCATAGGAGAGGAAGGGTTGGATTAAGGTTTTGAAGGTGTGGAGAATAGTAGAAGCATGTAATCTCCAAGTTAAGCCAGTTAGTAGTTTTAATCTATTGTGGGCTTTCTGGTAGTTGGGTAGTAAGTAGATGACATTTCCATGTTAGTTGCCAGTGAGGGTTTGTCTGAGATATTTTGGAGTATTATTTAACGGCAAAAGCGGTCGTAAACGGAAGTCATGGAGGTGGAAAACAGCAGGTAGCTCTTCCTATAAATATTGCCTGGTTATGGAAGGGGTGATGCTGAGAGGTCATTAGTTACGCCAGGAAGAAAGCTGAGGTGGATTTGGGGGGATTGTTGGGATTTATGTAGGGTAGAGAGCTAGAAAAGCGCGGTAATCAGCATATTGAATGAGGTGCACAGGTGGTAGTGGTTTGGGCATATTGGCAGTATAGCGGAGGTAAGGAAGAGGAAAGAGGAAGGAACCTTGGGGCTCGCATACAGCGGGATGGCAGGTATGGGAGCTGCTGTTGTTAACAGTGGCAAAAGACGGGTAATTGGATTCATTTTAAAACAAGTGCTATGATATGAGACGAAGAAATGATTTATATACGTAAAAAGTATTTCTATCTGCGCTACTGTCAAGTGCAGAAAAGCTCCTTAGCTGTTTTTGTGTCTTGCGTAAATTTTGGTGTCACCTCGTCTTACTTTGTGAGAAGGTCCTGTTTTTTCTTATGGTCAAAAGAGAGTGGACACTATCACTGATTAATTTTCTGACGAATAATGACATGATATTGGTTTAATTTGCTCCGGCGGATACGCAAATAGATTTTCGGTCTGGGTACTTAAAGAACTTGCAGACAGTGATGTCGGCATGCAACATTCAGAGCCACGACGATATCATTCTGTTTATGTGTTAGCGCCTACCGCAGTGTACGTCGGTCAGGAAACGTACATACACCGGCCTGTGTTTACCGCAACACTTGTCGCTAGCCACGACCTGGTCGGAGACGTCTTTCGTTGGCAGCAGCCGGCAATGGCCATAGGCGATAGCTGCTGTATGGTGAGCAAACTATCGAACGTAAATTGCCTGGGCTTGATGCAGCCACAAACTGTTCTCGAAAATGTTTCTGGAAGCTGTTGCTGTTATAGATAGTTTAGAAAATGAACCGAATTTTCTTTGACGTTTCAAACTTTAGCAGTATACGATATGCGATTTAAAGAAACTAGAGAATGGTGAGGACCCGAACGAATGACTTTATGATTACAGAGCACTACTCCATGAGTAGATACGGTTCAATAACAGCTCGAGATGACTGACAGATCCTCCTCCACACAATTCCGCATCCTACTGTGTTGTCAGACCGTACATATGGCCAGACTTAGAATTCCTGGGCAGCCAGGAATGTTGCCCACCATAATTGAACGATTCGGACTTCGTCTCTGCGGCGGCCGGCTAGCAGACAGGTTTTATGTCTAATACTGTACTGTCCTGTCATCTTGATGAAATATTCCGAAAGGCTACCATTTGAGATACGGCAATGAGCAAGTAAAATTCATTGTTTAAACCCAGATCTGACGTTTGGCACTTAAGCCACAATTGCTCTCTAGTATCACGTTCCGAGTGATGTACATTAGGAAACACTGATGTAATGAGAAAAGGCATACCGCAGCAGTGTCATATTGACTCAAAAGTAACTGTGACTCGAGCAGAAGGTTTAATTCCATTACATCAAACTTCATCGTAAGATAGATGTGATAAGCGTATAATTCAGTTGCACTGTCTGATACATTTCAACCATGGTTATAGACTATATGGTTTAAAGGTTGTCAAGCCATTTTCGGTACGGAATATAATATACAGTCTCAAGCCACTTCTGAACAAGCAGTGCCACATGAGTAACTTTCCCACCATTGTGTCGAAATTTTATGACACGTTAGCAGCTAAAAAGTTCTAACACTCACACATACATCTCAAAAATAAGTAGATCTGATAAAACCCAGCAGAATACCTACTATATCACTTTCAATTGACTTGCATTCTTTATAATTCCACTCATGGAATTCAAAATCAGATGGACTCTGCATTTCCGCCGAAGATGCACTGTGCCACTTTCACTTGGTATATTAATTCCTTTTCATGGAAAGGGTGTGACATCACACACCGTATCATACCATATCGTAAGGGTACTATCCTGCCACTTCCATGAATGTTTATTCATGGTAAGAGTTGTTCGGTTTGGAGAAGAAGGAGGACTACTAAGTATTCATAAGCATATAACTGAGGATGGAGTGGACTCAAACGCACGGCTTTACGTCTACACCACTGGTACTGCATCTATTTTTCTCATTAAGTATTGTATTTATGCCTGTCATTAAAAGAAAATCATATCTCCTTTGTGCATTCGTCGGTGTTGGTGTCCTGCCTGAATGTAGATAAAGAGAATACAAATGAATACGATGCTTTTTCTCGATGTAAAGAAATTAAATACTTTCACTTTGATGCCTTCATCAGCATTGACGTTATGTGCCACGTGACAAAAAGAATAGTTTCATGTTTGTCCCAGTCTTTTTGATCAATGATCGATAAATAATTTAAAATCAAGAGTGTATCGAACGACTGTAAAGAGTGAAATTGGCTATGGTTCAAATGGCTCTGAGCACTATGGGACTTAACTTCTAAGGTCATCAGTCCCCTAGAACTTAGAACTACTTAAACCTAACTAACCTAAAGACATCACACACATCCATGCCCGTGGCAGGATTCGAACCTGCGACCGTAGCGGTCGCGCGGTTCCAAACTGTAGCGCCTAGAACCGCTCGACCACTCCGGCCGGCAGAGTGAAATTGACAGCCAGTTTTTGTGTATAAGCTCTTCTTTATTCTTTTGATTTTTTAAGAGAGATAACACAAACGGATTGTTCTCTTTTTCAGGGAAAACAAAATGTTCACTTGTCAACAACAAAATTTTCTCCTTAACAACACAGTAATTAAGTTCCGTATCAAATTTGTGTCTGCCTCCACAACTGCATTTAGACGGCGGGGAATAGAGGGAACGTGTTTCCGGTTGCATCTGTTATTCTGTGACAATTCTTCCCACGCATCATGAGTTGCTTCGGACAGCGTTGGCTTGGTTGTCGGTGTTAGTGTTCTACACCTAATAATTTTTTCCATCTCTGCCCATACGTGCTCTATGCGGCTGAGCTCAGAATCTCTGGGAGGCCAGTTCAACAGCTCAGCGTCTCCTTTCATTTGAAACCAGTGTTTTACACAGTTCGTTGTGTTGACAGAAGGACAGTCATCTTGGAAAATTATTCTGCCTCACGAAAATCTGTCACGAACAGGAGAAACATTAATTTCTCCAGTATTTCTCATTAGTAATGACTAGAAAACGGACGGTCCAATTGCGACAGAGCGCCATGCACACTTTCTGATATATTGTACATCTCCAAACTCTGAGAGCAGTTCTGCCATACCTTTGCCACTGATGGACATATCTGCCGTCGAATCTCAGTTCACGTGGTCGATATACATGGACTGAAGTATTTTGTGCAGTAGATAACACGTCTCTCTTGCTTCCAGTACGAAAGTTGTTCCTCCTGTAGACCAGTGTTAAGTTTAATGTATCAGCCTTATGTTACTCTTTCAACATTTCTTTAACCGTCGATTTTCGTCCATACCATACTTTCTCGTTGAGACGTGCCCATTCTTAGCTGGAGGATATTCCTAATTTCTGTGCTACTCCTGAAAGGGCCCTCATCACTGCAGTCGAGTGTGCTATTGTCTTGGTCCTCCGTGGTAGTCCGTGGACGTCCAGGCCTTCCTCCGCGGTCACTCTTCACCCAGACGGGTATCGTAGATTTGCTGTATCTTAGGGCAACATAAACGGCACTGATACAGTATGTATGCATGTTCATCAAGCGCGTTAATGCCACCTGTCTCAAATTCCTTGGACTGTGGCATTTCGTTAGTAAGAACCTACTGACGAAGCAGCAGGAAACGAAGTGCGATATAAGGTAGAGAACACTTTCTTCGCCTCAGAAGTCAAATTCATTCCCGATTATATGCTTTGCAAAAATATTTATCTCCTTGTGAGTATTGTTTAGAATATCACGTGAATGTATTTTGACTCTAAGCTTTATACACTCCTGGAAATTGAAATAAGAACACCGTGAATTCATTGTCCCAGGAAGGGGAAACTTTATTGACACATTCCTGGGGTCAGATACATCACATGATCACACTGACAGAACCACAGGCACATAGACACAGGCAACAGAGCATGCACAATGTCGGCACTAGTACAGTGTATATCCACCTTTCGCAGCAATGGAGGCTGCTATTCTCCCATGGAGACGATCGTAGAGATGCTGGATATAGTCCTGTGGAACGGCTTGCCATGCCATTTCCACCTGGCGCCTCAGTTCGACCAGCGTTCGTGCTGGACATGCAGACCGCGTGAGACGACGCTCATCCAGTCCCAAACATGCTCAATGGGGGACAGATCTGGAGATCTTGCTGGCCAGGGTAGTTGACTTACACCTTCTAGAGCACGTTGGGTGGCACGGGATACATGCGGACGTGCATTGTCCTGTTGGAACAGCAAGTTCCCTTGCCGGTCTAGGAATGGTAGAACGATGGGTTCGATGACGGTTTGGATGTACCGTGCACTATTCAGTGTCCCCTAGACGATCACCAGTGGTGTATGGCCAGTGTAGGAGATCGCTCCCCACACCATGATGCCGGGTGTTGGCCCTGTGTGCCTCGGTCGTATGCAGTCCTGATTGTGGCGCTCAACTGCACGGCGCCAAACACGCATACGACCATCATTGGCACCAAGACAGAAGCGACTCTCATCGCTGAAGACGACACGTCTCCATTCGTCCCTCCATTCACGCCTGTCGCGACACCACTGGAGGCGGGCTGCACGATGTTGGGGCGTGAGCGGAAGACGGCCTAACGGTGTGCGGGACCGTAGCCCAGCTTCATGGAGACGGTTGCGAATGGTCCTCGCCGATACCCCAGGAGCAACAGTGTCCCTAATTTGCTGGGAAGTGCCGGTGCGGTCCCCTACGGCACTGCGTAGGATCCTACGGTCTTGGCGTGTATCCGTGCGTCGCTGCGGTCCGGTCCCAGGTCGACGGGCACGTGCACCTTCCGCCGACCACTGGCGACAACATCGATGTACTGTGGAGACCTCACGCCCCACGTGTTGAGCAATTCGGCGGTACGTCCACCCGGCCTCCCGCATGCCCACTATACGCCCTCGCTCAAAGTCCGTCAACTGCACATACGGTTCACGTCCACGCTGTCGCGGCATGCTACCAGTGTTAAAGACTGCGCTGGAGCTCCGTATGCCACGGCAAACTGGCTGACACTGACGGCGGCGGTGCACAAATGCTGCGCAGCTAGCGCCATTCGACGGCCAACACCGCGGTTCCTGGTGTGTCCGCTGTGCCGTGCGTGTGATCATTGCTTGTACAGCCCTCTCGCAGTGTCCGGAGCAAGTATGGTGGGTCTGACACACCGGTGTCAATGTGTTCTTTTTTCCATTTCCAGGAGTGTGCGTAGTAATAATAATGACACCGTTTTCAGATATTAAATGTAAAATAATTTAGATTCATATTGTGATGCACGTCATGTTGCTGCGGCTAACGTAGTTTAGTCAACAGTTTTACCTCAAATATTACACCACAGAAGTCTGTAACAGCGCTTAATACAAGCGACAGGATAACGTAGTAGGTAAACCGCTGAGGTTGTAATCTTTTGTAATCGCATTCGAATGGTGCCTCTTCTACAAATTTTAATGCATTGTAAGCAACGAATTGTTGGTTTAGGAGGACAACGTCAATTGTCACGTTCAAAATTCCCGTAGTGTTGTGAACACTTGTGTGTGTGGCTTCCAATGCTCGTTGGAGGAACGCAAGGACATATAGTCTCCCCTGGCTATAAATATACCTCTATTTGAGGATGAACTCAGCCTTCGGTCGTTAACCGTATTGTATTTTTAAGAGCCCCATACATTTAGATGTTAAACTCAGTATCAACTAATGAGTTCCACAGCTACAGGCACCCAATGTGTGATACTTCTTAGGCAAAATATAACGAAGTGCTATCAGACGAAAAGAACCACCTGGCCTAAACTACGCAGACTTTGCATTTAAACCTTTTCCTTCCTGGACAATAGGCTTTTATTATTCGATAAATTTGCGAATGTTATAGCTTAAGATGTTTGAGATTAAACTAAATTTCTTCAAATGCGACAATGTTAAAAGACATCTTCTGAACACCACTAAATAGCGGTTTGTGAAGCGATTACTGGCCGTAATTTGCTGCATTTCGTTGGTTAGAAGGGAAAAAGTGTACTGGCCAGAAAACTAACCTGTCAGAAGCAAAAGGAGGAGCGAAATGAAACCTTTCATGTTGAGAGGTCATGTGACTTTCGTTTCAAAGATTACAAAATCAGATGAAATGAACAATGAAGTTGGCAGTACGAGCACACGGTTGGTGTCAGTATGACGTTGCAGTAGCTAGGGCCTGATGTGATGGCTAACCAGTTTAGGTCAGGAATAAACAGAACCTGAAGCCACAGCACGATAAGAGTCTACAATTCGTATGCGTTTCTTGTACATGAAATTGGTGTTGCTTTATAGTTATAGAGCCCAGTAAGTCGACTGCCTATTTTCCCCTGAGAAAGAGCAGGTAGTAAACAGTCTTCGCTACACCAATTTACTGAAACTGGTGTTCCACAGAGTTAGAATTTCTGGTTGGTGGCTATATGTAAGACCTCTGAGCCAAATGTGAGGTTTGTAACGTTGAAATATTTTTCTATGTTGTTGAAGTGCATATTACAGTTAGAGCAATTCCGCGAAAATGTGAACTTTGACCACGTAGAACGAGGTTAATGCAACAGAAAACAGTTGTATTTTGCAATATTTTTTCCCTGAGCTACTTGAAATAGATAATTCGACCAAGCCATCTGGAGGGAATGATCGTGATATTGCTAACATCGTTTGGCTTTAAAAGTGGCGTTTACCGCCAGCTTTAGCATTTTACAAGCGTCACCGCTAAGCCGTGGTAAGTGAAGTAATGAAATGCAGTTTGTGTAATGAAGTAACGACATCATCGATTAATTTAGTTTCTATGTAATCTACGAGTAATTGATTGGAGATCTCCGATATTTACTTGAAAAGTATTGCCCAGACACGGAAAGAACTAAAGAGCTACTTGTTACGGTCCAGCTGCCATAGATTGTCTTAACCATTTGCTGTGAACTAAAGACTTGCCTGTTTCTGGACAGCTGCTTTAAAAATGAGCAAGAAACATTAAATGCTTCCTTCAAGCACACTTGAAGCAGCAGCCGAATTAAGAAGTTAGTACCGATGATGGCAATAATAATCAGAAAATTTGTTAACTCATTACTCTCAGAAGTGTAATTGGATCTAGGAAATTTGTTGAAATAGTGAAAATTTCAAAATTGGTGCGAATTGAGGCTATGATGGTTAAAAGCGTCTTTACATGCCGCTGACGCGAAACTATCATGGTTTGCACGTCGGAAGCCTGTTAACAGAGAACTGAATTTTTTTCACCGTGTCTAATTTGTAAGCTACGCGCATCTTACGTTACGACAGGATTAGGGCTATATTAAGTGTCGGCTTCAGGGTTGATTTCCGCAACGCGCTCGCCTGTCGAGCCTACGACTTAGCAGAACAGTCATTGTGAGTACAGTGACTGATACTACCGTGGAACACAATGTTCGCAAATGTCACTTGAAGTTTGCATTCCCATACGGTTTTGAACATCAGAAAATATCCGAATTAGATGATTTCACGACAGTATTTGTTTGCGTAACGCTGAAATGCTAGGTTTACAGTACGATTTTGTAGCAAACGCCGTGTTTGTCAAAATACACGATGATGAAACTTGTGCTAGAATTATGAAAAGTACCCAAGGAACTGCGGACGTTATGCATACAAGCGGAGAGGTCAATAAGGTGTCTATCACTTATGCAGGTCTTGGATTAAGACAATCGGAATTTTCATAGTTTCATTTGAAGTAACGTTGGATCTATTTCGGAGGACATTTGCCTGTTACGAACCGTTCTACGACGTCTGAAAAATGGACCGTAAATAAGTATTTCAAGTAGACAACGGCGTAAAGGGTGTTAAAACTGACTTACAGAAACATACCCCGTCATACGTATTCATTCAGGGATTTAAAACCTTAGTAATACAGACAGTCGCGCACCTGTGGCAGTTGCGGTTTCTGGTATGATTTTCTTTTTTTTTTTTTTTTTTTTTTTTGTTAGTAATTTAATTGAAAGCTTTGTTGCTTTGGTAAAAATAAAATTTGTTCTTTTTGTCGTGACAGAATAAATTACTATTAATCACACCAGATTTGTCGGAGAACAGCAGCAACATGTGTAATTGATCCAGCTTTAAGAAATTCTATTACCTTTTAGCGGAAAATTCGTGCGGTACTCTCCGACGTTAGAAAAGTCGTGGTGTTCCGTTCGGAGCAGGAGCCGGCTGTCTTTTCTCGTTCGCGATGTCGAAAATTACTAAAAAATGAACAGAATTTTTTTTTCGGAGGAAGATCGCGCGGAGAAAACAGACAGAAGTTACATGAAAGAAACCTAAGGGACCAACTAATTGGATTTGTACGAACATATAAACGGAACTGAAAGAACTTGGAATAAATACTATAACGATGTCGTCACGACAGCCTGCTGTTCCGACAGAACACACGCTGGATCATAAGCTGCATAATTCTTTTAAACAGGAAAGATTATCACAAGTATAATTAATGAAAATAAGGTTGAGAGATTTTCTTTGAAATTAAATAAACTTCAAGGCTTCAAGTATTATATTATGAAACGGAAACTTACATTAACATGGCCACCCATTGTGGCGGTGGAGCGAATTTTCATGATATACATTCTCGCTTGTTTGTGGCTACATATATTTTTAATCACTTAAACTCTTAAATTTACAATAAAATGATTATATCAGTATGGAGCACAATACTTTTGCGTCCGACTCGCAACACAGTCACAGAAGAAGAGCTAGAGAGCGGCGCGGCTCCCTGCAAAAGTAAAAATTGGCAATTGTTATTTTGAAACATAGGTGCATCGTTTTTTTACTGATCGATAGCAGCGTATAACAGTTTATAGCTATCGTGATATTCTGCGCTTTTCAGGAGCGCGGCAAAGATATCTGGTTACAACATTCATTGATATATGTTAAAAGTTCGCACATACTGACGCGAATACAGAAAAAAAACTTTTACATGTTAAAAATCGCAGTGATAAAGGCTGTAATGTCACAATGCCTCCCATGTGAGGCATGATGATTCCGGAAGGATCATCAGGGCTTACATGTAGTTTCAAGACATTACTGTGTTTTATCATCTGTTTACTTTCGTTCTAACATAAAATTGGAATGAGTTTGTCATCTAGTTATTTTATGCTTCCAGTACAGTTATGAAAACAAATTAAGTCTTTCAGTGTCTTTTGTGCACTTTGGCACTTCTCTCAGTTCATTGTAAGGTGTCCTTGCACTGTTATCTTAATTGCTGCTACTGTGAAACAAAATATGACAAAAAACAATCTTAACTCTAACACACACAAAGATAAATGAATAATACTCTATATAGAAAACAAAACATGTCAGCAGACAAACATACACAGATACATTGAAATAATTACTTAAACAGTCCTCTAGAATTGTCTGTGACCTGTTTGGTCTCGTAATGTTTTTTATCCGTTTCATTAGATTCTTTTAGAATGTCGTTGTTAATCAGGACGTTTCACTTGACACTACACTGTACACTTTTATTTGTCACGCACTCACTTAACCGGAGTCTGCAACGTCTATTCTCGTTCGGTGAGCGTCGTCGTCCGAGAGGTCACGACCCTGGGTAGCGTCTTTTTTGTGTTCGCTCGTGTTGCCTCTCTAGTGTCTCGCATCAAGCGTCATGTCGTTTACATGCAAATAAACAGAAAGAAACCTGTGTTAGGTTCGTGCTATAATGTAGACTTACAAGTAAAGGTTTTATAGGATTCTGGACAGGATTGATAACCTTCCCTTCCAGTTAACGTTTCAGTGCTCAGTAATGCCTTGTCTTTATTTAACTATCTATCGCAAAATATCCGACGTGACTGATTAAATGGAAATTAATTTGAAGCTAAGACTTCTCTTTTTACAGAATAAATAAAGTTCATAATTAAGTTTCACTGTGATAGCTTTAGCAATGTCTCTTGCGTAGTTGTGAGACGGAAACCATTCTAAGGTCAATGACACGCCACCACAGCGCGCGTCGGTTGTGTTTCAAATGTTAATTGTTGAGTCCAACTGCAAGCAGCTCCGCGCTGTTGCCGGTTACTAGTCCAGTGCAACACGCGCTCGTGTATGCTCGTATGAAGTTTAACGTGTGTCACTCGCGCTCTGCTAAAATGAGAACACGCGGAAAACACACGTCTCGTGTCCTTTCTCCATCGTCGATCGGCGTATCGAAAACTTGGGTAGAAAATACCACCGTCTGTTTCGAGGATTTCACACGACAGTCCCTGCGACCTGCCATGCTGCTTACACACAGGTAAGTGAAGCCAACGTTTTACATATAGTTTGCAAAATGCTTTGCTGTGATCGCTGTCACTACCTGCACTTGCGTGTACACACGTCACTGCACACGTATTTTGTACACTTTATCACTCACATTTTCTTTAGAACGTCTTAGGGTGTCTGCAAATTCACATCTCCCATCTCACATTGCGATTTCAAAGTTCACAGTTCAAGTTACTCACAGGTAAATACATTACAAGATAAAACAATGTCCATAAATTACATACATACATACATACATTTCTTAAGTTTGCTTACAGTCACAAAATTCTGTTAACCTTTTCAGTCACGCCACGCCGGATTAGCGTATTGAATACCACTACTTGTGCATCAAGGCACGATTATTTCGGTTATTCTCTCTCCCTTTTACAAAGGTAAATTTTTTTTAAAACAAATCTTTTAAGCAGCTTGTTATTTCGTTTCTCTTCAAAATTTAGTGTCACTGCTTATGTAGAGCACAGATTGAACGAATTCTGTCTCTACTGGTCGAGCATACTCATGCATTTCTCCCCGGAAGATTCATGCTTCATAAAGTTACTGGCTGCAAGTACTACTCGCGGACTGTATTATAATCTCTTCAAATGGTTCAAATGGCTCTGAGCACTATGGGACTCAACTGCTGAGGTCATTAGTCCCCTAGAACTTAGAACTAGTTAAACCTAACTAACCTAAGGACATCACAAACATCCATGCCCGAGGCAGGATTCGAACCTGCGACCGTAGCGGTCTTGCGGTTCCAGACTGCAGCGCCTTTAACCGCACGGCCACTTCGGCCGGCTATTATAATCTCTCAACATTGGTACTCGCGATACGAAATTAGAACAAAACTTTCGCTAACGGATCTCTCCCACAAATTTCGTTTCCACTTCAACCGTCTAAAGAGCACTCAGATGAACCTGTCAAATTCTAATCCTCACTTTTTTTTTTTTTAATGGGATAGGATGGGGAAGTGGAAGAGGAGAGGATCAAATATGAACATAAATACACTATATAAATATACAAATTCTAGCACAACTACACTAGGATATTTTAGTGACCTTAGATGCATGACATGCGTCACGTGTGCCTTCAAGTGGCTGTTCTTTAATCTAATATCAGATCTTAGTTTTATTATTATAATGTGAGTCATATCTGGTGACAGCTCTCTAGTTTCTCACACTTCCTTCTGGGCGATTGTCGGGCTTGGCTGTGAAGTAGCTAATTACTTTAGTGCATCTTACATGTTTAAAGAAGAAACGTTTACCATCAGGAATACTTCAGACTTGTCAGTACGACGTATATGTTTCCATGTAGTGGCACTCTCGACTACATGACCTAACAGCTGTTGTAAAACAGAATAAAGGAAATGCTTTGTTGCTTAGCTATTAAATCTTTATGAGGCTTACTGTTCGTAGATGATACACTCCTGGAAATTGAAATAAGAACACCGTGAATTCATTGTCCCAGGAAGGGGAAACTTTATTGACACATTCCTGGGGTCAGATACATCACATGATCACACTGACAGAACCACAGGCACATAGACACAGGCAACAGAGCACGCACAATGTCGGCACTAGTACAGTGTATATCCACCTTTCGCAGCAATGCAGGCTGCTATTCTCCCATGGAGACGATCGTAGAGATGCTGGATGTAGTCCTGTGGAACGGCTTACCATGCCATTTCCACCTGGCGCCTCAGTTCGACCAGCGTTCGTGCTGGACGTGCAGACCGCGTGAGACGACGCTTCATCCAGTCCCAAACATGCTCAATGGGGGACAGATCCGGAGATCTTGCTGGCCAGGGTAGCTGACTTACACCTTCTAGAGCACGTTGGGTGGCACGGGATACATGGGGACGTGCATTGTCCTGTTGGAACAGCAAGTTCCCTTGCCGGTCTAGGAATGGTAGAACGATGGGTTCGATGACGGTTGGGATGTACCGTGCACTATTCAGTGTCCCCTCGACGATCACCAGTGGTGTACGGCCAATGTAGGAGATCGCTCCCCACACCATGATGCCGGGTGTTGGCCCTGTGTGCCTCGGTCGTATGCAGTCCTGATTGTGGCGCTCACCTGCACGGCGCCAAACACGCATACGACCATCATTGGCACCAAGGCAGAAGCGACTCTCATCGCTGAAGACGACACGTCTCCATTCGTCCCTCCATTCACGCCTGTCGCGACACCACTGGAGGCGGGCTGCACGATGTTGGGGCGTGAGCGGAAGACGGCCTAACGGTGTGCGGGACCGTAGCCCAGCTTCATGGAGACGGTTGCGAATGGTCCTCGCCGATACCCCAGGAGCAACAGTGTCCCTAATTTGCTGGGAAGTGGCGGTGCGGTCCCCTACGGCACTGCGTAGGATCCTACGGTCTTGGCGTGTATCCGTGCATCGCTGCGGTCCGGTCCCAGGTCGACGGGCACGTGCACCTTCCGCCGACCACTGGCGACAACATCGATGTACTGTGGAGACCTCACGCCCCACGTGTTGAGCAATTCGGCGGTACGTCCACCCGGCCTCCCGCATGCCCACTATACGCCCTCGCTCAAAGTCCGTCAACTGCACATACGGTTCACGTCCACGCTGTCGCGGCATGCTACCAGTGTTAAAGACTGCGCTGGAGCCCCGTATGCCACGGCAAACTGGCTGACACTGACGGCGGCGGTGCACAAATGCTGCGCAGCTAGCGCCATTCGACGGCCAACACCGCGGTTCCTGGTGTGTCCGCTGTGCCGTGCGTGTGATCATTGCTTGTACAGCCCTCTCGCAGTGTCCGGAGCAAGTATGGTGGGTCTGACACACCGGTGTCAATGTGTTCTTTTTTCCATTTCCAGGAGTGTACTTTGAATCTGAGATTGAATCTCCTGAAAACTATCAAATACTACGTGATACTCTCTCTCTCTGTTATTTACTGCTTTTGACAGATCAAACACTTGGCTACACAAATCTGTTTAATTCTAAAGATCGCGCTAACAAAAGGTATAGTTCATGGCGGTGTTACAATAACGCACAGTTTACACGCAATAGGCTGTACTCTGTACACTTAAAGACTAACATTCCATCTTGAGGGCCGAAAAAGAAATTGCTTAACCTAATATTTCACATACATATATATTCATTGGAGTTGGAAGGTGGCAATCTGCTACTTCCTTCCGTATCTCCTTTCACCAATAACTGCATTCCTCAATGCCAACAGCCAACTTGGACTGCTTACACCTATGACTAACTTAAAACTAACTGAGAATCTGTCCTCTCAAATGGAATGTGCTTTCCTTTTCGTACGCCATAATAAATCAAATCTTCAATTACCTCCATAGTTTTTCGCCAAAGTGTGAGTATTCGTATTGGTGTGTTTGAATACCGAAGTGTTTCACAGGTTAAACCTTAGGCGAATGTTGCTTTGCTTGTTACTTTGCCTCGTTATACTTCTTGAGATCCTGGTGGTGATACAATCCTTTAATTCTGCCAGATGCTGGATCCGCTATTAGATAACATCCTGTATGTGGTTTTCTAATTACTACAAATGGTCTGTCGTACAATAGCCTCCATTTCCGATTTCTTTTCAACAACTTCGATGGCTTAAAATTTGTCCGCAAAAGCACCTTTTCATTAATATCATATGTAAGAGCCTTAGATACCTTCTTGTCATATGACTTCTTGCGTAGATTCGCCTGTACAGCTAAGGATACCAATGATTGCCTAAGTTTTGCATCTAAATCTAATTCTGGTTCTACAATTTTAGGTATGGGATCTAACCATTCATTTCTTTCCCGATGACTCGTCATTAATTCCGCAGGTGTAAATCCAGTTGAGAAGTGTGGAAGATTGTTGACAATCTGCTCGAATGAAGATACAAAGTCAATCAAACGGGTTTGTCGATTAGGTATGTAGGTTCGAATGAATCTATTGAACTCTTTGAAGATACGTTGGGTGGGATTAGATTGCGGTCTGAAACGAGATATAAGTATTTGTTTGATGCCATGTCTGGCAAGAAAATTGCGCCATTGTCTGCCAGTGAAATTCGATTCATTATCTGATAGAATGGCCTCCGGCTTGCCAAATCGAGGAAAATAGTCTTGTTCGATTCGACGGATGATCGGAAGTGCAGTGGATGATTTCACTGCATAAAGTCTCACATGTTTTGTGAAAAGATCCAACAATGCGACTAGGTATTTCACCCCTCCCCTCCCTTGCGGCAGGGGGCCGGCGAGATCAAGGGCCAGAACTTGATTTGGTCTCTCAGTAATAATTGGATTCAGAGGAATTAGGTTCGAATGGTTGAAGGGTTTTGCCTTCTGGCAGATAAGACATGTACTTAACAACTTGTGGATTCGATGGTGCAAGTTTGGTACATAGCAATACGCAGAAATCTTTCGTTTGCATTTTTCAGGTCCATAATGACCCCAGGAAAGATGTGTGTACCAGATAAGGTGTTCAACGTATGCGTGTGGTATACACACACACCATCTAACAGAGAGGAGAGAAGTTCGATGGAATAAAACATCGTTGTGTAGTTTATAAAATTTGGACAAGTGGTGATCGGGTTTTGTTAAAAGAAGTTGTTTGACCTTACGCGATTTGGGATCTGTTTCTTGGAGTACACGCATCTGCTTGCAGAGCTGAAGGAAATACTTTCTATGTAATGGGTCTTTCATTAGAAGAATTCGGTAGTTAGACATCTGCTCGATAAGTTCACTGGACTCGGGAAGTCCTTGCGGCATGCGTGACAAAGCATCCGCGATAATGTTGTTTTTACCCTTGATGTATACTATTTCGAAATCGTACTCTTGCAAGAAGAGACTCCATCGTGTAAGACGAGGATGAAGAAGTTTACACGAGAGCAAGAAACTAAGAGCTTGGTGATCAGAAAAGACCTTAATTTTCCGACAATGGATGTAGTAATTGAACCTTTTAAAATACCATACAACGGCCAGAGCCTCCAACTCTGTCACCGAGTATGACCTCTCACATTCTGTGAGAATCCTACTTGCAAAGCTGATAACTCTTATCTCTTCTTTTCCATCAATTACTTCTATTTGAAACAAACAAGAACCAAGCCCCTGAAATGAAGCATCTGACGAAATACAGAATTCTTTATCCATGTCTGGATGGAACAAAATATTGCTGTTAAGAAGTGCTTGTTTAATGCGATCAAAATCTGCCTGACACTCTGGCGTCCAATGCCAGTGAGTATTTTTCTTTAGAAGATCATGCAATGCTTGACTGTTCATCGACTGGTCCGAAATAAACTTTCTGAAAAAGGAAGTCATTCCGAGGAAGCCTTTCAACTGGCGTTTAGAAGAGGGCACAGGAAAGTTTAAGCTGCTAGTTTGTCTGGATCTGGGGTAATTCCCTGTGATGATACAAGATGTCCTAAAAATTTAATCTCGCTTTTACCAAATTTAGATTTATGTAGATTAGCTGTGACTCCATAGTCAACAAACCTCTGGAAAACTTTGCTTATTATGTCTAAATGTTCTTCCCAAGATTTCGTAGTAATCAGTAAGTCATCAACATACACTGTTACTCGATCCAACAGTTCAGGTCCTAATACATGATCAAGTGCAGCTATGAATACGCCTGAACTCGCATTCAAACCAAATGGAACTACTTTGAATTGGTATGGTCTACCTGCAAATATAAACGCTGTATATTTTCGAGACTGTGATGTCATCTTGACCTGCCAGTAGCTCGATCTCAAGTCTACCAATGTGAGGAATTTTACTCCATGAAACATTTGTAATTGTTCATCCATAGCCTCAGGTCGAGTTCTTACTGGAATAATTATTTTATTTATGTTTCTTGCATCCAAAACTATACGTACACTACCATCCTGCTTCAAAACTGGCAATAACGGACTACTGTAAGGTGAGTCTGACGGTTCAATGATCTCCCACTTAAGCATTTTACGTATTTCATTGTTCACAGCCTCGCGCCTTGCATACGGGACAGAGTACGTTGTCTTGCAAAAAGTGGAATGGGGAGCGACCTTCATGTCATATTCGTAGTCACGTATTACTCCAGGTTTCGAAGAAAAGACATGAAGATACCTCATAAGTAAGTGCAGTAAATCTTGCCTTTGTATGTAATCAAGTTCACTTGATTCGCTTACTTTGTTCAAAATCTCTTCTCTAGTCGGAAATCTGTCATCAGTATCAAAATCCGTCCAACTGTTACCCTGTCTTGTCATGTGTGCTTGGTTCAAAAACATTCGCTGTACCAGTCTGCGTACCTTAACTTTGTGCTCAGTGTTGACTCTTTTGACCTTGCCGCGCAACAATTGCAGCGTTACCTCCTGTTCACCTACTCAGATTGTACAGATACCCATTTCTATGTCAATCACTGCCTAATTCTTCCTCAGGAACTCCATTCCTAATAAGCATGACACTGACAAATTCTTAACTACTAGAAATACACACATGAAAGAAGTAGAATTAATCCTTATCGGTACCTGAGCTTGCAAATTGACTCGCTGTGATAAAGATCCTACCGCTCCTCTTACTGAACAACCTTGTACTGGTAACGTTAAAATTTTCATCCCTGCAGAAACTTTCTTAAACATACATAGTGATAAAGCATTTACGTTTGCACCAGTATCAATAATAGCATCTATTGGTGTATTGGCTATGTAAATTTTAGTCATTGCTTGTACTTCGTCTTCCCATACGTCATTCAAGTCTGTCTCAATATTTTCCTGCAACAAATCGTCTCTCAAGTCAGTGTCGCGATCATAACGTATTACGTTAAGTCGTTCATGGTCGAGTTTGCCCCCATTATGTCCCGCAGCATCCCCAAGGAGGCGAAAAGGTGCTGCCTTTAGTTTTCCGCTTTCTTGTGATGCGACTGATTTGATTCTTCTGTCACATCACTTGACCATTCTCGCTGGTTTTTTACCCATTGTGTGTGTTGATTTGTATCAAACCCTTGTTGGTACTGCACTTGGTTACCAGGCTGAAAAGTCGGCATATTACTTGCCTGCGTAAAATATACCGGTGGATTGTATTGTTTTCTTGGTTTATTGTTATTGTATCTAAAGTCCTGTTGTGGTGGCGTGTACTGTTGTTGTTGCATGAATGGTTGTTGCTGAGGCGTGTATTGCTGTTGTTGCTGGTGTTGTGGCTGCCCAAAGGGTTGTGGTGGAGGTAGCTGACCTCCGCAATTTTGATTGTTGCAACGTTTACCCTTGTATTTGTTCCCATTCTGGTAGGAGTTACTACCGTTATTGTTTGATTGGTATGGGGCATTCCCGTAATACTGTTGTTGCGTGTTGTATATTGGATTGTACCGTTGGTTGCCGTAATGCTTGTTTTTGTGTTTACCATTACGGTAACCATTGTTTCGACCTCTATTGCGGTTATTGTACTGTTTGTTTCCGTATTGTGTTTCGTGTGAACCATTTCCATTACTACCGTTTCCATTCGAATACGTGCCTGCGTTGTTGTTCTTACGGTTAGCATTCGCACGCGCGTCTTCGTGTATAAGATCGAGCGAATCAAGGACGGATAAAAATGCATCCTGATCTTCCTCTGACACGTTCACTAATTTTTCGCGTATGGAAATGGGCAGTTTTGACTTAAGAATCATAATAACATCTTTTGTTGTTATGGGAGTGTCCTAATATTGCATCTTTCTCAAGTACTTTTCAAAGTACCGGCGAAGTCCGCCACTGTTCGAATGGAAAGGTTCGGCGTTGTAGACCTCTTTGCGTAGGCGTTGCTGAACACCTGCGCTCCAAAATTTGCTTAAAAATTTCTTCTCAAACTCGCTAAATGTTTTTCACTTATCAACCATCTCGGTTCTCCATATAGCACTTTCTCCTTGTATGTATCCGGTAATGAATTGTATTCTCTGTTTGTCATTCCAGGCAGCTGGAAAGACTCCTGAAAAGTTCTTTAGGAAAACGACTGGATGAATATTTCGCTTTTCCGGTTGGAATGGTTGAAAAACTCTGTGTTTCAATACACTCTCCTCTTTCATGAGGGTTGTGAGTGTCAATTGTTCAGTGTTGTTGTTGTGTGAATCGTTAAATTCATTTTTCGGTCGCGGAATGTACTGTGGTGTGTTGTGTTGTTGTGTTGTCTGGTATTGATGTTCATCTGGCTCAGAAGGTAGTGAGTGTTTCCCGTCACTCTGGTTATCATACTGTAGTGTTTGAATTTGCTGTTTCAGGTCGGATATCTCATCTGTTACTTGCTTCCGCCATTCCGGCAAATCCCGGGTAAACACTCGTCTAATTTGGCCTAGTTCAGTACAAACAGTGTCTCCTGAACTGCCGGATGCAGATAATATGTCTAAGGTTGCGGATTTAACAACATCTTTCAAGTCACGTGTAACCTTCTCCTCAACAAGCTTCTCTTGTACATCACTCCATTCTTTGTAATGTTCGGTAAGTGCTTTAGTGTGCGAAGCAACACTACTGTTAACTCTTTCCTCAATAGTTCGGTCCGAAATGTCATTCGCCATTGCACTTACTTTTGATTCTACAGTGGCTACCGCTGTCGCTAACTCGTCTACCTGTCGTGCAACTGTTTTATACGCAAGTTTTACCGAATCGGTTTCTTTGCGACACGCTTCGATTTGAGTTGTGAGATTCTGACCAATGTTATCAATTTTGTTATTCAGAGTGCTTATCTGTGTTGTCAAAGTGGTTACTTGCGCCGTGACGTCACCCTTAACCGAATCTATCTGTGCTGTGAGAGAGCCTACTTGCGTAGTGAGGGTACCTACTTTCGCATCGATGGTGGTATTTACGTCATTCCTAACTGAGTCAATCTGTGTTGTCATATCCGTTTTCAACTCTGATAAAAACTTGTCTCTGTCTTTCTCTGTTCGCGATCACGTTCGCGCTGTTCCCTCTCCTGTCTGTCTAGTATCAATTCCTGTAACATTTTGACAATGTCAATTGATACCGTTATCGGGGAGGTGGGTGTTTCCTGCTGAGTGTTGTCCACGTTAGCTACCTCTTGTCTGTCGTCTGTCCTGGCCGTCGTTCCGCGTGAGCGGAGTCGGTAATGTTTGTTAACAGTGCCGTCGCTTTCGTCTGCAGAGTCCGTCTCGATTGTCCGTCCGCCATAATGAAATTCAACTATTGCCAACTTAAAATGGGTACTGCCAACTGAAATTCTGATTGTCAATTATTCTTGCCGCGCAAGTTAAAGTCGCGGCGCGTTCGTCAAATGTCTAATGTGACGTGGGTAATAACTGACACACGTCTGTAGCAAAAAGACAAGATGGAGTCAACGCCGTTGAAACAATTGATTGCCAACGCTGTTACACAGAAAAGACTGAAATGGCATCCATCTTGAACTTACACGAGAGTACTAACTACAGTATAAAACAAATAGTCAAGCAAAAGGTTACAGAAAACGTTCAAATATTTACGTAGAAAGAAAAGTGGTTTTTTACGTTAAGCTACAGAAAGGATAGAGTGAGGTCGAATTTGAAGGTCAAATGAGCTACTCTTTAGACAGAACTATGGCAAACGAAAATTTGGTACTCACTCGGCGTTGTCTTCAAAACTGCAAATCTGCGTCTTATTAAATCCCAAGATATTTGTGTAAATACCGCGTCCTTCAATATTGCGTATATTTATTGCTCATCCGTAATTTTATGCAGCATTGGGTTCCAAAGAGCGATACATGAAATAAGACAATCATACATTAGTACCGTGACGCTTTCAATATTTTAGTCAAGTCCCTGTTCGGGCGCCAGATCTGGTATGATTTTTTTTTTTTTTTTTAGTAATTTAATTGAAAGCTTCGTTGCTTTGGTAAAAATAAAATTTGTTCTTTTTGTCGTTACTGAATAAATTACTATTAATCACACCAGATTTGTCGAAGAACAGCAGCAACATGTGTAATTGATCCAGCTTTAAGAAATTCTATTACCTTTTAGCGGAAAATTCGTGCGGTACTCTCCGACGTTAGAAAATCGAAAATTACTAAAAAATGAACAGAATTTTTTTTTTCGGAGGAAGATCGCGCGGAGAAAACAGACAGAAGTTACATGAAAGAAACCTAAGGGACCAACTAATTGGATTTGTACGAACATATAAACGGAACTGAAAGAACTTGGAATAAATACTATAACGATGTCGTCACGACAGCCTGCTGTTCCGACAGAACACACGCTGGATCATAAGCTGCATAATTCTTTTAAACAGGAAAGATTATCACAAGTATAATTAATGAAAATAAGGTTGAGAGATTTTCTTTGAAATTAAATAAACTTCAAGGCTTCAAGTATTATATTATGAAACGGAAACTTACATTAACATGGCCACCCATTGTGGCGGTGGAGCGAATTTTCATGATATACATTCTCGCTTGTTTGTGGCTACATATATTTTTAATCACTTAAACTCTTAAATTTACAATAAAATGATTATATCAGTATGGAGCACAATACTTTTGCGTCCGACTCGCAACACATTCACAGAAGAAGAGCTAGAGAGCGACGCGGCTCCCTGCAGAAGTAAAAATTGGCAATTGTTATTTTGAAACATAGGTGCATCGTTTTTTTACTGATCGATAGCAGCGTATAACGGTTTATAGTTATCGTGATATTCTGCGCTTTTCAGGAGCGCGGCAAAGATATCTGGTTACAACATTCATTGATATATGTTAAAAGTTCGCACATACTGACGCGAATATAGAAAAAAAAAACTTTTACATGTTAAAAATCGCAGTGATAATGGCTGTAATGTCACAGGTTCCATCGTCCATTTAAGATCAGCATATCCAAAAGTTAACAGCCTGCTTAGAAACATCCGTGCACAGCCAGACATGGAATGAGGAAATTGCACAGTTCAACGTATGCAAGCGTGTTAAGGACTCCGGGAATTCCGCAACAGCTGAGAGTACTTATACCGGTAGTCCTGGTACAAGCAAGTACCTTAACAACGAGTACTGAGACGCTTCTGGCCGACCCAGTAACTGAAATTTCTCTACGCCCATTGGGCACCTTAATACATGCGTCAGAGTGGTAACCTGAAAAAGTGCACCCACCCCCCCCCCACCCTTGCCCCAGGCTGTATTTACCAAAGATGTTCCGGAGGAACCAAAAGAAACAAAACAAATCTGTCAGACTGCTTACTGATACTCCTCATTGATCTCACATACAATCAGCAACAAAGTCGAGTACCGGGTACCGTGGCAACATCAAAAGATCCCACACCAGTATATGAGACCACAAATATTACTGATGAGGAAGCCAAACAACACACCACACATCTGACAGAACAAAACGGCATCGGCGCTTCCAAATGCCCGAAGAGTTACAAGACTTAGACAATAAATAACAACGGACCCCTAAAATGTTGAAAAAACAATTACGACTGACTCCGACGCATTAGACTCTACCCTGAACTGGTCTTAGGACATAGGAGACTAAACAATTTCACTAACTAGCTGCTTTGGCATTATGCAGAATTATAAAATTTTGACTGTAAATGTTAATAGAATCGAGTAGTATGTTAAAATTAAAGCATAACAAATTACCTACATGCTGCGGATTTGAATATAATCTTTATCCAGGAAGTGGTGTCCAGAAAATCACCGATAGCGTAAGGTATGATGCGGTTTTGAATATAAGAACTGAAAGTGTGCAGCTATCTTATTCAAATAAGGCATACAACCCAAGCACAAGTAATTTTACCTTCAGACAGAGAAATCAAAATGGTTTTCCAGGAAATTTTCTGAATGAACTTTCATAATCCCTCGGGAAGTATTAAATGAAGATACAGAAACACATTTTTCCAAGACGAAATAGTGAGTTAGTTTATGAGACCTTACACTACCCTAATAACAGGGGGAGATTTTAACTGTTTTGAATAAATTGGACCAAACTACCAGTTTAATTTTTGCAATGAGTTACTAATATTTGGCGAATGCCTTCAACTAAAAGATTCTTGGATACACCTCCATCCCAACAGACCTGGCTTTTACGTATGCCAGCCATGAATCCGCAAGCAGACTCAACAGGTTCTATGTTCCTAAGGCAAGTTACTAGTTGTGAAATATGGCCAATTAGTTTCTCAGACTACAGCGTCTATCTTATATCTCTGAAACTCGCCTTACAAAATATTTTATGGGAAGGGGAGTGTGGCAGACAAATGTCTCCCTATTAAAAGATGCTTCTCTGTCTCTGACAGTCAAAGAAACTTGGAATAAATGTATCCGATGGTTACCAGCATATACTGAACACGTAGTGAGATGGACGAAACTAACAAAACCGAGCCTACAAAAATGCACAAAGAACTTTCCGGAAGAGAAAGCGTACTTTACGCGATATACACGAGTGTGTTTTTATACACTGGTAGGAGACGAAATGAATATAACTTCAGATGTATAAAGGATTAAGCCTACAAAAACGTTATTAAATTCACCCGCTAGACAGTCGTTGGATGGCATCCAAATTAGGGCACGAAATCTTAGTGGTGTTCCTAGTGAGCCGACCTCCATATATCACGTTATCATCGAAATTGCTCTGCCTTAATAATGACCATGATGACATACCTTACCCAATTTATTACACATTTTGTTTGGCAGTGAAACTGAACAAAACACTGGAGTGCCACTTTTGGACAATTTCACAGGTTTCTAAAGTTTCTGGTGCTGGTATCTTTAACAGAAAAAACTGATGTGGCTTGTCTGTTTCATGCAATGATTGTGTTTATCTGTGCAAAATGAGCCGGAAAGTACTAGACAGATGTCCATTTTTAATGTGAAAAACCCTTTGAAGAAATTAGATATCTCAGCTTTGCAAGACATAAGGAATGATCTTTCCTTCAGTTGAATAAACATGTTTCAAACAGATCTACCCATTACAATCACATTCATCAACTGAAAAAAGCCGTACTCATTGAATACTGTAAAATAAGAGTACATCATGAAGTGAGACTCGACAACGAGACGCTACACCATGCTCTGATTAGAAGTTCCCACACAAAAATAGTTCATTGTTTAAAAACCAGTAATCTTGTTATTGTTTTGAGAATAGAATATGTCGTGGCACCTACAGCTGCAAAAGTCAAGTCATCTACAGCTGAACTGTAGTTTTTGTAGTTGTTTGTGTGAAATTAAAAAATGAATTTGAGAGCTGTTCTGTAAACTTTCTCTGTAATTTTCTTAAACTCTGTTGTTGACAAATGAGAAATTAAAGCCTTATATTTGTTTCAGTGTATAATTCAGAATATGTTTCCAAATTTCTATGCCTTAAAACTGTGTACTTAAAATGAATCAAATTTTTTTCACCATTACTGAACAGCAAGATTACTGTGTAAAGCAGATAACTATAAACTGTGCAGAATACCTATTAGGACCCTTGGAACTGTTCACATACTCTCCAGTACATACACTCCTCAATGGGTTTTCTTGCAGGAAAAGAAACAAGCTTCAGGTGAACTGTGATGCACAGTCACAGGACAAGATACATGAAGTAATCTTCAAGTACACTTTGGTGTTTTGCCCTGTGTTCATGGTGGAGTTTTGCACAGTGAATTCCTACCAATTTAAACAAAAAAATCATTTAATTAGTCACTCATTCTATAAATTACCTGAAGATCTAGATAAAAGCATTAAAAATTTCTGAGTTACGTGGCAGATAAGAGCATTCATCTAAAGTTATGTATCAGTATGTCAGATAGTAATTTACAAATGGAAGTAACTATTTTGTTCGTTAAAAATAGGATAAACAAGTAAATATCAAGCTACCAGTAGGAGATAATCAGCAAGTATTTACTGTAATTGTGGAGGCAGCATCTTCTTTCAAAGTAGCAACTTTCTTTTTAATTTACTTAGTCAAATTTAGCTAGTGTAGGCATGAATAATACTAATCGCTACAATGATGGGTAGATTAATGTTAACAACTTTTGTGGCGGCGTTCGTAGCGACAAGCAATTCACTGTAGAAACGGCTTACGAAGTCACCGCCACACTTTTAATAGCGGGCCGACCGGTCCGCTGGAACAGTGAACAGAAAGATGAAAACCCAAACACTCATTAAATAAAAGTCGGTACTTATCTTTATTAACGAAGATACAGCAACACAGTAGTGAACTCAGTGTCTACAGAAATCTGTCTAGTTCGAGTCGGAGCGGCTAGGTCAACGTCGGCTGACGACAAACAACAACTCTGCTGCGATGAACACTCAACTGACTAGCAAGTACACAATTCGGTGGCGAGTATACAACTGAGCGGCGAATAGAGAACTGTCCTAGCGCTCGCGACTCCAGCGCTTAAGAACCCAGAAGCAAGCGGTGGCGCGCGCAGACTTGCGGCGATTTGCTGTCTCACTGGCGCTGCTTATGTGGACGGCGTCCGGACTTTGATGCTGCCAACCTTTTGGCATTACTGGCTAGGATATAACAACAACAGTAAAGATTAAGGTCTACAATTTGCTTACCTATTGTTAATGGGAACTTTGACTCATTCTACATACTTTTAACAATTTCATTCAATTATTATGTTAAATATTCTAATACTGACTATAAAAAGAGGTAAAGATGCAGCACAAAAATTCGTTCAGTTCTGCGAGTGCCTCGTCTCCTACCTTCCAAACTTCACAGAAGCTCTTCTGTGAACCTTGCAGAACTAGCACTCCTGGAAGAAAGGATATTGTGGTGGATGCATCATGAGTCGTGCTTGGGTAGCTCAGTTGGTAGAGAACTTACCCGCAAAAGGCAAAGTTCTGAGTTCAAGTCTTGGTCCGGCACAAAGTTTTAATCAGTCAGGAAGTTTCATGTCAGTGCACACTCCGCTGCAGAGTGAAAATGTCATTCTAGTTTTTATTTTTTTCTGCATATTGCTATTTATTATATCTTGGTAAACAAAATTTACTAACACACTTTCCACAAAAACATTTAGCTGTTGCAAATTTCTTTTATCTTTCTGATATTTTAAAGCTAATTGCCACCTTTGAATGATCTCAGTAATGAATATATCTAGAAGATTTTTTCATTTCATTTCCACTTTTTCACAAATAAATGCTATGAATTTCTTTTTCTTCATTGCACAGTGGACAAATTATTTTATTTTCGACTTCCATTAATAAGGTAAAAATTTACTGAAATTTAAAAAAGCATTAATATTTTTTATGTAAATTTAGTTGTATGTGGATTTAAAAATGGTAAAATAATTTATAATAGTAAATATGTTTTAATAATTATTGCTGAAAATAATAACCAATTGTTCAAAGCAAAATATGTGGCTGATCTTTTAGAATGTGAAGATACTAGTGATGCAATTAAAAAACATTTCGTGAAGATGATAAAACAAAATATGCCGAAGTTTTTAGACTCGGTGATTTGATGGTTTCTTACTTGTATTGAGAAAAGAACAATATTAATTAATGAATTTGGGCTTTATTGTCTAATTTTTAAAGATAAAACAGAAGAAAAATTTAAACAATGGGATACACATGATGTTTTACCTTTCATTTCAAAATATGAAAGAGAAAAATTAGCTTCGAAAATTTAAATAAAATCAAAGTTAAATGAAACAATATTGCAGAGAAGTAATTTGCAATAAATACATTATTATCACATGTTGTTCCTAAATTAATTAATAAAAATTAAGACCTTTTATGGTTATTTTATGACTATATGATTATGATTTAAATTATGAACACAATTAAAAAATATCCAAAAACAAATATACCTGATGAGAAATATTTATTCAAATTGGGAATAATTTTTAAGAATTAATTATGTACCAAATTAAGTAAATATATAACCTAATGAAAGAACATTTATGAATTTATTCTTATCGAAATAATTTAAATATTTTAGATGCTTATTCCTGAGAACAATTGATTGCAGATATAAATAGATTAACAAACATATCTTAGAACATAAATGTATATTTACAAGTACTTTTTTCATCATTAAATTCCAGGTAACATTCATAAGTATTTTTAAACGGATCTAATAAACTAAATTTAATAATACCATTATTTGATTCCAGCAATTTAAATTTAAAATACTCAAATACATTTGACATTCAGTTCTTTATTTTGATATCAAATTTAGTTCTATGTTCTTTGAAGAAACAATAATCATTATGAAAATTATGTTCAATATCAAACAAATTTAGATTTTCAATAATGTACTCAATTTACATACAAATTGTTTTACTGACACTTTAAAAATCACTTTTCCTTAATTTTATGCAATTGAATGAATCATTGAAACCTAACCATTGAATGTAAACTTTATTACCTTTGTTATTTGAAACTTTCTCAAGAAGGTAAGCATCTGGAAATTTCATTTTCAATAATCCTTGTTCATAAAAGTTCCCTGTTATTGATTCACCATTTCATTATTCCAGTTTATGTGAGTCTGAATTCGAATGATTAAAACCAACAATATTGAAAATTTGTGTTGACCAAATTACTGTATAACCTTTTACTAAAAGTCCTTTAACTTCAATAATCCTTAGTTTATCTCCAAGTTTATATATAGGTACAACATCTAACAAACTCATTATGTAAACCAGTTTTTTTCAGTTTCTTTATTATGTCCTTTGGGTCCATTTTTATAGTTGAATGTTTGGTGTTATATTCGTTTACTAATTTCGAAACTAAGTTAACCCAAATATGATTTACTTTAAGAGCAAATTTATTCCATATTTTTCCTTTATTGTTCTATTAAATCGTTCAACAACAAATGCTTTTAGTTCACTAAAGGTAGAAACTTTATTTATTAATGTAAATTCTTTCATTAATCCATGAAAATCTGTATTAGAAAATTCATTTCCATTATCTGTTGGCAATTTTTTTGGTTTTCTTGATTTCAATAGTTTTCAAAAGAATCAACTATATTTTCAGCTGTTTTATCTTTAAAGGGAATTGCCCAAGCAAATTTAGATGAAACATCCATAACAGTTTCAAATATTTATATCCTTTATTTATTTTCGAAATTCCTTTCAACTTTCAGAATACTTTCTGACTCAATGAGCTTGTCATAAATCATCAATTCCAAAAGTAATTTCAGTATTTCTTTTAAAATTCTTTATAATTGATTTCCATCTTTTTCACTATGATAATTTTTATTTCCTGCTAATTCTTCAGCATGAATTACTGTTGTCTATCGATTAAATCTGTAATATAGTTCATCCATATATCGTCAACTTGTTTTTTCTGAATATTTTTTTGCTAAACCTTCACCAATTTTTTTCTAATGAATCATTAGGATTTCTTTTTGAAAAACTAGGTAAATAGGCTTCAACAATTTTTTTATTAAGTGATTATATTTACTTCCTTTATTTTATTTAGATTAGTTTCATTGTATACATCATTTGAGTCGAATAAATTTCTTGTATGATTTTGTAGACCAACAGAATCAAATTCTGTTCCTAAATCATCCATAGTTATTTGTCTTTTAGTTAAAGATTTCACTAATGCATGTGTTCCTTCATATTCTTTTTATTTTATCGCCATTCAATTCTAGTGGTAATTATCAGTGTTTTTATAAGGACCAACAGGTTTTAATCCAGAAATAGGATCTTCACTATGATCGATAAATTCCAAATTTTATCACTTATATTTCTTTTAATTTTCGTTCTTTCCCATAATTCTCTAATAAATTATTTATTTATGATTCACTTAATGTCTTCTCCTATTTAGCAGAATTATCGTCAACCTATTCATGTAGTCAAATACAATTAAATTAATTTAAATAATGTCAGTTATACAGAACAAATTGTTTTCCAACATTTCTATTTCCTTCAATTGGCATTAAACTTTTGCTCCTAATCTTAAAAGTCTTTGGTTAACCTATTCAGTTGTATTGCTAACTAGTTGGTCTGCTTTCTTAAACTTTTCTGTTCTGTTCTTGGTTAGTTTTCGATTTCTTAAAATGTTATTTTAATTGTTCTTTTACTTTTTTATTTCATTTGCTTTTTCAACAGTTTCTGGATCATAATTTGTGAACTTTTATTAAGAGTAAAATAATGATAATTGTTTTTATGAATTTTATGTTTAATGTTAACATTCATTGTTTTTATGTTCAATGTTTATGTTTTTTGTTTATGTTTATGTTTAGTGTATATGTTTTATGTTTATATTTGTGCCTTAGATTTATGTTCAATGTTAAAAATTTTTAACCCTGTCTATATTTACATTCATTATTTTTCTTGTCTTGTCTATTGTTATAATACCAAATTTATCTTTATTCAAATATTTACTGCATTATTCTGTAAATTCATAAAATTTTAAATCTCCACAAACTAGTATATGATAAACATGGTTTAAATTTGTATCATCTAGTATAAAATATTTTAAAAACTTAAATTATCTCTAACTAATTGTTTAGGACTTTCAGAATAAGTTTGACTTAAATAAAAACACTGTATCTCTTTATGTGCTCCTCTAGTAAAATATTTTCTAACTTTTTCTTCACTTTCCAGAGTAAAATCATCAAAAACTACAGCTGAGTTTTCTTCACACTCATCTAATGGAAAAATTGCTTCATTATATCAAGTAAAATTAACTTTTCTTTCTTTAATTTTATCTTCAATTTTTTTACACATTTTTATAAGTTCTTGATATTTAGGTTGATCTAAGCTTTCACAATAAACATACAAATGATTAATATTTTTGAAATTGAACCATCCTGGTGCTAAAATATAATTATTAAACATTAGTATTGTTTTTCCACAACCAATTGCATGTCGAATAGAATTTGGTAAAAGCTTACATTTTCATTTTGGAACTTCTTTTCTGGAATTCTTATTTTTCGTTTCCAATCTATCATTTATTTACATAATTTTTTCTGATATAAATTAGTAGATTATTTCAATTGAGTTTTAATTCTTCTGTTCTGAAAAAACGATTAACTGTTCCTATAAGAGGAACTTATAAATTCATTTCATTAGTTGGATTTATTCAAGTTTTATAACTCTAAATATTACAGCACAAAATAATAAATTATGTTGTGATGAAGATAAAAGAGAAATTCCTGTTCATCAATATAGTTTAGAAAACGTAGAAAATGTTATTCCTTCTAAGAATCCAAATATTCATGTTAAAGCACATAAAAGAATTGTTATTGAAAATGATAAAAAATTAAACTGCGATTAATAAGTTTGTGTTTGAAAAGTTTTGGGTGTTAACAGTCATTTTATTGAACCTAATAAAGAAACTCTTGCTAAAGATATTCCTAAACTTATTCCATTCGAATTAACATAACTTTTAATTTCGCTGATGGAATGTTCATTAAACATAATGATCATTTTTATCAAGTTACTAATATTACTGCTTAATTTAAGTATAAATCTGAATTTGGTAGCCCAACAATTTATGAGCCAAATCATCCTATAAAAATTCCAATGTTTAGTACTATTCGAAATATAGAGATTACTACAACTGATGAAAATGTTAATTTGATTGAGTTTAATGATGCTAATGTAACAGTGATTTTAAAAGTGAATTAATGAATTTTTTTCCTTATTACATCATGAACCAAATCACTAGTTTGCATTTCTCTCTTCTTTCCTGTTAATCAAAAACAAAAAATAATTTAATTCTTCTGGACAAGGAAATTGAAATTAATACATATATTGAAGATTGTTTGATTCATCCTAATTTTCCGAAACTTTATATGACTTTTGATGATATTCATACAGAGGGAACTGGTTTTTCTGTATATGATTGTAAATCAAATATTAAACTAATTGTTAATTATGTTTTAAATTGAAAAAGGCAATAATATTGAATGTAGAATCAAACATCCTTTTATTTTTTCTTAGTCTCTTATTCGTTTAATCTCTTCATGTTCAAATGAATTAAATATTGAAGGACATATTCTTCGTAAAGGAAAAATTAAAACAAAACGAAATTGCGTTCTTTATCCTTTGGAAGATTTTTCAAAGGTTGTGATAGAAATTATGTTTGAACGTTATTTAACTGTTAGTTTTACTTGGAGTTCGAGAAAATATCAAGAACTATATATTTTTTGTTGGACTATGGATGCTAATTCTACTTTTCTAGAAGAAGGTAAAATTGATCTTAAGTGTATGGATTTTGTGTTGATGTTGTTAAATATGAAACAGAATATTCACTTAAATTAGATCAAGAAGAGCTTAAAAATCTAAAAACTCCAACTGATTTCTTCAAACTTCAAACAACTGAATTTGCTGGTCTACAGATTAGAGAAATTTTGAACTAGGTATTTCTAATTATTATAGTTCTACAGAATTTGACATGCCTTACTTTATTTTCACTTTCCAAACTTATCCAAATAATAATAAATTTCTTGATTCTTCTTTATTTGATCATGTTACATTACAAAATATCTATGATAAAAATGGAAGAAACGAAGCTTTTTCACAAGAATTATGGAATCTTAATCCACAAATTAACTTTTAAAAGCTTACAATTCTCTCAAGAAATTTAAAAGAATAACTCAATTAAATAGTGATATAAATGTATCTCGTTTCAATTTTATTCAAAGTTATTAGTTAATATGACTAGAAGAATGAATGTTTTAATTGCTCAAAAAACAACAGTGAAATTATGTGCATTCGTTAAAGAGAATATTCCAAAAGATACACTTGCTTATCTTATAATGAATGGCAAAAAGGATTTAATTTATGTTATCAACATAGAATGCTTACTGAAAATTTTTTAATTAAGTAAATGAATTAAATATTAGAAAAAATTAAATACATTTTAACTTCTTGTTTTCATTTTCTTTTGAAATATTTTTATAAAACTTGAAAAGGTTTAGAGTGAAAACTTAAGTTCTTCAAAAATTAAAAATTTAAAAGTAATGAATCGTTTCTCTCTTCAAATGATTTAAGTCTTTAATAATTTCTTTATTTATAAAAATGTCCATAAATGGTATCACCGAAAATCTATTAAGGGAATTAATTTCGAAAGCTGAAATTTTACCTACTAAATTTGGAGTTAATATTTTATTACTTTTAGAGCGAAAAATATAAATCCAGATCGATATACTAAAATCTTTAAAAATTATGATGATAAATTAGATGAACTTGTAATTTTATATTTTGTTTTTCAAGGTAAAAAAGTAAATAAGTATCGATCTTTTCATGTTATTGAATGTGGATAAATTTTAAATTCTGGAAATTATTTAATTTACGAAATAATGATGTAACTGTTATATTTTAAACTTCATGTTTGGAAAAAACTCAAATTTTATAGTAATTATCTTAATGTTTACCACAGTTTTTAATACATTTGGAACATTCCAGACTTTCATTCACCTGTAAGTATGGTTTGTATGCTGCACAAAATTCATCTATGCAGCACACTTACTTATGAAGAAAAGTGTACTTTTAGAAACAAATGCAACCAATAGTAAGTGAAAAAATGATGAAATTTCATATGTAAAAAATTATATTGATATGTTTTTGAACTTCCACTGGGAATGTCAATCCTGAATCCTTCCTGGTCATGCTGAAAAAGTTTTATGAATTTATTTGTAAAAGTATGGACAGTGGAAATTGGAATGTCCTGTGCTACCTAAACTGCTCAAAGTCGGCATGTTTGACGTCCTAACCCGTATTAAGCAATGTGTAGAAGTGGTGTTTCATGTAAGTGAGACTGGCACCTTGATCCTAGGTTGACTTTCTCTATCAACATCGTTGCATAATTGACCTGGAATGACGTTTAGTAGAAGTTGGTGGGAGGACATTCCGAAAACCGCTGCAACCGGTTTTTAAGAAATTTATAAACCAACAGTTCGCTAACAAAATTATAGAAGAGAGTACTATTTGCTGGTTGACAGGAATTGTGACTGTGCCAAAGAAGTCTGTTGATGACTTGAAGATTCGATTTTCTCATGATTGCTGACATTTGAATAGTAAGACTAAGACAGATGCTACCCAATTCTGAACATCACGGAGATGACAGATAACTTAGGGCAAAGCCAGTACTTATCAACAATGAGACTATGGAGTGGAAAACGTCAGTTAAGAGATGCTCCTGAAGGTAGACCGAAAACGGTGTTTTCAGCATCTCTGGGACACTAACAATATACAAGGATGTGCTTTGAATTGAAAAAAAGCATAGGAGACATTCCAACAGTTGCTGGCCAGGGTGCTGAAGCGACTAAACGGGATCAATGCCTCGTATATAGTAATCATGTAATCTTATTTTCAAGTGATGTGAAAGAGTGTAGACAATGTCTGACAGGAATGTCCAGATGATTATGAGCAGCCCATTTGACAGTCTTTACGAAAAAATGTCGCTAACCTAAGGACATCACACACATCCATGCCCGAGGCAGGAATCGAACTTGCGACCGTAGCGGTCACGCGGTTCCAGACTGAAGCGCCTAGAACCGCACGGCCACACCGGCCGGCGGGAGAAGTGAGAGAAGCATATTTGTTGGCTCATAAGACATGGTGCAAGAACCTATGTCTCACATAAGAACATGTAACGAGGACCTGATACAGTAGTGAATATCGTCTTGAGTGAATATAGCAGAACAAGGAAACCACAAGAGGACACATGTGGCCATTTCAGACCAAGCCTTATGTCATAGCTTTGCGCTAACTCCCGATAAATACTTCAATTTTCCAGTTCTCGTGAGCTGATCATTGGGATCAACGGCATTTGCAATAATAGCACTGGATTCTATTATTACAATACTATAATGAAGCTATGTCCTAGATGCTGCAGCACAGTCTATGGAATAGCCACAGATGTACTCTAGAAGATAGTCTTCACCTGATGAACTTCACAGTGCTTCCTGCCTGCCCTCTACTGATGGAGAAACTGTCTGCCTTCTGACAGTACCAAATCGCAGAATGCTGCCAGCATTGAACATTGTGGAAGCCAGGAATAGGGCCTCCTGGGCAGCATGTTCCTATTCAGTACGCATATGCCCCAGGTGCTGAAACCTACCCGGCTGGTAGGGAGACGATCAACCAGCCACACCAGGTACATCGCGGATGGGTTATAGAGGGTCATCATAGAAGTCGGAGTTGGATTGAGGACACTCCAACAGCCAATGCAAGATACGGCCGCCGCCTGCCAGTTTGCAAGCAGCTGCAGCGGTGAGGTCGTTACCACCATCGCCTGGGCGTGCGGACGCTGAGCTGACTAAACAGACGTCAGCTAGAAACCAACATTGAGATGAGCGAAGCGTTAGCTGAGACTGGTGCCGGAGACCAACGAATTGTAAACGAGGTGAATAAATAATTGAACTTTAGTTGTGTTTTATTAGTGTTGAAGACGCTTCACAGGTTCTCAACAGCCTTCCCGACCTCACACAGGTGTGTCTCCACTCGCACCCCAACCTCGCCGCACCCCCCCCCCCCCACGGCAATTTGTCATGTGGTGCGTTGAATCACGCTCTTGTGTGGATGAACACAGTGGAAAAGAATTAGTCGACAACAGAAAGGGAAATGCTTATCTTTATTTATTAGTGTCGTACCTCGTCTGTTACCTGTATGGAAGAAAGTTCAAAAAAGTGTCTAATTATCTTGCTTTGAGGAAGTTACTTGCTTTGAAGGACCAATGCAGTAGATTGACTAGGCGGGCACTGACATTCAGTGAATCTGAGTTCGAAGGAATGCATAAATTAAGAAAGAAACACGCAAATTCAAGCAGACTAGGCAGAAAAATAGCACTAGGTTACGACCTCGGGGAATGACAAGCAACACCGAGCACTCATGAAGCGTGTAAGCAGTTTGGCAGGCAAAAGTGGTTTAGCAAGCACACTGGATTATTACGTAGCCCAGCTGCAACTGGGAGTGCTACGTGAGATGCATTATCACATTTTGTCGGCCTATGGGGGATGCTGGGCAAGGAATCGGAGAGTAGAAGACAAGTGTTGGTGGAAGGGATGGAAAGACGAAGCCGATTGAAACGTCGGGAATTGAGTGGACTGTGCACAGCGAGCGGATTTGCGTCTGAAGCAGTACTGTTACAGAAGCTGCCAGAAGCAACCGAACGGTTCAGTTTCATTGGGGTGGACGTGGCAGACCCATTTAGCCGAACACCAGCAGGTAATCGGTTTTGTGCTGACCATAATAGATTATTTTCTCGTTACATCGAGATGGTGTCAATGCTAGAGCAGTGGGCGGTCACAGTCGCACAAGCATTGGTGAATAGATGGGTATAGAAGTTAGAGGTGCCAGAGATGAACTAACGCCATTCAATTGGAATAAATATCCATCCTTCGCTGTGAGTGCGTAAAATTCCAAAGTACACACTAGTACAGAGCTGTCACCATTCGAGGTGGTTTGTGGGAAGAAGATGCCTTCACCTTTTGATATGGTTCAATAGAAAGGTCTACGACTATTCAAGAGAGAGATGACACAAAAGAAGCCGAAAGATAAGCGACGGGAGAGAGATGTCCAGAAACCCCAGCCTCAAAATGTATTAAGGCCACGTAATTAGTTGATATGTGGTGTGACATTCGCGGTTACTGAAAATTTTTCTTTTGTGTGTAGTCTAGGGTACTGACGTCGTTTTGGACAGAGTTATATATTTCTGTGGGGTAGGTTTTATCGTAAGTGTATTGAGACATGATGTTCAAAGACAGAAGGCATCTTGGGGCAGGGAAGGTGGTATAAGGCCCTACCCTCGGGTTAACATATGGGAGAAGGCAGAAGAAGAAGGATGTTAGTTTTGATGGTTCTGTACTTCCTCTCCGGAGGATGAGTGAGAGCGCTGCAGGATTATCACTTGGATGGAGCAGTTGTGTTTTCCAGGCAACCAGACGTGGTGTTATCGGGCCGCACTTTATCATTGGTTTTACTGTTTAATGTACGGGAGTTGCAGAACTAAATACGGAAGTTGGAAGAAACGTTTACTCTGATAATAATAATAAAAGTTGGCGGTTAGTATAGGGCGGTTGAGAGAGGTCTCGAAGGAACATAGGTATTTGATTGAGGCATATGAACAATTAAAGGAGAAGATGTAGGAGGATCTCAGTGGTTCTGTACGAATTCAGGAGACTAGAAGCTGGGAGTAGATTATTAACGACAATCTTCGGAACAGCAGACAAGAACGACGTAATGAAGTTCAATGAGACAGCAGTGACTGCACGGGTGTTAGAGAATGCTAATAAAGAAAATGTACATTGGCATTCTATGCGAATCACGAACTTATATGGCGGCGTTCTAAACACACACATGTTCTGGAAGCAGACTAGGGAAGTTGTGGATTACGCCAGGGTCTTGTCTAGTACTCTGAACCGAGATTTAGAAGCAGTGGAAGCTTGAACGTAGGTACTTGATGCAAGACTGACGTTAAGGGGCTCCGGAAAGGCTCAAAATCATGAAAAGTTCAATTTTTACTTTTTTGCGTTTTCTGAATCTGCAGACTATTACCTTTTAATAGATATATAATTTATTCAATTCCGAAGACTACAACTATTTTTAAATTTTTTTTGAAATGTGTTCTACATGGGCGTGACCCACTGCGGCGCTGTTAAACTGCTGTCAAATGGTGTTATTATTAACGTCCGTGTTCATCAGGTACATTTTAGTGATGTGAGATAAAGTATGTGTTGTGGCTAACCTATTTTCAGAGACTTAGCAGCACCTGAACTGTTCAAAAAGTGTATTCACGGAAAAACTCAAAACCCCAATGAAAGTGTAAATAGTGTTATATGGTCGAGAATCCGCAAGATTGTATTTGTTGGAATAGAAACACTTCACTTTGGTGTGTATGATGCTGTTGCGACTTTCAATGATGGCAACATTGTAAGGTGCAAGGTATTTAGAAATATGGGAATGAAGATAGGTTCTAACATGGTACGAGCGATGCTTGCTTTAGACATGGAACGCCTTCGGGCTGCAGACAGGGCTGTAAAGGGTCTAGAAATACAAGCAAGAGTAAACAGGAGGAGGAACAAGAGGCAGCTGGAGGAGGAGTTTGCAGAGGATGAAGATAATCCATCCTATGGACCTGGAATGCACTAAAAAGTTAATCCAATCTTTGTCGCTCGATTCCCAAAACTTTTATTTTCTCATACTAATTACATGTTTTCTAAGGATCTTCCAAACATATTTGTTTCAAACTTTCAGTAAATGTTACACAGTACCTTCTGCATAATTTAACACAGCCTATTCCCAAAAAACTGTATATTTTTGAGTATATAAATAAAAAATTGCAAAAAAATGTTGTGAATTTTCATTACAATTGAAAAAAAATCATCTTTAATAACTGAACTAAAATTTTGTAAAATCCCTATGCTAAGTTGTAGCCCATATTCCAATAAATAATCTGTAAAAAGTTCAACTTCCTACCTCAAATACTTTGTGAGGAAAGATGTAATTTATAAGCGTTATTTTAACATTGCAAGTATAGGGCGTTCCGGAGCCCCTTAATGAGGCTATTGCAGTACCCAGGGATAGCCTCTTGGACGCCAGGGTGGAAATAACAAGTCTGGAAAAAGCCATCCATCAAGCGCTACATGGACCGTGAAGTCCCGTCTTATTAACACCTGAACGGTATTTGAGAGGACATAGGAAGGTGCAAGGAAAGCTTCAGCTGAAATTACAGCTGTAGTGGAACCGAGCAGCCAGAACTTTCCATTCTACTTCCATGCTGCAACAGTTGGTGCAACAACGGTTAGCGCATCACTAGACGTATCGCTGAAGTTACCGGTAGTGGGCAAGCATGCGGTGTTCGGGTGTCACACAGTGCACACTTATCCAGCGATGTTAGCAGAAGTTGGAAAATTTGTGCAAGTAAGAGAGGAAGGCGTGCTGTTTTTGGCGGAAGATGGGTATCAAATTTGTTCAAATGGCTCTAAGCACTATGGGACGTTACATCTGAGGTCATCAGTCCCCTTGACGTAGAACTACTTAAACCTAACTAACCTAAAGTCATCACACACATCCACGCCCCAAGGCAGGATTTTAACCTGCGACCGTAGCAGCAGCGCGGTTCCGGACTGAAGCACATTCTAGAACCGCTGAGCCACAACGGTCGGCAAGATGGAGATCAACACGTGATGATGACCGAGGGTGCCCTCCAGCAATGCCAGTGCGGTGTGTCACCCTATGCGCAAATGATGACAAGGAGGAATATATTCATCATACAACTCTTTAATCTACATTAAATTTCCTACAAAAAGGTTTTGTTCATTTTTCCGAAGGACTAGTAATTTACGAGTGGAGAGCGAGAGACAATAAAAATCTCGCGCTTGATTTCTAACGGCCGGATGTAACGCTGCGGGTTCCGTAAAACAACACCGTTAAAGACAGATGAATGATCTCAGTTCCATTCAATCTCATTTCTTCCAAATGCTTGCATTTTCTTTCCAATACATACACTACTGACCATTAAAATTGCTACACCACGAAGATGATGTGCTACAGACGCGAAATTTAACCGACAGGAAGAAGATGCAGTGATATGCAAACTATTAGCTTTTCAGAGCATTCACACAAGGTTGGTGCCGGTGGCGACACCTACAACGTGCTGACATGAGGAAAGTTTCCAACCGATTTCTCATACACAAACAGCAGTTGACCGGCATTGCCTGGTGAAACGTCGTTGTGATGACTCGTGTAAGGACGAGAAATGCGTACCATCACGTTTCCGACTTTGATAAAGGTCGGATTGTAGCCTATCGCCATTGCGGTTTATCGTATCACGACATTGCTGCTCGCGTTGGTCGAGATCCAATGACTGTTAGCAGAATATGGAATCGGTGGGTTCAGGAGGGTAATACGAAACGCCGTGCTGGATCCCAAATGTCTCGTATCACTGGCAGTGGAGATGACAGGCATCTTATCCGCATGGCTGTAGCGGCTCGAGCAGCCACGTCTCGATCCCTGAGTCAACAGATGGGGACGTTTGCAAGACAACCATCTGCATGAACAGTTCGACGACGTTTGCAGCAGCATGGACTATCAGCTCGGAGACCATGGCTGCGGTTACCCTTGACGCTGCATCACAGACAGGAGCGCCTGTGATGGTGTACTTAACGACGAACCTGGGTGCACGAATGGCAAAACGTCATTTTTTCGGATGAATCCAGGTTATGTTTACAGCATCATGATGGTCGCGTCCGTGTTTGGCGACATCGCGGTGAACGCACATTGGAAGCGTTTATTCGTCATCGCCATACTGGAGTATCACTCGGCGTGATGGTATGGGGTGCCATTGGTTACACGTCTCGCTCACCTCTTGTTCACATTGACGGCACTTTGGACAGTGGACGCTACATTACAGATGTGTTACGACCCGTGGCTCTACCCTTCATTCGATCCCTGCGAAACCATAAATTTCAGCAGGATAATGCACGACGGCATGTTGCAGGTCCTGTACGGGCCTCTCTGGATACAGAAAATGTTCAACTGCTACCCTGACCAGCACATTCTCCAGATCTCTCAACAATTGAAAACGTCTGGTCAATGGTGGCCGAGCAACTGGCTCGTCACAATACGCCAGTCACTACTCTTGATGAACTGTGGTATCGAGTTGAAGCTGCATGGGTAGCTGTACCTGTACACGCCATCCAACCTCTGATTTTCTCAATGCCCAGGCGTATCAAGGCCAGAGGTAATTTTCTGGGTACTGATTTCTCAGGATCTATGCATCCAAATTGCGTGAAAATGTAATCACATGTCAGTTCTAGCTTAATATATTTGTCCAATGATTACCTGTTTATCATCTGCATTTCTTCTTGGTGTAGCAATTTTAATGGCCAGTAGTGTAGATTACCTACAGCAGTCGCACATGCAACTGTATAGTGTTCAGACATGCTCTGCATGCAAATTCTCATCGAGCAGCCACTACGAGTGAATTCAGCACAGGTGAAGACATTCACCTCATGTACTGCACAGAGTGGTCTTCGTATCAGAATTCAATAGAACACATGCAGGCTGCCTTAGGAGATCAACTGCATCTCTTCATCCGCCACCAAGGAGTCTTCCATAGCATTCACAGCTCTTGTCAGCAAATGTACGGACTGCCAGTTGATTTCTTGAACGACTTAATGAAGGCATGTCCATTGTTACGGCCTAGCACATGTAGCCTCTATGGCAACATTTTGGTTTTTAGAGGCAACAGGTCATCTTTTTTCGTACATTTTTCTTTCAGGAGCATCCACATTCTATCCCTGATAAACAGGAAATCGTTGTTAGCCACTTTTGTGGTATTATTGTTGGAAACGATGCGTTTCAGTAAGAATCATTTTCAGGTTACACACAAAAATGAAAAGAATATAGAATAATCCAACAACTCAGAACAATGAATTCACAAAATTCTTTAATTGTAAATGTCTCAAATAGATTCATCCGATTTCTTCATGAATGAAGATAAAACTTTTGGTAATTTGTAAGTAGGCTGTTTAGGTTTTCTTACTGGCAACGCCACGTAGCGCTCTGTATGACAATCACTAGCTGTGCTGTGTGCAGTCTGTGGCTAGTTTGCATTGTTGTCTGCCATTGTGGTGTTGGGCAGCTGGATGTTAACTGCGCGTAGCGTTTCGCAGTTGGAGGTGAGCCGCCAGCAGTGGTGGATGTGGGGAGAGAAATGGCGGAGTTTTGAAATTTGTAAGACTGGATGTCATGAACTGCTATGTATATTATGATTTTTCAACACTATTAAGGTAAATACATTGTTTGTTCTCTATTAAAATCTTTCATTTGCTAACTATGCCTATCAGTAGTTAGTGCCTTCCGTAGTTTGAATCTTTTATTTAGCTGGCAGTAGCGGCGCTCGCTGTATTGCAGTAGTTCGAGTAACGAAGATTTTTGTGAGGTAAGTGATTTGTGAAAGGTATATGTTAATGTCAGTCAGGGCCATTCTTTTTTAGGGATTATTGAAAGTCAGATTGAGTTGCGCTAAAAATATTGTGTGTCAGTTTAAGCAGAGTCATGTTTAATTTTTCTAAGGGGACGTTTCAAATTGTTTTCAAGTCATCAGTCTTCTGACTGGTCTTATACGGCCCACCATGAAATCCTCTCGTGTGCCAGCCTTTTCATCTCAGCGTGTAGAACTTGCAACCAACATACTACATTATTTGCTGGATGTGCTTCAATCTCTGTCTTCCTCTACAGTTTTTACCCTCTACAGTTCTACAGCTCCCTCTAGCACCATGGAAGTTATTCTCTGATGTCTTAACAGATGTCCTATCATCCTTTCCTTACTCCTTTTCAGTGTTTTCTATCTATTCCATTCCTATCCGGTGCTGCGGAAAACGTGCTTATTCCTTACCTTAGCAGGGCACCTAATTGTCAACATTCTTCTGTAGCACCACATCTCAAATTCATCGATTTTCTTTTCTTCAGACTTTTCCACTGTCCATGTTTCACTATGATACGTTGATGCGCTCCAAACGTACATTCGCAGAAATTTCGTCCCTAAGTTAAGGCTTATGATTGACACTAGTAGGATTCTCTTGGTCATGAATGCCCCTTTTTGCCTCTTCTAGTCTGCTTTTTGTGTCCTCCTTGTTCTGTCCGTATGGGGCAGGATGCTTCCCAGGTAGCAGAATTCCTTAACTTCATCTACATTGCGACAACGAATTGCGATGGTAAATTTCTCGCTGCTCTCAGTTTTGCTACTTCTCATTGCTTTCGTCTTCTTTCGACTTACTCTCAGTCCGTATTTTGTACTCATTAGACTGTTCATTCCATTCAAACCATTCGGTAATTCTTCTTCACTTTAACTTATCATACCAATGTCATCAGTGAACCACGACATTGATATCCTTTCACTCTGAATTTTAATCCCACTGTTGAGCCTTTCTTTTATTTCTGTCATTGCTTTTTCGATGTACAGACTGAACAGTGTGGGCGAAAGAGTACGTCCTTGTCTTGCTCCTTTTTATTCAGAGCACTTCGTTTTAGGTCTTCCAGTCTAATAGTTCCCGCTTAGATTCTTGTACGTACTGTATATTACTCATCATACCCGACTTTTCTCCGCATTTCGAACATCTTGCACTATTTTACTTGTCGGATGCTATTCCCGAGTCGACAAATGTCATGAACTTGTCTCGATTTTTCTTCAGTATTGGTTCCATTATCAACGGCAACGTCAGAACTGTCTCTCTGGTACCTTTACCGTTCTAAAAGTCAAACGGATCATCGTGTAACAGATTATCAATCTTCTTTTCAATTTTTCTGTAAAATATGTTTGTCAGCAACTTGGATGCATGAGCTGATAAGCTTATTTATGTTAATTTTGATGTGTGGGGCGCTCAGAAGCGTGGTTATCAGTGCCCGTACAAATTCTCAACCTTTCCACGCTCCAGTCTCGTCATTCTCCGGAACGATGATGAAATGATGAGGAAAACACAGGTACCTAGTCCCTGGGCGGAGAAAATCCCCGACCAGACCTGGAATCGAACGCAGGACCCCGTGATCCGGAGAGAGCAACTGTAACCACTAGGCAACGAGCTGGGTCGTTGAGACGATAGTACAATATCCTCTTGCTATCTTCACAACTGTGTGGATGATGTTTTTCCGAAAATCAGTTGGTATATCGGCAGTCTCATAAATTCCACACATCAACGTGAATAGTCGTTTTCTTATCACTTCCCTCAACGATTTTAGAAATTCCGATGGAATGATACGCATCGCTTCTGCCTTATTTGATGTTAAGTGTTCCAAAGCTCCTTTAAATTCTGCTGCTAATTCTGAATCCTCTGTGTCTTCTCTCTCAACTCCTATTTCTTCCTCTATTTTGTTATCAGAAAAGTCTTCCCTCTCATAGAGGGGTTGGGTTGTTTGGGGAAGGAGACCAGACAGCGAGGTCATCGGTCTCATCGGATTAGGGAAGGATGGGGAAGGCAGTCGGCCGTGCCCTTTTAGAGGAACCAACCCGGCATTTGCCTGGAGTGGAAAACCTAAATCAGGATGGCCGGACGCGGGATTGAACCGTCGTCCTCCCGAATGCGAGTCCAGTGTCTAAACACTGCGCCACCTCGCTCGGTTCTCATAGAGGCATTCAACGTACTCTTTCCACTTATCCGCTCTCTGCTCTGCATTTAATATTGCTTTCCATTTCACCGAAGTTTATTTTGACTTTGCTATATACTGAGCCAGTCCTTCCGACAATCGCCGGCCGTGGTGGCCGTGCGGTTCTAGGCGCTTCAGTCCGGAACCGCGCGGCTGCTACGGTCGCAGGTTCGAATCCTGCCTCGGGCATGGATGTGTGTGATGTCCTTAGGTTAGTTAGGTTTAAGTAGTTCTTAGTTCTAGGGGACTGATGACCACAGATGTTAAGTCCCATAGTGCTCAGGGCCATTTGAACCTACCGACAATCATTATTTTCGATTTCTTCACATTTTTCATGCAGTCAATTCGCCTTAGTTTTCCTGCACTTCCTTCTTATTTCTTTCCTATTTATCTTGTGTTTTTGTATTCTTAAATTTCCCTGAAAAATTTTGTATTTCATTCTTTCGTCGATTAATTGAAGTATTCTTCTGTTGGCCATGGTTTCTTCGCAGCTACTTTCCTTATACCTCTGTTTTTCTTTCCAACTTCCGTGATTGTTCTTTTCAGAGATGCCCATTCCTCTTCAACTGAACTGCCTACTGAGTTATTCGTTATCGCAGTATCTATAGCCTCAGAGAACTTCATGCGTATCTCTTCATTCTTTAGTATTTCCGTATTCCACATCTTTGAGCACTGATTCTTCCTGATTAGTTTCCTAAACTTCATCCTACTCGTCAGTATTTCTGAATAAAATTTAACTTACGCATCGAAAGTAAAAGTGTCTCTTGTTGCCAATTATTAATTGGTAGATGTCATCCTGGTTCGAATCCTGCCTCGGACATGGATGTGTGTGATGTCCTTAGGTTAGTTAGGTTTAAGTGGTTCTAAGTTCTAGGGGACTGATGACCACAGATGTTAAGTCCCATAGTGCTCAGAGCCATCCTGGTTCAGCTAGCTCGGTCACTCGCTCGGCAGTTACCGAGTGTGAAGCGAGTGGAGACGGAGAGAAGAAAGCAAGAAAAGAGTTTGCGTTTCTCCATTTCAGCAGCTTGGTTACAACTCTGAGGCGAGATTACAGCACTGCTCCTCTTGCATCGTAAATAGTGTAGGCTTCTCGCATTCCGCCATTCTCCTGCCGGATTGCCTAATGTCAAGAGTATGAGATTTTATTTGTACGGTTCTGTGAAAGACTCCGCTACCTACCTCCCTTCCCAACAAACTTGAACTGCAACGTCGCATAGCCGCAGGAATGAATGGATTAAATCAAGAGTACAGCTGTAAAATTACCGTAGACTGCCGTAGTCTATCGTAAGTAAGCGTAGACTACGGTAGTTTTCCTGGTAGCTTTGGTCAGAGAAGCCAATGGCCTCGCTGCAACGGTAACACTAGTTCTCGCCAGATTACCTAAGTTAAGCGCTGTGGGCTTGAGCTAGCACTTGGATTGGTGACCGTCCAGATCTACCTAGCGCTGTTGTCAAGGGGGGTGCACCCAGCCCTTGTGGGGCCAGCTGAGGAGCTACTTGACTTGAAGTAGCGGCTCTGGTCACGAAAGCTGACAACAGCTGGGAGAGTGGCGTGCTGACCAAATGCCTCTCCATATCCGCATGAAGTGACGCCTATCGGCTGAGGATGGCTCTACTGTCGGTTGGTACCGTTGGACCTACGGTGGCGTGTTCGGATGGATAGAGAGTTAATCAGTTAAGATAGTAGATATGTTACCTTTAGTTTACGTGTGTTGCATGCCTATCGCCCATTACTTCATTTCGATCACTTGGTTTCCATATGAGACCAGTGTCTCACTAGGTTCCCCTATAAACCGGAATCGGTGAACCATCCAGAAAGTGAGAGGGTGTGTAAAGGGCAGCGTAACATACAGAAAAATTTTGTTCTACAAAGTTATACTCCTGCCTGTTACTCAAAAATAAACATTATTTATAACAAAATTGAAACTGTCATTGTTTAATTCAGATTTTATTCGAAAATTGTTGATTTGTAACGTGAAACAGAGGTATTTTGCAATACAAAAAATTATAATAAAGATTTATCATATAGAGCTAAAAACGCAGTTCCTTCAAAAACAGACAAACTTAAAAAAATCACAAAACAGAAACATACGAAACCTTGCTTCAGTATTTCGTCGGGCATCTACAAAAAGTATTTCTGCTATTAATAAACAACTTTCGTACTCGTTAGTAATAAAACGAAATTCATGCCTTTGATCAGGATGAAGAACACTATTGAGTACAAAATAACAGTAATTATACGGATTTTTTTATGTTTCTGCATGTAAACTGTACTAGCATCAAAAGTAATTGTATTGTTTACCAAGAAGTGCAGACGTTAAGAGAACAACTAATTTTTATTACTTATAAAATGCAATTAATATTTTCCAAGGATATAAAATTCACAAAGTACTAACACATAATGACGTTTGGTTCTAATTATGTGCAAAACAAACAAACATAAAAAAGCGAAGTCGTCGGCTCCCAGTTTCTCTCCCACAGATTTGTTTATATTTCTTTCCCTACCAATGCAACCAATACTACTGGTAAATCTACCATTTACTACTTCCTTCACGTACTGTACCGAAACTACCGGATCGTAGTTATGGTCGGGTACAACTCTATTCCAGACATATACATGAAAACATGGAACGAGCTGTACCATCTCCTGCGTGTCTGTCGTCGGGCCGTTAGCGAACACTTTGCACATTGTCAAATCTAAGAGAAAACTTTCATCTGAAATGTAATTGTAAAAATTAGTGAAGGCTGTACTTGTGCACACGTAAAATATGTACCCCTATGAAGAGAGGTTGTTGTGAAAATAGAACTTTGTAGATCTACGAGAAAATTAAATTAGTTTCCAGTCCTTGTCATCATTCACGTAAAATGTATAGTCTTCTGATATCGGCACTCGGTCACACACACTCACCTACTGAAGTGATTGTTTTCAGCCATTGAAATTTGTGTATTTATTCGTTTTCATGGGTAATACGAATATGATGGTTGTTGAGGCGGGTCTTATCGAAGGAAAATAAAGTAAAAGTTGAGATCCAAACTTCCAGTTCATCATTAAGTTCTGAAGAAAAGATGGCTCTCATACGTGAAAACTTCATCATATGTCCTGTTTTCTACACTGTTATATGCCAAACGTCTTGTGGATCGGGTTTATGTTGTTATCTAAACATTCCGAATCACTGTTCATAAAATACGTCCTAAATTATGTATAACTTCCAGATGTCAGTATATTTAGTACCGGAGAAATAGTCTCAGTGAAGACGATGAATACAAGTCCAAAAGTCGCCTAACAAGTAATATTGTACCGTTTGAAATTCTCGCCACAAACCGTCGTTGCCGGCGCGGTCAGAGAGCCAGGCGTCGTTTCGGTGTCAAAGTACGCTTCCGCTTTCGGCAGCCCGCAGACGCGGCCGCTATTGGTTTAGCCCTGCGGACTCGCGTAATGGCTGCGAGGCGCCGGGCGGTAACACCGTTACCGGCTACTGACGACCTAACAGGCTTGATGTTGGAAACGTTACGCCAACGGGGAACAGGCTATAGCTTCGCTCTGAACACATTTACACGTCCCAACAGATTACTTACGTAAGTTTGTGCGTACGAGCACAAAGTATTTCTGCGGGAAACAGATTCGGGTGCAGCGTATGATATAAGCCAGTTTCATTATTAAGAAGCTCCCTAACACCTTTTCAAGTCCTGCTCTTCACAGTTTACGTGCCTTTCGTCGATACTTTTCTACGCCCCTAGCACGTTGCGAAGTTGTGAAGCAACTCGAATTGAAGCGTCTAATCACCGCCATTCGCCAGGACGAATATACACTCATGCTCATAAATTAAGGATATTTGCAGAATGCGGAGCCACACAACGTGGCACTACACAAAACTGGCGCTATAGCATAGGCACATAGGAAACACACACGACACAGAGCTTTAAGTCCACGGTATCGGTGATAAGTTGAGAAAACCGTCCTGAAACACATGCGCTATAAAACGCCACTGTTTCCTGCGGATACACCCCGACATCAATATGAGATATGACCACCATGCACGCGTACACAGGCCGCACAACAGGTTGGCATACTGTGGATCAGGTTGTCGAGCAGCTGCTGGGGTATAACCTCCCATTCTTGCACCAGTGCCTGTCGGAGCTTCTGAAGTGTCCTAGAGGTTTGAAGACGTGCAGTGATACGTCGACCGAGAGCATCCTAGATGTGCTCGATGTGGTTTACGTCTGGAGAACAGGCAGGCCACTCCATTCGCCTGACATCTTCTGTTTCAAGGTTCTCCTCCACGATGGGAGCTTGGTGGCGCCGCGCGTTATCATCCACCAGGAGGAAGGTAGGACCCACTGCACCCCTGAAAAGGCGGACATACTGGTGTAAAATGACATCCCGATACGCCTGATCAGTTACAGTTCCTCTCTCAAAGACATACAGGAGTGCACGTGCACCAAGCATAATCCCACGCCACACCATCAAACCACGACCTCCTTACAGGTCCCTTCCAAGGACATTAAGGGGTTGGTATCTGCTTCCTGGTTCACGCCAGAAGAAAATCCAGCGGGAATCACTGTTCAGACTATACCTAGACTCCTCTGTGAACGTAACCTGGGACAACTGCTTCAACGACCATGTACTGTGTTCTTGACACCAGACTTTACGGGCTCTCCTGTGACCAGGGGTCAGTGGAATGCGCCTTTCAGGTCTCAGAGCGAATAAACTATGTCTGTTCAGTCGTCTGTAGACAGTGTGTCTGGAGACAACTGTTCCAATGGCTGCGGTAAGGTCGCGAGCAAGGCTACCTGCCGCGCGGGATTAGCCTACCGGTCTGGGGCGCTTCAGTCATGGACTGTGCGCCTGGTCCCGGCGGAGGTTCGAATCCTTCCTCGGGCATGGATGTGTTTGTTTGTCCTTCGGATAATTTAAGTTAAGTAGTGTGTACGCTTAGGGACTGATGACCTCAGCAGTTAAGTCCCGTAAGATTTCACACACTTTTGAACATTTTGAACAAGGCTACTTGCAGTGGTCCGTGGCCGTCTGCGGGCACTGATGGTGAGATATCGGTCTTCTTGTGGTGTTGTACACTGTGGACGTTCTGTACTGTAGCACCTGGACACGTTTCCTGTCTGCCAGAATCGTTGCCATAATCTTGAGATCACACTTTGTGGCACACGGAAGGCCCTTACTACGACCTGCTGTGTTTGACCAGCCTCCAGTCGCCCTAGTATTCTACCCCTCATAACGTCATCAATATGTGTTCTTTGAGCCATTTTCAACACACAGTCACCATTAGCACGTCTGAAAACGTCTGCACCGTACTCTGACATGCACCAACACACCTCTGCGTATGTGGACTGCTGCCAGCGCCACCGTTCGACGACCGCAGGTCAAATGCACCGCATGGTCACACCCCGAGGTGATTTAAACCCGAAAACCGTCCACCAGAGCGTTGTTTCACTATGTATCAGCATTATCCTTAATTTATGAGCATGACTGTATATATGTTGTTTCATCACCTCACTGAGGAACTTCAAGCAATGATAGGTTACTCAAAGAAGATCATTTTTTAAACTAACGAATGCATAGTCTTTAATGCGTAGCTAACGTTATAGTAACGACTGACTGCAGTTACTCATGCATTACCGCTTATTATTATTAGGAATGTTCTGACAGTAATTTATGCTGTACCTGAGTACGTGTTGCTTGCATTCATATCAATGCCCACCCAACTCAGGAAAGTACGTCAGGATTATGTTGGATCAGGTAGAAACCATCATGATTTGGGGTTATCAGCTCAGCTCTGGTAGCAGTTTTAGTATCGTAAAGCGTACTCCTGACATGTCCCCAAAGAAAGTAATCAAGGGGCGTTAAGCCGGGCGATCGCGCAGGTCAAGCAACAGGTCCTCCTGGTCCTATACAATGTTCCCCAAACTCGACGGTTAGCTGTGCTCGCACAACAACACTGCAGTCTGCTGGAGCTCCATCATGCTGGAACCAACTTTGTACTACGTGCAAACCAACTTAAAATATTTGACAATAATCGCTCATTTTACAAATGTAAATATTTTGTACCAAATATTTCTTTGAAGGCTAACGTCTAACAAAAATTTTACAAAATGAAAATAAACAGATACACCCACAGATTGCACAGAAACTTCTGAAACATGTCTGGCTGAAAACAAAACTACAAATATGTCAAGCATAAGGCAGAATTCCTATCCAGTTCTCGAAACATATTTCTGCTGCTGTAATTTTGAGAGGAGTTAATAAGTTCAAGTTTGAAAGAATCGTCTTCTTTTTCGAGAACGCATATACCCGCCATTCCCACGATTAAGACTGTTCAAGAGTAGTGAACATCTAGGACAAAAAGGAAGTGGACAGTTTCGATGTTCCGGCAGATGAGATCCAGTCGTGCGCCGTCCCACAAGGTTATCACCGTCGATATTTACTGAAATGTCAGCCTACAAAGGGTCTGAAGGGAACCTCTAACTGCTGAACGATGGGATCGCGTCGTTGGAACCAGAAATCTAGGGACCCCAGTTACTAAATGCTGACTCCTTTTCCCACTGTACATCAGGTTGGATTCCTCCTACACATTACTCAGGAGGAATGAAGAGGGTATAGAGAAACGCCGAAACTGGTCACATAAATGAATTACATTCAAAATATAGACGATGGAAGCTGTTTTTAATTTTACATTTACTGTTGTACAGCCGAAGTCTCCGAACCATCATGTGAAAAGATGTACTTAAGGAACATACGAAAGGTCTAACCGATGTCAAGTCCGTGTCCATCCTCCTAGATCTTCAGAGACCAATCCACGGCTGCCACCTCTTCACCATCAGTGGATCTAGCGAGGTGGTGCAGCATACTGGACTCGCATTCAGGAGGACGACGGTTCAATCTCGCGTCCGGCCATCCTGATTTAGGTTTTCCGTGATTTCCCTAAATCGATCCAGGCAAATGGCGGGAGGGTTCCTTTCGAAGGGCTGGCCGACTTCCTTCCCCGTCCTTCTGCAATCCGATGAGACCGATGACCTCGCTGTTTGGTCTCTTCCCCCAAACAACCCAACAACCCAACCATCTGTGACTGCAGCTTGCTAAAGGCATTCACTGCCTAGTACAGCTAACTGTTCGCTACTTTGAACAGAGCTTAGCAGTGTCTCTCGATTTTGGTCGCTATTTCGTTTGGTGATAACACTGCTATTCACAATAAATGATCGCGAGTATGTCGCGATATGACGGCAGAGAAACAGTGCCAACCATGCGGTAAGATTCATCGAAGACTCTCCCCCTCCCACTCCCACCACCCATCACCACTTAGATCTGCTTCCCACGGTTGAGCAGTGTCTCTCAGATTTGTTTTTCAGTGTGTGCGTGTGTGTCGTTGGGCTATGGATTACTGGTTGTTTCCTGTGTCGTTTTCTGATTGTGTATCGCCAGTGAAGTTTGCCCTCGGTTTAATGCTACCGTCTGTCACTCTGCTTTCGGAATATATCTCTCATCCTAAGAGCTCCTGCACCTGCACTGTTAAGTGCGGTCGCGCATTCCATCAATAGAAATGAAGCAAGTGCCAAATGTACCCCTGAAAAGACGCACACAGGGAAGGAACATAATGCCATAGTAACGTTAACCGGTTGCTGTACCGTGTTCAGAGATCTGGGGAAAAGTACGCTCATAAAGTGTTATGACTATTCACACTGTAACACCAGCACCACCGAAACGATCATGATCGATAAGGTTCCTGGAAGCATTACGTGTTCACCCTCCCTCTCGCCATATGAGAGTATGCCCAGGGTCATTACTCAGGCTGATTCTGGTCTTTTCTCGTTGGCCCAGTCCCTATTCTCTTGGCACCATTGCAAACGTTACCGCCGATGTAGTGCGTGACAATGGATACTGGAACAGAACGTAAGTCGTCAGCCAAAGAAACCACCACCATACATGAGCCGTGCATGGCTCGCCGTCCCACCATTTGGTATTTTACACCCTGTTTTAACGTCTTTCCATCTCATCATGTTGATTTAAATTACTGGCGTTACTGAGTTGCTGTTTTGCCTGACCGTCATCGGCGCTAGTAGCGCGTATCGATATATCCCCTCTGATAGGATCTTTTCTCGGCTGCTATTACTTCCTGGTTGTCATCCGTCGTGGGGTGAGTCGGAACGTGCGAGGAGGAGAGTTCACAGAGGTAGGTCGGGACGTGAGTTGGGTCCTGGCAGTCTGGAGCGCAGCCCGGGCCAGCCAGTCGCCGGCTTGCAGCAGCAGTGAGCCCTGCGTGGACATCGCCCGCTACGCATCACTTAAGCCGGGCCAGACTTTTAGTGGATTGCTGGTCGGTCGGTTCGTCCGAGGACATCTCCGTGCGGCGTAGACGACTGGCCCGCTGGCGGCCTCTGCACAGTGTCGGAGTCTGTCTGGAGCTGTCCGATCGGTACGAGCGTCGTCGCTCGCCGACCCAGGACATGAAGGTTGAGTGGTTTTGAGCATTACGTTGTTGGTTCCGGCGTTGTTGTTGTGGAGGTTTTCCTGTGAGCAACAACGAGAGAAGTGTGAGAGATAGCCGCCGTCAGGTGGAATTGATCAAATTAATTTATCCATAGTCAAGTTCACCAGTGGGATTTTCTACCTTGTGGCCGTTAGTGTTCTGGTTACCTGCCCTGGCCGCTAACGTAAATTCAGGCAGTGTTCATTTTGGGTGAAGTTAACCGTATTATCTTGTTTCGTAGTTAAGTGAACCAGTGGAATTTTCTGCCTTGTGGCCGTCAGTGATCTGGTTACCTGCCCTGGCCACTAACGTAGTTTTTAGGCAGTGTCTTTTCCTCACCTGTTGTTGAAGCCCAACATGGTGTGTAGCTTTGGCAGCTCAGTTCATATACCCGTTTGTTTGGGGATAGTGACTCTTGTAATTTTTTTTTTTTTTTTTGCCTTGAATTCTCGTGTACTCCGTCGTGGCAAGCAAGAAATTGGTCGGTCGGTCTGTGACTGTCCCTTTGTTGGGTTCGCACGAATTAAGTGTAGTTGGACACACCACCTGTCTCGCCTAAGTGAACGAGGGCAGACCGAGCCACTGGAGACTCCTTAATGCCGTTCTCTTAATTATCCTTTTGGCAGTGTTAATGTTGTTGTAATTTTACTGTATTTTATATTTTTAATTTGGCAAGGTTAGTATTGGACCTTCAGGCCTGGAAACATGTTCTCAGAGTTTTCTTCAAGTCCAAACATTATCGCCTTCTGCTCTTGAAAGGTTATTGTAATTTTCTCTAAAAGATTTCACAAGTTATTCCGGACCTTCCACCGCTGGTGTTGCAAAAAGGAAATTCTTAAACTTAATGTATTGTTTTACCGATTGTTGCAATATATATTTTCTTAATTTGCAGAATTAACTTTGTGGCCTTCAGCCATCTTATTGCGTTTGTTCATCTCCTTATGTGCACCGTGTGGGCCATCAGCCCTGTTAGTATCTTAAAACATTGTGGCCTTCTACCTCTAGTAGTCATCATAGTATACTTGGAACTTTGAAGATTTAATCCGGCGGGCTTTAGCCGCTCCGCATGCTGATGTCATATATGTATACGATTTATCTTATTCGTAAATTTAACTGTGTGTCATGTCTTTTCAATATTGAACTTATTCTAAAGCATCTGTTTGGAGGCCTTCAGCCTCGAAGACAATTTAACTCTTTCAAAAGTGTATTTTTGAACTAAATGGTAATAAATTACAATTGTGAAATGAATCCCACCCCAACTCCCTTGGCCCTTTCCACAATCCTAATTACCTGTTAGCCCTGCGTGATTTAGCGGACGTTTCAATACAATCGCCGTGCCGATGTGGAGCATGAGACTATGTGCCCTGCAGTTCTATTAAATGTGGTTTCAATGACACCTGCTGTTAGAGCTGGGTCCCTTCTCAAATGCTGCTGTACTTGACCGTCGTTGACCACCTCCTCTCCTTCGAACAAAGCGTCAGCGGTTCGGAACACTCCCTAGGCACTTGAAACGATGCTGTGAACAATACCAAACTCTTGGGCAACAATCATCACACTTTGGCCTTCTTCAGATTTCCCGATGATAATACCCCGTGTGAAGTAATCTCAGTGTTGTCTATGTTGTCTTCGAGTCAAGTTGTATTCAAGAACACCATCACAGTGCCTCTCCGATTGACACACAATGTTTTTTCCAGTTTTCTACTGCTGCATTTGTGTTACAGCACCAGCACCATTTGGCGCTCTAGTCTTGACGATCTCACGCCAAGAGACGTCCAAGTTTCTGCGCATGACTGGGAGACCGCTGATAACACACATCCAGTTACACCAAGTATTTAATGTGTTGTGTTCACACTTTATCTATCTCGTCCTTAAGTTTTGCACATCGGTGTGTGTATCTCGCCTGCAAATTGGGGCAAATTCCCGTTTCATTTACTTTGCCTGCGTCTCCGAGACAAGATGAAATAGCACACTCACGTTCCCTATTATTAACTCACGACGCTCGTCGCTTTCTTAGATCCCAAACATGAATTTTAGATTAATTAAATTTTGTCATTTCCGTGCACACGTTTCTGATCATGAACACACGCCATTGTCTTTAGTTCCTGTGTGACAACCCATCCCTTCTGACTTTGAACTTAGGAAAGTCACGCTGGCGTCACTTTAACAAAGAGTCTTCACTTACTGTGATCACGTGAACGCCACGTAGTAGTTCACAGTGGGAACAAGCATTTCTCACGTGGTAGTCTGACGAGCACAATATATTTCCGAACAATTCATTTTTCCACGATACTTTTATATCCAAGGAACGACATCAAAGGGACACTGAGTCCAGAGGAAAATACGGCTTTTATTTCTCATACTAAAAATTCAAGAAATGTGATGTGATGTGATGTGTGAGGTGTGTCCGCAGCTCGTGGTCTTGCCGTAACGTTGTCGCTTCCCGCGTACGGGATCCCGGGTTCGACTCCCGGCGGGGTCAGGAATTTTTTCCTGCCTCGAGATGACTGGGTGTTGTGTCGTGTTCATCATTCATCCCTATTACGGTCGGAGGAAGGCAATGGCAAACCACCTCCGCTAGGACCGTGCCTAGTACGACGGTGCAGGTCTCCCGCATCGTCCCCTACGCTCCTCGGAGTATGGGATCTCATCATCATGTGAGGTGTCAAGGTTTGTGGTACTTAACAATTTGACAAACAAAACTTTTAAAGTTAGTCTATAAGTGAAACGAGATTGAAAGATACGCACTGATACCAGGGTGGCTGTTTTATTAAAATCTTTTTTTCTTTGTGTACATCTACATATACATCTACATCTACATCTACATCTACATACATACTCCGCAAGCCACGGTATGGTGTGTGGCGTAGGGTATCCTGTACCGCGACCTGTCATTTCTTTTTCTGTTCCATTCGCAAGCTGAGCGAGGAAGAAACGACTTCTGTATGCCTCTCCGTATGAACCCTAATCTCTCTAGTGTTGACCTCAAGGTCGTTATGCGAAATGTACGTTGGCGGCAGTAGAGTCAGCCTCAAATGACTGTTCCCTAAATTTTGTCAGTAGTGCTCCTCTAAAAGAACGACGCTTTCCCTCCAGTGATTCCCATTTCTGTATCCGAAGTATCTCTGTGGTACTTGCGTGTTTTTCGAACCTGCCAGTAACAAATCTAGCAGCCTGTCTCTGAATTGCTTCGATGTCTTCCTTTAATCCGATCTGGTGCTGATCCCAGACACTCGAACTGTACTGACAATGGGTCAGACTAATGTCCTACATGCGGTCTTCTTTATAGATGAACCACACTTTTCTAAATTTCACCCAATGAACCGAAGTCGACCATTCGCCATTCCCACTACAATCCTTACATGCTCATTCAATTTCATACTGCTTTGCAACGTTACACTTCGATATTTAGTCAACGTGACTGTGTCAGGAAGCACACAACTAGTGTTTTTTTTTTTTTTTTTTTTTCTTTATTGAATTTCAATTCCCCCCAAAGGGGGCGGGCTGGCAGCAGCTTAGGACGCTGCTCTGCAGCCTACAGATTTTCTGACAAAGAGCAGGAGAATAAATAATAATAAAAAACAGGCGATAAAATCGGGGACTTAGTGAGTAACAAGGTGAAAAGAAAATGGGGAAATTAAAACAAGCAACAGAGGGATGATGAAGCGAATAAAAATACATACGGAGCAGACAGGGAAAACAATAGACAGTTAAAAAAACACGGCGACAGTCTGGATTCTGTTCGCAAAGTATATAAAATTCACACCCAGCGACAGCATGGTTTCTGTTCGCAACACAACACTGAATAGGCACTAGAACACAGCACGAAAAAGTCGGCAAAGGTGACACCACAGTCGAGAGCAGGTGGGGGGAAACTGGACAGGAGATGGGAAAACAAAAAGGGGGGAAAGGAGAGTAAAAGCGAAGGGGGGGGGGGGGAACCGGGAAAGGAGCTGATGGAGGATGACGACCCATAAGAGGGGTAGGGGGCAGACGCGACAGGGAGGGGGGTAGGCAGAGGAGGGGAATACAAAGGGACTGGGGGGGAGAAGGGAGGTAGGGAGAGCTGTAGTGGGGAGGAAACAGGACGGAAGGGGGGGGGGAAGAGGGAGCCCAGGGAAAGGACAGAGGAAAGGAGGGGGAGGGAGGATCAGAGTTGATAGGAAGGATAAATGGAGGGAGAGAGGGCATCATCCGGGAGGGGGAGCTGACAGAAGCCACCTTGGGAAAGGAGATGGAGGGTGTAGAGATGGAGGGTAGGGGGGACACAACGGTGAAGACGTGGCAGGGGGCAAGGATGGGAGAGGAGAGGAGCAACCAGGGGGTGAGGGGGTTCAAGACGGCGGGAGGTGTAGAGGATGCGGATATGTTCGAGGAAGAGGAGCAGATGGGGGAAAGGAATGAGATCATAGAGGATCCGCGTGGGGGACGGGAGGCGGATACGGAAGGCGAGGCGGAGTGCATGACGCTCAAGGATCTGGAGGGACTGATAGAATTTGGGGGGGGGGGCAGATATCCAGGCAGGACTGGCATAACAGAGGATGGGACAGATTAAGGATTTGTAGGTGTGGAGGATGGTAGAGGGGTGCAACCCCCATGTCCGGCCAGAGAGGAGTTTGAGGAGGCGGAGGCGGTTGTGGGCTTTGGATTGGATGGATCGGAGATGAGGGATCCAGGTGAGGTGACGGTCAATGGTGAGGCCAAGGTAGGTGAGGGTGGGGGTGAGACGGACAGGACGTGCGCAGACAGTAAGGGAGAAATCCAGGAGCCGGAAGGAGCGAGTGGTACGACCTACGATGATTGCCTGGGTCTTGGAAGGATTTAGTTTCAGGAGCCATTGGTTACACCATGCAGCAAAAAGGTCAAGGTGATTCTGGAGAAGGCGGTGGGACCGTTGGAGGGTAGGAGCGAGGGCGAGGAATGCGGTGTCATCAGCATATTGCAAGAGGTGCACTGGAGGGGGGGGTTGGGGCATATCCACCGTGTACAGGAGGTAGAGGAGAGGGGAGAGGACAGAGCCCTGGGGCACACCGGCAGAGGGGTAGAAGGTGCGGGAATTGGCATGATGGATGGTAACGTAGGAGGGGCGGCGGGAGAGGAAGGAGGCCACCAGACGGATGTAGTTGATAGGAAGGGCGTAGGTTTGGAGTTTAAACAGGAGACCGGGATGCCAGACACGGTCGTAGGCCTTTTCAAGGTCAAGTGAGACAAAAATGGCGGAGCGACGGGAGTTAAGCTGGAGGGAGAGGAGATGAGTGAGGCGGAGGAGTTGGTCATCAGCAGAGAAGGAAGGTCGAAAGCCACATTGGGTGTTTGGGAGGAGGTGGTTTTGGTGGAGGTGGAGATGGATGCGCCGGGAAAGGATGGATTCCAAGAGCTTGCTGAACACCGACGTGAGACAGATAGGACGATAGGAAGAGGCATCAGATGGAGGCTTATTGGGTTTGGAGAACATCAGGATACGGGAGGTTTTCCACAGGTCGGGATAGAAGCCGGTGGCAAGGATGACATTGTAGAGGGCGGCAAGGAGGGAAAGGAAGGAGGGAGGGCAGTGTTTGAGGTGGCGGTAGGTAACGCAGTCGTGGCCGGGAGCAGTGTTGCGTTTAGTGCGGAGTGTGAGGCTGATGTCCTGTGTAGTGATGGGAGTGTTAAGTGCAGATGGTGGGGTGTGGCCCAAGTACTGGAAGCTAGGAGCAAGGGGAGGAACAGAGGTATCCGTACGGTCCACGACATTAGGGAAGAGGGAATAATCAAAGTGGGGATCATCTGGGATGGAAAAAACATCAGAGAGGTGGGAGGCAAAGTGGTTGGCCTTACTGAGGTTGTCAGGAAAGGGACGGTCATTAAGGAGGAGAGGGTACTGGGGGGTGGGGCGGTTCCCAGTAAGGCGGTGGAAAGCAGACCAATACTTGGAAGAGTTGATGGGGAGCGTGAGCGTGGTGTTGAGGTGTGTACATGTCTGGCGCCAGGCTCGGCGTTTCTTCGCAACAAGCAGGTTGCGGATGTGTCGCTGTAATTGCCGGTGGCGGGTAATAGTATCCCGGTCACGAGTGCGGAGAAAAGAGCGGTAGAGGCGGCGGGACTCCCGAAGGAGAAGGACGGCCTGTGGAGGCAGGGCAGGGCGGTGAGGGTGGATGGCTTTGGTGGGGATATGGGTGGCGACGGCGTCAGACAAGGTCTGGTGCAGGAAGGCAGCAGTGCGAGAGATGTCATCAGGAGACTGGAGGGTAAGGTCGTGGCTGTCAACCTGGGTGTGAATGGAATCCCGGTAGGCATCCCAGTTGGCACGGGAGTAATCATGGACAAGTTTAGGAGGGACGTCAGGGCGAGGAGTGTGGCGAGGATGGCGACCGTGAGAGATAGTGAGGAGGACAGGAGCATGGTCACTGCCAATGAGGTCAAGGACATCCGCGGTGATGCGCCCAAGAAGGTTGGGAGAGGCAAGGACTACATCAGGAGTGGGGTTGGATTCGGGCCGGGTGTGCTGGGGCAGGGGAATCAGGTCTCCCTGGAGAGTGGTGAGAAACTGATGCCACCGCCGGAGGTCGGCAGGATCACGGCTGTGGATATTGAGGTCGGCGGCAATCATGTAGGTGGAGAAGGTGCGGTCAATGTGGGCCAGGAAATCGTACGGGATGGGGGTGCGAGGGCGGACATAAATGGTGGCACAGGTGATGGTAAGGGCGGGGAAGAAGAGGCTGAGGGTGAGATGCTCGGCAGGATTGTTAAGGAGAGGTTGGGGCCGGACTGGGAGGTGCTTGAGGTGGCCTATAGCAACTCCGCCACGTGCCAGAGGGTACAGGTTATCGGTGCGATGTAGGGTGTAAGGGGCAGTGGAGACGGAGATACGGGGCTGAAGGAAGGTTTCATCGAGGACGAAGGCATCCACGCAGTGCTGACGTAGGGTGTGGAGGAAGAGGAGTTTGTGGGTGGGCAGGGAGCGAATGTTGTGGTACAGGATACGGTACGGTTGTTGTACCATGGGAGTGGAGAGTTAGACAAGGGTGGTGAGGGGGGTGAAGGTAAAGTGGGCCTGGTTGTGGGAGTAGGTGGCATAGGTGGTAAGATGGAAGATGGAACGGGCAGCGAGGGCGATTTGGGAAAGAGTGTGGGAGCGCTGGAAGGGGTGGATGTTTTGGAGCACAATGGTGGTGAAACGGATGATGTCCTCAGCAGTAGGGGGAGGGCGGAGCGAGTTGTTTGGGTGGATGGGGTCATCAACAGGACGGACAGGGACGGTGAGCTCAGGGGTTACTGGTGGAGGTTTCGCTTTACACTTCGAGGAGTAGGTAGGATGGGGTTCATTACAAGTGTTGCAGGAGGGGGGAGAGGTGAGGTTGGGGCAATGCTTGAGGAAGTGGGAAGCTTTGCAGTGGGGACAAGTAGGGGGGTTCTTGCAGGCAGAGGTAACGTGGTCGTTGTAGGTGAGACAGCGTTGGCAGCGGTAGGATTGGACTGGGGAACGGGAGGGGTCCACCTTATGGCGCTGATTGTAGATGAGGGCTCCCTCGGTGAGGAGGCGGTCAATGGAGGAGGAAGATTCAGTGAATATCCGCATGAGAAAAGTCGGCCCGGCATCATTGAAGATGCGACGGGCCGAGCGGATTTCGATGTCGGGCCGGGAGTTGAGTTCCGCCAACACCTCAGCCTCCGTGATCACGGGGCTAAGCTTCGTGATCACAGCGGTGAAGGTCGGCGGACGTCGGGGAGGTTGAGGCTGACTGGGAGAGGACGGGGTGTGGTAGGGGGTGAGGGTTGCACGTTGGCCAAATTGGATACGAGGGATGCGGGAGAGGAGGTCGGTGTGGAAGGAAGCATTGGGGGATTTTATGAGGACCGAGTCCTTGCGAGGAATCAGTTGGGAGATGGGAGCATTGGGGCAGTATTTCCGGATGGCGAGAGTGAGGGAGCGGGCATCAAGGAATTGAGGGTCAGGATTGGAGAGGACAAAGGTGTGGGTGGCAGGCGTGGCGGGGGCGGGGGTCGGGGCCGCGTCCATGGGAGGGGTCACGGGGATTGGGGTTTTTTTTGGAGGAGACTTCGGGGGAAGGGTCAGCATTCGGGCGCTTGGAAGGTTTCGTGGACACCACTGGGTGGGGAGGGGGCAGGGGGACGGGTTGCAGGGGGAGATGGCGGGGGGCAGGACCACCCTGAGCAGCGGAAGACGCAGACGGTGGGGGCGTGGGTGTCACTGAGACTGTGGAACGTCGAGCAGAGATCCGTGCTGGCTTGGAGCCTGTCGGAGGCGGTGCGGGGAGCGGCGGAAAGTCTGTAGCTGTCGATGGGGCGACAGTGATAGGGGAAGAGGAGTTGGGGGTGGGTACAGCCGAAAGTGGCGCAGGGGTGGGGTGGACAGGGAGAGAAGGAAGGACGGGAAGTGGGGTGGAGGATGAGCTCCATGTGATGGTGGTTGGAGCAGCGGAGGAAGAGGTGAAAATGATAGTGGTAGTGGTGGTGGGTTGGGACATGGCGGCGGCGCGCGAGAAGGGCGGCGGTGGCGACCAGATGGCGACGGCGGCGACCGGCAGGCGGCGGTGGCGGCGGCGAGCACCGGCAGGCGACGGCGGCGGCGAGCCCCGGCAGGCGGCGTCGGCGGCGGCGGCGGCGAGGACCGGAAGGCGGCCAAACGGCGGCGCAGACGGCGACGGCGGCGACCAGCAGGCGGCGACCAGCAGGCGGCGGCGGCGGCGGCGGCGGCGGCGGCGAGCACCGGCAGGCGGCGACCAGGCGGCGACCAGGCGGCGAGCCCAGGCAGGCGGCGGCGGCGGCGGCAAGCAGACGACACGGCAGGGATCTTCCACGTCGAAGGCGCGCCCTGAGAGTAGCCCAGGCAGTGAAACTCTTCGATGAAGAAGAGAGGGAATCCAACCCTCGAATGCACAACTAGTGCTGTACTGGCACATTATGAGTTTGTTTTCCCTACTCATCTGTATTAATGTATATTTCTCTATACGTATTTTTAGCTAGCTGCCATTCATCAGACCAACTAGAAATTTTGTGTGAGTTATTTTGCGTCCTCCTACTGACACTTAACGGCGATACCTTTCTATATACCACAGCATCATCAGCAAACAGTCGCATTGTTGTGTACATACGAGTTCCACGTAGTCAGCGTGTACACAACTTTCCCACTAGAGCGCGCCCCGCTAAGCACAACAGTGCAGGCGCAGCGCTCGTCCGTCTCCGCAATACGAGATGGCGCTGCCATAGAGACGAACTAAATTCTGTTTCCGCCGATCCGCGTATTAATATGTAACGCAGCCAATGAGATTGCTGCTAACGTAGAACCTTTTCTCCTCGCAGATCACACTCGTGCAGTGATACATGAACGGGAGAGGTATTATAACGAGTGTACAGACCTGCGATTAGTGAGTCTGCATTTGTCTGCAACAGTCTGTAAGTCTATAGTCAAGTTTCAGTCTGCGCCTAATAAGATTACCATATCAGAGATATATGTGTGTAAATAGCATCCAGAACCAAGTTAAGTAATTTTTAAGCTTGTTATTATTTTAATAAATGTGTGTGAAAATTAATCAAGTTCTGTTTAAAGTTGGTCACCGCCAATCTGCTACTCTAAGCCTGCAAGTGGCATTTATATCGTCTGACCTAATGGCAGAAGATAAACACGCCACGATAAGACCATGAGACATATTGCTGACACTCGCCTACTTCGTTAGAGCGACAAGTCAAATAATCTGATGGTGTGTGTACTGAAGGTCTTACAGTACACTCACCACACGCATTATGCTGCTTACCATATCTACCAGATTGTTTATGTATAAGACTGAAATCTTTGACCATGGACTCCCAGTAATAGACACCAGTATGAAGAGGTGTCCCCTACAGAAGTTCTCAGTTGCTTTATTTGGTCTCGCTTCACAGCTTTTCCCTTTACAGTGTGCCGAGACAAGACAGCGTCTAAGATTTGCTGAGAGTTCCAACAAACGACTCAATTCATTTCGAAAAGCGTCGTCTGCCCCTGAGACGTCTGGAGAGGCTCAGCAGGCAGATCGGGAGGAGAGGTGATCTTCTCGAGGGGAGGGTTGGGGTCCAGGGCGCTGGTTTCTTTACCAGCTCTGAGACCGGGGGGTGGGTGGGCAGTCAGTGGGGGCGGGGTGGGGGCGTTGGTGGAGGTCCTCTGGGGTCGCGGCCGGTAATCGAAGAGAGCAAACGCGCCTGCGGGAGACGCCGCCGCCTAATTTCATTTCCTTCTGCTGCCGCGGAACATCTCCCGCAGGGGGCCGGAGACACAGGAGGAGAGAATCCAATTTCTGCGCGTTACCTCTGGCGCCGGCCGCCCTGCTGCAGATTACGCCGCAAAAGCCTGCTTCGGCAAATAATGAACGAGGCCCGGCCGCGTTTCGCACGCTCTGCCCCTTTTCGCAGCCCTCGTTTCTCTTGCTTTCCCCTCTTTCCTACACGCTGTACGGCAGCGGTGTTTGTGAAACATTAATAAGAGCTTTAAAATCCTACCTCGGCACGGAGAAGAAGTAAAAATTCTTGCGAAAGAAAAGTACGACACTGTCCTTTTTCAGATCTTTTAGAACGTTTTCACTCTTACGCTTCCATCAGGCTATGGAACTGACAACAGCTCTAGATAAATATCGTAAGGATTTCTCTGAAACAGTGCTGAATGTATCAATGGGGACAACACCCCCCCCCCCTCGTCACCCCTCTGCGCGACTTTCTTCATACTGACAGCATTTTAAATTCAGTACGTGGACATAAATTTATTGCAGCAGTATGACGCAGTTCTCAAAATCACCCGCAAATATCGCGTTTGCCTATTACGAGTCCCGCTTTTTAAGTGAGTACATTTTCTATATAATTCCCACCGATCTTAAGGCTCTTATCGTATCGTAAAATCATGTTTTGACTAACATCCTCGTAGAAATCTGTCGCCTGAGCATAACCTTCGACAACTTAAAAGTTCTAGAGCAACTCCGTAAGGCACACTTCTTGACGCTTGAGGAAATGCAGGGTGGCGCTCGAAATGTGTTACCATTTTGTTTTTCAATATAAACTTTATTGTCAATACAATCTGAAAGGAACATATAGTACAATGAAGAGACGTCCATGGAGATTTGTTCTAACTCAGCACATGCTCAATATGTCCACCACTTCGTTTCCCCTAACTTCCTTCAAACGAACACTGAAGTTTGTGACTACCCTACGGCACATGTGTTCCGTAATTTCACTGTAAGCTTGAAGAATGTCTTCTGAGCTAAATTAAATCACGTGGACGTTTCGGGAAATTTTTTTTCTTTAGGTACCCCCAAAGAAAATAGTCACACGGATTGAGGTCTGGACTACTGGTGGGGGGGGGGGGGCAATTTTGTCCGTCATTGAAGCGACACGGAAACCAGAGTGAAATGATCCACATGTCGAAATGCTCGTGTAAAAACTCCAACACAGTGTTTGCAGTATGTGGCCTTGCTCCATCTTGCATGAACCCCTGCGTGTTGAAGCGCAAGGCAGTAGCAACAAGCTGTGGAAGGAAGCTATTGCGAAGCATGCTCAAATAACGCTCGCTGTTGACAGTTTCTTCAAAGAAAAAGGGTCCAATAAGTACGTGACTGGAAATTGCTGCCCACGCTGTAATCCTCGGAGCATTATGTTGTCCTTCTTGAACCACTTGTGGGTTTTCAGTGACCCAAAAGCGTACATTTTGTTTGTTAACCATACCGTCTAAATGAAAATGTGCCTCGTCTGAAAACCAAACGTTGAGAGTTTCTTCCCTATCCTCCACCCACTGAGCAAACAGTAGTCTCTGCTGCTTGTGTTCTTCAGTGAGCTTCTGTGCACAGGTCATCTTGTATGGGTACATGTGGAGGTCACTCTTAAGAATGCGTTGAACGGAGCGTCTGGATATTCCCAGTTGCACTGCTGCCTTTCTACACGATTTCCCGGGACTTCTCTGTACAGCAGCTCGTACCGCTTCAATATTCTCCGGCGAACGAACAGGCTTAGGCCGAGGTCGCTTCGCTTCTAATATTGTTCCTTCCTGTACAAATGTATCGTACAGCTTGTGGATGGTCTACTTGCAAGGGACCCATCGTGTGTTAAACTGTTGTCGAAAACGCCTCTGTGTCACAACATGGCTTTTCGTTTCATGAAAAAGTAACACAATTGTCGATCGTTGCTGTGTCGTCAGTCCTCTATTGTCAGCCACTGCTGCTTACTAGGCTCCTAGCGGCAGTATCGTGAATTACACGTCATTTCGTAACTCATTTGTTGTTCCAAGCTCTGCTGGTATTGCTGTAGAGATCCCAGCGGGATATCTAATGTGCGTCGTAAATTGTAAAAGAAACAATTGGTAACACATTTCGTGCGCCACCCTGTACGTCACATAACGACGGAGTCGTAAAGCTTTTAAAGATGGACTTACGAATGTGGACGATGAGGAACAAAGTGTGCGACCTCCTGTCAGTAGTCACGGTTTGGTGCAGAAGTTCGAAAAAGTGAGAAAGAACAGAGTACGATTTGGACTTTAAGTGAGTTTTCTCAAGTATCAAGAAGTGTGCTTTATGGAATTGTTACAGAACGTTTAAATTATGGACAGTTATGCTAAATCGGCAGATTTCTACTAGAATGGTATTCAAAAGCTGGTTTTACAAGACGATAAGTGCCTTAATATTCGTGGGAATTGTATTTAAAAGTTGGGCAAGTAGAGGCTTTCATGCAATAATAAAATTGCTAATAAACGTCTGGTTTTTTATTTAAAAACGGTACTTTCTTAAAAAACACGTCTTGTACATTTGTGGTCACTGTTTTTTAAAAAATAACCTTTTTACTATGTTACCATACAGGGTGTTTCAAAAATGACCGGTATATTTGAAACGGCAATAAAAACTAAACGAGCAGCGATAGAAATACACCGTTTGTTGCAATATGCTTGGGACAACAGTATATTTTCAGGCAGACAAACTTTCGAAATTACAGTAGTTACAATTTTCAACAACAGATGGCGCTGCGGTCTGGGAAACTCTATAGTACGATATTCTCCACATATCCACCATGCGTAGCAATAATATGGCGTAGTCTCTGAATGAAATTACCCGAAACCTTTGACAACGTGTCTGGCGGAATGGCTTCACATGCAGATGAGATGTACTGCTTCAGCTGTTCAATTGTTTCTGGATTCTGGCGGTACACCTGGTCTTTCAAGTGTCCCCACAGAAAGAAGTCACAGGGGTTCATGTCTGGCGAATAGGGAGGGCAATCCACGCCGCCTCCTGTATGTTTCGGATAGCCCAAAGCAATCACACGATCATCGAAATATTCATTCAGGAAATTAAAGACGTCGGCCGTGCGATGTGGCCGGGCACCATCTTGCATAAACCACGAGGTGTTCGCAGTGTCGTCTAAGGCAGTTTGTACCGCCACAAATTCACGAAGAATGTCCAGATAGCGTGATGCAGTAATCGTTTCGGATCTGAAAAATGGGCTAATGATTCCTTTGGAAGAAATGGCGGCCCAGACCAGTACTTTTTGAGGATGCAGGGACGATGGGACTGCAACATGGGGCTTTTCGGTTCCCCATATGCGCCAGTTCTGTTTATTGACGAAGCCGTCCAGGTAAAAATAAGCTTCGTCAGTAAACCAAATGCTGCCCACATGCATATCGCCGTCATCAATCCTGTGCACTATATCGTTAGCGAATGTCTCTCATGCACCAATGGTAGCGGCGCTGAGGGGTTGCCGCGTTTGAATTTTGTATGGATAGAGGTGTAAACTCTGGCGCATGAAACGATACGTGGACGTAGGCGTCATTTGGACCGCAGCTGCAACACGGCGAACGGAAACCCGAGGCCGCTGTTGGATCACCTGCTGCACTAGCTGCGCGTTGCCCTCTGTGGTTGCCGTACGCGGTCGCCCTACCTTTCCAGCACATTCATCCGTCACGTTCCCAGTCCGTTGAAATTTTTCAAACAGATCCTTTATTGTATCACTTTTCGGTCCTTTGGTTACATTAAACCTCCGTTGAAAACTTCGTCTTGTTGCAACAACACTGTGTTCTAGGTGGTGGAATTCCAACACCAGAAAAATCCTCTGTTCTAAGGAATAAACCATGTTGTCTACAGCACACTTGCACGTTGTGAACAGCACACGCTTACAGCAGAAAGACGACGTACAGAATGGCGCACCCACAGACTGCGTTGTCTTCTATATCTTTCACATCACTTGCAGCGCCATCTGTTGTTGAAAATTGTAACTACTGTAATTTCGAAAGTTTGTCCGCCTGAAAATGTTCTGTTGTCCCAAGCATATTGCAACAAACGGTGTATTTCTATCGCTACTCGTTTAGTTTTTATTGCCGTTTCAAATATACCGGTCATTTTTGAAACACCCTGTATATAAGGTGGCCTTATGACCAGAAGTGGCAGGAGTTTCAGTAATACTTGTCGCAGGCAGCTTCATTCCTCACTGCATGTGTGGAGGCTGGGGCTGCTGATAAGTTATTGATATCTTTTCCATAAGATATCGCTATATGTCGGTGATATCATTATATGTATATGTCGATATATCGAAGGCCAATATATCGGAAGGCCACTATCTAGTGCTGATATTTTTGTTTTATATAACCTTTTTTGCAATTCTCGGTGAAAGTTTTTGAAAATGTTGACTGGAATACTCTCTTTCAAATTCTAAAGGTGGCTGGGCTAAAATACAGGAAGTGAAAGCAGGCTATTTACAATTTGTACAGAAACCAGATGGCAGTTATAAGATTCGAGGGGCATGAAAGGGTAGCAGTGGTTGGGAAGGGAGTGAGACAGGGCTGTAGCCTCTCCGCGATGTTATTCAATCTGTATATTGAGCAAGCAGTAAAGGAAACAAAAGAAACATTCGGAGTAGGTATTAAAATACAGGGAGAAGAAATAAAAACTTTGAGGTTCGACAATGACACTGTAATTCTGTCAGAGACAGCAAAGGACTTGGAAGAGCAGTTGAACGGAATGGACAGTGTCTTGAAAGGAGGATCTAAGATGAACATCAACAAAAGGAAAACTAGGATAATGGAATGTAGTCGAATTAAGTCGGGTGATGCTGAGGGAATTAGATTAGGAAATGAGACACTTAAAGTAGTAAAGGAGTTTTGCTATTTGGGGAGCAAAATAACTGATGATGGTCGAAGTAGAGAAGATATAAAATGTAGACTGGCAATGGCAAGGAACGCGTTTCTGAAGAAGAGAAATTTGTTAACATCGGATATAAATTTAAGTGTCAGGAAGTCATTTCTGAAAGTATTTGTATGGAGTGTAGCCATGTATGGAAGTGAAACATGGATGATAAATAGTTTGGACAAGAAGAGAATATAAGCTTTCGAAATGTGGTGCTACAGAAGAAATTTGAAGGTTAGATGGGTAGGTCACATAACTAATGATGAGGTATTGAATAGAACTGTGGAGAAGAGGAGATTGTGGCACAACTTGACTAGAAGAAGGGACCGATTGGTAGGACATGTTCTGAGGCATCAAGGGATCACAAATTTAGCATTGGAGGGCAGCGTGGAGGGTAAGAATCGTAGAGGGAGACCAAGAGATGAATACACTAAGCAGATTCAGAAGGATGGAGGTTGTAGGAAGTACGGGGAGATAAAGAAGCTTGCACAGGATAGGGTAGCATGGAGAGCTGGATCAAACCAGTCTCAGGACTGAAGACCACAACAACAACAACAACAACGGTGTATATTGAAATTGTTCTACATCTACATCTACATCTATACTCCGCGAGCCACCTTACGGTGTGTGGCGGAGGGTACTTATTGTACCACTATCTGATCCCCCCTTCCCTGTTCCATTCACGAATTGTGCGTGGGAAGAACGACTGCTTGTAAGTCTCCGTATTTGCTCTAATTTCTCGGATCTTTTCGTTGTGATCATTACGCGAGATATATGTGGGCGGTAGTAATATGTTGCCCATCTCTTCCCGGAATGTGCTCTCTCGTAATTTCGATAATAAACCTCTCCGTATTGCGTAACGCCTTTCTTGAAGTGTCCGCCACTGGAGCTTGTTCAGCATCTCCGTAACGCTCTCGCGCTGACTAAATGTCCCCATGACGAATCGCGCTGCTTTTTGCTGGATCATGTCTATCTCTTCTATTAATCCAACCTGGTAAGGGTCCCATACTGATGAGCAATACTCAAGAATCGGGCGAACAAGCGTTTTGTAAGCTACTTCTTTCGTCGATGAGTCACATTTTCTTAGAATTCTTCCTATGAATCTCAACCTGGCGCCTGCTTTTCCCACTATTTGTTTTATGTGATCATTCCACTTCAGATCGCTCCGGATAGTAACTCCTAAGTATTTTACGGTCGTTACCGCTTCCAATGATTTACCACCTATGGCATAATCGTACTGGAATGGATTTCTGCCCCTATGTATGCGCATTATATTACATTTATCTACGTTTAGGGAAAGCTGCCAGCTGTCGCACCATGCATTAATCCTCTGCAGGTCCTCCTGGAGTACGTACGAGTCTTCTGATGTTGCTACTTTCTTGTAGACAACCGTGTCATCTGCAAATAGCCTCACGGAGCTACCGATGTTGTCAACTAAGTCATTTATGTATATTGTAAACAATAAAGGTCCTATCACGCTTCCCTGCGGTACTCCCGAAATTACCTCTACATCTGCAGATTTTGAACCGTTAAGAATGACATGTTGTGTTCTTTCTTCTAGGAAATCCTGAATCCAATCACAAACCTGGTCCGATATTCCGTAAGCTCGTATTTTTTTCACTAAACGTAAATGCGGAACCGTATCAAATGCCTTCCTGAAGTCCAGGAATACGGCATCAATCTGCTCGCCAGTGTCTACGGCACTGTGAATTTCTTGGGCAAATAGGGCGAGCTGAGTTTCACATGATCTCTGTTTGCGGAATCCATGTTGGTTATGATGAAGGAGATTTGTATTATCTAAGAACGTCATAATACGAGAACACAAAACATGTTCCATTATTCTACAACAGATTGACGTAAGCGAAATAGGCCTATAATTATTCGCATCTGATTTATGACCCTTCTTGAAAATGGGAACGACCTGCGCTTTCTTCCAGTCGCTAGGTACTTTTTTCTTTTTTCTTTTGAAATTGTAGTGGAACTTAATTCTACTTTCACTGTGTCAAGGAGTCTTACTACTTTTTGAGCTTTCATCACGTCCAGTCTCTCTCCTCTCTTTGAATGTGTGAAGCAAGTATCTATGGCACAAAGAAAAAGTCTGATTGCACTGAGGGGGCTAACGGTGTGAATGGAATAACAAGATTCTCGATGAGAAGAAATAACACGCCAGTTCCGTTGAAAACAATTTGACACTACAACTGCTAGGTAGTGGCGTTTGCAGAAATGAAAAAACAGGGGAGTCAACATGAAGTGTGATGAAACCGAAAGACGGACCCATTGGACACCTTTTATTGTGCCGCATATGTGCATTTACCATTGTTAGCAATGTGGTTATCGCCAAGTATGAAAGTGAGTCGTTTTCCTTTCAATTTTTACTCGAAGAGGGATAAGAAAACTGCTAGCTTGTTGATGTGCAAAATATCTAATAAGGAATCAATACTCAAATATATTGCTCTAAAATCGGCAGTATATTTACGATGTGCAGCCGTAATTTTTATAGACCGGTACGTCGATATTTTCCATGGGCATACCGATAACGATTCTTACTTTCGATACATCGAGAACCTATAATTATGTTTTTGTAAATATCGATATATCGGACTGCCGATATTTTTAAAAATATCAACAGTCCTAGTGAAGGCAATCTTTGTCCCACCAGAGTTAATATTGTTGCTTGTGTGTCTTTTTTCTGGGCAGCACGTGCTTTACCTTGGTTTACACTGTTGGTGATCGTGTGGAATTTTTTACTTTAGGGATGCTGCTCTATTCATCTCGGGAGACGTTGAACGAAGTAATATCCTGCAATGCGTCTGCATTTGCCGCGATTGCAAATATTTTAGTATTCTGGCTACGGTAGATTTTCATTTCGCGAGTTATAATGTGGAAATTCGATTCCTGATGAAGAGAGCATTGTCTGGGCTGCTACGTCATTATTATTGTACATGTATTCAGGAAAAAATTACATCACTCTACTCGTTTTAAAAGCAATAATTAAGACACTATAGTTAATTAAAATTGTTCAATTTACAAACACCATTTTCTGTTCCCAATCTTATGTCAAACCGATTGTTAGTTCCACAACGATTAACAGAGACACTTTCAAATTTTGGGACACCAAATATTTGTTCTTCAGTGCTTCTCCAGTTAAAATATAGGAACTAAATTGAAATAAGCTTTTGATATAATTAAGCCTGGATCTTTGTACTCGTATTTCCGTTCGATGACGGAAAACTTTCTGAGTACTGACATTCTCTCATTGACTGCATTCTTACGTATTTGTCACATGAGACACTGCATGATTTACATAACCGTTTAGCAAAATCAGCGTGATTTCTTTGAAGCAATCGTGCAGCAGAAAGTTGCATTACAGAGCAAAGCTTCTTTGTCCATGTTGCGCAGGTAAGAATTAACGAGGTCATGACGATAATAGGAACAGTAACCATTCACAAACGCTATTCAGTCTCAGATTAGTATCAGTAAATATGCATGTTTTTTTCTATACATCAGTTAATATCAGAATCTTAAATGCTGAATAGATACCAGTCCAGATTTTAGTTCACACTTCATACTGCATTTTGGAATACTGCCTTTAGAGAATTTCTGTAGCATTCTATATGCATACTGTTGCACAGTAGCGTCTCCTCGATGTATGTCAGAATCGCAATGCTCACCGTTGAAATCATGCGATTTTCGTATGGCTGGCTGAGAAAAACATTTCAGACACACCGGCTGTTAAATTCGACACGAAAAGGTCTCAGAGAGTAACATAAAGTTGTCCATGAAACTCTTCTCTTTGGGCTTCGTTTCACACGCTTTCGCGGTCGAAAACGACAGTCCACAGTGTGACAGGTGACAATCCGCCCCTCGCAGACAATTCGATTCTTCTATAACGACACGGTGGGCCAGCAACAGAACTGAACGTGTCTTAACCACTTTGGATAGCAGTGCGACCTCAATATTTGGTCACGTGATCTGAAGCAGCAAAAGATGCTTATGATTTTTCAACATTCCTGCTTTGAGTCCTGCTGTTACATAATCACTGGGCGGGTGGGGTGCGGTGGGAGGGGGTTGGGGAGGAGTGCGACATTGATACTTGCGTGAGTAAAACGGCATAGAGTTCATTCAAGACGACCTGGTTTGACAACTCTCTCAGTCCCACCCATCCACCTTTATCGATCACTTTGCCGGCCGAAGTGGCCGTACGGTTAAAGGCGCTGCAGTCTGGAACCGCAAGACCGCTACGGTCGCAGGTTCGAATCCTGCCTGGGGCATGGATGCTTGTGATGTCCTTAGGTTAGTTAGGTTTAACTAGTTCTAAGTTCTAGGGGACTAATGACCTCAGCAGTTGAGTCCCATAGTGCTCAGAGCCATTTGAACCATTTTTTATCGATCACTTTAAAAATGTTTGCTGATATCGTCACTGTAGAATGTTGACGGAGCCACGACATCACCTCTGCTTCATCACTATGAAAGTGAAGTCATCGAAGGTGTTCTTTGAGTTTTGGAAACAGGCGAAAATCGGATGCAGCCAAGGCTGGTGATCGATCACAAGAGCCCAATGTGTCGGATTGTTGCAAAAAAATGGCTCTGAGCACTATGGGACTCAACATCGGAGGTCATCAGTCCCCTAGAATTTAGAACTACTTAAACCTAACTAAGGACATCACACACATCCATGTCCAAGGCAGGATTCGAACCTGCGGCCGTAGCGGTCGCGCGGTTCCAGACTGAAGCTTCTAGAACCAGTCGGCCACACCGGTCGGCCGGATTGTTGCAAATGTGATGCTCAAGGAGAGGGTGCTCCATTTATGGACGAAGTCTTTGAATTCGTACTTTCAGTTTTCTGAGCTGTTTCTCACACACCGATATACACTCCTGGAAATTGAAATAAGAACACCGTGAATTCATTGTCCCAGGAAGGGGAAACTTTATTGACACATTCCTGGGGTCAGATACATCACATGATCACACTGACAGAACCACAGGCACATAGACACAGGCAACAGAGCATGCACAATGTCGGCACTAGTACAGTGTATATCCACCTTTCGCAGCAATGCAGGCTGCTATTCTCCCGTGGAGACGATCGTAGACATGCTGGATGTAGTCCTGTGGAACGGCTTGCCATGCCATTTCCACCTGGCGCCTCAGTTGGACCAGCGTTCGTGCTGGACGTGCAGACCGCGTGAGACGACACTTCATCCAGTCCCAAACATGCTCAATGGGGGACAGATCCGGAGATCTTGCTGGCCAGGGTAGTTGACTTACACCTTCTAGAGCACGTTGGGTGGCACGGGATACATGCGGACGTGCATTGTCCTGTTGGAACAGCAAGTTCCCTTGCCGGTCTAGGAATGGTAGAACGATGGGTTCGATGACGGTTTGGATGTACCGTGCACTATTCAGTGTCCCCTCGACGATCACCAGTGGTGTACGGCCAGTGTAGGAGATCGCTCCCCACACCATGATGCCGGGTGTTGGCCCTGTGTGCCTCGGTCGTATGCAGTCCTGATTGTGGCGCTCACCTGCACGGCGCCAAACAAACATACGACCATCATTGGCACCAAGGCAGAAGCGACTCTCATCGCTGAAGACGACACGTCTCCATTCGTCCCTCCATTCACGCCTGTCGCGACACCATTGGAGGCGGGCTGCACGATGTTGGGGCGTGAGCGTAAGACGGCCTAACGGTGTGCGGGACCGTAGCCCAGCTTCATGGAGACGGTTGCGAATGGTCCTCGCCGATACCCCAGGAGCAACAGTGTCCCTAATTTGCTGGGAAGTGGCGGTGCGGTCCCCTACGGCACCGCGTAGGATCCTACGGTCTTGCCGTGCATCTGTGCGTCGCTGCGGTCCGGTCCCAGGTCGACGGGCACGTGCACCTTCCGCCGACCACTGGCGACAACATCGATGTACTGTGGAGACCTCACGCCCCACGTGTTGAGCAATTCGGCGGTACGTCCACCCGGCCTCCCGCATGCCCACTATACGCCTCGCTCAAAGTCCGTCAACTGCACATACGGTTCACGTCCACGCTGTCGCGGCAAGCTACCAGTGTTAAAGACTGCGATGGAGCTCCGTATGCCACGGTAAACTGGCTGACACTGACGGCGGCGGTGCACAAATGCTGCGCAGCTAGCGCCATTCGACGGCCAACACCGCGGTTCCTGGTGTGTCCGCTGTCCCGTGCGTGTGATCATTGCTTGTACAGCCCTCTCGCAGTGTCCGGAGCAAGTATGGTGGGTCTGACACACCGGTGTCAATGTGTTCTTTTTTCCATTTCCAGGAGTGTAACTACGTCACACACCGCCATGTTACTCGCTATGATTGGGAGGAGAAGATTGCAAATAGCGTCAGCTAAGCGAGAGAGTCGATCGAGTAATATGCATGACATCAACCGATAACGAAAACAGAATGAAATGTTCGGAGGCATTGCTTTTCAGCTCGCACTCGTACCACTACAACAGTTCTGCATTGTGCCTGTTATTACTGTTAGCTACGATGCACCGAATGACTAACCATCAATCCGGTGAGTTGGCGTACAAGTCATCCCTAGAAATGCCAAAGTTAACTAGCAAAATCATTTATGACAGTGAATGTTGATTTCTGCACATCCAGTGTCACTAGAAAAATTAATTTAAGAATTATAACGCTGAAGTTCCAACGAAGAATGTTAATGCATGTACTGCGTCTCCAATAGTGAAAGGTGCTTCTACACAGCCTTAATGTAATTATTGAATGCAATCATTCCGCATACGGCTTTAAAAAATATTTATTGCGGCTGCAATTTCGTTTTATGTTCTTGTCAAGCAGTCCCAAACCAGACAGTCAGTTGGAGTTAAAAAAGTAATGGAACTTTCCGACTGAAAACATAAGACTACTTAAGTGAGATGTTATAGCCTTCAAATTAAATTAGAACTACGGACCTATTTCATGTGACGTATTTTATGGCTTAAACCGTATAGTCTTATGTGTTCCTCTAATTTGCTGAATGGACGAAGGCGAAAAGACAGCATTGAAGATATTCCCTGAAGTATGCATTGTTGATTGCAGACGTACACTACTGGCCATTAAAATTGCTACACCACGAAGATGACGTGCTACAGACGCGAAATTTAACCGACAGGACGAAGATGCTGTGATATGCAAATGATTAGCTTTTCGGAGCATTCACACAAGGCTGGCGCCGGTGGCGACTCCTACAACGTGCTGACATGAGGAAAGTTTCCAACTGATTTCTCATACACAAACAGCAGTTGACCGGCGTTGCCTGGTGAAACGTTGTTGTGATACCTCGTGTAAGGAGGAGAAATGCATACCATCACGTTTCAGACTTTGATAGAGGTCGGATTGTAGTCTATCACGATTGCGGTTTATCGTATCGCGACATTGCTGCTCGCGTTGGTCGAGATCCAATGACTCTTAGCAGAATATGGAATCGGTGGGTTCAGGAGGGTAATATGGAACGCCGTGCTGGATCCCAACGGCCTCGTATCACTAGCAGTGGAGATGACAGGCATGTTATCCGCATGGCTGTAACTGATCGTGCAGCTACGTCTCGATCACTGAGTCAACAGATGGCAACGTTTGCAAGACAACAACCATCTGCACGAACAGTTCGACGACGTTTGCAGCAGCATGGACTATCAGGTCGGAGACCATGGCTGCGGTTACTCTTGACGCTGCATCACAGACAGCAGTGCTTGCGATGGTGTACTCAATGACGAACCTGGGTGCACGAATGGTAAAACGTCATTTTTTCGGATGAATCCAGGTTCTGTTTACAGCATCATGATGGTCGCATCCGTGTTTGGCGACATTGTGGTGAACGTACATTGGAAGCGTGTATTCGTCATCGTCATACTGGCGTATCATCCGGCGTGATGGTATGGGGTGCCATTGGTTACGCGTCTCGATCACCTCTTGTTCCCACTGACAACACTTTGAACAATGGACGTTACATTTCAGATGTGTTACGAGCCGTGGCTCTACCCTTCATCCCATCCCTGCGAAACCATAAATTTCAGCAGGATAATGCACGACCGCATGTTGCAGGTCCTGTACGGGCCTTTCTGGATACAGAAAATGTTCGACTGCTGCCCTGGCCAGCACATTCTCCAGATCTCTCACCAATTGAAAACGTCTGGTCAATGGTGGCCGAGCAACTGGCACGTCACAATACGCCAGTCACTACTCTTGATTAAGTGTGGTATCGTGTTGAAGCTGCATGGGCTGCTGTATCTCTACACGCCATCCAAGCTCTGTTTGACTCAATGCCCAGGCGTATGAAGGCCGTTATTACGGCCAGAGGTGGTTGTTCTGGATACTGATTTCTCAGGTTCTGTGCACCTAAATTGCATGAAAATGTAATCACATGTCAGTTCTAGTATAATATATTATACTCGTTTATCATCTTCATTTCTTCCTGGTGTGGCAATTTTAATGGCCAGTAGTGTAGTAACAGCAGGGAATTTGACATCAGCGTTAGTCGTAAATAGATGCCCCTCCTCTGCAGCACCCGACACTAAATCACAGCTTTTATTGAGAAAAGTTCTTCGTCGTCTCATCCAGCCTACAGGCTTAAGAAGTATATCCCATCATCGCTCGCTTTTTTTTTTCTTTTGTTTGACAGTAAGTGGTCTGGTAACAGGCTTCGCTGGAGCAAACTTAGATTACTTTCGAAGCAATTTTTTTTAGGGTGAGAGTTCCACGCGGAGTAATTTAGTAGGTGAAGTTTTTATGTGCACATTTTACTTCCGCGACTCTAACTGCCTTTGATAATGTCACAACAGAGCTTCCTCAGTATCAGCCAATTTCTAGTGAAAGAGAGACGTCACGCACCAGAAAATGAGCAATGTTCACTGAAGTTGCTTCAGAGCAAGTGAGGACGCTCTTGTTTTCTGTAACAAAGTACTTATACAGGACACTGTTGTGACCAGTATTCCTTGTTCTCTCTAACGTTTTTGCGTAGATGTACTGTGAATATTTAGTTGTATTCTGTATTTACAGTATTTCGTATCTTTCATGGGGACTGCGCTGATTAAATGTCCTATAATATTGAATAATGTACTGCAACATATCCATACCCGCAGGAAAAATCACACATAGGAAACGCTTAAGGAATGTGGAGTAGTACTTTTGTTCATTTTGTTCAAGACGCTCTTCGAGGGATGACAACATGACGTTGTAAGACCTTCGGAGCTGTCTTGATTACTAAGCTCTGTGTGTATTACCGAAAGTATTTAGGGACGCCGGAATTATATTGACATTTATGTAGGTTTGATTGTTCATACACTCAGTTTCAGAACGTTGTTGAGGCTGATACCTGTAGTATCAAAACATTTTATAAAGATGTTATATGTATGTGTGCGCGCGTGCCTGTGTGTGTGTGTGTGTGTGTGTGTGTGTGTGTGTGTGTGTTTCATATCACCTCCTAAACCACTTAACCTTTCATCCCTGAATTAATATATGTGATTTAAAAAATACGAAATGATTTTCAGGAATTTGATCAAATCATTTATTTTGAGAATTGAATACAAACACAAGATATGCTTGTGATGCAAGGAAGAATATCAATGCAACAAGGAGAATATACCGCTATATGGATGACATGACCATATATAAGTCTTTCTTATCCAACATAACATAAAGGTAAGTTACAGAAAACTTCATTTATTACTTGGTGTGGAAAGGCATAATGCAATTTTTTTTACTTGCTAGACATAGGAACGCTTTATATTTTATGCACTAGACTCAGCTGAATTGTTTAGGGCATAGCTTGCAGCCGCCTTTCTGGTGGCTCTTTTGTGGCCAGTGACCAACTTCCTCATATCTGACATCTGCAATAGGCCTAGAGGCTACCAACCTCTTCTTCGGAGCTTGTATATCTTCTGTAGATCCTCTTTTGCGATGAACAACATTTCCTCCATAGTAAGACCAGAAGCAATATGATTGTGAAAATCCAGGAAAGAAAGATGAGATGTTACGCCTCGCTGATTCAAGCGACGTCTGTAAAGCAATCACGAATTTACATCTGCAACATAAAAGCACCAATAAACTATTCGCATATACCACTTTTTGGAACGGACATTTATCCTATAAAGTTCTATGAGCATGTCTGCTAAATCCGCTCTTCCCATTGTTCATTAAATTCCTTCACACTACAGTCTGGAGCCGAGCGATCGCCACGGTCGCAGGTTCGAATCCAGCCTCGGGCATGGATGTGTGTGATATCCTTAGGTTAGTTAGGTTTAATTAGTTCTAAGTTATAGGTGACTGATGACCTCAGAAGTTAAGTCGGATAGTGCTGAGAGCCATTTTGAACCAAATTCCTTCACAATCGGTGGTGGATTTACCTCAATTGACTGGTTATCGTTTTTACTCCACTTCTTGCATTTATCCTGTGGATTTATACCTGTATATGTGGAAACCAGTTGCACAGCTTTATTGTCATACCACCATACTGCTGTGATGTTGGATGATTCATCAATGCTATAATCCAGTGCCCCTATCCCTTTCTTTTTCAGCTCCTTTTCTTCTGATATGGTGATGAGTGACATTCTGTCTGAACGAATAGTCGAAACACATAAAATATCTTTGTGTTTGAGAACGTCTAAAAGTTCTAAAGAGCTGAACCAATTTTCAAAAAATATCTTGTAGTTCTTGCCCTCTGGTAAATCTTCACACAGCGTCAGAACAGTATCAAAAAATGGTTCAAATGGCTCTGAGCACTATGGGACTCAACATCTTAGGTCATAAGTCCCCTAGAACTTAGAATTACTTAAACCTAACCAACCTAAGGACATCACACGCATCCATGCCCGAGGCAGGATTCGAACCTGCGACCGTAGCAGTCGCGCGGTTTCGGACTGAGCGCCTAGAACCGCTAGACCACCGCGGCCGGCTGTGTGATGTCCTTAGGTTAGTTAGGTTTCAGTAATTCTAAGTTTTAGGGGACTGATGACCATAGATGTTAAGTCCCATAGTGCTCAGAGCCATTTGAACCTTTTTTTTTTTTGAAACTCCTAAACCGTGCTCATCACATGTGCCTTTACCCACATAAATTGCAAAGTCATATATTAGGCCTGATACTCCAGCTGGAGTAAACACTTTATATCCGCATTTATGAGGTTTGTTTTTGAGATACTGAACTAAAGAACTTCTTCCCTTGAAAGATATCATCTGTTCATCAATGCCCTGTTTCCCTTCTGGAGGGAGTTGCAACATAGTGTTCCGTGAAGAATCTTTGAATAACTTGTCACGCTTGGGATCACTTTTCGGTTTCTGGCTGTTGTTATTATTTAGATGGAAATATGACCTTAGAGTTTCAAATCTATTCCTACTAATAACATCTGCAATCGGAGGAAAGCGTCACTGTTGTGACTGTACTGGTCATTTTATTTTATATTGTGGCATTGGAACTGCACCCATAAATAGTAAAATATAAATATATTGTTTTATTTCATTGCAAGAAACATCAATGACAACTCCATATTTGATGTTCAAAATGGTTCAAATGGCTCTGAGCACTATGAGACTTAACTTCTGAGGTCATCAGTCCCCTAGAACTTAGAACTACTTAAACCTAACTAACGTAAGGACATCACACACATCCATGCCCGAGGCAGGATTCGAACCTGCGACCGTAGCGGTCGCGCGGTTGCAGACCGTAGCGCCTAGAACCGCTCGGCCACCCCGGCCGGCCCATATTTGATGTGTGCGTAATGATTTGTTTCATGGGCAATGGATTCGCATGTTTCATCGTCAATGATAATCTGACAATAATTCTTTGGAATCAGGTCTTCATCAGATGGTGGTGGAGGTATGTTGTCTTGCCAAGTGGTATTTGGCGGAACGAAATCACCTTTCTTCCATGAACAATTTTTCTTCTCGTTTTTTCGGGTTTGAGCTGCTTCCTGTAGCATAATGTATGCATAAACAATCAGTTACGTGCACCTTGAGGTAACGCTATGTAATAATTTTTCATGATGAAAAGATATAATACTTACCTTACTGGTGGAAGGTTGTACACCATTACTTTCTATGTTTGTTGCTTGCGGTTTAGAGATGTCCTCATGTTCAATACTATAATCCTTCCCTAGCATGTGTATTTCAATATGATTACTTTGTGGATATTGTAGGACACTGTCGGAGTCTTGTTGGATAAAGCCAGACTCATTATTTTCTTCATCTGATGAAAAGCTAAGCTCTGAAATGTCGCCATCTGGAATCTGCAGCGGCTTTAAGATTTCCTTACCAGACTCTTCTCAGAAAACTGTGAAACAGGAAGCAGTTTTTGAGGTTATGTAAACGCAAGACGTGAATTCCCATAGTTGTCAAACGGCAACAGTCATATTTCAGTAAGTGTTCTGAGTGTAAATCGTAACAAAGTTGTTATTATTTTACGGTTAGTGATACATCGCGGTTTCAACAATATAATGCAAAACTTACCTTATAAATATTCGTGGGGAGAGGAGTACAAAAGCGCAACAACTAACAGCACACAACAGCTGATCGAAACATCAGAATGCCAGCTCAAACCAAACATTACTTTTAAGACCCATAGGCTGGTATTCTGTTGCCATCTGTTGCTGATTTCTCAAAACACATATGTGTGGCTATATGGCAACTACAGGATAAAGATATGAGATGGAAACATCCAAGAATGGCCCATAAGAAAGTAATGTTGCCACATGGCTACACTGGGGATGAAAGGGTTAACCGATTTCAACCAAACTTGGCACACAAATACCTTACTGTCAGGCAACAATCGCTACGGCGTAAGAATGACTTACCCGTCACTTTTCAGGAGATATGACGTCATAAACAATAAGCTGCTTGAAAAACCGCTGCATCATGCATGGAATTTAAATTTATTATTTCTGTGCTACTACCTCTACTCGCAATAAATTTCGCAGACAGCATCCACACATGACGATAAGTTTACCTACGTATTTATACCATGGTACTACACATCGTTCATATACGGCATCATAAACACTGAGATGCGTGAAAAACTGCCGCATTATGCCTGAAGTTTAAATTTATTACTTGTTGTTGTTGTGGTCTTCAGTCCTGAGAATGGTTTGATGCAGCTTTCCATGCTACTCTATCCTGTGCAAGCTTCTTCATCTCCCAGTACCTACTGCAACCTACATCCTTCTGAATCTGCTTAGTGTATTCATCTCTTGGTCTCCCTCTACGATTTTTACTCCCCACACTGCCCTCCAGTGCTAAATTTGTGATCCCTTGATGCCTCAAAAAATGTCCTGCCAATCGATCCCTTCTTCTAGTCAAGTTGTGCCACAAACTTCTCCCCAATTCTATTCAATACCTCCTCATTAGTTACGTGATCTACCCACCTTATCTTCAGCATTCTTCTGTAGCACCACATTTCGAAAGCTTATATTCTCTTCTTGTCCAAACTGGTTATCGTCCATGATTCACTTCCATACATGGCTACACTCCATACAAATACTTTCAGAAACGACTTCCTGACGCTTAAATCTATACTCGATGTTAACAAATTTCTCTTCTTCAGAAACGATTTCCATGCCATTGCCAGTCTACATTTTATATCTTCTCTACTTCGACCATCATCAGTTATTTTACTCCCTAAATAGCAAAACTCCTTTACTACTTTAAGTGTCTCATTTCCTAATCTAATCCCCTCAGCATCACCCGATTTAATTTGACTACATTCCATTATCCTCGTTTTGCTTTTGTTGATGTTCATCTTATATCCTCCTTTCAAGACACTGTCCATTCCATTCAACTGCTATTCCAAGTCCTTTGCTGTCTCTGACAGAATTACAATGTCATCGGCGAACCTCAAAGTTTTTATTTCTTCTCCATGGATTGTAATACCTACTCCGAATTTTTCTTTTGTTTCCTTTACTGCTTGCTCAATATGTTGTTGTTGTTGTTGTGGTCTTCAGTCCTGAGACTGGTTTGATGCAGCTCTCCATGCTACTCTATCCTGTGCAAGCTTTTTCATCTCCCAGTACCTACTGCAACCTACATCCTTCTGAATCTGCTTAGTGTATTCATCTCTTGGTCTCCCTCTACGATTTTTACCCTCCACGCTGCCCTCCAATACTAAATTGGTGATCCCTTGATGCCTCAGAACATGTCCTACCAACCGATCCCTTCTTCTGGTCAAGTTGTGCCACAAACTTCTCTTCTCCCCAATCCTATTCAATACTTCCTCATTAGTTATGTGATCTACCCATCTAATCTTCAGCATTCTTCTGTAGCACCACATTTCGAAAGCTTCTATTCTCTTCTTGTCCAAACTATTTATCGTCCATGTTTCACTTCCATACATGGCTACACTCCATACAAATACTTTCAGAAATGACTTCCTGACACTTAAATCAATACTGGATGTTAACAAATTTCTCTTCTTCAGAAACGCTTTCCTTGCCATTGCCAGCCTACATTTTATATCCTCTCTACTTCGACCATCATCAGTTATTTTGCTCCCCAAATAGCAAAACTCCTTTACTACTTTAAGTGCCTCATTTCCTAATCTAATTCCTAATCTAATTGCTCAATATACAGATTGAATAACATCGGGGAGAGGCCACAACCCTGTCTCACTCCTTTCCCAACCACTGCTTCCCTTTCATGCCCCTCGACTCTTATAACTGCCATCTGGTTTCTGTACAAATTGTAAATAGCCTTTCGCTCCCTGTATTTTACCGCTGCCATCTTCAGAATTTGAAAGAGAGTATTCCAGTTAACGTTGTCAAAAGCTTTCTCTAAGTCTACAAATGCTAGAAACGTAGGTTTGCCTTTTCTTAATCTTTCTTCTAAGGTAAGTCGTAAGGTTAGTATTGCCTCACGTGTTCCAACATTTCTACGGAATCCAAACTGATCTTCCCCGAGGTCCGCTTCTACCAGTTTTTCCATTCGTCTGTAAAGAATTCGCGTTAGTATTTTGCAGCTGTGACTTATTAAACTGAGAGTTCGGTAATTTTCACATCTGTCAACACCTGCTTTCTTTGGGATTGGAATTATTATATTCTTCTTGAAGTCTTAGGGTATTTCGCCTGTCTCATATATCTTGCTCACCAGATGGTAGAGTTTTGTCATGACTGGCTCTCCCAAGGCCATCAGTAGTTCTAATGGAATGTTGTCTACTCCCGGGGCCTTGTTTCGGCTCAGGTCTTTCAGTGCTCTGTCAAACTCTTCACGCAGTATCTTATCTTCAATTTCATCTTCATCTACATCCTCTTCCATTTCCATAATATTGTCCTCAAGTACATCGCCCTTGTATAAACCCTCCATATACTCCTTTCAACTTTCTGCGTTCCCTTCTTTGCTTAGAACTGGGTTGCCATCTGACCTCTTGATATTCATACAAGTGGTTCTCTTCTCTCCAAAGGTCTCTTTAATTTTCCTGTAGGCAGTGTCTATCTTACCCCTAGTGAGACGAGCCTCTACATCCTTACATTTGTCCTCTAGCCATCCCTGCTTAGCCATTTTGCACTTCCTGTCGATCTCATTTTTGAGACGTTTGTACTCCTTTTTACCTGCTTCATTTACTGCATATTTATATTTTCTCCTATCATCAATCAAATTCAATATTTCTTCTGTTACCCAAGGGTTTCTATTAGCCCTCGTCTTTTTACCTACTTGATCCTCTGCTGGCTTCACTACTTCATCCCTCAGAGCTACCCATTCTTCTTCTACTGTATTTCTCTCCCCCATTCCTGTCAATTGTTCCCTTATGCTCTCCCTGAAACTCTATACAACCTCTGGGTCTTTCAGTTTATCCAGGTCCCATCTCCTTAAATTCCCGCCTTTTTGCAGTTTCTTCAGTTTCAATCTGCAGTTCATAACCAATAGATTGTGGTCAGAATCCACATCTGCCCCTGGAAATGTCTTACAATTTAAAACCTGGTTCCTAAATCTCTGTCTTACCATTATGTAATCTATCTGATACCTTTTAGTATCTCCAGGATTCTTCCAGGTATACAACCTTCTTTCATGATTCTTGAACCAAGTGTTAGCTATGATTAAGTTATGCTCTGTGCAAAATTCTACAAGGCGGCTTCCTCTTTCATTTCTTCCCCCCAATCCATATTCACCTATGTTTCCTTCTCTCCCTTTTCCTACTGACGAATTCCAGTCACCCATGACTATTAAATTTTCGTCTCCCTTCACTACCTGAATAATTTCTTTTATCTCGTCATACATTTCATCAATTTCTTTATCATCTGCAGAGCTAGTTGGCATATAAACTTGTACTACTGTAGTAGGCATGGGCTTTGTGTCTATCTTGGCCACAATAATGCGTTCACTATGCTGTTTGTAGTAGCTAACCCGCACTCCTATTTTTTTATTCATTATTAAACCTACTCCTGCATTACCCCTATTTGATTTTGTATTTATAACCCTGTAATCACCTGACCAAAAGTCTTGTTCCTCCTGCCACCGAACTTCACTAATTCCCACTATATCTAACTTTAACCTATCCATTTCCCTTTTTAAATTTTCTAACCTACCTGCCCGATTAAGGGATCTGACATTCCACGCTCCGATCCGTAGAATGCCAGTTTTCTTTCTCCTGATAACGACGTCCTCTTGAGTAGTCCCCTCCCGGAGATCCGAATGGGGGACTGTTTTACCTCCGGAATATTTTACCCAAGAGGACGCCATCATCATTTATTACTTATTTGCTACTAAATCTATTCGTAACATAATTTGCAGACAGTATTCATATATGTCGCTGAAAGTACCTACAAAATGATATCACTGTATGGCACAAAGATCAGGCGACATAACGTCATAAACACTGAGATGCTGAAAAAAAATCTGCATCATGCAAGAGCTTTTATTCATTTATTCTTTACTATTGAAACACTCCTACATTCGAGTCAACTTAAGGAAATCACTGACACCTGGCAGCGGTTTTGACAGCTTTCAACTGTGAAGCGCAAACGGCTATAGGCGAAAACAATAGCCTCTATAGAGCTATGAAGAGGAGTTGCCATACGTCGTTTACAAAAACGCGTTGTAGACTTCCGAAGCAGGTGCACCCAGCGTACAGAAAATGTTTCATAATTTCAATGGTAAGTCTTTCACGACGTTACTGCTGTATAAAACCTTCTCCGACTTCTTGGCTCGTCATCTCGGGGTAACACATTAAAGCTTTCGACGATTGTTCCATCGTCTTCATCAGGACAAACTGACTGTCAAAACTACTGCTATATTGAACTTACACACAGAGTGACAGAATTCATGAGATACTTCCTTATATAGTGTCGGACTTCCTTTTACCCAGAGTTGTACATCAGTTCGATGTGGCATGGACAACAAGTCGTTGGAAGTCTCCTGCAAAAATATTGAAACATGCTGCCTCTATAGCCGTCCAAAATTGCGAAAATGTTGCCGGTGCAGGATTTTGTACAGGAACTGGTCTCTGGATTATGTTCCGTAAATATTCAATGGGATTCGTGTAGCATGATCTGGGCGGCCAAACCATTCGCTCGAGTTGTCCAGAATGTTCTTGAAACCAATCAAGAACAATTGTGGCTCGGTGACATAGCGCATTGTCATCCACAAAATTTCCATAGTTGTTTGGAAAAATGGAACCCATGATTGGCTGCAAATGATTTCCAAGTTTCTGAACACAGCCACTGCCAGTCAATGACGGTTCAGCAGAACTAGAGAACCCAATTTATTCCGTGTAAACACAGCCCACAACGTTATAGAACCACCACTAAGTTTCACAGTGCCTTGTAGACAACCTGGATCCAAGGCTTCTTGGGGACTCAGTCACCCTCGAACCCTACCATCAGCTCTTACCAAATGAAATCGGGACTTTTCCAATCAGGCAATGGTCTTCCAGTCGTGTAGGGTCCAACCAATAAGGTCATGAGCCAAGGAGAGGCGCTGCAGGCAATGTCGTGCTGTTAGCGAAGGCACTCGCGTCGGTCGTCTGCTGTCTCTGCCAATTAATGACAAATTTCGCCGCGCTGTCCTAATGGATACGTTCGTTGTACGTCCCACATCGATTGCTGTTTGTCTGTTAGCACTGAGAACTTTAGGCAAATGCCCTTGCTCTTGGTCGTTATCTGTGGTGAGAGGTAATGCCTGACATTTGGTATTCTCTGCACATTCTTCATACTGAGGGTCTGGAAATACTGAATTCCCTTACGGCTTCTGAAACTGAATATCCTATGCATGTAATCCCGACCACCATTTTGCGTTCAGTATCTTTTAATTCTCGTCATGCGGCCATAATCACCTGAGTACAAATGACAGCTCCGGCAATGCACTTCCCTTTTATATCTCGTGTACCCGATACTATCGCCACCTGTATATGTACATTTTGCTGTCTCATGAGTTTTGTCACCTCACTGTGCAGGCTATAGAGGGGTCCTTATTGGTCGGTAATTACGTAACGCTACCTCAGATGGTGTCGACGTCTACGCTGGTGGCGCCACCCCTCTCGTAGTAGAGTAGACATTGCGACAAATGTCCCCGCCGCTTCTCTGCCTGGACAGCTTGCTTCCATGCACCCCTAAGATTATATCCGCTGTCACTGCTGAAGTTCTTCTTGCGCACTTTTGATTCTACAGGCTCTTAAATTACAGAATCGCAGCATGTAGAAGCCTGGGACAAAAATTTCTTTTGTCAGATAGTATTTTTCATTTGTTTGTGAGCTTGTGCTCAGAAACTGCAGATTTCTCCAGCTGTCGATTATCAATATGCTGTTGATGTTCTGCACAGCCGTCGGCTTCGGTGCGGATGGGCTGAAAATTGTAATTGCTTTCACTCTCATCAGGAATCTTCTAAATCCCAGGTATCTTGAGGCCGAGACCTTACCTTCTTAGGAGATCATGTAATAGGTCCTATACCTCGTGTTCCCAGGATTCTGCCCATTTTGACGCATGTAGCGTCGCAGAAAGGAAGAGACATAGTCGGTGGCTCATCACAGGAACGTTCAATATTCTCATCTTTCTTTTCCTTGGAGAACGCTGACTTCATATCAAGTGAGCCATAACCGTTCTTTCGGAACATGTATTTCATATGATCGTTTCGGAATCCAAGTGTTACTAGTCAGAAACAGTACCAATGTATTTGAAACTGTTTCTCCTCTGGACTGGATGATGGAAACTATGGGCGTTAGGCTACAGATCAGTGTGCGTGAAAAACAGAAGCTGAAATACGGAGCTCAGAAATATTGATCTCCGTTTCAAATGTTTCTTTAGTAAGAAATATACAAATGAGATGCTCCAGTCTCCTTATGCACAACTGCACAGATACTTAATACGGATACTAGTCATAATGTGTTGAGAAACAGGTAAAAAGCTAAAATAGAAATAGGCTTTAGGACCCAATGGGATCCCTGTCAGCTTTTATATACGATTTTGCAGCTGAGTTAGCTCCCATTTTAACCATATTGCCTAGATCTCTCGATCAAAAAACTGTGCCCAGAGCCTGGGAAAAAGCACAGATCACACCCATCTACAACAAGAGTAACAGACGTGGTCCACAAACTGCTGTTCTATCTCACCGACTTTCATCTCCTGCAGGATCCTAAAACATACTCTGAGCACAAATATGAGTTACCTCGAGCAGAATTTCTCCATACCAACCAGCACTGATTCCGAAAACCAATTCGCGCTTTTCTCACAGTACCACAGTAACATAAGTACAGTTATATGGGATAGGAATCGAACCTTGAATCAGTTGAGAGCCATCGACATACTAGTAACTAAGTAACTTCAGGAGTGCGTCAGGGAAGTGCGTTTGGAGCTCTGTTGTTCATCCTGTATATTAATTTTCTGACTGAGAGTGTTAATAATAACCTCAGACTTTTCACGGATGATGCATTTATCTACACTCCTGGAAATTGAAATAAGAACACCGTGAATTCATTGTCCCAGGAAGGGGAAACTTTATTGACACATTCCTGGGGTCAGATACATCACATGATCACACTGACAGAACCACAGGCACATAGACACAGGCAACAGAGCATGCACATTGTCGGCACTAGTACAGTGTATATCCACCTTTCGCAGCAATGCAGGCTGCTGTTCTCCCAGGGAGACGATCGTAGAGATGCTGGATGTAGTCCTGTGGAACGGCTTGCCATGCCATTTCCACCTGGCGCCTCAGTTGGACCAGCGTTCGTGCTGGACGTGCAGACCGCGTGAGACGACGCTTCATCCAGTCCCAAACATGCTCAATGGGGGACAGATCCGGAGGTCTTGCTGGCCAGGGTAGTTGACTTACACCTTCTAGAGCACGTTGGGTGGCACGGGATACATGCGGACGTGCATTGTCCTGTTGGAACAGCAAGTTCCCTTGCCGGTCTAGGAATGGTAGAGCGATGGGTTCGATGACGGTTTGGATGTACCGTGCACTATTCAGTGTCCCCTCGACGATCACCAGTGGTGTACGGCCAGTGTAGGAGATCGCTCCCCACACCATGATGCCGGGTGTTGGCCCTGTGTGCCTCGGTCGTATGCAGTCCTGATTGTGGCGCTCACCTGCACGGCGCCAAACACGCATACGACCATCATTGGCACCAAGGCAGAAGCGACTCTCATCGCTGAAGACGACACATCTCCATTCGTCCCTCCATTCACGCCTGTCGCGACACCACTGGAGGCGGGCTGCACGATGTTGGGGCGTGAGCGGAAGACGGCCTAACGGTGTGCGGAACCGTAGGCCAGCTTCATGGAGACGGTTGCGAATGGTCCTCGCCGATACCCCAGGAGCAACAGTGTCCCTAATTTGCTGGGAAGTGGCGGTGCGGTCCCCTACGGCACTGCGTAGGATCCTACGGTCTTGGCGTGCATCCGTGCGTCGCTGCGGTCCGGTCCCAGGTCGACGGGCACGTGCACCTTCCGCCGACCACTGGCGACAACATCGATGTACTGTGGAGACCTCACGCCCCACGTGTTGAGCAATTCAGCGGTACGTCCACCCGGCCTCCCGCATGCCCACTATACGCCCTCGCTCAAAGTCCGTCAACTGCACATACGGTTCACGTCCACGCTGTCGCGGCATGCTACCAGTGTTAAAGACTGCGATGGAGCTCCGTATGCCACGGCAAACTGGCTGACACTGACGGCGGCGGTGCACAAATGCTGCGCAGCTAGCGCCATTCGACGGCCAACACCGCGGTTCCTGGTGTGTCCGCTGTGCCGTGCGTGTGATCATTGCTTGTACAGCCCTCTCGCAGTGTCCGGAGCAAGTATGGTGGGTCTGACACACCGGTGTCAATGTGTTCTTTTTTCCATTTCCAGGAGTGTAGAAGCGGCAGTCAAACGAAAACGATACAGTCTACGTAACGAGAACGTTGTAACGCTGGCAGTTATATGTATAGAAGTATCCCGTGTTGGGAATCAGGAAGAAATAGCGCGAACGTTCACCACTGTGCCATTAATCTGTTCGACGTGTTCGGCGTGGGGTCGGCGTCTCGTGTGTGGGCTCAGATGCGTGCTTTTGAGAGCTATTTTCTCGAAGTGCTTTATGTGTAGGTTTGCAATGCCTAAGGCAAGGGGGTCCCGATGTGACTCTGTCTAACTGCTGGTAATACTGTCTACCACATTGGTGGTAGGTTGTAGTAAGCGCGTGACGGAAGAGTTCCACAGTGTCTTTGTCAAAGTGGCTCCCTAGTAATTTCAAGGAGTTCTCTAGCAGTTCTGTTTCAAGAAAGACGTGGCGTCGAAACTGGTTAGGAGATCACCCTTGTCCATATGTATCTCCTGAAGCACCTGCACAAGCCCAGTTGAGTTTTTGACAAGCGTACAGTAAGCCACGAGAGTCTTTAGTAACTGCGCCAGCTTTTTCATGTTGATGATTATATTGTGTCCACTACTGGACATAGTGGAAATTCCTTCTTGCGTATTTTTTTGAGTTCATATAGGCGTGGTGGTATCGGTGCTCTGCGGTACAGCCTTCTGACCATATCCTTGTCCACTTCTGAGTTGAGGTTGAAAATACCGCTTCAGTTGTAAAGTTCTTTTTATTTCTCAATGCTTAAACCACGACCGGTTTCGGGCTCTTACATGTCCATCATCGGGTGTAATACTGAAAATAAACAAGAGACCGAAGTTAATAATAATTTTTACAGCCAGTAGTACATATGAGAAAGCAAAAAAGATGTTCCATATAAATGGACAGTTGCACTTGGTGCGGTGACTCAGAGCACCGCGTTTGATGAGTATAGGACGCGGTGTACCAAAAAAAAAAAAAAAAGTTCAAATGTGTGTGTGAAATCTTATGGGACTTAACTGCTAAGGTCATCAGTCCCTAAGCTTACACACTACTTAACCTAAATTATCCTAAGGACAAACATACACACACCCACGCCCGAGGGAGGACTCGAACCTCCGCCGGGACCAGCCGCACAGTCCATGACTGCAGCACCTTAGACCGCTCGGCTAATCCCACGCGGCGCGGTGTACCATCAACTAGCAGAGAGCGTGGAGTACCGTACACGAAGGAAGAGACAAACTGGTAATCCAGATTGAAAAATGTACAGCCATCTGTTGACAGGAAGAACAACCCAGCCGTTGACAATGTGAATAAGTGATTTACACGCAAGAAAAAAAAAAAAAACTTTACAAGAAAGTTGCTTGCAAAGGGTTAAGATTACATTATGAATGGTAAAGGAAAATATTGAAAATAGGCAGTACAGAACTATAGTAAAACTGGAAGCCAGCGACTTAAATTATGTATAAATCCTGAAACACAATGAATTTTTTTCCTTTTCGATGAGTGGCATGCAAATCTTTAATTTAGTGGGGACACACATGGCGACGTGGAATAACGTGCCACAGTCATGAGTTAGAAGAACATACACATGTGCCTATTAAAAAAAATCTGCTACTAAACAAAATGGAAGGTAGCTAAGCCTTACAGCCCGCGCTATCAAAAACTCCTACAGCACGAATGACAGATAAATTTTAATTTGGTGCGGAAACATACAACGACGCAGAATAACGCGCCGTAGTTATAGCATAAAAATTAAAAATGCGCAAACTTCTATTAAAAGAGGACATTTTACCGTTATGTCGGATAGAAACTGGGTGGACCTTGAAGTCCTCACTTTAGGAAATAGGTATATATCATATAGTAGCTAAGCCTAATTAAGAGCCACCAGAGCAATGGCTGGAACACTGACCCAGGTGCAGGAAGAGAGACTGGATCTCAGTCGAAGGTGGCATGCGAATAGATAATGTCCAGTTTTGTCTAGTTCAAGCGTTGTGTTGCGAATGAGCTCCTGCCCCAGCCACTGCAGACGAGGCACAGTAGCCTGCGGTCCAGTGTCTACAAAGATCGAACTGGACATGAACCCGGCGCATCGCCTGGAGATGACGTGTACGAAATTTATGGAAAGGTTGCCGCAGAACGGCGCCTTGGCGCCGCTGATAAACCAAGAAGACTTGATCACTATACTCAGTTGTTTATTTTCCACTATCATTAAAATATTGCAGTAATTTTTTTACGAATTAGTTAAGTGAGCACAATGGCAGTGACCATGACAACAGAGAAAGCTTTTTTATGTCATACAAATCCACCAGGGAGAATCAAGATACATTTAAACAGACTTCGACGAAAGATAGTGCTAGCGAGCTGCTGGGTTTTACTAAGCGGAGAACAATTAAAAGCCGACTCTGGAGACCAGAACTCCTCTGGTAAGCTAATCGTGTATCTACTGGTGTATTAATAGTGCACAGTGGTACATACATCAGACGTCAGTTATCTTCTGAGAGCAAAGAGTGGAAATGGTGATCCTAGAAGGAGAATGCTCTGCAACGCTCGAGGCTAGTTTTGATTAAGCAGGGCTGGATTTATTAGTTGCGTTGGCAGGTACCCTGTATCGAAAGAGCTGCATGTAACTGAGACTCAAGCATGTTTCGATATTTGTCACTTCGTTGAGAACTCCAACACGATCAGCGTGCACTCAAAGACTAGTGGCCTGTAAGTGTTTAGCTCGAGTAACTGTGCCATGATGGGCACAGAACAGTTGATTTCACCTTGAATGTCGTGGTAGCGCTCCCGAGCGATGCCACTCCGCAACATAGAGTTGGTTGCTGAACTCAGTTACACACAGCCCTTGACGAGTCTTCGGAGGGAGTTCCAGTGGACAGCAACCAAAAGACGGCATGCCCACACTGGGCGTGACTCTTGGTGCAAGGGCCACTAATTTGGCACTGTCGGCTTTGACGTGTCAGCGATGCGACCATGGGATGTGTGGTATCGTCCAAAGATCGTGGTGCAACATCACAGTCAGCAACGCACATCGATACCACAGACATCAGCGATGTCTCGCTGCAACTCGAAGAAGACACACACTCTCTCTCTTTCAGCATAGCAGTATTGTCGCACGGTCAATATACACTGAAAAGTCAAAACATTATGACCACTGCCCACTGCGAGATTAAATGCCGCCTAATAGCGTTGCGAGCGGAGCATAGACGATTGGGGATTCGTTCTAGCGACGATATGGGAAGTAAATAGGCCAATCTACTGACATAAGTACCTTTAACAAAGAGCAGATTGTTATGGTCATGCCCTGGAAAAGATCATATCGAAAAGGGCGAAGTTGGTCGACTATTCGTGTGCTGATATAACGAACATCTATGGAAAGTGGTTGAAGGACGGTGAAACCACGAGGAGGCGACGAGGTGTTTGACGTCCACGGCTCGTCACAGAATGTGGACATCAGAGGCTTGCCTGATCTGAAAGGCAGGATAGACAGCAATATGTGGCAGACCTGGCGAAAGGGTATGGAGCTCGTGCAGACACAAGTGCTCCTGAGCGCACTGATAAACGTGGGGCTCCGTAGCAGACGACTCCTACGTGTTACCATCTTCACCTGACAACGTAGCCAGTTACGACTGTAGTGGGCTCTAACTCATCGAGATTTTACCGTGCATCAATGGAGACGTGTCGTCTGGTCATATGAATCATGTCTCTTGTTATACTAAGACGATGGACGTGTGCAAATATTCACTCATCCAGGTAAACGGCTGTTTGAAACATTCGTTTCAGCATGGATGCAGGCCATTGGAGGCGGTATTATGCCATGGTCGACATTCATCTGGTCTTCCAGGGGTCGTGCAGTAGTAATCTAAGGCACCATGACAGCTGTGGAGCACTTGAGCATTACAGCCGACCAGCTGTATCCGTTCTTGATTGAAGTCCTCCGAAACAACAATGCAGCCTTCCAGCAGGATAACTGTCAGTATCACAAGACCAGAATCGTGCCACAGAGGTTTCAGGAGTGTTACAGTGAGCTCACGTTAATGTCTTTACTACCAGCTTCGCCAAAGTTGAACCTATTTGGGACGCTATCGGGTGCCAGCTCCACGCCCACAAACCACCTGTCCGTAATTTAGGGCACTATGGCGTAGACATCTGGTACCACATGCCACCATAATCCTACCGGGGACTTGTCGAATCAAAGGTACGCAGAATCGCTGCTGTATTCCGATCCTAGGGTGGAGCATCACGCTATTTAGTAAGTTTTCATAATGTTTTGGCTCTTACTGTAGAGCCGAGCATGGAAGCGCTCTGACCAGGTCGTGGCTTTAGCTAATGCAGTAAACATCATCGCATAGGACTCAAGTCTGAGATGGTTCAAATGGCTCTGAGAACCATGGTACTTAACATCTGAGGTCATCAATCCCATAGATCTTAGAGCTACTTAAACCTAACTAACCTAAGGACATCACACACATCCATACCCGAGGCAGGATTCGAACCTGCGACCGTAGCGGTCGAGTGGTTCCAGACTGAAGCGCCTAGAACCGCTCGGCCACACCGGCCGGCCAAGTCTAAGATGAAAATGTACTTTGGTGGATGCTGGACATAGTACTTCAAGAGAAGAAGAGTTTGTTGATTAGTGAATCAACTAATGCTTTAATAATCAGTGACAGTAGTAAATTATCAGGCACTCTTGTGTATCGAAATAAGTAAATCTTTCTATCAGTAATCTAATAAAGTGAAATAATGTTTCATATGTTGTAGTTCAATTCACCATCTCCCAGAGCAATCAAATAACCCACAGTCTTGGCCAAATGATTGTAATTTCGTATAGTCATAACGGGAAGTTGTTGGGATCCTCTCATAGCAATTCTAAGTATGTCAGAATCTAACTGAATAATTACGGTTGTCGCATCACAGTTACTTGCAAAAATGCGTCATCGAGTAGCAATTCTTTTTCATAGTATTCTGCTGGTATGATCTTGCTCATGTCTTTGCTGATATTTTTTTAATAACGTTTGTAACTAGGTTGATGCTCAAGCTGAACTTTTGCAGTATGCTATTCACCGTCACGGAAGAGAAGTCGTCAGTAACAAGGGAACCCATCATAGGTCACTCTCTAACATAGTCGAGTTCTCTAACACAGTTCGCAGAGTGAAAGAAGGGTGGAAATAAAAGGACACGTGTTTGGCTTAGTTTCCAGTAGTCAGTAACTTTTTTTTCTTGCTGTCGCGTAAGTATGTGACATCAATATTTTTGTTTTATAAACAAAGTTAATGTTTTTACAATTTTCACCGATCACTTGTAATGGATCAAATCTATATACTTTCTGTGACACCGTGCAATACAATGGAACTACTGACAAAAGAATTTGCAAATCTTATTCAAAATAAATTTTATCATCACAGATACTTTTGAGCAGGCTCGTCCAAACTGTGCCCCTGGGGCACTAGCGCCCGCGATCGCCCGCGGCCAGCGCCCCGGGCGAATTCCTATGTTGCTGCAGTGGCAGAGTCGTGTCGCTTAGCTGGCCGCGAGGACCGCCCGACCGCCCGCTGCGCCTCGCCATGCCGCTGTACGCCCGCTTCTAAGTGTTTCCTATCGTATGACTCTTTATTGTTTATAAAGATGATAAATAAAACTATATTTTATAATCTGATATTAGATTGTCAGCAACAAGGAACATTACTTTTCGGTCAATTTTTATATTTGGGGTGCATTTTTTTTTTTTTTACTCATTTTGTTCGATTTTGTTCGTTGCATCTGCTCGGGGCGGACGTCGTAAGACATCCTTTTAAGTTCGTTGTTGATCGAGTAACTCAGTTTTTTTATTACAGAGAGAGCTAACCCTCTGACCGAACGCGCTGAGCTACCGTGCCGGCGTGGTGCATTAAATCTCATCGCACAGACATAAGAAAAAGTTTCATATGCATATTTTTTGCCACTTTCTGAAAAGCCGTCACAAACGCTCTCTCGGACAGCAAAGTATCATTAAGAGTCATTCTTTGTTTTTGTATATTTTTGTTTTTATGGATGGGAAAACGTATGTTGTAGTTTGATCTATGTTTTCAATTAAATACAACGCAAATATTTTAATAGATATAAATTTATTTTGCGATCAAATTTCACTAACCTTGCTAGCGTCTAAGCCCGCTTTTCAGAAGAACTGGGGGAAAATGCACCTAAAACCAATCTTTTTTAGTTAGTTTTTTATTTGAACTTAAATGAATGAAACAATTAATTGTTAAAATGACAAAAGTGTTTATAAAACAGGATTGTACAAAATCAGTTGCATGCTCTTCTCTGTCGTGGTAGGAGCAGGAAACAGGTGGGCGAAGTTTGCGCGCAAGTTACAAATGCTCGCTGAGAATTGCGAAAGCAGGGAAACCCTTTGCGGCTGAGAATCTCATCAAGTTATTGATTGGCGACTCCATAGTGTCCTGTGCAGTACGACCAGATAATGGGTATACTTGAAAGGAGAGACAGCATTGGTCGTATATTTTTATTATCGCAAAATCGATTTTCGGTCACTTAGTGACCATTTTACGGCGATCACATAGACTGACATCTATGTGATCGCCGTAAGCTTATTGACACCAGTGCTTACTAATTTAGGTTATATATTACAGCACTGAAGATGGTCACTAAGTGACCGAAAATCGATTTTGCTATAATAAACAAAAATATACGACCAATGCTGTCTCTCCTTTCAAGTATATTCAATCTCATCAAGGATTGCCTGGTCGACTCGGCGGCTTGTATTTGTCCTGCAGACCTCACGGAAAAATTTGAAAAATACCTCTTTCGCCTCAAACTGTTACTCGCCGAGTCGAAGATATGGCCTTAGATATGGAGCAGCAATTAATGGAGAGAGAGGCAAACTTCATTTCATTTTCTATCGCTCTTGACGAGTCCACGGATGTTGCGGGCATATCTCAGCTCGGCATATTCATTCGAAGTGTAGACGAAAATCTGCGTGTCACAGAAGAATTCATCGACCTTATACCATTAAAAGACACAACCGCTGGTTTGCATACTTTTCTAGCCGTGGAAAACGTGTTAGAGTCAATGGGTTTAAAATGGGAACGCCTGGGCAGTTCAACAACGGATCGAGCCCCTGCGCTACGAGGGATTCGCACTGGCTTCCTGGGTTACGTAAGGTCAAAAATGGCTGAAGTCGGCTGTTCTTTATTCGCGGTAGTCCATTGTCTGATACACCAGGAGGCACTTTGTGCGAAAATTGTCAATATAAAAAATTTTATGGACACAGTTCTTCGAACGGTTAATTATCTTCACTCGCATGGACTCACACACCGCCAATTCAAGGATTTCTGGCTAACATCGAAGCGGAATACCCGGACATCCCCTACCACACCGAAGTAAGATGGCTGAGCAGGGGAAAGGTGCTTCATCGGTTTTTCTCATTGAGGGGTGAAATAGATACAATTTGGAAATGAAAGAACGTCCAGAAAAATTACTTTGTGATCCTAAGTGGGTGGCGAATTTGGCTTTTTTGAGTGACCTTACGGGTCATTTAAATACTTTTAACATTTCACTCCAAGGCGAAAATCACTCTGTTGTTGATTTAGTGCAGACGATTCAAGCATTTCAAAAGAAACTTATTTTGTGGGAAAAACAGTTGCGCGAGAAGAATTGCGGACACTTTCCTGCATAGACAGTGTTAAAGAAGAAGTAGATTTTTCAGATTATGTTCGAATCATTTGAGAATTACAAGAACAGTTTGAAAACAGATTTTTGGAGATAAGTAAGCTTCAACCGACCTTAGATATATTTGTTCGCCCGTTTTCCCTTCGGGCAGAGGACGTCTCACAAGTGCTTCAACTAGAGCTGATTGACCTGCAGTGCGATATCCGCCTGAAGAACCACTTTCTCATGTGTAAAACTTTGGATGACTTATACAGATGACTTCCACCAGAGAAATATCCTCTTTTGCACAAGCACGTGGCCAAATTTATCTCAATGTTTGGTTTTACGTATATTTGTGAGCGCTTTTTCTCTCTTTTAAAGCTTGCTAATACTGAGAACCGTTCATTACTTAGCGATAAAAATTTAACTAATTCTTTGAGGTTAGCAGTCTCACGGAATATTGTACCAAACCTAGACAAAATCGTTTCCTCGAAAAAGAAAAACGTGTAAAATGTTAATTGTCTTCTTTAACAATGCTGACTGTAAGAATTGAAGAGCTTTATAACCTTAATTCTATTTTTAATAGGTTTTCAAACTTGGTCAGTTAAAATTATTAGCCGGCCGGAGTGGCCGTGCTGTTCTGTCTGGAACCGAGCGACCGCTACGGTCGCAAGTTCGAATCCTGCCTCGGGCATGGATGTGTGTGATGTCAAAAATGGTTCAAATGGCTCTGAGCACTATGCGTCTCAACTGCTGAGGTCATCAGTCGCCTAGAACTTAGAACTAATTAAACCTAACTAACCTAAGGACAGCACACAACACCCAGCCATCACGAGGCAGAGAAAATCCCTGACCCCGCCGGGAATCGAACCCGGGAACCTGCGCGTGGGAAGCGAGAACGCTACCGCACGACCACGAGATGCGGCCCTGTGTGATGTCCTTAGGTTAGTTAGGTTTAATTAGTTCTAAGTTCTAGGCGACTGATGACCTCAGAAGTTAAGTCGCGTAGTGCTCACAACCATTTGAACCATTTTCGAAAATCATTGCGTACAAAACAGCAAAGAAAGGATCCGATTTCTAAAATCTGAAAAGGGATACAAAAAGCTGTAGCACGAAGTATAACAAAAAATATTTACTTGTAACTACTAACAGTAAGAATGAGACTCTACATCCCTTACATAAAATTATTTCTAAAATAGATTATTTTGATTACGTTGTATCTGACCGCGAGACAGTCCAGCGCAGAGCAGTGCTGTGCGGTCTCACTCGCTCTGCATCTCTCTCTCTCTCTCTCTCTCTCTCTCTCTCTCTCTCTCCCTCTCCCTCTCTCTCTTTCTCTCTGGCTCCTACGCCGACACTAGCGACACACGGTCGTGTACGGGGCGCTGAACTAAACTGCCTTGCGCCCGCTGGGCGCTGGTGCGCCCGTCGGGTGCAATTCTTGGATGAGCCTGCTTTAGAGTCTTATGTAATTAACATAAATTTCTAATGAAATACCTATAAATACTAGTATTTCAATTTTTTCTTTGATTCTTACTTTATATTTCAAAAGAAGGAGGGTGTTTTCTATCATTTTTTTGACTAGTTTGATGCAACCCTCCACGAATTCCTCTCCTGTGCCAACCTCTTCATCTCAGAGTAGCAACAAACATCCTCACTTATATGCTGGATGTATTCCAACATCTGCCTTCCTCTACAGTTTTTGTCATCTAAAGCTCCGTACCATGAAAGTCATTCCCTAATGTCTTAATAGATGTCCTATCATCCCTTCCCATCTTCTCATCCATCTTGTCCATATATTGCTTTCCTCTCCGATTCTGCGCAAAACTTCCTCATTCCTTATCAGTCTACCTAATTTTCAACATTTGTCTGTTGTACCACATCTCATATGCTTCGATTCTCTCCTGTTCCAGGTTTCCCACAGTCCATGTTTCACTACCATACAATGCTGTGCTCCAAACGTGTATTTTCAGAAATTTCTTCCTTAATTTAAGACCTATGTTTGATACTAGTAGACTTCTCTTGACTAGAAATGCCCTTTTTGCCAGTGCTAGTCTGGTTTTGATGTCCTTCTTCCTTGGTGCTACACTGGTCATTTTGCTACCTATGCAGTGGAATTCCTTAACCTAATCTACTTAATGACCACAAATCCTGATGATAAGGTTCTCGCTGTTCTCATTTCTGCTACTTCTCATTACTTTCGTCTTTCTTCGATTTCCTGTCAATCCATATTCTGCACTCATTAGACTGTCCATTCCATTCAGTACATCATGTAATTCTTCTTTACTTCCGTTCAGAATAGCACTGTCATTAGTGAATTGTATCACTAATATCTTTCACCTTGACTTTTAATACCACTCCTCATTCTTTCTTTTGTTCCAATCATTGCTTCTTCGATGTACAAATTGCACAGTAGGGGCGAAAGACTACATCCCTGTCTTACACCCATTTTAATCCGAGCACATTGTTCTTGGTCGTCTACTCTTATTATCCCCTCTTGGCTCTCTCCCTATAGCTTACCCCTATTTTTCTCAGAATTTCGAACATATTGCACCATTTTACATTGCCGAACGCTTTTTCCAGGCCGACAAATTCTGTGAATGATCACGATTTTTCTGTAGTCTTGCTTCTATTATCAACCGCAACGTCATAATTGCCCCTCTGGTGCCTTTATCTTTCCTAAAGCCAAATTGATCATTTAACACATCCTCAATTATCTTTTGCATTCTTCTGTATATTATTATTATCAGTAACTTAGATGCATAAGTTGTTAAGCTCACTGTGCGATAATTCTCACACTTGTCAGCTCTTGCAGCCTTCGGAATTATATGGATGATATTTTCCCGAAAATCAGATGGTATGTCGCCAGCCTCGTACATTATACACACCAACGTGAATAGTCGTTTGGTTGCCACTTCCCCCAATGATTTTACAAATTCTCATGGAATATTATCTACCCCTTCTACCTCATTTGATCTTAGGTCCTTCAAAGCTCTGTTAAATTCTGAGTCTAATACTGGATTCTGAACTCTTCTAAATCTACTCTAACATTCTTGGTGGTGTCTGTGTGTTTTTTAGGGAATTGACTAGTTTGAACCTGGGACCTGTTGCTGGTAAGGAGACGCCAGACCACACATGACATGTAGAGTTCAGAAGAGTTCAGTGAGACTAGCGATGATATAACCAAATACTTAATGATTTCAGCGTCAGCTCCATTGCACTCCCTGTAAAAGAATCTTAATACTAACTAAATTTAGTGGAAGGGGTTCAAGGCTTTCCTATTTTTTAGTTATCTGGTAAAATAACGTCGAAAAAGCAGTTAAGTTTACCATTGGAAATTTTATTCTACTCCCAAAACATTGTTTATAAATTACACTATTGATAAAAGGAAATGTTTTAATACAGGATGATGAAAACCAACTGAGTTCAACAAAAATGTGAACGAATATTCCCTGAATGGGTTTCCAAGTTCTACAATGGATCGAAGGATGACCTATGCCATATCAAATCTATAATCTAGGTTTAAATTAAGTTTCACAAAAGAGAAAACTATCAAAATGGTCTACAGTGACCGTCAATTATCATTAATTACTTATCTAACTTGTCGTAAATTACAGTGGCTGATGTGGCTTCTCAATAATTATATAACAGAAAAATCATCGCGTTTCAGATTTTAACTTACGTAGCAAATGTGAATACCATGAGCTTCAATTGACGGTCGACCCTAGTATTACGCAAAGGGGATGTAACAGATGAGACTTCTGCAGTTCTGAATGAAGCCTTATGCGGTCAAAAATGCGGCATCGCATGCGTTCATTACCTTGTCGGTGTTCGTCAGGGGCCGACGGCCGGCGCAGCTCCATCCAGCTCGCCGTCTCGGAAGCAACTCCTCTTCTAACTTCTCCTTACCACAATTTACCGAAGTTGGTTCATCTGACCAACAGGGTCTCAATGTTAACCTTAAGCTCTGCCTACAAAAATGCTGTCCATCCAATGAGAAACGTTACACTTTTCGTGGTGGGGCAATGTTTTTAACGTTTGCAACGTAACAGAGACGCGAAAAAGTCTCATGCTAAAACTTGCAGCTGGTGTGGGCCTTTTAATGTTATCGTAAGATCTATACTGTTCTTCTGGAGGGCTGTAGCTTTTAACATTGGCTGGGGGTTGGTCCTGGTGCTTAGCTGGCGACGTGGGTGTCCATCCCTTATCGTAGGGCCTTCTAGCTTAACATGGTTCTGCTCTCGGCCTCTGTTCTCGTTTCTCCCCTCGGAACTGCGTCTGTCTCATGGTGGGGAGGTACGACATCTATTTAGGCATTCTTGTGTTAGTCTGTGGTATTCCATTTGCTCACTCATTACTCGTATTACTTCGGTTAATTTAATGTCACGATTTATTTGGAGCTATGTGACATACTACTGGATTTGCTTATCATGTCGGGGTTTTCATGGAAGGTGTTGGATTTGCCTGACACCTTACGTATCACCTGAAGTGTTGGCAGAAGAGCCAACACCGTGTTGCTAGAGGAGGCCGAAATGCACACTTTTAAGCTCACGCAGATTGGCGTGAGTTCTGGAACAAGGTAAAGTAATTATCCTATAAAGAAAAGAACGTAGTTCTTGGAATACTTAAGTTTAATCCACAATTGGAGAACATCGCTCTTGTTTAGACAGTATTACAATCTCAATATAAACTGGTAATGGCGCCTTGCTAGGTCGTAGCAATTGATGTAGCTGAAGGCTATGCTAACTATCGTCTCGGCAAATGAGAGCGTATTTGTCAGTGTATCATCGCTAGCAAAGGCTGTTGTACAACTGGGGCGAGTGCTAGGACGTCTCTCTAGACCTGCCATGTGGCGGCGCTCGGTCTGCAATCACTGACAGTGGCGACACGCGGGTCCGACGTATACTAGCGGACCGCGGTCGATTTAAAGGCTACCACCTAGCAAGTGTGGTGTCTGGTGGTGACACCACATCACCACCCTTCGAACTTAATTTTTGCACTGAATTTAGGCAATGATTGAATCGTTGTCTAAGTCAGTCAAAAATTATTCCTTTATCTAAATTTGGTTGCCTATTGTTCAGCCATGTTATTCTGGTTCTATGATAGTTTGTAATACTAATTTGTATTTTTATATTCTTCCATATTATTCTCAGAAATATGTTTATATTGACAAGAGAAGAATATTTTTAATCTATTATAATTATTATTTTTTAAATATTTTCTTTCTTTATTTAAGTGTGACGTTTCTTTTTTAAGAAGTTTGTTATCGAAAATGAGGAGTTCTTTCACATCGATTTTCTTAGAAATATTTTTTTTTTATAAATGTAGTAATTAAGTAAAATCTATTCCTAACACATTTTCTAAATATCATGTACAAGTAAAATGTTTTTGTTTCTAGACACTCATTTCAACATTGTTACACTAACAAATAAGAATTATTTCCAAGAATTGCTTTGACAAAGAAATATACATAAACAATTATTGAGATATTATCCAAACAAATGGTACAAATTTTTAAAAAACTGGAAAGCATCGAAAAAGATAGTTTTTTATTCTTTGTTTTTATAAGGAGAAAATAAGTAAAATATAGTTATTCTTTTAGTTTTATGAGGAGAAAATAAGTGGCATATAGTTTTAGTGTTTATTATGCCTTACTTTTGTTCTTTATATACTGTCCATTTCAGAACTAATGACTTATTTTTATCGATAGTCTATTTTTTACTTAAGTCCATAGTCAATGACTGTTTTTTGTCGTTTATTAGCTGCCTGGTGTGCTTAACTTATTTAGTTTTTCACACATTTCTTTTTGCACAATTCCTACATCACATAATTTGATTTCACACATACACACAATCCTATGAATGTTTAAGCATGAGGTTGGCGAATGTTTTTGCACGAAGGTGATGGACTTGAGCGAGATGGGTGTGGGCAAGTATTTGATGTATAGCTTCGTTCGTCGTTCCTTGTTGGCTTTGCAAGTGTGTGTTGCTGTTGTGGGGGTCCCATAATGGAATGGAGCTGTGAGTGCAGAATCTCGTGGTTTACTGGCTTTGTATGCATGAAAGTCATCGTTATGTGTCGCTGAAAGCGGTCGTTTTTTGTTGTAATACTTCACAGACGACTAGTTTAAAATAGGATAGGGATTTGGAAAGATATGTCGTCTATTCTTCACCCATCTTCTTTCTTGGTCTCAATCTTGCGAATCTTTAACTTCTGTTCTTCCTGCTTTTTCTCTGCTTCTTACTTGATTCTTGATTCTTCTCTGGGCAGGATATGGAAATATTTATTGATAACTAGTCGCATTGAAGTTCTCCTCTTAGTAACAGTTTGATAAATTGTTTGGGCGTGTCATTTTTACTTTGTGAAAGTTTTCTTCAGTTTCGTGCATCAGCGTTCTGTTTAATAGCAGTATTGTGACTTTTACACATATTTTTTTGCCAGTGGTGGCTTGCCCAAGCGGTCTTCTCATCGGGCCGGTTTTTGCTCGCTCCCCTGTGTCGGGGCATCCCAAGACCCTCTTGACCTTCAGTGTTCTGTTACAGCAGGGTTCCGTTTAGCGGGCAGATTTACTGCCCACTTCCGATACAAGAGCCCTCTGTTGGTCTCGCTGTCCTTTCCCTTCTCTCGACGCTTCTGCCTTGTGGGAATCGTGTCTTGCTAATTACGTCCTTTTATTACTTGATACTTCTCGCGTTGCAACTTACGGGTCGTTGCATCTGGTCTTTACTGGAGTTTTTACAATGGTTCTTACAAAAAGTTTTACTTATAATCATCTAAGATATGTCTAGTACCTACATTGTTTTACGCCTTCTTAAAAAGCTTTACAAATTTCGGCGCCCTTTCCATGTTACAATTCTAAGATACTGTGAGTCTTAACTTCTACAAGAATCCTCAAATTAGTTTTTTATTTTTGTGTAGTGTCGTGGTGTATAGCATTTTAGTATTTCATGCTGTTAGACTATCTACGTTTTATCCCTTCACTTTAATCTATGGTACTACTGGTGTTATTTTTGTTTTTGTTTTTATTGAAACTACTTTCTTTTTCACACCTTCCTCTCTCTTCATTCTTCTTTCTCCTGACGATCTTATCTGCAACATAAACTTGAAATATTTTGCTAATTATTTACTTGAACTTCTTGCAATTTTTCGTCGATTTCTTTATGGACTTCTAACATGAGTTGAGGCGATTCCCCCTTTTGTGCATACCATTCTAATTCTTCATCCTCTTTATCTCGCATCATTCTTAATTGTTAGTTTATAACTGGTATTTCTTACAATTTTAGCTTTTGCTCAAAGAGAAGTGTGACTTTCCCCATATCTATTATCGCTCATCTGTCATTTAAAAAATCTGCACCTATAATCAAATCTACAGTTAGTTTAGGTATAATCACGAAGTTGGCTTCGATCTTTTGACATTGACATGAAAGAGTTAACCTTGTTTGTCTCGTAACTTCCGCAGCATTGTTTCTAATAGGATCTCTTACTTTGATCTTATGTGTTTTTAGAACTGGCAATTCCTCATTGGCATTATACTGGATGAATAAATTTTCTGAGATCGTAGTCAGTTCACTTCCGCTATCAATTACAATATTGACTGGGATATGCTTTACCATGGCCTTCACAATTGGTTGAATTTGAAAGGGTTGGTTCTGTTCTTCTTCTTCTTCTTCTTGCATCAACGAATCCTCCACTGAATCATACACGAGTCTTTTCAGGAATTTCCCTTGTAAATTCGAACTTTCTGTAGGATAAGCTCCGACTGCTACTTCTCTCTCTTTTATTTCCTCTTCTCTATTTCTTCCTTCATTTACGCTTTCTTCAACATCCTCTACTTTTTCCTCATCTTCGTCTATCTTCTCTTTCTCCGTCGCTACTTCCACATAATCGCATCTAAATGCTCTAATTATCGCTTCATAACTTCCTTCATTATATATGTTGGGTTGTGTGCCCACTAGTAACTTATTTTCAACTTCTGTCGACTGCGCATTATCCTCATTGAATTTGCTTTGCCTGGTTTCCATCTCAAAGAGCTCTGCAATACTCATTACTTCGTCCTTTCCTCCTACATTCGTTGTGCATGCCTCTGGTAATTCATCTTCCTCGTCAGTATTCTCCCAATTAATTTCGTCCCAACACGATATTGTTATTTTCCTGTCTTCGTTTTCATCTGATCCCTGCGGTTTTGTTTCTTCCTTCTTCTCTTCTCGTGATAAGGTATTTACTTCTCTGTTCAAGGTGCTGTAATTGTCCTGGGTCGGTGCGTCATTCTCTTTAGCATTGGCGCTTAGCTGTCAATTCGAACGTTTATCGGGGTTTGGTGGTCTTACCTCCACCTCTTCTATCTGTATTCTCTTTTCTTGCTCCGCTTGTTGATGTTGGTTTCTTTGTTGATAATTTGTCGGTCTATTGGCGCTCCAATACCTGTTCCGGTTGTCGTTATTCCCTCTGTAATAGTTGTTGCCGTTCCTGGGTGAATTATAGTTATTTCCATATTCTCTTCCAAATCCATAACCGGTTCTTTGTTGAAATCTATTGTCGTTTCTTGGTGCGAAGTTATCACGTGGTTCGTAATTACTGTTTCTTCGTACTGTGTCTTGTGGAGTCCACTGCTTTTTGCTTTCGTTTTCACGTGCGCTTCGTCTTTTTCTTGCGTCATCTTCCGAAAATATGAACTCTAGTTCCCTTAGAATACCTTTAAATGCTTCGACGTCATTGCCTCCGTGACCTACTAATGATTGCTGGTATTTCAATGGTAACTCCATCGCGCATAATTTAATCAACTCTCCGTCACTGTATGGTACATCTAACAAGGGAACCTCCCCATCGCACCCCCCTCAGAATTAGTTATAAATTGGTACAGTGGATAGGCCTTGAAAAACTGAACACAGATCAATCCAGAAAACAGGAAGAAGTTGTGTGGAACTATGAAAAAATAAGCAAAATATACAAACTGAGTAGTCCATGTGTAAGATAGGCAACTTCCAGGTGAGTATAAACCCATGAGCGCCGTGGTCCCGTGGTTAGCGTGTGCAGCTGCGGAGCGATAGGTCCTTGGTTCAAGTCTTCCCTTTGAAGATAACTTTAATTTTTTATTTTCAGACAATTATCAAAGTTCAGCACTCACATATAATCAACTTCGCTCTCCAAAATTCCAGGACATGTTCAGATTTGCTTGGACATATTCAGGATTTGACGGTCTACAGACGGAAAAATTTGAAAACGTTAAAAACATATGTTTTGACAGAGCACAGACAAATCTGTGCGACTGTGAAACTGTTGCATTCATTTGTTGCAGTTTATGTGACAAACTCTTATGTTTTCACACTTTTTTGGGAGTGATTATCACATCCAGAAGAAAACCTAAATTGGGCAAGGTAGAAGAATCTTTTTACCCATTCACCAAGTGTACAAGTTAGGTGGGTCGACAACATATTCCTGTCATGTGACGCACATGCCGTCACCAGTGTCGTATAGAATATATCAGACGTGTTTTCCTGTGGAGGAATCGGTTGACCTATGACCTTGCGATCAAATGTTTTTGGTTTCCATTGGACAGGCACGTCCTTTCGGCTACTAATCGCACGGTTTTGCGATGCGGTCGCAAAACACAGACACAAAACTTATTACACTGCACAGAGACGTCAATGAACGAACGGACAGATCATAACTTTGCAAAAATAGAGAAAGTAAACTATACATTCTAGGGAAGATTTGAACCAAGAACCTCTCGTTCCGCAGTTGCTCACGCTAACCACGGGACCACGGCGCTCCTGAACTCGGACTCTCCTAGATGTTGCCTATCTTGCACATGGACTACTCAGTTTGTATATTTTGCTTAGTTTTTTCATAGTTCCACACAACTTCTTCCTGTTTTCTCGATTGATCTGTATTCAGTTTTTCAAGGCCTATCCACTGTGCCAACTTATAAATAAATCTGAGGGGGGTGCGATGGGGAGGTTCCCTTGTAAGCATTGATTTTTCTTTGCCATTAATTCGAAAAATTTCACGGGACTCGTCTCTCCCGAATTTTCAAAATATGGGTTCTGTAATAATTCGTACTTCACTCTGTTCTGTGCTTCGCTGGACCAGTATCGTGAGAGAAACTTCTCTCTGAAATCTTCGTAAGATCGGCATGTCGCTGCAACATTTTGCATGGTTTCTGCGACTGTTCCTGACGTGTGTGCACATATTAAGCCTAATTTGTGTGCTAGCGTCCAGTGTTCTGGTAATCCTACTCGGAATTGATCAATAAAAGTTCGTGGATGTAATGAGTTTCCTTCTCGAAAGTGTTGAAATTTTCTGACTGTGAGGAAATGATCGTTGTCGTACTTCGTCACAGTTCCATATGAAATTCGTGATTCTTCGCCACTTTTGTTTCTGATCATTTCTGCCGACGTACTTTCCGGTTGTGGTACATCCATTGGATATTGTCCACTGTAACTTTCGCCTACCCTTGCGTAGTATCGTTGAAGTGGTACGCAATAATTTTCTTCCATCGGTTGTGAACGTGTAGCTGAATGCATTGCACTGTACTCTTCGCGACCTGGCTTTCCATTGTCATGTACTGTTTCGGTATCTTCTTTGGCTAACCTTGCTGCTTCATTGCACGATCCAAACTGTCTTGAAACATACATTTGTGGTTCTGCATGTGTTTGTGGTGCCGTTTGTTCATCAAGAATTTCGAAACGTGTTTGTTCCGGTGCAGGCTGTCTGATTTCACGTGTGTTATTTTCCGCCTGTGATTGGAATCTTCGTTAATTGCTTGTTTTTCCGGTGCTGTTACAGATACATATACGGTTGCAGACTCAGTGCTTGTTCGATCCTGTTCACTACGCTCTTCAATGGTTTGCAACAACTCTGTTCGCAATTTCTGAAATTGTCGCTTCGTTTGCGCTTCTATTTTGACTAGGCGGTTATCATATCTTTTCAGCGCTGCTTTTGTGATACGTTTGCGTAACACACTGTTTTCAACAATTTCACGCGCTGTACCTGCTGCTTGTCTAGTAATTACGTTTATCTGTTTCTCTAGTTTCTTGACTTCTCCCTGGGTGTTGTTACGTAATGTTTTGATCTCGTCCTGAGTGTCATTACGCAATGTCTGTACGTCCGCTTGTACCTTGTCAATGTCTGTTCTCAGTTGATTCTGACCTGTTATTAAGTTTCCTATCACTTCTCGAGATTCTTTTGCCTCATCTTCAATATGAATTAGGTGTAACTGATTTTTTTTGTTTTGTTCTTTAATCTCACGCATTTGTATCGTGGTTTCTGCAATTTGTTTCGACGTTTTTGCATTCTGAATTTTAATATGGTTCGCTATTTTTTTATTTTGTCTTGTCATGGTTTCCGTCATTAATTGTAATAATTCTGCCAAATTGGTGGGTCCTATTGCGTTTTCTTCCGACGTTCTACGCTCTGTGTTTTCGCCCAATTGTTGGTTTGCAACCGATTGCATTGAACTGTGGGGTGACACGTTTCTGCTCGAATTCCTTGTACTCTGTGGTGAGGGAGCTCTGATTACTTGTACTATGGGTTTTACGTATTCAAGACGCAAGTTACAATCCTCATCGGCTGACTCTCTACTTTCCTGCTCCTCTGTCGTATGCTGACTTACGTTTTCTATGCCTTGACGTACATTATCCTCGTTATGGTGCGTTATCTGTCCTATTTCTCGCGATACTGCATCGTCTGTTGTACTGTCCTCTATTCTCTGTCCGTCTTCATGTTGGGTCTCTACCTCAATTCGGTCAAGGTCTCGATCTGCCATTGCTAATCTTTCCGAATCCCTTATTTTCTGTTTTAAAAGCAAGTCACGCGCCCTACTTCGCGTCAAATTGCGCTCATACGATCTCACGCATTTCATAAACTTTTTGCACACACGACTTGAGAATCAATTCGCTTACTTGTTGGGTCAGAACCAACTTGTCAACGATGTATCCGCCACCTGTGCGCTTGCAATGGAGAGAAAACTTAATTCTAACAATATTAAAATTCATAACTTAATTATGCTATTGTCTCTGCTAGAATGTCTTGAAACGTCCCCTTTTGAACAATTATACATGACTGTGCTTAAACTGACACACAATATTTTGTTAGCGCAACGTAATCTGACTTTCAAAATTCCCTACAAAAGAATGGCCCTGACTAACATTAAACTATACCTTTCACAAATCACTTACCTCACAAAAATCTTCGCTGCTCAAGCTACTGCAATACAGCGAGCGCCACTACTGCCAGCTAAATAAAAGATTCAAACTACTGAAGGCACTAACTACTGATAAGGATAGTTAGCAAATGAAAGATATTAATAGAGAACAAACAATGTATTTACCTTGATATCATCATATATAAATATAGCAGTTCATGACAAATTTCAAAACTCCGCCATCTCTCTCCCCACATCCACGACTGCTGGCGGCTCACCTCCAACTGCGCAACGCTACACGCTGTTCACAGCCAGCTGCCTAACACTACAATGGCGAGTATTACAACAATGCAAAGCAGCCACAGACTGCACACAGCACAGCCAGTGATTTTCATACAGAGGTGGCGTTACCAATAAAAAAAAACCTAAACAGCCTACAAAAACCTAAACAGCCTACTTACAGCCGCACTTTTATTGAATACTTTATTACTATCTATCGCTGCAGCTACTGTTTTCGACTATGTATAACTTTAAGAAAAAAAAATTGTTACAAAAATTTTTTAACAAGATATTTTTCTGACCTAGTTAGGCATGTGGTCGACCTTCAATCACGGTATTTTACCATCCTGGCAGGGTCACCATTCTCTAACATTCTGGGTGGTGTCTGTTGTTCTATGTCGTGTCTCCCTACTACTTACGCGCAACGATGCTCTGAGCATGTTTTTTGGGGAATTGACTAGTTTGAAATTGGGACCTGTTGCTGGTAAGGAGACGCCAGACCACACATGACATGTAGAGTTCAGAAGAGTTCAGTGAGACTAGCGATGATATAACCAAATACTTAATGATTTCAGCGTCAGCTCCACTGCACTCCCTGCAAAAGAATCTTAATACTAACTAAATTTAGTGGAAGGGGTTCAAGGCTTTCCTATTTTTTAGTTATCTGGTAAAATAACGTCGAAAAAGCAGTTAAGTTTACCATTGGAAATTTTATTCTACTCCCAAAACATTGTTTATAAATTACACTATTGATAAAAGGAAATGTTTTAATACAGGATGATGAAAACCAACTGAGTTCAACAAAAATGTGAACGAATATTCCCTGAATGGGTTTCCAAGTTCTACAATGGATCGAAGGATGACCTATGCCATATCAAATCTATAATCTAGGTTTAAATTAAGTTTCACAAAGGAGAAAACTATCAAAATGGTCTACAGTGACCGTCAATTATCATTAATTACTTATCTAACTTGTCGTAAATTACAGTGGCTGATGTGGCTTCTCAATAATTATATAACAGAAAAATCATCGCGTTTCAGATTTTAACTTACATAGCAAATGTGAATACCATGAGCTTCAATTGACGATCGACACTAGTATTACGCAAAGGGGATGTAACAGATGAGACTTCTGCAGTTCTGAATGAAGTCTTATGCGGTCAAAAATGCGGCATCGCATGCGTTCATTACCTTGCTGGTGTTCGTCAGGGGGCGGCAGCCGGCGCAGCTCCATCCAGCTCGCCATCTCGGAAGCAACTCCTCTTCTAACTTCTCCTTACCACAATTTACCGAAGTTGGTTTAAGAAAAATCTATCTGGCTGTGTTTTCATCTGACCAATCAGGGTCTCAATGTTAACCTTAAGCTTTGCCTACAAAAATGCTGTCTATCCAATGAGTAACGTTATATTTTTCCTGGTGGAGCAATGTTTTTAACGTTTGCAACGTAACAGAGACGCGAAAAAGTCTCACGCTAAATCTTACAGCTGGTGTGGCCCTTTTACTGTTATCATAAGATCTATATTGTTCTTCTGGAGGGCTCTATCTTTTAACATGGGCTGGGGGTTGTCCTGGTGGCTAGTTTTCGTGGTGGGGCAATGTTTTTAACGTTTCACGCTAAAATTTGCGGCTGGTGTGGCCCTTTTAGTGTTATCGTAAGATCTATACGGTCCTTCTGGAGGGCTCTAGTATTTTACATGGGCTGGGGGTGGTCCTGGTGGTTAGCTGGTAGCGTGGGTGTCCGTCTCTTATCATAGGGTCTTCTAGCTTAACATGGTTCTGCTCTCGGCTTCTGTTCTCGTTTCTCCCCTCAGAACTGCGTCTGTTTCACGGTGGGAAGGTATGACATCCATTTAGGCATTCTTGTGTTAATCTGTGGTATTCGATTTGCTCACTCATTATTCGTATTACTTAGGTTAATTTAATGTCACGATTTATTCGGAGCTATGTGACATACTACTGGATTTGCTTATCATGTCAGGGTTTTCATGGAAGATGTTGGATTTGCCTGACACCTTACACTACTCCTGTTCCGTCTTCTATCACATCACCCAAATTTTCCTCCTCATAACCCTTTCCACCTGTCCGCTCTCTCTTCTGCATTTAACAGTTTAATTCCCGTTGCACTCTTAATGTTACCGCTCTTGCTTTTAATTTCAGAGAAGATTATTTTGACTTTCCTACATGCTGAGTCAGTCCTCCAATCGATCCACTGAGCCTGAATCGGCACATAAAAGAACCAAGATAAGATTAAAAGGTTGACAATTTATGCCTGTGCCAGAATCCAACATTTTCACCTCAGCAATAGGAATAACTTCGCGAAAGAATGAGGCGTAGAGTATTTGGGTGCTACATTAAAGTTTACGCGAAAACCAGGTAAGGAGAAATGCTTAAATAAGTCCTCCTCTAAGAAGACTATGCCCGCACATGAATCATAAATGAACTGACGCAGCGAATACAATCCAATTCTGACTCCACTCCTGCTGAGCTGCCTGTGTATGGAGAGGGAGCGGAGTACCCCCCTTCGTCTTGTGTCCTCCGATACAGCCTGAGACAATGCAATTTCCTCCTGCTCCTTCGTCTTCAGCTGCTGACGGTTTCCTGAATTTGACGCCTACAGAAATTCCCGCAGGGAATTAAATTAGTGACCAGGTATCACCTGTTTCATTGGTAGTTCCACATAATGCTTCCGCCTTAGTGAATGGACCTGCGTTACATGACCCTTTTTCTGAGGAGCAGGAAGCTGGAGGTTCCCTGCTGTTTTGGGGTGGCATTATAGCAGCAGGGAACCTCCACCTTGGTGCACTCGCTGGACAGTGAGTCTAAGGCGTTCAGCCTAACCGGGTTGCCTCGAAAAAAGTTCCCGACGATTGTCTGGTTGAAGATGTATGAGACACTCATCCGTGAATAGAACGTGATGCCACCAATCCTGAGCGGTGCATTCGCCATACTGTTGGGACCATCCGTAACGCGCTGCATGGTGTCGTGGTTGCAAAGATGGACCTCACCATGGATGTCGGGAGTGAAATTGCGCATCGTCCAGCCTACTGCGCACAGTTTGAGGCGTAACACGACATCCAGTGGCTGCACGAAAAGCATTATTCAACATGGTGGCTTTGCTGTCAGAGTTTCTCCGAGCCGTAATCAGTAGGTAGCGGTCATCCATTGCAGTAGTAGCCCTTGGGCGGCATGAGCGAGACATGTCATCGACAGTTCCTGTCTTTGTGTATCTCCTCCTTGTCCGAATAACATCGCTTTGGCTCATTCCGAGATGCCTGGACACTTGTCTTGTTGAGAGCCCTTCCTGGTACAAAGTAACAATGCGGACGAGATCAAACCGTGGTATTGACCATCTAGGCATGGTTGAACTATAGACAACACGAGCCGTGTACCTCCTTGCCTGTGGAATGACTGGAAGTGATCGGTTGTCGAACGCCCTCCATCTAATAGGCGCTGCTAATGCATGGTTGTTAACATTTTTGGACGGGTTTAGTGACATCTCTGAACAGTCTAAGAACTGTGTCTGTGATACAATATTCACAGTCGACGTCCATCATCAGGAGTTCTGGGAACCAGGGTGATGCAAACTATTTTCGATGTGTGTAGTTTACAATATGCACGACTGTTCATCACGTCTTGGAGACCGATAGGCCGACCGGAGTGGCCGAGCGGTTCTAGGCGCGTCAGTCTGGAACTGCGCGACCGCTACGGTCGCAGGTTCGAATCCTGCCTCGGGAATGGATGTGTGTGATGTCCTTAGGTTAGTTAGGTTTAAGTAGTTCTAACTTCTAGGGGACTGATGACCTCAGCAGTTAAGTCCCATAGTGCTCAGAGCCATTTGAACCATTTTTTTGGAGACCGATAAAGTTGCACAAAGGGCCTGTTGGTACGCAAAACAATGAACGGAGGTAAATTCAGCATGTTAAGCTTTTTCCGCACTAGACCAATAAACTCCATTACTTCACCGGCATTTCTGGCTCCCCGTCTATTCTACGGAAAACAACATTTTCCCACGTGAGTCCTATTCCTTCAGCTTCCATTTCGACAGCTTATAAAATATCTGCCCTGTAACATTGTCGTTCGTCGAAAGCATACCTAGTAGGTCTTCCGTTACAATGTAGGTCGTCGTCCGTGTCACGCAAAAATGAAAAAGAAAAGAGAAAAGATGGGTAACTGAGCCGTGTTGCTAATAGCTGTGGACTTATCAGACTCACGTCTTTGATTCACCGTGATATTACCACACGGGAAGGTTGTACTCTGCTGTATGCGGGACCTAATGTGAGATTCATTGTCTCTACTACGTCTACGATATATGCTTTATTAATGGCTCTTCCAAAAAAGGACATCCAGCTCTTGCTTAACGTAGAGCAGATTTATAACTAGCTCTAAGAGTCCTTCAGAAACTCCCCTCATCTTCGTCGTCATAAATTAGAGAAAGAAGATTGTGTTAGGAATAATACAAGTGGAAACAAATACACATTTTAGAGGAAAGTAAACAAAGTTCAGTTAGTTTCGACGGACTTTTAACGAATATCAGTATATGCTAAGGAACAGATAGAAATCTCATTTGTGGCGACAGATTTCTGTTCCTCTCATGTCTCCCATACGATTTTACTATACGCTTGTGAACGCAGTTTGCTGTAGTGTCTTTCAATAGACGATTTTCTTACACGCGTAATGTTTGGCTTTATCATCATAACTAACAAAAAATAAGGAAGTTCCCACTCCGGTTAAAATGGAGTTTCGGAAACATCTGCTTTCTTTGGAGCAGGTTGTGTACTTACCTGTTTCGATGTTGCCGCGCGGAGTGGCCGCGTGGTTAGAGGCGCCGCATCATGGATTGCGAGGCCCCTCCCACTGGAGGTTCGAGTCCTCCTTCGGGCAGGGGTGTGTGTGTCGTTCTTAGCGTAAGTCAGTTAGTTTAATTAGTGTGTAAGACTAGGGACCGATGACCTCAGCAGTTTGGTCCCTTAGGAATTCATATGGATTGGATCCTAGACGACTGGAGACCGTGGCCTGGTCAGATGAGTCCCGACTTCATTTGGTAAGAGGCGACGGTAGCGTCAGAGTGTGGCGCAGACGCCACGAAGCCATGGACCAGTCAACAATGCAATGTCCAAGCCGGTGGTAGCTTCATAATGGTGTGGGCTGTGTTTATATGGAATGGACTGGTCCTCTGGTCCAATTGAACCTATCATTGACCGCAAATGGTTATGTTCACCTACTTGGAGACCATTTGCAGCCATTCATGGACTTCACGTAACCAAAAAACGACTGAACGTTTATGGATTAGAATGTGACATATCACTGGGCCACAATTGTTCGTGCTGGTTTAAAGAACATTCTGGACAGTTCGAGCGAACGATTTGGCTACAGAGACAACGTGGCTAAATTTTGCTATAGGGGACTTCCATGCCACGTATAGAAGCTGCACTGCGCCGGACGAAAGGTAAAAGGTTGTTCGGCACGATATTAGGAGGTATCTCATAACTTTTGTCACCTCGGGGTAAGGAGCCCACTATCTCCGGCGGCTCGTTACAGAGTTATTGCCTTTTGTTTGGTTTCTTACCACAATTAGCTTCGCATCTGTACTGCAGTGGAAAAAATGTACAAGAGTGCACCTGTGTCTTTTTTCCGTGCGCTCACTGTATCTGTTGCTCAAGGGACAACACAACACTCAGTCCCTGAAACGAGAAAATCGACGATCCGACCGGAAATCGTACCCGGACGCCTTCGGTTAGCAATCTGCTGCGCTGACCCCGACTGCTCTTACGTTTGTATTCAGCACAGCTCAGTTCTGTCTAGGGTTTTGCTGTACGTCAGTGTTAATTATGCGTTAATAACAATACACAGTAGTACTACAGACAGGTTTACTGACGAAAACTTGATCGCCTCGTGTATGGGTTTAGCGAACAATGTAAGAGTGCCGCAAAGATGTTGAATTGTCCCGCAGCAGTGGAAACCACACAGCAGTACTTTTGCATCTGGGCAAAGGTGCCTGCAAGAAACTGGATCCTTCCGTGTCAGCATGGAAGATACTGGCTATATCAGGTATGCAATAACACCCGATATGGAATAGAATGTGTTACACACGATTCGTTTCAATTCAGGCTTAGTAGACGGCACGTTGTACTAGCTTTGAACACGAGCCCATCAGCTGTTTTGAGAGTCTTACATGACATCAATGTACAGTACCCCGCCACCCTACTTTCACGTTGTTAACAGACGAGATCATGTTTACAAGAGAGGGCGTGTTCAACAGTAAGAATAGCGATGTATGAGGTGGCGAAAGTCCACACGCACTGATATCTCGATCATATCAACAGAATGTATGGACTGGTACTGTTACCGGTTTTCTGATTGGACCTTGCCTACTTCCTGATACTCAGGAGTCTGTAAAAAACGTTGATTCAACATGTCGTCCCACAGTCCCTAGAAGATGTCCCGCCCAGGACTTGTTAGCTTATGTGGTTTCGACATTATGGGGCGCCGGTACACTTTGAACTCGACGATAGAAACCACACTGAAGTGGAGTTTGGGCGATAATCGGTTGGCCGCGGTAGTCCTCTTCTGTTGCCAGCTCGATTATCAATAATGACAACAATGCACTTCTTCATCAGGGGGCATGTGAAAGAGCCTAGTTTACGAATTTTGCACAAATCTGTTTGGTAGGATTATCGTAGACGTGGAAGTAGTTCGCCAAACTCCTGGCATTCTTGACCGTGTAAGACAGTCGTGTAACACAGGTGGTCGAAATTGTGAACGATAATGAAAATGGAACAGTTCTGCTTTCGTTACTTGCTGTATTATACACAGATGAAACAGATTGAACACACTTTGATACCATTTGACGTGTTTCGTCTGAGGGTTGTTGCACTACCCTGTGTTCTGTGTTGTACGTTCTAGTTATTGCGTTACTGTCTTTCAGGTATTTTCGCAGAGACAAGAGTGACTAAGACAACAAACTGAATAAATTACAATTACTCTGTATGAATAAAAACTGTGTAATAATGCCAGAGGAAAAATGCTCCTACCGGAGCGTAAATAAGATGAATATGCTCCTGTTTAAAAGACTCTGACTGAAAAGTGGGACACAAAAAATCTGGCATGCGAACATATTCGAGCCCTTTTCAACATAGCTCACCTCTCACTCCTACAAGCTCTCTTAACTGTAACTCTCTCACACCCACTAATCTATTGCTGCAAATCGCTCGTACCCGCCGCTCATTCTCACTTATTCAGTTTAACTTATCACTATCTGTGAGCCTCTAACTGCCGCTGTCTCCTGTCTCGAAACCTCAGTCTACTTCGTTCTGTCCTACTACTAACTCATCTCACTGTCACAGACTCCCTCTTGCCCTCCGTTAGCGCTACCATCTTATTCATGCCTTTCCACTGCTGGTGTCTCTTCTCGCTGTCGCTATCTCTCACTTCCTCGTTGTCATTGTCATATACTATGTCTCTCATTATCACTGGCTCCCACTCTCTCTCACTCTTTTCCTAGCACTGTTCTGTTACTCTCAGCTATGTTTGACTGCCACTGTTCTTCTTTCTTTCTCTCACATTGATATTGTACTCTTAGCTTTTTCTGTATCACAAGCACTATTATTATCTTCCAGTATTTGTTACTTTTCTGTCTCTTTTCCACTGCCACTGTTAACTCTCTCAGCTTAAAAAAGAGCGAATATGTTCGCATGCCAAAATTTTTTTGAAAATTTTTAAAGGTGCTGGAAATGATAGAATGAGAAAGTGGTACTACATTTTTCAATCAGTCTTTTAAACAGGAGCATATTCGCCTTTCTTGTGCTCCGATGCGAGTATTTATCCGATGGTTGTCTTCTCTTCTGTGCTACAACAGGGTATGTCACTCATATAAAAAGAACTTTATGGTCAGTAAAATTTTACTAGTTTGCTTACGTGAAATTGCAATAACAATTTATTTTTTAACTCGGACCGGATTTTACGTACACATTTGCATGTGCCTTAGCACTACAACATGCGGTTTTCAAAACCATTCTGATGATAACGGAGACACTTTAAATCATATTTCCCCATGCTACGTCATTTTATGAACTACGTTTACGCTTCACACCGGACTTAACGCACATATTTGACTTGTACAAGTAGGGCAATTTTGAACCTCTGTTTCTCGGAAACGAATGAAGATACCAAGAAATTGTTAAAGGTTTTTCGAGATAGGGATCTAGGAAATACACCCTAACAATTACAACGGACCGTAACAATTTCAGTCATTTGCTGTGCATAGTCGTCTTGGAATTAGCTGCTCGGTTTTGGTACAAAAAAAATTGGGGTATTTCTCGATAATGGATAAAGATTTGTGAAAACGGAAAAACGGAGCTAGTAGATAAATGCCTAGAGAATATACCGTTAAAATTGGAGTGATTTGCTGCGCTTAGTTACGCTACTGGCCATTAAAATTGCTACACCAAGAAGAAATGCAGATGATTAACGGGTATTCATTGGACAAATATATTATACTAGGACTGACATGTGATTACATTTTCACGCAATTTGGGTGCATAGATCCTGAGAAATTATTACTCAGAACAACCACCTCTGGCCTTTATAACGGTCTTGATACGCCTGGGCATTGAATCAAACAGAGCTTGGATGGCGTGCACAGCTGCCCATGCAGCTTCAACACGATATTACAGTTCATCAAGAGTAGTGACTGGCGTATTGTGACGAGCCAGTTGCTCGGCTACCATTGACCAGACTTTTCAGTTGGTGAGAGATCTGGAGAGTGTGCTGGCCAGGGCAGCAGGCGAACATTTTCTGTATCCAGAAAAGCTCGTACAGGATCTGCAACATGCGGTCGTGCATTATCCTGCTGAAATGTAGGTATCGAATGAAGGGTAGAGCTACGGGTCGTAACACATCTGAAATGTAACGTCCACTGTTCAAAGTGCCGTCAATGAGAACAAAAGGTGACCGAGACGTGTAACCAATGGCACCCCATATCATCATGCCGGGTGACACGCCAGTATGGCGATGACGAATACGCGCTTCCAATGTGCGTTCACCGCGATGTCGCCATACACGGATGCGAACATCATGATGCTGTAAACAGAACCTGGATTCATCCGAAAAAATGACGTTTTACCATTCGTTCACCCAGGTTCGTCGTGGAGTACACCATCGCAGGCACTCCTGTATGTGATGCAGCATCAAGGGTAACTGCAGTCATGGTCTTCGAGTTGATAGTCCATGTTGCTGCAAACCTCGTCGAACTGTTCGTGCAGTTGGTTGTTATCTTGCAAACGTCCCCATCTGTTGACTGAGGGATCGAGATGTGGCTGCACGATCCGTTCCAGCCATGCGGATAATTTGCCTGTCATCTCGACTGTTAGTGGTACGAGGCCGTTGGGATCCAGCATGGCGTTCCGTATTACTCTCCTGAACCAACCGATTCCTTATTCTGCTAACAGTCATTGGATCTCGACCAACGCGAGCAGCAATGTCGCGATACGATAAACCACAATCGCGATAGATTACAATCCGACCTTTATCAAAGTCCTAAACGTGATGGTACGCATTTCTCTTCCTTACACGAGGCATCACAACAACGTTTCACCAAGCAACGCCGGTTAATTGCTGCTTGTGTATGAGAAATCGGTTGGAAACTTTCGTCATGTCAGCACATTGTAGGTGTCGCCAGCGGCGCCAACCTTGTGTGAATGCTGTGAAAAGCTAATCATTTGCATATCACAGCACCTTCCTCCTGTTGGTTAAATTTCACGTCTGTTGCACGTCATCTTCGTGGTGTAGCAATTTTAATGGCCAGTAGTGTATTTAGGTATCTGGTGAAAAACGCCTTTTTCGGGTTTTCTCGTGAACCACCCATGAACCAAATAGTGCCTGCATAAGCCCCTTAAGGCACGCTGTGGACTACATCTAATGCAGAGAGAACCAACCGATTTGCAGCAGTTGCCTAAGCTGTAGGAAGGGAGTAATATTCAAACTTTGGACCTGTACCGTGGGATAGTTACAGTAAGGTGATATACAAATCGTCCCTAGCCCAAGGGCTATTCAAAGCACTTATCCCTATGTTTCTATCGTCAATGGAAATCAAGGTATGAAGCCCTGAAAAATTCCGTTTTAGGTGCAGAGTCTATCGTAATGAACGCATATTAAATTTCCCGTGTTAACTCACCATCTTCCAGTAAATTCTTTGGTCGATAATGAGTCTATCGTAATTAACGTATATAAAATTTCCCGTTTTAACTCACCATCTTCCAGTAAATTCTTTGGTCGATAAAGACTCTATCGTAATGAATGTATATAAAATTTCCCGTGTTAACTCACCAACTTCCAGTAAATTCTTTGGTCGATAAAGAATCTATCATAATTAAGGCGTACCTGTTTCACTTGAGTAAACCAACGACAGGCGTTCTCATAAATAAATAGTCTTACCTACTCGCTAAAATAATGATTTCCCGAGCGTTTCAATTTACTTGAAACTCGGATGTAGTTATCAGTAGTTGCTGTTTAACGAAAAGTGTTGCGTTTTGTAAGGAAATATTGAAAGTGACGAGCGGTTTCTTCGTTTTACCGCAGATTAACTCTTTGCCTTGCAGCAGATGTACGATATAACAGTAAATTATTCCATGGCTGATATTTTGCCAGTGCTTTCCAATTAACCATTAAAAAGGGCGGGATAAATCTTGTTCAACTGTCACGGCAGATGTTTGAAACGTTTATTAGGAAAACTGCATTAGTTTTCCGGATAAAGCTGTGCTGCAAATACGCTTGCAAATAATGGAGCCACTAATGCAGCCAGTTGGCGAAAGTGGTTTTCGGTCGGAGTAAATCGTGTGTCACTAATTTCGACAAATACTGTTAACAGTGGAAATACAGACCTCAGCGCTGTGGTGGTTTCGCATGGAAGCTGTGTAATTACAGATCCATAAATAAAACACGGGGCGAATTGTTTGGAGCAATTTTATTTTTCCGGTAATATTTTCATTTACAGGTCGACCACCAGTTGTCTAATAACGGCAGTCGGAAGGTATAAATTATTACACCTGTCTCGTAAAAGCGAACTACATAAACCAAAATATACTTCATTAGTGTGTTTTTTCAACTGAAAACGGGTTTTATTTCACCTCATTATTATAGCAGAGAAGTGAGATTTTTCTTGAGAACTGCCTCTTTCGTCTTATTTACGAGGAATGATGTAGTCCAGTGAATAAAGGAAAATTAGGGGAAACAAATCGTGCAGATGCAGATTTTTGCACCGTTATAAGGAGAAAGTATTGTGAACAACATACTAAAAGTCCTGACCAGTGGGGTGTGAGCGTTCGGGTGGGGGTGGGTTTAAAGCTCACTTTCTATGTTTTTTTCTCAAATAACTCCAAAACTGTGGCTTCCAGCAAAAACTTTTCCGGTACAAAATTAAAGTACATTAAATTTCCTACAAAAAAGACTATATTCATTTTTCCTGCAGAACTAATAGTTTCACCGCTCAGGCGATGGAAAAATCACTGAGTAATAAAAATATCTTTCTAACCGTATAAAACTGAGGTTTATCTTTAAATGAAGTGGATTAAAAACAACTAAGAAGTTATGTACAACATCTAAGTTCGGGAGCCGTATTAAAAAATGAATTGTATTCTGGTTGTGTAACAGGGTGAAAGGCGTAGGTTGTTGTACCATGCCAGCCACAAACTTTTTTTCAAAGTGACGGAATAAAGGCTGAAAATATGTTATATGACAAACAAACAATGAAATATAAGTGTTGTGAAAACATTATGTCGTTAAAGGAACCAACGTGTTCATATGTAGCTGTAATAAAATCACTGACAATGTAAAACTATTATTATCATTGTTCTTGTTCTTTTGATGAAGGACACTTTCTTTTGTCTAGTTTTATGGAAGTAGGTCTCAATCGCCGGCATTGGTGACGAAATCTGTAAAAACGCTGCCTGTCTGCTCTCGTCTGAGAATGTAAGTGTAATTCTGCGGAATATAGATTCTAAAATTTATGTGTTACTTTTCATTTATCCAAAAAGTCATTTTCAGCTTCCCCATCCCATCATATCAATTGATTATCGGATTGGACGTTTGCCTGCAGTATTCCTTAGTCAGCGGCGATTAGACGCCTTTGAACTAACAGTAAATATAAATTCATATTACATGGCCGTAATAACCTTGAGAGCTGAATATAAATATTATTTATATCTGCAAGATTAAAGTGTACGTAATTAAAAGAATTGTTTTGTTCAAAGAGAGAAAACTAGAGCATTGCTCGAAATTACTGGCAAAGATTAACTTACTTGGCGACGTAAGGTCGTATTTCCATTCATTACGTAAAAGTTATTAATATCAAATGCAAATTAGTGAGCGTGAATGTTTACATCAGCCCCTGCCAAGGATATGGTCAAAATAACCAGGACACAAAAGTTAATATCATATGCACGTGTGCTTGCTTGTGATTTGGGAAAGGGTATTTAAACGGCAACGACAGCCACACAATTTATCTTTTCGCTTCGTAAGAAGTCAGTTCGCGCTCACGGTCGATTATTACCCGGTCGCAAGCGCAGCGACTGCCAAATAATCAGCAATAACAATTTCTATCGCGATCGCTATAATTTGAAGCGAGCGCGAATTTCAATTCTGCTAATGTGCAACACGCACACTAAATAAAATAAAAAGTAGGCAGGGGCTGGTATATTTTGGGTAGCTGCCGGATTGTGGTCACGCACTGCCCTCCCTCATAGGTCTGCAATATCAAGAGCTAGCAGGTGTTCTGCCATTGTCTCTACTGCACTACGTCACAAAAAGACACTACAGGGTGTTTCACAAAATTATTCCGACCCTTCCGTCCATCCTGTGCAGTGACCCGACATGCCCGAGGTTGTGTATACTTTTCGCAGAGTGCGTTAACACTATACTGAATACAAGTACGAGTTGATGGCACACTGTTCCACGTTGCCAGAGGAGAAATTGATTCATAGGTGTTCTGTACGGTAGTTGTAGTGTTCTTCTGTGAAAGGCAACTTTAGCTACTATGGGCACTGCTCGCTTTTCTGTTTGCAAACAGACTGTGGTCCCCAGCATTTCATGTCCAGATATCTTATGCGCGCAGACCAAATAACTTTATGAGCTCGTGTTTACATGCAGTAGTGATTTCTGGTTCATTAGGCGGGAAGTGGTTAAGTGAAATCTTATATTAAAAAAAAACCAACAGCTATAGCTGTCAACTGTTTACCACCCTGAAGAACCTGTCCAGTGTATAACAAGCTGCCAATATGTATTCAACAACGCAGATTTCATTGTCTGTACTATCACTTTCTCCAACGATTTTCACAACTGGAAGCGTATTGTCATATCGCTGGTTTAGTTGTGGAGTATATTTGTGGGCAGCCGCGTCTGAGAGTCGAGCGCGGGACACGGTACTGTTACGTTGTGTAGTGTGTAGCTCTGCATGTAGAAGCATTGTTAGTATTCAGGTTGAAGTGTTGCTACAAGTGCTGTTACAGTAAAGTGATTAAATATGGAAGTAATTTAGAGGAAAGTGCGTCAAGATGTAATTAGAAATGAGCAGTGTCGCCGATAGCGTATTTGTGTATCCTCTCGTTGCGTGTCGCACAGTATCAATCATCCGTCCCGTGTTCGGTCTCCCAGAATGAACTGATGTGAACCAGTAGAAATTAGTTACCATAATAGAGTGCAGTCAAGTGCTAGTGTCTTGCAGCGAGCGTGAGGACGTGCGTTCGATCATCGCGTTTCCGCATTATCAACAATGACCCACGCCGCGACGGTTACACGCATGCTCGTACAAGTGAGAACTGAAACTGAAAAATTAACTTTACGAACAGTGTTATATCATCACAAGCGGCAAGGAGGACTATTACCAGACATCTGTATGTGTGACGAGCGTAAGAACTTTCGTTCGATCATTCGGTTTCCGCATCATCAACAATCACCCGCGTCGTGTCGGTTACGCGTACGCTCGTCTGAATTATATTTTGGACTGTTAATCATCTAGATTGTTAATTGGGACAAACATTTACGATTTAGAGTGTAAACAGTGCAACCTGTGGTTTCCATATCGTCTCAGAATATAGATGTCAGCAGTGTGGAGCAGAACAGTACGACCGCCGCGGGATTACCAGGTACGTGGTGTGGATAGGGCGCACGCTCAAGAAAAACACGAAACGACAAACAGTTTAAGGGTCCCCCAACCCCCTTTGTACTCCCGGGCGTGTTACACAATGAGGGGTATCAAAAGCATCACTCCTGCCTCACGTCTCCCAACATCTGAAGAGACTGAGATGCTTAAACTGTTTTCCACTACAGCAAAAGTATTTTATAGAGAGGTTGCAGAACTTCAGATATTTTAAGTCAACCAGTGCGTTACAGACTACTGCTCTAGACTTGAACATGGTCAGTCACTTTCCATTATACATATTCACACCCATCTTGAAAGATATGCTGTGGATGTATGCTAAGTGACTCCACTCACTGCAGCTCCCACTTACAAGTGCCAGTAATTCCTAAACTGAAACAACATACGCTACGTATCTCTAACACAATTAATATCGAGACAAGTGCAGTAACTTTCTGGCCAGTTATTAATTTATAACCAAGTGACTGTAAAACACAATTACACAACTTTACAATACGCTGTCAGCGATATGCAGAAGCAAGTTGCTATATTTACCAATCAAATCTTGTTTCAACCAACGCTGCATGGGTCACTGACGTGCTACAATTATAAATTAAACGAACGGGAACGTATTTTACACAAGAGCTTACTTAACTATTGCAAATAAGTACCCACTTAATAAACTGAAAATAACTTCTTGATATATTTTTCTGTAATGCATTGCTTGAATTAAGTTAAAATATCTGAAGCTCTGTAATCTCTCGATGACCTACTTCTGTTGCAGAGGGAGACAGTTTCAGAATCTGGGTCTCTTCAGATGTTGGGAGACGTGAGGCAGGGGTGATGCTTTTGATACCTCTCGTGTTGTGAAAATCGCAGCAGACAGTGAAGTTGTTTGTTTTCTCACATCAAAGAACTGGACAGGAAATGCTGGACAGGTATAGTCCGCAAACTGAAGAGCGAGCAGCGATAGTGGTGGGAGAAGTTGTCTTAACGGCAGAACACCGCAGCTGCTCTACAGGATGGCTAAGAATCAATTTCTCGTCTACCAGTGCGATACAGTGTGCAGAGATTCACGCAGATTCAGTCCGTATGCGTTTTATTGTGTTAGCATTGTCTGTATATATCTGCACTCCTTGTAGTGTTAACTCTTTTCTGCGCATGTCTGCGAACTGCGTCGCCAGAGCTTCATAAGAGGCGATGTGGAAGGTGTTATATCTTTTTGAAACCCCCTGTAGTTGCTTCTTGTAACGTAATGATATAGTTAGAGTGGATAATCACCTGCTCGCTCTTTACTTTGCAGACTTACGAACAAGGGAAGTGCATGAATACAATCCGGCGGCCTACCTTCCCTCGCGTTTCCAACCACACTTATCCTTCATCCACCCTGTTACAGCCAACGGAACAAATTTCATCCCTCGGTACTGCTCTAATGCACTTATATGTGATACACACATTTCTTATTTGCTTTTAACCCACATCATTTAAAGATAAATTTTACACCACTGAAACAATATTTTTAATAATCTGGACTTTTCAACCCCATTAATCCAAGAGGAAAGATGAGTAAGACCTTTTCTTGTAGGGAACTTACATAGTTTCATTTTGCTCTGGGAAACATTTTCGCTGGAAGCCGAGGTTTTGTCGCACTTGCCTAATATAGTTAGGACCACCGCGAGCACGCAGAAGTGCCGCAGTACTATGTGGCATGAAATCGACTAATGTCTGAAGCGGTGCTGCAGGGAACTGACACCATGAATCCTGCAGGACTGTCCATAAAACCGTAAGAGTATGACGAGGTGGAGATCTCTTTAGAACAACACGTTGCAATACATCCCAGATTTGCTCAGTAATGTTCATGTCTGGGAGTTTGGTGGTCAGCGGAAGTTTCTGAACTCAGAAGAGTGTTCCTGGAGCCACTGTAGCAATTCTGAACGTGTGGTGTGTCGAATTGTCCTGCTGGAATTTCCCAGTCCGTCGGAATGCACAATGGACATGAATGGGTGCAGGTGATCAGACAGAATCCTTACGTACGTGTCACCTGTCAGAGTCGTATCTAGACGTATAAGGGGTCCCATATCTCTCCAAATGCACATGCTCCACACCAATACAGAGCCTCCACCAGCTTGAACAGTCCCCTGCTGACATGCAGGGTCCATGGATTCATGAAGTTGTCTCCATACCCGTACACGTCCATCCGCTCGATACAATTTGAAACAAGACCAGTCCGACAAGGCAACATGTTTCCAGTCATCTACAGTCCAATGTGTTCACGGACCCAGACGAGGCGTAAAGCTTTGTGTCGTGCAGTCATCAAGGGTACACGAATGGACCTTCGGCTCCGAAAGGCCATATCGATGATGTTTCTTTGAATGGTTCACACGCTGACGCATGTTGATGGCCAAGCATTGGAATTTGTAGCAATTTGCCGAATGATTACACTTCTATCACGTTGAATGATTCTCTTCAGTCGTCGTTGGTCCCGTTCTAGCAGGATCTTCTTCCGACAGCAGCGATGTCGGGAATTTGATGTTTAACAGATTCCTGATGTTAACGGTACACTCGTGAAATAATCGTACAGGAAAATCCCCACTTCATCGGTACCTCGGAGATGCTGTGTCCCATAGCCGACTGCAACACCAAGTTCATCCTCACTTAGATCTTGATCACCTGCCATTGTAGCAGCAGTAACCGATCTAACAACTGCGCCAGACACTTGTCTTATATAGACGTTGCCGACCGCAGCACTGTAATCTATGTGTTTACATATCTCTGTATTTGAGTACGCATGCCTATACCAGTTTCTTTGGCGCTTCAGTCTAATTCGTATGACTTGCAATATATGCAGTGAAGTAATCTTATTTGTTCCATGCCGGCCGCTGTAACAGAGCGGTTCTAGGCGCTTCAGTCTGGAACCGCGCTGCTGCTACTGTCGCAGTTTCGAATCCTGCCTCGGGATGGATGTGTGTAATGTCCTTAGGTTAGTTAGGTTTAAGTAGTTCTAAGACTAGAGGACTAATGACCTCAGATGTTAAGTCCCATAGTGCTTAGAGCCATTTAAACCATTTATTTGTTCCATAAATGTGTTAACTTCTTTCAGCATTTTTTTTTTTCAACAGAGGATGGTTTTATTTAAATATCTTCCTGGTGGTCTACAGTGTTAAAGCAAAAAGGAACCTTTGGTAGTAAAACCCTAAACCCTTTGATAATACCATAAAACGCAATTAAAATACGCTTGTAACTCATAATAGTTGCCCAAAGTTCTATACAATCTTCACCAGATTTTTCTGATCTGCCAGACTAGAAACACACATTTGTCGTTCAAACCAGGAAAGCGGTGTGCTGACCACATGCCCCTACATACTATATTCGCGTGTCGCCGAGTGGCACAGGATGACACAGCGCCTGGTTGACATTCCTTGGGCCTTCAGGGTCTTTGATTATAAAACTGTATATGCTTAAGTATGGAGATGGCCATTAATGACCGAAATGAATACCTTGTATCAGAATTTTGTGGTACACAACGAGAATAAATATAAATACCCTTCTGGATCACTGTGAATTTTCGTTGGGAATATGTTAAAATTTGAAATATTTATGGCTTCTCGATATGTTCTTACTAATATTTCTGTGGTGTCACCGCCAGACACCACACTTGCTAGGTGGTAGCTTTAAATCGGCCGCGGTCCATTAGTACATGTCGGACCCGCGTGTCGCCACTTTCAGTGATAGCAGACCGAGCGCCACCACACGGCAGGTCTCGAGAGGCTTGCTAGCACTCGCCCCAGTTGTACGGACGACGTAGCTAGCGATGCACACTGACGAAGCCTCGCTCATTTGCAGAGCAGATAGTTAGAATAGCCTTCAGCTAAGTCAATTGCTACGACCTAGCAAGGCGCCATTAGTAACATTGCATGTATCTACAGAGTCTCACTTGTATCATCAAGAACGATGTACCACAATGATGGATTAAAGTTAAGTATTCCAGAAGCTACGTTCTTTTCTTTATAGCATTCATTACGTATCCTGTTTCAGACCTATCTCTAACCGGCGTGAGTTAACGCGTGCCTTTCGGCTACTTCCTCTCATTGTGTCTAGGCTGTCTTGTCTAGACACAACATTTTTGGCGACGAGTAAAAACAGGGTCTTGTTCTTTCTCCTTGCTTAGATTACTTGTCATGGCTTCGCCACACTCTCCAGATGTACTGTCCGAATTTTATCGCTTGCAGAATCAGCAGACGCAGGCGTTATTGGATGCCCTTGGACAGCTCGTCCAGGGTCAACGCGCACTGCAAAACGATGCGGCCGCCGCCGCTTCATCGCTACCGCAGCCACAACATGCTGTTGCACCCCCGCTCCGGCCATTTGACCCAGCTATGGAATCCTGGACAGAGTGGTCACGCCTATTTGGATTCCATCTCGCCGCCTACAGAATTCAAGGTAACGAGCGGCAGCCTTTTTTTATTGGCCTGTGTAGGTGTGTCCACCTACCGTGTGATAGTGAAATTGTTTCCCCGACGCGATGTAGCAACTCTGTCCTACGAAGAAATTTTGTCGGCGTTAGATGCCTATTTCGAAGAAACAGTAAATGTCGTTGCCAAAAGGTATACGTACTTTCGTACAAAACGTACGGCCGGTCAGACTAATAGGGAGTGGGTTGCAACATTGCAAGGCCTTACTCGGGATTGTGCGTTTGAGTGTGAATGTGGACTTCCTTATTCAGATACAATGGTGCGTGATGCAATTGCACAGAACGTTTCTGATGTTCGTATATGGGAACAGATTTGGAAACTAGTTAATCCCTCCCTTCAACAAGTGATAGACATATTGGATAGGCAAGACACACTTGACTTTGCTCAGGACTCATTTGAAACTTCGCCAGCCGTGTGTCACATTAACCGGCCCTCCAGGCGCGCTGCACGGAACGATAAACAGCCCTCGCGCTCGTCCGCGCAGCTACGTGTGCCGCGCAAGCATGCAAATGCAGTGCTAAAATCATGCCCGCGGTGTGCTACTAGACATACGCGTGAATATTGCCCGTCACGCCAAGCTATTTGCTTTTACTGTCATAAGAAAGGACATGTTCAAAGTGTTTGCCAGAAAAAGCTCAGATCAGACAATCACAACCATTCCAGGCCCTTTGCTTCGCGCCGGAATCGAACCATGGACAATCAGGCTCGTGAACCTTCGCCCATGGACATTCATGTAGTTAATTCCACTCCGTCCAGTGTCCCTTTCTCTAACAGTGACTGTGTTCGTCCCACAAAATGTGTGCGTCGCCGTCGACGGATATCTCGTCCGGTCGCAAGTGCTTCTGTACCTGTATCAGTTCACATTGCACGAGACAGTCGCTCTTGTCGTCAACAGGACAATAAACTTTTTGTAGACTTGTACTTTGAAGGCAAAGTGATACCATTCCAGCTCGATACCAGAGCTGCAGTTTCATTGATCAATCAAGACACGTACAAACAACTAGGCACACCTCCGTTGCGTTCCGCAAATGTTAGGTTAACTACATATTCAGGCCAGAATATCCCTGTGTTAGGACAGTGCAGCCTTCTTGCTACATACAAGGGACAAACAAAACTTGTATCATTTTACGTTCTTCGTTCTTCTACTGCAGTGAACTTGTTTCGTTTAGATTTATTTCAATTAACATGTCTATAGTCAATCAGGTACTATCAGTGAACGAGACTGTGCCTTCAGCCAGTGTTTCTCATCTATGTGAAGAATTTGCAGACATTTTTGCTCCGGGCCTTGCTTGCGCTACGAACTATGAAGCACATTTGGAACTGAAAGTAAACGCGCAACTGAAATTTTTCAGAGCGCGCAATGTTCCCTACGCATTGCGTGATGAGGTCGCAAGGACATTAAATGATTTGGAGTCACAAGGTGTGATTGAATGTGCGCAATGCCTTTTTCATTTCAGCTCCGCTTCATCGCTTACGCCGTACAGGTGTTCCGTTTGTCTGGACGACGGAATGCGAACGTGCCTTTTGTCAGTTGAAATCGGCGTTGCTTTCAAATACTTGCCTTACGCCAATCGATCCCCAGAAACCCCTTTTGTTGATGGTCGATGCATCGGATTTCGGGATCGGTGCTGTGCTTGCGCACAAAGATGGATCGCATGATCGCCCTATTGCATTTGCGTCAAAATTGCTCTCGTCAGAGCAAAGACAGTATTCACAGATAGAGAAAGAAGCTCTGGCTCTCGTGTTTGGTGTTACTAAGTTCCATGATTTCTTGTATGGTCGTCGCTTTACCATCATCACGGACCACAAACCTTTGACATCGCTTTTTCATCCGAACAAGCCTGTACCTCCACGTACAGCGCAGAAATTCATTTGCTGGTCTCTTTTCCTCTCGCAGTACCGCTACGATATCTTGTATCGGTCCACTGCTAAGCACGGCAACGCCGATGCGTTGTCCCGTTTGCCTGTTGCTGAGGATAAAGCATTCGATTCTTCCGAACTTGCTTGCATGTTCATTGATTCGGAAACCGATGACGTGGTCGAATCGTTTCCGATTGATTTTCGTCGTGTAGCTATGGCCACAGCTGCTGACCCTGTCCTTGCCACCATCCAAGCGTTATCCGCTATCTTTTGCATTGAAGGTCTTCCACAGACTATTGTTACCGACAATGGCCCACAATTCATGTCCGCAGAATTTCAGTCATTCTGCACGGCCAATGGTATTCAACATCTGACATCCGCGCCGTTTTCGCCTCAGTCAAACGGTGCCGCTGAAAGATTGGTCCGGACTTTCAATTCACAGATGTTGAAATTGAAAGAGTCCAATTCTCGGGAGAACGCGTTGTTGCTCTTTTTGTCTTCGTATCGCTCTCAGCCCCGAGATGGTCGCTCGCCGGCTGAGTTGCTCCACGGTCGTCCTCATCGAACCTTGATGTCTTTGCTGCATCCACCGCATCAGGTTCCTGTGCAGCGGCAGCCACCTGCTTTTACTCCAGGCGACGTTGTATTCTATCGCCACTATCGAGGTTCACGGCGTTGGCTCGCAGGGCGTATTCTTCGCTGCCTCGTCCGCGCTATGTATCTGTTTTTGGGGGCCTCTGGTGAGGTGCGTCGGCATCTCAATCAGCTGCGCCTCTGTCATCGCACGGGTTCTGCCGCTCCCCGTCTGCTTTCAGCGACGGTGCCGTCCGGTCAGCGCCCTGGGGACCCATCTACTGGCTCGCCTCATCCCCAGGTGTTACCGACGCTGCCTTCCATTTTGCCCCATGGCGACGCGCCGCCGCCGCCGCCTGTTCTCCCACCGGCGCCGCCCGCAGTGGACGCATCGCTGCAACCGCCTGGCGCCTCCCTGGGTCACGCGCCGCCGATCGCTTCCCGTGACCAGATGTCCTCCGCCATGGAACTTTTGCCCGCTCCGGACCAGATGTCGTCTTCGCCCGTCGGGTGCCCCGACGCAATGGAGGTCGACCCTTCGGCCCCTCCTGTATCTCTAAGGGCGCATGCACCGGATGTTGACGTGCACCCTGGACTAGGTTTTCAGGCGTTTCCTAGCTCCCCTCGGACCGAATGGCAGGGTGCGGGTGGCACAGCCTCGCCTGTTGTTAGGCTCCCCACCTCATCGCATATGTCAACATCGGGTCCTCCCCACGGTGGGCGGAAGCCTTATAACACGACCGTTCGCCGATTTGCGGGGGAGGAATGTGGTGTCACCGCCAGACACCACACTTGCTAGGTGGTAGCTTTAAATCGGCCGCGGTCCATTAGTACATGTCGGACCCGCGTGTCGCCACTTTCAGTGATAGCAGACCGAGCGCCACCACACGGCAGGTCTCGAGAGACTTACTAGCACTCGCCCCAGTTGTACGGATGACTTAGCTAGCGATGCAACACTGACGAAGCCTCGCTCATTTGCCGAGCAGATAGAATAGCCTTCAGCTAAGTCAATGGCTGCGACCTAGCAAGGCGCCATTAGTAAAATTGCATGTATCTACAGAGTCTCACTTGTATCATCAAGAACGATGTACCACAATGATGGATTAAAGTTAAGTATTCCAGAAGCTACGTACTTTTCTTTATAGCATTCATTACGTATCCTGTTTCAGACCTATCTCTAACCTGCGTGAGTTAAAGCGTGCCTTTCGGCTACTTCCTCTCATTGTGTCTAGGCTGTCTTGTCTAGACACAACAATTTCTGTAAAACATTAGAAGTTTTAAGAAAAGTTAAGTTTGCTTTTAGTTGGGATTAAGATGTTTCAATAAAACTAGTATCGTCTATTACAAATAGAGTGATTCGCTGGCTGCATAAGTCTCGGCTCACAAATAAAAGATCTAGGGATCAACTTTCAGTCGCTCTGCAAGGATTTGTAAATAAGAATAATGCCAAGTTGCAGTGTAGTTCGGAGTCTACGTGTTGAGTTAACAGCGCTAGTAAGCAGTTAGAGCGGGAAGGCAGTTGTAACATGGGTAGATGGAGCGGTTGAATGAAAGAATCGCCTCTGCGGGGGGTAGGCGTGTGGTCTAAGCCGCCTGGCCACGGTTTGCGCGGCTCTCTCCCCCCACCCCTCTCGCCCCCCTTGGGAGGTTCGAGTCCTCCCTCAGGCATGGGTGAATGTGTTGTCCTTAGTGTAAGTTATTTGACTTAGGTTAAGTAGTGTGTAAGCCAAGGGACCGATGACCTGCCACAAATTTCCAGATGGAAGAATCCTGTGTCATAAATACGCTAAGTTCAGCCATAAAGTGTTTAATAGTAGCACGAGAGAAATATATCGTGGAATAGGGAAGTTGAATCGTCCGTGGCTTTTCAGATTGGATGAATTTTGGAATCTGTCAGTTTCATCAAAGTGAATGATTGTGATACAGTCAGGGGTGTTTCCTATCGTTTGGAAGTTGAATAAACTACAAAAATTGAAGGACATTATCTTTTATTTGAGAAGAACCTTGCCATCTTCTAGGATAAATTCTGCATTAAATGATAAGTCATACCAAATACCGTTATGCTAGTTTTTATGCAATCGTGGCTGAAGTTAATTTATCTGCCTGTAGCCCAATAGCTAACTATTAGGATCACATTCACATAATTTGAAATTACGGATGCGAATGCTTAGAAGTAGTGTTACTTAAAACATTTATTAGTTTTTTTCTTTCTTCAATAGCCTTTTAAAGAAGATTATAGCATGGAGCAAGATACTGCGGAAAACTGCATATAACAAATGTAGGAATACTACAAAACCAAATATTGTAAATTATCCGACTTTTTAATGCATTTTGGTAGCAGCTACAATAAAATACGTAAACGACTGCCCCCTCTTGCAATTGTTACTTTAACTTCATTTGTTGTACTGTTGTACGATACCAAGAAGAACAAAGTGCATGGAAAATCTATTAAAAATCAAACAAAATGACAGCCAGTTTTAAAAAAATATGCTAAAATTAATAAGAAGTTACAGAAAATTAGTCAAAAATAAGCGATGGCACATCACGCTAAAACTATTGTCGTGCACATATTGTATTTGAAGAGTGTACACAACCATCGTAACTTTTATTGCTGCTGCCATAGTCGCAAGAAAAAATTGTAGCACTACCACAATGTATCGATGAAAGTCACAAATTTAATACAGAATTTATTATCAAATAACATAGCAACTGGCGGCCGGTGTGGCCGAGCGGTTCTAGGCGCTTCAGTCTGGAACCACGCGATCACTACGGTCGCAGGTTCGAATCCTGCCTCGGGCATGGATGTGTGTGATGTCCGTGGGTTAGTTAGGTTTAAGTAGTTCTAAGTTCTAGGGGACTGATAACCTCAGAAGTTAGGTCCCATAGTGCTCAGAGCCATTTGAACCATTTTTGAACATAGCAACTGATATGCGCATTAAGACCATAAATTAATGAATGTGCTACAACTATACTCCAGACATGCAGAGATAATTTGGGAATGATAAAATAAGTAAAATAAAATGGCCGAGGTACATAATCAAGTAAATCAAATACATACATTTTACATCATATATTAAAATATGTATGATTATTAAAAACTAACATTACAAAACCGCTACATGGGGAAAGTTGCCGTAACGCAGAAAACTAATTGTCGGCTGGCCATGCCTTTAAGATGCACACTGCGGATTTAATATGCACAAATTAAACGGATAGCTCTAATTTTAATGGCCCCAGTTATAGATCCTAAAGTGAGGATTTACACAAAAAATAATTAACTTGACGGAATTGTGTCTAACAGAAACAATATTTCACCTAAGCAAGTTAATTCATTCTCTAAAAACGTCAATCATATGCATAAATCGTGAGAAAATGTGGATTCATTTACGAACACAAGGTCTACAAATTCTGATTAGTGGATTTAATTGATTAGCATTCTAACTTGACTGCATGACAAAGTATGCCCTGCTGATGCTAATGTTGACCAGAAAGTCAGTCACAAAGCTTGTTAAACCTACACGAAATGACTGTAAACCTGATAACTAACGACAAAACTTACACATCCCGCGCACCAAGACTGAATCTGAGACAGATTACCCATTCAGAATTCCACTGGTGTGGTCAAAGAATTCCATATCACGCTCGTGTTTCTGCTGATGACCACCATAATTATACATGATTTTAGCGGTGACTGCTGCCATTGTGCGAACGCCTCTCAATTGTAGATAAGGGACTGTTTACTACTGCTGCAGCTCTACTCTCTTCTCACCTTCTAAGATGCACTGATCTCCAACGTCCTCGGCTGCCATGCTCAAGATGCACACACCTCCGCATCCCCGTAAGAAATTTATATGCAGCCCTCCTCTAGGTCTCTTCAAGAAGTCTCTAAATTTTGGAGGGTTGTAATGCCCTGCTATCTTTTTTCACCAAACTGTGGTTGCACGCCAGTAGTGGAAAATGAAGAACACAGTGTTCAAATAGCTATGGTCTTTTTACGTACAAAACCCCATCAAAAGCAACACGTCATGATCTGAGATCAATCACACCATATAGTGCCCTTCTAGCACTCAAAAGCTGCCTCTTCAACAGCATCTCAGTGACTGTTGCGTCTGGTTGACTGCCACATTTCAATACAAGTTGTCATGGTTACATGGCTAAGTGGTCTCATTGTCACTGGCTAGTAAACCAGTCGCACGTTTTTGTGTGCAGGAACATGCCTTGCATCAGAGGTTCTTTGAAATTCCAAAAGCAGTTCAGGAGGCTAGGCCAATATTTCCTGCAGCCACGTTTCTTCCTAAAAGCGACAAATGTTTATCTGCAACGGCCCTCCGAAGAACATGAAAAAGCTTCCCAGTTCTGCTGCTAGCATCGCCACCCCAGCCTCAAGGAGCGAGGCACTACAAATAGGCAATATGAAATACACAGAAGCCTCTATCCCTGGCTTGGCTTCGGTATCTTCACTTCCGGGAAGTCAACGCCTGAGGCACCAGCCTGCTCTCATGCCCAAGTCCCATTTTTTCGTTGCTTTCTCTGTCCACCCTGTCTCAAAACCAACACATTGTGTCCTCCCACATACACAAAATTATCCAGAAACAAATGAGTCCAGCACCATGTTAACACTAGAACCGCCGGAACATATCGTATGCCTATAACCGCTGATGCGGTCATTTTGACTGCTATATGAAAATTATTATTTTAGTTCTCACTATCATCGTTTCAAATGTGTATTTTAGGTTTATAAAACGAAAATAAGATGAATTATACAATTTTTCTCAAATTTAATATGTTTTCCATTTTGTTACAAACAAGAACGAATTTTTAGAAACGTTTTATCTTACTAACAAACACAGTTTTTATTTCAAATTCTTTTAGTAAAGAAGCTGACGTATTTATTGTATTATAAAATTAATTATTGTAATATTTTATGGAGTGCAATTATATTCATATTTCCAATTCACATACCACAACTTGTTTGTAAAAAACTGGTTGATTTCTTTAGTTTATTTGCACTCACTGATGTGAATTATATATCTGTAGTAGCAGGAACTACATACCATGTCCTTAGTTACGTTCTCTGAACAAGAACCACAGACTCGCCGTTTGCAGTTTTTGCAGATATAACTTGTCTTATTCCTACGCTTCTTCATTTGACATTGTCTCCTCATTTTATTTCCTTCCACAGAGTTTCCAGATTCAGCTTCTGTGTCCACCAAGTTACTTTCCGAGTCCATGTACGCCATACGAAGCTCCCCTGCTAGCTTCAGGATATAATTTTGACTAGTGACTATCATTGTTACTTTCTTGGAAATGATCCGTGAATAGATAACTGCCAAGAATATTATAAAATACACAAACTGGTCATCTACGAGTACCAGATCGAACAGTGTATTTTCTTGTCATTTGATCCACCACATCAACAGCATATTTTGTATTGTTGTAAAAATCTATTGTTTTTGGTGTCTTTTTTTCGGACCGGTTTGAAGTTCAACTTCTGAATGCAAATTGCTATACAGAAGCACATTCTTGTTTCGTTTGCCTTGATGTACAGTAAGAGTACCACTGGAATGTTAGAAGACGTCTGAATCATAAAGATCAGCTTTCGTTGTTCCAACAATGCTAGTGCCATTAGTTCTCAACTTCTCGCTCATTTTCACTGTTTTAAAAAAATCGTCGGTAGCCAGGCTTCGGTCCTTCTTTTGAAACGGCTCCATCAACTTCATTACTGAACTTCCATGGAGAGTGTGATAACGTGATCTGTAACACATTGCACAGAAACTTTGAGTCAACGTCGACAAGAAGCAAAATTATATACCAAATTTATCTGTGCTTTTTTTGCGATGTACTGTAAGAATGGACACCTTGTTTTGCTCGGAAAAAGCTGGCAGTCAGATTTTCACCTGGAATATACACTCCTGGAAATGGAAAAAAGAACACATTGACACCGGTGTGTCAGACCCACCATACTTGCTCCGGACACTGCGAGATGGCTGTGCAAGCAATGATCACACGCACGGCACAGCGGACACACCAGGAACCGCGGTGTTGGCCGTCGAATGGCGCTAGCTGCGCAGCATTTGTGCACCGCCGCCGTCAGTGTCAGCCAGTTTGCCGTGGCATACGGAGCTCCATCGCAGTCTTCAACACTGGTAGCATGCCATGACAGCGTGGACGTGAACCGTATGTGCAGTTGACGGACTTTGAGCGAGGGCGTATAGTGGGCATGCGGGAGGCCGGGTGGACGTACCGCCGAATTGCTCAACACGTGGGGCGTGAGGTCTCCACAGTACATCGATGTTGTCGCCAGTGGTCGGCGGAAGGTGCACGTGCCCGTCGACCTGGGACCGGACCGCAGCGACACACGGATGCACGCCAAGACTGTAGGATCCTACGCAGTGCCGTAGGGGACCGCACCGCCACTTCCCAGCAAATTAGGGACACTGTTGCTCCTGGGGTATCGGTGAGGACCATTCGCAACCGTCTCCATGAAGCTGGGCTGCGGTCCCGCACACCGTTAGGCCGTCTTCCGCTCACGCCCCAACATCGTGCAGCCCGCCTCCAGTGGTGTCGCGACAGGCGTGAATGGAGGGACGAATGGAGACGTGTCGTCTTCAGCGATGAGAGTCGCTTCTGCCTTGGTGCCAATGATGGTCGTATGCGTGTTTGGCGCCGTGCAGGTGAGCGCCACAATCAGGACTGCATACGACCGAGGCACACAGGGCCAACACCCGGCATCATGGTGTGGGGAGCGATCTCCTACACTGGCCGTACACCACTGGTGATCGTCGAGGGGACACTGAATAGTGCACGGTACATCCAAACCGTCATCGAACCCATCGTTCTACCATTCCTAGACCGGCAAGGGAACTTGCTGTTCCAACAGGACAATGCACGTCCGAATGTATCCCGTGCCACCCAACGTGCTCTAGAAGGTGTAAGCCAACTACCCTGGCCAGCAAGATCTCCGGATCTGTCCCCCATTGAGCATGTTTGGGACTGGATGAAGCGTCGTCTCACGCGGTCTGCACCTCCAGCACGAACACTGGTCCAACTGAGGCGCCAGGTGGAAATGGCATGGCAAGCCGTTCCACAGGACTACATCCAGCATCTCTACGATCGTCTCCATGGGAGAATAGCAGCCTGCATTGCTGCGAAAGGTGGATATACACTGTACTAGTGCCGACATTGTGCATGCTCTGTTGCCTGTGTCTATGTGCCTGTGGTTCTGTCAGTGTGATCATGTGATGTATCTGACCCCAGGAATGTGTCAATAAAGTTTCCCCTTCCTGGGACAATGAATTCACGGTGTTCTTATTTCAATTTCCAGGAGTGTATGTCCAATGGCAATGAATTTTTTCCAAACTTTTGATACTACAGCGAATTTATCTGTCTTCAAACGTTCTGATCTTGTGTTTATGGCGAGCCACGATTACTATGTTGCTACGACCTAACGAACGACGAATGACAATATGACTGGAGACGCAGACACAATGGACATAAGTAAATTAAAAGGGTTTCATTACTGTGTGTATTATTGATGTTTAGAGACTGATTTTTTAACAGATTTAATCTCAACCAGAGGAAGAAGACATGATGTAAGACGTTTTATTACAATAATCAGTACAGCGGTCAAAATGACCGCTCTCGCGGTTCTAGCTATACTTGTTAACAGCATCCTAACCATTCTTCATAAAATAAATATATTTAGTACGGGTGATTCTGACCTTTAACCTGGAAAAGTCACTGAAGCTCATTGCAGTCTGACAAAAACTGCAGTCAAAGTAACGTTTTGAAAACGTATTGCGGTCCTTTTTGACCGCTCTGGCGGTTCTAGTGTTAAATGATAGGAACTGAGACTTATAGAGCTCAGTATTTACAGTTACTGTGAGCCTGTGTATTTTAACGGAGTAGGACGTCAAACTGGCCGACTTGGAGCAGGAGAGGCACCACAGGCCAATTTAATTTCCACTGTCTACACTTTTATAAATAAATTCATAAAACTTTATCAGCATGACCAGGAAGGATTCAGGATTGACTCTCATAGCAGTGGAAGTTCAGAAACACAACAAAATACTTTTTTTTACATGTGAAATTTCATCATTTTTTCACTTACTATTGGCTCCATTTGTTGCTGTAGGCACACTTTTCTTCATAAGTAAGAGAGATTCTTCGATGAATTTTGCACAGCATACAACGTACAGGTGTCTGAAACTCTAGAATTTATTTAATTTATGAAAAAATGAATGAGGTGTTACATGTTAAACTTCACGTTTAAAAAAACTCAAATTTTATAGTTAATTATCTCAATTTTTACCACAGTTTTAAACAGATCTGGAAAATTCTAGAGTTTCATACACCTGTAAGTATGGTTTGGATGCTGTGCAAAATTCATCGAAGAATCTCTCTCACTTACGAAGAAGAGCGTATTTACAGCAACAAATGGAGCCAGTACTAAGTGAAAAAATGATGAAATTTCAGGTGTAAAAAATTTATTTTGCTATGGTTTTGAACTTGTACTGCTATGAGAGTGAATCCTGAATCGTTCCTGGTCATGCCGACAAAGTCTTATGAATTTATTTGTAAAAGTATAGACAGTGGAAATTAAAATGTCCTGTGGTGCCTCTCCTGCTCCAAGTCGGCCCGTTTGACGTCCTACCCCCCTTAAATAAAGACATTCCCTATGGCACCCAGTCTGGTATCATAATCTAATTACAGATACGGTATTATTTTCAAACGGGAAATCAAATTTGCCCCCTGCGTTTCAACATAACTGATGGTTTCATGACTATGTAGTCTCCTTGTACAGTTATATTTAGGGCACAGATTTTATTATATATATACTTGTTACGAAAAAAACTAAATATATTACTGTAATTTTTAAGTCATTTTGTTGAATATGTGGCTATTTCTATCTAGCACAATCTACTGTAGCGAATAAATGATCATATATGTTATAGTTTCACTGAAATAAAGTTCTCAAGCAATTTCCTTCCTTTATGTTACATTTGTCATAATTGCTCATCTCTTATTGTTTGTTTGGAAAACAGGTTTTCTTACCTTCCTCTACCATCTGGTAGTAACCGACGAAATGGACTGCACCCTTATGCAACATTGAGTCTGTGTTTTTTATTGTTGCTGTGTAAGCTCGTAGCTGCTTAAGCCATGTCACAAAGTATTACTTAATCTTAATGAAGTCGGACGTTTCTTCGGTACTGGTAGGAAAAATGCCTAAAAGGAAGCAAAGTACTCAAGCGAAAATACGCTGAGGTTACAAATGTCGTAGGACACCTCCTAATATCACGTCTGATCTCCCATTGCACAGCGCAGTGCAGCAACTCGGGACGTGGCGTTATCAATAAGTCGTTGGAAGTCCCCCACAGAAATATTGAGCCATGCTGCCTGTATCGCCGTCCGTAACTGCGAAAGTGTTGCCGCTGTAGAGTTTTGCGCACGGACAGACACCTAGATTATCCCCACAAATTTTCGATGGGACTCGTGTCGAGCGATCAGGGTGGACAAATTATTCGTTCGAATTTTCCTGACAGCTCTTCGAACAAATCGCGAACAATTGTGACCCGGTGACTTGGCGTATTGTCTTTCACAAAAATTCTACAGTTGCTTAGGGACATGAAGTTCATGAATGGCTGCAGATGGTCTCCAAGTAGCCGAACATAACCACTTCCACACAATGATCAGTTCAGTTTGACCAGAGCATCCATTTCATTCCATGTAAACACAGTCCACACCATTATATGGAGCCACCATCGACTTGCACAGCACCTTTTTGCCAACTTGGGTCTACGGCTTCGTGGAGTCTGCGCCACGGATAGGATCGTTCGCACATCTGAAGAAGATGGTTTGAACTGTGTTTCACTCTTCAAAATCTGATCACTACCTTCCAGTACTTACAATATTTAGAACTTAGGAGGTATATCCTTTGAACGTGAACCCTGGTTAACGACGTGATGTATTTCCTTATTTGGATAAGAAATCACGAACTTCTGCATAAGGTGTTACGATATCATTTAAGGGGAACAGCTTAGCTCAATATCTGTGTACGTTAAGCAAATAAATATGCATCTTTTGTATGGTACATCTTCCCCAACATTTTCAATTGGAGGGCCACAACATATCTACGGTCACCTTGTAAGTTCTCGTCCATAGCCACAGAGATGAATGATACGCAATTTCTCATAGCTGAAGGAGACATTTTAAATTTTAAAACAGACTTGAAACACTAAGATACTACAAAATTAATAATGGAAGCGAGCGGTCTAAGGTGTTGCAGTCATGGACTGTGCAGCTGGTCCCGGCGAAGGTTCGAGTCCTCCCTCGGACATGGGTATGTGTGTGTTTGTACTTAGGATAGTTTACGTTAAGTAGTGTGTAAGCTTAGGGAGTGATGACCTTAGCAGTTAAGTCCCATAAGATTTCACATACATTTGAACATTTTTAATAATGGAAGCATTCTCCTTTCTATTGTTTCGACGCAGTACTTGATAAGGCGATGATAGCTGTAATTTGAACAGAGTAGGTGTCATAAATGCGTAAGATTTTCAGTAGTTGCTGATATTCAACTATTCAACTGCAACATGTAATCTGTATCAGTGCCGAGGCTGCTAATGCACGCTATTGATGACGCAGTGCACAAATCGGGATTCGATTTCCAAGGGTTTGTCAACGGGACTGTCTGATGACCACTTTTTGGATTTGTAGGCAATATGATTTGTTCAGTTATCGGAATAGTCTGTGAACAAATTGAATCGTCAACACGACAAGAAATCCGAAAAGACGTAACTGCGGTTGACTATCTCACATTGATAAATGGTATACATACAGAGTTTCAGCTGCCGAGAATTCTTCCGGTTTGTATGGCCCTGGTCCATGGAACCCTTCTATCCCTGACGTTTCGTGCGAAGCTCTGTTGGACATCTTCGTAGGTGCTCCTGCTTGTGCTGAGTCTTGCCGACTGACGAGTCAGCAAGACTCAGCACAACCAGGAGCACCTCCGAAGATGTCCGACGTAGCTTTGCACGGAACGTCAGGGATAGAAGAGTTCCATGGACCACGGCCATACAACCCGGAAGAATTCTAGCCAGCTGAAACATCCGGTCGTGAAAGCCTTCATTTTATGATACAGAGTTCCTTTTTACATTTCATGGCCATCATAATCCAGTTGAAATTTACCATACGTTCTCCTGCCTCTCGTCCTTTCTGTACACTATTTTGGTTTCTAGCACTTCTCTGCGGATATTGACGTTCATTTGCTATGTTAAGAATTTTTCTGTTTATATACGGTCAAACATCAGTGACCACCGCCTATGTTTGACGTCAACGTGCAGTAACAAGTCACAGATGGTAGGTGGCAGCACTACCAGTGGAGAGTATATAAAACAAGAGACGAGAGTGCGCAGAGGTTATCACATTTTGGAAACTGCGATTTATCGGACGTCCAAAAGAGCATGGTTATTGGCTTTCAGGTCAAGGAAGAATTTACTAAATGGCTGCGATTATGAAGTGCCCGAGTACTGCAGTGGTTAAAATATACCGTGCATGGCAAAATGGCGCCATCCAAAACCGGCGCCGAGGCAACTGCGGTGCACCACGGGGAATAGATGACAGGATTGAACGACGGCTGCGGAGGCGCGTACAGGTTGACCTCCACAGCAGGCGCTTGGTTCAAGCACCCGTGTTGCTTACTGTTACTCAGCGACGAGGGCTGGCATCTGCACGCCAGTACCACAGCTGGACGTCCAATGGGTGGCGACAGGTGGCCTTTTCAGATGAATCTCGTTGCTTGGAACGTCTGAAAGCAAACACCTTTCAGCCTTATAGTCTGGGGAACTCTTTCTTGGCGTTGCCTTGGTCATCTCGTCTTTATGGAAGGCGTAATCTATCAACACAAGCATCTGTCCTTGGGGACCATGTCCGCCCCTAAATGCAATTTTTTTCTCGGCACGATAGCATGTACCAGTAGGGCTGTGCAACATGTCACACAGCTTGCAGCGTGTGTATGACTGATTCTAAGAGCACCAGCATAAGTTTACCGTGCATCCTTGGCCACCACACACCCCAGATTGAAACCTACTCGAGAATCTGTGGGACTACCTCGACCGGGCTGTTCACGCCGTCATGGATCTTCAGCCGAGAAGCCTAGCGCAGCTGGCCTTGGCTCTGGAGTCGTGATGGCTCCACAGCCCTGCCGATAGCTTCCAGAACCTGACTGACTCTCTTCCAGCAGGTTTCATGCTGCAAAAGGTGGCTATTCAGGCTTTTGACAGTGGGTCACATTAATGCGACTGGACAGCGTAATGTAGATGTTATCGAGCTATAGTTGGACTAGTTTGCTGACAACTACGAGCAAGATGCCGTATCATTTAAGATATTGCAGTTGTATCTCGTCAGAATAATTTAAAATCTTTTTCGAACTCAGGTGAAATAGAGAGCAGTTCCGTCGCCAGTTTCACGTTCAGTTTCCTTCCTCATCGTTATCTTTTTGTTCTAGGTTTCGGACTAGATGACGATGTTGAGAGAAAGCTACTTACCACATTACCTTCCTCCCTCCATTCTTATTTTATTTAAGTGAAGTTTGCTGCACACTTATTGTATCTGGTTTTCCTTGTTAGACGTTCCAAGAGGCAGGTTCTTGAAATTTATGTGAAAGTATGATTCATAACCTGAGTATAAAAACGAAAACACCGACGAGCCGAAATATTATGTTCACATCTTACCATGAGACTGAATCGCGCTTGAAAATATTGCGGGCACGCGACGCTGTAAGAAAAGAATATAAGCGGATCAGAGACAAGTGGGGAAACAAACGACGACACACGCGACAAGTAGGGAAATGCTCTGACAAAACGCAGATTTTTATGGCCCTGCAACCAGGAACGAGCATTTGCAAACTGCGTAAGTGTTCGATTTTTCGCGTGATACCATCGCGAGCATCTGTGGAAAGAGGCTAAAGGAATGTGAAATAAACAAATAGGCAATAAGGTATTCGACACCTACTCCTCATCTCAGGACATGGACGTCGGAAGCTTGCCCACTCTGTAAAGTAGAACAGCCGGCGGTCTGTGGCAGATATGATGGCAGTGCTGGTGCAGGCGCGTTCAGAGCACACTTTTGACTATGGGGAGCTGCAGCAAACGACACCTACATGTTCCGTGTTTATCGAAACGAACGCCTTTTCAATTACGATTGCATTGGGCAAGGGATCATGACCATTAGATCACCGATGGTGGAAACGTGACGCCTGGTCAGACGATCACGTTTCTTGCTGTAGCAGCTCGATTCTCGGCCCTGAAACGTCATTCAGGCGAACGGCTGTTCATGGGCACAGTGTTGTTTGGGGGAGAGGGGGGGGGGACGTGGACCTTGGCTTTCCATGAACTGCAGTACGAATCCAAGGAGTCATGACAGCTATGCATTACGCGAATATTATTGTGAATCACTCTTATACCTCCACGCTTGATACCCAACGGCAATAGCATCTTCAAGAAAGATACTGCCGTTGCCACAGTACCAGAATCGTGGGCTGAGGGCAGTAAATTCCCTTCCACAGTAAATTCAGTTCCACAAAATTCACTTGATCTCATCACAAGGGGACACACCTGGGAGGCACTCTGGCGCCAGATCCGCTCCCAGAACCCCTGTACGTGATTAAGGAGGCTTTGGCGATACGTACCTAGGCATTTTGCATCACACCGCTCCAGAAACCTATCAAGGACCTACTACGCAGGACTGCTGCTATAATGTGTTCCAAAGGTGGACTAATACGATATTAAGCAGACTGCCATAAAGTTTTGGTTATCAGTCCATGTGAAGGACGTCTGATTCGTGGACACGTCATCTTTATATTGAAACGGCCCTAAGTTTTTGTGGGAGCAAGAAACGAGCCGGTGGAAGAACTGTGAAGACCACTGTGCCCCAGAACAGACAGGAGTTAGAGACTAGAGACTCAATTCTCTGCCAGGCGCTTCAGTGGAATAAATCTGCTCTTAATAGCGACAGAGATGAAAAATGGATTTGACTAGTGACGTAAAAGCCGGGCGTAATTAATTACTGCAGTGAATCCTGCAGAATGGATGCCTTCGAGCTGGACTGTAGAGGCTCGCAAATTTCCATGCAGAAGTGCAAAGTTCTGTAAAAAAAAAAAAAAAAAGGTGGAGGGAGGGCGGGGGGCAGAGAGAGGGGACAGGTCAGGAGATGGTCTAGAACCGCGCACGGAACTGATTCCGTCAGTTCACACGACAGACAACATTCTTCGATACTTGTTCTTTTCTTTATTTTTGAAAATGTAGTGCAAAGTGTTCTTCTGCAGGAGACAACGCCTTACAGTAGCACTGTCCACGCCGGCGGTGAGGTTTCCGTGATATTACGCCCACGCGACACTAACAACGGGAAGGTCTGACATGTGGGTCACGGATTTTCATCGAGTTTTGCACGGATGTTCTATGTTGAATATAAAAAGACACGTGTTTCAGTTTTTGCTAGACATTCCCTAGTTTTGGAAATAATGGGGTCTAGAAACAAACACATTTATTGATATAATGTGGGGTCAGGTTATTAACGTTTTTGTGTTTTCATGATGCAGTTTGGATATCCGTCATTCTAAGCGACTAACAGAGCGAGGTTGAGGGTGCCTGTGTTCCAAATAAACCGTTAGTGATGTTCCCGATTTCAGAGAGACCACATCAAGAACTCCTTAACGAGTGAATACAACTTGACCAAACTGTTTCACATCACTGTCGACGTGTATGTGTGTGTGTGTGTGTGTGTGTGTGTGTGTGTGTGTGTGTGTGTGTGTGTGTGTGTGTGTGTGTGTGTGTGTGTATGAATGGAAGTGAACTCTCGAAATGGCGGAGAATCAGTAACCTTCGACAAGTTCCACTGTACGATCCACTGAAAGTACTATGACACTTAGGTTGGAAGTGAGAAAACTTGGATTCCATGGTCGAGCTGCTGCTCATAAGCCACAAACCACGCCGGTAAATGCCAAACGACGCCTCGCTTGCCACGCGGGATTAGCCGAGCGGTCTGAGGCGCTGCAGTCATGGACTGTGCGGCTGGTCCCGGTGGAGGTTCGAGTCCTCCCGTGGGCTTGGGTGTGTGCGTTTGTCCTTAGGATAATTTAGGTTAAGTAGTGTGTAAGCTTAGGGACTGATGACCTTAGCAGTTAAGTCCAATGAGATTTCACACAAATTTTTTTGACGCCTCACTTGGTGCAAGGAGAGTAAACATCGGACGATTGAACAGTGGAAAAACGTTGTGTGGAGTGACGAATCACGGTACACAATGTGGTGATCCGATGGCAGGGTGTGGGTATGGCGAATGCCCGGTGAACGCCATCTACCAGCATGTGTAGTGCCATCAATAAAATTCGGAGGCGGTGGTATTATGGCGTGGTCGTGTTTTTCATGGAAGGGGCTTGCACCCCTTGTTGTTTTGGGTGGTACTACCACAGCACAGGCCTACACTGATGTTTTAAGCACCTTCTTGCTTCCCACTGTTGAAGAGCAATTCGGGTATGGCTATTGTGTCTTTCGACTCGATCGAGCACGTGTTCATAATGCACGGCCTGTGGCGGAGTGGTTAGACGGCAATAACACCCCTGTAATGGACTGGCCTGCACAGAGTCCTGACCTGAATCCTATAGAACACCTTTGGGATGTTTTGGAACGGCGAATCCGTGCCAGGCCTCACCGACCGACTCCATACCTCTCCTCAGTGCAGGACTACGTGAAGAATGGGCTGCCATTCCGCAAGAAACCTTCCAGCACCTGACTGAACATAATCCTGGGAGAGTGGAAGCTGTCATTAAGGCTAAGGGTCGGCTAACACCATAATGAATTCCAGAATTACCGATGGAGGGAGCCACGAACTTGTAAGTAATTATCAGCCAGGTGTCCGGGTACTTTTGATCACATAGTGTATAATTCAGAGGCATCATGACCATGGGAAAAGAGTTTCAAAGCGAGACACAGAATACCCCACCGTCATGTCTTGAAATTGGTGTATAAAAAAGATGTGACATTGATTGAAAAGGAATTCAAAGCTGCCGGGCTCTTTCAACGGCAGACCGAAGCCTTGAGTGCATTCTATGACCGAGATTTTGTCATAAACACCGACCAAACAGTATCTGAATGTCGTTTCAGTATAAAACGTACATTGACACATATTGACGTGACGAAAACGTTTGTTGTTGCTGTTGGTAGTGCGAATAAAGTTACACACTCGTACACGGCGCTCTGTTCCATCACTGCAAATGGAAAACATCTGCCGAGACCCACGGGTCTCTCAAGGACTTAAAGCTCTCCAGAGGGAATTCGGAAACATTTTCGTTACTTGTTCCAAATCGGGAAACTTGACCTCAAACTACATCAGTGATATATGGATCACGTTGCGAAACTATATGTGCAGCAAAATAAATTTTGCCGAAGCGACATGAAACGCTAGGATGGGACTTTCGTAGATGATAATGCTCAATCGACCCCACCACGAAAGTCATCATCCTTGAGCTTGATATTTTTCAAAACTAGGGAATGTCAAGTTAAAAGTCGAAACACGTCTTTTTATTTTCAGTATAGAACGTCCTTGCGAAACTTGATCAAAATAGGTGATCCACATGTCAGACACTTCTCTTGTACTAGTTATGCTGGCCGTAGCATAGCCACTGGCAGGGTCTCCGAAACCGGACCAATCTTATTAGATGTGTGTCACTACACTCGGTCTTACCACTCCCCATCCTCCATCTTACATTTTTAAGAAAAGGAAGATACGTCTCGACAGCTGTTAGAGTCAAGTACGGGATGACAATTATTGAACTATATAAAATAAAATCGTCATAACTTCTGAACGGTTTGCGTTAGGATGTTCAAAATGCACGGCTGGCCACGGGGCAAAATGGAAATTAGTAGGCGCATTCGCACACACCTTGTTGTTGTCGGATATTTACGCTTGGAAATGTCACGATACAGCTTGCCAGGGCGTACAGCGCTTGTGAATGCCTATTATGCGAGCAATAACAGCCCAACTGTCTGAGAGGAAGTTTGCGACCGAGTTCAAGCTGAAGACAACGGTTACAAGTGTGTTAAAAATCAAGATTTTGGATCGCAAGTTTGAGAGAAAGGGCAGTGTTCGTGATGACAGTGTTGGCAATGTCTGTCGTCCAGAAAGGGTGAAAACATTGAAGACGTCGAGAAGACACGCGCTGTGTTCAAACCAGTCACAGGAATCGACCAGACGAACTGTACAACACGTGGGAATCAACCGGGAGACATTGCGACAAATTGTTCCTAAAGACCTGCATCTCATCACAAACAAAATTCAAACCCATCAGTCATTAAGTCCCAGGGCCATGGAACAACGGTTGCGTTTCGCCAACACTGTCGTCCACAGAATTGACGAACAGGACTTTGATGTGAATATGGTTTGGTATAGCGATGAAGCCCATTTTATTTTCATTTAGTTGGGTTTGCCAGTAAACAAAATTTGCGCATTTGGGGGACTCAGACCCGCATTTCGCTATCGAGGAGTCTCTTCACCCTCAACAGGTGATTGTGTGGCGTGCAATGTCCAGTCACGGGTTAAGAGATGCGATATTCATTTATGGCACAGTGGTTACCGAACGGTACATGAAGGTTTTGGAAGATGATTTCATCCCCATTATCCAAAGTGACCCAGATTTCGAGAAGATGTGGTTCATACAAGACGGAGCTCGACTCCTTCGAAGCAGGAGAGTATCTGATGTCATGGAGGAGCACTTTGAGAACAGCATTCTGGGTCTCGGGTACACGAAGGCCACTAGCATGGGTCACAATTGGGCACCATATTCTCCGGATCTGAACACATGCGATTACTTGTTGTGAGGCTAAATTAAAGACAAGGTGTACAGCAGTAACGGCAAAACCATTGCTGAGCTGAAAAGTCATTCTGGAGGTCATCGACAGCATCGATGTTCAGACACTTCAGCGGGTCAAGTAGAATTTCAAAAAATGGTTCAAATGGCTCTGAGCACTATGGGACTTAACATCTATGGTCATCAGTCCCCTAGAACTTAGAACTACTTAAACCTAACTAATCTAAGGACATCACACAACACCCAGTCATCACGAGGCAGAGAAAATCCCTGACCCCGCCGGTAATCGAACCCGGGAACCCGGGCGAGGGAAGCGAGAACGCTACCGCACGACCACGAGCTGCGGACAAGTAGAATTTCGATATTCGTCTGCGCCACATCGTCGCAAATGATGGCAGGTATATCGAACATGTCATAAGCTGAATCCGAATATCTGTAGTGATATTTACAAGTTTAATAAAGTGGGGCACACCATAGTTTGTAAGATTTATGTTTTTGTCATGTAGTTTAATAATTGTTACCTTGTAATTCATGTAGGGGAAGGTTACTCCAAGATCAAAAACTCTAGCCCTCCAGATTGGAGGCTGGAGATTTGTTGCCATCAGTTCACGTAAAACGTGGTAACAACACTTCAAAATAAAATAAAAGTACTGGAATAAATTATTTGATTTGGAACATAGAATATTTGTAGTTTATATAAGACAGTTGGCTCCATCAATCTGGTCAAGGAGACTGGAAGTTCGTTGGGAGAGGTGGGGGGTGGGGGGTGGGGGGTGGGGGGAGATACTGGCACCCTGGATGCGAAAAGTGTACTATGTTTTATGGAAGCTGTAAGTGAGGAGACAAATCAGGTACGGGATTTTGTGTGAGGCTCTAGCTAAAAGCGTATCTGGATTTCATCAGTGACCCCGAGAACATCAGTATTAACAACAGACATGAAGAGATGTATAATGTCATTTGTAAATTGACATGCGGCCACTGAAGAAAGTACACTCCAAACGAAAGACGGATTCTGTGCGGAAATGGAGTTAGCATTGGATGCAATTCCAAACAGCAATTGTAAAGTCCTATTGGGGAATATGAACGCTAAACTGGGAAGAGAACATGTATTCCATTCAGCAATTGGGAGCTCCAGTTTACGTGAATTCAGCAACGACAATGGCATCAGTTTCATCACCTTCACAACAGCGAAAAGGATGTTCATCAGCAGTACAAATTTCCAACGGGTGGATGTAAACAAAGTAACTTTTGTGTCACCCAACTGACATCGAAGAAAAGATCCGGGTGATTGATGTAACGGCAGCACGAGGAGAAGTGTGCGGGAGCGACCGCTTCCAAGTAAAAAACCGCACGTACAGCCCAAATCCAGGGTCAGAAACAATCCTAAGAAAGTAGCATGCTACCACGCCGATATACTCAAAGATACTACAATAAAAGACGAATTTCAGCTCCAGCTGTCAACTACTTTAAAATTCTGCTGAAAGATGTTTCACCAAAGAACCCAGATAAAGTGTGGAAAGAAGTCAAGGGTGTTGGAAACAAGGTGACAAATGCTGTCATCACGAAGCAACTCAAGGACAAGAAGCCAATAAGGCGTTAGCCAAGAGAAGAGAAGCCGAAGAGAGCTGACTATGGGGCACAGATTTTGCACAAGGCAAAAATCAGAGGCGTATAGAGAGCTACCCAAGCAACACCGAGGGGCGCAAATGTGATCAAAAGTATCCGGATATCCCCAAAACGTACGTTTTTCATATTAGATATATTTTGCTGCCACCTACTGCCAGGTTCTCCACATCAGCGACCTCAGTAATCATTAGACATGGTGAGAGAGCAGACTGGGGCACTTCACGGACTTCGAACGTGGTCAGGTGATTAGGTGTCGCTTGTGTCATACGTCTGTACGCTAGATTTCCACATTCATAAACATCCCTAGGTCCACTGTTTTCGATGTGATAGTGAAGTGGAAACGTGAAAGGACACGTACAGCACAAAAGCGTGCATCCCGACTTCGTCTGTTGACTGACAGAGACCGCCGACAGTTGAAGAGGGTCGTTATGTGTAATAGACAGGCTTATCCAGACCATCACACAGGAATTACAAACTGCATCAGGATCCACTGGAAGTTCTATGACAGTTAGGCGTGAGGTGAGAAAACTTGGATTCCATGGTCGAGCGGCTGCTCATAGGCCACAAATCACGCCGGTAAATGCCAAACGACGCCTCGCTTGGTGCAAGGAACGTAAACATCGGAAGATTGAACAGTGGAAAAACGTTGCGTGGAGTGACGAATAACGGTACCCAATGTGGTGATCCGATGGCAGGGTGTGGGTATGGTGAATGCCCGGTGAACGCCATCTGCCAGCATGTGTAGTGCCAACAGTAAAATTCGAAGGCGCTGGTGTTATGGTGTGGTCGTTTTTTCATGGAGGGGCTTGCACCCCTTGTTGTTTTGGGTGGCACTATTACAGCACAGGCATACACGGATGTTTTAACCTTTTTGCTTCCCACTGTTGAAGAGCAATTCGGGGATGGCGATTGTATCTTTCAACACGATCGAGCACCTGTTTATAATGCACGGCTTGTGGCGGAGTGGTTACACGACAATAACATCCCTGTGATGGACTGTCCTGCACAGAGTCCTGACCTGAATCCTAAAGAACAACTTTGGGTTGTTTTAGAACGCAAATTTCGTTCGAGGTCTCACCGAGCGCCATCGATAACTCTTCTCAGTGCAGGACTGAGTGAAGAATGGGCTACCATACCGCAAGAAACCTTCCAGCACCTGATTGAACGTATACCTGGGAGAGTGGAATCAAGGCTAAGGGTTGGCCAACACCATATTGAATTCCAGCATTACTGATGGAGGGAGCCACGCACTTGTAAGTAATTATCAGCCAGATGTCCGGATACTTTTCATCGCATAGTGAACGTCAAAGCTATGGTAGAGGAGCCCGAACAAGATCTCTTGGGAAAAATTGCTGAAATGGTGTAAAGTTAACTGTTTCTAGAATAAATATCACAGCTGCCAAAAGTTCATCAAGAACAATAATAATAGTATCATATTCAGCAATTAAGTGAACATTCCTGAGAGATCTCTTCAACTGGATCAGCCTGAATATTCGTTCACAATCCTACCTCCTGACTTTTAGATCTGGATTATCCACCAAATACTCTCTACGAAATAAAGAACGCTGAAGCTTAAGAATAGCAGACGTCCAGGAGAAGATGGAATCCACAGGAGAACTTACCAACTAATCAAGATGAAATGGATTGTGAAGAAGATTCCATACTATTGAAAAACAGCAGTCATCTGCCTTGTACACGAGAAAGGTGACACAGTGGAGTCACGAATTACAAAGGGATCGCCCTGCTGAACGTCTGTTATAAGATCTTGTCTAACCGTGTACTGGATGGAATCCAGCCGTTTCCAGAAGAAGTGGTAAAGTGATCGGTAAATAACAGAGTGGTTTCAAACAGGGCTGTCCACCGCGGACAGCATCCACCTACTGCCACAGCTCAGCGATAAGACGTGGAAATATGGCGAAGATCTTGATGCGCTTTCCATGAATTCTAAGAAGGCATATGACTGAATGCACTGGAAGAGCCCGATGAATTCTCTGGGGTTTGAAATACCCAAGAAACTCATCAACCTAGTGCGAGCTATCCCACTGATTCAAAAGGTAAACCTTTAACATAAGCATAGGTTTTAGACAAGTGGTGTACCGATATTGTTCAACCTGGCGCTCGAAAAGAGGGAAAATTTCCACAAGAATCTCGAAGGGACCGAGGAGGAAAGTGAGAAAATCATATAACTCGCATTCGCTGACGACATGGCCCTGTGGCCCACATCTAAGGAAGACAGATGCAAATGAGCGACAGTGTGGAGTCGGCAGCTTGCAACAGGATTTCCTTGTGAATGAATCGAAGACTTAGTAGCCTGCTGATGAGAAAGATGCAAGACTATTCCAGATACCCACTCCAGCCACCGGTAGTCACTACCCAATACTACGAAAGGGTTAATAATTTCAAATATTTTGGGATAATATTTACAGAGGACACACATGTGAAGCACAAATCAAAGCGAGGACCTAAGCTGCAAAACAATTGTTCAATCTGAGTCAGTTTTTTAAATTACGTAGCCTCACAGGGAATTTCAAACTCCAGCTGTACGAAGCAGTGATTCTACCCTTGGGGGTATATGGATGCGCAAGAGTATTCGGAAAAAAGACTTAAATAACTTTATTTTCAAATCTTAATGGACATCTGTGGTTTAGTACAAGAGGAGATCACTGGGAAATTGAGTATCTTGCATAGCTGTGAGTTGGATGATATCTTCAGCAGACTAAATATTGTTGGTCTTACGAAAACCAAATGACTTGTACACGTAGGGCAAATCACTCGGATGGATAAACACCAATGACTTTGAATCCCATGGCTTCTATCCCTTGTGGAAGGAGATCACTAGGCAAATCAACGAAAAGGTGAAGAGACGGAATCCATGAGGTCTTGCTGCAGATCGCCATAGAGGATAACTAGAGACAGGAAGCAGGGAGTAGAATCGTGTAGAAGAGGAGCCTTGTAGCGGTGTGTAGTCCTCTGGGCCTGATGGCATAAAGAAAGGTAAGTAAGTGCGTGGTGTTAGGACGATTTCAAGAGGTACACGAAGCAAAACACACAACTGGAAGAACGTGTTGACGTTAAGTGAACAATGAACTAAAGCAAGTCTCAATGCAAGGACATTATAGGACCACCTGCATGAGCGATGTTTATCGCAGGAACAAGCATTAAAAAAAATTCCTATTGGTTACCAGTGGAACAAAATCAGTTTCAACCAATCTCTGTGAACCAGCTCAGTCGAGCCCCATATATCAAGATGATCATCTCTGGTTCATTGAGTCTGGCACGTAGTGTCTCCTGCTCTGTGGGTTGACCGGCCATTTTAAAAAACGTGAACAGCTCCAGGACAGGTATTAATCTCTATGAGTTGCAAAATGCATCTTCACTCTATCCTTCCGTATCACCATTATTTGCTGAAAAGTATTCCCACTACACTCCTCCATTATCACCTCCTTGCATTCCTGTGCAGGAGGCTATGGACACAGTCCTCAGCTGTATGCTTACTGGTTATACATCTGTTAAACTCCCGGGTTCGATTCCCGGCGGGGTCAGGGATTTTCTCTGCCTCGTGATGGCTGGGTGTTGTGTGCTGTCCTTAGGCTAGTTAGGTTTAAGTAGTTCTAAGTTCTCGGGGACTGATGACCATAGATGTTAAGTCCCCTAGTGCTCAGAGCCATTTTTGAACCATCTGTTAAACTCCTCTCTGCTCAGCACGAACATCTTGTCAACTGAGCAAATTTCTTGTCAAAACTAAAGTTATTAAACACCTTACATCCTTCCTTTCCACAAGTGGAGAAAGGGAAACAGCCCTAGGACAATCCAGTACATCCTCCCTCCTGCAGCTCTGCATAGATTAAGATTTTTCCCACCAATTCATAAATGGTGGAGGGAGGGGAAGTGGGGGAGGGAGGGGAAGTGGGGTGGTGGTGACATCATCAGTGCGATATTGCCACATCTACCAAATAACGACAGGAGATGGGGGGACTACCCAGGGATAGCCACCATTTTGAATGAATTTGGCAACAATCCAGACTGTGACAGAATGAATTTTGCCAATTACTGTCATTAGGTTTACACAAAGTACTTGAGATAGGCATTCTCCTTCCTTTGTGTCCATTTTTCTTTCACTCTCTTCCTGTGGGTTTGCTTTCTCTGTTCAGATCATATGGTCCCAGTCTTCTTCTTAGGTTGAGTTTGGGCAGGAAGATTTCACTGTTTTGGACAACTTCTGGAGTAGTTCCTGCCAGTTTCAGATAAGCTATGATTTCGGCAACCCATTTAATTGTGTCTGTTTTAGATTTGCTCATATTGTACAAAAAAAAACGACTTCCTAGATTAATTCGTTTCATGTGCCCATAAAATCTTAACCTATGTTTTCTAATACTGCTCTGGATACTTGTGTATTCTTTGATTTCTTGACTGCATCTGAGCCTGTATTGTTCATCTATAAATCTTACGATTTTGAGTTCCTTTTTTAAATGTTTTCAGTGTTTGGTGTCTTGTTCAAGGTATCTGATCCACAAAGATTTTCTTTTTTAATTAATGTCTTCTAATGTCTAGTTAAGTGTGCTTGAACAAACCTCAAAAATAACAGCCACTCAAGGACCACTTGTTCATAAATTTACATTGTCAGTATCGTAGGAAGCGATGCAGCCTGTGAGCCTACATTCTTGCCTGACGACGCATACTGACAACTGTTACATTTTCATAAAAATTAAATGTAATTTTTTTACTTATAATTCTCATTATACTTCAGTTATGATAAGTTATTGTATTTTGGCCTTTCCAGTGCACCAGCTATGCCGCCAGGGCGAGAGTACTTTGTTAACACCGCAACTTTCGCGTGCGTCTGCCTGCATATGCTTTCCTCTAAAATTATGGGTTTTAGCAAAGAGAGGTCACTCTCTTATTGTTTTTAGTGCGTTGTTTTCATATTTGTTCCAGTTTATAGCTGCTTCTTAAGGCTTATTGCTCTTTTAGTTCGCTCCAGAGGACCCACACATTGCCAGACAGCAATATAGTACTTCACTTCAACAATGTTATCGTTATTCCACCCAGTATTTCGGTTCAGTTTCATCGCTGCTGTGCTCTACAGCTGTGCGAATATTGTAATTGCTACACCAGTATTTTGTATTACAGAGTTATTAAATGACTTTTTTTCGATATCGATAAGTTCACTGCACGAAGTGGCCCGTCCTCGAGTGGAAGTAGTGAAAGTACAGAGTCTGAAAAAAGAAAGATAAAGTATCTCAGAGGCAACATAGTGATAATTATTTGTCTTGTGCCTTTTTTTTGGTGTGATGACAAACCATGCTCGAATCCCGAGTGTGTTGTATGTGGTGAAAGACTGAGTACTGCTGCTATATCTCCAGTAAACTGAAACGACATTTGTCAACAAAACATTATTTTCATCGGTTACTGGAAGAAAAATAAAAAGCAAGATAATCACATGAGTACGCCGATATCTGTTTGGCAAGAAGATAGCCGAACTTATCGTAAAATCCTTCCTCTGGTGACATCAGTCGCCGAGTTAGCGTTACGTCCAGCGACACCGAAGAAATTTTGAAGGATAAAATAAAGGGTAGTCCTAAGTTCTCACTTAAGATCGAAAAGTCCGACGATTTGGGCGGTTATGCACAACTTCTTTCCACATAAGGTATGCTGATGGGGTTGTACCTGCAAAGTAATATCTTTCTTTGGAAAGAACTACCAGAATGAGCAGCTGGTGGAGAAATGTTTCGTGAGACCAACGAATATTTGGTCTGAAATGAATTAATGTGGAAGGATCGCGTTAGGTTTTTACACTTCTATGAAAGGCAGGGCGAAAAGATTCGTGGGTAAAGTGCGCGAAGTAAATCCGAACTTACGAACCGACCATTGTCTCACTCAAGCCATTTTTGCCAAGTCTTTGGCATCTCTTGCGAAAATTCTATTGGACCAAGTAGTAAAAGCCGTGAACCTCATCAAGTTGTGATTAATTTACATGCGGCTTTTAACCTTTTGGATCAAGAAATGGAATAACAGCTCACTACGCTTCTGCTACATACAGACTTACGATAACTATATCGATGTACACTGTTAACACGAACGTTTCTACTTACAGATAAGGTACTTGTATTATAGGCTATTGAGGTGGACGAGTATGTAAATTTATTTGGAGATGATGAATAGGTGTCTAAATTGGCTATCTTTCCAATATTTTCGTACATGAATATGAACTAAACAGAAAAATGCAAGATAGAAGCGAAAATATCCTGGCTAGTCTTGGTGTAAAAAAAAAAAAAAAAAAAAGAGGCAGGTGTTGAAGAATTTGACTGAAATTGTGATCCATAACTTAGATTTAGGTTTACAAGGGAAACTGGTGGATTTGAAAGCACACAGAACGTTGAAATAAAAATTATTCGAAGTACCTTTGAAGTCATTTGGTTGTCAACACAGGCAGTGAATACCCAGTTGTGTCCTAAACTGCAGTTAATATGTTATTACCATTTTATACCACGTATTTGTGTGAACTGGGCTTCTCAACGTTGACTGAAAGTAAAACATCAAATGAAGGGTTTATTTCAATAGTGGAACAAGTCCATTACCTCCACTTTTCTGCCAATAATGCTTCTGAAATTAATGATCTAAACAAACAGAAAGAAAGGTTCATCTCTAGCAAGAAGCCATATGCTTGAATATTTCTGATATCTCAACTGGAGAGGTTTCAGCGCTCATTTAACTTTAGGACTCTATATCTCACAATGAACAAAAAATGACCTGTACCACTATTGAAAAAAGCGCTTCAAATCTACAGCGACTTAGATCAATCGAGTGAGGAACGGGGCTCACTTTGTCAACGATTCCGGAACGAATTAGTCGTCTGCGTGCAGCTAAGCAGACTTCAGTATCACATTGGAGGTACGAGAAGAGTAATTTACTTTAATATTCGTTTTAGAAATGTCTATTTTCTACAACGAATTAAAGTTCGTCAATAAATGCATGAGTCTATTTCTGTTCTGTATAATAAAAGATATAACAACAATAATAATAACTGATTACATTATAACATAACTACGTAATTATACTAAGATTGCCATGATTTTGGTGTGCTGTGCTGCTCTTGACCCGTTTGGATGTACCGTGGGTAATAGAAGACTGCGAAATACTGCTCTAAGAAAAATCTATTCCTTTTGAACGTCTGTATGTGCCGAGCTATTGGTCGTAGTGACATAAAATGTTAACACAATTTTTTGCAGCCTGTCGCTTGCACGTTATGCGAGATACAGCTTTATGTGTAGGTATCAGGCTGCACCTTCTGTACTGAGGCCGGTGACAAAGTTACCTTCACAGTTATCCTCTCCCCTCCGCTAGCACGCCGTCTGCGCCAGTTATGGCGAAGTTACTTCGTGCGCACCCTCTCAACAGGTGATCCTCCCGCACACCATTCGCTAATGGAAGAAGAAAATTGGTAAATGCCAGTGATAGCGGAAGTACCCATCGCCACACACCGTGCTGTGTGGCTTGAGGAACGAAGATGTAGTCGGTGCACTTGGACAGACAGAGACTCCCCGCAGTTCCAACGCTAACAAATGCAGGTACAGACACGACGACGCTCTACGCGCACCCTGGCAGCGAGGTAGGTCACGCGCGCGAAATCACCAAATTGCGCAATTTGCTCGCTGCGATTGGGCACCGTTGGTGAGGTGCAATCACGGCCGCCTCTGCGGCCCCGGGCGTGTCTCTTCTCCCCTCCCCTCCTCTCCTCTCCTGTGAACCAATCGCCAGTGCGTCCGCTGGCGTGTCTGGGGGAGGGGGGGGGGGGGGCTGTTGTGGCCGCAGCCGTGACTGTGCGCTCTGAGGTCAGGTCACGCCAGGTCAAGCAGTGGGTTGCCAGACCAGGACCGTTCACACTCGCACTCCATCCAGCAGCGAGGACGGGCGCTGGAAGCAGGAGCTCTCACCGCTAGAAGACGCGTAATGCAGCGACAGGTTGTGAGCTGCCAGGGGTGTAGAAGAGATAATTTTGAGCGCGTCAAACCACATAATCACAACTAGACATAGGCCTACAAGTATGTGGTTCAGAATATTGATCGACCGTGTGCCTAGATCACATGTACCAACAGTCTCTGACCAAAAGTTTCCTGACGTCCATATATAACGGGGAATTGACGGCTGTATGTAATGAGAGCCTGACTCGGCAGTAGGAAAGGAGGTGGGGAGTAAAGTGTTGTCAACAGAGAAGCTGTAACAGCAGAATGGGTCAGTCAGGGGAATTCAATGACTTCGAACTTGGGCTAGTCATTTAATGTCACCTAAGCAATAAATCCATCACGGACATTTGAATGGCAATACAGCTACCCAAGTCGACTACTGGTGATGTGACTGAAGTGGAAAAGCAAAGGAACAACCGCAACTTAATCAAGACCAGGCAGACAGCGCTGTGGAGGGTGGTTGTACAAGATCGCAGAGGCAGGAATCAGCAGTTCACCTAGGACAGTGACTAGAATGGGGCGTTCAAGGGAGTCAACAACAACGGAGTGCAATGGAGTTCCTCGTAAGTCAAATATTTGTGCAGTCAGCGCTAAGCGGAACACAAGGTGGTCTAAAGAGCGATGCCACCGTACCGTGTATGACTGCAAACGTGTGATTTGGAGTGACGAATCCGGCTATACCTTGTGGCAATGCGATGAAAGGGTTTGGACTTGAAAGATATCTGTACAACTTTGCTGCCATCACGTGTAGTGCCAACATAGAAGCACAGAGGAGGTTGAGATACGGTATAGGATGCTTCTTGTGATCTTAGTGTGATCCTCTTTCTGTGCTTCAGAAAATGTTAAATACGGAAGGATATCAGCAAATTTTACAGCATCGTGTACTGCATACAGGAGAGGCCATACACACCAAGATGGCTTGCACTGTAAAGATGTATATGAAGATGTAGACGTAGGTGGGGAGACGATGTTTTATAACTGCATGACAAAGGACCCTGTGATAAAGTGGCATCGGCGAAATGTCGTGACCTGAACCCAATGGAACACCTTTAGGATGCGTTAGGACGTCGAGTTCAGTCCATGCCGAAGAACCAAACATTACTACCATCTCTGGTTTCGGTGCTTGGGGAAGAATAGGCTGCCATTCCTCCAGAAACACTTAGGCACTTCGCTGAAACTGTCGTCTGCAGAGTTCAAGTCGCCATAAAATCGGGTGGTAGACACACCCCACATTCTGCTATCTAATGGAGTAAGGGGTCCGTTATTTTCGCATCCTCTTCATAAGTTTCTGTTTCCCTGATTCACTGCTATTTTACTCAACTGATGAGTAATATTACACAATTAGTCTCGATTCATTATTAATAGCCGGCCGCTGTGACCGAGCGCTTCTAGGCGCTTCAGTCCGGAACCGCGCGACCGTTACGGTCTTAGTTTCGAATCCTGCCTTGGGCATGGAAGTATGTGATGCCCTTTGGTTATTTAGGTTTAAGTAGTTCTAAGTCTAGGGGACGGAAGACCCCAGATGTTAGGTCCCATAGTGCTTAAAGCCATTAGAACCATTTTGAACGCCAGCTAACGAGCCATTTGAACCAATCATTATTAATAGGAACTAAGACGATATCAAGAACTCCTACCTTTTCTCTTAGCGAGTCTGCTTGGACTTGCATCGGGAAATACAGAACCCACCATACGTCAAATTAAGATACTTCCCTTTCATTGAGATACTTTTTCCCTGGGAGGTATGCTCGTATGCTGCAGTAGTTTAACTATAGATTGGGAAAGCACACATGTATCACTAGTATATGGTAAAGATCTACCCATATTTCCAGAAAACACATATATTACGTTTTGCTTTCTAGAAGCGGTTTTCCAATAGCAGGCGGAATATGCCGTTTGAGATCCCACGCTTTCCCGATTTAGTTTTGTTTCCACGAGTGTCCGATAACTAATTTCCTTGACCTTTACCACTGGTAATTTGCTTGAAAATCTTTGTGATAATAGAGAGGATCCCAAATGAGTCACAGTATTTAACCAAATAGAATAATTAACATCTCAATAAAATGATTGGACAGAATAAATATTTAAAGTTAAATTAGTTATTAGACCTTCACCTTAACCCGTAATTAATATCCTGTTTCCATGTGAATATCGGAACACATGAGTCTATTTAGGAAGAAAATTGTGCTCAGTCAGTGGATTTAGGGTCAGATTAAACGGAAAGGTGTAAACGTTAGAAAAAATGGTTATGAAAGTCGCATGTATCATGTGAAATGACAGTGTGTTGGGTCAATTGACAGTTTATTTGGAACTTTTACCACTGTAAGTATCATTGCATGTTTTAACACATGACAGATAGGTATTTTGGCTACCAGAGATTTTAGCATTATTGAGCAGAACTCAGGCGAACGAAGAGCCGGTAGCAGTTGTCGGTCAGAGAGGGAGGGAGAGTTATGTCATAGCAACGGAGGTGTCACATAGAGAATGGAATTTTATTTGAGTGAGGCGGTTTTTGTAGAAAGACGACACTTTTGGAGAAAGGTAATTTGTAGTGATATTGTTTTAACGCCAATGCTAGCTGACAAGGGAAACTCGTCATAGCACACCGCTCAGATTTAGTTGTTAGAGGGCCCAGTGGACAGCCTGTCAAAAACTGAACAATGAAAAAAAAAAGCAAAATAGAAACAGTGAACGACCCAGGGACTGGAAGTACAATATTGAGCTATTTATAGCGACGGCGTCGTGGTTGAGTGGTCACGGTTTTAGGCTTTCAAGCGCGAGTCGTGTTCGAATTTTCTGCGTGACTTTTTTTTCTTTTTAGTTTCTCTCTACTCAGATTTGTGTCTGTATTGTGATGTGACGTCCGTTTGTAACAGCGAGCTGTAAGAAAGGGGCCTATAATAACAGTTACTTCTGCACAACTACTCTATTAGCAGTCGACAGATAGTGGCTTTCATGTAGGGAACTGCAAACGTTTGATGACGAGGCGACAATTCAACCGAACCCTCCACCAGAAACCATGTCTGGGGTGTCGTACACGGCATTAGTGACAGTGCGTGTGTCGTATGATAGGGATCTCTTACCGACGCACCTTATTTATGCGCCTCGTAAGTGAGTGAGATATGCCTCCTTGTCCGATTTAGATGTTCGTATGAATGTGATCACTCCCAACGAAATGATGGAAACATGATAGTTTCTCACATAAGCTGCAACAAAGGGACGCAATAGTTTTACAATCACTTAGTTTCTCTGTGCTCTGTCAAAACATATGTTTTTAACGTTTTTGAAGCTGCGTTCCGCTTTGGCTCTCACTGTTCATCAGTTTACTTGCGACGGTAACGTGTTCATACCACGTGACTCACATACGATAACCATTGTATAGTATGAAAACTGCCAACACTACAGAAAGAGAACAAATATTTCAGTGGCCGGACCGACAGTAGGGAAAGAAAAGTGGCACGGGTGAGGTTTGAACACGGCTCGTTCGCTTCTACAGTCTAACACCGTGACCACTTTGTTGTATTTAATAATATCTAAATGTTGGCATCCGGGGTGAATCATCAGTCATGTGTTCAGTATAGCAAAACGTTTACTTCCACCATCAAGAGTTAAGAGTATTTCATTTAAAATGGGCAATGTGTAATTATACGTAATTTTAATATTGTGTGTAAAAGTAATTTTTATGGCGTATCAAAATGCTGAGAAAAAGTTATTGTTCATACCAGGCCGATTTTCTTCTCTGTCTCATTAGAACAACTCAGTAAGATTACAGACTGCCTTCCTTTTGTCGTTTGTAAATATTTCATGAAGCTTTGAGACATTAAGTGAAAAATAGATCTGGCAAAACCTCCAGTGTCACGCTTTGCACTATTGCATGGATGGTGAACCGTATTTTCAGAAAGAGAAAGAAAGTATAATCTAGGAAAGCCGGCCAGAGTGGCCGAGCGATTCTAGGCGCTACGGTATGGAACCGCGCGACCGCTACGGTCGCAGGTTCGAATCCTACTTCGGGCATGAATGTGTGTGATGTCCTTAGGTTAGTTAGGTTTAAGTAGTTCTAAGTTCTAGGGGACTGATGACCTCAGAAGTTAAGTCCCAAAGTGCTTAGAGCCATTTGAACCAATCTAGGAAGGCAGCCTAGTAAAACAAGTAAGGTAAGCAGTTTGTCGTGGAGCGATTTATATCAGGAACACGCAGTTCAGCGCTTCACATTTTTTGCAGTGTGCAGACAGTAGTGCAGAGTAAGAACCTACTGCAGGACCTGAACGACTCTTTTGAGATGAAATTGCGAGTTGTAGTCATTAGCAAAATTTCATATAAAATCAGTAAATGTATAATTGTAACGGGGCACGTTTTTAATACGTAACAATTAGGCGTTGTGTATGATTATTTGATGAGGAAGACATTCTGAGAATTAGTAATAACTATTCTCTACATTAAACCTCGTTACAGATAGTCAGACGCAGTTTATATTACTTAATATCACAAACATCAAACGAAATTTGCACAGTCATATTTGTGTTCAAAAGTCGAATACCCAACGCCAGTCTAGGTCAGAATACAAGAGCGACAGTGTAGTCCCAATTTATAGTAAGCATTCTCACTTTACTAGAGGGGGAGTCTGGTACGCATACAGTTTCCAGTTAATAAGTAAAAACTTATCAGTTTCAAAATCTATTCAAATGATTATATATGTTGATTCAGGATAATGTAACACAGGGTTTCCCAACGTGTGGTCCGCGGACCCCTAAGGGGTCCGCCGGCTCTTTCTAGGGGGTCCGCGGCCACGTTTCACCAAATCGTGTAAAATAATGAGTAAAATTATTGAATAAAAACGTGAAAATCAAATTCATCACTTTTTTCGCGTGAAAAACATGTGTACTTTTTTTACTTCAGGTCGTATTCCCAAGCAGCCTTTGCGGTTCCTAGGTGAGAACGCATACACAGTTTAGTGCCGGAGAATGCGGCTTCTCTGATCGACTGTTTCGCAACAATACGGGGGTCGTTTGTGAGCCGGCTTACGGCGTTAGATGCGCTGAAACCATTTACGCGTGAGCGGAGCGAGCTTTGTCGACCAGCCACAGCGGTCGCTGGCACATTTGCGGCCCCAGGCATCATTAAATGTTAAACTTGCTTTATCAGTGCACTACCTATTTTATAAGTCGATTTTGACCTTCAAGTTGTTTTCATTCATCTCTAAACCAAAGACTATTCATACTTGGGGGAGGGGGGTCATTGCGAACATGGCACTTGCATTAAGAAGCTTTCAGTTCCCATGGCTTTCGCTCTGAAATTTAAAGTTACCGTGCTCTTGACTGACTAGGGGTCCGCCATAGATTTTCGACTGAAGGAGTCCGCCAGCTGAAAAGGTTGGGAAGCCCTGATGTAACAGTTAATAAGATTCTTAAAACACTTCGTTACACCTGGATTGCGTTATCCGGCAAGTCACTATATAGGGAATGTATGTAACCAGATTGTGGCAATCAAATTGTTGTATAGCTTATTAAAATGTGCTTTAAATGCATGTCGATTGAAAGAAAAGAGAGTGTAAAAAGAATGTTTAATACACAGATGGTGTAAAATTTCTCCCCGTAACCCCTCAAATGTTCCATTAAGCGAAAGGCAGCTTAGTCGGTGTAAACGATCACGGTATGAAAAGTCCCCTTTGGAAAATTATGACTGAAAGACTGTGCTGGTAAAACTCTTACGTTATTTGATATAGAAACAGCTGAGCAAAACTGAACGTACTCAGACAGTTCTCTCTTTACTTATTCTGATCATCACTAAACTGACACACAATATTTTTTTAGCGCAACGCAATCTGACTTTCAATAATCCCTACAAAAAAAATGGCCCTGACTAACAATAACCTATACCTCTCATGAATCACTTACCTCACAAAAATCTTCGTTACTCGAATTACTGCAATACAGCGAGCGCCAATGCTGCCAGTTAAATAAAAGATTCTAGCTACTGAAGGCACTAATTACTTATAGGTATAGTTAGCAAGTGAAAGATTTTTATAGAGAACAAACAACGTATTTACCTTAATACTGTTCAAAAGTCATTATATATATATATATATATATATATATATATATATATATATATAACCTGTCAAAACTCTGGCATCCCTCTCCCCACATCCACCACTGCTGGCAGCTCACCTCCAACTGCACAACGCTATGCGCTGTTCACGTCCAACTGCCCAACACTACAATAGCGAATATTCCAACAATGCCAACCAGCCACAGACTGCACACAGCACAGTCAGTGATTTTCATGCAGAGCGCTACGTGGCGTAACGAACATAAAACATTTGAGATGACTTAAGTTCGACGTAAAGCTGAGCACTGACAGTTAGGGCGTTTGTAAATCTCGTCTTATCTTGTGTGAAGGCAGTTCTGTTTGACATTCTGACGATGAGATGCGCGTGAAACGCGTCAGTATGAAAATGGCAGTTGAATAGTTTGTTTCGAACGATCCATTTAGCATTAACATAAGAAATGTGCTCAATATTTGAGGTAATTCGTCGTAGATGCCTCGTCTCGTAGAATGCCTTGTCAGGGTAGGATCCAGTTCCCACAATAGAAATGATGATTCTCTTCCTTCCCCTGTGAAGCGGTCTTGCTTAAGCTTCTCGCGCGTGTGTGCAAATGTTTTTATTACCATCACGTGTGACCCGAGAGATGGTGCCGAAGAGATTTTTTCTAAAAAAAAAAAAAAAAAGGAAATAATTGCTCATTTTGTGGTGTTTACGTGTGAGCGTGCATTCGCTTAATTACGCATTTAGGATGTGAGTTTAATTTACAGCTCTCCCTCTCGGCTGACGCATTTTTAATCGCACGGGCGTGGCCAGGTGTGGCCGACCCGCGACAAACTGCCGGTGGCCCGTTTATTCGCGACTGCTGACCGTAAATTACTTCGGCCAGTTGAACGCGCCAGAGCGTTAAAAGCTGCCGGCCACAGCTGAACACAGCTGCGCATAGAACGGGGCGCCATTTTTACGTTGAGCCCCGCACCGGCTCGCTCCTTATAGCGCTTGCGTACTCGGCTTAGCACATACATTACGGCAAGTGCACTTTACACTATCTATAAGATTATACCCTTATTTGTACGGTCTGGAAACAAATGAATGCTGCACTGTACTTAAATTTTAAAGGGGAAAGGAAAAAAATACGAGTATTCTACACAGAAGCTACAAAGGCAAGTCGCCTTGTTGTATGGGTGTTGAGTAGCTACTGGGGGTTTCTGTGATGGGAGAAAACGTTGTATCACCAGAATTTATTCTTCCTGGCTGTTCAAGAAATTTACCTCTGAGCTTAGCTGTTTTCCACAAATAGTTGGAGTGGAATGCTAAGTAGCTCATGTTGGTATGAATTTCACGCTCTCTGTGTCAGGTATGCTGATGTGACAGAAATCATGGGGTACTTCTTAATATCGTGTCGGATCTTCTTTTCCCCGGCGTAGTGCAGTAACTCGGCGTGACATGGACTGGCTGGTAGTCCCCTGCAGAAATATGAAGCCATGCTGCCTCTATAGCCGTCCACAATTGCGGAAGCGTTGCCGGTGCAGGATTTTGTGCACCAACCGACCTCTCGATTATGTCCCATAAATGTTCGATGGGACTCATGTCGGGCGATCTGGGTGGCCAAATCATTCGATCGAACTGTCCAGCATGTTCTTCAAACGAATTGCAAACAGACAATCCCGTTGCAGGAACACCCGCAACTGAGCAGTATATCAGAGGTTGAAAATACCGCTACAGTTGCAAAGTTCATTATTATCACACGACCGGTTTCGCGCTCTTAAAGCCCATCTTCAGGTGTCGTAACTTGGTGCTGTGACCCCCGAGCGCCGCGGTGGACGTGTACAAGGCGCTGTGTGCTATCTACTCCCTGTTCTGCGCTCGTAGGTTGCACAGCGCTCCTTGTACTCGTCCACCGCGGCGTTCGGGGCACAGCATTTAGTTACGACACCTGGAGATGGGCGTATAAGAGCCCGAAACCGGTCGTGTGATAATAGATGAACTTTACAACTGTAGAGGTATTTTCAGCCTCTGAGAACTGCAAACAGTTGTGGCCCGGTGACATGGCCCAGTATCATCCATAAAGATTCCATCATTGTTTGGGAACATGAAGCCCATGAATGACTGCAAATGATGTTCAGGTAGCCGAATATAACAATTTCCAGTCAATGACTAGTTCATTTGGACCAAAAGACCCAGCCCACACCTTTGTGGAGCCACAACCAGCTTGCACAGTGCCTTATTGACCACTCGTGTATGTTGATTAGTCGCGTCTGCCTACCATCAGTTCGTACCAACTGAAATCTGGAATCTTATCAGGCCGCGGTTTTCCAGTTGTCAAGGGTCCAACCGATATGGACACGAGCCCAGGAGAGACTGCAGGCGATGTTGCGCTGTTAGCAAAGACATTCGCTTCGGTCGTCTGCTGCCATAGCCCATTCAGGCCAAGTTTCGCCGCGCTGTCTTAACCGATACGTTCGTCGTACGTTCCACATTTATTTCTGTGGTTATTTCAGGCAGTGTTGCTTGTCTGTTAGTACTGACAACTATACGCAAACGCCAGTGCTTTCAGTAGCGAGGAGAGAAGTCTTCCGAAGTAAGAGTGATTTCAGGTGTGCCGCAGGGGAGTGTCGTAGGACCGTTGCTATTCACAATATACATAAATGACCTGGTGGATGACATCGGACCTTCACTGAGGCTTTTTCCGGATGATGCTGTGGTATATCGAGAGGTTGTAACAATGGAAAATTGTACTGAAATGCAGGACGATCTGCAGGAATTTACGCATGGTGCAGGGAATGGCAATTGAATCTCAATGTAGACAAGTGTAATGTGCTGCGAATACATAGAAAGAAAGATCCCTTATCATTTAGCTACAATATAGCAGGTCAGCAACTGGAAGCAGTTAATTCCATAAATTATCTGGGAGTACCGATTAGGAGTGATTTAAAATTGAATGATCATATAAAGTTGATCGTCGGTAAAGCAGATGCCAGATTGAGATTCATTGGAAGAATCCTAAGGAAATGCAATCCGAAAACAAAGGAAGTAGGTTGCAGTACGCTTGTTCGACCACTGCTTGAATACTGCTTAGCAGTGTGGGATCCGTACGAGATAAGGTTGATAGAAGAGATAGAGAAGATCCAACGGAGAGCAGCGCGCTTCGTTACAGGATCATTTAGTAATCGCGAAAGCGTTACGGAGATGATAGATAAACTCCAGTGGAAGACTCTGCAGGAGAGACGCTCAGTAGCTCGGTACGGGCTTTTGTTGAAGTTTAGAGAACATACCTTCATCGAGGAGTCGAGCAGTATATTGCTCCCTCCTACGTATATCTCCCGAAGAGACCATGAGGATAAAATTAGAGAGATTAGAGCCCACACAGAGGCATACCGACAATCCTTCTTTCCACGAACAATACGAGACTGGAATAGAAGGGAGAACCGATAGAGGTACTCAAGGTACTCTCCGCCACACACCGTAAGGTGGCTTGCGGAGTATGGATGTAGATGTAGATGTAGACTCCGTCCACCACTGCGTTGTCCGTGCTCAGAGGCAATGCGTAAAATTTGGTATTCTCTTCATACTGTTCACACTTTGGATATTTGAATAGTGAATTCCCTAAATATTTCTGACATTGAATGTCCTGTTTGTTTAACTCCAACTACCATACCTCGTTTGAAATCCGTTAATTGGCGTCGTGCGGCCATAATCGCGTCGGAAACCTTTTCACATGAAAATCACATGGGTGCAAATTACAGTTCCGCCTTTTGTTCGTGTTTACGCTGTGACTGCACGCTATTTGAGTAAAAGCAGTCTCACAACTTCAGTCCTAACGAGCAAATAAGATTTTCTTGCATACAGGATGACACAGACTCCTATAGCTGATGCTTGACGATTTTGAAATAAGGAACCAATAATCCGAAACCAGTATTTCAGATGGTACTAGTTCTTTAACGAGCAATGCATATGATTCACGTGCCCTGTAACTGCTTACTTCGCTTCGATGTCTGTGAAGCCACTCCGAAAATCAACATACACAATCTGATCGAACGTATTACAACACTTATATGTAATTCGCAACCGGCCACTTCATGTCAGGAAAGGACAACTCGCTAGTATAAAAGGAGGCGGGGAGCATTGTATTGTAAGTAGCTGTAACAGTAGAATGGGTCAAGTAGGAGAGCTCAATGACTTCAAGCGTGGACTGGTCACTTGAGTAACAGATCCATCAGGCACACGTCAGCACATCTATTGCCCCAAAATTCGACTGTTGGTGATGTGACAGGGAAGTGGAATCGCGAGGGAACAACCAGGCAGATATCATGTACTGATGGACTATAGCTGTCGAGCAATGCGGAGGGTGGTTGTAGAAAATCGCGTGAAATCAGCGAAAGGAGCTCGCATTCGAGTCCACGTATTGTTCCGGCGGGCTGAGTGTTCCAGCTGGGCGGACGCCGATTATCAAGAGCCAACGACTACGTACCAAACAATGTCACCCACAAAGAACATTGTAAATTCTGTTAAACAATATAAATATATGAAAAAAGCATTCCGTCTTCTGGCCACGAGTGAGCTACCGGGACCATCCGACCGCCGAGTCATCCTCTGAGGAAGATGGGGATAAGACGGGCGTGGGGTCAGCAGATAGCTCTCCCGGTCGTAAGATGGTATTCTCGACCGAAGTTGATACTATTCGGTCGAGTAGCTCATTTGGCATCGCGAGGCTGAGTGCACCACGAAAAATGGCAACAGCGCATGGCGGCCTGGATGGTCACCCATCCAAGTGCCGACTACGCCCGACAGCGCTTAACTTCGGTGATGTCACAGGAATCGGTGGAACCACTGCTGCAAGGCCGTTGCCCATAAATATATGAAGGATTAGCAAATTCCAACAACGTGCATATCTCATGTAAACAAGCGCAACAAGCAACTTTTCAATAACGTATTTTCAATTGTAGCTGATGTCCCTAAATTAACCTGGAATAACCCATCATGCACGATAATGCCAGGCCCCAAGTGGCCTGTGACACCAGGGATGTCTTGCAACGAGTCGACGCTGAAGTAATGAGATGGCCAGCTGTGAGTATCGACCTAGACTACAGCTAGAATATGTGGGACATGGACAGACGTGTTCGTGTTCGTGGTCGTCCTGTTCCACCACAGGCTCTCGAAGAACTCTCAGGGACTCTCACTGAACAATGCCTAAGAAGGAGAGAAGTGTACAAGAGAATATGAAGCACAGCGTAAAAAGGGCAAGAAGGTAAACTGCAGAACAATCCTTGACAAACACATTGGAAAGAAGAGAAGAGTAGTATAAAAAATGCGTAAACGGAATCAGGAAAATAGGAATGCTGACGCCTACAAAATTAGAGTGACAGATGGTACAAAACGGAAAAACGAGAACTGCTAGAGGATAATGGCAATCATCATAGGATGCAACACTATGATGAAGATAGTGTTCGCATCTAGAAAAATTAGCCTGGGTTAGCAGTACAGAGCGAATTAGGTTGTGGAAAGGGGCTAAAATAAGTTGCTGTCAGTTGCACTCGACATAGAAACTTTATTCATCAACACACAGTATCACAACAAGAATACAAAACACTCAAGACTTTAATCGGCCTCCTTTGATTAACATTAGATTGGCTGAAGGCCACATTCAAAATCCAAGACACGAGGCCTAAGCAAGAAACTGAAATACAAGTTTCTTCTGGAGGTTTCACCCAAGAATATTTTCTAAATCTTCAATCTAAACAGGCTGAAGGCCTTAGCAACTTAATTTTAATGGAACTTGGCTGGAGGACGCATATTAAGCAAAAGCACAAGGTCTTATCTTAAAATATTTCATGTAAAATTCGGCTGACGGTCCCATACAAAAGCATAAAAATCTCATGCCTTAAGGGCAAGACAAGAACATTAACTTAAGAGATATTGACACTCGGCTGAAGGCCACACATCGACCAAATAACTAAAACCCAAACAGGGAAATTACTGTAACACACAAGGAACGGCATTCAGAAGTTTCCGAGGGTCGGCCTGGGATTGTAACACTAACGCCTGTTTAGGTGGGACAGGCAGCCTGTCCAGCGACTTCATCTGAAGGAAACCCAACCGACAGACAGCCGACCGACCGACCGACCAATCAACAAAACCAGTTCCGGTCCACGCAACCAGCAAAATGACCACAAGATTTCAATACAACGACACACATAATATTGGCGCTCACAACGACCAACAACACCACAGCTGTCCAACTACACGCTGCACTGGACATCAACAACACGAAGAGGAATATACACTGCCGTAAATTACGTCAACGACCAGGGCAGGTAACTGGAACGTCAACGGCCACAAGACAGAAGATACCGCTGGTCAACTTCAATAACAGGGAATAGATTGAGTTAAACTCCACAGGAAGATGGCTGGAATATTGGCCGACTTGAATACACACACGTTGTTGCTCGTGGGAATATCCCAAAAGCGACAACCCGGATCAAACGAAGAAATGTATACAGTTGAGGTTCGGTAGTAGGTTAAGTGAGGACTCAACTTTCATGTCGAAGACCAGTGGGCGACGAACTTCGTAGTACTCGCAAGCAGCACCTCACACTCCAACCGCGTGTGCACACTGCCTGCAGCCCCGGCCTGAGTAGGCGCGATGGAGACTTCCTTGCTGCTCCACACCAACCGACCGACAGCCCTGGCCCGGAAACGGTGACAAGACCAAATATACGTCGGCCGATGAGACGACCAACCGAACGACCAACCACCGGTCGTCTCGCTCCAATCTCCCTCCGTCGGACAGTTCCCGTGTGTCGCCAGCGGTCAGCGAGCACTGGCTGTCCACGCCTCACCAGCGCTCCGTCCCCGACTGCACTGCTGGTCTGTCTTCAACTGACTGCCAGACACACGACGAACCGGAAATACGATCTGTCGCTCCAGAGATGGTACGACAGTGCACTTATCGATATCGGTGCTGCTTCTACTCATGGGAAAGTAAGGCAGGAAGTTAGTGACGCCAGTAAATGGAATAAAAAAACGAGGTGGCAGTACCGTAATAGAAGATAACAAACAATAAATGGCATGAACACGAGCATGCGTGGCTCAATATATATTTATATGTATACTTTGAAGAAAAAAAGCACCTTTATGAATATCAAGAGCTCAAATCGAAAAAGAAGAGGAAATAGATGAAGGTGAGATGGGAGACATGATACTTCGAGAAGAATTTGGTAGCGTACGGAAACACTACGTCAGTAAAAGATACCTAATTTAGACAATAAGCACTAAGAAATACAGGGACTGTTGGGATAGCCATCCATGACAAAATAATTCCACCTAGCATGCAACATATACAAGAAATGTGAATACTCCCATACTTCAAGAAGAATATGATTACTCAAATTCCTAAGAAGACAGATACTGAGGGGTGCGCATAGTAGCTAACTATTGATGCATCAGTTGATGATGGTAGGAAATGACTCTAAATGCTTACAGAAGAATGGAAAGAATGGTAGGGGAAGGCCTTAGAAATGAAGGAATACCGAGGCAGTACTGATGACCATATGAATTATGGGATAGACTAAACATGCGTCTGTAACTCGTATAACTTTTGTAAATTTAGAAAAAGGCATTTGACACTTTTGACTGGAATATACTGTTTTGAAAGGCTGAAGATAGCACGGATAGTGAAGCGAAAGATTGTCTACAACTGGTACCGAAGCCTAACTGCACATGAAGATAATGAATACGATGCAATAATTGAGAAGGGAGGAATGATTATGTTGCAGGAAATCTTTTCTGAAAATGAAGTTACATTGAAGTTGAGGGTGGACGATAATCAGTACAGACAAGAAAAGAAAAGAAACACGTGAAATACTGAAGAACGCTTAAGATTAGAAAGGTAGATCGAATAACTAATGAAGAGGTATTGAAAATAATTGGGGAGTAAGACTGTAATGATGTCACTTGACTAAACAAAGACGTTGTTCACACGCTAAGGCGGGCAAGGAATAGTCTGTTTGGTTACGCGATAGTTACAGGGTGAAATCTTTAGGAAGAGACCAACGCATCGTGACAAGTGGGTGTAGGTTGCAATGGTTTTGAAGATGTGAAGAAGCTTGCACTGAATAGACTAGTTTGGAGGGCTGCATCTGATTTGTCTTCCGACTGAAGACCACATAACAATCATCTGTCAATCAAAAGTAACGCCTTATGTTTGAAGGGTAATGAAAGTTTAGTGAGCAACTGAACACTAACAGCCTTAACTATTACAGTATGAAATAATACTATTTGCTGTACGTCATGTGCAGTGCTATTCTCCGAATTACACCTTGTCCGTGAACCAGATAACTAACAATGGACGTTACGGAACTGTGTTTGTAAAAGAACTCGAAGCATCCTATGATATTAGCAGTAGGTGCGTAGAATGCTTCCATCTGTCAAATTCATTCTGTATTGATAACTTATGCACACATAAGGTTGTTTGGCGATTTTTCTTTGCAAAACTTCTACTTCATGTCCTCACAGAAGGTACATTAGGTGTTAACCTCTGTAAGATTTTTCATGTCTGCTGCCGTAGCTACAAGTTTTTTGAAAAGCGTTTCCGTTTTCCACCTTGGCTGAAAGTGATAGTAAAACAGGCGGAAATGTTTTTTTTTATTTACTATCCTCTATTTTCTCGATTACCCCGTGATAAAAAGGAATGGATGTTTGAGTCTCCCACTTGTCAATGCATTTAGTTTGTTTACTTTCCATTGTGATTTAAAACAGATATAGAATGAAAAAATATTTGATCAGCTGGACATCAGCAGTTGAGGAACATATTTATAGAATAAAATTCCGTTAAAGCTGCCAGTAAAAGAAACTGAAGGACATTTTTATTCCATAAAACTACATAATAGACCATACAGAATTTTTTTTTTTTTTTTAGATTTGTTGTGTAAGGTAGGATTGCAGTCGTGAAATGCTACCCCTTTAGCCCGTCGCGATTGAGCCGATATTTGAGTGTAAGTATGTTAATAAATAGTATCCTATCAGCAATTTTCGTGAATGTCCATTTTTTCATTTGTGTTGTGGTGTCCTCTTCAATGGATCCATACAGTGGTCATCTCTTACTTTCGGGAACGTACCGATAGTCACACTAAGAGGTTTTCTGTTTTCATCCACATACTTTCCTCGCAACGGTCTCGCAGCGTACTGGACAGCTGCTATTGTCGCAGTATCGGTGTCCGTTAAGTCCATATTCTGCAAAACAGGTTGAGAATCTCTCTTGGAACACTGTACATAATTATTCGACACTCTGCTAGACGGACTTATTCAATTATTATGCAGGGTCTGTGCCCATCAGCTGTCCTACAAATATCCAGTGTTTGATGATTCCTTAATTACAAAGTCGCAATTAATCCTAATGAATGTCTTAAGCAATTCTTGGTTAATTAAACCCGGAGGGGAGGGGGCGGGGGGCTCTGCGAACTCGCGCTCCGGTATTTCACAATTACACACCCTGTTACAAGTCAGCAATTTCTTTGCTCTAGTTATTTCTTCTGTGAGAATAAATTCGGTTGAAAAGAACGACGTTACATTCAGAGACAGCGTACATAAATGTACCGACCTTACCGCGGTCGGAATACGTGTCAGATCATTCCTTGCACAAATAAAATATTTGAAAGAAAAATTTACTGTATTCCTACAACTCTACTCAGCGAGCAAGGGCTAGGCTTCTTCTCGGATTTTTTTTTTCTATTTCTTTTTCATATTGATTGAATTTCCATTTTGAGGTCTTATATAGAGAGATTCATACGTTTCTACTGATTGTAACCAGTTCTGGCTGACGTAGAGTTAATGTATTTTCTACTGGGCCTCTGTACATTATATCACTTCGATAATGCGAAATATTAATGTGAACAAATTACCTCTTGTATGCGACTTATCGCAAACCATTTGTTTGAACGAAATGTCTTAACAATCAAATGTCCTTATTCTTAAAAGTTTCAAATTGAATAGATATATGTTTTAAAACTGTAATGTTTATTTTAAATTGTTATTTAATAGAATGTATCATTGTCTTTCATATTAACAAATTAAGGTAAAGAGACAGTATTAATCAATCTGGTGTACATTACATTATTAAAATAGGTTTGTATATCTTTTAAGTAATCTAAAATAAAGTAACAATTTTTACCAGTCTGTCATTTTACTTTATTGTACACTCGAGACTGACTGCAGCCTGATGGCTTTGCAGGTTTGTGGCGCGATAAGGAAATTAGGGCCTATACATGCAGAACAGAGGCGAATCATTAAAGCAATGATATGGACCGCTATGGTAAAACCCACAAACACACGAGAAATTGACAAAGGGCGGATTGTTATGACCTGATGACCGGCTAAACATAACGGTCGCGACACTTCGCCTCGTTTTTGTTACTCACTGCGACGATAGCGCACCAAGCGGTCAGCAAGTAATGCCTCTGAGTTCTATATTGGATGACTGCAAATGCTATCGGTTATAATGATTTTTAACATGGTTTTCACGATAAATAGCTTATGAAGTACCATAAAAATTGAAAATAACTGAAAAATCACACCACATTTGTCATTCTTTAGTTTTCTAAGGACCCTGGGAGGTAAAAAACGGACTTTAGAGGACAGTTTATTTACGGTCCTGTTGTAATGTACAGATATTTACTGAAGTACATCGTTTTCCTTTAATAACAAAAAATTACTAGTAAGCAGCAGAAGACCTGACTTTTGCAGAAAACATCGTATTTTTACCCTACAACGCTAAGTTTTGTTCGCTAGACTTCCGGCCAAATCAATGAATGTCGGACGTAAGAAACCTATATGGAATGGAATACCTACACTATTTAACGTATCATATAGGGCACGACACCTGTACTTGAAGAGAAAAAGTCATACTAAAAGCAATAAAATCGTTCTCCAAAATAGAGAAATCAGTTTCGCTATTGCCGCTTCATATGACCCACAGACGACAAGAATCTTCAATAGATTCACTTTTGAAGCAGAAGTAATTACATTTACAAAACTATTCGTGTATGTGAAAGTCGAGTGAACTGTAAGAAAAAAACGGTTCAAATGGCTCTGAGCACTACGGGACTTTACATCTGAGGTCATCAGTCCCCTGGAACTTACTACTACTTAAGCCTAACCAACCTAAAGACATCACACACATCCATGCCCGAGGCAGGATTCGAACCTGCGACCGTAGCAGGTCCACACCGGCCGGCGAACTAAGAATGAGTGAATCATTAGACTCCACAATTTCTTTCTTTCTTTCTTTCTTTTTTTTCTTTTTTTTTACATTTCAGTGAAAGTGACTATCTCAATAAAAACAGTCAAAAACGGAAATGATGCTTCTCATGCATGAAATGTGTCCTTATATTCTCTTGCTCCCAGCCCCCATGAATCGTAGACCCTGCCATTGGCGGGGATGCTTGTGTGCCTCAGCGATACAGATAGCCATACTGTATGTGCAACCGCAACGGAGGGGTATCTGTTGAGAGTCCAGACAAACGTGTGGTTCCTGAAGAGGGGCAGCAGCCTATTCAGTAGTTGCAAGGGCAGCAGTCTGGATGATTGACTGAACTGGCCTTGTAACATCAACCAAAACAGCATTGCTGTGCTGGTACTGCAAACTGCTGAAAGTAACAGGAAACTACACTCATAATTTTTGCCGAGGGCCTGCACCTTTACTGTATGATTAAATGATGATGCGTAAAATATTCCGGAAGTAAAATAGCCCCCCATTCGGATCTCCGGACGGGGACTACTCAGGAGGGCGTCGTTATCAGGAGAAATAAAACTGGTGTTTTACGGATAGGAGCGCGGAAGGTCAGATCCCTTAATTGGAAAGGCATGTTAGAAAATTTAAAAAGGAAAACGGGTAGGTTACGGTTAGACGCAGGGGGAATCAGTAAAGTTATTTGGCAGGAGGAACAGGATTTTTGGTCAGGTGAATACAGGGTTAGCAATACAAAATCAAATAACGGTAATGCAGGAGTAGGCTTAATAATTAAAAAATAGGAACGCGGATAAGTTGCTACGAACGGCGCAGTGAAAGCATTATTGTAGCCAAGAAAGATACGAAGCCTATGCCTACTACAAGTTTATATGCCAACTAGCTCCTCAGGTGACGAAGAGATTGAAGAAATGTGTCATGAGATAAAATAAATTATTCAAATAGTTAAGGGAGACGAAAATTTAATAGTCATGGGGGACTGGAATTCGATATTAGGAAAATGGAAAGAAGAAAAAGTAGTAGGTGGATGTGGATTGAACGAAAGGAATGAAAGAGCAAGGCGCTTGGTAGAGTTTTGCACAAAGCATAACTTAACCATAGCTAACATTTGATTTAAGAATCATGAATGAGGGTTTTATACGTGGAACAGACCTGGAGACAGCGGAAGGTTTCAGATTGATTATATAATGGTAAGACAGAGATTTAGGAAACAGGTTTTAAAATTGTAAGACATTTCCAAGGGCAGATGTGGACTCTGCCCACAATTTATTGGTTATGAACTGTAGATTAAAACTGAATAAACTGCAAAAAGGAAGGAATTTTAAGAGATGGGACCTGGATACTCTGAAAGAACTAGAGGGTGTAGAGAGTTTAATAGGGTGTATTAGAAAAAAATGGTCAAATGTGTGTAAAATCTTATAGGACTTAACTGCTAAGGTCATCAGTCCCTAAGCTTACACACTACTTATCCTAAATTATCCTAAGGACAAACACACACACCCATGCCCGAGGGAGGTCTCGAACCTCCGCCGGGACCAGCCGCACAGTCCATGACTGCAGCGCCTTAAACCACTTTTTTTTCCTTTTTTTTGTAATCTCATTTTGTTCGTTATAGTTCGTTGCAATTGTTCGTGGCGGACGTCTCCTGACGCCCGTTGAAGTTCGTCACTGATCCATTCACTCAGTTTTTTTTTTATTGCAGAGGGCAGCTAAACCTCTGACCGAACACGCTGAGCTACGGTGACGGCATGGAGGCACCGCAACTCGGCTAATCCCGCACGGTGGTGTATGAGGGAACGATTGACAAGAACAGGGAAAGGGATACAGCAGAAGCGGAATGAGTAGCCCTGAGTGATGAAATAGTGAAGGCAGCAGAGAATCAAATAGGTAAAAAGACAAGGACTAGTAGACATCCTTGGATAACACAAGAAATGTTGAATTTAACAGATGAAAGGGGTAAACATAAAGATGCAGTAAATGCAGCAGACGAAAAGGAATGCAAACGTCTCAAAAATGAGATCGACAGGATGTGCAAAACGGCTAGCGAGAATGGCTAGAGGGCAAATGTAACGAAGTAGATGCATAGCTGTAAGATAGATGCCGGCTACAGAAAAATTAAAGAGACCTTTCAATAAAAGAGAACCACCTCTATGAATATCAAGAGCTCAGGTGGTAAACCAAATCCTAAGCAAAGAATGGGAAGTCGAAAGGTGCAAGGAGTATATAGAGAGTCTACACACGAAATACCCTCAGTCTTCAAGAAGACTGTATTAAGTCCAATTACAAAGAAATCAGGTGCTGACAGATGTGAAAATTACCGAACTATCATTCTAATAAGTCACGGTTGCAAAATACTAACACGAATTCCTTACAGAAGAACGGAAAAACTGGTAAAAGCCAACCTCGAGGAAGATCAGTTTAGATTCCGTATTAATTTAGGAACACGCGAGAAAATACTGATCCTACGTCTCACCTTAGAAGCTAGGTTGATGCAAGGCAAACCTACGTTTACAGCATTTGTAGACTTAGAGAAAGCTTTTGACAATGTTGACTGGAACACTCCCTTTTAAATTCTGAAGGTGGTGCAGGTAGAATACAGGGAACGAAAAGCTGTTATAATTTGTACAGAAACTAGAAGGCAGTTATGTGAGTCAAGGGCCATGAAAGGGAAGCAATGGTTGAGAAGGGAGTGAGGCAGGGTTGTAGCCTATCCCTGGTGTTATTCAATCTCTACACCGAACAAGCAGTAAAGGAAATCAAAGAAAAATTTGGGGTAGAAATTAAAATCCAGGGAGAAGAAATAAAACTTTGAGGTTCGCGGATGACATTGTAATTCTCTCAGAGACAGCAAAGCACTTCGAAGAGCAGTTGAACGGAATAGACAGTGTCTTGAAAGGATGTAAGATGAACACCAACAAAAGCTAAATTAAGATAATGGAATGTAGTCTAATTAAATCGGGTGATGCTGGGGGTACTGGATTAGGAAATGAGACACTTAAAGTAGTAAAGGAGTTTTGCTATTTGGGGAGCAAAATAACTGATGATGGTCGAAGTAGAGAGGATATAAAATGTAGACTGGCAATGGCAAGGAAAGCCTTTCTGAAGAAGAGAAATTTGTTAACATCGAGTATAGATTTAAGTGTAAGGAAGTCGTTTCTGAAAGTATTTGTATGGAGTGTAGCCATGTATGGAAGTGAAACATGGACGATAAATAGTTTGGACAAGAAGAGAATCACATAACTAATGAGGAGGTACTGAACGGAATTGGGGAGAAGAGGAATTTGTGGCACAACTTGATTAAAGGAAGGGATCGATTGGTAGCACACGTTCAGAGGCATCAAGGAATCGCAAATTTTGTACTGGAAGGAAGCGTGGAGGGTAAAAATCGTAGAGAGAGATCAAAAGGTGTTTGAACTAAGTAGATTCAGAAGAATTGGGTTGCAGTAGTCACTCTGACATGATGAGGCTTGCGTAGGATAGAGTAGCAGGAGGAGCTGCTTCAAACCAGTCTTTGGACTGAAGACCACAACAATACATTTTCTTGCTGACAGTGTAGTAAGTTGCAATTGCACACACATCCGAAAGTATTTATTCACGAATAAGTTGTAGCTTATGTCACTGAATCGGTGAACTTGGCTGCTTTTACGTTTATTTAACGATAATTCATGTCCATTGGTGGTTTACTAATGCCTGGAATAGAAAACTATAGCAATTATTTTGTTATATAGTCGAAATAGTCAAAAAACATAAGTTATCCTTACGACAGATGTAAGTGTCTGCTTTCTCACAGCTTGGAGCGCTAGTTCTGGTCTTCCTGTCAAACAATAAAAACTTTCACACCAGAGAGTGTTGCGACTGTGTCTGTTAGGCTGTGGTTCTCAGTGAGGCGAGTGGGGTTTGTATGGGCCTGGATGGATCACTGAAAACACTGCTGAAAATAAAGAAGGCTTTATTAGATCTCTGTACATGTGTCATCGTCGCTGCATAAGAAAAAAATAAGAAAAGTGATTCGATTCGTGACTGGATGAAAAAGACCTCAGCTCGGTTGCTCAGCATCTTTGCTCAATAATTTATAACGGAAGATCCAAGAAGTTCTTTCAATTATCTTTGATTGCCACCAGCACTGTTCACGTTTCTTCTAAATAGAGTTAGTTATACAATAAGGAGTAATGGTACTGTAATGCATGAAGCACTGTCGCCAGAACTGAAATGACGCGCATTACAATCGAGAACACTCTGCATGTTATATGATACCGTTTTAGTTGATACTGACACTATTTCATTAACACCATTAGTTATTAACATTAACAGTAATAATTATTAACATTAGCAACAATAATTATTCCAAGCAGGCCGCATTAAGAAGAGAATGGTTTTCAAACTACTCTCTTGGAGATAGATCTGTACAGTGGCAATATTTCAAAATTCTAACATATGTGAATGGGGAGCACTGCAGCTACGTTTTAAATAGATGAATATTGAATAAAGAATGCACTCCGTCTTCAGGCCACGAGTGGCCTACCGGGACTATCCGACCACCGTGTCATCCTCAGAGGAAGATGCGGATAGGAGGGGCGTGGGGTGAGCACACCGCTCTCCCGGTCGTTATGATGATATTCTTGACCTAAGCCGCTACTATTCGATCGAGTATCTCCTCAATTGGCATCACGAGGCTGAGTGCAACCCGAAAAATGGCAACAGCGCACGGCGGCCTGGATGGTCACCCATCTAAGTGCCGACCACGCCCGACAGGGCTTAACTTCGGTGATCTCACGGGAACCGGTATAGCCAATGCGGTAACGCAGTTGCCGAATAAAGAATGCAGCTTCTTGAATTTGTATAGCCTTCCCCCCTATCAACAATATTCCTTAACAAAGAGTTGGCCCACTAGAACGACGGAATTTTACTCTTGTAGACGAGAGCATTACCATAGATAGAATTACATTTGCTTGTATTTTTCTTAATTCAGTTGTGTACGTGCTCCTAACTCAATAAATTTTGTCCTGAAGCTCAGATACTGTCAAACCATCTATGCTATGATCGCACATGGTGGTCTCAGCGGCAGCAATGTGTTGCTTATTTTTGTAATCAGTATTACTGAAATCCCGCAAACACCTATGCAAAGCGTAGATATCCAAAAGCGAACATTATTCTCCGTTCCCTCTTCATATTTCAGTTTGTCTACACTCTAAGAACACACATAACCTCAAAACTCAAGCAACTAGTGTCGCCAAAGTTGGAACACTTCGAAAGTGTTTAGTTTTACCAACGAGATGCGCAAACGCGTGGCGTGCATGCGCAGTGGCCGGTATCGCATTTACCTGCAACCTAGTGTGGTCGTGTAAACTAGGCTTAAGCGGCTAGTGGAGACTGCTGTGCATGGGATTCCAACCGCTGCTCTCTCGCTAGAGTCGGACGGCGACTGGCACTGTGATAGTAAATCCGCAGGGGGGACTCAGTGCTTGTTGCTTCAGGTGCGCGCGGTAGGTTGGCAGTGCTGTGGCACCATGTCCTATGAGGAACTTATGGTGGTGCTGCTGGACGAGGAATGTCTCTGCCTCAAAGTTCATAAATACTTACATCGCTCTGAGGCGCATTTGTTTCACTAAAACCTGGTATCTAGTCAAGTCGCTCACAATAAGAGTTTGACCTGGTGTGGTGACATCGATCCGACTGGGTCCTGAGACACTATAGTCTACACACTTAATGCACAATTCTCCCTTAACATCTTTGGCAAGTAACTATTACAAGTAATTTATCTGATGCGGGTGTTGTGGAAACGTTTCCGCAGTGCCATCGTATGCCACTTTATCTACTCAATGACAATTTTAAATTTCCGTAGATGACATTATGAAACTATTCATTGAAATTTGACAGAGGACTGTCAAAATCTTCCATGTACCTACATTTATAAGGTACCTTACGTAAATAAAGATAGCTGCAAGATAGGTAGGCAGATTTAATATCAAAAACAATCCTCGAAAAAGCTTCAGAATATCAGCGAACGTAAAATGCGTCACTGTCACGTCATTTGTTGCTCAACTGACTGCTAACCCTCTAGCTGAGACACATAGGAAATACTGCAACAGTTTCTGGCTACTCCGCTAGAGTGTAACACTCTACAGATTGGTACTACATCTTTCCACATCACCCACGCGCTTCCCCGTTTTCACCCCTTCCTCTGTATCAAATTTTCCAAACTGCATGTAATTTGTTATAACGCACAAATCATAAGTAATAATTAGGCACAGTTATAAAAACGTACTACACACACACAAAACATAAGTATGAAGAGCAAATGTAAACGACATACCTTCATAGTTCACCGCTCTGTCGAACAATTCCAGCACAGTCTGTTGCTTCAGATTTGATGAGGCTTCAATAGCAACGCTGCTTAATGGATCTTCTTGATTGTTACTTTGGAAATGTACCGTATTAATAGTGTTAGTGCATTAATATTCGCTAAGTGTAAAATCGAAACCTAACTGAAGTGAAAATTTGCCATATTACCTTATCAGTTAAAGCGTCATGTTCGTCGCTGTGTTGCTGGTATTTGGAAATTGTTTGAGCTCTTCTCCAGGACAATAGTACCAATGCCACAACTGCTAACTTTCGTACCAGTTTTGTTTGAATTTTTTGGTAGCAGGTATGCGTAGTGGCGTTTGCTCTTTAAATGTGCTGCTAGATTTGCTGTGTTTTCTCTTTCTTGCCACATAAATTACAAGAAACACTTCTCACGTCCAGCACCTTAAGAAACTCCTACGCAACGGACGAATGCGCTGCAGGCGAAATGATTACACCTTAAGAACAAAATACGTGAATGGAAAACAATGCAAGTCCACGCTTGACGATAACCACTTTGCTAACAGTGGTAACTGCGTGTAAGTGGCACAACAAAAGGTGTCAAATGTGTCTGTCGTTCGGTTTTGTCACACATCGGATTTGTCCGGAATACTTCACGTTGACTGTACGGGTTTTTCATTGCTGCCAAAGCCAGCGACCTAGCAGCTGTAGCGTTCAAACTGTGTGGTGAAGCTAAACGTTACAGTTCCTGTTGGTAGCGACGAGCGCCGATTTCGTCAGCATTTCTCCTCATACGTCTCCACCCACCAGAAAGACCAATTTTGTAATTTACATTTTTGTTCATCATTTTCAGCACCTGTTTCTTAAGAAAGCCGATGTGAAGATACAGCACTGTAGTTGCGTTAAAAATAGATTTTTTAACGCAATTGATGTGCTACTTCTTCACATCGGAAATCTTGTTGTTCCATTCACACCGCCACTCCCCAGTGCGCAGTGCAATCAGACCTCTTGTTTTGTGCCATCTATACTTGCTTCACACAGTCAAAAGCAAAGAATGGACGTGATGAAAGCTCAAAAAGTAATAAGAATCATTCACACAGTGAAATTATTCACGTACATTCAGCATACTGGAGTAGCTTGTGTCAGCAACTTACGTTAATCAGTAGAACGAAATACCAGTCCTAGATGCAATTTTAATTTTTATTCATTCGATAATTAGTTTCAGGCCGAGACCAATTTTCAATTCGTCATAAGGTAGTCGAAAATGGCGTTCCCATAGATCTCAAAAATGTGTAATGAACATTTACACTGCATACAAGTAACCTGTATGCACTGTATGCAGTGTAAATGTTCATTGCGTATTTTTGACATCTTCGGAAATGCCATTTTCGTCTATGTTATGATGATTTGAAAATCGGTCTCGGCACGAAACTGGTCATCGAATGAATAAAAATTAAAAATTTGCAACTTGGACTGGATTTTTGTCCCACCGAAAGTAAAATTATGTTCTACCACAATTTAAAAAGAACAATATCAAATCTGCGAAAAAATATAATTTAAAATAAAAATGTGGGCACCCAATAAAGATATTTTGACATCGATACATCGATTTATTGGGGAAAAATTGGCTGACGTACGACGATATCCTTTATTAAGTATCGATATATCGATGTCCGGCCTATCATAAACGTCCCTACCGCTCGCTATGGTCATTACCTATGCGCGCTGCAGTTTTCTTCTGAGTGCGGCTATCCTTGTGACCCACATGTCACAACACGGCGACCAGCCTCTTGTGTCGGGTAATGCAGTACATCACCGCACCGCGGTTTTCTATCTACTTCATTTCACGTTCCAAAAAACTAAGTCCGCATCTCGTGGTCGTGCGGTAGCGTTCTCGCTTCCCACGCCCGGGTTCCCGGGTTCGATTCCCGGCGGGGTCAGGGATTTTCTCTGCCTCGTGATGGCTGGGTGTTGTGTGCTGTCCTTAGGTTAGTTAGGTTTAAGTAGTTCTAAGTTCTAGGGGACTGATGACCATAGATGTTAAGTCCCATAGTGCTCAGAGCCATTTGAACCATTTGAACCAAAAAACTCATAACACACAATTGCATTAACTGGATTTTGTTAGTACTACCGGTTTCGGCCGTAAGTCATTATCTGGTACCTAAGAACACAACATTCCAATTTGTAGACTGACATAAAGACCACACAAAATGGCGCCTAGAAATCGCATAATAATGTACTTACGAAGAACACTTACAACTATTCATTTGTAATGAATATTGAAACACAAAGCAATGAATATTTTAATCCACCTGAAACACGTAGTAAAAAAACTCATTCATAGCGTATACAAGTGCAGCAATCTTCCTATTCGTATGAGACAACAATAACAACAACAAATGCAATGTGACTTGGCATCATAGCCCACAGACCTAGTTATGCTGAAGAATACGCCTATGAAGATATACCGACACATAAGTTATTCAGTTACAAATGTGACATGTAACGTAAAGAAAGCTAAATATTATCTCCACTATCGTCATGTAGCATGGTAATTCTTTTTTAATGCATTCATGCCATCCTAACACACTGAACAAGATATAATGAATAACGTATATCAAGGTCTGAGTTGACTTGGTCACTACGTAAAGATTGAGAATGTATCATTGTATAAATTACAGTATTGCAGTGTTGTACAAATTATAATATTTGTTTTAGTCTGAAATGTAATTTGTACAATACTGTAATACTGTAATTTATACAATGATACATTCTCAATCTTTACGTAGTGACCAAGTCAACTCAGACCTTGATATACGTTATTCATTATATCTTGTTCAGTGTGTTAGGATGGCATGAATGCATTTAAAAAATTAGTATGCTACATGAGGATAGTTAGCTTTCTTTTCGTTATTTGTCACATTTTGTAACTGAATAATGTACCTATCGATATATCTTCATAGGCGTATCTTCAGCATTACGATATCTTTGGACTGTGATGCCAAATCACTTTGTATTTGTTGTTGTCATCTCATATGAATAGGACGATGGCTGCACTTGTATATGTTATGATTTTTTATTACGTGTTTCATGTGGATTAAAATATTCAACGCTTTGTGTTTTAGTATTCATGACAAATGAATGCTGTTGCGATTGCTAGGAGCCAATTTGTGCTGTTTCAATATTGGTCTAGAAATTGTGTTGTTAGGTACCAGATGATGGCTTACGGCCGGAACCGTTAGTACTAATAAAATCCAGTTATTGCAGTTCAGTGTCATGATTTTTTTGAAACATATATCGACTGAGGAAAACTGCCTGAGAAAAGTGTACTGCATATTACTTTTGCTAAAAGACTAGGTAGTGGCAAAATATTGTTTAACATGGAACTCTACAGCTGACGACCCCTTGTGATTCCATATAGACCCAAAGATATCTTTACTTGCAACTGCTGTGGGCGCGGAATCGTCTAGTTTGGACCGTAGTATAATTGAAACTCATCGCCTGGTCGGATAAACCACTTTTCTTGTAACACCAGGTCGATGTTCGTGCACAAATATGCCATCATCAAAGGGAACGGCTGCTTGAAACACGCATAACGCCACGGATCCTTACTGATGGGGATCTACTGTTATACAGACGACCGGTGTTTGAAACATGCATCGCGCCGCGTACGCGAACTGAGGTTCAGTTATAACATGCGGGATATTCACATGGGCGTGCTGGGGTAGCAAATGAAGGCACAATGACCGCTTGGGCTATCATCAGCATCCCTTCATGGTGGATATTTTCTCCAGTGACGATGTCGTTCTCTAGTAGGATAACTGTCCGTATCATTACATGAAAATCATGCTGCAATGATTTGGCAAACGTAGCAGCAACTTCACGTTGATGGTTTAGCCACTAAATTCGTCAATAAGAACCGAGCGGAACTTGGTATTGGGTGCAAGCTGCGCGACGGCAAATCTCGGGCCTATAATATGCAGAAATTGCGTGGTCTTTACACATACTATTGATGCCACCTACCTCTGGATATCTCTCAAAGACGTGTAGAATGCTTATTATGGGCTATAATTGTCTTCCTTGGGTAAAATTAGTAGACATGAATTTCAGTGTTTTTCTTTTAGTTTTCAGCAAAAGCAATAAGGTAGGCTGCAACATTATGTATGGCTACATATCCAATGACTCATAGTAGTGAAGAGATCACTTCTGCTATGAAGTGTGTTATTGCTGCTGTGGTCTTTGGTCAGAAGCCTGGTCGGGAGGAGCTCTTCATGATAGCCTGTCTTGTGTAAGCCTCTTTATTTTTGGCTTACTGCCGCAACCTACGTCCGATTTAACCTACTTACTGGCCTTGGGCTCCTCCTAAAATCACTCTCCTCCCATCCTTTTCCTTCCAATACCAAACTGGCAATTCCGTGACGCCTCAGGATGTGACCTATCAAAAATCCCTTTCTTTAGTCAAGTTCTGCCATAAATTTCTTTGAAGCACATCAAATGTGTTCGCAGTTCCCAATGCGAACCGTCTGTAGGTGTATAATAAAATGACGACAGTGAAAATTTGTGCCGGATCGGGATTCAAACCACGGTGCCCTCTCATTTGTTATTCGATCTATCCATCTAAGCCTCAGCACCAACTTTCAAAAGCTTCTAGCCTCTTTCTGTCCGAACTACGTATCGTCCACGTTACACTTCCGTACGTGGCTACACTTCAGACAAATACCTTTAGAAAAGACTTCCTAACACAAAATTTCTCCTTTTTAGAAATGTATTTCTTGCCATAGCCAATTTGCATATTGTATCATCTCTATTAGGCAACATAAATTAGTTTGTTGTTGAAATTTCCAACTTTTCAGCTCTAGTTTCTTAATGTAATTCCTATTGAATCACCTGATTTAATTGGACTACATTTTATTACCCCTGTTTTACTCTTGTTGATGTTCATTTTAAAATTTCTTCTCAAGACATTGTTAATTCCGTTCAACTCCTTTTCCAAGTCCTCTGTCCTCTCTGACAGAATTACAATATTATTGGCAAATTTGAAAGTTTTTATTTCTTCATCCTGAATTTTAATTCATTTTCCAAATTTCTCCTCGGTTTGCTTTGCTGCTTTTTCAGTGTACAGATTGATACGATCGTGGATAGGCCACAATCTTGTCCCACTCCTTTCTCAATCACTGCTGCCCTTTCAGGTCCTTTGGCTCTACTAATTCCGGTCTGGTTTCTGTACAATTTGCAAGTAACTTTTATCTCACTGTGTTTTATCCATGCAGCCTTCAAAATTATGAAGATTGTATCCTAGAAAATATTCTCAAAGGCATTTTCTAAATTCCCTAGATCAACTTCTACCAGTTTTTCCATTGTTTAGCAACCATGACATATTAAACTGATTATAAACTGATGTCTTATATGAAACTGGAATTATCTCATATATGTTGCACATAAGGTGAAATAGTTTTGTCGTAGTTGGGTCTCTCAGGGATCAACAATTTGGCTGAAATGTTGTCCGTTACAGGGACTTTGTTTCCACTTAGGTCTTTCAGGGCACTTTCAAACTCTTCTCGAAGTGTTGTATCTCCCATCTCAGCATCATTTACTATCTCTTCTCTTTCTACAACATTGTCTTCAGATTTGTTTCCCTTATATTGACAATATATATATTACACTTTTATTTTCTTGACTTAGTACAGGTTTACCACTTGAGCTCTTAATATTCATGCTGGTGATCATCGTTTCTCCAAATGCCTATCTAATTGTCCTGGAAGCGTCATCTATCTTTCCACTAGTTATACATGCATCCAGGGCCTTGAATTTGTTCTCTAGACATTCCTATTAACCATTGTACATTTTCTGCCAATCTCAAGTTCTGTTTTCACCTGTATTATTTGCTGCATTTTTATATTTTCTCCTTTTGTCAATCAAATTCTGCAGGTATACTCGTATCCGTTTATTATACAGAGTTCTACTAGGCCTTCACAATTTTACCTCTCAGAGCTATCCATTTGTCTTCTATTGTATTCCTTTCTCTTGCTTCAGTGAAACGTTGCATAATATTCTCTCTGAAACCATTAGCATCCTCTATTTTTTCAGTTTATCCATCTTCTTAATTTCCTACCAGTTTGCAAATTTCTTCTGTTTTAATATGCAGTTAATAACCAATAAATTATGGCAGAACGTACATTTATTCCTTTCAGTTTAAAGTCTGGTATTGAAATTGCTGCCTTACTACTATATAAAAATCAATCTGAAACCTTTTGGTGTCCTCAGGTCTCCTCGGCGTATACAGCATTGATTCATGATTCGTAAGTCAAGTGTTAGCGATGATTAAACTGTACTCTGTGCAAAATTCTACCAAATGCGTTGCGTCTTCATTCCTTTCCCATGTTCTCCTATTATTTTTCCTTCACTTCCTTTCTTTACTACCGAATTACTGTAAGACATCACAATTAAATTTCATCTCCCTTAAGTACCTGGATAATTTCCTTTATCTCATCACACATTCCTTCAATCGTTTCTTCATCTACGAAGATAGATGGCACACAAACTTCTTCTATTGTGGTGGGTGTTGCCACGTGTCTGTATTCGCTACTGTAACGTGTTCACTGGGCTGTTCATTATTGCTTACCCGCTTTTCTATTTCCTTATTCATAGTTAGGCTTACTCCTGCGCTACTCCTGTTTGATTCTGTGTTGATAACGCTGTACCGACCTGAAAGGAAGTCCTGTTCCCCTCCTGCCATTGCCCTTCACTAATTACCACTGTCTCTAGCTTCAACATATCCATTTCCCTTTTTAAATTCTCTAACCTAATTACCTGATTAAGGGATCTTGTATTCCACTCTCCAATGCCAATTTTGTTTCTTTTGCTGATGGCATCTTCTTGAGTAGTCCCCGCCCGGGTATCCAAATGGCACACTATATCATCTCCTGAATAGTTCACCCAGGAGGGCGTCATCACTAAGATGTACAGTAGAATTGTATGCCGTCTGAAAAAAATAACGGCTTCAATTTCGTATACCTTTCAACCGTTCGCAGCCCAAGCAGAGCAAAGCCATTTTGGACCCTGCAACTACTGCAACTACTTCTCGAGTCATCAGGAGTTACTCTGGCGTCTCCATGGCCCCCTTCACTGGGCAAACCTACGGCAAAGCTATCTGTGTCACTGAGGCACCCAAGTCTCTCCACCTCGCCATGGTCCACGGTTCACGCGGGCTAAGAAGTATATCACTCTGTAGTCATAAAGAACTAGCGTGTCGTATCTTGCCGGAAAAGGAAGTGATTTTGTTATTCTACACATATGTAGGAGATACAGCAAACCTCACTCTAGGACAAGTACCGGTACGTTCCAAAGCACATTTGCAACAAGCACACCATCTGACAAACAGTAAGCTAGGTCCCACACAAGCATTATTAGAGAAATATGCGGAAAATATTTGAACTTATAAACAATCAAACGAGTAAAAATATGAATCACAGGAACATACGGAGAAGTCGAGAGGACGCTTTCGACTGGATACCGTTCAGCGAGAATCGTGTCCCACCGAAACTGTGTGTTTCCGGCAGCCTAAACGCTCTCGGTAAACCGTGCGCTGTTTACACACTGCACCGAATAATTAGTACAGTTAGCAACGTGTCATGTTTCCATTGACGATTCAATTTACCGAACTGCTTCCAAATTAAAGCGTGCTGTGACTAACGCTGGCCAATGCTAACTGTCGCATAGCTCTCATTAACTACCGAACGAATTTCGGAACGTCGAGCGCAGGACTGCAATAGCCTTCAAGTTTTGAATTTGTCTGTACACTCTCGTGAATTTCATATCTTTTACTCCTCGTTATACGATGAAGGTAGGTGAACGTCTCGCTAAATCTCAAGGCCGAAGAGTCTCTTAACAGTTTTCCACGGGAAAATGATCAAACGTAGTTATTAGTCTGTGTTTTGCTTGCAGAAGACGTAGAGTAGTTTGATGAACTCAGGAATAGCTTTGACGAGTTTTCGTTTAAAGTGACGTGCTTAACGTTACACAAATTACTAGCTATAGTACTCAAATGGTTCAAATGGCTCTGAGCACTATGGGACTTAACAGCGGAGGTCATCAGTCCCCTAGAACTTAGAACTACTTAAACCTAACTAACCTAAGGAAATCACACACATCCATGCCCGAGGCAGGATTCGAACCTGCGACAGTAGTGGTCGCGCGGTTCCAGATTGAAGCGCCTAGAACCGCTCGGCCACACTGGCCGGCAGCTACAGTACTAATAAGAAATCGGAAATGTCATAAAGCTGCTAAAACTCAAAGCTAATTAATTTATAGTAAAACTACCCATTGTAAAGGAAAAGTAATATACTAATTAAATATTAAAGGTGTCGCTCAAGCATATTTCAGGTAGGGCAAATTAATGAAACTTAGTGAAAAGTTTGGGATGTAATAAAATCGTTGTCTAAAAACAAACTGCGTCGTTGGCAATGTAATTATTCCAACTTGCAGATGAGGTCATAAAGTGGTTTGCAGTTCGAATTAAACTGTAACTCCCACCTACAATCCGACTTTAAGTCAGTTGAAGGTCGTGGGAACACAAGGACATTCCAACTCCAATAAGGACTCTACCGAGTCAAAACCTGTCTTATTATGTTCAGACAGACAGATGAAGCACAAGTTTATGATCTTATATGTAGTGTACAACGCACAGGTCCAGAGCCGTTTCCCTGTTTAGATTTATCCGTGTCGGAGGAATCATCTTACTCTAGAAATACCAAGTAGATAGAAATAAAGTCACTCGGAAAGGGGACGTACCACTCAGGTTAGGCATCAGTTATGAATATTCTAGGAAGATCTACGACAAGTCATTCTAACAATTGAGCATTCTAGGTGCTTGTAGCAAGCAAAAGGAGTACCAGTCTTCGGAAGGATGGCAAAACTAAAATCCTCAGCTACTGAAATTGACATGGTGTCGCTAAACTGCTGAATTGATAATTGTACTCAATGTAGTAAGCGTCTTCGTATAAACAAATACTGAATGGTTTGTCTTAGCGCCTGCAATGTTGTTGATTGTATCGATAAACATGTTCCATAATCGTCCACAGTAGACTTAGAAAGAATAGATAAACATGACATGTGTTCACAGCACCTGTTCGAGTGACAGGTTCTAGATTTATTTTCAGAAAAAAAGGCATGAGACTCTAATGGGGGTAGCCTAACTACAAGAAAAATTCCTCATCTTCAACAATCTTTTGTATGGTTGTGGATAGTGGTGTTAAGTAGGCTATATTGGGATAACATCTGAACAGTTCCGATATCCAATAAATAAATAAAAAAGAAGTAACGAAATGTGTTAAGAGAAACACGACGATAACCTTCACCTTTCGAAGCCGAAGACTCACCTCTCTTGCTGTATCACCTCAGCATTGGCTCAAATGGCTCTGAGCACTATGGGACTTAACTGCTGAGGTCATCAGTCCCCTAGAACTTAGAACTACTTAAATCTAACTAACCTAAGGACATCACACACATCCATGCCCGAGGCAGAATTCGAACCTGCGACCGTCGCAGTCGCGCGGTTCCAGACTGTAGCGCCTAGAACCGCTCGGCCACTTAGGCCGGCTCACCTCAGCATTGGTTAGTTACTTAAATGGAGGAGATCAGAGGATGCGGGACTGTGATGTTATCATTATAGTTTTACAGGAGCACAGTAGACGCAATTAATGTGTTTTGCAGTACTGGTAAGTTTGCACTCATCAAACTAGGAAACTTCCCTGCGAAACTGTCATCGGCACTTAAAACATATTTTAACCACTCAGACTACTTACGCCTCTCGATCAGGATCAATCTTTTTCATCCAATAATTTTGAAATATGCATTTTTAACTCTGCAATCTTCATAAGTCACCTGTCACATCATCGAATTACTTCACTTTTGTGCTACTTAGATTCACAGCACAGGACTTGTTATTACTCGTGATTTCCAAGATTTTTGCATACTCTCATACTGGATAGTTACATTCATCTCTGATATGGACAGTTATTAGAAATGTTCGCGGCAGTTCCAACCACATTCTGCCTTTGTTCTTGAACTTCATTAACGATTTTGTGCGCTAAGTATTACCTTTATACATCATTGCACTGCTCGAAGGCAAGCTACATTCAAACCCTTTTTGCTCCACCGTCTTCCGCTTGCAGAACGAATGTAACTCAAGAAGCTGACGTCATCGATTGAGATCACGATAAACTTCACTTTCAAGTAAGGTCCAAGCTACAGCACACGTCACTCATATATGCTGTGTTTCAGGAGGAAAAATAAGTATTTCAGGAGGTAGTAATACAGAATAATTCGAATTAAACTAGTCACGTAACTTTTTTATCGTTTTTGTTGACTACACAGACACAGCTGCTTACAGAAATAAGTTTACTCCAGATGCTACCTCTTTATTCATCGACTGTCCAGTTAATGTCATGGAGCTATGCAAAACATTTACACAACTGAATTTTTCAGCTGTGATTATGACGGTGATTTGTAGGGCAGTTCTATTGTAACCTTTAAGCATGCTGCAAGGATTTGCAAAGTAGAAGGGGTTATTGAATTGGTACACCGTAGCTACTCAACGAGCACAAGCAGAGGTTCTACGCACATTGGTGTTCCACATACAAGAAAGTGGCGAAAGTTAGGCATGCACGGTTTCTATCCTTATAATTTATAGCGGATTCAACATTGTAGAGAAGGAGATGGAGGTAGACGATTGGAATTTTGTAGTTGGCTAATTGTAAATCACAGGATAATCTCATTAATACTGTTTACTTATGAAGATCATTCCACCCTGACGGTATCAAATGGTTCAAATGGCTCTGAGCACTATGGGACTTAACTTCTGAGGTCATGAGTCCCCTAGAACTAAGAACTACTTAAAACTAACTAACCTAAGGAGATCGCACACATCCATGCCCGAGGCAGGATTCGAACCTGCGGCCGTAGCGGTGGCGCGGTTCCAGACCGAAGCGCCTAGAAGCCCTCGGTCACACCGGCCGGCCCTCACGGTTCAAAAAATGTCCGACAGATCGCACTTCATCTGATCAGAATAGCAATAATTAGCATAACAAAGTAAGACAAATCAAAGATGATGTTCTTTACAGGAAATGCTCAATATGTCCACCATCATTCCTCAACAATAGCTGTAGTCGAGGAATAATCTTGTGAACAGCACTGTAAAGCATGTCCGGAGTTATGGTGAGGCATTGGCGTCGGATGTTGTCTTTCAGCATCCCTAGGGATGTCGGTCGATCACAATACACTTGCGACTTCAGGTAACCCCAAAGCCAATAATCGCACGGACTGAGGTCTAGGGACCTGGGAGGCCAAGCATGACGAAAGTGGCGGCTGAGCACACGATCATCATCAAACGACGCGCGCAAGAGATCTTTCATGCGTCTAGCAATACTTTGTTTTTTTTTTTTTTTGGTTCTAATAAAACTTCATGTCATTCCAAGGATGTGTGTCAATTTTTACCTCTCTATCCACATTATTGCATGTTCATCACGTTTTCAAATTTATACTGACTTTTTGAACACCCGGTCTATTATTTTGTTCCAAAGATAATGAATATCAAAGTGGGTTTATCCCGACGTATAAAATTTTGAAACAGCTTACGGAAATGCAGCCACGTGACGTCTACGACAGCCATTGAGATTTCGACAGGTGCACATTTTGTTTTTTCAAGCCAAAAGCAAAACGAGGAAGTGCTGTGCAAGGAAATTTGAAAGCGAGGCATTTGCAGCAAGGCATCACACACACACCGTAAACCCTAGCGCCACCACATCGCCAAAGATACTAGCGTCCGATGTCATCGATGGTGGATATTAATTACCAAAGGGTGATCAGGTAGCATTAACTCGCTCACTCTGTTGTTTGTCCAGGGAAAGAGCAGGATTCCAAGGGACATTTAACGAAAAACCTCCGTCTCTATTTATAAGATTATTTGCTAATATAATGTCAGTAATCCTTGTGAAATATAACGAAACAGAAATTCTGGCATGCACTTCCTGCTAGTGGGACAATGAATTAAAGAAGAAATTGAGATTTAACTACAAGTGACCTTATAGATTCTGATGGAGGTGTTTTCGTAAGTTCTGCTTGGAATCCCGCTATATATCTTGTCAAACAGCGGAGGGACAGAGTTAATGGTTCTCCCTCACCTAATTAATATTCTCTATCGCTAACTTCGCACCTGGGTCATCTTTGGTGACGATCTGGCGCTATTGTTGACAATGTGTGTATTGTCTTTCTGAATATGCCACGCATACCGAGGTTTTAAATTTCCTTACACGACGCTCTCTCCTGCTCCTAGAAAATAACACAGGTGTGCACATATCGAAATATCAGTGATAGTGGAAGAGGTCACACGGCTGCATTCCAGCAAATAGTTTGGTTATCAGCTTATCTCATGCCGCATTGCTGCAAAGGTTTGCCACACAACCACGTTGGTATTGTGTTAGATGACGCTCCAGACGGGAATATCTAGGAGGGAATTTCCGGTTCTGGCATTTGATTTACGACCAAGAGAATCTCCAGCAAATTTTGTTCAGAACAGTGGGAATAGAACTAATTTTAATTTAATTATAACTTAATGTGTCCCAGAACGAAAATGAAAGGTTTTAGTGTATGCATCAATGTATCTCTTTGTGTGTGTGTGTGTGTGTGTGTGTGTGTGTGTGTGTTGTGTGAGTGTGTGTGTGTGTGTATACAGAATAGTGTCGATGACTTGCCAACACGTAGAGTGGAGTTGCTTTCTTGAGGTGGGGGGGGGGGGGGGGGGGGCTGGGGAGGGGATGGAGGAAGAGTAGAAGTGTTTGTAGGAAATTTTTGCAGTAAATGTGGGTCATCTTAGTAGATACTCGTTCTAACACGGTTCAGAGTTGTCCACAATTTCCTCGGGAAGTTGAATCCTTCGAGTTTCTTCTTCTCATAATTTTTTTAGCCGACTCGAAAGTGATTTTCAAAATCCTTGTAATAATGTTTGTCGCAGGCACTGCGAACCCACGCCACACATAGTGGTCCGCTGTCCATAAACAATTCATTTTTATGAATCACGTAGGTATGTTCATATGACGCCTTCCTTGATCCATCCAATTTCACAGAAGTAGCGAAGTCAATGTTCAAAATCATAAAAGGGAAAGAAGGTAGCACTGTACATGAATAAAAAGTTAGATGCTCTGTACAGGGTGGATAAAGGGGAACTGTTGAGAGACATGGCTACTGAATTTAGTGCGGAAGCATTTGGAAAGATTTCAGGGTACTTAGAAATAGCTTCAATGAAGTGATGGACTAGTTTCTAAATGACAATGCCGCTGGCAACTGTAAGATTCCTGGAGACGATGCCCAGAGCTATGATTCCTGAAGTTTTCCCCGTCTACTGAACAGTCCATGAGATTTTGAGATTGCAGCCGTATCATGTTGACTTCTTGCCACAATATTTCGGCTGGCAACCATTCGGCCGTCTTCAGGTGTCCGTCACTCAGTGGCAGACTCCTGGAGATAGCTGAACAGTTGCCATCCGAAATACTACTGCAAGAAGTTAACATGATCCGGCTACAATCCCGAAACCTCATAGAAGATGCTAGAGTTGTTCTTCAAACATAAGACTCCAATCGGCTGTTCCAATCGAGATCACAGGCTGTGGAGAGTCGATGTGTTCAGTGCTAATGCCATTTTTAGAAATTTGAGGTAAGTTCCTGTGGGACCAAACTGCTGAGGTCATCGGTCCCTAGGTTTAAACACTACTTAATCTAAGTTCAACTAACTTACGCTAAGGACAACAAAACACAGCCATGCCCGAGGGAGAACTCGAACCACCGACGGGGCGAGCCGCACCGACCGTGGAAAGGCGCCTCAGACCGCGCGGCGACAATATCTTTTCTCTAAGTCAGTAAGGAGCGGGAACCTCCGTTCTTCCCGCAAGATAACCTAAACCATCGATCCTCTTAAAAGCTACATCTGTCTGTCAATGGCGTTATTGTTTTCTTAACAAAATATCACACTAAGAAAAGGTGAAACATTAAAAAACCCACGAACTATATTTTCTGCCCTCTACTTTCCCCAAACTTCTCACTACGGTTTGCATCCTCATGGCATCACATTAATTTCACCAGTCGGGGGTGTCCTCTCACCTGGCATCTAGGCTTGCATCACAGGTTCTTGGAAAAGCTAAAACAATATGCTCAAGGCTAGCCACCAATACTGCGGCAACTTCTGAACCTGTGTTACGTCAGAGCTGATTAGCTATGTTGTTTGGAAAGCTGGGAGAAGTTTATCTGCTGAATGCAGTTTTCTTAATGTGGTCTGTATGGCAGCCTCCTGCTGACAGAGTTCTGTCATCCAGAAAATATGTTTTCAGCTTGGCCATCCACGATGGAAATGTGAGCATGATGCTCGTCAAGGTGAGAGTCTTCATACCTGAAGATTCCCCTGTCCGCATTTCACGAAACACCGTGTTCCCTCACTTCAGTGTCTGTAAATCTTGTTCCGTATCCGCAGTGCTTAGCGGTTCTAAATCTCACCTAGAAAAAGCAATGATTATAGCCAGCAGCAGGTTAAAGAATGTTAAACAAGAGATGAAGTCAGTGCATAGAATCACTGTAATCTCATTAATACATCAAAAAAATTTTATTACGAGAGCTTGCGTAGCTCTCCTGCAGTCGAATTATATCTCACAAAATAAAGCGAAAAGAAGTGAATCGAACAGTGCCGTTTTCCACCCTAAGTACACTTCTGGAAATGGAAAAAAGAACACATTGACACCGGTGTGTCAGACCCACCATACTTGCTCCGGACACTGCGAGAGGGCTGTACAAGCAATGATCACACGCACGGCACAGCGGACACACCAGGAACCGCGGTGTTGGCCGTCGAATGGCGCTAGCTGCGCAGCATTTGTGCACTGCCACCGTCAGTGTCAGCCAGTTTGCCGTGGCATACGGAGCTCCAGCGCAGTCTTTAACACTGGTAGCATGCCGCGACAGCGTGGACGTGAACCGTATGTGCAGTTGACGGACTTTGAGCGAGGGCGTATAGTGGGCATGCGGGAGGCCGGGTGGACGTACCGCCGAATTGCTCAACACGTGGGGCGTGAGGTCTCCACAGTACATCGATGTTGTCGCCAGTGGTCGGCGGAAGGTGCACGTGCCCGTCGACCTGGGACCGGACCGCAGCGACGCACGGATGCACGCCAAGACCGTAGGATCCTACGCAGTGCCGTAGGGGACCGCACCGCCACTTCTCAGCAAATTAGGGACACTGTTGCTCCTGGGGTATCGGCGAGGACCATTCGCAACCGTCTCCATGAAGCTGGGCTACGGTCCCGCACACCGTTAGGCCGTCTTCCGCTCACGCCCCAACATCGTGCAGCCCGCCTCCAGTGGTGTCGCGACAGGCGTGAATGGAGGGACGAATGGAGACGTGTCGTCTTCAGCGATGAGAGTCGCTTCTGCCTTGGTGCCAATGATGGTCGTATGCGTGTTTGGCGCCGTGCAGGTGAGCGCCACAATCAGGACTGCATACGACCGAGGCACACAGGGCCAACACCCGGCATCATGGTGTGGGGAGCGATCTCCTACACTGGCCGTACACCACTGGTGATCGTCGAGGGGACACTGAATAGTGCACGGTACATCCAAACCGTCATCGAACCCATCGTTCTACCATTCCTAGACCGGCAAGGGAACTTGCTGTTCCAACAGGACAATGCACGTCCGCATGTATCCCGTGCCACCCAACGTGCTCTAGAAGGTGTAAGTCAACTACCCTGGCCAGCAAGATCTCCGGATCTGTCCCCCATTGAGCATGTTTGGGACTGGATGAAGCGTCGTCTCACGCGGTCTGCACGTCCAGCACGAACGCTGGTCCAACTGAGGCGCCAGGTGGAAATGGCATGGCAAGCCGTTCCACAGGACTACATCCAGCATCTCTACGATCGTCTCCATGGGAGAATAGCAGCCTGCATTGCTGCGAAAGGTGGATATACACTGTACTAGTGCCGACATTGTGCATGCTCTGTTGCCTGTGTCTATGTGCCTGTGGTTTTGTCAGTGTGATCATGTGATGTATCTGACCCCAGGAATGTGTCAATAAAGTTTCCCCTTCCTGGGACAATGAATTCACGGTGTTCTTATTTCAATTTCCAGGAGTGTACATTAGTTAGCTTCTATTGTCACTACTACTTCTATTTTTACTGACAGCAAAAGGGATAGAACTGCTAGTAGTTTCAGTAATAATATTAATAGTTATGGTGTTGCTGGCATTATGGCTATTAGTTCTTAGTCAGTGTTGTTATTCCCGATGTCATTAGATACCTTCAAATCATGTTTCAAAATTTTTGTAATTACAATACTACAATTTTCCACAACTTATCACATTAAAATTGTTACCAGTTTTTAAACTTCCAAAGCACTGCTCTGATGTAAGACAGGGCCTGTCTGCCATAATCGTGTAACGTTAACTAAAAAATAAATTAAATAAACAGATGTGGCGTCGGACTCTTTCGCGGAGGGATGTCCAAAATGCGGCGGTTCGAATAAAACAGTTGGCAAACACGTCGCCGTATTTAAACTTAGTAAGTCTGTGTCTTGTGAGTCTGTGTCTTCCTTTTACAGCTACAGAAATAATTTTAGAACTGTTGTTATCGCAGTAGTTGATGCAAACGTTTGGTTTCACACAATTGCCGTAGAGCCAATGGGTCGATTTAGTACTGAAACATAGTTCAAAACAACTTTTAGGCGCAAAAATAAGGAGTGGGCAGCTTAATTATCTGCAACAGATCGAGCAAACTGTCAGTGACTAATAACGCCATACGTTATAACGGAGGTTAGACATTACCAGTATTTAATTTGGCGAATCCAATAGCAGCGAATTTTTGTGAGAGTAGCAGTGAAATAAACTGAAATATACAATTACACACTGTCATGAGCAGGAAAATAGTTGCATATACAATCGCTTTGTTTGGAAAGCCCTTCTATATTAGTCAGGATACATATTGAACGTAAAATAGAGACTGTATTCGATGTGGTATGTCACATTTATGTCAGTAAATGGCAAATGGACAGGTGAAAAGTGAAAATGAAGAGCTACAAGAAATACTTAAAAGCTAACTCCGGAGCATATGAGAGCTAAAGCTACTAACCACAATTTCACAACGAGAAACATGTTCAAAAATTAGCAGCTGTGTTGTGGTGGGCTTTATGAGAGGAAACCAATACTCAGTTTTCTGGGGACTGAATCAATTTTATTCAGTTATTGTAGGTCTGTGTTACTGTTCCTAAGTAAATTTTTCTTCGTGCTCAGTATTAAGTTTGGAGAAAAGAAAACAATGGTTGTAAGGAAAATAAACCCTGATTCCCGCCGGCCGGAGTGGCCGAGCGGTTCTAGGCACTTCAGTCTGAAACCGCGCGACCGCTTCGGTCGCAGGTTCGAATCCTGCCTCGGGCATGGATGTGTGGGATGTCCTTAGGTTTAAGTAGTTCTAAGTTCTAGGGGACTGATGACCTCAGATGTTAAGTCCCATAGTGCTCAGAGCCATTGGAACCCTGATTCCATTTCCATAACAGTCGAGTAGTTTATTCCTTCAGCTACTGATATATATATATGGGTCACTCCAAAAGAAATGCACACTATTTTTTTTAAATCCATCTTTTACTCTATATGTTTGAAAGTTTTACAGTGTGTGGATACATCCTTTAGGAACAATATTTTCATTTCTCCACATAACTTCCATCTCTCTCAACTGCCTTACGCTATCTTGGAAACAGCGTCTGTATACCCAGACGGTAAAATTCTGGACCAACCTGTTGGAGCCACTGTTTGGCAGTGTACACAAGGGATTCATCATCTTCAAACCTTGTTCCACGAAGAGAGTCTTTCAGTTTCCCAAAGAGATGATAGTCACATGGAGCCAGGTCAGGACTGTAAGGCCGGTGTTTCAGTGTTGTCCATCCGAGTTATGTGATCGCTTCCATGGTTTTTTGACTGACATGTGGCCGTGCATTATCGTGCAACAGAAAAACATCCTGCTTTTGCCGATGTGGTCGAACACGACTCAGTCGAACTTGAAGTTTCTTCAGTGTCATCACATATGCATCAGAATTTACGGTGGTTCCACTTGACATGATGTCTACAAGCAAGAGTCCTTCGGAATCAAAAAACACCATAGTCATAACTTTTCCAGCAGAAGGTTGGTTTTGAATCTTTTTTTTCTTGGGTGAATTTGCATGATGCCACTCCATTGATTGCCTCTTCGTCTCTGGTGAAAAATGATACCGCCATGTTTCATCATATGTCACAATTCTTCCAAGAAATTCATCTCCACCATTCTCATACTGTTCCAAAAGTTCGCTGCATACCGTTTTTCGTGTTTCTTTGTGAGCCACTGTCAACATTCTGGGAACCCACCTGGCAGAAACCTTTTTCAACGCCAACACTTTCAGTATTCTGCAAACACTTCCTTCCCCTATCCCAGCGTAGCGTGACAATTCGTTCACTGTGATGCGTCTGTCAGCAGTCACCAATTCGTTAACTCTCTGCAATACGAGGCCTGCCGCTGCGAGGACAATCCTCAATATTGCCGTGTCCGCTTTCATCACACAACCTGCTTTCCCACCGACTAACTGTGCTGCGATCGATAGCAGCATCTCCATACACCTTTTTCAACCTCTTGTGGATGTTTCCCACTGTCTCGTTTTCGCAGCCCAGGAATTCTATTACAGCACGTTGCTTCTGACGAAAGTCAAGTGTAGCAGCCATCTTAAAGACATGCTGTGACGGCGCCACTCACGGGAAAAGGTTGAAGTAAGTTTGAAAACAAGTGCGAAGGACGTATCTACACACTGTAAGACTTTCACACATGCAGAAAGAAAACTATATTTTTACAGAAATAGTGTGCATTTCTTTTGGAATGACCCCCATATATATATATATATATATATATATATATATATATATATATATATATATATGTATATATATATATATATGTATATAGCTTTCTTCGCATATTGTAAATGACTGATGTGCAGTAGAGGTTCATTATGCCCTAGTTCTGTCAGTTTATCCAATAATATTAACAGCTAGATCCAAATGGAAATCGAAACCACTGCATTGAACGGATATATATATAGGCACTATAGGTGCCCGCTCAACAAAGAGACCCACACCAAAAATATTAAAAATTAAAAATTCTCAGTTTGATGACTGTGGTGTAGAGCCTCGTCTAATCATTTCGTATAGCCTTATTTGACTGAATTTTTGAACTGATAGCTGGTATGAAATCAAATGTTACCCGCCAATCTTCGCACTATCTTGCGTCGTATTTCCAGTAACGCTCGGTCAAACATGTGGAACTTGAGTTCGCAAAACACCTCAGACTGCCAAAAGAATGATTTCGCTACTTTGATATTAACTCGACTTCGCAGAAGGCCGAGTTTTCATACCACATTTCCTCCAAACAAGGATCCATAAAATTGTCAAAGATTGTTTCCATGATTCCGAGATCGCAATAAGAATGTCACTTATTATCAAAAAAGCAATGGCAAAAGGCCATTTTCAGAATTGATACTGATCAAAAATAGGTTTCGAATCTTTTTGTTAGAGGACTGGCTCAACGCCTAGGATTCTCTCAGTACTTTAAAACACCAAGAAAATGGTCTGCTGGTGAAGGCCTTGAAAGCTCTGTCTTGGAGCCTCATGGATGCGGTATGGAACGGGCATTTGGTCAGCACACCTCTCTCCTAGTCGTTTTGTTGACGGTGGAGCCGCTGCTACAGAGACAAGTAGCTCCTCAGTTGTCTGAGGCTCAGTGCACCCCCAGCAAGAAAAATTCATTGGAAACGCCGGAGGTCGAATCCGAGTCCTCCACATGGTAGCCATGTACCCCAGCCCCTAAGCTACGGAGGTGAGCATAGGCAACAAAGTTGTGGAAATATTACAAGTAGCTTTATTAGTACGAAGTGTTGGCGCACACCAGTTAGCTAATAATACTACACTAACGGAAAAAATCGCACCACCAAGAAGGAGTTTAGCGACATAAACACTCCTGGAGCTATGGTCTGGGTTGTGGTTTCGTATGACAGCAGGAACACTCTCGTAGTTACCCCAAGCACCGTGATTGCAAATTTGTACTCTAGTCTTGTGATTCGACTTGTTGTGTTCCCGCTCGCACACATACCGCTGTTGTAACCCAACATGCTGCACAGCGTGTCGACTTGTTGCCTTGGCATGCTCGATCACCAGATCGATCTCCAGTCGAACGTGTATGGTAAATCATTGGACTACAACTCCTTCCTCATCCAGTTTTGCAGTTTTAATTACTTACATATGTCACATAGACAAACTCTGCATTGACTACGTTATGGCGTTGCGACTTTTTTCCCGTCAGTTCATTTGAACATTGATTTCTTGAGAAGGTATTGTACTTAGACTAGACACTGGCGAAATCTGCTTGGTTTATACGTCCATTTTGTTATCTTCGGTAACAAATTTATTTGCTTATAGTTACATATGGCAGTTTTAAAACTGAAAGACTAAATGTAGAATGGATATGAATCTCCATTGTTGGGTCTTTATTTTAAAAACTATAATCGTTCATAGCGATGTTAATCATTCATTTTGAACACCTTGCTAATTTTTTAAAGCTTATGGATTTCATGAAATCTTAAGTCGTGTACAAAATTTTATAAAATGAAATGATAAGTGAAATGCTGTGTTAAGGGCATTCATTCGAGACTTGCTGTAAAATGCTATGTTTGTGGATTAGTTATCACAACATTTGCCTGGTAGGACGGTAACTACCCTTCGCTCTACTGTGTCTAAGTATCGTGAAGTTTTATCGTCTCTTATTAGCAACGGGTGGTCGTTTCTGCTTAACTACATAGACGATTGAACATCTGTCTCTCAAATAAACGTAACTTTTCCGTGAGCGATTTGATCTGGACGTGCATGTCAACCATTAGCTGCCCTTTGCCCTGCAATGACAGATTTACATTATTCAGGTGCATAATTATGTCAGCTAGGAACGCCAGGTCTGATATCCATTTTATATCTTTCAGAGAACGCATTTCTTCCCCTTTCATTTCGAGAAAGAGGGATATTTCCTCACGAATGGCAAAGGAAACATCAAGAACTTTTTCCCGACTCAGCCGACGAACTGTACTGTGGTAAGGTATATCCCCATACTCCGCTTCCATATCTTTCAGGAATCCTTTGAATTGGCGATAATCCATACCGTGACACCACACAAAATCCACACACTTCTCGACATCTTTCATTACGCCACTTAGCTGTACTGTTTCAGTACACAGTGCCTCTTGGTGAATAAAACAATGAAGAGTCAAAAGGTCTTTCCCCACTTCGTCCCTGTGTTTATTTTTCAAACGAGAAGCAAAACCTTGGTGACGCCCGATCATTTGTGATGCACCGTCTGTCGCTTCAGAATGGAGCTTATCCCACGGCAAGTTCGTATTGTCCACTGATTCACCAACAGCTTCAAAAATGTCACGTCCTGTTGCGGGGTAATCGAGTGGTACCACATTCAGGAGTTATTCAGTTACTTGTAGCTCCATGTCGACAGCTGAGCACAGTCCGATATGTCAGTGCTTTCGTCAAGCGCTAGCGAAAATGCAACAAAGCTCTCCACCTTTTTCCTGAGCTGTGTCTCTAAATCCGCTGCCATGTCCAGGATTCGACGAGACATTGTTTGCTTCGACAGGCAAACCCCTTCAATTGCCTGCACCTCCCTTGGATACAAACATTCTGCAACTGCTACCATGCTCGATTTTACGAGTGGTCCCACCGAAAGCGGCTTGCCACTCGTCGCAATGATGTGAACGACCCTGTAGCTTTCTCGAATTGCAGATTCAGTAGTGTTTTCTCCGCTCTCATTCACCTGAAAATTATAAACGCATTACAGAACACTAACTATGTTGCATCTTTTGATACCCTCCGTAGTATTACGAAACCGTTTTTAAACTTACGTCTCCTGGTATGTCGTTCTTAAGCCTGGCTACCAGTTCTCTGCGTGCAACGCCTTCTACCTGATCGTAGTGCGCTGCGTGAAGACGTATTTAATGTCGTTGTATATTGTACCTCTTCGCAGAATTAAATACTTTATGACATACAAGATACTCCGTACGACCATCCCTCTCAAAGAATGGAAAGGCATCCACCAGTAGAGGTACAGGGCTCGCGGGGCTAGTCATAGCTGTCATTGAACACAGATTATTGCGTCAGATGCGGCTGCATGCGGCCAGGCGGCAGTGAGTTCGCTTACCCCCTCCACGCGGGCTCGGGGCTGCCGCAGTGAACGCTCCGGAGCGCTCCGGCTCCCTGGAGCTCGGCTGGAACAGCCTGATTTAGATGTTGAGCACCATCAGCGCGTGAAATATATACTGTAAGACCAAAAAATGGACGGACCACGAAAGTATCGTCCGTTTGGGATGGAGATCGGTAGACATGATGTACCTGTAAAGACAAACAAATGATTACAATTTCAGAAAAAAATTGGAAAATTTATTCGAGAAAAAAGGCTTCACGGTTTGAGCAAATCAGTATCACACTTGTCCATCCTTGGCCCTTATGCTAGCACTTATTCAGTATGGCACTGATTGATAGAGTTGCTGGATGTACTCCTGAGTGATATCGTGCCAAATTCATCCAAGTGGCGCGTTGGATCGTCAGAATCCCGAGCTAGTTGGAAGGCCCTACCCATAATGCTCCAAACGTTCTCAAAATGGCTCTGAGCACTATGGGACTTAACAACTGTGGTCATTAGTCCCCTAGAACTTAGAACTACTTAAACCTAACTAACCTAAGGACATCACACACATCCATGCCCGAGGCAGGATTCGAACCTGCGACCGTAGTAGTCGCGCGGTTCCGGACTGAGCGCCTGAACCGCTAGACCACCGCGGCCGGCCCCAAACGTTCTCAATTGGGGATAGATCCGGCGAGCTTGCTGGCCAAGTAGGGTTTGGCAAGCAGTAGAAACTCTTGCCGTGTGCGGACGGGCATTACCTTGCTGAAATGTAAGCGCAGTATATATTGCCATGAAGGACAACAAAAGGGAGCGTACGAGGGGCGTTTTGAAAAGTCCGTTCAAAGCCCGAGAGATGGCACACCGGCGTGTATCGAGGTCATGTTTAGTTAGTAGCATCTTTGTAAAGAACGCACACCAAGTTTCAGCCAAATTGGTCTATTTTTTGTGTTTGGTATTCGTGTGAATCAAGGAAGTCAAGTGATTGTCAAAAACTGGACGAAGAAGAATTTCGTGTGGTGATTAAACATTTGTGAAAAAAGCAAAACGCCTCAGGAGACTAAACAGAATCTTGATAAACATTATGGTGACTCTGAACCTTTGATTAGAACAGTTTATAAGCGGCATAAAATTTTCGGAGTGGCCATATGGATACTAGTGATACTGAACGTTCTGGACGCCCTGTGGAGGTTACGACTCCAGAAATGATTGATAAAATCCATGATATGGTGATGGATGACAGAAGAGTTAAGGTGCGTGAGATTGCTAGTGATGTGGGCATCTCCAATGAACGGGTACATAATATTTTGCATAAACATTTGGACATGGGAAAGTTATCCGCAAGATGGTTTCCCCGATTGCTCACGCTTGACCGAAAACGGAATCGTGTGAAGTGTTGCAAGGATGGTTTGCAGCTGTTCAGGAAGAACCCGCAGGACTTTAAGCGTCGTTTCGCCACTGTGGATGAAACATGGATACATTACTATACTCCTGAGGCCAAACAACAATGTAAACAATTGGTTACCAAGGGAGAATATGCACAAAAAAAGGGCGAAGACCAGTCCTTCGGCCGGAAAGGTTATGGTGAATGTCTTTTGGGATTCGCAAGGGATAATCCTCATCGACTATCTGGGAAAGGGTAAAACTATTACAGATGCATGCTATTCGTCGTTACTGGACCGTTTGAAAACCGAGCTGCAAGAAAAACGCCGGCGATTGGACCGCAAAAATGTCCTTTCCCATTATGACAATGCACCAGCCCACACCTCAGCAGTTGTGGTCGCAAAATTGATGGAAATAGGATTCCAACTCGTTTTACAACTCCCCTATTCTCCCCTCGGACTACTATTTGTTCCCCAATTTGAAGAAATGGCTGGCGGGACAAAGATTTTATTCAAACGAGGAGTGATTGCAGTCACTAATAGCTAGAATTGGACAATTCCTATTATTCGGAAGGGATCAACAAATTACAACAGCGTTGGGAGAAGCGTATAAGTCTAAAAGGAGACTATGTCGAAAAATAAAAAAGGTTTACCCCAAATACGTAAGTAGTTTTTATTCTGGTCGGACTTTTCAGATGCCCCTCGTAGAATTTCATCGACGTACCGCTGCGCTGTAAGTGTGCCGGGGATGCAAACGACGACAGGTGATCTGCTATGGAAACAGATGGCCTCCGGACGATCAGTTAGGGTTCTCTGGCCTTATGGCGGGTGACACTCAGATTGGTATCCGACCGCTGTCCAGGGCGTCTCCAGAAACGTTTTCGCTGGTCATCGTGGTTCGTTTCGAGCAGGATTCATCATTGAAGACAATTCTACTGCAGTCAGTGAGATAGCAAGGCGTTCCATTCGGATAATTCCTTTGCGGTACATCTTTTCTTTGTCTTAGAGTGTATTTATATGCTTTGTTCTCCACTGATATTTGGGCAATTGTATCTTTAAAGTGAAACAAAGTGATTGTTCACGGTAACAATTACAGCCACCTGACCCCCAACGATAATGCATTCCTGAATAGTTTTGCCTTATGAAATAATACTGAGTCAGTCATTTATTAAATCGTAATCCCATGTGGTTATTTACCAAGTCGGACAGTGGTGCAAATGCTTTCAGTTACCTCCTTCGGTTGTTGGTCCATCCCAGTGCGTTACCCACTGTGCTAAGTTGCTTAATTCCAGATTTACCTAATTAAGTGATTAAGTAAATACTAGGGAAGTTCGCAGTTATTGTCAACAGCAAGCACTGAATCAAAGAGGGTAAGGCGAGTGTTGGACACTACAGAAATTTTAATGCCCACCGTCAGGCAACGATTTCATACACTATTCTACATCTGCATATATACTCCGCTAGCCACCAAGCGGTGAGTGGCGGAGGGCACAATCCGAACAAAAGTTTTATTTGCCCCGTCTGTTCCACTCGCGGATCGCGTGAGGGAAAAATTATTGTCTGAACGCCTCAGTACGACCATTGCGCGATCTGAAAGTTGGTGGTAATATATATGCTCTACATCCTCGGCGAAGATCGGATTTTGGAATTTGGTGAACAGCCCCTTCCGCTTGGCGCACAATCTATGAGCAAGTGCGTCCCACTTCAAACTTTCAATGAAATTTGTAACGCTCTCGCGATGGCTAAATGTACCAGTCACGAATCTTGCCGCTCTTCTTTGGACCCTCTCAATCTCTTGAATCAGACTCAACTGGTAAGGGTCCCACACAGACGAACAATATTCTAAGACTGGACGAACTAACGTATTGTAAGCTATTTCCTTTGTTGAAGACTGCATCGCATTCGACGAATGATAAAGTCATAACAGTCAACTTCTATCCACAGAAAAGTAAAATGTACGAAAGCGTTAGCCTTTCATTACTGCAGTGCGAATCATCAAATTTGTACTTCACCACTTCCTTATGAAATTTTGCCTCATAAAACTTTATATTAGCAAAAATTTATTTTTAGTTAACAAATGTTATGAGAATTGAAGTACAATGATTATAAAGTTTTTCAAAAAGTTGTAACACCATTTGCTATAAATTGTTAGTATATTGTTTCTCAAGTAAAGTATCACCACTCCTGTAACAATAAAGTGAGAAGAGAAGCTTACATTTTAGCCGCAGTGCTGTTGAATTATTGTACAAATGTGCTTTCACAGTGACTTCACGCGTCGTATTGTATATATAGATAAAACATGCCATATGGTTTGCGTTTTGAAACCATTTTGAAACCATTCTTGGCGCGATTCCTGCAGTTCCCAATTTTGCCTAGAAATATCTTTCAACCAAGGCTACAATTATATACGTTTCCTTGCTACCGCACAACATGCTAATAGCTTTCTTCCTCCATAAATTGAAGCAATTTTAAACACATCGAAATCCTGTAGAGAACAATGTGGATGTTGGCCGTACACTCCCTGCTAAATATTCTGTCCTCTGCGGTGCGCCAGCCACACACACCGCCCAGAAAAAGACATTCCAAAGACATTCCCTACAACGATTACATCAGCTGTGATCAGTCTACTGCTCACGCCTCCCAAAGTAATGGTGTTCCAGATATCAAAACGACAAGGAAAAAGTATAGCAGTTTGTAGGGATAATGACTTTTGTGAATAAGTAACACCCTTTACTTTACAATCAATTACTCTGTCGTCAGAAAGAGAGCAGATATTCACAATTTGGATCTTTGGAAATACACTATGAGAAAAGATTAGTACACCCTTATAGAGGTATCCAGCTCACTCAAGAATTATTGATGCAGCAATGCTTTTGTACTGCTATAGTACAGGAAATAGTAGCATTTACACATCAATTGTAGAAGCGGTTCTTAAGTGTCAGGTGTCGACCCTCATTGAAAACCTCATATTGGTTCGGGTGTAGCCTCCACGGGCGGCAATGCGGGCAGTGACTCTGTGATCCAGTCGATCATACAGATGGCGAATACTGACCTGGGATACGTTATTTCACACCTGCTCGACTTCTTCACGTATTTCTGTAAAACTTGTTCCCTGACGAGTGGAACCAGTCACTCTCGTTCCATCATATCCCACACTTGCTCGATTGGAGACAAGTCCAGAGATCGTACTGGCCAGGGAAGTTGCTGCACGTCTTCCAGAATATGTTGAGTTCCACGGGCAGTGCGTGGGCGAACATTATCCTACTAAACAACACATCACGTTTCTGTTGCAGCCGGCCGGGGTGGCCGAGCAGTTCTGGGCGCTACAGTCTGGAACCGCGCGACCGTTACGGTCGCAGGTTCGAATCCTGCCTCGGGCATGGATGCGTGTGATGTCCTTAGGTTAGTGAGGTTTAAGTAGTTCTAAGTTCTAGGGGACTGATGACCTCAGAAATTGAGTCCCATAGTGCTCAGAGCCATTTGAACCATTTTTTTCTTTTGCAAGAACGACAAAAGAAGGGATCTAACATCAACCAGCACATACCGAACGCGGCTCAGCGTCCATTCCAGGAACTCCGAAGGTGAACGAGAGCTGTAGCTTATCGCACCCGATACCATGAGGCCTGGGATGGGGCCACTGTGTCTTGGACGAATGTACTCTGCGAGACAGCGCTCACCAGATCTACATCGTGCCCGTAGGCGACCATCACTTGCGTACAGGCAGAATCTGCTTTCATCGCTCAAGACCGCCAGTCGAGCCTCTCGTGTTAATGCTGTGGCGTGAGTGGCACAGGAGTTAGAGGTGTGTGTTTGTCCATAGTCTCACTGCTGATAATCGTGTTGACACATCTGGCTGAAAAGCCGCCTTATCTATAATGTAGTACCTGTATGATCTGATGATCTGCCACTGCAGCCCTTACAATATGACGATGCTGGCGGGCGTCTGTGCTGTGTGGACGACCAGAACCTTGTCTAAGTGTGTGAAAATGTTCACGTGACCATGAAACCTGCATAGTTGCACAACTGACACAGCACTTCCAGTTTGGTGAAAATTCCCGGAAAGAACCATCCTGCAACTCGACACGCCACAATCTGACCCTTTTCTAACTCGTGCAGTTGGTTGTAGGATGCACTCGCGTTTTCCGTGGCATCACTGCCTACTTGTTTCACACGTTTGCACCACACTGGTCATCCCGGCTGTGAGCATTAGGTATTAAAGGCTAGACAGACATGGCGCTCTGGTAGCTATGCCGCTGCACTATCTGTTGAGTACAACGTTGAAGCCATTATCAGTATGTCTACTACCTCTTAAGAGGCATACGCCGTCATCAGATCTAAATCGACGTCGTCTTTCAAGGTGTACTAATTTTTATTTCCGTCAGTGTATTTACTTACGAGGTGCGACAATAAAGTAATGAGACTAATTTTCTTTGCAAGATGTGGCAACCCTGCAGGCTTGCGTAAGCACGATATCTTTGACCTTGGTCTATAAACTGCCTCTAGTCCAAGTGGCACATCGATGCAACTGCTCAGTCGTGAGTTGTGCTGTAATAAGTTAATACGTGTTTGTGTCTCTCGTCACGGAAATGGAACCACATAATATTGCGCAACGGTATGCCATTTCTTTTTGCATTAAATTGGGTGAAAACACGACGAAAACTTTCGGTAAGCTTCAGAAGGCTTTTGGAGAGGAGTTTATGTTAAGAGCTCAAGTTTTTCATTGGCATAAAATGTTTAGTGAAGATAGAAAGAATGTTACGAATGTTGAAGATGAAGACCGCAGTGGACGACCATCAACCTCACTGACGTATGTCAAATTGGACAGGGTGCGTGAACTCGTACGATCTGATCGAAGACTATCCGTGAAAATGATTGCAGAAGAACTGAACATCAATCGAGAAACCGTTCGTCTAATAATAACTGAAGATCTGGGTATGAGAAAGATCTGTCCAAAAACGGTCCCCAAAAATCTCACACCACAACAGCGAGAAACACGGAAAAATGTGGCAGCCAATCTGTTGGAGCAAACGGAAATCAATTCAGAATTGTTGAGCCGTGTTATCACTGGTGATGAAAGTTGGTTTTTTCAGTACGATCCAGAGACAAAACGCCAAAGTTCGCAATGGTGTTCAGAGGGATCACCCAGACCAAAAAAAGCTTGTATGTCAAAGACAACAGTGAAATGCATGCTTGTGTGCTTCTTTGATTCCAAGGGAATTGTTCATAAAGAGTGGGTGCCTCCTGGACACACAGTTAACCAATATTACTACAAAGAAATTTTAGAGAGACTTGGTAAAAGAGTTCTTCGTGTCCGTGCCAACATTCCTGATAATTGGATTCTGCATCACGATAGTGCCCCATGACATACTGCTCTGTCAGTGCAGCAATTTCATACCTCAAAACAAATTTCAGTACTACCACAGCCACCTTATTCATCAGATATCGCTCCGTGCGCCTTTTTTCTTTTTCCAAGAGTCAAAACGGTGGTCATGGGACCCCATTTTCAATCAACACAAGATGTCCAAAAAGCTGTGACGAGAGTCTTGGAGGATATTACAGAAGATGAGTTCAAGAAATGTTACCATCAATGCAGAAGCGCTGGAAAAAGTGTGTGCAATCAGAAGGAAACTACTTTGAAGGAGACAACACTAAACTTGACTACAACGGCAAGCAACATTTTTTTCCCATCAGTCTCATTACTTTATTGTCGCACCTTGTAGATGATAATGAAATAATATAATAGATTGATGAATACAAAATACTTATACAACAACTTTATACCATCTTTCAAGATACCAGTAACATAGAAGTTATCGTTAATAAGTTATCAATTTTACTGCCAACACGTTAAATTCTATTACAGGTCCCGCATCGCATGTTCAGCCTTGTGGTCTACAGATGGTGTCTACGACAGTGAATAGGACGCAGGGGACCGCGCCAGCACCACTCGCACTGACGCAGTAACTCGGCCAGTAGGCGGCAGTGAGCTCCTCAGAAAACAGTGCTGCCCAGACTACGTCGTCTACGTCCCAGTATACGACCTGCTTTCAATATTTTATCCTTAGCACTTCATTCGCAATTTCTTTCGCCAAAGTGGACTGCAGAGAGGTTAAAAGACCGTGAACAGAGAGCGATTGCTGGCGGCCTAATCCGTGACCCGCGTCCCCCCGCTGGCGGTTGGAGAAGCGCCATCTGGCGCAGCTCCAGGGCTTGCCGCCACAGGTGGCTGTCACCACTTACTCAGCGGTCGCCCACCTCGGCTGCGGTCACAGTGCCGCAGACATCGAAGGATCCCGCCGACGACCGACATCGGCCGCAGACAGTCGGTCTTTCCATATCTCACTTTCCGGACATGTACGAAAGAACAGACACCACACATACGTAATCAAGGAGAGGAAATCCAACGATCTCTTTAGTGCGGGTGCACACCAGGCTCCAACTCTTACGCGAATCGGCGAAATCCCGTGAGGTATGAGGGTAATGGGCAAGAGGCCCACAAGTAGCTGAGAATTGCGTCTGACGGGAGGCGTGCTTTAATCCGTCCAGCTGCGATGACCACCGTGTCCAGACGGCTCAGTGATCAGCGCATCTGCCTAGAATGTAGGAGACCCAGATTCGAATCGTAGTCCGGCATAAATTTTGAACTTTCCCCATTTATTTAAATCAATGTCCACTTACAGCGAATTTCTGTAGTTCTTTTGTGTCTTTTCCTATCAGTAAGCCTGTACGTGCGCACTCATAGTGCAGCCTGTCTGATCGCCCGAATGTGCAGACTTTGGACAATAATCGGTGAAATTCAAGTAAGTTTCTTTTCTTCGGTCAAATCGGCAGGCGTTCTGACAACATGAAATATGGACTGTAAGAAACTGATATGTTTAGTCCAAGCATAAAGGAATCTATGGCATTCTGAGGATGGAACATTTCGTAATCGGAATATTCGAAATCTGTTCACTGAAATCGCAGCTTTAATTGAAAATTAAAAGTAGGCAGAATCCTTATCGGAAATTTTACGTATAAATTACAGCTCCAAAAAACGATGTGTTTAAGTACGAAGGGTGGCGAATATTATGCCTAAAGTTCCGTTGTGGTGTTGGTAAGTTCCTATAAGACCAAACTGCTGAGGTCTTCGGTTTCTAGCCTTACACACTACTTAATCTAACTTAAAATAACTTACAATACACACACCCATGCCGGAGGGAGGACTCGAACCTCCAACGGGGGGAGCCGCGCGAGCCGTGGCAAGGTTCCCCAAGACTGCGCGGCTATCCCGCGCGGCGTTCCGTTGTGGGTTGTAGATGGTTATCAACTGTCGCAGATTAATATTACTGTTTACTGGGAGTTTTATGCCCGGTATTAGAGGTTGTTTGCAAATGCTTCCACGTTTTAGTGCTTTAGGTGTTCAGAGTACCTTACTCTAAAACTGATGTTTGTTTTTCACACTTAATACTGAATGACAGTATCTTTAAGGTTAACTGACATACGCCTGTTTTGCTGAATTTATTTGAAGCTGTGCAGACTACTATCTTGCTTTTCAATGCCACCACAAATCGTACTAACTGAGCTTTCCACTATTCGTCTTTGATTTTTGTAACACTTGTCTCGTTAATCCAATAATGGAAAAAGGGTGTACAATTCCCGACGCAAATTTTTCGAGACAGATATACTGGATGCTCTGAATTTCCCGTTATAAACTTATAGGACTTGTAGATGGAAGTGAATATATAATAATTTGAAATTCGAAATTTGTGGTAAGGTCTTATGGTACCAAACTGCTTAGGTCATCGGTCCCTAAGCCTACACACTACTTAATCTAACATAAAGTGACTTATACTACGGAAAACACACACTCCCATCCCCGAGGGAGGTTCAAATGGCTCTGAGTACTATGGGACTTAACATCTGAGGTCATCAGTCCCCTAGACTTAGAACTACTTCAACCTAACTAACCTAAGGACATCACACATATCCATGCCCGAGGAAGGATTCAAGCCTGCGGCCGTAACAGTAGCGCGGTTCCGGACTGAAGTGCCTAGAACCGCCCGGTCACCACGGCCGGCCCGATGGAGGACTCGAACCTCCGACGGAGGCAGCCGCGCGACAAGGCGCCTCAGACAGCGCTGCTACCCCGTGCGGCTATAATAATTTAAACAGGAACACATGTCCGGGAACGAACAGTTTCCGTCACACGACTGTTTCAATTCAGATGTTTGACTCATCCTTGTCTGCTTGAGTAATTGAATTGGGCGTGACGCATTACTATTATTAGGTAAAAGTTCGAAAGGAACCATAACGGAACATCTATTAAACACTTAAGCACATTTTTTTGTTTTGACACATTAACATTACGTGTTGACATTATTCCAAAACAAAAAAAAGCCCAGAATACTGTATGTACAGGACAATAGTGATGCATTACGACAGCGGCCCGATGTGGCGAACACCAACGTTGGTAACAGACGTTGTACCTACGAAGCATGTTCTGGCCTATGGTAGCCTTAGGTTGCGCTCACAGTGGCACCGACTACAACAGGGATCAGACACCAGGGATCAGAAACAGAGCGAGTGTGAGCTATACTTCAAAATCAAGGCGTCGCCGTTACGTTAGTGATAACTTTCTCCCTTCGTTTCCGCTGCAGTTCAGCGTTTATGACCAGTCTGAGAACTGCGGCGCTGCTATCGCTTCGTACTCGTCGACTCGTTCTCTCTTACTGAGGCTAGTAGTGACTTATTGTTAGTACTAAGGGTGAGTACATGGTCTTGCTGCTGTAAAGTATCACTGACAAGGCTAAACGACTAATTGTCGGTATCAGACGGCCTTTAACGAAGCCGTGTTTTTGGAGGCTGTATAGAGTGTAAGACGGAAATTAACTGATGCGAAGTACACAACTGGAAAGCCATTACACGAGGAGTGATATCTAGTATAAATTTAGCACTATAGTCCATGCTTCAGGTGAAAAACATACAAATTTTGTGCACTGCAAACAGGCTTTCCCAGAGAGGCATTGTCATCTTGGAAAATCAATTTTTCTGCCGGCAGTCCGCGTTTGTGCTTATACAATATTACGATCGCAAAGCTTGCAATATCAGTGAAAACCTCATGAAGATTGAGAGTTACGCCATCGAAATATAGTGCATGTTCGACGTGGACTGCCGACAGAAAACCTCATTTTTCAAGATGAAAATGGCTATGTTCTTGTTTATTGCACCTCCACCATGACAGAACATATGTGCAACGTCAAACGAAAACTGGGTCAATGTTATATCGCTGCGAGAAAACAGAGCGCTATTTCTGTATTCTTTTGGTCATGGCAACTTTCATTTGTGGGCTAACAGCCAAGTCTGCAGCTTATTATTTATTCCGTAATTTTACTTAATAATTATTCATCATTTAGAGATTGTACTTCATCCTCATCTCACGTTTTCTGATACTGTTGTTACATACGCGGTATCGCCCCGAAAGTGTGCATATGTCAACGTAATTATTAGATATTCTCTGAATATATATTAACCCTCTAACGGTGAGGTTGGGGTTGTATCCGACCCCAGCGAGTCTGTTTTGTTTATAACTCCCCATTCCCTTTTCTGAGAGCGCTGTGGTTCCAGCTACCCTACCAGCCAGTCGTCCCGAGAACGCCAAGTAGGCAACGTAAGTCTGGTGAGTGACCTGCAGCTACCCTCTCTATCCTAAACCTACATTACCCGCGCTCGGGTTGGATCCGACCCCACCTTACTGTTTACGTCACACTTATTAGTTTCTTTTGTAGGGAGGATTCAACCCCATATTGATGTTTATATTACGTCTAAGTTTTGTTTTCTCTTCTAATATCTTACTAAACTGGCGCATCAACTCCTTAGAACTCCTGAGGAGATATACAACGAGTTTCTCCGACAGGAGGCTGAGTCAGAGGATGACGACAATATCGATGCAGAAAACTGTTCAGAAACCGAGGATGATGTATTATCTAATGCTGATGACGAGGATGATATATGCGGGCCGGAGTGGCCGTGCGGTTCTAGGCGCTACAGTCTGGAGCCGAGCGACCGCTACGGTCGCAGGTTCGAATCCTGCCTCGGGCATGGATGTGTGTGATGTCCTTAGGTTAGTTAGTTTTAATTACTTCTAAGTTCTAGGCGACTGATGACCTCAGAAGTTGAGTCGCATAGTGCTCAGAGCCATTTTGAGGATGATATATTTCATTGTGCGGCAGGAGCAGTCGAGTATAATAATTCTCCGTCAGATGTAGATGATGAGAGAAATTTTGAACTAGGTAAAGACTTAGAGACAATATGGACCAACAAACCAATCCATTCAAAATTTTCTAGGACACCAGCGTCAAATATTATTACTCATCTCCCTGGTCCACGTGGGGAAGCAAGTGGGGTCACTAGTGAATTGGAAATATTTTTATAATTTATAGATTCGAAAATTATAGAAAAAATTGTTTTGTACATAAATCTTGAAATCGAGAAATCTAGGCAAAAGTACAATACGGTCCAATGGTTTCATTCACCAACAGAGAGCGTTGAAATAAAAGGGTTGATGGGCCTTCTCTTCATGAGTGGTGGCCTAAAAAATTCTATGCTCAGTGTAGATGAGATGTTCTCAGCAACCTCTGGACCTGGAGCTTCTGTAAAGTTTGGAAGGTAGGAGACGAGATACTGGCAGAAGTACAGCTGTGAGGACCGCGCGTGAGTCGTGCTTCGGTAGCTCAGATGGTAGAGCACTTGCCTGCGAAAGGCAAAGGTCCCGAGTTCGAGTCTCGGTCGGGCATACAGTTTTAATCTGCCAGGAAGTTTCATGCTGACACTATAATTATTTTCTTCAATTAGTAAGAGATGTTTATCATTTAGTTCCTATCTTTAGAATTTCTAAAGCACTCAAGTTCCTAGTTGATGACTGAATCTATTGATTTTTACTATGTTTTCAATAATTTTATAGAGAATATTTCTATTAAGGTTTTTTTGTAATCAAGTTCCTATTTTTTCTAAAGTACTTTATAGTCTTACTTATTGACTATAAAAATAAAAAAACTTGTTGTTATTACATATATTGTATGTGTTTAATTGATAATAAAACTTTTTCCCATTATTCCTTTTTCTATTTTACCCCGAAAAATCGATATTTGGAGGGCGGGGTCTGATCCAACCCCACCTTACCGTTTATGTCAGGAAACTTCACCTGACCGTTAGAAGGTTAAATATAAAAATGAATTTACCGCAGTCTTCCAAATAGTTTTACACTCCTGGAAATTGAAATAAGAACACCGTGAATTCATTGTCCCAGGAAGGGGAAACTTTATTGACACATTCCTGGGGTCAGATACATCACATGATCACACTGACAGAACCACAGGCACATAGACACAGGCAACAGAGCATGCACAATGTCGGCACTAGTACAGTGTATATCCACCTTTCGCAGCAATGCAGGCTGCTATTCTCCCATGGAGACGATCGTAGAGATGCTGGATGTAGTCCTGTGGAAAGGCTTGCCATGCCATTTCCACCGGGCGCCTCAGTTCGACCAGCGTTCGTGCTGGACGTGCAGACCGCGTGAGACGACGCTTCATCCAATCCCAAACATGCTCAATGGGGGACAGATACGGAGATCTTGCTGGCCAAGGTAGTTGACTTACACCTTCTAGAGCACGTTGGGTGGCACGGGATACATGCGGACGTGCATTGTCCTGTTGGAACAGCAAGTTCCCTTGCTGGTCTAGGAATGGTAGAACGATGGGTTCGATGACGGTTTGGATGTACCGTGCACTATTCAGTGTCCCCTCGACGATCACCAGTGGTGTACGGCCAGTGTAGGAGATCGCTCCCCACACCATGATGCCGGGTGTTGGCCCTGTGTGCCTCGGTCGTATGCAGTCCTGATTGTGGCGCTCACCTGCACGGCGCCAAACACGCATACGACCATCATTGGCACCAAGGCAGAAGCGACTCTCATCGCTGAAGACGACACGTCTCCATTCGTCCCTCCATTCACGCCTGTCACGACACCACTGGAGGCGGGCTGCACGATGTTGGGGCGTGAGCGGAAGACGGCCTAACGGTGTGCGGGACCGTAGCCCAGCTTCATGGAGACGGTTGCGAATGGTCCTCGCCGATACCCCAGGAGCAACAGTGTCCCTAATTTGCTGGGAAGTGGCGGTGCGGTCCCCTACGGCACTGCGTAGGATCCTACGGTCTTGGCGTGCATCCGTGCGTCGCTGCGGTCCGGTCCCAGGTCGACGGGCACGTGCACTTTCCGCCGACCACTTTCGGCGGTACGTCCACCCGGCCTCCCGCATGCCCACTATACGCCCTCGCTCAAAGTCCGTCAACTGCACATACGGTTCACGTCCACGCTGTCGCGGCATGCTACCAGTGTTAAAGACTGCGATGGAGCTCCGTATGCCACGGCAAACTGGCTGACACTGACGGCGGCGATGCACAAATGCTGCGCAGCTAGCGCCATTCGACGGCCAACACCGCGGTTCCTGGTGTGTCCGCTGTGCCGTGCGTGTGATCATTGCTTGTACAGCCCTCTCGCAGTGTCCGGAGCAAGTATGGTGGGTCTGACACACCGGTGTCAATGTGTTCTTTTTTCCATTTCCAGGAGTGTATTTGTATAAACGTATGTACAAACAGAACAATTTTAACTGCTAACCGATCAGTCGCTATGTTGTTATAGGACTTGCTTCTGTCAGTTAGTTAGGTCAGACATTTTGTAACATTGCACCATGCGCTTGAGAACGGTTATAAAGCCGAAACCACGATTGTGTGAGATAAAGGAATAGTAATTTAAAGTTTAATGGTGGGAATTTCTTTCAAAACTGTTGCATTCCTAATGTGAATGCCGTGAGTCCTCGGTTACACTTGCGATCTCGCGTACCCGCTCACCTTCCTGACAGAGTCAAGCCCACTTGCGTCCGACAACGGGCCCAGGTAACGAGCAGGTTGCGGCAGAGACTCGCGAGTCGTGTCTACGTTCACACGGAGATGGCGTCACAGGGTACTGCGTCCTGTTGAAAGCGAGTATAACAGAGCTCTCTCCTGATCTTTACCAGACTGCGTAGCCAGGGCCCGCGAATAGCATCGTCCGACAGCTTGGTCACAAGCTGTAGGACTCGAGGAAGTTAGAGTCTAACCTTCTTGGCCGGGAAGGATGCCACGGCGCATCTGCGCTTGCAAACGAGTACTGCGTTGCGGCTTTTGCTAGTAAAACGATGCCGAATGCATGTGAATGATTTGTATGTCTCCGGAAGAACGTGGCGAGTTTGTTCTTAGTTACTGGATAACTATGCAAGTCTTAGAAATACACTACTGGTCTTTAAAATTGCTACAGCACGAAGATGACATGCTACAGACGTGAAATTTAACCGACAGGAGGAAGATGCTGTGATATGCAAATGATTAGCTTTTCAGAGCACTCACACAAGGTTGGCGCCTGTGGCGACATCTACAATGTGCTGACGTGAGGAAAGTTTCCAACCGATTTCTCATACACAAACAGGAGTTGACATGCGTTGGCTGGTGAAACGTTGTTGTGATGCCTCATCTAAGGAGGAGAAATGCGTACCATCACGCTTCCGACTTTGATAAAGGTCAGATTGTAGCCCATCGCGATTGGGGTTTATCGTATCGCTACATTGCTGCTCGCGTTGGTCGAGATCCAATGACTGTTATCAGAATATGGAATCGGTTGGTTCAGGACGGTAATACGGAATGCCGTGCTGGATCCCAACGGCCTCGTATCACTTGCAGTCGAGATGACAGGCATCTTATCCGCATGGCTGGAACGGATCGTGCAGCCACGTCTCCATTCCTGAGCCAACAGATGGGGACGTTTGCAAGACAACAACCATCTGCACGAACAGTTCGACGACGTTTGCAGCAGCATGGACTATCAGCTCGGAGACCATGGCTGTGGTTACCCTTGACGCTGCATCACAGACAGGAACGCCTGCCATGGTGTACTCAATGACGAACATGGGTGCACGAATGGCAAAACGTCATTTTTTCGGATGAATCCAGGTTCTGTTTACAGCATCGTGATGGTCGCATCCGTGTTCGGCGACATCGCGGTGAACGCGCAAGGGAAGCGTGTATTCGTCATCGCCATACTGGCGTATCACCCTGCGTGATGGTATGGGGTGCCATTGGTTACACGTCTCGGTCACCTCTTGTTCGCATTGACGCCACTTTGAACAGTGGACGCTACATTTCAGATGTGTTACGACCCGTGGCTCTACCCTTCATTCGACCGCTGTGAAATCCGACATTTCAGCAGATTAATGCACGACCGCATGTTGCAGGTAATGTACGGGCCTTTCTGGATACAGAAAGTGATCGACTACTGCCCTGGCCAGCACATCCTCTAGATCTCTCTCATCAATTGAAAACGTCTGGTCAATGTTGGCCGAGCAACTGGCTCCTCATAATACGCCAGTCACTACTCTTGATGAACTGTGGTATCGTGTTGAAGCTGTATGGGCAGCTGTACCTGTACACGCCATCCAAGCTCTGTTTGACTCAATGTCCAGGCGTATCAAGGCCGTTATTACGGCCAGAGGTGGTTGTTCTGGATATTGACTTCTCAGGATCTATGCATCCAAATTGCGTGAAAATGTAATGACATGTCAGTTCTAGTATCATATATTTGTCCAATGAATACCCGTTTGTTATATGCATTTCTTCTTGGTGTAGCTATTTTAATGGCCAGTAGTGTATGTGAGATGAAGACATAAATATTCAGTTAAATACTCCAGATTATTTGTAACGACCCTGAAAAACGGGTTAGTAAACACACTGCAGAACTTCAAATAGATTCTGCTAAACAGACATATTTGAAAATCCAAAGCACTAAAAAGTGAAAACAAATATACCAGATTCGTAAACCACCAAATATCACCACACTAAGGGCATAAAAACACCAGTAAGCGGTAATAATAACACGTATAAAGTTAATGCACACCTATCTCAACCCAAAACAGATACGCCTTTCTCACTGAAAAACATAATTTTTTTAGTTTGTAATCTAGGCCAATAATTTTCGATACATATTTTACCTGCGATGCAGACGATTAGCTGCTTTAAATATACACATGAGGTTGAAATGAGTATACAGCCACACAACACCCATAATTTAATGTAACGTAAGGTTCAATTAATTGTTATTAAATTTGGAAGCTGTTCGAAAATGTGGTTTCAGAAGCGATATCAGTGCATGGAGCAGGGAACGGGAGGCACTCCGTCGTCAGGCCACAAGTGGCCCATCGAGACCATCCGACCGCCGTGTCATCCTCAGTTGAGGATGCGGATAGAAGGGGCGTGTCGTCAGCACTCCGCTCTACAGGGAACGGGAGGGCAAGACGGAAAAATATAAAATTATCTCACACATTTAATTTAACTTGCAATGGTATAACTAAAGGAAATTTGATGTGCTGAGAACAATTTTGTGTTTCGACCGGTTTTATTTTTGTCAATGAGTCATAAATTTTCTGACTGGATTGATGCGGCGCGCTTTGAATTCATCTCCTGTGAAAACCTTCTCATCTCAGAGGAGCCCTTGCAAACTACGTTCTCAATATTTAATGGAGGTATTCCAATCTCAGATTTCCTCCATAGTTTTTACCCCCTACAGTTCCCTCTAATACCATGGACGTTATTCAGTGATGTCTTAACAGATGTCCTGTCACTCTCTTCTTTCTTGTTGTCAATGTTTGCTAAATATTCTTTTTCTAGCCGGTTCTGCGGAGAACCTCCTCATTTCATACTTTATCAGACCATTCAATTTTCAACACTCTTCCTTAGCACTGCATTTCAGATGCGTCTATTCGCTTCTGTTCCGGTTTTCCTACTGTCCATGTCTCAATGCTGTGCTCCAAACGTACATTCTCAGAGATTTCTCCCTCAAGTAGAGGCCTACGGTTGATACTAGTAGACTTCTCGTGGTCAGGAACGCTAATTTTTGCCAGTGCTAGCCTGCTTTTGATATTCTCCTTGTTCCGTGCGTTATTCCTTATTTTGCTGCATAGGTAGCAGAAATCCTTGGTTTACGACCACTGTTGCGAAGTTTCTCACTGTTCTCATTTCTGCTACTTCTCATTACTTTCATCTTTCTTCAATTTACTCTCAATTCATATTCCGTATTCATAAGACTGTTTACTCCAAACAGCAGCTCCTGTAATTCATCTTCACTTTTACCGAGTATAGCAATGCCATGAGCGAATCTTATCAACGATATCCTTTCACCTTGAATTTTAAATCCACTCTTGAACTTTTCTTTTATTTCCGTTATTGCTTCTTGGACGTTTAGAAGCGAAAGACATCTCAGTCTTACATCCTTCAAATCCGAGCACTTCGTTTTCGGTCTTCCACTCTTATTGCCCCTTCTTTGCTCCTGTAAATGTTGTATATTAGCCGTATTTCTCTGCAGCTTACCCCCATTTTCTTCAGAATTTCGAACATCTTACGCCATAGGACGTTGTCGAATGCTTTTTCAGGGTCGACAAGTTCCATGAAACTATCTTGATTTTTCTTTAGTGTTGTTTACATTACCAAAAGCAACGTCTGACCGTCCATCTGGTGCCTTTACCTTTCCTAAAGTCAAATTGATCGTCATCTAATACATCCTCAACTTTTTTTCCCATTCTGCTGTATATTATTCCTGTAGCAACTTGGATACCTGAGTTGTTAAGCTGCCTCTTCGGAATTGTGTGGATGATGTTTTCTGAAGGTGGTACATCGACAGACTCATATATTCTACACACCAACGTCAAGAGTTGTTTTGTTGTCACTTCTCCCAATGATTTCAGAAATTCTGATTAAATGTTGTCCATCCCTTCTCTCTTATTCGTTCTGAAGTCTCCGAAAGGTGTTTTAAATTCTGATTCTAATACAGTTCTTCAGTGTTGACTTCTTTTTTCTTCTTCTATCACGTCATCAGACTGGTCTCTCCCCTCATGGAGGCATTCAGAGTCCTCTTTCCATGAATCCGCTCTCTCCTACGCACGTAACACTGGAATTCCCATACCACTCTTAATGTTACCACACTTGCCCCTCACTCTCCTATATCGACCCCTGTTTCTTCTTCTATCACGTCGTTAGACTAGTCTTCCTTCTTATAGAGGCCTTCAATACACTCTTTCCACCTAACCGCTTCCTCTTCTATCTTTAACAGTGGAATTCCCATTGTAGTCTTACTGTTAATTCCCCGTGCTTTTAATTTCACCAATGACTGGTTTGACTTTTCTGTATGCTGAGTTAGCTCTTCCGACCGTAATTTATTTTTTGATTTCATCACATTTTTACATGCAGCCATTTCGCCTTAGCTTCTCTGCAACGTACTTTTTATTTCCTTCCTAAGTGACTTGTATGTCTGCGTTCCTGAATTTCCCTGATCATTTTTGCATCTCCTTCTTTCATCGATTAACCGAGGTATTTGGTCCGTTACCCATGATTTCTTTGCAGTTACCTTCTTTGTACCAATGTTTTTCTTTACAGCTTCATGTTTGACTTTTTCAGAGATGTCCAGGTCCTCTTTAAATGAACTGCCTCATGAGCTATTCTTTATGACAGTATCCATATCCTCAACGAACTTCAATCGTATCTCTTCATTCATTAGTACTTTCGTATCCCACTTCTTTGCGCACTGATTCGTCCTGATTTGTCTCTTAATCTTCACTCTACTCTTCATCACTACTAAATTGTGATCCGAGTCTCTATCTGCTCTTTGCTTTGTCTTACAATCCAGTATCTGATTTCGGAATCTCTGCCTGAGCATTATGTAATGTAATTGAAATTGTCCTGTAATTCCCTGCCTTTTCCAAGTAAACCTCCTCCTCCTGTGATTGTTGAACAGAGTATTCACACTATTAGCTGAAATTTGTCGCAGAACTCAATTAGTCTTTCTCCTCTCTCATTCATAATACCAAACGGAAATTCTCTCGTAACCCTTTCTTCTACTGCCTACCCTAAAACTGCTTTCAGTCCCCCTTGACGATTAGAGTTTCATCTCCCTTTATACTTCGAATTACCCTCTCAGCATCTTCATATACTTCCTTGATCTCTTCACCTTCGTCTGAACTATTGTTGTCGGTGTTGGTTTACTGTCGATTCTGATGACAATAACCTTATAACTGAACTGTTCACAGTAACGCAATCTCTGCCATACCTTCCTATTCACAACGAATCCTACTCCCAATATACCGTTTCCTACTGCTCTTGATGGTATGGTATACTCATCTGAAAAGAAATCTTTGTTTTCTTTTCATTTCACTCCACTGATCCCACTATATCTAGATTGAGCCTTAGCATTTCCCTTTCCAGATTTCTCAGCCTTTTCATCACGTTCAAACTTCTTACATTCCACTTCCCGACTCGTTGGTTCTTCAATTTTTTTCTCCTGGTCATATCTCCCTTGGTAATCACTTTTCGGAGATCTGAATGGAGGACTAGCGTGGAATCTTTTGCCAATGGAGAGACCATCATGACACTTTCTCAATTAAACATCTTATGTCTTGTGGATATGCATTATGTATCTTTAATGCAGTAGTTTAAATTGTCTTCTTCATCCTCATGCCATTGATCATTGCTGATTCTTTCGCCTGTAGGGTTAGTTCCCGACACTAAGGGCACGAGAGTGCCTTGAACATCAGTCCACTCCTCCGTCCTCTTTGACAAGGCCGCTGGCTGAATGAGGGTGACTTCTTATGCCGGAAATCTTCGGCCGCCATTTCGATAAACTTCTGCAGAAGTCATAAATTTTTTAGGGCAAGTACTGTCTATATATAAATCCATCTGTGAATATTTACCTTTCAATATGCATAATGATTTACATGTCCATCTGTGTGCCGACTATTCTTTTTTTCTTTGAAATTTAAAAGATAATCTTTAAAAGAATGCACAGTAATTATTTCCAAAATTACTCTATTTTTTTAACTAAGAAATAGAAGAAAAAATTCAATTGCTAAGAAATAATCTTCTTCTCCGTCGATCAAACGGCTTGATAAATCACAGGTGGCTCCTCATTTCAGTTACAGAAAACCTCACTAGTAGCCCAGTTTACTACACATAAGACAGCAGACTTACAATATAAGCGATTACACGAAGGGGAATACACGCTAGTATTTAACAATGAAAATGAAACTCATGCCGAAAATAATTGCAGCCTAAACAATACTCGGCACGCAGTTGGCCATGTAACACATTATTCATATTAAAGGTAAATATTCAAAAAAGCATTCATATCAAAACAATACTTGGCCCGTAGGTCTTTAAGAAACCTATGACTTTTGTAGAACTACGTCGAAAATACATCGCATAACAATAGCTACATAAAAACATGCTGCCTGCCTCTAGCACCGTTACTTTTATTTTACTTTCCGCAAGCCCGACCATGCGAATTACAAGACAATGGGTCTTTAACGGATCACTTATAACTAGCTGAAGTTTAACAAAGTTCATGCTCACCATATCCAATAGGATTCGAGTAAATTGTGTGAAATTCCTGTAATATCTTCAGTGAAAATGAACACTCCTCATTAATCGCCGCACTACCCACCGGGCACCCAGAGGCAGGTCTCTGGGTCTCGCGACCTGTGGTTTGAGGCCCGCGAGCACCACCTACAGGAAATGCTTATGCCTAAATGTCACACTGCGTCATCGCAGCCATCAGCTGCTAGCAACCCATAAGGAGCACAACCTGCTGCTCCAGAATCCAGAGCTAGTAAACACCACCAGGAGCACGGATAAGACAGACTCGGCAGGTGCCCTCGGTGTTAAATTTCCTTCTTCCCCTCTTGGTGTTGCCCCTATCGGGAGGTCACGAAATTCATCACCTTATGAAGGAGTAGCAAAGTCTCTGGCGCTTTCACCTATCATCGATACACGTCAATAAAGTAGCGATTTCAGACCATGATGTAACTCAAATTTGGTTTCTTACTAGTCATTGTTTGTGGCAAACTATGAAGGGTTGCTTACTTTCGCTAGCAGGAACTTCTTTTTCATTATTTCTTTTTGTTCCAGCCAGCTATGATAGAATATCTTGTGCACATTCCTATTTTTCTTTGGCGACGTAACCTTCTCAGATTGTTTTGCCCGTTATTTAAGGTTTAGGCCCATCCAAATTTTCAGAACAATCCCTTTACTGATTGAATTTATTAAGGTCGCAACCAATGACTCAATGATATTCTTTCAGACAGCCAGAGAAAACTAAGTGCTGTGAACTAATCTTGTGCCAAGAGCATTAGAATTAGGGGAACGTATCCATCAAATGCTTCTAGTATGGCAGTCTTTCCCGACAAGTCGAGAAGTAAATTAACGATAACAGAAGTTGGCTTCAAATGACAAACTCTTTATTTTCACTAATCTTTCGCATGTTAACAGTAATCTTTTTTATTTAACAGATGGACAAAACATTCATGATATATTTATATAAACGATCCTATGCCTTTCTCACTCGAGAATTACAAGCCACGTTGACCTTAATATGCAGAGTCTGTGGGGTGGGGAGATCCGGGGAGCACGTGGTCACTGCTCGATTTTGAAACACAGACATTCACATGCACTAAATCCACACGGCAAGCAAAATCTCGACAGCACTTTTAGTCAGAAGAATTGTATGCACCTCATGGCTGGCATCGAGCAGGATTTGGTGGCAGCATATCTTTAGTGTGAAGCACTTGGAAACAAATCGATTCATCTTGCCAAATGCACGCTCGATACAGTTTTTTTTCTTAATTTAAAATGTTCACCGCGAATAAAAGTAAGAAGGCAAGCTGTAACTTTTAAGGTTTGGGTTGAGATTTGAACTTATAGACCGCGTGGTTGCGCCTAACGGAAATCACATTATTTTGCAATCGATTAACTGAACTAAAGATTATAACCAGTACCTAACGGTCATTGCAAAAATAGCTACGAGAGGAAATTGTTGAGTTTAACAAATTAATAACATATTCAACTACCTTTTGTCCCTTGTTCGACACAGACGTTCTGGTCGCTTACCTGTCTTCAGAACAACTTCCTCTGTAACCGTCGCGCGGAGCTCTCTCTGAACCGCCCGAGGTGGTGGGGGAGGCCCATGATCAACCTCTGCTAGGAAAACGTTTTGCTTTACACATCTTTGGCCAAATTCTCCTGTTCCTGCTCTCTACCTTCCACCGACACCATTTAGGTTGGTAGAAGATTAATAAACCCACGACTTCTCTGGTTTATCTGCTACTACATTCAAATCACTCACACTTGGCCACACACTTTCAGGAAGGGTGAAAAACGGAAATAGGACACAGGACGTGCACATAATAATGAAAAAAAGATGTGTGTCGACCCATATTGTTTCTACAGGCATGCGGTTGTTGGGGCTGAGATTAATTAGTTGCATAGAAGATTGATTTAATTTTCAGTTTTGTATATCAGATAGTATGCAGATTTGTTTTGGCACTAATTTTTAATCATGTAACGACACCTTTTGTGATGTTACAATGGATTCCGAGACATATCCCTTTAGTATTTCTCATCCTCAGTATGCCAAAAATTCCTTCTTTCTTGTACTCAAAGATTTCTTATGATCCACGTTTTGCGTGTGGAAATGTCGCTCTATTCAACTGAAGAAAGCAAACTGATTTGAATTACACCGACCGTCGTCCGAAGCCTGTATGTTTAAGCGCTGAGATTGGTTGCATGGGGACCCTCCACTTTCTAGTGTACAAGACTGCGCGCTGTAACTTCGTCCCTGAGAGGAGAATACTAGAAGTGAAAGCTAACGATCGTCTCGTAGTACAGTGGCTGCTGAAACAAGGCCTGCCTACTTCTCCCAGAGCAGCCAGCTTATAGCTAACAATAGAAACGAACATACGTAAATCTACATCTGCACTATGCAAACCACTGCAAAGTGAATGTAAAAAGTACAGGGGCATATGTAGGGGGTTGTAGTATATTCATAGTCATCAGTTAAAGCCGGTTCTTGAAACTTTGTAAGCAGGTTTCCTTGGTATAGTTTACGTCTGCCTTCAAGTGTCTGCCTCTACAGTTTCTTCAGCGTTTCTGTGACAGTCTCCCTCGGAACAAACAAACCTGTCACCATTCGTGCTACCCTTCTCTGAATACGTTCACTATCCCGTGTTAGTCCTATCTGGTACCGATTCCACGCACATGGGCAAACGAGTATGAAAGTAATCAGTTTAAGATTATGCATAAGCGATACGAACAGTCAAATTATGGAATGTTGAACTTCGAATCAGCACACGAATAAGGAACATGCGGTTACACATAAAAATAAATTCAGAAGTCGGCTTTTATACGTAAGCAAGAGTGCGAATTGTACTTTTCCTTTTTAGCTGATTATGTAGCAATGGATTAATGCGTGATAGAAGTGACACAAAGTTGATGATGAGTGATGACTCGCTAGAAGGAGCAGGGGTAATCTTTTCACTCATTATTGAAAATAACATTAACAATCACTAGGCACGACACCGCACACGAATCAACACTTGGTCCTCGAAGGCTACTTATTGCTACTGCGCATAATACTGTTAAAGTAGATAAAGTTGGCACCGAACGTAAGAGGAAGAATGACAACATGTTACTTTCAGTGTACCATAACTAGCAGAAGGTATTCATAGAGAACTAGATCCAGTGGAGCTGATAAGTAGAGGAGATGTTGATTACTACGTTTCACCTGCTGCTCCTAGTACTCCCAGACGCTTTCTAAGCGATTAAGTCGAGTGATTTTGCAGGACAGACGGTGGCCATAGAGTGTAAGACAGTACAGTCTTACTTGCTGCTAGTATTCCCCAAGTGCCGCCAGCAACGAATTAAATCTGAAGATATCGAAAATATACAATCCCACATGATTCTTTGTTATAGGGGGAAGACAGTATACTTGTTGCACTAGATACCTGTAAACTGTTGTGTCCAGTTGACACTGAAAACTAGTCTATATTGGGTGTTAGGTGTCTAAGTGCCGTTATTTCTATTTATGATTGAGGACTATGTACTGAACAACGTTGCATCAGTATTTACTTCATCTGCAGTGTAATAATTGTATGAGTAGTATGTTTTCAGGTTCGTTAGTAGCTCCAAGTACACATACACATGCAAACCGTTAATGTTTTCTTTCTCTAGGGTGGCAGGTCGGTTGTTGAGGAATGGGTGCAGGGACGCACTACATATAATCTATAATGACAGATGATAGTCCACTTCCTGCCACAGTTATGATTGTGAAGAAAGCACGAGGGCCTAAATACTGTGATGTGTTTGCGTGAACACTGTTAGAGGCAGAGAAAAAGAAAACAACTAACGCTTTGAACTGGGTACATATGAAGGTATCAATCATTACAATATCTGTGCCTTCATCCCTAACATCCTATATATGAGAAGACTGATTTGAGAGGCCACGAATGATGTACTCCACGCTCAAGCATTAAAATTTTAATTTGCTTTTATCCCAGTTACAACAATCCAACAAGCAAATGGTAACGAAAAAACATATACATCAGTGTTACAGGAATTATGAGATAAGTAAATACATAAAAGATCAGAATAGCTTTCGAAAATAATGTCTAAACATCTTTACAAAGTAAATAACATATTATTAATGCAAATTATATTTGAGGATAACAGTATTCCTCATCATAGTGAATGTAGCTTAGTATTAGAAAAATTCTACAACATAAATCTTATTAGCTGAACACATAAAGACAGGAAAACACAAATACACAAGGTTACACAAACACATAGCGGAATAACACAAAAGGAAAGGACAGGGTTCGTCTTCAGTGTAACATTTGGTATTGCAGTCCAACCCAAAACTTCATTTCATAGACCTTTTCTCTTATTTCAACTTTTGCTCCTGCAAAAAAAAAAAAAAAAAAAAAAAAAAAAAAAAAAAAAAAAAAAAAAAAACCATTCTATCTAACCCTGTTGTCCATAAACCCTACTGTTTTGTACGTATCCTCTTTCAAAATAAATATTTCTCATTGTACAATACTCATTTTTGCCCAAATCTTTTTCATATAACTACTCAATGCATTCTTTCCCTATTCTTCCTAGTTAGTTTCTTATATAGTCTACCCTCTCTTAAGCTAACTTAAATCTACTGAGCTCGGATATATATACTAAGGGATGAGGCAATGCAGCAGCACATAACAAATTAACACAAACAGCAGTGACAAAAATTATACAAATTGGCAAAGCAAGCAGCAGTATATCTAAATTAGCAAAGAAACTGCAATATTACAACTAATATAAGGAAATGTGCAGCAAACAAGAAAAATAAATCAGTAGTAAAACTGGTTTAACAGAGTAATACAAAGGGAAATTCAGTAGCGCTATGCCTGGCAATCAGCAGCAGCAAATGCAATAACTTATATCTAAACATGACAAACCCACAAACAGAAAAAATAGTATACTAAAGACAACAATGCAGATAAGGGAAATGTCTATTCACATCTTAATGTCTATGTCATTAAAGTGGTGCATCACAACTTATTCTACAAAAAAAATTACCAAGTACTTGAAAAGAAAATTATGTATGCAATTACCCTTCTTATTGATCTTTCCCTTCCAAGTGCTCCTTTGTTGAAGAATGTGGATCATAAAATTATTATTTAACAGATCTGTTGACAGAAGGTGTTCACATTAGCAAATGCATTTAATTTTATTTTATAAAACAATGCTGCAACACAGCTGGAAACCAGATATAACATGAAATAAGCAACTATGTACAAAGCAAAGCATAAAAACATCATTCAACAGCCATGTGGCATTTCATAAGTCTCTTAACTCTCGTAGAAAGACACTTGTCATAATCAGGTGTGCAGATGGAAGAATATTTTCCATCAATTCATAAGCATATCAGTAAGTAACACAAAGTACAAGCTCCACAATATAATCATGTGTTTCCAAGTAATAGCGCGTCGTATTTGCGATGCTTTCTACAAAGGAATGTCAATAGCGAGGTTAATGGGCTCTTTTTTCTCCACCTAATGGCCTTTTCTCCAGGCGACTGGCCAAGCTGGATGCCCATAATGCATTACATGAAGATCACTTAACTTTCTTACAGAAATAGCTATGACAGCAGTTTCTGTTACAGTGACAGTCTCATATAAAAAAATTTCACAGGCAGAGAATTTGCGTTACAAATGTGTAGAAACAAAATCCTATAAATATAACAGTGTCCAAAAAATTTTCGCTGGCATTATGATGCATTCACGCATGTACACACATTTCATAACTCTTAAGGTACGCGTTTCCAACATCTTGTTTCACAAATCAGAGACCATAACCACTACTCATTATTCCTTACTTTATTACCCATATACATATTCGTCGACACTTCTTCAATATTTCATCATAATAAATATGTAGCATAATCAAATTCCTCATATAGCTTCAGCTTATTGATCATAAACATACCTTAACAGCATAATACACATCGTCGTCGTAATAATAACATCATAACCCCTCAGTCAAATCTCAAAAGCGTCGTAGCTTTCTGCAATAATTTCAAAACCTAAAAAAAATTATCTGCTCATTTCAATAGTGTCATCTACCTCAAACATTCTTTAAAAATCATGATCCCACACCAAATACATCATTCAAAGCTCTCATAGTATCACAATAGTTCCGAAAAAATATGAACAGTTCACAAAGAACAGACAAAATACAACTTCCTAAGTGTGAAGTTATCCAACTGTGTAATTACGTAAACATCTGTCACTGATGTAGTAAAAAAAAAATGTTTGTCTCTCTCAGTTAAATGACAGTTAGCTGTGTAATTTATGTGTTAGAGAAATATGGTATCGATGTGCAAAGTTGTATAAGCAATTACCATATTAGCTAGGGCTCCCAGCGCTCGCCACACACATGGTACACAAGTAGGCGTGTACCCCCCTGAGGATTAATGTAATTATACCCTCAGGTGTTACAGATTACAGCAATGGAATGAAATGCATCACAGAAAACCTCTGTATCATTGTAATTCAAAAATCTTTAAAAATAAATGTTTTAAGTACAAAATTAATCACTCAAATACGTGCACTGTAGCGCTAAACTGTGCGTCTCGTTGTAAGACAATCTCTGTCATTACTTAAGGTTGAAAATGTACCAAGTGTCATAATTATCGTCGTCCGTAAGCAAAGATCTGTAGAAGTCAATGTACTTATCTCGTAATAAACAAAGTGAAATGCTATGCGTATAGATATCGTAGTTATTACGCACATTACCGTGATCAAGAAAGTACTATACTGTAACGCATTGCTGTGCTACGAAAAAGGCTGTCTCATTGTAGTTGTACCACAAAAGTTACTAGTAAAACATGTTTTACTTTCCAGAAGAATTCAGAAAAACTGTGCAGATATAAAACAAATACAGCGCAAAAGCAATAATATAAATTGTGTCACTCATTAGTAGCGTCGTGATATAATAGTGTAGCTGTCAAATAAACTAACCAATACGTCATCTGGTATCTCTCAGAAAGTACTTTAAATCCAGAATGTATTTTAAAGTAAACGAAAATGTTGCATTAGCAGTACTGATATATGTTCTAAGTATGTGAGCCTTATTGTCGTTACGTAATCGTACAACTAACAAGCAAGAATGTACACACACAATAACACTGTGTCGTCGGTTCACTATAACAATGCATTCGTAATTACTGTCTAAATATGTTCCCTAGGTTCTAGACTGGAAAGTTAACTTCAAAACATTGTTGCATGTTAACAGTTTCTAAGTGTGACAAAGCATACTAGTACGGTGAAGCGAAAAATTTTATGGCAGAGACTAAGTTAAAAAGCAGATTACCTCTCAATAAACGGTTTTACATGTGAAATGTTGTGCAGTCCTTTACTCTTCCTAGTACGCTGAGTTTCAACTTCAGCACAATTATCATGTGATATACGTCGGACTCTGTAAGGTCCATTGTAAATCAGATAGAATTTGTGACTCAAGTGTTTCTTCTTATGTGACAATGAATGAGCTTTAATGAGAACTTTCTGACCAATATATAATTTCTTTGCATTTCCTTTACCGTGAAGTTTTCTCCTTTTGTTTGTTGCAGAATTTATATTTCTAATAGCCAAATCAATTATGTCTTTGCGTCGAAGTTTACGTGTATTCGGAAACGGCACAAGCTCTCTGATTCTGTTCGGTGGTTCTTCATTCTTCAGTACAAGAATAGGTGGTAAAGCAGTGTAGTCATGAGGCATTTCATTCTGCACGTTTTGAAATAAGTGTTAATATCTGTCCCAATACTGATGCTTTCTGTGACAATGAAGTCTGCAAAGCTTATTGATCTCTTTCATAGTCCGTTCAGACGGGTTATAATGTGGTGAGTACAATGAAATAAAAACAGGTTTGATTTTATGATTCCGAAGCATGTGTGACCAAACAGCAGACCTGAATTGCGGTCCGTTATCTGAAATGACTTTACTAACGTGTCCAGCCTCACGTAATAAATTTGTAACAAAGGCGTTGGATACATACCGTCCAGTGCTTTACGTAACGGTGTGAAAGAAACAAATTTTGAAGTAGGTTCAACAGCGACTAGAACGTACGAAAATCCATTCGATGTTCTAACAAGGGGTCCCAAGAGATCAACAGCAGCAAATTCTTTTAATTTAGAAGGAATGATAGGAAACAACGGAGCACGATGTGAGATGGTAGATGGTTTAGGTTTTTGACAAAGTTTACAAATAGACAAGACTCTTCGAATTTTCTTTTCCATACTGTTAAAATAACAAGTCGTCCGAAGAATATGATAACATTTTCGTGGACCAAAATGTTCATAGCTGAAATGAATGTACCAAATGAGCTTATTAACAAAATCGTCAGGAATGCAAAATATCCATAGCTTGTCATCAACAAATCAGCGTTTGAAGAGTATGTTGTTTCTAACGAGATAATAATGCCGAATCTGTGTGAGTGTCTTTTCATGCCATTTACTTTTGATGTCTCTCCAAATCGGATCTTATCTTTATCTTGTTCATGAGCAATGTCCTTTAAAGGCGTGGTGATGAAGTTTTCAAAGGCGACTTTCTGAATGTAAAGAATACTGAAATTTTTCTCGAAGTTGCCTTCTGTGTTACTTTTCTCAAGCCCAGCCGGTGCGCGTGACAGTGCGTCCGCAACGATGTTCTCCTTGCCGGAAATGTAGACTATTGTGAAGCGGAATTCTTGCAGAAACAATACCCAACGTTTTTAACTGTCATGATTTAATTTTGAAGACATAAGAAACGGTAATGCACGATGACCACTGTATACTTTTACGTGCTTACCAGAAAGAAAGAAACGGAAGTTGTTAAATGCCCAAACGATAGCTGAAGCTTCCAATTCAGTAACGGAATATTTTTTTTCAGATTTTGTTAGCACTTGGCTAACAAAAGCAATGGTTTTCTGAACAGTAGTGTCATTTTCTATGGCGTCTTGAAATAAATGGGCACCAAGACCGAAGGCAAAACTCTTGTGACAGATCTGGGTGAGCTAGTATTGACGCGTTAAGTAGCGCTTCTTTCAAAGAATTGAATTCCAACTGTGCCTGTTCGTCCCAGTTTCAAATAGTATTTTTCCAGTAAGAGAACAAAGTTTTGGTGTAACTAGAATTTGCATATTCAGAAAAGACGGTAAAATTTACGAGACCTAGAAAACTGCGTACTCGTTTTTTGTGGATGGAACTGGAATGGCTCTGATTGCTTCTAACTTTTCAGGCTCCGACTGAATGCCTTCAGAAGAAATAATGTGTCCCAAAAACTTCACTTTTGTGCTACCGAATTCAGAATTTTCCAAGTTAACTGTAATTCCAGATTCTGCAAAAATACGTAACACACTGTTGAGGATGCGATTATGTTGTTCCCATGAGGCTCCTGCTATCAGAATATCGTTCACATATAAGGTGATGTGACGTTTTAAGAACTCAGGTAATAGGGAATTTAGGCCGCGTATGAATGCTGCCGAAGAAATGTTCAAACCAAAAGGAAGTTTCCGAAATTGATTGCAAACGCCGAAACAAAGAAATGCTGTGTATTTTCTACACTGTGGATGAAGTTCGACCTGATAAAACCTGGATCTGAGATCAATGGAAGACAACACTTTTACACCATTAAAATTTTGAAGAAGTTCTTCCAACATTTGCGGCCTCTCTGTTTCAGGGATGATGATAGTATTTATTTGTCTCGAATATAAGACATGTCTGATCGATCCATTTTTCTTCTCAACAACATGTAATGGATTTTTGTATGTGCTTACTTCAGGCTCAATAATCCCCTCGTCAAGCATAGATTGTATTTCTGTTCTAACACGGTCCCTATAATGTGCCGGAATTACGTATGGTCTAACACAAAATTTAGTATGCTCACGAACACGAAATTGGTATTGAACTCCCTTGATTGTTCCTGTTTTGTGGGTAAAAACTCTGGAATGTGCTTGTAAAATCTCAATAAGGTCCTGCCTATCAGTGTAATTACAATTCTCAGTTGTTTGAATTTTATTCTGAATTAACTCATTAGTATCACATACGCCGTCGATATCATCCATATCAATACTTGCAGAGTGATTGTTAGTGTCAAGTTCCGTGGAAAATTCCGAACTGTTGTCTAACAAAAGGTAAAGCCGATTAAGTTCCTTTGTATTCATTCAAAAAGTCTACTCCCAATATAATTTCTGTTGACAACAATGGAACGATAAGGAAGTTCATAGAGAAACTGTGGCTTTGATAAAAGAATTCTAAGTTGGTTTGTTGGCGTACATCTACACTTTTTCCAACGATTGCACCTTTTAATTTAATTTTACGTAACGGAAGTATGGGGCAATCGTTCGATTTGTTGCATTTGCTAAAGGCTGATTCACTAATTACTGAAACGGGACTGCCAGAGTCAAGTACTGCCGTAAATTTTACGTAATTTACTGTAATGTGAATTACAGGATATGCAATTTTGTTCTGTTTTACGTCGTGTTCCTGGAGTAAGATGTCCCTAATGTCTTCCGTTTTTACGTAATTACTAGCCACGACAACTGTGTCGTCAGCTTCATAAGTACGTATTGTGGCTGCCAGTGGCGTGAGTCATTGCCTACTGTCTCTTTGTTGGCGCGCGTCGTTATTGGGATTGGGAGACCTAACTTCTATAAATTCACCTTGCCGAGAAGGCCCTGCCCTGTTTGAATCCCGCTAAGTTCCGATGAAATTCAGGTCTGTCGTTATGACGGTAGTTTCCATGGTTCCTTTTTTGTCGGTCATGTGGTGGAGAATTTTTCCCGGAATCGTAACTGCGCGGTGGACTGTTGCGTCTGAAATTGTTCTGTCTCCCTTGATAATAAATATTTTGGTGCCCATATTGTCTATTTCTATGAATGTCTCTGTCATATTCATTACTATGGAAATGCGATCTTTCTCTGTAATTATTTTTACTCTGTCAACGGTTGTCATGTTTTGGTCACGATTTGGATAGACTTGTCGTGTCCAGTTATTATTCCTTTCATCGCGGAATTGTGACGGATGTGTCTGTAATTGTTGTGTTCCTGTTTTCGCGTCCCGCGATTGTCAGTGTCAATTTCCAATTCTTGTAACAGTCCCTGAAAAGCTTCAATGTCGTCTTTGCAACGTCCTGCCAAAATAATATGTCGTAAATGTTCAGGCAATTTGATTAAGCAAAGGCGGATGAGTTCTGAGGGGCTTATGGGCTTGACAGGTACTGATTCTTATGCAACATGTCTTCAAAATATTTGACTAGACTGGAAAATTCAGATTGTTAAAAGTGTTTCATCATCATGATGCTATGTTTTACGCGATCTTGAGTAGCTTGAAACCAATATGCTGAGAGGAAGGCATGATAAAATTCTCCTTGACTGTGACAATCATTAATGACCGATCGCATTCTTACAGCTGGTTCATTCTCTAAGTAGCCACTCATAAATTCTAATCTCTGCTCCAATGACCAGTTGGGAGGGAAACAATGAGAGAATTGTTGTCGTTGCCAGAGTTCTTAAATGTTTTGAATTTACGTGTGGTAATGAACAGCATATAGTCAAAGTCATCGTGATGGCGAGTCGCATATCGGTCATTGTTACGTCGTGTCGGCGGTTCCATCTCAAAATTCGGTGCCCCTTGCCAATTTCTTTCATAATTTCCGAAATGCCCTGTGTTATTATTTTGTGGCTTTTCCGTATTTCTAAATCCCTCTTCCCGTGTTGGAGCGCGAGTCTCCTCTGAAATATTTAATTCTTGTATTACTTGTGCCGACTGATCTTGTACTTCCCGGATTTCTCATTTGTACTGTGTGTTAATTTGATTCTGGTTTTTGTTTGAGTTCCTAATTTGTTCGTACTCTTCTGTGTCATTAAAGACTACCGGTCTTGTGTCATTCAGATTATCATCTACCTTCGTAGATAAACTATTTAGCTGATCCGAAAGTTCGACTACTTCCTCTGAAAATGAACTAATTTCCTCCATGTGTCGTTCTGAACCAATTTTCAGAGTATCTACTGTGTCCTGTAAGTTTTCCTGAGTTTTTGGAGGTTGCGTAACCGAATTGGTAGATGGAACTGAGTCAGTTTTAGCCCGCAAGGTCTCGTGAGTTTCATGATCAATAGTTTGCAGTTCTTTTATGGCTGCTTCGTGATTCTGTAATGCATTTTCATGCCGCGAAAAAATAGGTTGAAAATGCTCACAAATTTCTATTTTTACGTCATTACAGATTTTTTGACATTTCGATTCGATTTTAAGTAACTGATCAGATAAACCTTCACTTGTTTGTTGAAGTGTTTCTTTAATTTGTTTCTGATTTTGTTCCATTTGTTGCTGTGATTGTTTTTGATTTTGTTCCATTTGTTGCAATAATTGCAATAATAATGTGTTAGCGTCTGGAGCATGTTCCTTTGTGCCTATCGGCAGTGCATTTGCTCCGGCAGCATTCGTATTTTGAAAAGCAGAAAATGGTTCTTGAATTAATTGAGAAAAAGGTGAGGACGCAAAATCTGAATCTATGGTATTTGCAAAATTTTGTCCTGCCATTTCGGATTCCTGAGGTGAGCTGCTGCCGACTGATCGGTCGACAATGCTTCCCTGTTCACTGATTGTTTCACTGTCTACACCATTATTTTTTTATTGCCTGGTCCATTTCTGTATGCACAGTTACCAAATTACTATTCTGAACATTTGTTAGTTCATTACACAGTGGCGCTAACACACTACTCTCGTCTTCACTGTCAAAAAAATGGCTCTGAGCACTATGGCACTCAACTGCTGTGGTCATAAGTTCCCTAGAACTTAGAACTACTTAAACCTAACTAACCTAAGGACATCACACACATCCATGCCCGAGGCAGGATTCGAACCTGCGACCGTAGCGGTCGTGCGGTTCCAGACTGAAGCGCCTTTAACCGCGTGGCCACTCCGGCCGGCTCTTCACTGTCATTTCTCAACTTACTTTGCAGCCTAGCGTTACGTTTTACACACGCCACAATTGTCACAATATTTCACACACGATAACACATAAAAGCACAATTTGAAGAGCAAAAAGAGGAAACACATTAAAATAGCACGGAAAATAATATCCAATTAATTGGAAGCGCGGCTGTGAAATACTTGGTGCAAATCTACATTCATGCCACAACTGTTTTACACTACATCAATGAAAAACTACAACTACAAAGAAAATTCTCTCTACAATTACGCGCTAGCAACTTCTGAGGTCATCAGTCCCCTCAACTTAGAACTACTTAAACCTAACTAACCTAAGAACATCACACACATCCATGACCGAGGCAGGATTCGAACCTGCGACCGTAGCGGTCGCATGGTTCCAGACTGTAGCGCCTAGAACCGCTCGGCCACAACGGTCGGCTGTTAAGAGTACTCACCTAATTTTGCACTGGTGATATTCCGTGTAACGGTGTAGAGAGCTCGCATGCCCACGTGCGTGTGTGCGTGTATGTGTGTGAGTGTGTGTGTGTGTGAGTGTGTGGGCAGTGTGATCATCGTATCTGGATATCAAAAGTCATACGTTCTAACAATATTCAAGTATGCTAACATCCGTGAATATATGTTTTTACATGTACGATATTGCCATAAATGATGTACAGTGACACATTAACCATGGTAGTCGGCGTCTGCGTTCACGCTCATTCGGCTTAATACAGTCAAATTCACGCTTCCCTTTCCCATTAAAAGTGGTGCTGCAACCAAGATATAGTTGTATTGGGTACATATTGTGGATAAGACTCGTGTGTATTATCCGGCTTATCGGTGGTGTTCATATCGTTGTGGAGTAGATATGAATTTTAAAAACAATACAGAATTCATACTCGTCATATTGATATGGTGAAGTGGGTATGCTTGTTTTGTTTGTATACCATAGTTGATGTTTTTTGCATATAGATGTAATGTTGTAGCTATCGTCCAGCTTTGTGTGCGAAGGAAGTGGGTCACATTAACGCCACTCTCCGGTCCTGAACGTACTTTGCTTCTCCAGTGGTGTTACACTAGACGCTTTATTACATCTCCATACTCGTCGTCACATATTACGTTCACCCTTGTCGTCAAATATAGAGTGTCTAGCAATCCTTCGTACTCGGTTCACTAGACAACCAAATCAAACAGGTCGTATTAATGAGTTTCATTACAAAAGGGAAAGATTGCAATACTAAATTTTGTCAATTACACAGATGTGTCGCAAGCAAAGGGCGACATACGAAATAATAAATCTCCTTCAGTACAAACAATTCCAATTTTATGCTACAAAGTGTGTACAAGCGAATGAAGTAACGAGTATTGACGCTTCTATTCAGGTCGATAGTCTTGAAGCTGCTATTCACTCGGGCGTCACCAGTCGGTCGCGGCGCTTATGTGCTCTTCACATCGGGGCCTCTGCTGTCGCGTTGTCATCCTGGAGAGGGGTCGGTCAGCGTGCGATTGGCTGACGTCTTCTCACAGCCATCTCTTCTCCATCGTTCACGACTGGCGTGCCGGCGCTTGATCTTACGCCGTAACACGCTGAATTCTGTTATTGCCGGCTGACAGTTTCCTACTCACAAAAGCTCTTAGGGCCTTGTTAGCAATGACGCTGAGAGTTCGCTAAACTGGGAACGTTTGCGTGCAGACCTATGAACGCGGCTTTTGTCGCCCTGGGAGACAGGAGTGTTCACAGCGTATTCAACATTAAGGTATTGAAGAAAATGTCATATTTCAAGTTCTCAGTAACCAGAATGAGTATGCGTAAAAACACCAAAACATCACGGAACCGCCACCGACATCAGGTAGTTCTCAAAGTCAACGAGCCTGCAAGGGACAGTGTCGCCAAATCTGTTCATCGTTTTGTTGCCTCAAAGTGAACAAACGTAGCTTTTGCTCATCTAGTTATATTTCATGACTTGCGATAAAGGCAAATTTTCAGTGGTAATGAGCATTTGAAGTCAGGTGATAACTCACGGACCCACACACCTCTGTACATTACCGCATTTTAACGCGAGCAATCCCTTGAAATTGCGCGTGTAGCGAACGACCTGGCGCTGACAAGATGAAATAATGACGTTGCGGTTGATAACGGACGCCAGACAAAAGAAAAATGAAGACGAGGTTCCCAGCATTTGTCGAACTGGAAAAAGAATTCGACAATGTGAAATGGTGCAAGATGTTCGAAATTCTGAGAAAAATAGGGGTATGCTGTAGGGAGAGACGGGTAATATACAATATGTATACGAACCTAGAAAGAATAATAAAAATGGACGACCAAGAAAGATGTGCACGGATTAAAAAGAGTGTAAGACAGGGGTGTAAGTTTTCGCCCCAGCTATTCAGTCTGTAAATCGAAGAATCACTGGTGGAAATAAAAGAAAGGTTCAGGAGAGGCATTAAAATTCAAGGTGAAAGAACATCAATTATACGATCCGCTGGTGACAATGCTATCCTGAGTGAAAGAGAAGAACAATTACGTAATCGGCTGAATGGAATGAACAATCTAATGAGTACATAATATGGACTCAGAGTAAACGAAAGAAAATCGAAAGTAATAAGAAGGAGCAGAAATGAGTAAGCGAGAAACTTAACATTAGGTTTGATGGCCACTGTGTAGGTGAAGTTAAGGAATATCTAATGACGGAAGGGGCAAGGAGAATATCAAAAGCAGACTGGCACTGGCAGAATGGGGATTTCTGGCGAAGAGAAGTCTACTGGTATCAAACATAGGCCTTAATTTGAGGAAGAAATTTCTAGAATGGAGTGGCATTAAAATTCAAGGTGAAAGAATATCAATTATTACGATTCGCCGATGACAAAATGGTTCAAATGGCTCTGAACACTATGGGACTTAACATCCGAGGTCATCAGTCCCCTAGAACTTAGAACTACTTAAACCTAACTAACCTAAGGACATCACACACATCCATGCCCGAGGCAAGATTCGAACCTGCGACCGTAGCGGTCGCGAGGTTCCAGACCGAAGCGCCTTGACCCGCTCGGCCACAGCGGCCGGCCGCTAATGACATTGCTATCCTGAGTGGAAGTGAAGAAGAATTACATAATCGGCTGAATGGAATGAAGTATAAAGAGCACAGAAAATGGATTGAGACTAAATTGAAGAAAGATGAAAGTAATGAGAAGGAGCTGAAATGAGTGAGCGAGAAACTTAACACCAGGTTTGATGGTCACTGAGTAGATGAAGGTAAGGAATAACTAATGACAGAAGGAGCAACGACGATATCAAAAGCAGACTGGCACTGGCAGAAAGGGCATTCCAGGTGAAAAAAATTCTACTTCAAACATAGGCCTTAATTTGAGGAAGAAATTTCTAGAATATACGTTTGGGGCACAGCACTGTATGGTAGCGAAACATCGACTGTTGGAAAACCGGAGCAGAAGAGAATCAAAGCATTGGAGATGTGGTGCTACAGAAGAATGTTGAAAATTAGGTATATTGGTAAGGAATGAGAAGGTTCTGTGAAGAATCTGACAGGAGAGGAATATGTGGAAAGCAGTGACACGGAGAAGGGACAGGACGATAGAACATCTGCTAATATATCAGTCAATGACCTCCATGGTATTAGAGGGAACTACAGAGGAGAAAAATTGTAGAGGACGACAGAAATAGTAAAACATCAAGCAAATAATTAAGGAAGTAAGTTGCAAGTGCTACTCTGAGATGAAGAGGTTGGCACAGGGAATGAATTCGTGAAGGAGCGCATCAAAGCACTCAGAAGACTGATGACTCAAAAAAAAGAAGAAAATAAAAATAAAAAAATAAAAAAATAAAAAAGAATGTTAATTCAACCAGTTTACGGCGCCACGTTTCGAACTTTTTGTTAACAACTATTTCTCAGCGCTATCTAACGTGTAACATCCCTCTAAGCTTTTCAAACTGTTTCAGACTACCCTGACTTCAGCACGCTTCACCTATAGGTTGAAACACTCCCTATTCAAAAATGGTTCAAATGACTCTGAGCACTATGGGACTTAACATCTATGGTCATCTGTCCCCTAGAACTTAGAACTACTTAAATCTAACTAACCTAAGGACAGCACACAACACACAGTCATCACGAGGCAGAGAAATTCCCTGACGCCGCCGGGAATCGAACCCGTGAACCCGGGCGCGGGAAGCGAGAACGCTACCGCACGACCACTCCCTATTAAACCCACCGTTATTGACTAGTGGATTATAGCCAAACAGTTTAAAATAGTTGACGGTGTGCAACTGATAATGGCTGATAGGTTAGTATCTGCACGGGAGTTGTTTCGTATCAAATCCAACAAAGCTAATTAGGATGTCAAGTAGCAATAATCGCTACATACTTTGTTGTTAGTGTTCCATATATTTTGTCTAAACATCACGTGTGAGGCAATTACTCCCTTCGTCTGACAAAGTGATATCGGTTAACTCATCACGCCATACATTCTTCACGCAGCACTGAATACACGATCCTCACTACAATCCAAATCGTGGGTGTCTGGCGCAGTTGTCACGTAATCACAGTGCACAAATGAACACATAAACACATCAAACAAATCACTCAGTTAACGCCGTTTACATATTTGTTGGAGGTCAGGTACACGGCTTTGGTGACACACACAGCCGTTAAACAATTGTAAACGCAGTCGGCCATCCTGCCGAAAACCGCCGTGCTCGCTTAGCAGCCAACAACTTACTTGCTCGGAGTCTCAACACTGTCTACCCCCTGGCGCACTGGGTGCTCAACTATCGATAATACCTTTTGCGAACCTGCGTGAGGCAAAGATATATCGTTCTTTATACGTAAGAGGAGGATGATCCCGTACAGGGCGAAAATGAAAAGGCTCTAAATGAGCAATTATTTCCCAAATGACTGGCCGCAGTTATCTGTACTTATATTTAATTAATAAACCTTCGAGTGTTTTAGAATATCCGTAACGAGTAAGCTTAATCTAAATTGTACATATTTTAGGGAAAAACAGAAAACGTTGCATGTTTCCCAGTCTGTTGCATGTCTTTTGCTGCTCGTGCCTCAGTTTCGCTTCTTTATTTAGCAGACATTTTCTCACGTCAGTGCAACGTGTTGCACATATTTCCATCAGAGAGAGGGCGATGACTGGGAATCGATACGATACTGCGTCCTCCACGGCAGCGTGTAGCGACGTTACCCACTAGACCACAAAGGTACTAATCTATGTATAGCGAATCCACATTTATTATTCACTCTGCGTACGTGCACCAGATCACTAGTACAGGTTGGAAGGTTTCGGCCGTAGCAGCCATTTACTTCCACCGCATTGAACTGCTTGTTTTTGACGAGCGTGCCAAGAGCGCGGTGAGGACAAGCACATAGATCTCAATACGGGAACTCCATTTCAGTTGTTGACAAACTCCAAGCTCTCGGAATTTTTACACTGTCCATTGACTTGTGAGTACAATTCATTATATACTACTGTTGTGCGTGTAGCGTGCTGTTCTGTAATGTGTACTTTTGATCGGAGAGTGTTCACTATTATCACCTTATTGTGATGCCGATTTGTTATGTCCCGCCTTTTGTGGCGGCGTTCGTAGGGACAAACAATTCGCTGTAGAAACGGCTTACGAAGTCACCGCCACACTTTTAATAGCGGGCCGACCGGTCCGCTGGAACAGTGAACAGAAAGATGAAAACCCAAACACTCTGATTAAATAAAAGTCGGTACTTATCTTTATTGACGAAGATACAGAAACACAATAGTGAACTCCGTGTCTACAGAGATCTGTCTAGTTCGAGTCGGAGCGGCTAGGTCAGCGTCGGCTGACGACAAACAACAACTCTGCTGCGATGAACACACAACTGACTAGCAAGTACACAATTCGGTGGCGAGTATACAACTGAGCAGCGAATACAGAACTGTCCTAGCGCTCGCGACTCCAGCGCTTAAGAACCCAGAAGCCAGCGGTGGCGCGCATAGACTTGCGGCGATTTCCTGTCTCGCTGGCGCTGCTTATGCTAACGGCGTCCGGACTTTGATGCTGCCAATCTTTTGGCAGCGGGCTCGGGTGGCATTACTGGCTAGGATATAACACCGCCATATGGTACAGGAAATAGATGCTGCCGCTCTCAGTGTCTGCTGATTTGCTTCCGGGTCTTCAGCCTACTTGTTGTTTCCATTTCATGCCCGACGTTTCGACGGCCGACCTAGTCGTCTTCTTCAGATGCATGTACTGGCTTCCTTGACTCCGACCAGTGCGTGAACAGTTGTTGGTTTTGCGCTGCTAATTATAGCCGAGTTCGAATTCCGAGGCTACTTCGCCCTTTGTTACTATTTCGTTTTATCAGAGCCTGCACCAAAGACTATACTCCCCGAAGGCGCTGCAGGTATGGGATACGCATTTTGAACGTCATTATGATGGTAAGAATCTGGTAAGTTGAAATGTATTGTGACTTTTAAGGTCACAGCTCGAATATATATATTTTTATTGTAGCATACAAACAGTGTCCCTTAGTCGTAACTGTACTGATTACACATTCTGAAGTATTTGAAGAAAAATTGTGAAGAATTTTGCAGCGTTTAATTTTTCGAATAAATTCCTAAAAGGACCAACATTACCTTTCATAGATCTGTGGACATGTTTAAATGTTTTATATTACGGACTTCAAATCATAGCACATTTTCAGAAGGGCACATCACTGACTTTCCATTCCTTTTCTTTACGGTAGCTCCTATTTTTGACAGTACTGGTGGACAGGAGGCTTGGAAATATCTACATCTACATCCATACTTCGCAAGCCATCTGACGGTGTGTGGTGGAGGGTACCTTGAGTACCTCAATCGGTTCTCCTTTCTATTCCAGTCTCGTATTGTTCGTGGAAAGAAAGATTGTCGGTATGACTCTGCGTGGGCTCTAATCTCTCTGATTTTATCCTCATGGGCTCTTCGCGAGATATACGTTGGGGGGAGCAATATACTGCTTGACTCCTCAGTGAAGGTGTGTTCTCGAAACTTCAACAAAAGCCCGTACCGAGCTACTGAGCGACTCTCTTCCAGAGTCTTCCAATGGAGTTTATCTATCATCTCCGTAACGCTTTCGCGATTACTAAATGGTCCTGTAACGAAGCGCGCTGCTCTCCATTGGAGCTTCTCTATCTCTTCTATCAACCCTATCTGGTACGGATCCCACACTGGTGAGCAGTATTCAAGCAGTGGGCGAAAATGTGTACTGTTACCTACTTCCTTTGTTTTCAGACTGCATTTCCTTAGGAATCTTCCAATGAATCTCAGTCTGGCATCTGCTTTACCGACGATTAATTTTATATAGTCATTCCATTTTAAATCACTGCTAATACCTACTCCCAGATAATTTATGGAATTAACAGCTTCCATTTGCTGACTTGCTATATTGTAGCTAAATGATAAAGGTTCTTTCTTCCTATATATTCGCAACACATTACACTTGTTTACATTGAGATTCAATTGCTATTGCCTGCACCATGCGTCAATTCCTCTTGATATACTACAACATCATCCGCAAAAAGCCTCAGTGAACTTCCGATGTTATCCACAAGGTCATTTATAAATATTGTGAACAGCAACGGTCCTACGACACTCCCCTGCGGCACACCTGAAATCATTCTCTTACTTCGGAAGACTTCTCTCCTTTGAGAATGACATGCTGCGTACTGTTATCTAGGAACTCTTCAATCCAATCACACAATTGGTCTGATAGTCCATATGCTCTTACTTCGTTCATTAAACGACTGTGGGGAACTGTATCAAACGCCTTGCGGAAGTCAAGAAACACGGCATCTACCTGGGAACCCGTGTCTATGGCCCTCTGAGTCTCGTGGACGAATAGCGCGAGCTGGGTTTCACGCCATCGTCTGTTTCGAAACCCATGCTGATTCCTACAGAGTAAATTTCTAGTCTCCAGAAAAGTCATTATACTCGAACAAAATACGTGTTCCAAAATTCTACAACTGATTGACGTTAGAGATATAGGTCTATAGTTCTGCACATCTGTTCGACGTCCTTTCTTGAAAACGGGGATGACCTGTGCCCTTTTCCAATCTTTTGGAACTCTACGCTCTTCTAGAGACCTACGGTATACCGCTGCAAAAAGGGGGGCAAGTTCCTTCGCGTACTCTGTGTAAAATCGAACTGGCATCCCATCAGGTCTAGCGGCCTTTCCTATTTTGAGCGATTTTAATTGTTTTTCTATCCCTCTGTCATCTATTTCGATATCTACCATTTTGTCATCTGTGCGACAATCTAGATAAGGAACTACAGTGCAGTCTTCCTCTGTGAAACAGCTTTGGAAAAAGACATTTAGTATTTCGGCCTTAGAAATAAATGCATTGCAGTTCAAAAATTTGGAGCACTAAACGACGACTTAGTACAATTCACGCTCATGATAACGTAATAAGCTGTATTAACTTTTCAACGAACAGTAACGGCAAATATCTTGTAATACGAAGAAATAATCGTTTAATAGTGACTGGTTGCAGGTTATTCACCATCATCATCATCATCATGATTTTCACTTTCATGACCTTCACTTCAAGCATTAGGTCTATTTTTTGTTTTGTCTGTCACGGTACCCATTGCTTTCTCGGAAGGAATGGAGGAAGGAACACTAGGTCCAATGTCCCGCCGACTTCGAGGTCATTAGAGTCGGAGTATAGGTTCCGATTATGTCAAGGATAGGAAAGAAATTCGGTCGTGCTCTTTCAAAGGAACCATGTCGGCATTTGCTTGGAGCTATTTAGGGAAATGACAGAAAACCTAAATCTGGATGGTTTAACGCGTGTTCGAACTGTCGTCCTCCCGAATCGCTTCCTCTGTCTTCCTTGACTTCTTCACCCAACTGACTTAAATCTTCTGATCTGGAGAGGTATTCATTCTCTACTCATTCTTTGGAGACGTTCACTCCAGTTTCTTCTATTTTCTTGTATTTTTTGCGAATGTTAAATATATTATGCTCTTCCCAAAATTTCGAATTTCTAAATCTTTCAGTTCTTGTGCATCCCATTACCGTTCACAAAAACCTCATCTCAGTTGCTTGTATGCAACTTTTTGTCGTTTACTCATAATTGGCGTGCACAAAAAAGCACTGAAACTGCCATTGTCTCACAAAATAGCAGTCTTGTTTCTTTCCCCGTTTTATTTTTTAGACATCTGGTTATTGCTCCACATATATTTCCAAAGATTGCCAGTTTCTTCTCTTCGTCGTACTCATGTGCGAGGTCACAAGCTAAATAGTTATAATGTTTGACCTGTTGTAGTGTTCTATTGTTGATCATAATTTTTCTCCTTGCAGGGTATTTCCTTTTAAAAGCCATTGATTTTGTCCTCTTTTCTGAAATCATCAAGTGGTGCTTATCACAAACTTTTTCTAATAAATGTATTTCCCTTTGTATGTCATCTTCATTATTCGACAGCAGTGTGGCGTTGTCAGCGGGAATTACTGTTAATCTTAGTTCGCCCGTTAAAAATATCCTTCCATTTGCGAATTGTGTCATCAATAAATGTTAAAAGGTGTGGGGTGGAATGCTACATCTTTTTCTTACTCCTTTGTTAGTGGGTATAGACTGTGTTAGAGTGTCACTTACATATAAAATTACAGTCATATGTTTGTACAGACTTTTTAAAACGTTTGTTAGGTGTTGAGAATGTTCTCTTTTCCTCATAATTCTCCACAGTTTCTGTCTGTCACCATTATCGAGTGCCTTAATAAAATCAATGAATGCTAAATGGATTATTCTGTCTCTGTTTTTCTATTATTTGTTTTATTATAAATATTGCATCTGTTGTCGATCTGCCCCTCCGAAATCCTATTTTTTCTTCGCCTAATAAACTCTCAGCTATAACCTTTAACCTCTTCTGCAGTATTCTTGCACAACTGTGTATACGGCGTCAAGAAAGCTGTTTCCTCTATAATTGTCTCAACTATTGCGACTTTCTTTCCTTAATAGTTATATCACCTTTGCTTGTGGTCGTATTTTTGGAATAGCTCCCTTTCTCCAGCACATTTTAAATAAATGTAGTAATCTCTTTTGTAATCTGGCGCCTCCATGTTTTAACACTACGGCGTTTATACCATTCATACCAGTAGCTTATTTCTTTTTTGTTTTTGTTTTTACGCAGTTGAGGGATTCTCTTCATTCATTCAATCATAAATCGTCTACACATTCTATTTCCATTTTATCTTCTATATTCTCTGCGGTGTAATTTCATTCATACCAGAAGTTCTTGTAATGTTCTATCCATTTTGCTTGGTGCATGCTATTCATTTGCGCAACTTCTCTTTCTGTTTGATGTAGCATTTCACTGCTTTATCTGCTATCATTTGCTTTCCGTATATATCGTCTTCTATAACGCCTTTTATTTACAAATTAAAATTCTATCTTACAGTTACACACTTAAACGAGACATTATGTTTGGGAATTAATCAAAAAGAAGACGTGTTATGTTCAAAGTCGCGTAGCAGGTTTACCAGCACAATGGCTATCTTTCATATTGTTCTCTGTTTGCAGTAGACCGCTTACGGTATTGTGGCCCCTTGGCCTGCACTGATGTTGTATGAAACCCACATCTCTCAGCGTTTCCCAGCTGGTGGCTGTGATAGCCGTCGAGATCTTAATAAACCGAGTGCCTTACCCCTTACCTCGTTAAACATGAGACCTCCATCCTTATTCATTAGATGTTACGACATTTATTTCATTACACTCATTAATCACCATGTCTCAGAAACATGGCGTTTGCACGAAGTTAACAGCCACGTTGTATTCCATGACTAAATTCGCGAGAGTGCTCGGCGACAGCTGATTTGATAGGCTATTTTAGTCATGTGTCTCGCTGATACTCGTTGCACGACTCCTCCACTGCTTTATTAATCTTTTCTGCGTAAGACATACCCCATTCACGTACACATTTGCCTCGCATAGTTTTTTTTTTTTACTTTATTGCTATTTTAAAACCTGTACAAATCAGGTAGGCTGGCAGCGGCACACTACGCCGCTCTTCAGCTATAGCGTTTACAATAGAATAAGAACGGAGAATGATAGTGAACAAAGTGACGGGCAAAAGAGAGAGGTCACAGAGACACAAAAAACATGGAGGCGTTCACACGTGACGATAACAACACTGAAAACACGTTGGCATGGCGCACAGAACACTGATGAATACGACGGCACAAGTGAACGTAGTAGTGGGACGGCGGACACCAAAAAACACTGAACGACGTCACACACACGAGACACAGAAGGCGATGATCTCCGGAGCGCGAATGTTCACTATGCGTGTGCAAGTCCGGGGACCTGCCAAGAGAGGAGGAGGAGGAAGGGGAGTGGGAGAGCGAGAGGGGAGAGCAGAGATGCCACGGGCAGGGGGAGAGGGGGGAGGGAGGAAGTGGGAGAGGAAGCCTGGGGGAAGAGGGGGGAGGGAGGGGACGGGGAAAAGGAAAAAGAAGGGAAGAGAAGAGAAGGGAGGGAGGGTGCCGAAAGGAAAGGACACCGGAAGTGGGGGGCGGGGCAGGGTCAAAGTTGATAGGAGGGTAGATGGTAGGGACGAGGACATCATCAGGGAGAGGGAGCTGGCGGAAGCCACCTTGGGAGAGGGTAAGGAGGGTGGAGAGATGGAGACCGGGCGGGACGTGGGAATACAGGCGCAGCAGCGGGCGGGGTTGGGAGAGGATCGGGGATACGAGCGGGTGAGGAGGATCAAGTTCACGGGAGGTGTACAGGATTGCCTCGCATAGCCTAGATCGTCAATAATATTACAAAGAAGACAACCCTTTGTTGATGGGAGCGAAATATACTGCATGCACATACTTCTGAGTAATTTGCGAGCTTTCCGGATATTGGGCCAGAAAATGGTAGATATTCGATTCTTCATGTTACAGCGTAAAGTTAAGCGCCGGAACGCCTGTGGAGAACGATGGAGCAGAGAGGGTTGAGGCAAGACGTCAGCCAATTGCACACTGACCAAGCCCTCTCTAGGACGACAACGTAACACTAGCGGCCTCTATGTGAAGAGAACATAAGCGCAGTGCCCGACTGGCCGCGCCCACTCCTACAGCAACATCAAGATAGGGACTTCAATACCAGCGACTTAGGAATTGTATATGCTGAAGAACATTGTTTATTTTGTCTGTCACCCTTTGCTTGCGAGACATCTGTGTAAATACAAAGTTAATTTTTGTAATCATTTCCTTTTGTAATAAAATTCATTAATACGATTTGTTTGAATGTTGTCTAGCGATATGAGACAGCAGGTTTCCTAGACACCCCATATTCGACGACTGGGCGTGAAAAAACACTTTTCAATTTACAGTCTCTACCTCGTTTCTAGACATATAGAACACCCGCTCAGTTTGACGGGCTGTCTTGCTATTCTTTCTTAACACGACTCTTCGGCGGTGTAGTGTTAGAGATCGATGAACCAGAATCTTTAGTTGAGAATTACTGTGAGATGTATGGTGATGAGGTATGGAGATAAAGGTCAATGTCCGTGGGTTTCCTGTATTCACTATGGCAAAGGAATCTGTTCTATATTCCTTTAACTAATACAAATTAAGGAAAGGTAGATGGCCATCTTTTCCAAGTTCCGTCGTGAATTTTATATTAGGACAGATAGAGTTTGCGACAGTATCTAATAGTTACTGCTTACTGTTGTTGTTCTTCCGAACAGTAGTCGATACGAATAAACCAACTGCATCATTACCTGCGGTTTCTTTAGGCACTGGGACTATGCACAGCTCTGTTTAAGAAAAATAGCTCGATGTAGTCATAGGACCGAACCGTGCACGTCTGCTTTCACGCCCTGCAGCTTATTCACTGCAGCTTATCCCCTCCCCCACCCTATGAACCCTGGCACGTACCGTTAGTGGGGGGGCTTGCGTGCCCTAGCGATACTGATAGCCGTACAGCGGAAGCAACCACAACAAAGGGGTATCTGTTGAGAGGTCTGACAATCGCGTGGTTCATGGTGAGAGGCAGCATGCTTTTCAGTAGTTGTAAGGGCAAAAGTCTGGATGATTGACTGGTTCTCAGTCTAAATGGCCTTACTGTGCTAGCTCTGCCAACAGCTGAAAGCAAGCAGAAACTTCAGCCGTATTTTTTTCCCGAGGGCGTGCAGCTTTATTGTATTGTTAAATGATGATGCCATCTACTTGGGTAAAATATTGCGGAGGTAAAATAGGTCCCCCTTTTTGGGTTACAGGCAGGACAAATCAGAAGGATGTCGTCATCAGGAGAAACAAAACTGGCGTTCCACGGATCAGAGTGTGAATGTCAGATCCCTTAATCGGGCAGGTAAGTTGGAAAATTTCAAAAGGGAAATGGATAGCTTAAAGTTAGATCTAGTGGGAGTTAGTAAAGTTCGGTGGCAGGAGGAACAGAACTTCTGGTCACTTGAATACGGAGTCACAAATACAAAGTCAAATAAGGGTAATGCAGGTTTAGGTTTCATAATGAATAAAAAAATAAGAACGTGTATTAGGTACTATGAGCAGCATAGAGAAGACATTATTGTAGGCAACATAGACACCCACCACAGTAGTACAAGCTCATGCGCCAAGTAGCTCCATAGATGATGAAGAAATGTATGATGAGATAAAGTAAATTATTCAGATAGTTATGGGAAACGAAAATTTAATAGACATGGGGGTCTGGAATTCTATAGTAGGTAAAGGAAGAGAAGGAAAAATAGTAAGTGAATAAGGACTGTGGCAAAGGAATGAAAGAGGAAGCAATCTGGTAGAATTTTGTACAGAGCATAATTTAATCAAAACTAACAGTTGGTTTCTTCCTCCACAATTTTTGGTTATTTGCTGCTCTTTTCCATCCCGGACTCCCATACTGGTGTGATCCATTATTACGTCGTCAATCCATTTTCTTGTAGGTCTCCATTTTCGTCTAGCTGAATGGATCACACCTTTCATCATTTTCTTTGGAATTCTATCCTGTGCCATTCTCTCCAGGTGTCCTAGGCGTCGTATCCGCTGTGATTTCACAAATTTTGCTGTGTCCCTAACTTGTATTAACTCTTCTAATTCGGCACTGTATTGTTTTCTCCAGCCTTCTTCCTCCCATATTGGCCCATAGATTTCGCGTAGTATTTTCCGCTCAATGGTTCTTAGTGCATTTTTATCATGTTCAGTCAACGTCCATACCCCCGACCCGTATATGCATATTTGCAAAGTAAACTCTGTTTCCTCCTTGTATTCTTTCCGTTGTAGCCCTTCCAATAATGTTATCATTTGTTATTAGGACTCCCAAGTAACTACAGGAGGACACTCCTTTGAAACATTTCCCATTGATCTTTAGGTTTTAAGGGGTTCTTCTGGTCTTAGATTATGACGTTACAGCCAGTAGCTGTGCTACCGCCGGCATAGCTCTCGACTTCAAAAAAGTACGCAGACCCTCCCGCCCGGCACTGAAGGTGCCTGCTATAAGGCCGTATCCCCTGGGTGGGTCCATTTTATTCTTGCTTGTTATAAACTTCCATCTGCAACATTTGAGGCTTCTTCGCTGAATTTTCGACACACATAGAATTTTTAAAGTAAAGTGTCCTTTCCAACGTCGGTTTTGTTTCACCACCTTCGGACCTGAGCTGCGACGATCTCTCATTTCCCGACCTCATGTTCGGGCGTAGCAATTTGTGAGGCTATGCCCCTCAGACTTCCATTCCAAATTTTGATTTTCTTTTTGAAAGTTCCCGTTTCCCCTTTCAAAATTAGTACTACGATGATAGTTATTTTGGTGATTAATATAACTTCCATTCTGGTGCCCGTTTCCCTGTCTACTGTTACAGTTATGTGGCTTGAATTTCAACGCCTCTTCAAGCTTCTCAATAAAATCTAAGAACTCGTCGGTGGAATTTGTCGGATTGTGGACAGGATCCCATTGTAAAAAGTCCGGAAGTCGTCTCTTTAGCGTCATAATCTCCGTTAACACTCCCAGTGGACGATTTATATGCATCAGCTTAGCTAGTTCAAGTACAAAAAATCACGCGTTGACCAATTTCTGTGTTTGAAACTTGGTCCGTTTAGGATTGCATTCTGAGGGCGCGTTTGCTTTACTTCAATCCAGAGCTTTTTTAGGAAACAGTTTTGAAACGCTTCAAAGGTAATGAATGAAAGAGTCCTTAAATTTTCCAATGATTGTGCGTTGCTTCTTCCGACATTCCTCGCACAAAACTATCTCTACGAACAGTAAGAAAATCAAATGGACAGTATTTCTTGCCAATATGTCTTTAACCTGCTACCATGTTGCACAGCATCTTTGGTAAATTTTTTTCTTTCTTTGAGTCATCAGTCTTCTGACCGAACTCCTATACTGTGCCAACCTTTTCATCACAGAGTAGCACTTGCAATCTACATCCTTAGTTATTATCTGGGTGTATTCCAATCTCTGTTTTCCTCTACGACTTCTGCCCTCTACATCTCCCTCTAGTACCACAGTAGTCATTCCTCGACGTCTTAACAGATGTCAGTGTTTTCCTCATATTCCTTTCCTCTGCGATTCTACGCAGAACCTAATCATTCCTTACCTTGTCAGTCCATCTAAGTTTCAACATTCGTCTGTAGCACTACATCTCAATTGATTCGATTCTCTTCTGTTCCGCTTTTCCCATAGTCCATATTCAACTACCATATAATGCTGTGCATAAAACTTACATTATCGGAATCTCTTCCTCGAATCAGGGTCTGTGTTTGAATCTAGAAGACCTATCTTGACCAGGAATGCCCTTTTTGCCAGGGCTAGTCTGCTCTTGATGTCTGTCGTGCTCCGTCCGTCATTGGTTGTTTTGCTGCCTAGGTAGCAAAATTCCTTATGTTCATCTACTTCGTGACCTTCAGTCCTGATGTTTTCTCGCTGTTCTCATTTCAGCTAATTCGCATCACTTTCAACTTTCTTCGATTTACTCTTAGTCCATATACTGTACTCATTAGCCTGATCATGCCATTCAGCAGATCATGTAATTCTTCTTCACATTCACAAATGGTTCAAACGGTTCAAATGGCTGTGAGCACTACGGGACTTACCATCTGAGGTCATCAGCCCCCTAGACTTAGGACTACTTAAACCTAACTAACCTAAGGACATCACACACATCCATGCCCGAGGCTGGATTCGAACTTGCAACCGCAGCAGCAGCAGCGCGGTTCCGGACGGAAGCGCCTAGAACCGATCGGCCACAGCGGCCGTCTTCAGTTTCACACAGAATATCAATGTCGTTAGCGAATTGTATCACTGATATTCTTTTATCTTGAATTTTTGAATTTTAATTCCAGTCTTGAACCTTTCTTTTATGTCCATGATTGCTTTTCGATGTATAGATTGAACAGTATGGGCGAAAGATTACATCCCTGTCTTACGTCCTTTTTAATCCAAGCACTTCGTTCTTGGTCGTTCACTCTTGTTATTCCATTTTGACTCTTGTACATATTGTATATTATCTGTCTATTCCTATATCTTACCCCTACTTTTCTCAGAATTTCGAACATCTTCCACCATTTTACATTGTCGAATGCTTTTTCCGCGTCGACAAATCCTAAGAACATGTCTTGAATTTCCTTCAGTCTTGCCTCCATTATCAACCGCAACGTCAGAATTGCCTCCTCAGTGCCTTTACCAATCGGCCGCTGTGGCCGAGCGGTTCTAGGCGCTTCAGTCCGGAACCGCGCTGCTGCTACGGTCGCAGGTTCGAATCCTGCCTCGGGCATGGATGTGTGTGATGTGCGTAGGTTAGTTAGGTTTAATTAGTTGTCTATGGGACTGATGACCAGACTGATCGTCATCTAACACATACTCCATCCTCCATTTTATTTTCCATTCTTCTGTATATTATTCTTGCAAGTTACTTGGATGCATGAACTGTTAAGCTGATTGTGTGATAATTCTCGCACTTTTAAGCTCTTGCAGTCTTGGGAATTGTGTGTGGATGATATTTTTTCCGAAAGTCAGAAGTATGTCACCAGACTCATATATTCTACACACCAACGTGGATAGTCGTTTTGTTGACAATGATTTTAGAAATTCTCATGGCCTATTATCTATCCCTTGCCCGCCTGGTTAACCATGCGGTCTAACGCACTGCTTTTCCGGGCGGGAAAGGCGTGACGGTCCCCGGTACGAATCCGCCCGACTGATTAGTGTTGCGATCCGGTGTGCCGGTCAGTCTGTGGACGGTTTTTAAGGCAGTTTTCCATCTTGCTCGGCGAATGCGGGCTGGTTCCCCTTATTCCACCTCAGTTACACTATGTCGGCGATTGCTGCACAAATACTTCCTCCACGTACGCGTACACCATCATTACTCTACCACGCAAACATTGGGGTTACACTCGTCTGGTGTGAGACGTTCCCGGGGGCGTCCACTGGGGGCCCGAACCGTTCAATAACCCTGGGTTCGGTGTGAGGCGGCGGTAGGGTGAGTGGACTGCTGTAGCCTGTTGTGGGATTGTGAACCACTGAGGTTTACGGTGGGGAAGAAGCCTCTCCGTCGTTCGACGTCCGCAGTTTCATACAATACAATAGAATACAATCTATCCCTTCGGCCATATCTGATTTTAAGTCCCCAAAAGATCTCTTAAATTCTGATTCTAATTCTGGATCACCTATCTATTCTGTATTGACTCCTCTTTCTTCCTTTATCACATCAGAGTAATCTTCCTCTGACAGAGGCCTTCAATTTACCCTTTCCACCTATCCGCACTCTCCTCTGCATTTAACAGTGCAGCTCTGTTGCATTCTTAACGTTACCATGCTTGCATTCAATGTCATCGAAGGTTGTTTTGACTTTCCTATACACGGAGTCAGTCCTTCCGACAATACTTTATTTTACGATTTCTTCACATTTTTAATGATGCCGTTTCGTCTTAGCTTCCCTGAAGTTCCTATTTATTTCGTTCCTCAGGGACTTGTATTTCTGTGTTCCTTAATTTGAAAGTTCATATAATTCTTTCTTTCATCGATCAACTGAATTACTTCTTCTTTTACCCATGGTTTCTTCGCAGTTACCTTCTTTGTACCAATGTTCCCCTTTCCAACATCTGTGATTCCCCTTTTTAATTACGTCCATTCATCTTCAACTGTACTGCCTACTGAGCTATTTCTTATAGCTGTATCTATAACCTTAGCCTTAGGGAACATCAAGCGTATCTCGCCATTCCCTAGTACTTCCGTGTCCCACTTATTTCCGAATTGTTTCTTGGTGAATAATATCTTAAACTTCAACCTACTCCTTGTCACTACTACTGTATGAACTGAGTCTATATCTGATCCTGGATACGTCTTACAATACGGTATCTGCAGTATCTGATTTCGGAATCACTTTCTGACCATGATGTAGTCTAACTGAAATTTTCCTGTGTCACCCGGCCTTTCACAAGTATACCTCCTTCTCTTGTGATTCTTGAACAGAGTCTTCGCTATTATCGTCTGAAATGTATTACAGAACTCAATTAGTCTTTCTCCTCTCTCATTCACTGTCTCAAGCCCGTATTCTACTGTCACTTTTTTTTTCTATTCCTTCCCCTACAGCTGCGTTCCAGTCCCCCATCGCTATTAGATTTTCATCTACTGTTACTTTGCGATGTCGGCATGTATACCTGATTTATCGTTGCCGGTGTCGGTTTGCTGTCGAGCCTGATAAGAACAATTTCATCATTGAACTGTCCACAGAAACACTGTCTCTGCCCTACATTCCTACTCATAACGAATCCTACTCGCATTTTCTGCTGCCGTTGATATTAGCCTATACTCCTGTTAACAGAAATCCTTGTCTTCTTTCCATTTCACTTCATTGACCACTACTGTATCTAAGTTGCGCTTTTGTATTTTCCTTTTCAGATTTTCTAGCTCCCCTACCACGTTCAAGCTTCTGACATTCCACATCCTGAGTCGTGGAACGTTATCCTTTCGTTGGTTATGCCGGCCGGCGTGGCCGAGCGGTTCTAGCCGCTTCAGTCTGGAACCGCGCGACCGCAACGGTCGCAGGTTCGAATCCTGCCTCGGGCATGGATGTGTGTGATGTCATTAGGTTAGTTGTTTAAGTAGTTCTAAGTTCTAGGGGACTGATGACCTCAGATGTTAAGTCCCATAGTGCTCAGAGCCATTTGAACCATTTTTTTTTTCGTTGGTTATTCAATCTTTTCCCTCTTGGCAGCCCCCTCCTGCAGATTCGAAAAATGGACTACTCCGGAATCTGTTGCCAATGGAGAGATCATTATGACACCTTTTCAATTACAGGCCACATGTCATGTGGATACACGTTTTGTGTCTTTAATGCAGTGATTTCGGCCATCTTCTGCATCCTCCTGCTTTTGATCATTGCTGATTATTCCGCCATTAGCTATCATTTACTACTCCAAAGAAAAGAGTGTCCTGAACCTCCGTCCGCACCTCTGCCCTCTTTGTTAAGGCCGTTTTGGCAGTTAATACAGCTTCAAAATGTTCTCTGTTCTGAAACACTTCTTTCTCACATTGTACTACTCTACCACACAAATTGTAGACAGAACTAGTGGTAACTTCATCAACCGTATTTGCCTCAGCAGACAGTTCTTTACCACGCCACCCCACTTGACCCGCAGTGTTTTTCCACTGTGCCGACTCTGGAGTTAAATGTGACAACCTCTTCAGAAATTTTGGCTATATCAACCTCTATAGCTTCTAATTTTTAATCTATCATCCCTTCTATATCGGATTTAATTTTCTTCAACTCAGATTTTGCACTTTCTTCTACACTTGTTGTTTCGGCATGAAGTCAAGCGCCGGCACGCGAGTCGGGAACGATGGAGCGGAGAGGGCTGTGACAAGACGTCAGCCAATTGCACACTGACTGTCCCCTCTCCAGGACGACTCCGCGACAGCAGTGGCCTCTATGTGAAGAGAATATAAGCGCCTCTCTCGATTGGCCGTGGCCCCACTTCTACAGCAGCATCAAGATTCAACACTTCAAGACCAGTGATTCAAGAATTGCATATGCTGAAGAGATTTCTTATTTGTATGTCGCCCTTTGATTGCTCCTCTTCTATGCTTTTGTCAAAGTATTGTCATTTTGTAATAAAACTGTTTAATACGATTTGATTGAATGTCTTGCGATCCGAGAAAGCAGGTTTCCTAGACACTCCATATTTGACGAGCAGGCAGGATACAACAGTTGTCTCTACTGAAACTATCTCTTTTTTTTTTTTGTTGAACCTATCTCTGTTCGCAATACCCCCATTTCAGAGCTCAATTTTGTCAGAATTTCTCTCAACCATGCCATTATATCACACACAATTACATCTCGTTCCTCTAATTTCAGACTATCTTCCACAGTAATATCGTCCTTACCAATATCACCACGTTCAGATTTTGGACTAACTGGCCTATTAACATTATCTGAACCACACATGATGGGTGATTGCTTAATTGTTGGAATCTCCATTAATGAGGATGACGCTGCAGATTACATATTTTAACACTATCGTTGCAAAGACATAACTTATCCTGCCCTGATGCTGCCCAAAATGTCGATGCTGATGAACTCGAAGTTTCCAACAGTGGCTCGCGTTGCCGTGGTCGTCACTAATGCTATTCCGCCATCGAGGTCACCGATGCTACTGGGCGCTACAGACTGAAATTTAGCACTCCTCTGCGAAGCCTTCATCTTATTTATTAAACTGCCTCATACCTAGATTTTGCTACCGATTCTCACGCACGTCACTGCTGCAAAATCTTATGCTCAGAGCCCTCATGCCAACTGCCTATCACGCAATAAATTTAGGATCTGAATCACAGATAACTGTAACATATTAGAATTACAATTGCAATTCTAAAGGGATTAGATCCATATCCCGAACGAGGAAACCCCATTTCGACGGTACCTAATGGTTACTGCTGAGTGCAGTTGCTCTCCCAAACAGCGACATTAAGATCGCTGTCGCCACTCTTGCATTACTTTGCTTACAGGAGCTGAAAGCAGTCAGCTGACAACGCAGGCTGACATACTTCACTGCTTACATCAGCACTACTGGATCTTTACGACGTGGATACACCTGGTGCCTCTTCCTTCGACCTAAGCAGAACACAGAATTCGTGGCCGCCTTTCACTCAGATGACGTGTGTGATCTTATTGTTAATTCTGCTTCTCACAAATCGCCAGATATGGATAGGCTCCCAAAGGAATTCTACGTGCGTTTTTGGCCCGTCTTGGGTGTCACATTTACGACCATGTTGAACAAGATGATAAGGGGTCAGTTGAGCCCCCTCCGTTCAAGGTGGAGAAAATTTTGTTGGTACCTAAATATCCTGATCGTAATACTGTTGATAATTTTTATCTTCTCGCGTTATTAGAGTCTGATTAAAAGGCAGTAGCGAGAGTGGTAAATCGCAGGATGACTGCCTTGCTACTGCGGTTGTCAGCGAGTATCAGAGATGTTTCCCTGGTCGCTCCATTCTTGCCACTGTGGTGGAACACTGTGATGTGATTTTGGTTGCTGCCGTTACTTGGGTCCATTGTGCCTCTGGCTTTTCGCCTTTTAATAAAATTTTAGATCGTATAAACCACGAATTTCTGTTTCGTGAGGCTCGTGTAGTGTTATCGAACATGTTCATAGGCGTTTTAGCTTCGGTAGTGTAAATGTGCAACTGATGCCCCCGACATCCATCAGTCGGGGAGTGTCACAGGAGAGACCGCTCTCGATTTCTTTGTTTGTCTTATCTCTGGAGCCGCTGCCTCGGGAGGTTGCGTCCCAGCTTCAGGGTTGGACGCTTTCTGTGTGGACCTTCGCTGTTCTCGTGTACGCTGATATGATGGTTTTATTCCGTCGACGTGGAGTGATACCTCAGCTGAAGACGATCATCAATGATTATGGAATGTCTTGGAAGTGCGGCTTAACGGGGGCATAACTAAACTCCTTAATTCAAGAGGTTTCTATGCAGTGACCACGTGGTCCAGTGCTGTGGATCGTCAATACGTTGCTAGGAATTGTTATCGATCATTGTCCGCTCCAAATGGCGACTCTCAACTGAAAATCGGTTACTGACAACATCCAGGTGTCACTACTGGATCGTGAACGCTACTCTCCAACCCTTCTTTAGAAGGTACGACTTTTGGCTACTTACGTATTGCCAAAGGCTTGTTACCACTATTCCTGATTCCCTCTAAGATGGCCAAGAAGCCGAAACAGTTGCGTCGTCTCTTTTTATGAAAGCCCATATCTTCAGATTGGGATGCAAGATTTAGGTGAAGCCACGTACCCTTGGCAGATTTGACCTTTCTAAGAGGAGGGCGTCTTGTTCGGCGGATCATTTTGACGATAATTCAGGAGTTATTTACCTTATGTCTCGACTATTTACCTTAGTGCATTCAACGAGTCTTGATCCCCTGTTGATGTTGGTCGTCTGAATTTTAAGCAGATATATGTACGAAAGTTCTACCTAGTTGTGAGCTATTCCAGAGATGACGTGTTGCTGCGGCCAGTGCTCACAACGAAGCTTTTGTTGACGCGCTGGGACGGGATTCAGTGCCCAAATGTCACTGAACAATTATCACCTAAATAACCTCGAAAATTGTGTGGGCCAACAGCAGCCTTCCGCTTCTATCAATGACAGTGGCCTCTTTCTGGTACAGGGTGGTCAACAGTCTGATCTCCACCAATGAGCGTCTGTATCGTATCGGGATTAGTGACACGGATAAATGCAGTAGGCGTACTTCCCTAGATACGCTGCAACAGCGATTTGCAAGTCGTGGTCACCTAGAAAACTGGTCCTGGATCAGGAAGCAATTGGTTTTCCTCACTCGCTCTGTTGATGCTGCATATTCAACTGACATTATTTTCCAGTTTTTTCCGCAGACGAATCCTAACACGGTAATTTGGCTGGTTGGTCACTTTGTGCATTCTGTCGCGCTGGTGAAGGTGATGATGACATTTGGCTTTTCGCCAGTTTGTGTTACGGCTTAATGGTACTTCCTGCAACTGCTCCAGTTGCGAGAACTCTTTACCAACATGCTGAATTTTCCCCTTCAAAGATTGGGGGTTGAGTAGTATCGGCAGCAGCTGTTACCCTGATTATGCTGTATTTAAAATGTGTTTCCTGTTTACACGAATATTCACATACTTCTGTGGATTATTTTATAATTAACTCTAATTTACTACATGTAAACTGTGTGATACTCTTGTTTACGACCTTTATTTAAGTTTACTATACGTGTAGACTACTCAATAAATTGTTGTTGTACATATACAAAAACCGGAAAAATATCCCGGTCTGGCAAATATTTTTGGCTTCTCCCATCGATATAAATCACTGCCATTTGGCAGCTAATGTTTTTAATTCCTTTCTGTCTACGGATTGTGACGAAATATTTCACCGCTATGATTTATGAGCGACAGATTAGTCGAGGTGGTCCTCTAGTCCGGCTTCCCAGTTCACTGGACCTGAATCCGTTGGATTTCTGGCTTTACGGACAATTACAGCCATTGATATATGCCCAACGCACAGAGAATGTCCAGACTTTACAGGAGATAGCGACAATTCATATGATGCAATACGAATGGAACCAGATATATTTGAAACATTGATTGATCTCCTCCAAAGAAGTGCTGAAGGATATGTCAGGATGCATGGTAATCACATGCACGACTGCCTATAGTGTCTATTTCAACATAACAGATACCCGGAAATTGGAATACAGGTTTGCGCTATCTCCGGAGGTATTGGTTTCTGGGAATATCATCATACGAACTTTCAAATGGCTCTGAGCACTATGCGACATAACTTTTGAGGTCATCAGTCGCCTAGAACTTAGAACTAATTAAACCTAACTAACCTAAGGACATCACACACATCCATGCCCGAGGCAGAATTCGAACGGTTCCTGGCTGTAGCGCCTAGAACTGCACGGCCACTCCGGCCGGCATCATACGAACTTTTTTTCTATTTTTGACCAATACTACCTCCTATAGAAAAAAGACTACATGTTTTTTAAACATCTTGAACATCGAGAACTATATCAGATAGCAATTTCCGGGAGGCGGATTTATGTAGAAAACGTCACAAACTAAGTCGCACACTGATGACTCAGAAAATAACTCTTACCTCGAACATATGCGTTAAAGTGGAATGTCAGAATACGGAAATCTGTGAGCAGCGTTGTAGACCTCGAAGTCTTGTGAATATCTTGCTGGTGACGACAAACTGACAACGATCGTCCGTATTTCACTTTCATACAAGTCTACACTCCATACAAATACTTTCAGAAACGACTTCCTGACACTTAAATCTCGATTTTAACAAATTTCTCTTCTTCAGAAACGCTTTCCTTGCCATTGCCAGTCTACAATTCATATCCTCTCTACTTCGACCATCATCAGTTATTTTTCTCACCAAATAGCAAAACTCCTTCACTACTTTATGTGTCTCATTTCCTAATCTAATTCCCTCAGCATCACCCGACTTAATTCGACTACATTCGATTATTCTCGTTTTGCTTTTGTTGATGTTCATCTTATATCCTCCTTTCAAGACACTGTCCATTCCTTTCAACTCCTCTTTTAAGTCCTTTGCTGTCTCTGACAGAATTACAATGTCATCACAAACCTCAAAGTTTTTATTTCTTCTCCAAGGATTTTAATACCTACTCCAAACTTTTCTTTTGTTTCCTTTACTGCTTGCTCAATATACAGATTGAATAACATCAGGGATAGGCTACAACCCTGTCTCACTCCCTTCCCAACCGCTGTTTCCCTTTCATGTCCCTCTACTCTTATAACTGCCATCTGCTTTCTGTACAAATTGTAAATAGCCTTTCGCTCCGGCCACCTTCAGAATTCGTAGGATCAGTATTGCCTCACATGTTCCAACATTTCTATGGAATCCAAACTGATCTTCGCCAAGGTCGGCTACTCCGACTTTTCTTTTGTTTCCTTTACTGATTGCTCAATATACAGATTGAATAAAATCAGGGATAGGCTACAACCCTGTCTCACTCCCATCCCAACCACTGCTTCCCTTTCATGTCCCTCGACTCTTATAACTGCCATCTGCTTTCTGTACAAATTGTAAATAGCCTTTCGCTCCAGTCACCTTCAGAATTAGTAGGGTCAGTATTGCTTCACGTGTTCCAACATTTCTACAGAATCCAAACTGATCTTCCCTGAGGTCGGCTTTTAAAATTATTTAAAGAATTCCAGTGTTTCCCTCTGATATCGCTATTAGACAGTTGTTTGAGTTTGTTCTACAAATACACTACGAGAATGTTAGTACACCCTTATACTCGATTCCAATTAACTCAAGATTTATTTTTGCAACAATGCATTTGGAGTATATGAAATAATTACATTTACAGGTCAATAGCACAAGCGGTTCCAAATTATCAGATATCGACCGATTTATAATTTTATATCGATAACAGTTCTATTTGAAATTTTATCTGCTTAAATATGAATATTAAGAGTTTTTGAATTAATGAATTACTCTAAATGTTTCAAACTTTATTGTTTCTCCATCACAGTATAGTTTATTTTTTTCATGTAGAATTTGGAGTTACAAAAGCTGAATAAAAACCAACTAGTGAAACTTTTTGATAAGTTTCTCTTATTGGAATAGTTGATGTTTTGTTGAGAACAGAAAAATTATAACTCATTTCAAATAATCTACACACTTATACTAAGAAAAGTTTTGTAAATAAATGACACATTGGGGACTGAAAATTCCAGAAAAGAAATTAGAAAACAAACATGGTAAACTTTTACCAAATTCTATTTGCTGTGCAATCACTGAAAGAAGTGGCTATGGAAAAAAACTTTAATGACTGATAATTGTATTTTTGCACCTGGGTGGTTAAACAGGAAAAAGATAATCATTTCTACATTTACTCAAAAAGTTTACACCAACCAAACTATCAAGAATTCATAAAATGATGTGAAAAAATAGGAGACAAATTAATGAAAAAAATGCTGGTTTTATTGAAAAATGCAGAAATTGTACTCTTAGATGAACATGAAGGTAATTCAATTGTAGTTGTTGATGATTTCATTCTTGAAAACCAGGATATAGTTAGCGAATATTTTACTAAAGGAAGACATTTTGTAAGTGAAACATATTAAAAAATTCCAAAACAGTTAGTTAGAGATAATTGTAAATTTCAAATTATTTTTAGACACAATGATACAAATTTAAATAATTTTCATCATTAATTTGTTATGGTAATGTAAATTTTAATGAATTGATAGAAACATGTAGTAAATGTTTGAATAAATATAAATTTGTTTTTATTACAATAGGTATAACAGGAACAATTAATGAAGGTAAAGATTAGGAAAAGGTTAAGAAGTTATTAAATGTTGAAGATAAACACTTAATATAAAATGTATGCAAATCTTGAACAAAAAATTGAATGCAATCACATACATAAAATGCTGAACAGAAGTGTTAAACATAAAATAAAAAACGATATCTTATTTTTTATTCCCTATGAATGTTCCCAAGATACAGAATCCAAAAGAAATAATAAAACTAAAAGAACAATTAAAGAAGAGTTTGGGAAATGAATAAAAACAACCAAGAAGAGAATACCAAAAATTGAAAAAAGATCAACTAGTTATCAATACAACAGAAAAAATGAACCATGTAATTGAAGGATTTGGAGACAAAGTTTTAAAAACATTTGAATGAAATATCTAAATTTAGAAACAAATGGGTACTTATCATCAACATAATTTGGACTTTAATGATACTCCAGTAATTAAAAATTATGGATCAAGAATAAATAGTTCATTAGAGAATTATGAAAAAGAAAGAAAATCAAAGGAAAAAGATGTCAGAAAATAAATATGTGTAAAGAATGTTAAAATTTGAAAATTGTTATGAAGGGAATATATTTGGATTTAGATCTGTAGGGTAATTTAAATTTGTAGAAAAATTACCAACAGAATTGCATGGTGTTCAATAAAAAATTGGTGAATAAGAATATGAAGGAACAGAAAGATTATTGAAATGTTTGACTAGAAAACAAATAATAATGGATGATTTAGGAATATAATTTGATTCTCTTCAATTACAAGAATTTTACTGACTCAAATGCTCTATATAATGAAAAAAATCCAGTTAAAATAAAACAAGAAGAGGAAATAAATATAAGTATTTGATAAAGTAAATTGTTGAAAATTATATTCCTAGTTTTTCAGAAAGAAATGTTAATGAGTAATTAAAAAAGTTGGTGAAGGTTTAGTTGGTGAAGGTTTAGTAAACATAGTTGAATATATCTGAATGAATGATGTTAGACATTTAATTGAAGATTAACAATAGTTCCTGTTGAATATTTAAAAGGAAATAAATATAATGATAATGAAGAATTTGGAATAATGCAAATGTTAAGAATTAAATTTAATGGTTTTATTAACAATAATCCCACAAGAGTTCCATTCTTGATAAGATTTACCATATACATTTTGGAGAAGTGAAAAAATGGAAAAGGATTAGCAAACACTTTAATTAACAAATTAACATCTGAAATGCTTTTATGTCGCTATAATTATTGTGGTCCAGGAAGAACATTTGAAGAAAGACTAACTTGAAATGATAAAGAACTTAATCCATTAGATGAAAAACAAAGGACATGATATCTTTTGTAGAGATTCCAAAGAATTAGAATAAAGAATTGAAGCACATAAAAACTTTAGTTATTTGCAAAAGAAAGACAATATACAAATGATTCTTCATTAGGAGAAAAATTGCTGCCAATGCATTTAGAGGAAGCCTGTATGGAAAACGAAAAACAGCTTGGTTGAGATGTTATAAAAATGGATAGGGCTTATAGAAATTATTTATCATTTTTAATCTAAGTAAATGAAATACTTTTAAAATGATTATACTTTGCTAAGTAGTAGCAAAACTAAACCTAACAACTGAACTTAATCTCAACAATGCACAATTTAATATTATGGAACCATTTTTAATGAGTTTTCAAAAGGGAAGAAAAGAGGAAAAACTGGTGCAATTTACTTAAATCATTAACTACAATTGTTGTTGACAAATTGTTGAATATTATCGAATCAAAAAGAAACAAAACATGTAGGTCGATTTTCACAATTGTTATTAGCTACATTATCTTATTTCGCCACAAGTGGTTCACTTGCTGGGGGACTGCAACAATTATAAACAAAAAAGGTGATAAAGAACTAGAAGAAGAACAAAGACGTAATTACAAAATGGCAAAGAAAGGAAAAGAATTTAAAAAATGATATAAGTAACCAAAAAATTTAATAATTATGTATATTATTTTGCCATAGAAGAATTAAATGTTTTCACAACATTTTTGTGATCGATGAAATACCTAAGCATTCAAAAAAACTAGAATTTTGTATAGTAAATTTAGATGATTCTGATCATGTCTAAACTCGATGGATGTTCTATTATAAAAATGAAATTTTTGTTTATTTACGAGGAGGATATGTTCCACAACAACATGTTAAGTATTTGGGAAAAATTATCTTTAACACAATAATGAAAGAATCCAAAATTTTGATTAAGTAATTTGTGGTCATTTGTGTTTGTTTGAAAAGTACTATGCATGAGTTTTAAGTTTACTGATATTATAAATTTAATAAAAAGGCATTTTAGAAAATGTACTCACTAACAGTTAGAGAAAAATTAAAGGTTTTCAATCTTTAAAACTAAAAATTAATAATGAACTCAAGTGTATATTTGTAATAATAAACAAGAACTTAACAATCACTTCACAAAGAAAGAAATAAAAGATTTTTTCTAGAATAGATTTAACTCCATACTTGAATGATTTAAAAAAACGCAAATGAGAAGTACGTGAGAAACAAATTATTGAATTTACTTTTACAACTGGATGTGAACAAAAAATGCACAATTTCTATGAATATGAGTTTCTTCCTAAAAACGTTGTTATCGGTCAAATACAATGATTTTAATTTTTTGGATGGGTGTTGACTTCACCTGAAGTTCTGGGAATCGAAATATAAAGTGCACAATTCAAATTTTGTAACTGTAACATTATAAGATTCTGTTAATACTGTACCTGTTGATGTAAGGATACCTGTATTTGGAGGAACAATTTAACTAGCTTTTATTCTGAATAAATGGAAAATGATAATCACACTTACCATTTGAATTTGTAAAAAAATTTACTGAGATGCTTCATCCTCATAGAGTAACATCTAAAAATTTGTAAAACATAAAAAAATGAGTTCTTTCAATGAATGTCGTAAATATTCGTGAAGACATTATTAATGACTTACACAAGCGGATTACAAAGATTCTTAAAGAGAAAACATTTAATTTCTTTCAGAACTGATGATTTATGGCAACCTGATTTAGTCGAAATGCATTCCGGCATTCGGAACGAATTTCGAAAATAAATTAAGGATGTAAATATGTATAACTGTTGTAGAGTCCGCAGCTCATGATCGTGCGGTAGCGTTCTCGCTTCCCGCGCCCGGGTTCCTGGGTCAGGGATTTTCTCTGCCTCGTGATGACTGGGTGTTGTGTGGTGTCCTTAGGTTAGTTAGGTTTAAGTAGTTTTAAGTTCTAGAGGACTGATGACCATAGATGTTATGTCCCATAGCGCTCAGATCCATTTTGAACTGTTGTAGATATTTTTCGAAAACTTTCCTGCACAAATACAGCTAAAGTTAAAACAGGTAAAAATGGATTCTTTTGAAAAAATATTCGAGCCACGAAAATCAAAAAAATCTGCAAAGAGATAGTGGTAATGAATTTTATAATAAAGAATTTCAAGAATTAATGAAAAATTTAACATTATTCATTATTCACTGTTTTGTGAATGAAAAGCAACTGTTGTCCAACGATTTAATAGAACATTGAAAGAAATAATGTGGAAGAAACTTACTCTGGCATGAAAAAAATAAATGGGTTGACCTAGTTCCTGAATTAATCTCCTTATAGAGTAACATAAAACATTCAACAATAAAAATAACACCAAAAAACGTAAATAAAGAAACTGATAAAACCTTACTGAAAACTGTTTACATGACAAATTTTCTAGATACTAAACCACAATATAGAATGAGTTATAAAGTAAGAATAAGTATATTCAAAGGAATTTTTTGAGAAATGATATACTGCAAACTCTCAACACAAATGTTCGAAAGTGAATATGAAATTCATTCCATTCCAGTCATATATAAAATGGAAGATTTAAACTCTGAACATACGGAAGAACATTTTTATGTATATCTAGTGAAAACGAATTTTTCAGATGTTATCCTTGTTGAAAACGTTTTAAATAAGACTAGTAATAATGTTTATTATAAATTATTAGAACTTAATAATTCACCCAACAGTTGGGGAAATAAAAGTAATGACCTTTTTAATATTTCATTTAATAATTTATGTGTAAATAGTGTTCGTTAACGAAACATTAAACATGTTTGCTATTCAAAATTATTTTCAAGATGTTTATTGTTTCATTAAAGTGATAGAAAGTTTTTTGCTATTCAAATAACAGTTAACAAAAACATCATTACAATTTGAAGATTTTTTAACTCAATTTGTTTGAATGATATTGTTTTCATAAATTTTGAGTATTTTGATGGATTTAAAATTTCTTATGAATGTAATTTAAAATTTGAATATGAAAAAGTTCTTGGTAATGTACTTTTATATTGTAAGAAACGTTTGTTAGTTTATTTATATCTTCAAGCTAATACTCTGATGAATATTCAATGAAAGTATTGAAATAATTTTGTTGGCAAACTAATCTTAAGTTTCCTATCATTCTTTGATATAAATTTACCTAAATTGGTACATAATTAAATTTTAAATATTCTTCAGCATGCATATGCCTACTTTTGCTAATACCTATATGATTTTCTACATTTTTATAATTAAACTTGTATAATCTTTATATAACGTAAGTTTGTCATAAATTTTGATCACTTGTGGGGACAACATGTGGTAATAATGTTTTTAATTTTTCAGTTCTTTTGTTTATTATTTCTATAGATTTATGAAATTGATAATTTGATTTTTATATATTATCCTTAATTTTACATATTTCTTTTAAATTACTTATTTGTACTTTACAGAGCCCATTTACATTAACCATTATTTTATATTCTCTGTGTTTTGGATCGGTGGTAACACTTCTCATAAACCCAATTTTGAATATTGTCAGTAAAAGGCATTTCGAATTTCATTTTTAAAATCTGTAAACCAAATTTATTTAAAAATTTTGTATATTAATGTAAGTGTAACAGTTACACTGCAGTTCTTTATATTTTCTATATATTTACTTCCAACATTATTACTTAATGCTATTCTAAATTTTGAATATTACAAAATATCATAAATATTTTTAGCTTTAATGAGAAGATAAGTTTTTTCATCCATAATGATTAAAACATTTTTGTTATTAGAAATAAGCTTTTAGTTCCAAAGCGACTCCAAAAATGGTATATAAAAAATATTTTAAATTTTTTTATTTTAATAAATTTTCTTCCTTGCAAATGGAAAGCGGATATAAGGCGACTTGTCCAATCTGCAATCAAGAAAAAGAAAATCATAATGAAATTAGAATAACAAGACACAATAGCTACACTATTGAATGGTTGACTTTCCTGTTGTAGTCGTTTTTCTTCACTTAATTTATGTCAGGGTATGCTGGTTATGTGTGTGCCAAGGCATCTCATATACTTTGATTACTCACTTCAATGCTCAGAAGGATTCATTGAAAGAGGACCTGCCCAAAGTTAGTATTTGATTGATTAGGTGATTATCATATTAAGATTTCACTACAGATATCACTGGAGAGGGCTCAATCAACCATGTCGTCAAGTAACTAACTATCACACTCTAACAGATCTATATTATCTATCCTTGTTAATTTTCATTCCAACCAAATAATAATCAATTTAGTACTAATATTGTTCTATTCACAGGATAGGGATGTTATAATCAATCATAGAATCAATGAAATTAAATTCATACGATATTTTTATTATTTACCCAGAAACTTTACAAATATTACCATCATTTCTTTTATTCGCTACCTAAGCAATCTCAAATTTGCAATTAACTAATTACTTATCTAGCACTGAAGATTACTATATTATCAAAAATTTATATAACACCCACACTGAAGATGCTTATAATATTATAAATCTAGTCTCATTTTTAATATTGTGCACTGGGAAAGGGGAGGGATCTACATTGCTGCATATCTAGTCCATCTGCTATGACAGTGATTGAAATTCGCACTCCCTGTTGTTACTTGGTCCGTATCGTTATGAATTGTTGAACAACACTTCAGTTCCTCGATGTTCACTCTTTCCATTACTTCTCAGCAACGTGCTCTTCGAATTACAGCAAAGATTCTTGGTGTGAAAATGGTGTTGGGGGAGGGGGGGACAAAGCCAACACAAACATCTCTCATATACACATTAAACAATTTTTTTTAAAACATCCTTTAAAATTTGGTACAAGCAAATAAATAACTTATGGCACACCCAAGCAACTTCACCTTAACTGTTTTCAAGAATGAACTGGTAGCTCAGTGGTGGTGCATTACAACACCATGTGGGTGATTGATACCAACAGCAAATTTTTTTGTACTCACCCCACTGTTTGTTCTCCTGTTCAATCTATACAATTTTTCACATGTACAACTTATTATTTACCAATTAGTTCATACATGGTGCTTCAAAAAATGGTTGAAATGGCTCTGAGCACTATGGGACTTAACATCTGAGGTCATCAATCTCCTAGAACTTAGAACTACTTAAACCTAACTAACCTAAGGACATCACACACATCCATGCCCAAGGCAGGATTCGAACCTGTGATCATAGCAGTCATGTGGTCCCAGTTTGAAGTGCCTAGAACCCCTCGGCCAAATCTGCTGGCAGACATGGAGCCTCATCTAGGTTGCTACTTGCAAGTGGGGGTAGTCATGAATCAAAAGATTCGTGCACAAAATATATGAATTTGCCAAAAAAAACATCACATGCCTAGAGTATTAAGTAACTCACACAAATCACATGCATATTGTAGCAGGTTTCGCATTGAATCATCATCTAAATTTCTCATCAGCAGCTATGACTATGTTTAAGCTAACTAAGCTGGGCGAGAACCATGTTACTATAGCAAGAACAGTAAGATATTTAAAATTGCAAAACGCTACTGCTAAAAGTGGAACTATATGATTGCTGCTCTCATGTGCTGAAGATACTAACTATTTGCATTACTAAAAATGGATGACGTGGGCCCTTATTGTTACCTCTGGAAGAGCTAGCCTAACTGAAAATTTTAATTTTACAGGCAAAATTCATCAAAAAATGAATGGTCATAACGGCAAGGTAACTGTTTTCATCCTGAAAATAAGCAGATTAATAACAATATAATAAACTATACCTCATCCAACAATGAATTTGGAGGCAGAGACAGAGATCGCCTGCAATTCCATCTGCTTAGTTCAACAGCTTTCTCCAGAGTGACCATGACATGGCCACCCCCACTTGTCATTCTCCTCCAATCCAGAGGTGAGGGGAACCTGTTACCAACCCTGAGCAACGCATGGCAAACAGGTGCATCTTTGCAACCTTTACCTTGCCATTACCAGCAGACCAACAATTTGCATTCAGAGCTAATTAACTGAAGGAAACATAGAGGAATTAAGGAAAGGAAGTGCATTTCTGTAATTATGCATTAAATAAACAGGTAGTCCTTTTATTCACTTGAGTTATAACATTTCTTAAAATTGGGAAAATGATGAAAATATCTCAATCATCTATGCAATGGAACAAGATAATTACAATGAGGGGGAACACACTGTTCCCTCTCATTAACAAAGAGTTTAATGCTTTCCAGAATGAGAAACACCCCCAGGCTGTGGCTAAGCCATGTCTCCGCAATATCCTTTCTTTCAGGAGTGTTAGTTCTGCAAGGTTCGCAGGAGAGCTTCTGCTAGGTTGGAAGGTAGGAGACGAGGTACTGGCAGAAGTAAAGCTGTGAGTACCGGGCGTGAGTCGTGCTTCGGTAGCTCAGTTGGTAGAGCACTTGCCCGCGAAAGGCAAAGGTCCCGAGTTCGAGTCTCGGTCGGGCACACAGTTTTAATCTGCCAGGATGTTTCATATCAGCGAACACTCCGCTGCAGAGTGAAAATCTCATTCTGGAAACATCCCCCAGGCTGTGGCTAAGCCATGTCTCCGCAATATCCTTTCTTTCAGGAGTGCTAGTTCTGCAAGGTTCGCAGGAGAGCTTCTGTAACGTTTGGAAGGTAGGAGACGAGGTACTGGCAGAAGTAAAGCTGTGAGTACTGGGGGTGAGTTGTGCTTCGGTAGCTCAGTTGGTAGAGCACTTGCCTGCGAAAGGCAAAGGTCCTGAGTTCGAGTCTTGGTTGGGCACACAGTTTTAATCTGCCAGGAAGTTTCATTATTTTGATTTCTTCATATGAGATGCAACTAAATTTTCTGAAAATACAGAACTATGTTCATAGTTTGGTTTGAAACATAATTCATATATTTTCTTGGATCTGTGATGATTTTAATAATTTTTCTGTTTCTAATAATTTCCATAGCTTTCCCAAATACTGAATCATTTATTAACTTTGAGAAATCTCTTTGAAAATCGATATCTGCCTTTTTTCCTCATTTATGTATTAAAATAAATATATTTTTTTAACCTAATCTGATTGTACATATGATAAGATTCTATGATTTTCTTTAATTTTAATCCCATATTTAAACATTGGTTAAGATTTCTATAATGTAAAATATATTTTTCTTTATTATTTAAAGTTAACAATATATTTCTTCCTTCAGATGCTAAAGGTAAATCTTCATGTAAATCATGTAAATTCTTTGGATATTCGAAATCAGCTTCTAAAATAAAACTATTTTTATAATCATCTGATATTTTAAATAGGTTTTCATTATGAAAACATTTTGGTCCTACCAAAATGAAATTTTTGAAAGGTAAAAATTCGATATTGCCCAACCATATAAATTATTTGCAGGTAAATACCCAATATAATTTGATTGCTTTGTTGGGTTGACAACTTCCACCTGAAATTCCTTTGTCAAGAAATTAAATGACATCATAAACATGTACTAAATGTAACTTAAATTCTGTCATTTTTAACATACAGTCCCAAGATAATCTTCGTGCAGTAAAACACCAGGATGGATCAAGTTTATATGGCTTAATACATGTATCTCTCAAATTTTCGAAAATGTCAGGCTAAATTAAATCAGCAGATTTACTATACAATTTTTTATATTAATTTAAATTGAATTTGGTGATAACCGTGTTAGCAGTGTCATAGACATTATGAGAAATTTGTCTTTATTAAGTTTTTAATAAAAACATTGTAGTTTTCCGCCAGATTTCATGTATTTGTAAGCATAAATTGTTTGTTAACTATTAAAGCTAATTTTTCACCTTCAAAATATTTTTCTGTTTCTCTGAATTGTTCTTTTGTAAGTTAGAAGATTATTTATCAATCCTTGACTCCATAAATTTAAATACATCCAAAAATCCTAATGTAAATCGATCTTCGAAATGTTTACTGAAAGGAAAATATATTTGTTTGTTATTTGGAATGCTTCAATATTTTTATTACCTTTTACTAATACTTTAATAAACAAATGAACATCATAATTGATTAAATTGTGAATATAAACTGGATTAAATTAATGATCTTGTTACTTAAGATTTAATCTTCTTGTGCAATTCCACATTATTTTCCTGTTAAATCAAAATGACTCTTACTTTCTTTTCATCGAAAGTAAATAGTTTTTCACAAATATGACAAGTTTCTGAATTTATAAAATTGATTACATCTTCTTTAGTCATTTTCATTGTAAATTATCATATATTTTAGCAATTTCTCTTGATTCTTCTTTTAACATTTCAACAAATTTTTCGCTACAACTTTACCTGTACAAGTACTTGGATTTCTATTAGAATATTTATCTTAATAACTGAATGAAATTGGTAAATGTTTTTGATATCCGTTCATATAAGGTTTTTTTGTGTATCCACCCTGTCAACAGTAGGTCTTTGGGATGACTGCCAATTACTATACTGCCAAAATAAAACACCTACAGCTGTCCTTATGATGTTATTTCATTTTGTTGCAACCAGTTTCAACGCTTCAATGCCCCATCTTTAGGCTGTTGTTGATGCGGTATGGCCTGATATAATCCGTATATATATCACATAAGATGCCAGCATAACTGGATATGCAGATAATGTGTCAACTGCAGCTGATGGTTACAGTACTGGCACATTATTGTCAATCCAGTTATGCTGGCAACTGATGTGATATGTTTCATATCAACATCAACCTGTATTGCATCACCAACAGCCTGAAAATGTCATATTGAAGTGGTGAAAGTGGTTGCAAAAAAATAAAATAACATCATAAGGATAGCTGCAGATGTTTCTTTCTCAGAATTTGAGGATTTTGCTGATTTTGAATACCTTGTAATAAACATACGAAATCTGGATAAATTACGAAAGAAATTCGTAATTAATTATTGTAATTTTTAAATCTAAGTTTTTTATCCTTAAAAGGCATATCAACTGTTTCTCCTTTATGTTCTTTACAAGCTTTTTCATGAAGAACTCATTTTTCTTGTGAATCAAAATATCATGCACATATATCACAAAGATAAATTTTTCCATTGCGTCAACTTACTAATGTAGAAAGGTTTTTTATCCAATAAGAATGTGAATTATTGTCATTTCGAATTAAAAGAAGACTAACATGTTTTTGTTGTTTATTTTGTGTATTGCAAAAAGGATATACAATAATTTTTCTTGTTCTACATTATTGTCATATTCTTAAACATTAGTTGAAATACTAGGATTCCTTACAAATTTTGGAATATCTGTTAACTGAACAGGAAAATTCATTTTCTGTTTTTCAAAAATTTGATGTGATTCTAATCGAATATTTTCATAATTATTAACTGTTTCAACACCATCATTTGCTGGATATGAATCTCATTTTACGGAATAGCGAAAACATTTTTGATCTTCAGTATTTACATTAATTACAGCTTTTTATTTTTAATTACTTTGGTAAATCAATACCAAAAACTCAAAAATTGGATGTGTTTATTAACATTTAATTCTAAACTATCTATATGAAATAAAGGCCAACCAGTTTTTTTCCTTTGCATTTCTTCCATTTCAGCTAATAGTTCATTAGTTGATTTTTAATAATAATTTTCTACATCAGTTGATCTTAAAGAAACTTGATTAGCTGTTTTAAAACTAAGTTCTGGCATTTCTCCTGGTATTTTAAAAGTACAATAAAATTTTATTTTACCTTCAATTGCTCTTCTTTTAATTCATATAGTTCTTAATTTAGTGATTATTTCTCCCTGAAGTTGATTAAAAGATTCTTGCAGTTCTTCAATATTATCATTATTATTAATTATGAAAGTTATTATTCTTGATTTAAAAGCTGAAACTTTTCAATAAATTCGTTTAGGCGACATGAAAAAAATCATCTTCAACTAGAAGGCGGAAAGCTGGGAAAATATTTCTGAGAACTTTTTTGCTTAATTTTCTGGTCTTTATCTACTAGAAGTTTTTAAAAATAATTGTCATTGTTGTCATTATTTATTTTGTTCTCAGACCTGTTGATAAGACTGAGTAATTGTTCTGATAAAGTATAATACTCTTTGTAAAATTTTTTGTTTTACAAATTTTATGAACATCACATAAGGATTTCTTACTCAAATTGTGAACATTGTTAATTTTGCCTTCAGAGTTTTTAATAAGATCAATCAATTATCTAAGTTTAAAATAATTTTTACTTTTTTCGTTTTCATGAAGTTCTTTTAAGTATTTTTTGTTCAATTAATTACTGTTATCATTGTTATTTATGTTACCAACAGGATTTACAGTAGCATCAATTAATTTTTGTATATTTTGAATAATTTTTTAAGTTTACAATTTTGTAATTGATTGAAGTTCTTTTCAAGGTTTATATTTTAGTTCTTTATTCACTTCTTTTCTATTGAAATAGTCGATAAAATCTAACACATCTACTCTAGCTACATCTGAATAACTATTTTCTTTACAATAATTTTCTAAATCTTTATAAATCAATCAATACTTTCCTTTACTATAATTTGCTGGTTTTCCAATAGTTCATCTTTGTTTGCCATTTTTGTCTTGGTTCTACTTATCATTTATTTTTATAAAATGTTTTAGGTTAAACGTACGTTTGAGATTTTTTAAATTTATATTTCATTTGATAAAATATATTCAAGGTTTGATTGTTCTTATTTTTAAAGAATAAAATTATTAGATTTGAATCTTTTTAAACAAGAAGTGGCTTTTTTCCATGAAATTAGATTCTTAATTTGTATCCTGGAATTTTTACTTGAAAATTCTGTTTGGTCCATAACACTCATCAATATACTATTCATAAGGCTTGGGATGGGGTCATTGCGTCTTTAACATCAGATGGACCTGAGAGTCATGAAGCACAATGTCATTGGAGTACAGGATTACGTAGAGATTGGTCAAAACTGTATATTACCCATATGTATTTGTACTCACGTGAAACAAATGATGTAAGAGAGAGGTTTTGTGGTACAGCTTTCCAGATTCATCCAGCAGATGCTTATAGTCGAGCTCCTCTGTGGACTGTAATTTCCGATTACATGTTATGCACTAGATGTGATTTTTGAGTGTCCTCACGTAAATTGTAATTATTTTTACGTTGTGTGTAGGATATCTAACATTGCCAGCGGATTTCTAAATGCTGACAGTTATGAAATCTGAAGATGTAAGTGATGAAACATGTTCATATTTCTTCAGATTCGCTTCCATCAGAATCAGCGTGCTCCACGACCATATTAATGAGATCCAAGGTAAAAGGAAGAACAGTGTCAGTCGTAAATTTATAATCTGTTTATTTCAGTTCGATTTCAGCCACTGTGTAGCTATTTCAGTGCAATTATGTTCAAATTTCAGTGATTCATCGCAAAAAAAATCGCACATGGTACCACATTGCCATCACAAATAACAATGAGTTAAACTGTTTTTGTTTTCAACGGCAGTGTGGTACCATGTTAGATTTTATTTAGGATGAGTCATTTGAATGTAATTGCACTGAAGATAGCTAGGAAGAAGTGGAAATCGATCTACCACAAACAAATTAAAAATGTATGACTGATGCTGCCCTTCCTTCTATCTTTGATATTCGTAATTGTCTGGAGGAGTTGTAGGGAAGCAGCCTACTCACGCCTTATAGAACTCACATCAGTCTTTCCATTGTGTGCCAGCCAGTCCGCTGTAACTAGCTCTGATGTCATAAATGTTGCGCTATACTTTAAAAATCAAGTAAATAACCTGAAACGTTTCTAGCATGTCAGGAGTAATACTAAATCAATATGTGTTGAATATCAGTTCAATAACTTTAACCATTTTCGAAATTTGGACATTTTTCTGTAAAAATCATTGGCACAACAGAAAAGAGCTAGAAACTTAAAAATTTATATTTAGATTCCTTTTGCATAATAATTTAGTAGGAACAGTATTCTGGATCTCACAAATTAAAATTTTAGTTGAAATTCATAATTTTCTGGTTTTTGTCTTAGAAATTAAGGAAGCAAGATAGATTAAGTAGGCGAATAAATAAGGCTAGGATGTTTAAATTTAAGTAAAAGGGAGATCCGCTATAATCATAAAGATGTGAGACGTTTCAACTGAATAACTATACAACTATAGCGATAGCGTATCTCCAAAGGGCAAGTTCAGAGCTCGTCTACTGCGTGGAGTGTAATTAAATTAATTCTCTCGCCCAAAATATTTGACTTAGCCACGTCAGACTTTTATTATGATTACTTACCTTTGTGCTGATTGCACATTTAAATTGAGAGCTTCATCGGCCATCAGCAAAGGAGGCAATGATTTATTCGATAACTTAAAGTGGTGCATTACTAGCCCAGCGGCTAGTCGGGAGAGCGGATTTGATCAGGCGTTCCCTTAGCCATCCGCACCGCGGCTTTATATATGAGAACGCTCCGCGAGAGAAAAAGGCCCCAGTTCTCTCCAGACGCTGATTATCACACCACCTGTGCCGGAAGTCGCGTCGGTATCATTGCTATATACAGCCTCGGATGTCGTAATAAGTTACTCGGGGTACGCGTAACCATGAAATCGTTTTCGAGTGAAGTGTTAATTCTGGGATGACTTTAATGATCTATCTTCAGTTTGCTTATGTTGTATTTTCACGTGCCGCTGCGGGACAGACATTCTACGATTATTTAGTGTGGCGTTTGATGAACATTATCATCAAATTATGGCGAGCATTCACTTAAACATTTAATTTGAACAGTTATAGTTGCATCAGCGCATTAGACTGTGAACTGCTCTGGTAGTTGTATTGTGTGGATTCTTTTTGGTCTGTGACTTTCAGAACATAGAGAATATTTTAGAGAGAATCGTTTTGAATCCCAGACAATCTCCTAACTCCTCAGAGCTATAAGCTGTAGCTATAAGTGTATTTCTCAGATGAAGTGGGCACTAGGAATTCTTCACGTTTTGCTAATCACTTTCTGGTTGCCAATATTGTGGTTAGAGAGCCAGTGTTGAGAACGGCAAACAACAGCATAAATAAAAGAAACATTTATAACAACTATTCCACCCGCCGCCCCACAGAGCAGTGAGACTGCTATTAGCAAGCCTACGCTTCCATAGGACTCCTAAATCGTTCTGTGGCGAATTTCAGTATGATTCCTTCAACACTGACTCTTGTGTAGAACGACTATTTACAGTACACGATAGCGAGTGTCACGAGATGTGATGTGGAACGAACACATGTGGAGACATCGACAAATTCCTCAAAGCTGTACGACTATTCCAGATATGATAGAGGAATAGTATGGTTCATTTCCAGCCCCCACCCCTCCACTCTTCTTCGTTTGGTAGACTCTAATTTCGACAGGAAGGTCAATTTGATTTTTCAGTTTTGTGTTGAAAAATGTTTTCCAGCTGTCTGTTGTATCTCACATAAACCAATCACAGTCCATATAGTCGCTTCTCTATGGTAATGGTCACAGTTTGTAGCTTAGCAGAAGCCTCCTCCTTACATGTTGTAAATAGTTTTAGGGTAGACAGAGCAGCCTTTTTTATTCTTGAAATTCATCCAATGACGCATGCTAGATGAACAGCGATAATCATCGGTTTGCAGTCAAAAAAGATATGCAGATCCGAGGCACATAGCCATCGAGATGTATGTGTCTCTTGGAAACACCAAAGGGAGCAGCGATCGATGATGTCAAAAAGAAAATTCAATCCATTCGAGTGAAAACGGTTGATGGAGACATTTTCTGTCTTTGGAAGGACGTTGCCACATTATAACATAATGGTTGTCCGACACGTCAGTAGCACTGAGTTTTAAGCGAGTAAATATTATATAAGGCAGACAGAAATCGCTGAGCGAAATCTGTAACACCCAAGTGCTCTATGTGGTGTCTACGGAAGCAGTTTGAGGCATCCTCAACTATCCTATTCGAGACATTCTACGTTTTTATTCGAGGAACGTTTAAGTAATAGAATACAGTGTGTTGTAACAGTTCAGTATAGTAGTTCTTTTCTCTGGAGTATAATTTCAGATCATCAGTTAGGGACACACTTGATCCTGCAGCTGTCAGTACGTCTTTTACCGTTAGCAATCCATGTCAAAACTAACAGATTTGAACTAGAGAAACATAGGAGCCAGACGTCACAAATCTACTGGAATCGTATAGAGATTCAGTCTCTAGTTTTATGCCTACCTAAGTTGTTCCTGAGGTTCGTATTACTGGGAGAATAACGAAAAATCGGAAATCGACACAGCAGATGCGTCTGGTACACTGGAGCAAGACAGGCGGAACTGTTTACAGATTTTTCTGTTTCCACTACCTCTACCGTCTACACCTCTGCAACTGAATAGTGCACAGATGAGTGTGGTCTTACTCTCCGCAGTATTAAATGCTGTTATTTTCATCAGATCGAGAGTTCAGTGTTCCGTACAGTTAATTTCTTGAAAATCCACGTGTAGCTAAAGTGAAAGTGGTGCTGTCAGATTATAACTGATAACAATTATTTCAGTATTCAGCACAAATAACTGCAATGTTCAAATCGCAAATGCTGACACTGTTATCGGATTATCATATAAAGTGTAAGAACTTCCAAAGAACAGAAAAATATACATCCGAACTATAATACTACGCATTCCACAAATTTCCAGAGATCTGACGTGTGTCGACAAAACCATCCAGCGTATAATATCTTTATGTGTACAGATTTTATGGAATTATCAGGCGAAGTTTTATGGAATTCACGCTTCAGAAGAAGTTTCTCGTATAAATTCCTATCATGTTATCCACATGTGAAATTTCAACAAAGGAAACGATTTACACGAAGCATGCTATTTCTACTCGATAGTCACCTACACTGCTACCCTGCCGGTACAAACCAGTACGGACATGTCTAAACCATAAGCACATTGCATCAGTTATTTATAACTGTCCTACTTTCATTCCAGTACTACATTCTCGAAAAAAAATTGTAATAATAAATCGCAGAATCAATGAATTATGTGACATAAACAAAAATTGGCAGTTAGGCAAGAACACCTCACTGAGTTTGAACGAGGCCTTGCATAGGGCCACGAGGAGCTGGATGTTCCTTTTGTGATACCGCTGGCAGGAATACAGCCACTGCACATGACTGGTGGCAAGAGAATGTACGGTCACAGGAAGACAAGACTCCGAACGGCCACGTGGCACTAGCGAGAGGGAAGACCATCGCGTCGGTGTATGGCTCTGGCTTACCGTACTGCATCTTCAGCAGCAAACTGAGCAGTTGTTGGCACGAAAGTGATGCAACGAATAGGCTACTTCAAGAGCAGCTCCTAAAAGACACCCTGTAGTGTGCACTCCACTGACCCCAAAACACTGCCATTTGCAACTTCGGTGGTGTCAAGTGAGGGTTCATTGGAAGGGAGGATGGAGGTCTGCTATGTTTTCTGATGAAAACTGGTTATGCCTCGGTGCCAGTGATGGCCGTATGTTGATTAGGAGGAGGGTGGTTGAGTGCCTACAATCAACCTGTTTGCGAGTTAGACACATTGGACCTGCACCTGGAGTTATGGTCTGTGGTGCGATTTCGTATGACAGAAGACCTACTATCGTGGTTATGACACGCACCCTGATTGTAAAATTGTACGTCAACTTCGTGATTCGATCCGTTGTGCTGCCATTCATGATCAGCTTTGCTGGGGGTGTTTTCCAACAGGATAACGCTCTACCACATACCGCTGTTGGCACCAAACGTGCTGTACAGACTGCTTACATGTTGCCTGTTCGATCAGCAGATCTGTCTCCTATTGAGCACATATGGAACATCATGGGATGACAACTCCAGCATTAAGCGTCCCCGTCTTGACACACCGAGTGCAACAGGAATAGAACTCCATCTCAAAAAGTGATATCCGACGTCTGTACAACACAATGTATGCATGTCTGCATGCTTACATTCAACATTGTAGCAGTTATACCGGTTATTAATTGACCAGCATTTCACACATGCACTGACTTACCTCACGTGTACATTAACTTGTGATCTTGCAATGTTAATCACTGCAATATATTACCTAGATGATTGTATTCCAGAAATTTCGTTACTCTACGTTAATTATTTTTTGATGTTCCGAGTTTTTTTCCATCAGTGTATTTCAAGTCTACAAAGAAAAAGTTATTCACTCGCCTGGACTGTAACAGATTACACCACTTAGCACTGTAATGATATTTCCACCATGTTACCATACAGGTATTAACATGCATGGAAGTGTCTTATAGTTGACATAAGCATTTCCAGTCAATGATTGGTTCATGTCAATACTGGTTTATTTGGACGAGAGGACCCAATCCATTCCTTGCAAACACAGCCCACACCCTTATGGAGTCACCAACAGCTTGCACAGTTCATTGTTGAAACTTTTGGTCCATGTCTTCGTGGGGTTTGCGCCACACTCGAACTCACCATCAGTTCTCACCAACTGAAATCGGAGCTCATCTGACCAGGCCTCGGTTTTCCAGTTGTCTAGGATCGAACCGATTTGGCCACGAGCCCAGGAGAGGGGCTGCAGCCGATATCGTGCTGTTAACAGAAGAACTCGTGTCGGCCATCTGCCGTCATAGCTCGTTGTAACCAGATTTCGCAGTACTGTCCAAACGAATACATACTTCGCACTCCCCAGAGGTAATGCCTGGAATTTGCTATTCTCGGCGTACTCTTGACACTGTGGATCTCGGAATGTTGTATTCTCTAACGATTTACGAAATGGAACATCCCTTGCGTCTAGTTCCAACTACCATTCCGCGTTCAAAGTCTGTTAATTCCCGATGCGCGGTCGTAATCACATTGGAAACCTTTTCACGTGAATCGTCTGGGTAGAAATGATAGCTTCGCCATGGCACGTCCTTTTATACCTCATGTACGCGATATTACCGCCATCTGTATATGTGCGTATCGCTATCCCATGCCTTCCATCACCAGGTGTAAATATGAATGATTATGTAGAATATTAATGATGCTTGTTGTATTTAAAAATCTCTAACGGTTTTCGCATTAAAAGTTCGCAGGCATTATTTTTCAGCATGACTTCATATATTAGATGGTGGAAGTATACTTCCTACATTGGAATGTTAACAGCGTGGCATTCCCAACACCTAAGAGGCATGAAATAGCTCCCACAAACATTAAAAGAGTGTGACACGGTTTTGCTCTGTAGCCACGTGATTAAATTACTGAAAATCAAATAATATTTGTGATTGATTTGGAGAGTTCCCAGCAAACAAAGCGTTCTTTGAGCCATGTTGCGACTCGCGTTGGTGCCGTTGGTAGGTTGACATCGTGTAATAGGGATAGCAGCATATTGTTTTCTTCTCGTGTTTACTGGCGCCACTACGTTTGCTAGCGTTGTCTGTCCGCAAGGGGCGGCAGCAGCAGTCATCGATATCTAGTACCCTAGTACTATATTTGGAAGGGCGGCAAGTGTTTTCTGGATCGGAATGTGTCGTGTAGTTTGGTTGGGATGGAGCAGGAGTGAGGTCCGGCAGTGCGAGGACATGCCAGGATCGCTGGCGGCACACAGGCACTGCCGGAACCAGGAGCTGTAGTTGCAAGGGCCACAACGTCGTTGTCCACCGGAACCAGGACGTTTGAGTTGACTGAACATTAACCCAGTAGTGAAACCTCCACAATTTTGAGATCACGCTGTTTATTCGCTCGTTGCTGCTCGCGAGGTCTCTGAGACGAGTGTTTAGAGTTGGCGAAATTGATTAGCTGTCTTCCACGTCTTATTATTAATCATTGAATTCCTTGTGTTTGTTAATGAAGTTCAACCACCAGTATTTTTCTGCCTAGTGGCCGCCAACGCCCCCATTACCTGTCCTGGAGGTTAGCGTATTTTCGTGGCAGTGTACCTTTCCTCGCCTTGCTGCTGCTGTCCGGTAAGGCGTGTAGTACGACGGCATCCTTGATTGTGGCTCGGATATTTTGTTCTTTTGGACTATCTTGGTCGTAGTGGATCCTTCTGCTTCTGGATGTTCTAAATACTGGATTCTGAAGATGCAGTGCTGTCTGCCGGTTCTGCCTTGGCTGCGTTATTCCATCGTTGTGTTGGTTACCAGACGTTAGGCAGATTTTGGAAGAGTGATAGTCTGCGTTTAAAATGACACTAGCTTGAGTTGCGATCCAGTTAAGTGAATACAACTTTTGGCTGCCTGTCTGATCGGTTACGAAGTTGAGCGATTTTCCCAGGCCGATCCTTAGAGCACTGTCTGAGGCCCACTTCTCTCTCGATTTGATCAGATTGTGATGATTATTTAAAACAAAATATTTTAATTTTCAGTTATTACTATTGGAGCCTTCAGTCGACCAGTAATGTGAATATCTTGTCAATAAGGCCTTCAGCCGTGAATGCAACTTGTCTTAAGAATGTTTAGTTAGATATTGTCTCCTGGTGGTGAAATTTGATGATTGTGTTTTTTTACATTTTTTAGTATCTGTTGGAGAAGTTTATCTGTTCTTAAGAATTTGCTATCCCGGCCTTCAACCGTTAAATTATTTTTTGAGTTATTACTATTGGGGCCTTCAGCCGACAAATGATTTGAATTTCTGGTCAATAAGACCTTCTGCCGTGAATGCAATTTGTCTAAAGAATTTTTAATTAGATACTGTATGTTAATAGTGAAATTTTGATGACATTTTTATTAAAAAATATTTTAGTATCTCATGGAGAAGTTTAGCTTTTCTTAAGAATTCGGTATGCAGATCTTCAGCCGTCAAACCGTTCTTGAGTTATTACTATTGGGGCCTTCAGCTTACAAATAATTTGAATTTCTGGTCAATAAGGCCTTAAGTCTTGGGTGCAACTTGCTTGAGAATTTTTTTATTGGACATTGTGTCTTAACAGTCAAATTTGATAATTGTTCCTTATTGTCAACCTCATTTCCAACTGGTTCTAAATAAAGTGTACGTGATTAAAAAAAAAAAAAAAGGGCAACCAACGGTAGCTGAGTAAGCCCCGTCAACACCGAATCCTGCCTTTCCATAAGTCCCATGTCTCATTGTTTCTTAACCTAGAGCAATGTTCAAGTTTAAAAGTAATTCACGTATTTCTTTTACAGACGATTATAACAGCTTCTAATAGCGGCGCTGTTTCACTCAGTTACATTGGAGGTACCAGAATATTTTTCTCATTACCTGAACTGGACACCCATCGATTTGGCGAACCGCTGTCCATTTGTAAAATTGAGTGCGGTAAGTGTGGAATGAATATCTATCTGTGTCGATGTATCCAGCACAGTCGAGCAACTGGAGATTGACGAACATTTGCTTGCATTCAGAAGTCATGACATGTTATCAGCAGGGTTAGACTCATACTGCCCAGGTGCACAGCGCCAAACGGTCCGTCGGAGTGTCTAGCGGGTCAGTTGTCAATACGGCGTGCGCATTGTAACTCTCTGAGGCTTACGGTAGAGGACCCGTCTCTTGGCAGTATGGGGCGTGATGCTACGGTAGAGGACCCGTCTCTTGGCAGTATGGGGCGTGATGCTACGGTAGAGGACCCGTCTCTTGGCAGTATGGGGCGTGATGCAGCAGCGTTGGCGTGGCCAATGGCCGTGATCCTCCGGCATGGTCCTGCACAATATGGAGGCTACTGAGTTTAAATAAAGACGCATGTGAATACCTGTCCTACACCTTTACCCCACTACACACGACAGGGACGAGTTTGGGACAACCATACACGTTGAATCAGTGAGCTATTCAGATTCAAAATTAAGAGAAGTACTCAGTAATGCTGAAACCCTACGGGGTTCCCCCTCAGGTGTTGCTCTGTAACAAATCAGTGGGCTTTCCATTATTTCACACTTAGTGCGAAAGGATTTTGAATTTCTCGCCGTTTTAAACACAGGACAAGTAAACTTCACTGTCATTTTAAACTAAGGAGAATGAGCTCTTGAGTTTGAAACTAAAGGCAACTTCTGGGAACGGGGGAATTGTTTAAATCGTGATGCCATAATGGTGAGAGGGAGTACTGTGAAAACCTTAATTTCAGAGGGGTATTGTTTAAACTTAACACTTGATGGCTTGGAACAAATGAGCACACAAAAACAACGTGTTTGAACTGTGGAATCAGAAAGACAGTTGTTTAAACTTAGGGGAAAAGCAAGCTTACGGTTTTGAATTGAAATAACACAAAGCAGTAAGACGTATGTGTTGTACAAACTTAAACCACTGTCTCCTGGTGACGTCAGAGGGATTACTATGGAATGCTAGACTAGATAGTTGGGGAAAACATGTTAAATAGGTCTGCATATTGGCTACTTCTCTGTGTCCTAACATCTTGGATTCTAAGGTCAAAGAGGCTGTACCAGTATTCCAGGGAATTCTATTCTTAGCGTAAGTGACCCATTTCCACAGTGGCGGCAGGAGAAAGCCCAGTGGCCATCTTGAATTATTAGTTTCACAAGTGACCTACTTCCACCACCATGACTATGTGCCGTCCTTGATGTTTTAATTTCCTGCCAATTTTTGTTTAGGTAAGCAGCCCTACTTCCACAGTGATATCATAGAGATGGAGGAAAAACGTCTGATATTTTGAATTCCCCGCCAATTTGTGAACTTTCCCCCAATTTTTTGGTTCCCATTATTTTATACGTAGGGTAACTGGCCGATGTCAGAAGCGTTGGAGGGGGAGGGATGGGAAAAATTTGATGTCTCATCGATTAATTCATCGGCGACATCATAAATGACGTGATCCTGTTACCTACATTGTTCCAGAACCGGCTCAGCCTACGTACTGTTATCAATACAAAATCAAACAGAGGTAAAGTAGGAGCAGGCCTAATAATGGTTCAAATGACTCTGAGCACTATGGGACTTAACTTCTGAGGTCATCAGTCCCCTAGAACTTACAACTACTTAAACCTAACTAACCTAAGGACATCACAGACATCCATGCCCGAGGCTGGATTCGAACCTGCGACCGTAGCAGTTACGCAGTTCCAGACTGTAGCGCCTAATAATGAATAAGAAAATAGGAATTCGGGTACTGTATTATGAACAGTATAGGAGCGAACATACACAAACTCCAAAGCAAAGACCCACTGCGTAGTACAAATTTATAAACTAACTAGCTCTGCATATGACGATGACACTGAGACAATTTATGACGAGATGAAGCATATAATCTAGATAGTTAAGGGAGACTATAATTTAACTGCGATGACTCACTGAAATTCGGTAGTATGGAAATGAAAAGGAGGAAAAATTAGTGGGAGAATATGTCTCCTTTTGCACAGAGCAGAATACTTGGTAGTAACCATTAAAGACGGCTTTATCCATCAAAGACACTGGAAGGTTTCAGACAGATTGTGGAATGGTAAAACAGAGGCTTAGAAACCAGATTTTAGACTGTAAAAATTTCCAGGGACAGGTGTGGTTATGGCCATGATGTATTAGTTACGAACTGCAGATTAAATCAGTTCAACCCTAAATTTTAGAAAATTAGGAGATAGGTCAGAATGAATTGAACGAAACAGAGATTGCTGAGAGTTTCATAGGGAGCGTTATTTAGTTGCCGAAATGGGAAAATCTAAAAATGCCGCAAATACAGCAGGGGAAAGGGGATAAAGTCGTCCAAATAGCGAGACTGATAGAACATGCTAAATGCATAAGCATGGTTGTCTAGTGGAGAAATAAGAGGCAGTAGAACGCATAGCTAGCAGAAAGATAGAGGTTGGCGATAAGAATATTAAAGGGACCTTTGGAGAAAAGAGATGCAGCTGTGTGAAGAAAAAGAGCTCAGACGGCAGTCCATTACTTAACAAAAAAGGAAATGCTGAAAGACGGAAGCAGTATGTAGAGGGTCTGTCGTGGTGGTCTTCAGTCCGAAGACGAGTTTGATAAACCTTTCCACGTTACTCGATCCTGTGGAAGCGTCTTCATCTCCGAATAACTACTGCAACATATATCTTTATGAATCTGCTTACTGTTTTCATATCTTGGTGCCCCTCTACTATTTTTATTCCCTTCATTACCTCCGCCGCATTTCCAGTACTAAATTGGCCATCCCTTGATGTCTCAAAACGTGTACTGTCTACCAATCCCTTCTTTTTGTCAAGCTGTGCCGCAAGTTTCTTGTTTCCCCAGAGCTATTCATTACCTCCTCATTAGTTACGTGAACTATCCATCAAATCTTCAGCACTCTTCCGTAGCATTTCGTTTCAGAAGCCGCTATTCTCTTCTTGTTCAAACTGTTTATCACACATATTTCACTTCCATACATGGCTACCCTTCAGTCAAATAACATCAAAAAGACTTTCTCACACTTAAATCTATATTCATTGTTAGTAGATTTCTAGTCTTCAGAAATAATTTGCTTGCCCTCTCACCGAGGAGAGTAGCGCAGTGGTTAGCACAATAGACTCGCATTCGGGAGGACAACGGTTCAGATCCATGTCCATTCGTCCTGATTTAGGTTTTCCATGGTCTTCCTAAATCGCTTAAGGCAAGTGTCCGGATGGTTCCTTCAGACGGGTGCAGCCAATCCCCTTCTCCATCCTTAATCTGAGTTGTGCTGCATCTCTACTGACCACATTGTCGTCGGTACGTTAAACATTAATATCCTCCTTCTCCTCTATTGTATTCTCTGTACTTCGGCCATTAGCAGATATTTCACTGCCCAAATAACAAAACTCATTTTCTAGCATTATCGTCTCATTTTATAGTGTAATTCCCTTTGCATCGCCTGATTTAAAAGGCTACATTTCATTATTCTTATCTTGTTGTTGTTATTCTTACATTCTTCTTTTAAGACACTGTCCACTCGGTCTGTATAAGATAAACCAGCCTGAGGAAATACTGGAGAAACAGAAGAGCAGGGTGGGTGAAGATGAGATGAGAGATACGATACTGTCAAAAATACTGAAAATCTAATAGAAAACCAAGCCCCTAGATGATCTTCGCTTAGAATTTTTGAGATCCTTGGCAGAGCCAGCCATTACCAAATTTACTCGTCTGATGCACAACATACCTTTCATTGATTGAGGCACCTATGCTTGGGTTTCAGGCATGATCCCCTGGTTTGTTTGATTGTAGTACAGTTGGAGAGACTCTGCAATGCTGTTAAACTTTAGGGGGACTACGAAGTGGGTTGAGTCGTGAATTGGAATTTGGATCTGTCTGTTCCCGACTCTATCGTAGTACCGCGAGAGCTTCCTTGTTTCCCTTCAGTGTTGTGTGAGTCCTTGCATGAGTCGCATCGCTGTTTATCTCTCAGCGTCTAGAGTTTGTGACTCAGTTTTGATGCGGAATTGTCATGCGTCGTGGTTTCACCCATGGCTCCCAGGAACATTCCATGCACAGGTATCGTCAGTTTTAGTTTTGACAAGTCCACACGGCATGTGCTGCGAAGTTCGTTAGAAATTGACGATTTTCTTCCAGACAAGATCAAGTTTGATTTAGAATCGTATGTGGTTTATGTCAAGTTTGTAGACCCGCTTCAGGTTGACGGGGACGAACAAGAAGTCCCTTTCACTCATCGCGGTGGTTCTGACAGGTGCGGTTATTTTGGCGAACGTGGAGGTGGAGTATACGAAAGTCAGGGTATTTAATCTTCGCCCAAAGCTGATGACAGTCTTCTCCACATCACCGTGCTTCCGTTTGCGAACGCAATGAATATACGGCTGGAACATTGGTCCGCTCAGCAGTTCATTGTGGTGTTCGGTTCTTCCACATGGTGGTAAAATATCCCTCTCATTTGCAGGTGTGTGGAAACCGGAAGCATATAATTGACACAGGACTACAAGGGACCTGTTTTAGGTATAATGAGAGTGGATACCTCCACACAAATTGCCCGCTTCTCGTCACCGTCTTAAAATTTAATTATGAACATCGTCATAGGTTAACATTAGCGGATCTCATTCCTCAAACGAAATCCATTGTGACTAATCAAGTTTTGTAGGGGCAGCATGAGCCATTCCTTGACGGAATTAGTGAATTTCCACTGTGAAGCTCGTGTGAGACTTTGCTGCTGTAGCTCCCGCGTCGCCGCCACCTCCAATGCAAAGTAAGCGTAGAGGGATGCAAGATGGTGAGGAGTCAGACGATTATTCTTTCCTTTTCCGCTCTGCTGATCCCGTTGGAGAAGGTCTCTACCTTTCCAGAGCTCAAAGCGAATGATAACTTGCCAGCTGCTGTTGAAGATTCGAAGGCTTCCATCACCCCCTCAGATGTATACTCCCGAGTTTGTGAGCTCTTCTTCGGGAGCTCCGTATTATATAGACGGACTAGTTGGGCCTCAGTGAGTCTATAACACATTCCCGCCCTTCTTCTGCGCCCCCAGATTGGGGAAAGCATGCGACAGGTCGCCGCTGAGCAGACCCAGACCGGCCCAAGTGTGCCAGTGGAACACGTGGTGACGGTCAAAGAAATATCTTGTTTGCATTTCCTTTGATTCTCATGAGGCGCACCACCCAGCCGCGGTGGAATGGAGTGTGTTCTCCGCACTTGATAGTGAAATTAAGCGTGACCCTCCCACGTTGCCCTGTACGGCAGTCGGCATCCCGCGAAGCCGCAACAAACAGCGTTTTCAATCAGCGCGTGCGGTGTTGCGAAAAAAGAAAGAAAGAAAAAAACAGGATCAAGGTGGAAGAGAGAGATCCACCTATTTACACTCTCATTCATCAGTTGACTCTGCCATGGACTGTGACTTCAGAGGTCGCTTGGAAGTAATCAAACAAACTGTTTTGGTAACAACTGGACGCAGGACTATGCGTTTCCTACCTTTGAGGCGTTACTTTCGTTTTGCCTCAGGTTACAGTAGGAAGTAATTATATTTTCTATATCGAGATATAAGTTTTTCTTTGATTGCTAGCAGCTTCAATACTTCGCTGTGTGAAAGGAATATTTGACGCATTTGTTTATTTCTTTTCATCATTTCACAAAGAGGTCACACGCAGTTTATATGTATACTCCTTGTTCCATTCTGTATGAGGGTGCATGGGCATGAATGGAAGTCAAATGTAGCGGGAGCATGGACCAAAGGGAACAGCTTAAGGGAATAGCAGTCATTGCCAACATTACAAGAATAACGACAGGTAGGCCAGAGCAGCAGGCAAAGATGAAAACATCCACGGGGGTCGGTTACAAAGTTGGTGCGGGGGTGAGGTGAGTCTCCCCACCACCGCGTCTGAATAGGAACGTTGGTCGGATTTTGGTGCGTGGAGAGCACTGTGGGGCCAGCCATGAGACGGACCGGACGCGGGAGCACAGCAGCTCGCAGATTTGGTGAGATAGAAATGAGGTAATATGGCTAAAAATTTACGACAGGGTATGCTCATAGCACGCATTCAACATACCTTCATCGGTACAGGTTACGGTTTTAATTTATTTGCAATAGTTTTCTCTGAAATGTTTTTGTGAAATTTTGCTGTGTGGTAGTGAGCATGCAACAGGAACCATCAGTTCATGTAGCTATTTCCCGAGTTATAAGCTTCACTTTTAGCTCAATGAGTGCAGATTGCGTATCGGATGGTAGATCGAGAAATTTAATTATTTTTGGTACTTTCTTTGTGAGTTCAGTTCACAGTTTATTTTGGCGCCAATAGTACATCATTTTTGCCCAGAATCTTTTCTCTGATAGAGGTTATCTACCTTCAGCAGTGGCCTACCTTAAATTTCTAGTGGTGTAATTCATGCATGACGATAAGTGAGTCTTAAAGAATGAATGACGATTTTCCGCTAAAGACGGTGTGGCCCACTTATGTATTTTTTGTGTTATTATGAAATTATGTATCATATATTTTTTGTGTTATTATGAAATTATGTGTCATATATGAAATTATTCGTGTAGCGTTTTCGTTTTGTCATTGTCCTACCCATGAGAGGTAACGCTGAAGTTTTGTAACTAAAGAAAAATTGTAATGTCGGATTCTAAAGTTTTCATCGAAGTAGAAAATAAATCTATTGAATGAGAGTCAGCATTTCAGTTAAGAAATAGTCCCCAATCACCTGGCACATGAACTGGGTAGGATGTATCTTATTCAGTCCGATTTTCTAAAGTTAATGAAAGACAGAAATAATCTGAAATGTGAATTTAGATAGACTACCAGCTGCTATAGGACGGCTTTGAGTTCAACCTCCCCAGAACGCGTTATCTTAGAGAAACTCGCACCAGTTTCCGTTGCGCACATTTCAAAAATAATTGTTATTCAACTAAGGGTCAAAATATAGATACCATTCCTTATGCGCCTGGTATATTAGCAGCCAGGACCCAAAATCGAGTAAAATTCTCTAAGGTAACGTGAGGAGATAGTCACACAGGTTCAATATAAATTAAAAATATATAAAGAATCAGCACACAGCAGACGAGCAGTCCTATAGCACCTTGAATGTGAATGGAATAAGTTCCGTTCATACACTCCTGGAAATTGAAATAAGAACACCGTGAATTCATTGTCCCAGGAAGGGGAAACTTTATTGACACATTCCTGGGGTCAGATACATCACATGATCACACTGACAGAACCACAGGCACATAGACTCAGGCAACAGAGCATACACAATGTCGGCACTAGTACAGTGTGTATCCACCTTTCGCAGCAATGTAGGCTGCTATTCTCCCTTGGAGACGATCGTAGAGATGCTGGATGTAGTCCTGTGGAACGGCTTGCCATGCCATTTCCACCTGGCGCCTCAGTTGGACCAGCGTTCGTGCTGGACGTGCAGACCGCGTGAGACGACGCTTCATCCAGTCCCAAACATGCTCAATGGGGGACAGATCCGGAGATCTTGCTGGCCAGGGTAGTTGACTTACACCTTCTAGAGCACGTTGGGTGGCACGGGATACATGCGGACGTGCATTGTCCTGTTGGAACAGCAAGTTCCCTTGCCGGTCTAGGAATGGTAGAACGATGGGTTCGATGACGGTTTGGATGTACCGTGCACTATTCAGTGTCCCCTCGACGATCACCAGTGGTGTACGGCCAGTGTAGGAGATCGCTCCCCACACCATGATGCCGGATGTTGGCCCTGTGTGCCTCGGTCGTATGCAGTCCTGATTGCGGCGCTCACCTGCACGGCGCCAAACACGCATACGACCATCATTGGCACCAAGGCAGAAGCGACTCTCATCGCTGAAGACGACACGTCTCCATTCGTCCCTCCATTCACGCCTGTCGCGACACCACTGGAGGCGGGCTGCACGATGTTGGGGCGTGAGCGGAAGACGGCCTAACGGTGTGCGGGACCGTAGCCCAGCTTCATGGAGACGGTTGCGAATGGTCCTCGCCGATACCCCAGGAGCAACAGTGTCCCTAATTTGCTGGGAAGTGGCGGTGCGGTCCCCTACGGCACTGCGTAGGATCCTACGGTCTTGGCGGGCATCAGTGCGTCGCTGCGGTCCGGTCCCAGGTCGACGGGCACGTGCACCTTCCGCCGACCACTGGCGACAACATCGATGTACTGTGGAGACCTCACGCCCCACGTGTTGAGCAATTCGGCGGATCGTCCACCCGGCCTCCCGCATGCCCACTATACGCCCTCGCTCAAAGTCCGTCAACTGCACATACGGTTCACGTCCACGCTGTCGCGGCATGCTACCAGTGTTAAAGACTGCGATGGAGCTCCGTATGCCACGGCAAACTGACTGACACTGACGGCGGCGGTGCACAAATGCTGCGCAGCTAGCGCCATTCGACGGCCAACACCGCGGTTCCTGGTGTGTCCGCTGTGCCGTGCGTGTGATCATTGCTTGTACAGCCCTCTCTCAGTGTCCGGAGCAAGTATGGTGGGTCTGACACACCAGTGTCAATGTGTTCTTTTTTCCATTTCCAGGAGTGTAGAATTGCGGCGCTGCGACCGTTTATTTACGATTCAACTGTAGACGTGTTATTTTTGCAATAAGTGTTATTTGATCACTTTCTTTTCCGAGCACTAGCACTGCGATAAAGAGAGGGAATTTCACTGATTGATTTCGATGTTCTTGATACCGGCCAGGGAATAGGCGGCACTTTATGTGACCATACTTTAATTCGTCTTTATTCCTCATCTGGGTCTGATAATTCCAGCGATCCAGCGCGATTTTTACGAAGAGGGCGGGGATTTTAGTTGTGTTTTGCGTCCTGTGGATTAAACCCCGTAGTTGTAACCTTAAATCATATTCCGCAAGCAGTAAAACTGTTTTGCCTTCCCTGGATGTTCAACACATCTCTCTTGAACGCCCCTTTCATTGAGATTATCGTTCGAGACGTTTGGCCCGGTAGCTTACGCTCCCAGGACCGTTATCCTTCGTGTATGGAATAGGGTCCAGGGGATGAAAAACCGTTGCTCCGGAAAACGGCAGTGTGTTACGGCGCTGAGAGGGCGTAGGGTCTCTAGTAGCCCCAGGAATTTTATTGTTCCGCCTTACGACAACTTTATGAAGGTACCACCAAGCTCCCTTACGGATTAGGGGTGTCTGCCATGTTAATCTTCTTTAGCTAAAGAGACCCACGGAGCGATAAAAATCCCGCTCATTCCTACAGGATGAATTGACTTCCTTATACCATCTTATCCGATTGCGGCCGCGTCGAAAAAGACGATGTATCGCGACGCTCACACTGATGCCACGTGCTGACGTCCCAACGTGATATTTCCAGAGAGATCTTTAATTGCTTTACCGATCTTTATGACTTTCGTGATACTGATACCATTTTTCCTGATGATTTTACTCCTATCCTGGACTGCTTAGTTACTCCTGCATTAAATGATGAATGTACTATCCCAAAAATAGACGGGACTTGACGGTACTCTTAAGAAATTTTTATGTAAAGTTTTAGCCTCTTGCAGGTGATGCCATTATGGCACTGGTGAATGAAGTGATGCAGAGGGATATATTTCCGTGTCAAGGTCGATAAAATTGTCATGATTCCAAAGACAAACGGATGTCCAGACACAGAGAAATGCCGAACGTTCACACATTTTAATTTCAATGTCAAAATTATCTCCCGGGTGGTTAATAGACGTTTGTTGATATTTTTATGTGCCTGAGCGCACTATCCTGACTCATGTAGTGGAATGCCGGTACGTCATCTCGGCGGCTGCAGCGACTTCTGTTTCTGGAGCCTTAATTTTCATCACTTTCAAAAGAGAATTTGACTGCATCAGTCACAGCTTCTTGATACAGCTGCTCGAGGCGATCGGTCTCAGTCATACTGCATGTAAAATACTATCTAATCTTTTTACTGGTATTCAAGCATCTGTCATGGTGAATGGAAACCTTACCCCCCTGATCACAGCCCGACGAGTCTTATCGCAGGGGAGCCCCTCTCCACCTCCCTTTTGTCCCATGAACCTCTGATGATTAACTATCTACTGCTGATTAATTATGTGGCTAGAAGATAATGGGCGAAAACTTCTCGGTGCGACTGTACACAGATGATGTCATGGCATTGCTACATTATATCGATGGCATACCTGTATCCTTCTTGAAGGACATATTGGATCTCTTGTATTCTTTCTGGGCCCGCATCAATGAACGGAAATGCACTGTGTTTCCACTGCGGGATTTTCGCCAAGTTTTCATGTGATATACAACGGGGGATGGACGCAACAGATCGTTGGGAGCTATTATCGATCGCTGCTCGATGAAAGTGGCTGCACCCAACGGGCGGGAGGTGACAGGTCGTATTCAAGCGGCAATTAAAGAGCACGAACCCCATTCCTTTAGACTTCCTCACAAAGTACGGATCCTATATTGACGCAGTTATCCGGTCGTTTCCTAGTGAAAAGTTATATTTTTCGACACCGTTATGAAGTGGTAACGAGTCCCTGTCCCCGTGGAGGATTTGGAGTTACCAATATCAAAGTCAAAGCTTCAATGTTGTTTGTGAGTGTAGTCGAAAATGCTGCAGGAGCATCGTCTGTGCCCCTTCAGAGTATGTCAGAGTTTGTCATGAAAAAGGCTCTCAAATGGCTCTAAACACAATGGGACTTAGCATCTGAGGGCATCAGTCCCCTAGAACTTAGAACTACTTAAACCTAACTAACCTGAGGACATCACACTCATCCATGCCCGAGGTAGGATTCAAACTTGCGACCGTAGCGCTCGTGCGGTTCCAGACTGAGGCGCATAAAACCGCTCGGTCGAAGCGGCTGGCTCATGGAAAGGAAAACGCATGTTATCTCTCACAGGTCCTCGTACTTGGCGGGAGACAGTACCTTCTAGGCACTTTAATGTGCTCACTGTGTACTAAGAACTGAAAAGAGCGGCGTGCATTTTTGAGACACTGCTCAACATATCTGTGCAAATCTGAATAGTATCTTCACTGTGGTTTCCATTTCGCGCGCGATCGTACCTTACTTTCCAAACAGCGCTCATATGTGCTTGGGACAGATGTAACACCTTTATCATTTTGGTAACTGCCAGTGCTCATTTGTTTTCATCCGTACTCTGTTTAGATCGCAACTCACGATACGGAGTAAGAAACTCTTTCTCACTAACTTTGCTCGCCGATACATCAACAAAAAACAACGTCTGACATCTTGTCAAATAGGCTGTCAATCAAAGTTACTCTCAGAGACGTCATACACAGTACGTTTAAAAAACACTTCAAGCAAAGCCGAACATTACCGAAAAATTTGACGATCTATGGAAGTTTGTCAGATTGTTTGATCGCATACAGGGGGCTTAATAGGCGCCGGCACATAAGCAAACTCTGCTATTCTTGCTGCAGTACGAACACTACGCACATTGCTCTAGCAGGTAATTTCCATTCTTCCTTACACTAACCTAAAATGCAAAACTGAACATAGCTATCGTGTTATATTCTGTTTGCTTTTCATCTTGTTTAAAGTAAATTCATACAACAGTAATATATACTGGGATCTTGATTTATCATCTTTTGGGACAAATGCACAGTAGCACATAATAGTTATAATGATTCCCGGAATTTCGCTTAAATTCACTTATTTTTTTATATCATAACCGATCTCTCCAGTTCGACATAATACTACTCTTTCAGCAGGGACCATTTACTAAAGTAACATTAGGTTAGAGAGACAGACACATGATTACCCTTGTGTCTTACAATGCTTAACAAACAAGTCAATTAATACTGAGATTAAGATCCCTAGAAACGAAAGAAATTAGCTGTGAACAGATGGCAGTTTTTTAAACAACTCATCGGCTACAAAACGAATGTGAGTATCCTGTGACTGAGAACTTTACATTTGTAAATGCAACAGAAAACAACACTGCCAGTTACTTCTTCTACCGTTACATCTCTAACCATATATTTTCTTGGTATCTGGGTTTGATCCAAACATAGTAGATGGTCATGCAATTCCTTTCTACTATTCCTAAAACCTGGAGTTCCTCTCTTATCTCACTGTACTTATTATAGTGTAATTTTTATCCTGCCAAAAGTCTTATAAGTCTCATTTCTTCCGCTTTAATTCTCTGTAATTGTTTAATCGTTTAAGTACATTTTTCAGGTTCATAGCGCACAGTCATACTAGTATAGAATTTATGTTCTACCTCTTTCCTCGTTTTGTTCAGGAGCGTTCTTAAATAAAATTTGTAAGTACTTTTGCAGTTTCTTTAAGGATCATTAACATAGGCATAAGAGATATCACAGCCCAGACAGTTTATTCTGTGGACTTCTTCCAGTGTGTTATTATGATTTTATCTCTGCGTCGTTCGTTTCTATAAAAGATCATGATTTATTTTATCTTGTAGATCCGGTTAAATAACGTTATTTTGTAATCATATGTAAGCAACTAACAGCTCATTGTATGTTCCCCTTCGTGTCCGCCAGTGTAACTTAGTCATCTGCCAAAAGAAATGTCTTAAATATTAAGAGTATTGCATGTAGGAATCTTCCATTTTATTTGCCGTTTATTGGCAGTGTATATGGACGATGTAGAATACTCCTGTCGCACTCCTTGGGTGAGTCTCCTCATTCCTGTGTTAATGGATGAGCCGACGAGTATCTTGATATTTTTGTCAGCATACAAACTCTGAACTGAACTTATTAAATGCTGAGGAATGCCATTCTCTTCTAAATTTTCCATAACTTAGACCTCACCACCAGAACGAAGACCTTTTCACAACGCACGTCTCATTTGGCTACTCATGTTTGTAAACACGAAGAGATAAGCGGTTTCACGTTTGCAGATTAAATTCCCTATGACTTTCTATTATCTCATTTACCGAGAAAACATTGTCCATACGCGGTCTTCCTCATCTAAATCCATTTCGTTTTTCTTTAAGAAAACTCGCTGTTCAAGCGTTTCATCTATTAGGAAAGTATTCTGCACCAAAAGTTTAGTACACTTACACGTCTGTAGTTACGTAAGTCATTTCGGTCTCGTTTTTTCGGTACAGGTAAGACTAATGAGCTCCACCCGACTTGCGGAATATGGACACAGACTTATAGTATTTACAAACATTATCTGTAAAATTCCGTCCTCATGGCCCCTATTGCGTCTTCCAGTTTTTCTAACGATACTGGATCTACATTCAAATGTGATTGAGTGTTAAAATATTTTCTTCTTCCCCTACCCGTAGGTTTCGGAAGTAGTTTAGCCTTTTTTCATCGGAGATTTTATTCCATAGTAGGGTGTATTTCTCGTCTTTATTGAGAGTTTTTAGTATTGTACAAGTTCTTCTTAATCTACGTGGATATCCTACGCTAAATTTCCAAGGAGTACCTTTCAACTCTGTCTTTTCACTCTTCTCGTTTCTCTTTTAACCAATGTCGTTTCTCTTTTAATTACGCTAGTAGTCTCCTGTATTCATTGCGATGTTGCACCCTTCTCGTACTGAGACATATTTTAAAGAAGCATCTGTATTACTAAACGACTAACCGGGTGGACGGTGACCCTATTTGCGTTTCCGACGACTTTCAGCGACAAAACAATTTTATGTTGAATATTTTATATAATTGCTGACCGAATTTATAAATTTAAAACACTGTCATAATCTACTCAGTATGAGGTATAATCTTATGTTTCACGTTTAACACAGTAAGACACTGTAACGCCCCAAGGATAGAAAACATCAATTAACAAACTTTATGGAAACTTAAAGTAGGGAAGTGAGTCATCTTGACAGTGACGGCAACAATTGGCGATAAAATCTACACTGCTAATATTTTGATTAACACCTATATTATTCAAATACTCGGAACAGCACACAAAAAGGGGAGATAAAGGAAAGGATTATCATAGATTCTTTATCAAACATCTATAGAAAAAATTCAAAATCATATGAACGAAGGTTAAATCCAAGAAAGTAATTCAGTCAAAGATAACATTTACCATGGAAGAAAGTTGTAGCCTCATCTAAAAGGAAATTCAATGCCACTACAATGTAACTCGTATATGGAAATGTTCAGTTAGTTAGTTGCCCTCGAGTCGCTCTAGAGTGCTTTTGCTATAGTTGTCTGGACGCTAACGCTATTAGATTGTTTCAGTTTTGGAAGTTTGATAATTCGTGAGGTAGAGACTGAAGTATTCCTCAGTCAGTCGACTGATGAAAGTTAATCTTTACCGTTCTCGACGTGACGATATAGTAAGACGAGTGTTAGACTTCAGTTGAGTGATATTTGTGTATCGGGCTTAGCATTCGTACTGATGAACAGTTACAAACCTTGAGAGCAATGGATCAACGGCAGAAAAACAATTCGTAGTCTTAAGTGGGCCACAATAAAGCGAAGACACGAAGAAAGGCCGGCCGCTGTGGCCGTGCGGTTCTAAGCGCTTCAGTTTGGAACCGCGTGACCGCTACGGTCGCGGGTTCGAATCCTGCGTCGGGCATGGATGTGTGTGATGTCCTTAGGTTAGTTAGATTTAAGTAGTTCTAAGTTCTAGAGGACTGATGACCTCAGAAGTTAAGTCCCATAGTGCTCAGAGCCAACACGAAGAAAGGCAAGTACGCCGATTAGTCAAAAGTTGTTGTCGGCGTCACGATTACTGAACTGAAGTTAATCTTGAATGACTTATCGGTGTGCGTGTGTTGTAGGGACGAGCAATTAATTACAGAAAGAACAATAAACGAGGCAGAATTAGTGTACGTGTCTTGAGGCAGCGCAACTCACAGCGCGCAAATACCCAGACCTTATTCACAAAGTATTTGTGATGAGAATATTTTACACATAATTTTAAGCCTTTATGAAACTTTTTCTCGCTGACACCTCCCTTACGAATTGATTAAAGGAAAAATATTTTTTGCTTACTATATTTTCGCTTTTCGCTGTTCGTGCAGTAAAACTGCCGCATCAGATATAACGTTTTATTTTATCACTTCTTTACTGCTAATTCCATTCGTAATACATTTTGCAGAAAGTATCCACACAGATACTGAATTTACGTGGGATATTATGTCATTGTACTACTAATAGCAGGTGTTGACAGAGGTAAAAATTACCGAACTATCAGTTTAATAAGTCACAACTGCAAAACACTAACGCGATTTTTTTACAGAAAACTGGTAGTAGCCGGCCTCGGGGAAGATCAGTTTGGATTCCGTAGAAATGTTGGAACACGTGAGGCAACACTGACCTTACGACTTATCTTAGGAAATAGATTAAGGAAAGGCAAACCTACGTTTCTAGCATTTGTAAACTTAGAGAAAGCTTTTGACAATGTTGACTGAATACTCTCTTTCAAATTCTAAGGGTGACAGGGGTAAAATACAGGGAGCGAACGGCTATCTACACTTTGTACAGAAACCAGATGGCAGTTATAAGAGTCGAGGGGCATGAAAGGGAAGCAGTGGTTGGGAAGGGAGTGAGACAGAGTTGTAGCCTCTCCCCAATGTTATTCAGTCTGTATATTGAGCAAGCAGTAAAGGAAACAAAAGAAAAATTCGCAGTAAGTATTAAAATCCATGGAGAAGAAATAAAAACGTTGAGGTTCGCCGATGACATTGTAATTCTGTCAGAGACAGCAAAGGACTTGGAAGAGCAGTTGAACGGAATGGATAGTGTCTTGAAAGGAGGATATAAGATGAACATCAACAAAAGCAAAACGAAGATAATGGAATGTAGTCGAATTAAGTCGGGTGATGCGGAGGGAATTAGATTACGAAATGAGGCACTTAAAGTAGTAAAGGAAGTTTGCTATTTGGGGAGAAAAATAACTGATGATGGTAGAAGTAGAGAGGATATGAAATGTAGACTGGCAATGGCAAGGAAAGCGTTTCTGAAGAAGAGAAATTTGTTAACATCGAGTATAGATTGAAGTGTCAGGAAGTCGTTTCTGAAAGTATTTGTATGGAGTGTAGCCATGTATGGAAGTGAAACATGGACGATAAATACTTTGGTCAAGAAGAGAATAGAATCTTTCGAAATGTGGTGCTACAGAAGAATGCTGAAGATTAGATGGGTAGATCTCATAACTAATGAGGAGGTATTGAATAGAATTGGGGAGGAGAGGAGTTTGTTGCACAACTTGACAAGAAGAAGGGACCGGTTGGTAGGACATGTTCTGGGGCATCAAGGGATCACAAATTTAGCATTGGAGGGCAGCGTGGAGGGTAAAAAATCGTATAGGGAGACCAAGAGATGAATACACTACGCTGATTCAGAAGGATGAAGGTTGCAGTAAGTACTGGGAGATGAAGAAGCTTGCACAGGATAGAATAGCATGGAGAGCTGCATCAAACCAGTCTCAGGACTGAAGACCACAAAAACAACAACGACTACTCACTCAGTGTTTCGTAATCAGGGCGCTTAGTATCTCCAAAACAACTTAAAATGTAATTTAAAATTTAGTTTTAAAATTTGTTTGTAGGGAAAATACTGGTTTTCTTCTCCTAAAAGTTTTGACTGTAGGTAAGCTTAGATTAAGATCCTTGCTTAAAGGGGCAAATTGTTTTGATGGTATTACATCCCTCCACCTCTCGTAGAAGCCATAATTGTGTGGAGCATGAACGTCACAACTTCTGAAGTCTTTGTAGTAACTGTAAATACTGAATGAAAACTCTAAAATTTAGCAGAACGTTTGGCTCATTTGGACAAGAATAGTAGAACGGGCTCCATGTGAGTGTCTCCTACTCTACAACGACTTACTTAGTTTGGTACTTAATCATTTGTCGCTCAGAGACGTATAGAAATATTTCATCCACAATGAAAATAATTTGGAGCACCACTCTTATGCTCATATCTTACAGAAGTTTAAAAACAAATACATTTTATTAAATTTGGATACATACATAATTTACAACGCACCAGCATATATCTGTCACACAATAAACGTCTCAACAAACGTTATTTACACTTCTTAAAAATATTACATACACAATATTACATACACTTTATACAGCGTTAGTTAACACATTTAACATGTCAGTTTTAAAAATTGTGTATAGAGAAAATAAGGGGTTTTCTTTTCCTAAGAGTTTTCATTGTTGGTAAGCTTAGACTAAGACCCTGTTTAATAATTGTGAAGTTACTACGGATAAGCTGTACCGATTCCAGTTCTTCCATAGTGTAATTTTAATACAACCAGAAAACGCTGAATGCTCTAACGAAGGCGAAAGAATGTCGGATAAGGAAGTCGGTGAGTTGCATTACACAAACGAAGTAGTAAATTGGTGCGTAGAAGTACTTTTAAGAGGTAAAGACGAAGTTAACATCCATATATCTTATGCATATTTTAGGCCTCAATATTCTGAAAGTCAGTTCAACGTTTAACTGGAAAATTGTCACGATGGGGTCAATTATTTTACTGGTAGCATACAAAAATACGTTTCAATTAGAAGATAGCGACTTCTCACTATATAAAACCATCGTAGATAAAGCAGTGAGATTACAAATAGGCATTTTTTTCAGATATAGGAAGACATTGGCGCCTGGAAGTCTGTGTGAAGTCCTGACAGTCCTTAAATTACTGGATGTTCATACTGGCTATTTGTCTAGTATCGAATGAATAAGCCACTCTACATTCTATACCTAAGCCTTCCCCTACACAATATGAACTTTGAAGAATATTGTGGCAGTACTATTAAGAGGTTATTGCCATAAAATATTTCATTGTAGTATCACACGAAAGGCGATGTTATATTTCAGTTGATTTTAACATCCAGACTACTAATAAAGATGATTAAATTTTCCAAAATGAAGCTTATTCCAAAACCGTTTTATTATGATACCTCGAGTACATAATTTAGGAATGTGTGGAACAGTGATGTGTTTTTTTTATTTTTGCTGATGAAAATGTATATCTGCCTTAGGAACCATTTCCTCTTTTGATGGATAGGATATGAGGCGGCTGTATCTAAATAGAAAACAACCTTTCTTTAAGGGAGATGCAAAAACAGAAAAATAATAAACTAAAGAGGAAACGTAGTAAATACAAGACAAAGAGTATAAGTTACTCCCATCTCAGAGATATTACACACTAAGCCATCTATTAATGATAGTGACATATTACACTCTCGTAGCATGGCGAGTTTCTGTGCACATGAACAAAAAGAAGACACGTGATGACGCAATGAGCTGAGTAAGTAAACGTTTGCGACGATATGGGTCTGTCCTGTTTATTGCCTATTATTCATTTGTCGTAGTGGAACTTACGCTTTTGTGGAAATGAAGTTAATTCTTGTAGATTATGTAGCCCTTAGTTGTTGACAACATTTCAGACGTTGCTGCTTATGAGCGACAACGGTTGGATATTTTATAGGATCTGTGCCACTGCTCTCAATGTTTGGCAAGATGTTAATGCCCTTTTTTTAACTTCAACTCCCGTAACGTACATTTTCTGCTTAACCATACAAGACGAGTGAGCAATATTTCTGTACAGACTGCAAATTAATTGTTTGCGGAAATGAATCCCTTCAGTGCTTTTACAGGATGAATCGAAATTCAACGGCAGTGATGCGGCTGCTACAGCTTGCACGCAATACTACGACGAGTGTAAATGCTTGTTGAGGAAGAGGATGTCGGTTAAAACAATTTCTCTGATACCTGACCGCAGTGTGACATACGAAAAGTTACGAGTTTGTTAAGTATACCCCGTACATACCTGCTTGGATAAATGTGCAGTTTTGCACTTTTAGGTACATGTGCTCATACCCTGATTCTTCTTCCGGTACGTGCGATCAGCTCGTAAAATTTTACCGTGGCATTTCCATACTTTCTTGTTTTGAATCTAGTTTTTATCATAAATAGTATATAACTGTTGAACAGCAATTAGCGCTTAAGCAATTTTCGTGCAACCGTAGAATTTATGAAGTCGCGTCTAGTTACAAAGCTGTCACAAGGAGTGTTTAGTTTAGTCCTGATAGGCATAGAACAAAATTATTTTTGAGAAGACCGATTTTTCGGCTCAAATTATTAATTTCAGCACTAAAAATGGAACATGATGTTCAGTAATAATTCTAAAGAGTCCCAAGATTCTGTTTGCGTTTATACGATTGCCATCGCGTACTTAGAGACTGGGTCAAAGTTTCGTAGTCGTTACTTTTTGCCATATTTCTGTTACCAGTAAATATGTAAAAGAGAAACACCGCTGTACTAACGGTAAGAGGAGCAGTTTACCTGACAATTTGTAGATTTTGTGCTGCGTGGCCATCATAGCGTTACACGAAGAATGATTTGCAGTTTTTTCTTAGTTGGCGTTTCCTGATTGTGATTGATTGTCTCGATCCAGTCAGTGCGAAATATTCTCGGCGATGGCGTTCCCAATACGTTTGTACAATTTAGTTTTTCCAACTCTCCCACGTCAATACGGTCATCCTAATAAATCTACAGTCTCACTCGTAGAAAGGCAAATTACGCTAACATCCCACTAAGAGAAGAAAAATATATTTATGGAGCTTCGTTCCCCTTTTTGCAATGCCAATACTTCGTGTTTGTTCCTTTCGAGGGCCATGCTAGTGTGAAATGTGACAGTATCCACTGAGCTCTTTCCCAAGTCTCAGAGCATGGTGGCGAAATCTCTTTAGAGTTTAGAAGGACTGAGGAACTGCTAGCTAGTGCGGTGACACACAACACACTGCCGATGTCACCAAGTAATCTTCCTCGTCATCTACACACAAGTTTCGGGTCCCACACTCTAGTTCAAGATGAAGTACTGAAACAATCTCTGAGGCTTGTGCGAATGGTACACTACCTATGACACCAAACCAGAAAGAATAATGCTTGGCACAATTTGCAGTATGTTATGCGGTTTTAAAGTGTTTTGACATATGATTAATGATTGGAGACGTACAGTCAAAACAGGTTTCACGTGCCCTTATTCTATTTGAATCGCCTTGTGGTGATCTTGGTAAGTCATTTTTCACAAATGCCCTACTTGCTCAAAATACGATGCATTCCGCTTTGACTAACTTCATGAGTCAGAGACTTGTGACTTTTCTTGTTCTAAGCCTCGCGTGTTCGGTGCTGTGGAGTTCGATAGCTAGCGTCAATATCTCCTATCAAATTATCACAATTATTGTGACGTACTCTTAGCACCTTCTTATTTTATCCTTAGTGCCAATATCGGAAGTACACAAAAATTTGTGATGTGTATCTCTTTAAGTTTTTGTTACCTGCACTATTTCTTTTTTATAATCGACAGCCATATTTCTAAACTTCGTTAATCAGAGTAGCTGGGGTAGGAATTGTGAGTAAATAGAACCTCTTTGAAAAATAAGTATATGATAATGTTATATTGTAATGTACATGGTGTTTTGTGTGTAAGAACGTAAGAGAACTGGGGGTGGGGGTGGGGGGGGGGGGTGAAACTAATTACTTAAATTCTCCAGCATGATATTAATGTATTACCATGGCTACAATTGATGTAATTTTATAGGGCGCCGTTTCACATAGCCTTGTATTCGAGAAGAATGAAATAATTAGTCGTGAGTAAATAAAACATTACCGCTGCCGTAGGTACAAAGATACTGTTTACTTTGTCATGAATTTTACTGCCACCATAGTAGTTTCTCTGCTTAGAGAAAAATTCTAGTGAGTTTTGCGAGGTCATGTGTGTATATGTTCCGAGTTCACGGCCTTCCCTGCATCTTTGACTCATCCGTCTGTTGGCTAGTTAATGTGATCAACGACATTTTTTGTGGAAATTTGCAATTCATTGAGATCTACGAGTTATTGGCGTAAATATTAAATCACATTGATGTAGTGACGTTTCTGAAATATGTCAGATGGAAGTCACACAGGCGTGATTGATGCACTGCTGCGACGGCGCTGTTAGGCTTTGTCTTACAATGAATCAAGGCAGAACTTCCAAGCAGAACGTGCTGCGCAGGTTACGTAAAGCAATCAGCCGTCGGATTCATCGATAAATCTGCCATTTTTCTTCTTCTCTGCTTTAGTTGGCAACTGATTTTAATAACAGTGGCTATAAATTATTGCTGTTACGCTGGAATTAGTTGCTACGCACATAATGAACGCTATGTAATTTGGCAGCTTCTCTTACGCAGTATCATCTCGATCTGTATTAGGAAGAAAGAGGTACCTAATGACGTTTGACTTTTTTTTTCTATATCGGATGTAAGCAGTCAGTTAGGAGCAATCTACGCACTTGTTATACACGACCGCTTCGAGTGCTGCGCCTACCCACACGCTTCCCCACGGCTGAGGCGACAGGCGGCGTGCGCAGTAGCGACTACCACACGCGGTGAGACGAGAAACGTTTCGGTGTCCAGGAAGATGAGTTTGTGCGGCAGAGAGAGTCAGAGAGCGACAGTCCTTTGTTTTTAAAACTGACATGCCCGCTGATGGCGCGGGACGCCCGTCTAGAAGGCGGCGGCGCCTAGAAGGCGGCGTCGGCGCCGTCGCGGGGCAGCGGCTTGCAGGCGAGGGCGGCGGCGCCGGCCTGCGGCGTCGCGGCGCTGGCGTCTGCCGGCGCGCGCCGTCATCGCACCAGCAGCACCACCGAGGCGGAGGCGGCGGGCAGCACCAGCGACAGCAGCACCAGCACCAGGAACAGCACGCGCGGGCTCACCAGCGCCGCCTGCGACTCGCCGGAGCTCGCCGGCTGCACCACCTCCACTGCGAACACAGCCAGTGCGGCCACTCCACCAAAAGGAAACAAGGAACACTACTGGCCATTAAAATGGCTACACCAAGAAGAAATGCAGATGACAAACGGGTATTCATTGGACAAATATATTATACTAGAACTGACATGTGATTACATTTTTACGCAATTCTTGTGGATAGATCCTGAGAAATCAGTACCCAGAATGACCACCTCTGGCCTTAATAACGGCCTTGATACGCCTGGGTATTGAATCAAATACAGCTTGGATGGCGTGTACAGGTACAGCTGCCCGTGCAGCTTCAGCACGATACCACAGTTCATCAAGAGTAGTGACTGGCGTATTGTGACGAGCCAGTTGCTCGGCCACCATTGACGTTTTCAGTTGGTGAGATATCTGGAGAATGTGCTAGCCAGGGCAGCAGTCGAACATTTTCTGTATCCAGAAAGGCCCGTACAGGACCTGCAACATACGGTCGTGCATTATCCTGCTGAAATGTAGGGTTTCGCAGGGATCGAATGAAGGGTAGAGCCACGGGTCGTAACACAGCTGAAAAGGAATGTCCACTGTTCAAAGTGCCTTCAATGCAAGCAAGAGGCACCCCATACCATCACGCCGGGTGATATGTCGGTATGGATATGACGCATACACGCTTCCAATGTTTGTTCACCGCGATGTCACCAAACACGGATGCGACCGTCATGATGCTGTAAACAGAAGCTGGATTCATCCGAAAAAATGAGGTTTTGCCATTCGTGCACCCAGGTTCGTCGTTGAGTACACCATCCCAGGGTCTTCTGTCTGTGATGCAGCGTCAAGGGTAACCGCAGCCATGGTCGAGTTGATAGTCCATGCTGCTCCAAACGTCGTCGAACTGTTCGTGCAGATGGTTGTTGTCTTGCAAAACGATTCAGGAATCGAGACGTGGCTGCACAATCCGTTGCAAACTTGCGGATAAGATACCTGTCATCTCTGCTGCTAGTGATACGAGGCCGTTGGGATCCATCACGGCGTTCCGGATTACCCTCCCGAACCCACCGATTCCATATTCTGCTAACAGTCATTGGATCTCGAGCAACTCGAGCAGCAATGTCGCCATACGATAAACCGCAGTCGCGATAGGCTACAATCCGACCTTTATCAAAGTCGGAAACGTGATGGTACGCGTTTCTCCTCCTTACACGAGGCATCACAACAACGTTTCACCAGGCAACACCGGTCAACTGCTGTTTGTGTATGAGAACTTTCCTCATGTCAGCACGTTGTAGGTGTCGCCACCGGCGCCAACCTTGTGTGAACGCTCTGAAAAGCTAATCATTTACATATCACAGCATCTTCTTCCTGTCGGTTAAATTTCGCGATTGTAGCAATTCATCTTCGTGGTGTAGCAATTTTAATGGCCAGTAGTGTACATTTGTCTACAAAAGAAGTCAGAAAAAAGGTGAACTGTAACAAGGTGTATTAACGTGCAGTTCTATCTTTATATTGTGTAATGAAAGCTGCTGGACATTACAGCAACACAAATGTCCGCAGCTCGTGTGCTAGTGGTGCCGGCACGGTAGCTCAGCGTGTACGGTCATAGGGTTAGCTACCCTTCGCAATAAAGAAACTGAATAAACAGATCATTGAAGAGTCATCGGACGTCCGCTCCGAACGAATACAACGAACAGTATAGAGCAAAATGAGGACAACAACAACAGAAAATAAAGAAAAAAACGTGGTTTGCTTTACTGTCCTTGGCGGACGAGGTCCCAGGTTAGATTCCATGACGTAGCGTGGATTTTTTTCTGCCCGGGGCCGGCTGTTTGTGTTGTCCTCACCATTTCATCATCATTCAGGAAAATGGCGACAATGGAATATGTAAAGGTTGGGAATTTGTACATCCGCCTATAACCACGCCGTTGAGCACCCTCAAACCAAGATCATCAGAGTAACACAAACAGTTAACTGTCAATGTACAACATTATTTGTATCATGCTTGATAATAAGAAAACAATAGACTTGCACTTTTAGAAGTTCAGAACAGATGATGTAAATAATACGGTCATTGGAGCCAAATAGTAATAAAATTTCAAAGTAAAATTATGATACTGCACGAAATTAAAACTTTACATATTGTGGTTTTGCATAGAACTTATTGACAGTGTTCTTTTGGCACAGAGTTGTATATGGTGACGTTCACATAGTCTATGACACAGTTTACACTCACGCATTGGGTCTGGTTCATGATATGGCGTGTTGTTGCAAATAAGGTTGTCGAAACGATGTACTACCATTCTTGTGGTCACGAAGGTTTCCTATTCGGTCAGTCATGGCACCTACACTGTAAAATTGATAATTCCAATCCCAAAGAAAGCAGGTGTTGACAGATGTGAAAATTACCGAACTATCAGTTTAATAAGTCACAGCTTCAAAATACTAACGCGAATTCTTTACAGACGAATGGAAAAACTGGTAGAAGCCGACCTCGGGGAAGATCAGTTTGGATTCCGCAGAAATGTTGGAACACGTGAGGCAATACTAACCCTACGACTTATCTTAGAAAATAGATTAAGGAAGGGCAAACCTACATTTCTAGTATTTGTAGACTTAGAGAAAGCTTTTGACAATGTTGACTGGAATACTCTCTTTCAAATTCTAAAGGTGGCGGGGGTAAAATACAGGGAGCGAAAGGCTATTTACAATTTGTACAGAAACCAGATGGCAGTTATAAGAGTCGAGGAGCATGAAAGGGAAGCAGCGGTTGGGAAGGGAGTGAGACAGGGTTGTAGCCTCTCCCCGATGTTATTCAGTCTGTATATTGAGCAATCAGTAAAGGAAACAAAAGAAAAATTCGGAGTAAGTATTAAAATCCATGGAGAAGAAATAAAAACGTTGAGGTTCGCCGATGACATTGTAATTCTGTCAGAGAGGACTTGGAAGAGCTGTTGAACGGAATGGACAGTGTCTTGAAAAGAGGATATAAGATGAACATCAACAAAAGCAAAACGAGGATAATGGAATGCAGTCGAATTAAGTCGGGTGATGCTGAGGGAATTAGATTAGCAAATGAGACACTTAAAGTAGTAAAAGAGTTTTGCTATTTGGGGAGCAAAATAACTGATGATTGTCGAAGTAGAGAGGATATAAAATGTAGACTGGCAATGGCAAGGAAAGCGTTTCTGAAGAAGAGAAATTTGTTAACATCGAGTATAGATTTAAGTGTCAGGAAGTCGTTTCTGAAAGTATTTGTATGGAGTGTAGCCATGTATGGAAGTGAAACTTGGACGATAAATAGTTTGGACAAGAAGAGAATAGAAGTTTTCGAAATGGGGTGCTACAGAAGAATACTGAAAATTAGATGGGTAGATCACATAACTAACGAGGATGTATTGAATAGAATTGGCGAGTAGAGGAGTTTGTGGCACAACTTGACAAGAAGAAGGGACCGGTTGGTAGGACATGTTCTGAGGCATCAAGGGATCACAAATTTAGCGTTGGAGGGCAGCGTGGAGGGTAAAACTCGTAGAGGGAGACCAAGAGATGAATACACTAAGCAGATTCAGAAGGATGTGCGTTGCAGTAAGTACGGGGAGATGAAAAAGCTTGCGTAGGATAGAGTAGCATGGAGAGCTGCATCAAACCAGTCTTAGGACTGAAGACAACAACAACAACCTAACCAAATGATTAAGCTAGATTTATGTAAACAGCTTTGTTTCTAAATTTTTCAAAGTACAATAAAACTCGTCATAAGCTGTTTCATTTGAATCAGACTGGGTGATACAATAAATACTGAGAATGTTGCCAAAGACTTGTGGTTGTTTAGGAAAAGGAAGACCTGAACTTTGGCTCACCAGCCGAATGGGTGTCGGACTTTTGGGATACTTCATTCCTGTATAATATTGTGAAGAGTAGCCAGAAGTATTAACTGTATAAAACTCACAATGATGCGAACAGCTTCCTGGCCCTTTCCATTAGACTGGAACACCAGACATAAAGATTTGACATTCATCAGTGATTTTCTGATGTCTTCGAGAAGAGTATCTTCTTTCGGAAATCTGCAATATTTATCTATATCTGAGGTCGTTGGAAGTCCCCTGCAGAAGCACTGAGCTATGCTGCCTCTATAGCCGTCCATAATTATTTGCCGGTGCAGGATCTTGTGAAAGAACTGACCCCCCCCCCCCCCCGATTGTTGTTGTTGTTGTGGTCTTCAGTCCTGAGACTGGTTTGATGCAGCTCTCCATGCTACTCTATCCTGTGCAAGCGTTTTCATCTCCCAGTACTTACTGCAACCTACATCCTTCTGAATCTGCTTAGTGTATTCATCTCTTGGTCTCCCCCTACGATTTTTACCCTCCACGCTGCCCTCCAATACTAAATTGGTGATCCCTTGATGCCTCAGAACATGTCCTACCAACCGATCCCTTCTTCTGGTCAAGTTGTGCCACAAATTCTCTTCTCCCCAATCCTATTCAATACTTCCTCATTAGTTATGTGATCTACCCATCTAATCTTCAGCATTCTTCTGTAGCACCACATTTCGAAAGCTTCTATTCTCTTCTTGTCCAAACTATTTATCGTCCATGTTTCACTTCCATACATGGCTACACTCCATACGAATACTTTCAGAAATGACTTCCTGATACTTAAATCAATACTGGATGCTAACAAATTTCTCTTCTTCAGAAACGCTTTCCTCGCCATTGCCAGCCTACATTTTATATCCTCTCTACTTCTCCCCCCCCCCCCCCCCCGATTACTTTCCATAAATGTTCGATCAGGCTCATGTCGGGCGATATGGGTGACCAAATCATCTGTTAGAATTGTCCAGAATGTTCTTCAAACCAATCGCGAGCAATTATGGCCCAGTGACACGGTGCACTGTTAACCATAAAAATTCCACCGTTGTTTGGGAACAGGAAATCCATGAATGGCTGCAAATGGTTTCCAAGAAGCCGAACATAAACGTTTTCAGTCAATGATCAGTTCAGCTGGACTAGAGGATCAAGGCAGTTGCATGTAAACACAACCCACGCTGTTAGGGATCCAACAGAAGCTTGCACAGTGCCTTGTTGACAACTTGGGTCCATAGTTTCGTGACGTCTGCGCCACACTGGAAATCTACCATCAGCCATCACCAAATGAAAGCGGGGCTCATCTGACCAGACCACGTTTTTCCAGTCACATAAGGTCCAACAGATATGGTCAAGCTATTAGCAAAGGCACTCGCGTCAGTCGTCTGCTGCCATAGCCCATTAACGCCAAATTTTACCGCACTGTCCTAACGGATACGTTCATTATACGTCCCACATTGATCTCCACGGTTATTTGACGCATCGTTGCTTGCTTGTTGGCACTGACAACTGTAAGCGAAAGCCACTCTTCTCGGTCGTTAAGTGAAAGCCGTCGGCCACTGCGTTGTCCGTGGTGAGAGGTAATGAATGAACTCTGGTATTCTTGGCACAACCTTGCATTGTGGATGTAGGAATACTGAATTCCCCAACTACTTCTAAAATGGAATGTCCCATGCGCATAGTTCCAACTACCATTCCGTGTTCAAAGGCTGTTGATTCCCGACGTGCGACCGTAATCACATGGGAAACCATTTCACATGAATCACTTGAATACAAATGACAGCTCAGCTCTTTTATACCCTGTGTATGCGATATTGCCGCCATTTGCATGAGTGCATGTCGTTGTCTTCAATGTACATAGCATACCTTATACTGATCACCAAGATTATTTCCGAAGCTCGAGGAGTATATTTTCCTTACTAAATCTGTAATATTCCTCTCATATTTCGTAATCACAATTTCACCAAAAGTGTAACAAAAAATGTGAGTACAGCTATAATAGCCACAAGTAACAAGTATCACTTGTAGTACACATATGCGCTAAAAGGAAGAACGGACAGATTACGTTGTTAAAAGAGGAACAATACAAAGTCTGCCATCGAAATTTCAGCTCCGAATGATTATTTGTAATAGTGTATGAAATACATATATAAAAATTAAAATCCTTAAATATTGCACTTTTAATAATATTTATTATTAAATGTTAAAAAAAAGTAGTACGATAAGGCTTATTTAATCACCGTATTAGGAGTCGGAATAATGAAAATCACAAGAACAATCACTTGTTGATTCTGTGTAATTTTCGTAGTGTAAAGAGAGATTTACATTTTACATTGCATTTTTACTCCTCAATGTAACATTGATACCTAGATCGTCGTGTAGGTTGTTGTTGTAAGTACTCTTTGCGTCCAATCTTAATTGTCGTCTTTTCGATACTGTAAGACTCGTAATAGAATGAGAGTGTGACTACATCTATAACAGAGTCGGAATTACTGCGGATGTGTTGTTGAACGCATTTTATTTGTTCATGACGTCTTCGCGTTAGTGTGCGTACATCCCTTTACGTTAATAAATGGCATCTGTCCATCCTGTTTCCCTTTAAGACACTAAAGTTACCCAATTCATTAACATGTGTTTAAATGGTTTTGTTCACACAAACATGCAAATGAAAAACGGTACAGAATATTGCCCGAAATGTAATAACTGCGTCGGAAATCATCCACCTAATAATTACTTCTGTAAGACGTTTAAGGATAACAATAAAGAAGAATCTATGATACTGGAGTATTAAGCAGGTACCAGCGATAACGACGGAAATAAATGTTACAAAATGGGCAAACAACCAACATCGAACGGAAGACAGGTACAGCCGACTATTGAGGGTTCGCGTTCGACACTCAGACGACAAAGAAAGTAGGACGAGTCATTAGTGACGAGACGTAAGGATGGCGAAGAAGCTCTGACCCATCCAAAGGACTCACCATCACATTGAGCTCAGACGATTTAGGGGAACCACAGAGAATCCAAACTGGAAAGGTAGAACGGGGATTTGACCCTGCACCCTGAGACAGCGGATCGAGTGGTTAGCACCATAGTATCTCGCTGAGTCTGCCCAACTAATGAATAGTTCAGATAAGGTAACCATTCTAAATTAGGCTTGCCTTGTTAAAACGCAGTTTATTTCTGATGAATATGTTAGTGGAAAAGTATCTTGAAACAGAAAAGATGGTATTGGTGTGTCTACAATTTGCAGGACCGCATCTAAATGACGAAATACGTCCTTCATTTCCTAGTGTATGTCTGAGACCGAATTTAATTCCACCACAGGTAGGGACATTTCGCTTGTTTACAACAGAACGTTTTACATATTTACACGTTTTGTTTCCCAAGCGTGTAGTAAGGTTATTAGCTATGTTTTGCTAGTAGTTCAATGACAGGACTTTTAGGGGATCAGGCAAGATAAAAAAAGGAAAAAAAAATAACTCTAGCGAACTCAACACTTAATGGTCGGCGAATGTCTGCGTCAGATTGAAATTCAGCAAAGTTCTTCTGTGATGCAATAAAGAGAAATTACTAACTGATTGGAGAAAACTACCGGAAATGGTCAAGACCTACTACCAGAGAGTACTTAACACTCGCACGTACCGCAAGTGCCAATAACTTATATGAGGAACAGTAATGGACCTAAGGCTGAACCTTCGGGAACCCCACACCTGATTTCTCCCCACTCGGAATTATGTCCATGGACTGTATTGCCCGAATTACTAAGTACAACTTACTGCGTTCTTTTTGGTACATATTACATTATACATTGCTCGATTATACCATAAGCCCCATAAAATGTCAACTAATGTAGGAGAACACCGTGATTCACAGTCAGATGCATCGGAGAGGTCGCAGAAAATACCAACCGGCGCTATTTTATTATTTAATCCTTGTAAAATCTGGTGAACGAACGTGCAAATGGCATTCTCAGTAGAATAACCCTTCTGAAACCCAAACTGAGATTTGCTAAGGATGTTACTGTTGATAAGGTGAGATACTATTCTAGAATTGGTGAATGATGTCAGCACTGAAACAGGTCGTTAATTAATGGTATCGTATTTTTCACCTTTCTTAAAAATAGATTTGACAACAGCATATTTCAGTCTCTCTGGAAAAATACCTTGAGTTAGCTACGCGTTACGTATTTCAGATAAGCCTGGTCTTATCACAGTACATGGGAACAAGATTTTAGTACTTTGTTGGAAACACCATCAGAACCAGACGATCTTTTATTTTGAGAGAACGTATGATTTTCTTAACTGCAGAAGGAGAAGTTGGTGATACATTCATATGACTAAATTTCATGAAAGTTACATTTTCAACATACTGCTGTGATTTTGTTCTTGAACTGTTTGTCCCAAGCTTTCTACTATATTTACGAAATGATTATTAAATGCATTTGCTACCTTTGACTCATCATTCACAGCCGTTTCATTCAGTTCAATAGTGACAGTATCTTGTTCTGTGGATGGTTGTCCTGTCTCTCATTTTACTGCATTCCATACAGTCTTGTCTGTTGTTGGAAGAACATATTTCTAACATCATATATATGTTCTTTGATTTTTTAGAAATCTTTCTTAGTAATTTTGAGTAGTTTTTGTAGTGTACAACTACTGCAGGGTCCGTATTTGTTCTTGCCAAAAGATACATTTCCATTTTCCTTTCACAAGATACTTGAATTCATGGTTTTTTACATGGCTGTTTAGTGTCCTCTCACATTAGCGTATACGGAAAGATATTATCAAATAACGAGATGAATTCATCATGGAATAGATAAAATTTTATGTTAACATTCGCTTCGTTATAAATTACATACCATGTCATCTCCTGCAAACTATTCTTAAAACTATTTGTCCTGGAGACATTAATTATTCTAACTCATTTCCACTGAAGAGTATCCATACTGTAAGGCACTATGTCATTTATCCTCTGTAACTGTGCTTCGTGATCAGAGACAGCATTTGTTACTGGGTAAACAGTTATTTTCTTACTCTGAGCTTTATCAAAGAAAAGATTATCAATTACAGTCCTGCTGGCTCTGTCGACCATTGCTGGAAAGTTAATTACTGAGACCAAATTGTATGATGTAAATAAAGTTAAATAAGGTTTACAGATCATTTTTCCTATCAGAATCCATCAGCAAATCTCCACTGAAAACACCACAGACTTCCACACAACTTTGTTTCAGATTTAATACGGTTATGGTATTACTTTTGATTTGAACCAAATGTGATATCCTGGTTTTCAATAGTAAAAAATGAGCAGTAAGCGCTACCATTTTCCAGTATCCGTGCTCCTTGCATTGCAGAGGGCTACACGCTATCGGCTGATGGCAGCTTGTTTACCGCCATGATCCTCTGCCGTGTATTTTAGAGAGTAGCTTGTCGTCCCTAGTATCGCCTTAAACTTCTCACTCCGTGCAAACTCTGTAGCATGTACGACATTCTGCTCTTAGCCTTATGTGCGCTGTCTCCGCACCCTTACCTTTAATAACAAGTTCACTAAGTATGTTGCTGGAAGCACGGCGGTAGCTGCCTAGCCGCCTGCGCTGAAATGTCTGGCGCCGTGCATTCGGCGGTGAACAGCCGCTTACCCTCTGATGTGTATCAGATATCCATTAAACGACACCATCCCATCGCTGTACATCAAGTACCAGAGCTGTTATTATCCTCGTACTTGATGGTAGATGTGCTGCTACGGAAGATGCGTTTTAACGGAATAATTGCTGATTTTGTAATTATCTGAAAGAAAAGTACGCAAAAGGATTCTCCACTCTTACAAATACAAGGTGTTTTAAAAAAGAACGATCTGATTTCAATTGAAAGAACCACACTACAAACGCGGATGAATTGGCAGAATACTCACAAAATCTGGAATTTTTAGCTATGCTATTACAAACGCACTACGCGTCCACTAGCAGCAGCATGAATAAGATATGGGCGATAGCTAAACTCGTGAACTTTACACAGTGTATCTATTTTTACATAGCTTATAACAACTGTTATTATGTTCTTCACTTCTTCTGTCTCATGAAGTAAAGGGGAGATGACCACACTTTCCTTCACATTTCCTCAAAGAAAAAATCGCATGGAGTCATCTCTGGCGATCTCGGAAGACAAGAACGAAGGGCAGTGTCTAGCACTGCGCAAGTGAACCCGTTTCCTTTTATCACCAACCCGATGAGTTCGCGCTCTGTATTGTTTGTAGACCAAACTACGCCTTAACACTCGCCAGACAGCGCATGAGGCATTGACAATTCTCTGCTTGCGCGGCGAATAGTCTTTCGCGGACTCCGCCCAAACATTCGCCGAATTTTTCCACCATGTCATCAGAAGTGTGAGGTCGCCGTTGACCCTTACATTTGTAGAAGCATCCTGTTTCTTCAGATTGGCTATATCCACGATGGATGTTTTTGGATGCGAGATCGACCAGTGAGAAAACGCCGACGGAAAGCACGCTGGGCCGAAATCACTGACCCACTCTTTGCAAATTGAGAAGACGCACCGACTGACATTTAACGGCGATTTTCTAAAACTCTAGGCCACGTCCATTCAAACAATACATATTTCCAGAATGAGATTTTCACTCTGCAGTGGAGTGTGCGCTGATATGAAACTTCCTGGCAGATTAAAACTGTGCGCCCGACCGAGACTCGAACTCGGGACCTTTGCCTTTCGCGGGCAAGTGCTTCGGTAGCTCAGACGGTAGAGCACATGCCCGCGAAAGGCAAAGGTCCCGAGTTCGAGTCTCGGTCGGGCACACAGTTTTAATCTGCCAGGAAATTTCAATACATATTTCCTTGCCGGTACGTCCCATGTTTCGTAACTATGACCGTCTAAAATCGGGTCATTCGTTTCGAAACACCCTGTAGTTCACAGAGGAATACCCAACTATTAGAGTAGGAAGTGTCTGAAATAAACTGCTGTCTCTATGTCGTACCAGACGTAGTCGTTTACGCAGAAATAATTTTTTGTACACTCGTTTCAAACAATTAAACTTACTTGTGGATACACAGCTTCTTTATAAAGCTGCTTGGTAATTTTAATAACATTTTCTGGAACACTTTTTTCGTCTCAGTAAACTTATCCAATACTGGACTGCACTACCAGGCCCTGCAACTCCGGCTCTGGATGTCGAGTTTTTTCCTTTCACCTCCTAAGGTTACGCTTTTGTTTCTGTGTAGATTCAGTGCATCTAATTTCTCTCTATTTCTGACTTTTCATTTACTGCGGTAACGGTAGAAAGCTTATTTTGTGTGGTTTTTGCTTCGTATCGTCGGGGAGTTTCTCGGTTAACGTCCGGTACCATAAAATGGACATATATGTCACTGTGTTTAATATTGAAATGTTTCTGGGAGTGACTGTGCCTCTTGTTCGTGACAAATAATAGCCGGTAGATGGCAGATGTGACACTGAGATTCCTTGGAAGAATCATATAGAAATTTATATCTTCCACGAAAGATGTTGGTCTCAAAACCATAACGTAATCGATTCTTGTGTGCGGTACTGTTCACACGTCTGGTGTTGTTATCTAGTTGGATCAACTTAAGAGAACCAAAATGTAACCCACAGTCATACAGACTATTGCGTTCTGACTATGTTTCGTTTCCGCTTCTCATGAGTGTCCTTCGAATTACGAAACAACACAAACGTTTTAGCTATATCAGCATGTCCCATCTGCCCTCTATTTCCATGCAGTCTCTATACTTTCCCAATGGAATTCTAATACCATTACCCACGAGACCGTGAACTCTTCCTCCAGATCTACCCCTCCTTCCTCCTTCCACTCATTTCAAAAGACCGTTACAAACCACTCCTCTCTTGTTCTTCTGGCATCCCATACCTATCCCAACACTTGAATCTCATCTATCGGTTACGTCCCACAAAGACATCCCTTATATTTTTCCAAATAATTTTCTCCGTAAAATCTCCCACATAGAAATCTCCACTAACGGTTTCCAGGAATCACGCTGACTAGGTATCACAAGATACATCACGTCATCATCATCCGTTTTATAAACGTCAGCATGTGTGTATTAACCTTATAAATATTTTATTTTATTTTGTAAAAATAAATGGCTGAATAGTGGCAACATGGTCGCTGACGGGCCCTTCTCTCGCAAGTTGTATTGGTGGTGGTGGTGGTGGTGGGGGTGGGGGGGGGGGGAGACGTAGAATGTGCATGACTATCAAAATAAGTAAATAAATAAAGAGTTTAACCGATTATAAACACACTAATAACATCGCTTCGATTTTCGGAGGAGACCAGTAACCTCGATGTAACAGAAGAAAAATTTGAATTCTCAGTCTTGTGTATTGTGTACTGAACTGGGGACCTAGAAACGACGGAGAGGCTTCGTCCCGCCGTAGTCCTCAGCGGTTCACAAGCCCAAAACAGGCCACAGCAGTCTACCCACCCAATCGCCGCCCTACACGGAACCCAGGGTTATTGTGCGGTTCGGCCCCCAGTGGAGTAATTACGGTGTACGCTTGCGTGGAGACAGTGTTTGCGCAGCAATCGCTGACATAGTGTAACTGCGGCGGAATAAGGGGAACCAGCCAGCATTCACAAAGGCAGATTGAAAACCGTCTTAAAAACCATTCACAGGCTGGCTGGCACACCGGACCTCGACACTAATCCTCCGGGCGGATTCATGGCGGGGACCGGCACGCCTTCCCACTCGGGAAGCAGCGGGTTAGACTGCGCGGCTAGCAGGTCGGGCTATTGTTAGCTTTGGTCACATTTAATTTTATTTTCACAGATTTTGTCTTTACATGCTTCATCAGATCTTATAGAGCTGTGACCCAGAAGACCTTTAGTGAACCGAACTGGTATCCCTAAGTGTAGTTGTCAAGCTCGCTTACCCCATCGGTGTGTAATGTATTAAGTTTAAAGGACAACACATGTCTTAAATAGCCATACTTCGGGGCCAGAAGTGATTAAAAGAGCCTCCTAAGTGTAGAGATCTATATTTGTTACAAAGTGTCACAATGTAAAAGTTATATGAAATTAAACATTACATAAAATATGGAATGTAAGAAGATAAATAAATGAATAAAACAGTCACCACATAATTGAACATTAAAGTCAAAATAAGACATCTAAGTAGGTATGTTTCCATCCACCATATGTATATGGTATTCTTTCCCTTTAAGGTGTTATTACAGTAGAGACAGAAGTTTTTAACTACCGGGTGGTTATAATTAAAGCGCAGGTACTAATGGAGGTCCAATTTACGCTGAAAAAAGTTCTAATTTTGGCCAACAGGTGCGAATCCGGCGATATTGTTTTTAGGACATTTAGTCTGTCATTTGACAACCCGTTACTTGACTGGACACTATAGGTATCGAGAAGAGAGGCCGTGTGCTGTTAGTGAAACTGTCTTTTGTGAACGGCAGCAGTTACAGCGCTGCACTGAGAGAGTATCGAATGCTGTAAGGTCCAAACAGACGCCCGATATCATTAAATAATTTAAAAAAGATGATAATGAAATTCGAAAACACGGGTGACTTCGCCGTGTCACCTGGAAGAAGAAGGCTCTCTAACTCGATGGAAGTTACGGACGAGGCTGCTGTTGCAGCAACTGACCATACAGCACGTGCTCCGAGTAGTGGTAGTGCTCGTGAGTGTCATGAGAACTGTCCAGCCCAACACGGTGCTACAATTCCACTCGCACTGCTGCTAACAACTGCTGATCACGTTGTTTTACGGATGCAGCATCTCGGCGATGTCTTCGGTGCCTGTGTTGAACAAACTGTGTAAGAGGTAGTTAGTAATGAAATCGAAACTGTACCTTTCTCACTTGTTTGACATTTTCTGCCCAATCCTCTTTCCTAATCCATAACACATGGAAACAATTCTATACATTTTCCTTACATTCAGAGCGCCAGATTTGCACTAGTGGCCATAATTGGAACTACTGCTTTTTAGCAAAATTTGCTTCTGCATAATGCATCTGCATTTAATGCATTAATGCATTAGAATATCTACTAGTTTTCGCGGCCGTCGATATTTAAAGCCCACATTGTAGCTCTGTGAGTAGCTCCGCCATAATTATAACCTCCCATATGTGTTGTTATTTTCTTTGGCCGACAACGTGAATTAATGTTGGCCACTGCCAGCTGCCGAAGTACTCTGGGGTACACAAAATACGCGAAAGATTGTAACACAATACCAAAAGCATTTCTAACGTATGTTATGGTGGAGTTAAAACAAACATACCATAAACTGAGACAACGTTGCCAAGCAAGGCAACTTTGTCACTTTATGAACAAGATTATATTTGTAGCCCTACCAAGTTCTTTAGCCATCCAACAGAGGGGCCAGTGCTTTCAAAGCAATGGGATAACAGTTAACGACAGATCTGACACACATTTTATGTTAGCCGTTGTTTCCCAGTCTTTGGCAGTACTTTTTCTTTCGGCTTGTGGAACACACGCCTTCTACTCGTCGACAAAAGTGTGTCGACCTGCGTACTCATTCTACCGTGAGTAAAACTAAATATTTTTTTCAATGCAGTACGTAATTATGTTTGAGAATCATTTTCAGAAATAAAATTACCTGATATATTTAGTACAATAATATAATTGGGCCATGTCGCACTCGGAAGCTAGGTAAAAATGGAATAACTTTGCCAATCTAGAGTTTTGTCTCTTTTGTACCTTATTCACATTTTTTATCTAATCGAGAATTTTTGGACCTCTGTACGTATCGTTGAACCAAAATGGGAGCAGGTAGGTATTATAATTCAATCTTCTTGAACATAGTCAAATGAATGCCAAGATCGCCCAGGAGCTTACACAACTAAAACTTGGAATCCAGAATGAGATTTTCACTCTGCAGCGGAGAGTGCGCTGATATGAAACTTCCTGGCAGATTAAAACTGTGTGCCAGACCGAGACTCGAACTCGGGACCTTTGCCTTTCGCGGGCAAGTGCTCTACCAACTGAACTACCCAAGCACGACTAACGCCCCGTCCTCACAGCTTTACTTCTGCCAGTACCTCGTCTCCTACCTTCCAAGCTTTACAGATTAATCTGCCAGGAAGTTTCATATCAGCGCACACTCCGTTGTAGAGTGAAAATTTCATTCTAGAAACATCCCGCAGGCTGTGGCTAAGTCAAGTCTCCGCAGTATCCTTTCTTTCAGAAGTGCTAGCTCTGCATGGTTCGCAGGAGAGCTTCTGTAAAGTTTGGAAGGTAGGAGACGAGGTACTGGCAGAAGTAAAGCTGTGAGGTCGGGGCGTGAGTCGTGCTTGGGTAGCTCAGCTGGTAGAGCACTTGCCCCCGAAAGGCAAAGGTTCCGAGTTCGAGTCTCGGTCCGGCACACAGTTTTAATCTGCCAGTAAGTTTTAAAACTTGGAATGTTTGTTGTTGTAAAAATCACGACAAAAAAAACTGTCAAGCATTTTCCTGGTAAACTTATTCAATTCTATGGGCGTTTGAGGTGCGTATCCTCGCACGACAGACAGAAGTGACAGGTAAAGGTTCCCTAAGTGTAATAGACGCTGTGTACACAATTAATCCTCCCTACAATGGAAACAAAAGTAAACTTTCCTTTTCTGTTGAAAATAACAGACTTTTATTTTCACTCTAAACTCTGAAGATTTTAATTTTTGTGAGTGCCTTTCTGTATAATTTTCATTTTCGCCACCGTTGCATTAAAGTGTTCGATACTAATGTGTAAATTGTTTTCAATGTTTTAAACTTCTTTTTCTGTAATTTTTAATGTATTCGACTGAGTTTAACAGAGCTGGCTAATTTGCCCGGTTTGTCAGATACCTTTGCAAAACGTGTTTTCCAATTTTTTGTTGTTTATAAATACATAACTAAATTGTCACATGTCTGCGTATTATGAAACTAAAGATCGGGTCTCCTGTTTTAAGCTGGTCCCAAAAACGTATTCTCCATTATTAGGCAACAGAGTAAGCGAAGAAAACAAAAATGTGGCAAAGTTGTCCTTGTTTACGGTAGGAGTTATTTTGTAAAAAATAATGAACAAAAACTATTTATTGCCTAAAATCATTAATTTCGCGCACTTAAAATAAAAAAATTCCTGAATAAATTAAAACTAACTGTTCTTACAACAAAGCTAAGATTAATACTTCTTGGCAGACTAAAATTGTGCGCCGGAGCGTGACTCGAATTCGGGACATCTGACTTTCTCGAGCAAGTGTACTACCATGTGAGCTACCCAAGCACGACTCACGACCCTTCCTGGCAGCTTCAGAATTGCTTGCGAAAGGCAAAGGTCCCGAGTTCGAGTCTCGATCCGGCACACAGTTTTAATCTGCCAGGAAGTTTCATATCAGCACACACTCCGCTGCAGACTGAAAATCTCATTCTGGAAACATCCTCCCAGGCTGAGGCTAAGTCATGTCTTCTCAATATCCTTTCTTCCAGTAGTGCAAGTTCTGCAAGGTTCGTAGGAGAGCTTCTGTGGAGTTTGAAAGGTAGGAGACGAGTTATTGGTAGAAGTAAAGCGGTGAGGACGGGGTGTGAATCGTGGTTGGGTAGCTGAGACGGTCGCCGGCACGGTAGCTCAGCTTGTTCGGTCAGAGAGCTGGCTGCTCTCTGTAATAAAAAAAAAAAAAAAAAAAAAAAAAAAAAATGACTGAAAGGATCAACAACGTATGCCATATGACGTCCGCTACGACCGAAATCACAAACAATGGTGAACAAATGGAAAAAGAAAAAAAAAATACTGCAGAGATCTTGCCCGCGAAAGGTGAAGGTCCCGAGTTCGAGTCTCAGTCCGGCACACACTTTTAATCTGGCAGGAAGTTTCAGATCAGCGCACAGTCCACTGCAGAGTGAAAATTTCATTCTGAAAGCTAAGATTAATTCTAGCATATTTGTTATCCTACAGATTTCTCTTCTTTTCTTTGCACGTTGTACAACTCGTTACCTAACGAGGGTGATTATTTGATGATGTTTCCAAAGTGACGCAGATTATTACAATTATTGTAAGGTGCGAGGAATGGTGCCAGAGGAGTAATTTTCGACATGTACCTTAGTTCTGACAACACATACGGTTTTTGCTTAGTGTCAATTAACAAGTGTATATGGTAGAGCCGTCCGGAGTGGCCGAACGGTTCTAGGCGCTACAGTCTGGAACCGCGCAACCGCTACGGTCGCAGGTTCGAATCCTGCCTCGGACATGGATACGTGTGATGTCCTTAGGTTAGTTAGGTTTAAGTAGTTCTAAGTTCTAGGGGACTGATGCCCTTTGAAGTTAAGTCCCTTAGTGCTCAGAGCCATTTGAACCATTTTTATATGGTAGAAATGTGAAATAAGTAACAAGGTTTCATGGCAGCGCTTTTAACAATTATTGTAAAATCGGAGTCATTTTCCCAACAGTTTTTCTTAGGTAGACTTGGTCTGCTTCAGTTTATGCACATTGAAGGGAAGGTGGCGTTCAGTATGCAATATATTTAGAAAATACATTTCACGAGAACGAGTTGGGGCGCCTCGTTTTGTACACGAAGGGCTGTTATGGTAGATCTGAGACGTCCTCGATAGTTAGGTCTCAAAAGGGAGAAGCGTATAATGCCTGCGGAGTCTCTGTTGTTTGATGTTTCGTAACAAATCCTCGAGCGCGTCTGCAGCAGTCCGACAGCCGGGACATAAGTTCTGCGCTGCCGGCGGCTGAGCATTCGGAGTGCGGCTGGCAGAGCTGCGCGGGCCATAACTGCCTTCTGGCAGCGCGGCGTCCTAACGGATTAGCCAGGCGCCGCCCTTAATCCTGGCCGAGACAGATGGCCCCAACCGCGCCCAGTCGATTCGGGTTAACTTCCAGGCTGGAAGCAGCTGCAGTTCGAGAAGTTGTCCGGGCCAGTTATAACGTGTGGCGCTGGGACTGCCGCCGCCACCACCACAGGGGGAGGCTCCGTGGGGCCGAGCGCTGAGGGTGAATGATAGCCCAGACCTCCGACACCCATATAGCATGGATTTATCCTTCCACACGAAAACTATATAACGCCGTATGATCATTATCGTCTATCAGCAGCTTAAGCAGAATACTGCAGGGCCTTAGTGCTGCAGCTAACGCCGGCCGCTGTGGGCGAGCGGTTCTAGGCGCTTCAGTCCGGAACCGCGCTGCTGCTACGGTCGTAGGTTCGAATCCTGCCTCGAGCATGGATGTGTGTGATGTCCTTAGGTTATTTAGGCTTAAGTAATTCTAAGTATAGGGGACTGATGACCTCCGATGTTAAGTCCCATAGTGCTTGGAGCCATTTGAACCATTTTGGACTCCAGCTAACGAGCCCTGCTTGAAAAAAAAGAAAAAGAAAAAAGAAAGCCAAATGTGGGAGTATACGTTTCAATCGTTGCTCGAAAAGCAAATCACCTTTTTTATAAGTGACAATATGAAAATAGCTCGTAATTTTGTCATACATTTTATTCTGCTGCCTTGCGCAGAAGATATGGTTGGTTGGTTGTTTTAGGGGAGGAGACAAGACAGCGAGGTCATCGGTCTCAGCGGATTAGGGAAGGACGGTGAAGGAAGTCGGCCGTGCCCTTTCGAAGGAGCCATCCCGGCATTTGCCTGGAGCGATTTAGGGAAATCACGGAAAACCTAAATCAGGATGGCTGGACGCGGGATTGAACCGTCGTCCTCCCGAATGCGAGTCCAGTGTGCTAGCCACTACCAGAAGATATGAAAAGGTAAATTTCACAGAGAGGACTTCAGGAACGTTACATACCAACGTAAAACGTAACATTTGTGGCATGCAAGAACAGTATCGAAAATAGGTGTTCCCAGACTTTTTGTCACTGCGTACTACTTTAAATTTTGAAAAATTTTGGGCTACCACCTTAGCTTGTTCACTTTGTGACGAACTTGGAGGCAGCAGGATTGGGGGTGCGGAAGGGCGACTGCCGCAGGGGTGAGGAATGTTACGGGTGGAGTAATTTTTACCATCTTGCTCAGTGCTGACAACACACAATACGGTTTTTGTGCCATGTCGATCAACAAGTGTGTATGGTAGAAATGTCATTTGTAGAAAATAATATGAAAGCAAATTAGCCCACTTCTGATGCAAATAGCCAGTTAGTAAGAGAAGAATAATATTTACAATATTTAACGAAACTTTTACAGTAGCTTTCATCATACTTGGGGTTAGGGGTTGGTTTAGGTTTTGTTAACTGCTTCCTTCGTGGTAAGAATTTCCTGTCTTAAAAACGGCTTCATGGTTATCTTAAAACACTATCATTTGTATGTCATAAAATAAAATTATCCTTCACAATTGCAGTAGCCAAGAATCACTTCACTGTAAAACGTACACTCCTGTTAAAGACGCAAGCTTTCTTCGTGTCACGATGCCTTTTACCGAAAGTCTCAATAAAGCATTAATAACAACAACAAACCGTTCACTGAGTACTGAGTACTGCAGCGCCACACACTGATACACCGCATAAATTTCTCAGTGAAGGCAGCGACAACTAATGAAAGGGGGCGGATACAGTCGAACACTCGTATGACCCGGGCACAGTCCGAAACAAATATTGGACAAATTTATTTTTCTTAACATCATACGCATCCTATTTTGATCAGTCAGAATTCTCGCTATCATTTGACTTAAAAAAAGTAAATTAAGAGTGATTTTACTTACATCAGTATGTGTTTTTTCTTGTGCGCGTACCACCTAAAATGTCCTTTCGTAACGCTAGTAGTACTTGAACTACTGACTGGTAATCCCTGTTAAAACATCTTCTAGCGATGGCATGATATCTCTCTGACAGTCTCTAGCCAATAATGTAGGATCACAGCATTTTAGAAGCAAAAATGTCTAATAAACTTGGGCTCTGGAACGGATACCTTAAGAGGTGTGAGAACTTCATCATCTACGATACTGTGAAACGATCTCTTCTACTGCAAGCTTTTTACTTTCAGTACTTTGGGAGGAGAAAAGAAAAGAAAAAAAGTCCAGTAAATATCGGCTCTAAAGTATATAGTATATCTAAAGACATATGAGCACTTGTTCATTTTCGCTACTGTGAATCACATATCGTCTAATTAACAAGCACTCATCACTATCATTTTAGAGTGCATCTTTTCTGTCCTATTTTCTTGGTTTGGTACATGCTACCGCATCTCAGAATTTGAAAAGCAAAGAACTTGCAGTAGAGGAGATTTATTTCACAGTATTGAAGATGAAGAAGTACTCATAGCTCTTAAAGTATAAGTTTTAAGGTGTATGTTTACTTGACTTTTTTTCTTCGAATGGTCGTTCCTGTAGTATCCGTTAGTACTGACCATTCCTCCTGAGAGAGTCTTTACATCGAGCAGCTGTAGTTAGTATCCCCAGTTATTGAACAGGCCTCTGTAGGACTTTGTGTGACACTGTAAACAATTTGTATTAAAAACTTTTGGTCTAGGAAAAATTTATCTTGGTTTCTTGAGTTAAGAGTCTCGTACGATTTTGTGTAGCGAATGTAAGAGAAGTAGGATAGCTCCTTTACTTTTGTATCACCTATGGCTGACCACATCTGAATCACAAATGAAGATTTGTTCAAGCGCTTCTGCAGCTGTATAGTTTGGCCCTCCCAGCTGTATTTGTTATCAAATTCTAACTCGAAGAATTAATACTGTCACCTTCTTCTACCTGCTGGTAGTCAGATTTTAGGAATATATTAATGAGAAATGTATTACTGCCTACAGTGCATCTTTTCAGTGTTTAGGGCAAATAATTGTTAAGAATCAAATTAGTAAACCTGTAATACTAAGTTGAGGATACTATATTTCCCATTTATTTTTCTTTTACATCTTTCTAAGAGACGGTAGCGGTTTGGGATCTCGGCTGGGACAGACTTCTGCAGTAACAGGTCTAAACCATGTATAAGAGATAGTCCGCCAGAACAGACACTACTCGTATATACATACGTTAAGAACTATGAGCACTTTTTCGTCTTCGCTACTTTGAAACATAACTCCTCTAATGAACAAATGCTTATAACTTTTAAGGTATGCATTTTAGAGCACATGTTTACTGGACATTTTTTTCTTGTTTTGGTCCATACTATGTTCAAATGTGTGTGACATCTTATGGGACTTAACTGCTAGGGTCATCAGTCCCTAAGCTTACACACTACTTAACCTAAATTATCCTAAGGACAAACACACACACCCATGCTCGAGGGAGGACTCGAACCTCCGTCGGGATCAGCCGCACAGTCGATGACTGCAGCGTCTCAGACCGCTCGGCTAATCCCTCGCGGCTTGGTCCATACTCTCACTTCCCAAAATATGGAAAGCAAAGAGTTTGCAGTAGAAGATGAAAAATTGCTCGTAGCTCTTAAGGTATGCATTTTCGACTCTATGTTTACTCAGACTTTTTTTGCATCTTTTCAACTGTATGCGTTTACGCCATTAATTATGATACACCCTATATATATATATTAATGGCGTAAACGCATACAGTTGAAAAGATTCAAAAAAAGTCTCAGTAAACATAGAGTCGAAAATGCACTTATATATATATATATATATATATATATATATATATATATATATATATATATATATATATATATATATATAACCAGAAACACGCACGCTCGCCTCTTCGGGGCTTTTACATGCTTCTCAATGTAGTCAATATCCACTCCACTATTATACATGGTGTAGCAAAATTTTATGGCGAAACTTTCAACAACCTATCCTCACGCGTAGAGGAGTGAAATGTATAATGTGGCCATGGGCTGTAAATGTTTTATTTCTATGTTAGAGCTTGTTTTCTACTTCTCTTCATAATCACATACATCTTAGGAAATTACAGATGTGAGTCATACTTAACAAACAGAATGAAAATGTTCTGTAGTATAATACAAACAACATTGGCAGGAGAAAAAAATTTTAGTGTCAAGAAAGAAATCACGAAGAGTGTTCCACAAAGTTCAATTTCCTACGCACTCCTAATCCTTGCTATGGGCTGTTGAGGACCCTAACGATACTGTCCAGTCATATCATCAACAACGATTTTATGTCAACATTTGGGCTGGCATTGTTCGTGACTCTCGGTTAGGGTCTCATGCACTTAGGCCCAGACACAATGAAAAAACTAATCATGCTTTCATAGAGAATATTCTACTTATTATGTCAGAACATGTGCCTTTATCAGTGTGACAACACACGTACGTCATGCAGGATGGAGCTATTCCTCAGTTCAGTGTACTGTTCGTAGGCTTCTAAATAAGAGACTCCGTGACAGATGTAGAGATAGAGGTGAATCAATTCCTCGACCTCCATGTTCCCTGGGGCTAAAACCACTAGACTTTAATCTGTGTATGATATGCCTGTACAAGACGTTCAGCCTTTGTGAAGTTTAAACTTCGCTGACTTCAGCAACCGTAAATAAATTTTCAACATAATACTTACAGCCAACCGGTTGCATAAGTTTAATCTAAAAACCTTAACCTGGTTTCGATGCCAGTAAGGGTATGTTAGTTAGAAACAAGTCACATAAATTACATGACGTTAAAATTGTAAATATCCATTATGAGCCTTGGAGTTCAAGCCGGACAACAGAAAATATAACAGAAAATCCCGTAATGCAGAAGGTTGTGACACAATATGCAATTCTCCAGGGATACATCAGCGAATCAGCGATTCAGTGCGACTGGGGCTTGATGCACGGATCCTTGGTAACAACGGCATTTTGAACATTTCATTTGAGAAAGTGTTCCACACTCCGCTGATAGTTTCTTTTCCTGTGCGTTTTCCATGATTAATGTGTTGAAGAATTATAGAAACTGGGCTCTGATACAGAAATGAAGCATTTCTCGGTCCATTTCCTTTTCTTTCTTCCTGTACGTGTGAGGAAATGTTTCTTGAAAGTTTGGCCACACATTTTTGTTACACCCTGTATGTAACAGTGTGCAGTTAGTGAAACCAGGTAAATTGGTTGCAAGAAGGCAGATTCTCCTAAATCTTGATGGACATTTAATAATTCCTTGGATCAGAGCAAGGACACTGAAACACTCACTGCAGCTGAATTTGAAGGTACTCACTTCTTATGTTTGGAGAAAGAATCGCAAGGTACAGGTCTATAAACAATAGCAAAAGAGAATAATGCTAAGGCAGGACGATGTTGTGAGTGTCCCAGGAAGAACGACATAAAGACAACGGTTAAGTGTGGAAACTATATCAGGATTATTTGCAACACTAGCAACATGTCCTTGAAACTTCCTGGCAGATTAAAACTGTGTGCCCGACCGAGACTCGAACTCCTGACCTTTGCCTTTCGCGGGCAAGTGCTCTACCAACTGAGCTACCGAAGCACGACTCACGCCCGGTACTCACAGTTTGGAAGGTAGGAGACGAGGTACTGGCAGAAGTAAAGCTGTGAGTACCGGCCGTGAGTCGTGCTTCGGTAGCTCAGTTGGTAGAGCACTTTCCCGCGAAAGGCAAAGGTCCCGAGTTCGAGTCTCGGTCGGGCAAACAGTTTTAATCTGCCAGGAAGTTTCATATCAGCGCACACTCCGCTGCAGAATGAAAATCCCATTCGGGAACATGTCCTTGTACCGTTACTGCATGTAAATTATCATGTAAGTCAGTTTCCACATAGTAACAGCACACGAATTTCCACTATTGATGTAGTAATTATTGTTGTGGGGTAGATAGTTACGATGACACAACGTAGGTGCACGATCTCGTAAGTTGGCACTACGAGAGAAGACTCACTGTGCCGACCACAGCGGCCCCTGGCCGACGCTGTGGAGCTCAGCGAGTGCCATCCTGATTTCTGTGCCATTTCATCAAGAGCAGACGGCCTCGAAATATCGTTTCTACTGCCGAGTAGGCTAGCTTGCTATTTAGACTTTGTATTAGTTGCGTTCAGTTAAAGTTTGGACACCAACGAGTATTTGTTAGTTTTGAGATTATACAGAAAAGTCATCCTAACTTCACAAGATTAGACATGGACTACGGCTTCGCACTTACGTGCTCATACTAGCCAAAGTTATGTATGCATTTGATAGTTACTTGTGTTTTTGACTTAATTACAACTGTTTAAGTTACCTTAAGTACCGAAGTGCTTCACCTCTCCTGCTCCTACTCGCTTCCTTCACTCTCGGCCTGCATTACAGAAGCAGTTCACAGGAGCAGAACCACGCGCCGCCTATCCAGGCGGGGTACAAAAATTGTGGTAAGAGGGGTCTACAATTTCCCTGTACAGTGTTCAATGGGAAGTGTACATAGGTACAGCATGATAGGGTCAATGCCAGTGCAAATCTCGGTAACTGATCTTTGGTTCAAATGGTTCAAATGGCTCTGAGCACTATGGGACTTAACATCTATGGTCATCAGTCCCCGAGAACGTAGAACTACTTAAACCTAACTAACCTAAGGACAGCACAAAACACCCAGCCATCACGAGGCAGAGAAAATCCTTGACCCCGCCGGGAATCGAACCCGGGAACCCGGGCGTGGGAAGCGAGAACGCTACCGCACGACCACGAGATGCGGGCAAAACTGATCTTTCTAAGCCTTTACCTGATTAGCTACACTGTGTTACGACGATGAACCTCGAATGAATTATTCGAATTGGACTGATATCGGTAGGTGTGATGTGCATGTACAGACAAATAAATGACTACAATTTCATAAAAACTGGATGATTTATTCCTTAGAAAGAGCTTCACAAACTGAGCAAGTCAATAGCGTGTTGGGCCAATTCTGGCAATTACGCAAGCAGTTATTCGGCTTGACACTGAGTGATAGAGTTGTTGGTTGCTCTCCTGAGGGGTATCGTGCCATACTCTGTCCAACTGGCGCTTTAGATCGCCAAAATCCCGAGATGGTTGGAGGGCCCTGCCTATAATAATCCAAACGTTCTCTATTGTTTTGAGAGACTTTGCAACCTTACTGATCAAGGTACGGTTTGGCAGGCACGAAGACCAGTAGAAACTCTCGCATTGTGCGGGTAGGCACTGTCTTACCGAAATGTAAGCCTAGTATGACTTGTCATGAATGGTAAGGAAGTGGGGCGCAGAATATTGTCGACATAGCGCTGTGCTGTTAGGGAGGCATGGAGGCGAAGACGACAACCAAAGGGTCCTGCCAGGAAATGAAGTGGCCCCTCAGACCATCAAGCTGCCGTCGTGCCATATAGCGGGCGATAGTCACGTCCCACTATTGGCTGGAAGGTCTCCAGACACTTCTTTGGCCTGTAATATAGTTGATCGGAGTAGAATTGTCTTCCGTGATGAGTCCCGTTTCGAAATAAGTCCATATGACGAGCGAAGACGTGTATGGAGACGCCCAGCCGGCCGAAGTGGCCGAGCGGTTAAAGGCGCTACAGTCTGGAACCGCACGACCGCTACGGTCGCAGGTTCGAATCCTGCCTCGGGCATGGATGTGTGTGATGTCCTTAGGTTAGTTAGGTTTAAGTAGTTCTAAGTTCTAGGGGACTTATGACCACAGCAGTTGAGTCCCATAGTGCTCAGAGCCATTTGAACCATTTGGAGACGCCCTGGACAGCGGTGGGTTGTCAACTTGATTGTTGCCCGTCATACGGCCCGGCTATCTGGAATGGTGGTCTCGGGTGCAGTTTCTTTTCGAAGCGGGACTCCGTTGTCATCCGCTGCACCCTTACAGTACGACAGCGAGGCGACTGTGTACTACGCCTCGTTTTGTTGCCCTACATGCCAAGCCGTTCTGGGCTTACGCTTTACCAAGGCAATAGCCGTCCTCACAACGCGACAGTTTTTTATGCTTGTCTTTGTGCTTGCCAAGCTCTACCTTGGCCAGCAAGGTTTCCAGTTCCCAGTCCAATTGAGACGTTTGGGGCATTATGGAGAGGGCCCTTCAGATTTGAAGATCAAACGCTGCAATTGTATAGAATTTAGCACGATATCCTTCTGGAGAACATTCAACTCTATCAAGTAATACCACGCCGAAGAACAGCTTGCATAAAGACAAGAGGTGGACTAACGTATTACTGACTTGCTAAATTCGTGAAGGTCTTTCTTTTGAATAAATTATACAATTTTTCTGAAATCGTTGTTATTTATTTTTCTCTGCATGTACATCACAATTAGTGATCTCCGTCCTATTAGCATAGTTGCTTGGAGGTGTGTCGTCGGTTTGTATTAGATTATATATACTTCACTTATTTTTCTTTTAAATATTTCTAAGATATGGCACAACGTCGTTATTTGAGATTTGGGCTGGTACAGAAGCGTCCTTACTAACAGGGCTAAAATTGTGTGTCGTCACTGGTTTTTCAGAAGCATTTTTAGGACACCGTGAACCTCGTTATTGCGTTGCTGTTATTATTTATTTCCACATTTCCGTTTTATGACTTTTTGTAGTGTTAAAATAATTATTTATAGCGATATAAATCTGTGCAAATTTTCCAAGAACAACACTATTAAAAATAACAATAATAGCAATACATTATTAGAAAAATAATATACTGGCCTCTTTGTGTCTTTCACATGCTACCCCAATTTAGCTAGTGTCAATTCTAATATTAATTAATAATATATGGTGTAGAAAAAAGGTATGGCCAGACGTTCAACAAACATTCCTCACACATTAAGGAATAAAATGTGGTATCAGAAATTGAGTCCGCTTTGATGGAAAACACCTTGTTATACGTTTATTTCTTTATTCTCCCAAATTAGTTTCGGCGACAAATATCACCATCATCAGTGGCTTTTTTAATCTTATTTATTGTATGTTACAGCATGTTTCAAGCAATTATAGTCGCTCTTTGCGACAGATTTTCTGTGGGCTTTCTTCTGTTGCCGTTTTTTACTTAGTGAACATCATGTTATGTTTCTGATCCAGAACATTACGCCATCTTGCTGTTCACGAACAGCAAGATGGCGTAATATTCTGGATCAGAAACAAAATGCGAAAGTTTTGTTTTTCTGTGTATAAAAGCAGCTACATACCATCCAACGAATATGACATGATGTTTGCTAAGTAAAAAACGGCAACAGAAAAACAGCGCACAGAAAATATGTCACAAGCAGCAACAATAATTGCTTAAAACGTGCTGTAACATACAGTAAATAAGATTTAATAAAACACACTGATGATGGTGATCTTTGTCGCCGAAACTAGTTTGGGAGAATAAAGAAATAAACGTACAACAAGGTGTTTCGTATCAAGGCGGACTCAATTTCTGATATTACTGTTTTTCTATGCAAACACGGACCAAATGGAAGAGTTCCAAGATAAAATTATGGAATAAAATGTGTTACGTGTACTTGAGTCCGGGAACGTTTAATTTTTGTGATAGAGCTTACACTGATGAGCCAAAACATTATGAACTCTGGCCACCGCGAGGATGAATGCCTCCTGGTGGTGTTGCTGGCACTTGACGCCGTAAGGAAAGAATGTAAGCGGAAGTGAGATTAATAGGCAGTCAATATAGCGAAGACACCGGCCGCAAACGCGGAAATCAACTGATATAAGCGGTTTTGACAAAGGTCACATTCCCGTGGTGCTGTGGCTGTAGAGGAGAATCTCTGAAGCGGCGAAGCTGGTCGGTTGTTTGCATGCTACTGTCGTGAGCACTTATGGTACGTGGTTGAAGGATGGTGGAATAACGCGTAGGTCGTATGGTACTGGACGTTCAGGTCTTGTCACATAACGTAGAAGTCGGAGGATCCCCCACTCTGTAATCCTTGCCGGCTTCCAACACCCCGGAGCTTAACAATATAACTTAACCTGTGTTCTGCCTTACGGCAGGTCGGGTGTTGGTGGAAGCCTCGTCCGAGAGGCCCACCGCATGTCGGTCTAAGGAAGGCATTTCAGTGGTCGTTTCCCGTTTTCTCCCACTAATGATGATGAAATGATAATGAGGACAACGCAACACCCAGTCCATGAGCAGAGAAAATCTCCGACCCACACGTGAATCGAATCCGGGCCCATTGGCGTGACAGACCGCCGCGCTGACCACTCAGCTACCGGGGCGGACTGAACAATATACAAGCCATTATATTGTCAATATATGACCAGTTACTGCTTCTCTACTGAGAACACAATACTCCCAAACCCTCTTTTATAGTGGCGGGTCACGCCTCTGGTGAGATCTAGTGGTCAGTTCTGCGTTGCATGATGTAGCGATCATCCGCATCAAAACAAACTTTGCGTCTCGTAATGTCACTCATAAAAGGTAACAGATACACTACTGGCCATTAAAATTGTTACGCCACGAAGATGACGTGCTACAGACGCGAAATTTGACCGACAGGAACAAGATGCTGTGATATGCAAATGATTAGCTTTTCAGAGCATTCACACAAGGTTGCCGCCGGTGGCGACACCTACAACGTGCTGACATGAGGAAAGTTTCGAACCGGTATCTCATGCACAAACAGAAGTTGACCGGCGTTGCCTGGTGAAACGTTGTTGTGATGCCTCGTGTAAGGAGGAGAAATGTGTACCATCACGTTTCCGACTTTGATAAAGGTCGGATTATAGCCTATCGCGATTGCGGTTTATCGTATCGTGACATTGCTGCTCACCTTGGTGGAGATCCAATGACTGTTAGCAGAATATGGAATCAGTGGGTTCAGGAGGGTAATACGGAACGCCGTGGTGGATCCCAACGGCCTCGTATCACTAGCAGTCGAGATGACCGGCATATTATCCGCATGGCTGTAACGGATCGTGCAGCCACGTCTCGATCCTTGAGTCAACAGGTGGGGACTTTTGCAAGACAACAACCATCTGCACGAACAGTTCGACGACGTTTGCAGCAACATGGACTATCAGCTCGGAGACCACGGCTGGGGTTACCCTTGACGATGCATCACAGGCAGGAGCAACTGCGATGGTGTACTCAACGACGAACCTGGCTGCACGAATGGCAAAACGTCATTTTTTCGAATGAATCCAGGTTCTGTTTACAGCATCATGATGGTCGCATTCGTGTTTCACGACATAGCGGTAAACGCACATTAGAATCGTGTATTCGTCATCGCCATACTGGCGTACCACCCGACGTGATGGTATGGGGTGCCATTGGTTACACGTCTCGGTCACCTCTTGTTCGCATTGCCGGCACTTTGAACAGTGGACGTAACATTTCAGGTGTGTTACGACCCGTGGCCTCACCCTCATTCAATCCCCGCGAAACCCTACATTTCAGCAAGATAATGCACGACCGCATGTTGCAGGTCCTGTACGGGCCTTTCTTGATACAGAAAATGTTCGACCGCTGCCCTGGCTAGCACATTCTCCAGATCTCTCACGAATTGAAAAGTCTGGTCAATGGTGACCGAGGAACTGGCTCGTCACAATACGCCAGTCACTACTCTTGATGAACTGTGGTATCGTGTTGAAGCTGCATGGGCAGCTGTACTTGTACACACTATCCAAGCTCTGTTTGACTCAATGCCCAGGCGTATCAAGGTGGTTATTACGGCCAGAGGTGGTTGTTCTGGGTACTGATTTCTCACCATCTATGCACCCAAATTGCGTGAAAATGTAATCACATGTCAGTTCTAGTATAATATATTTGCCCAATTCCCGTTTATCATCTGCATTTATTCTTGGTGTAGCAATTTTAATGTCCAGTAGTGTATGTACAAAAAACGTAAAGGTGCACTTTTACGTACCGGTGAGAGTCTCCTGCAGCTGGTGGTGGTCCTGGTCGGGAGCGGCGGGTGCGGTGGAGAGGCAGGTGAGGGCGAGGCGGCCCGTGTGGTGAGGCGTCAGCTGGAGGCTGAAGCGCGAGGTGGCGCGGAACAGCGCCTGCTGCTCGCCGTCCGGCTCCTGCGACACGTTGTGCCGCCCCTGGTGCGTCTAAACACAAACATGTCGCGTCACACACTCGTCGCGTCATACCACATGCGGCGAGGGGACAGCGCCTGCCGCAAGTCTGCAGATTAGCTGGAAAGACCGCTGGAAGTGGGGATGGCAGCGGCCCACTACACTGTTTGTTCGCTACTTACAGACCGAAGAGTCCCGTTAATCAAGTCAGCAAAAGTTGATACTTGACAGCTGTTGTGTTTTGTTGTGTTGTGTTTTGGTCTTATCTCAAAGCAGTAGGTGCATCAAAACAAAATTTCCAGGTACTGAAACAGAGGATGGCAGACTAAAGGCCGAAACACTAAATGTCTTTTTCCAAAGCTGTTCACAGAGGAAGACTGCACTCTAGTTCCTTCTCTAGATTGTCGCACAGATGACAAAGTGGTAGATATCGAAATAGATGACAGAGGGATAGAAAAACAATTAAAATCGCTCAAAAGAGGAAAGGCCGCTGGACATGATGGGATACCAGTTCGAATTTACACAGATACGTGAAAGAACTTGCCCCCCTTCTTGCAGCCGTGTACCGTAGGTCTCTAGAAGAGCGTAGCGTTCCAAAGGATTGGAAAAGGGCACAGGTGATCCCCGTTTTCAAGAAGGGACGTCGAACAGATGTGCAGTACTATAAACCTATATCTCTAATGTCGATCAGTTGTAAAATTTTGGGACACGTATAATGTTCGAGTATAATGACTTTTCTGGAGACTAGAAATCTACTCTGTAGGAATCAGCATGGGTTTCGGAAAAGACGATCATGTGAAACCCAGCTCGCGCTATTCGTCCACGAGACGCAGAGGGCTATAGACACGGGTTCCCAGGTAGATGCTGTGTTTCTTGACTTCCGCAAGGCGTTTGATAGAGTTCCACACAATCGTTTAATGAACAAAGTAAGAGCATATGGACTATCAGACCAATTGTGTGATTGGATTGAAGAGTTCCTACATAACAGTCTTCCGAAGTGATTTCAGGCGTGCCGCAGGGGAGTGTCGTAGAACCGTTGCTGTTCACAATATACATAAATGACCTTGTGGATAACATCGGAAGTTCACTGAGGCTTTTCGCGGATGATGCTGTAGCATATCGAGAGGTTGTAACAATGGAAAATTGTACTGAAATGCAGGAGTACCTGCAACGAATTGACGCATGGTGCAGGGAATGGCAATCGAATCTCAATATAGACAAGTGTAATGTGCTGCGAATACATCGAAAGAAAGATCCCTTATCATTTAGCTACAATATAGCAGGTCAGCAACTGGAAGCAGTTAATTCCATAAATTATTTGGGAGTACGCATTAGGAGTGATTTAAATGGAATGACCATATTATGTTGATCGTCGGTAAAGCAGATGCCAGACTGAGATTCATTGGAAGAATCCTAAGGAAATGCAATCCGAAAACAAAGGAAGTAGGTTACAGTACGCTTGTTCGCCCACTGCTTGAATACTGCTCAGCAGTGTGGGATCCGTACCAGACAGGGTGGATAGAAGAGATAGAGAAGATCCAACGGAGAGCAGCGCGCTTCGTTACGGGATCATTTAGCAATCGCGAAAGCGTTACGGAGATGATAGATATACTCCAGTGGAAGACTCTGCAGGAGAGACGCTCAGTAGCTCCGTATGCGCTTTTGTTGAAGTTTCGGGAACATACCTTCACCGAGGAGTCAAGCAGTGTATTGCTCCCTTCTACGTATATCTCGCGAAGAGACCATGAGGATAAAATCAGAGAGATTAGAGTCCACACAGAGGCATACCGACAATCTTTCTTTCCACGAACAATACGAGACTGGAATAGAAGGGAGAACCGATAGAGGTACTCAAATTACCCTCCGCCACACACCGTCAGGTGGCTTGCGGAGTATGGATGTAGATGTAGATGCAGATGCCATCGGAGCTGCCAGTTTCCAAGTACGGAAGGCAAACGGCTGCAGGCGAATACAATAGCCATCTACAGGGCCTGCTCACCACGCACCGCCACTTACCATGTGGCTGTCGTTGTGTCGGGCATCGGTAAGTGCTGCCTGCTTTCTCCGCTCCACTGCCCCCACCTCTGAAAACTTGGCCATGGCGTCGAGGACAATCTATACCTCTCTTTCACAACAAATTTATTTAAAATAATTTGCAAAACTGTGACATGTTTTACAAATTGTACATCTACACTATCAAATCAAAAGTATTCAGACAGACTTATACAGGATGGATCAAACACAACTGTTCACGCTTCATGGGTGTAATGCATGCGTCAAGATAAGACTAAAATGTAAAGTAAAGTTCTGGATGAAATTGCTTTATTTCTGGGATATGCAGTGGAGTATGGGTCACCAGTGCAACACAAAATGAATTCATCTAAGGAAGACCGAGCAAGGTGCGGCAGTGGCTTACACTCGAGACTCGTATTCGGGAGGACGACGGTTCAAACCCTCGTCCAACCATCTTCATGTAGGTTTTCCGTGAGTTCCCTAAATCGCTTTACGCAAATTCCGGGATGGTTCCTTTGAAAGAGTATGGCCGATTTCTTTCCCAATCCGTCCCTAATCAGATACGACCCATAACCTCACTGTTTGGTCCCCTCTCCCAAAACAGAGTACTTAATCTTCTCAGAAAGCAACGACACGAAGAGAACACTACTACAAGCTGTAAATTTACCTAGCAACATGTTCAAAACGATGTCCATATAGACGAAGACAGTGATATTCTCCACATCTTACCTCTCATCGAATCTTGCAGCTTTGTTCATCTCATTCTGCATCGTTCCACAGCCATTTTCATTTCGGGATTGTAGTTGTACTACATTCTCAATTGCAATGCCAGTCACGGCCCCAAGGTAGAAGTACAGGGAGTTAAGGTCTGAGATCTAACGGCCCAATCAACTGGTGGTGCATGACCTACCTTGCTTACCAATTGAAAACTGCATGGCACGGTAGTGCATAAAGCAGATGTTGGTTCCAGTAGCGAGTGTGACACCATGAAGCAGACCACCCAACTCATGTTCCACAAACTGTGATACACTCTGCCAGTCAAGTGCTGTGGAATAACCTGAGGTTCGAGTAACTAATTGTCCACTACACGACACCAAGAGTTCACAGCAAAACGATGTTGGCATCCTCTTACTGTCGTTACGCAATGTTTCTCATACACCCACACGTGCATGTTATGAGGGTCAGAATACCCGTTTGGGTAAAGAGGCTTTCAGCCATAAACAGCACCCGACGAACGAACAGTGGATCAGAAGCTTGGCATTCGAGTTACCTCTGTCAGAAATTCTGAGCAGCTCCTGTACCTTCTGCGGCTGAAATGGGTGGAATTGCTGTGAACAAAGCAGGACTCATGCCATTGATTGAGACACCGTTACAGTGGCACTTATAGGGCGCATACTTACTGTCAGATCTTCGTCTACCATTTCCAGGATGTTCTATATCTACGTCTACATCTACGTGATTACTCTGCCATTCACAATAAAGTGCCTGGCAAACGTTCAATGAACCACCTTCAACCTGTCTCTCTACCGTTGCACTCTCGAACGGCACGTGGGAAAAACGAGCATTTAAAATTTTCAGTGCGAGCCCTGATTTCTCTTATTTTGTCGTGATGATCATTTTTCTCTGTGTAGGTGCATGCCAACAGAATGTTTTCGCAATCGGAGGAGAAAACTGGTGACTGAAATTTCATGAGAAGATCCCGTCGCAACGAAAAACTCCTTTGTTTTAATGATTGCCACTCCAATTCACGTATCATGTCTGTGACACTATCTCCCCTATTTCGCGATAATACAAAACGAGCTGCCCTTCTTTGTACTTTTTGATGTCATCCGTCAGTCCCACCTGATGCGGATCCCACACCCCATAGCAATACTCCAGAACAGGGCGGACAAGCGTGGTGTAAGCAGTCTCTTTAGTAAACCTGTTGCACCTTCTAAGTGTTCTGCCAATGAATCGCAGTCTTTGGTTTACTCTTCCAATTTAGGTTATTTGTAATTGTAATCCCTAAGTATTTAGTTGAATTTACAGCCCTCAGATTTGTGTGACTTATCGCGTAATCGAAATTTAGCTGATTTCTTTTAGTACTCATGTGAATAACTTCACACTTTTCTTCATTCAGGGTCTATTGCCACTTTTGCAACATACAGATATCTTATATAATTCATTTTGCAAGTCGTTTTGATCCTCTGATGACTTTACAAGACGGTAAATGACACCATCACCTGCAAACAATCTAAGACGGCTACTCAGATTGTCTTCTATGTCGTTAATATAGATCGGGAACAATAGAGGGCCTATAAGACTTCCTTGGGGAACGACGGATAGTACTTCTGTTTTACTCGATGACTTTCCGTCTATTACTACGAACTGTGACCTTTCTGACAGGAAATCACGAATCCAGTCGCACAACTGAGGCGATTCTCCGTAGGCACGCAGTTCGGTTAGAAGACGCTTATGAGGAATGGTGTCGAAAGCCATCTGGAAATCTAAATATACGAAATCCATTTGACATCCTCTATCGATAGCACTTATTACTTCATGAGTATAAAGATCTAGTAGTGTTTCACAAGAGCGATATTTTCTGAAACCGTGGTGACTATGTGACAATAAATTGTTTTCTTCGAAGTGCTTCATAATTTCGGAATACAGTATATGCTACAAAACCCTACTGCATATCGGCGTTAGTAATATGGCCCTGTAATTCAATTTCCTTTTTGGGTATTGGTGTGACTTGAGCAATTTTGCAGTCTTTAGGTACGAATCTTTCAGTGAGCCAGTGGTTGTATATAATTGCTAAATATGGAGATATTTTATCAGCATACTGTGAGAGGAACCTGACTGGTATACAATCTGGACCGGAGGCCTTGCCTTTATTAAGTGATTTTAGCTGCTTTGTTACAACGAGGATATCTACTTATATGTTTCTCATCTTAGCAGTTGTTCTTGATTGGAATTCAGGAATATTTACTTCGTCTTCTTTGGTGAAGGAGTTTCGGAAAACCGTGTATAATAACTCTGCTTTAGTGGCACTGTCATCAGTGACTTTACCGTTGTTATCGCGCAGTGACGGTATTTATTGCGTCTTGCCACTAGTGTGCTTTATGTATGTTCTCAGCAGCCATGATGTAAAGCCTACCACGAATGATATTATGCTCAATAAATCAGAAGTAAAGTAATTTCAGACAAAACTCTATTTAACATTTTAGTCTTATTTTGATGCATACACCACACCAACGAAGTGTGTACTGTTAGTTTTGAATCACCCTGCATAATATGGAACTGACCTCTAGAAGTCACAAAAGACTGGTCCAACATTGTAAGAGAACGCTGGGAGTCTTGTGCCGGCTGTAGAGAAGCAGAAACATTAGAGTCGGCTGGTCTGGAGCGATCAGTGACTTCGAATGTGCTTAGTCGCTCGATGTCACCTGAGTAACAAATCCATCACGAGAATTTCAACCCATCTAAAGCCAACTATTGATGATGTGACTGGGAAGCGGAAACGCGGAGAAACAGCCACGGCTACACCAAGACCACGTGAATGGTGGATGTAAAAAAGAAAAACAAAACAAAAACATGAACGCATGAAATCAGCACAAGTAAACATTCACGCGAATATCAAGAATCCGGTAAAACATCACATCTCCGACATCGCTGCTGCCGGAAAGAGATCCCGCAAGAGTGGGACCAACGACGACTGAAGAGAATCGTTCAGTGTGACAGAAGTGCAAGCCTTCCGCAAATTGCTGCAGATATCAATGCTGGGCCATCAAAAAGTGTCAGCGTACGTAGCACGCAACGAAACATCATCGATATATGCTTTCGGGGCCGAAGGCCGGCTCGTGTACTCTTCATGACTGTACGACACAAAGCTTTACGCCTCGCCTGGGCCCGTCAACACCGACATTGGATTGTTGATGACTGGAAACATGTTACCTGGTCGGACGAGACTTTTTTCTAAATTGTATCGAGCGGATGGACGTGTACGCGTATGGAAATAGCCTCATGAATCCATGGACCTTGCATGTCAGCAGGGGTTTGTTCAAGCTGGTGGAGGCTCTGTAATGGTGTGGGGCGCGTGTACAGTTCGAGTGATATGGGATGCCTGATACATCCAGATACGACTCTGACAGGTGACACGTACGTAAACATCCATTCATGTCCATTGTGCACTCCGACGGACGTAGGGAATTCCAACAGTACAATGCGACACCCCACAGGTTCAGAATTACTACAGAGTGGCTCCAGGAACACTCTTCTGAGTTTAAACACTTCCGCTGGCCAGCAAACACCCCAGACATCGACAGTATTGAGCATATCTGGGATGCCTTGCAACGTGCTGTTCAGAAGAGATCTGCACCCTCTCGTTCTCTTACGGATTTATGGACAGTCCTGCTGGATTCATAGTGTCAGTTCCCTCCAGCACTACTTCAGACATTAGTCGAATCCATGCCACGTCGTATTGCGGCACTTCTACGTGCTCGCCGGGACTCTACACGATATTAGGCAGGTGTACCAATTTCCTTGTCTCTACAGTGTATATCTCTGTATTCGAATACGCATGCCTTGGCGCTTCAGTGCACCTCCATTATGAGTCGCACACTGTGTTCTTTGTAGAAGGAAATCATCAATTCAATCACAAAAATGGCCTGGTATTCCCTCCGCTCGTATTTTGCAGTTACCGACAGTATGGAACCATGTCAGCCGCCTTCCTAAAATCATGCAACTCGTTATGAACGTGGTTACCTATATTTACTACCTCCTGGGTCTGCTGAAGGCATAAAGAGAACTCGATTTCACACGATCTTGTCTGAGGTAATTCCTCTTGAACACATTTTCTGTCTACGGAAACGTCTATTTGACAATAGAATAATGGCTGTTAATGTTAGAACGTATCTGGTGTTTATATATCAGTTAATCACTATTCACATTCAGTGGATTAAACATGTCCTGTTAAATCTACAGAAGGTAGTGAGAAAAACGATGTAGTTATCAAAGAAATATTTTGCTCAAGATCTACGTACCAGCGTCTAGTGGTTGGTGTAATTGTTTGAGGCACGTATAATTAATGTTAAGTAAGAATGTTTTGGCACATTATTACGTTCTGTCCGTCGGTTTAGGTGGCTGATAACGTGCGTGCCTCCCTTGCACTGGGCCCGGTTTCAATTCTCGGTGGGGTTGGAGATTTTCTCCACCCGTGGAGTGGATCTTAATGTTGTCCTCATCATCATTTCATCCTCATCATCGGCCGCAAGCCGCCCATTGTGGCGCCGACTGAAGTGGGGTATATCGTATTTCATAAAAGGAACAGGAAATCCTTGTCATAGCTATAGAGGAATAAGACTTCTAAATTCTCATTTAAAATTGTGTCCAACAATGATTAACTTCGGGAGGAGGAAAGTAGCTGCTCCCTAATAATGGAAGAACAAAGTCGCTATTTACGACAGTGAAAAAGGCAAGAATACAATCTAGACACATACAAAACATTCGTAGTTTATGAAAATGTTTTCGATGGAGTGAACAAAACCGGCATTTGGAATATCTTTGGGGAAAGGAAGATAACTCAAATTCTTAATGCGAGTCAAAAGGGACTTATAAGGTCACATATGACAAAAGCAGACGAAAAGAAAAAAATCGAGCAACAGAGGTGTTAGGCAAGGGTGTAGCTTTTCACTTAAAATACCCAATAAATACACAGACAGTATTTCTAGACAGTGGAAATAAGAAGTTAACTAAGGTATCAGGTTAATACCAGAATACACGCACGTAACGATGCTTGTATTTGTTGACAATCAAATGTGTTCAAAAGACTGAATACATTGCTTAGCTCTAATATTTAAAATGTATTGTCTACACAGTTCAGTAAGTAGGTACCTAGAGTAATGGCTTTACGGTGAATCTTCGTTAAGTACCGTTGCATTCTTTGGAATAAAAGAACAAGTCATAGAACAAATATCACATCTTTAGCTGTTAGGCTGTGATGTTAGCTACTCATATGAAAACGTCAAAAGTAATAAGTAAGCTTCAAAACGTATGTGATACAATAAATTGAACACACGGTGGGAAGGCAAGGAATGATATAAGTCTGAAATAGTATAAACTAATGATTATCCTTGTAATAACGCTGACCTGGATGCTGGATATTGGGTAAAAATAATAAAAGAAAATTGCTGTCGGGCTGAAATGAAATATTTAATGAAACTAGAAGTATGTACTCTTATAGATCAAATACACAACAATATTGTAAGAGACTAACTTAGCGGATCATTTAGGAATGGGAATAATTTTGATGTTAGAGATTCTGGAGAAAAACAACGAAATTTTCAAAAATCTCGTAAAGCCACCAGAAAAATGTTGAACTGTGCTGCACTCTCTTGATCAGGTAAGCAAATCAACATATTATTAGCGCAAGAACGACACTGTAGGAGTCTGAGTATCGCAGTAAGCTGCCTATCGACCAGCTGTGGCTGTCGCGGTTTCAAACGTGGTTGTGCAAAACGAACATTAAGATGAGGTAGTTACACGAGTACATAGGCGGATATAAACGACCACATTTTCATTTGACCCTCGGGGACTTTTGCTGTAATTTTATTGGGAAACCGTAGTTCATTTACACTGTGCAACAGAGTTACAGGAGGACATAATCGTGAATCTGTAATTGGTTCCCATTGCGACGCATTACCATGAAATTTGGCTGAAAGATGCCTACAGCCTTCCTCTGTAATAGTGTGAAAGTGTGGCGTCCTGAGACGTCACCCTTACTTAGGGTCAGCGACGCTTCAAACAGCGAGAATTATGCGCAACGCCAAAGTGGATGTGTCTCACTGTGGGAAGGTCGTCACACCCCCTTTTGCTCACATTTCGCCCCTTCTTTTCACGCCTCTGCAATGGTGGTCAGACGCGCCACTTCCAACGTTTAAGTGACCCCGTTTCCTTATGGGTGGCCGACGAAAAGGTTTTAGACGCACCGCCGCTCGGAATCGATACGAAACGGGTTTAGGGGATGGCATAAAGGGCGTCAATGAAACCTCCCCTTTCCTTAGTGAGTTGATTCCCATACATTTCGCCGTCGAAAACGACAGATGACAGCGCAACGAACAACAGCACCATGTTCTTCACAACTTTTGACACTACTGACACCCGCGGACGATTCAACCCTTCTGTAATGGCATCGTGGGCCAGCAACCCCACTGAACGCGATCGCATCTCTTTGGTGTGCAGTACGACCGCAACTTTTACTCTGATGAACAGCATGGAAGCACCAGGTGCCATTCAAAACCATCTGACGAAATCTGAACGAAGGGTGCTTATGCATTTTCCACTCTCCTGTGTCGCGTCCTACGATGGCGTGATCGCAGAGGTGTGAGACACTGACATATACGTGAATAAAACGGAGAAAGTGTCCTAAGATCCCCCTCTCAAGTCGTCAACAACATCCATGGCACCCACCTGCCTTAGATGAGCACTTTAAAAATGCGGTGTGATTCACAAAGATATGCAAATATTTTAATATGTTATTCTACAAGTAAAACTAAAGAAAAAAAGTTCATATAAACATAGGTCCGAAAATGTTTGGTTACGGATTTACAGCTAATAAAATAGTCTGCCTGAAATTTAGCAACCTCCCTAGAATGAAGCCATCGCAAAACTGTACGAAGTTAAAGTAAACCACGGTTTCCATTTGTTTTGTTGTTATTGGTCTGGTGTATCTAGTAACATATGTCCCAGACGTGTATCTGCAATAGTTTTCCAGAAGAAAAGATTATTGTACAAGTAAATTTGTTTACTTTCCATTAACAATGTAGAAACATTATTTCATTGTGGGCATCCGTTAGTGAGTTGTTTCAGTCGTTTCCTAGCCTTGAAACGAGTTAGTTTTCTGTATTGTTCAGAGAAGGAACATAATAACAACAGTGTATTTAAGTGAAGCCACATGGTAACTGTTGTAGTTTGTAGATGATTTGTGAAATAGGGATGCCTTTAAAATTTACGAGAGAGGACTATGCCAATATGGTGTTTATTTACGGCAAATATGATGGTAATGCTACGCCTGCAGTTAACGAATATCTCGTGAGTTACCCAGCTCGCAGGATTCCGAATGCACGAACCATTAGTGGAGTATTTCGAATGTCATTGGAGACAGCTTCTCTACCTAGCGTTCATAATCAGTAAGAGCGCGCGACACGTGCAGACGATGATGAGAATATTATGGATGCTGTTCAACGTAGCCCAGGTACCAGTACACGACGTATATGAAGTAGTCAATAAATTAAAAATTTTACGAAATTACTTCTTTGCCTCTCTGGATGTTCTGGAAAACTACTGCAGATACAAGTCTGGGACATGTTTTGTTAGCTTCACCAGATCAATAACAACAAAATAAATGGAAATCGTGCTTTACTTTAACCTCGTACAGTTTTGCGATGGCTTCATATTAGCGAAGTTGCTAAATTTCAGGCAAAATCTTTTATTAGCCGTAACTAAACATTTACGGACCTATGTTTATACGAACTTTTTTCTTTAGTTTTACTTGTAGGATAAAATATTGAAATATTTGCATATCTTCTTGAATCACCCTGTGCACCTGAACAGAGACAACATGTGACGATGTCCAAGCCGCTTGCAGACAGGCAATCCGATCGACACCGCTCCCATTCCGGACGGCATACTGAGAAACACAAGAATAACAACATAGCCTGCCTTCAGACACCTAAGGCTCTCGTCAAGGGTTCTGTCAGTACAGGTACATTTTTAAGGTGCTCAGCAAAGGTGAGCGGGAGCTCCGAGGTTGTTGCCGGACTGAGTGGTCTTAGACGGACCCTTTGCGGTGTGAGTCCTTCTGTACCTCTCCATCACGCCACGCCGGCCGTGGTGGCCGAGCGGTTCTAGGCGCTTCAATCTGGAACCGCGCTGCTGCCACGGTCACTGGTTCGACTCCTGCCTCGGGCATGGATGGCTGTGATGTCCTTAGGTTAGGTTCAAGTAGTTCTAAGCCTAGGGGACTCAAAGGTTAAGTCCCACAGTGCTTAGAGCCATTTGAACCATCACGCCACAGGATGGTGCGAAATAGGAGGGCTGATAAAGCATAATCACCCTTTTGCTGTTTTGTATTACTATCAAGTTTCGCCGAATGGTTTAGAATGGACACTAGTGGTTGAACCATGCATACCAGAGAAAAAATTGTTGTGCACTGTGCTCGAAAGTGTTGAATCGTCAGCAGTGTTAAAGGTTGTCAAGAACATCGTCCTGTTGCTCATCGCACTGCGAATTGTCGTTTTCAACTGCGAAATGTTTGGGCATCGAAGCCCCATGGAGAGGGATGGTTACATTGACGGACTGTGTGGCACCCCGTATAGCTTTTTCATAGAGACGTTAAAAGAAGGGGTGAAATGTGGGTAAGAGGGGTTGTGATGACCACCTCATCACCTGACAGGTTGACGGTGGCGTTGAGCATAAGTGGTAAAAATGTTTGGGGATCATAAATCCATGGTACACATCAGGTTGCCTTTTCTTCGCATGTGTCGTTTTTTGTTTGAACCGTCGCGGAGCCCAAGCGTGACGTCGCAGAGCACCACGCTTTTGTTGGATTACAGAGGAAGGTTTTCGGCACCTTTGAATGCGTCGCAACGGAACAAAATCACAGGGTTTCGAAAAAATGATCCTTTAATTCCGAAGGGCAGTGTATAACACGAAATGATACGGAATTGAACACACAGTTTAGATGGTATTCATAAGCAAACGCATTTAATTATTTTTCATTCAATAAAATTAGATTTCCTCTTCCATTTAATTCATCGATGATTCTATTCAAAATCTTAACAATTTTGCTGTATGGTTATCAAGACCAAGAATATAGTCATAGTCACTACTGAGTTCTTAATGAAAGGTAAACATTATTCTGTATATCTAGCGTATATAGATCTATAGTCCAAAAATGTACTGTAATTCCAGCCACGAACTATGGAGGTGTTTAGTGCTTGTTTGAGACTGTAAAATAAATTTCGCTGAAACCAGAACCTTACATGTCACTGAAGAAACGTCAACCGGTCATGTTCTTGTGCTTAGTGGTGCCGATTCGCGACCATATGCTATGGGTTCGATTCCCGGCCAGGTCAGGTATTTTCTTCACTCAGGACTGGGTATATGTGCTGTCATCATTTCATCATCATCGACGTCCAAGTCGCATAAATGGCGTTGCGTAAAACGACTTGCACCAGGTGATCGAGCTTCACAGATGGTGACTCAGGGCCAAACATGCCATACCGACATTTCACTGAAGAAATATTGGGAAACATGAAATGCTGAAATACTACAGGCGAATGTGCATGAGTGCAAAAGGTAAGTTAGTAACTGGAAACAACAGTACATATAGTAACCTTGTAAAGTGGCAGCTTGAATGAATGTTAATTTCGCACCTTACATGAGATTTTATGCTGCGTAACAAGTAGATGGATGTGTCACCCGACATACTTTGGTGACAGTGAGCAGATTTGCCTATCAAAGTATACAGTATGTAATGCAAAGGGATGGCACTAGATTCGGTGGTATTAACATACTGCACCCAAATCCTGCATGTCAATGAGTTAAAGGTGAAAAAAGCTGCAGGAAGAAACATGTCATTTTGGGAGCAGATACGAGTTGCGCTGTCACGACCCACATAACGTCGAAAGGATTCTAACAGGGTTTGGTGACCCGCAGTGAGAGAGACAACGAACGCGCCGGGCGATACGGCGAGGGGAACAGGTAGCGGCCCAGCGCTGCCTGCGATGGAGAAACTCTTTAGAAAACTGTGTTGGGGAATTTCTAGGTGGATACAAACAAGCCAGAGACGCAGTTGATCATGTGAAAGGCTTGTGGTACACTCATGATGTACGCGTTTACCTTTTAGGCGTAAGGAGCGGGCACAAAATGTCCTATTGGCTGAAATAAACTCAGAAGGAGTAAAAGGGGAGATATTTCGACGCAGTTTAAAGGTAGGTCGGTTGCGATTGGCCGGAAAGGAACGATCCCATTGGTCTGAAAAAGCCGTGACGTGAAGCATGAAAGGACACAGGTGGGGGACAGCTTGTTACGAAAGACACAATACCGAAAACTTCAGGGCTCTCCTCTGAACCAGTGTCAAGTGTTGTACAGGGTGCATCACATTCTGTACGACGCCAAAAGAGTAATTTTTGTGTGGTCACTGCATTCACTTTGGCTGACATTCAGCTAGAAATTAGCCGAAGAGTCGTTGAGCTCTGATAGCGGAGAAACGGTACAGCCACATAGCTAATTGTTCTTGTAAGAACTGAGAGGGTGTTGAAGTATACTCGCTGCTCCATCTATGCACGTGTATATCGTCATATTTTCCAGACTAGGGATGAGTACATGTTTTCTCGCCTAATGAGAAACATAGGACAGTTTCAGCTGATAAAATCAGTAAAAATTTTTATTAGTTTTTTGTAGGAATTTCAGAAGGTGAGAGGATCCATGCAGAAAACTGCACGCCGCAGCTAAAGGTAAATGCCGCTGGCAGAGGCGTAAAATGGTTGGATCACCAGCTTGCGTCCACCCTGAACATGAGCAACCTTGAGTAATCTTTTGGTCATCTTGTCACAACTTGATTGTCATCCTAAATAGTACCGAACTTAGAACTTGTATTGGATGATTTGTAGTAATATTGACCAATGCAGACAAGGCTTCACTGTCTAGAAGTAAGAAAAATCTTGTAGAGAACCTTCTGTTTAAATTTGATACTGTTGTGTTCAGTGTTGTTTCTTCTAAACAGGATGTAATACGTTATCTTGACGACTGTCCTAAAATTGTCATGTCACAATCTATGTAAACACATGTGCTTCTTTGACAACAATAGACAAATTAAACAAATTTATCGATAAACACCAATGTGATCTGTCATAAAGTAAGGGTCCACTCCTAACCCCTGTAATTTATTTTAATGACGCAAACGCACTCTCAGGGTGTTTTTGCTGATGTCTGACGAATCTGAAAAAGAGTGGAGTGTCAGAACCTCCACCAAACACACTATCTGTTGAATTGTCGAATTTAAGTGTAGGTAAAAACAATTGTTTTCCCAGAAGGACAGTGTTCCTGAGAGTACTGCCACATGTATTACAATATAGTTCACGTACAACACTACAAAAAACCTACAGTAGTTTTGTGATATATAAATGTGGACAATTTAGTGAACATGTTAGTATCGGTCAATAAGAGTGGGCATATTGCACATGAAAGAGGTAGGATATAGCCTCTTCTAGAAGTCTGCAGAAAAATATCAGCTGTGTAGGGGTAATTAACAAATGCTTCCAAAGAATAAGATATCTGCTTACGATGGTGGTTAGTAGGACAAGGTGTACGCTGTATACGTTGACTTAAAGTTTCTGTGTCTATTTAGTTCCTACTGGTTCGTTTTATGCAACAAACACTACTCATGTATCAGGAACGTTATCCAGCCAGGCGACAACTATGTGATCGATATGAGTTCCCTCTGAATCCTTTTGGGCGACTGTTAAAAAACAGAACCACACTGTAAAAAATACAAGTGAGGACTGGCCATCAGTTACACGGAATTTTTGGACCAAGATATATGTTATTTGGGTCATACTCTCCAAGTGTCTCCACTATTTCTTTGAGTAATTAGCGGTGTAGTCGTAAAGGTTTTGGATGTTTTAGAGGTTACATACCGGACAGTTGTTACTTCCACACTTCCGATTTTGATATCTCCTTTCAATTTCATTGCTTACAATGATGAAACACAGTTTATAAAGCAAAGATTCTGAACCATTTACGAATGATTAAGTACTATAAACGGTATAGACTTATACAGACATCCAAAACCTGTATGACTGCTCCACTAATTACACAAAGAAAGAGTTGAAGAAATTGGATAAGTAAAGCACAAATAAAATAATGCATATCTTGGTCCAAAAATATCGTGTAACTCATGGCCAATTCTCACTTGTAATTTTTACAATGCGATTCCGTATCGTAACAGTCGCCCAAAGCTCCCAGAGGGAACTTATATCGATTATGTAGCTGTTGCCTGTCTGGATACCGTTCCTGATGCAGACGTAGTGCAGGTTGCATTAAACAAATTGATAATGGCAAGTTTATCACCTTGCAGCTACATCTGAAGTCCCTACTCTGCCTTCAACGTCAAATTACCTTCGTGCCAGAAAGAAACATTTTTAAGTGTCGTAACGGCACAGAAAGCTACAGTCCAGAGCCATAACCAGAGCGCATCCAACGTCAGCAGTTGTAGTCAATGACCTGCCTGCACAGCTGCCACAGAAGCAGCGAAACGCTTCCCTGATGAACCTTCTCGCGTCTGGTAGAGTGACCCACTTTCATGTACCTACAACAGTTTAACGCACTAATACACTACTGGCCATTAAAATTGCTACACCAAGAAGAAATGCAGGTGATAAACGGGTATTCATTCATTGGACAAATATATTATACTAGAACTGACATGTGATTACATTTTCACCCAGTATGGGTACATAGATCCTGAGAAATCAGTACTCAGAACAACCACCTCTGGCCGTAATAACCGCCTTGATACGCCTGGACATTGAATCAAACAGAGCTTGAATGGCGTGTGCAGGTACACCTGCCCATGCAGCTTCAACACGATACCACAGTTCATCAAGAGGAGTGACTGGCATATTGTGACGAGCCCAGACATTTTCAATTGGTGAGAGATCTGGAGAATGTGCTGGCCAGGGCAGCAATCGAAAATTTTCTGTATCCAGAAAGGCCCGTACAGGACCTGCAACATGCAGTCGTGCATTAGCCTGCTGAAATGTAGGGTTTCGGAGGGATCGAATGAAGGGTAGAGCCACAGGTCGTAACACATCTGAAATGTAACGTCCACTGTTCAAAGTTCCATCAATGCGAACAAGAGGTGACCGAGACGTGTAACCAATGGCACCCCACACCATCCCGCTGGATGATATGCCAGTATGGCGAAGACGAATATACGCTTCCAATGTGCGTTCACCGCGATCTCGCCAAACACGTATGCGACCATCATGATGCTCCGAGGCGATAGTCCATGCTGCTGCAAACGTCGTCGAACTGTTCGTGCAGATAGTAATTGTCTTGCACACGTCCCCATCTGTTGACTCAGGGATCGAGACGTGGCTGCACGATCCGTTACAGCCATGCGGATAAGATGCCTGTCATCTCGACTGCTAGTGATACGAGGCCGTTGGGATCCATCACGGCGTTCCGTCATTGGATCTCGACCAACGCGAGCAGCAATGTCGCGATACAATAAACCACAATCGCGATAGGGTACAATCCGACCTTTATCAAAGTCGGAAACGTGATTGTACGCATTTCTCCTCCTTACACGAGGCATCACAACAACGTTTCACCAGGCAACGCTGGTCAACTGCTGTTTGTGTATGAGAAATCGGTTGGAAACTTTCCTCTTGTCAGCACGTTGTAGGTGTCGCCACCGGCGCCAACCTTGTGTGAATGCTCTGAAAAGCTAATCATTTGTATATCACAGCATCTTGTTCCTGTCGGGTAAATTTCGCGTCTGTAGCACATCATCTTCGTGGTGTAGCAATTTTAATGGCCAGTAGTGTATGTGTAAACCGTCATACTTTATTGGCCGCTGTTCAGGACGCTTCCGCACGACGTAGAAACGAAACATATTCTGTGTGTTCAGTGCACAGTAGTCACATGTAACTCAGAGGGCCAACCAACCATCATTCAGGGACAGTTGGGCACTGATTTGGCACCCAGTCTGTGTCAGACCCAGCCATCGAGTCGACGCCGTACTTATGGCTCAGCGGTTTCCACCGCCACCAGAAACTGAACCGCTCATCGCTGCCTGACCACCCAGGCCTTGGCAGCCAACACTCTGCCGTTGCCTCTATGAAACAATTCGCCGTCGTGCGTGCCGCCACCTGTTGTCCGGGGAGGGAACAGAAAGCCGCACAGCTCCTTGCTGTTAACGTCTGGTGCCGCCTGACACAAAGCCACAACCAACAGTCCAGTGTTGTTCTCCTCGGTGGCCCTGCGGACTGTCATACTGCCTCGATCCACAACGCAAGGAGATGTCGCAACCTGCCGTGTGTCGCCAGCTCCGAGATGGGGTCTCTGGCCGCCGTGTGAGCAACGTCAATACAGTGCGCCCTCTTCCGGACTGCGTGCGTGTGCCGGGGCCGTACGCCACGTCTGCGACGCACGCTGCACCAAGTGACAGTACTACTAGACAACGCCTAATCGTGCTCTGAATGAGGGAGCAACTAAATAAATCTCCATTTCAGATGGGATTGTAAAGGACTATTACTATCACTTCTATTGTCTCTGCAGCCACCCGCAATGATCTCCTGTCTCTCTCGCGATCATACGAACGTAGGACGACCCAGGTGGGAGATGAGGGTTTCTTCACAAAAAAGAAGACGGATCGCACCATCCAGTAGCAGTCATTACACTCCCTCCCATCCTCCCCTTCAATCCACTACAGTAGATCCTTAATCGATTTAACACAAGGATGTCATCACAGAAACTATAATACAACTTAGTACCTGAGTAATTGTTTCACCTCTAAAATGAATACTATTCTTCAAGAATCAAGTCTGTCACGATCGCTAGAAAATCTTTTTATTGTTGTAACCGGTACAGCAATAAAAAGAATTTCTAGCGACCTTGGTAAATTCAGGGACAATATAACTATAAGATTACCCCCATCGTCTGACGCAATGTGAAACATACACTGAAGAAACAAAGACTGGTTCAGAAATGGTTCAAATGGCTTTGAGCACTATGCGACTTAACTTCTGAGGTCATCAGTCGCCTAGAACTTAGAACTAATTAAACCTAACTAACCTAAGGACATCACACACATCCATGCCCGAGGCAGGATTCGAACCTGCGACCGTAGCGGTCGCTCGGTTCCAGACTGTAGCGCCTAGAACCGCACGGCCACTCCGGCCGGCAAGAAACTGGTACTCCTGCCTAATACGCAGAGGCCCCGCGAGCACGCAGAAGTGCCGCAACACGATGTGACATGGACTCGACTAAGGTCTGAAGTAGTGGTGGAGGGAATTGACAGCATGAATCCTGGAGGAATGTCCATAAATACGAGGAGATGGAGGTCTCTTCTGAACAGCACGTTGCAAGGTATCCCAGACACGCTCAATAATGTTCATGTCTGCGGAGTCTGGTGGCCAGCGGAAGAATAAATTGATTTAATTCAGAAAAGTGTTCTTGGATCCACTGTGCAGCAATTCTGGACGGTGTGTTGTAGCACTGTTTTGCTGGAATTTCCCAAGTTCGTCAGAATGCACAATGGACGATAGACATGAATGGATGCAGGTGATCAGACAGGATGCTTATGTACGTGTCACTAGTTAGAATCGTATCTAGACGAATCAGGGGTCCCATATCATTCCAATGCACAGGCCCCATACCATTAAAGAGATTCCAGCATAATGAACAGTCTCCTGCTGACAGGCACGATCCATGGATTCATGAGGCTCTCTATGCCCTTACACGGCCATTCGCTCGATACAATTTGAAACGAGACTCGCCCGACCAGGCAACATGTTTCCTGTTATCAATAGTACAATGTCGATGTTGACGGGCCCAGGCGAGGCATAAAGCTCTGTGTCGCACAGTGATCAAGGGTACACGAATGTGTCTTCGGCTCCGAAAACCCATATCGCTGATGTTTCCTTCAATGGCTCGCTCGCTGACACTTTTTGATGGCACAGTATTGAAATCTGCATCAATCTGCGGAAGGGTTGCACTTCTGTCACGTTGAACGATTCTCTTCAGACGTCGTTGGTCCTGTTCTTGTAGGATACTTTTCGGGCCGCAGCGATGTCGGAGATTTGATGTTTTACCGAATTCCTGATATTCACGGTACATTCGCGATATGGTGGTAAGGGTAAATCTTCATTAGTACCCACTTCATCGCTACCTCGGAGATGCTGTGACCCATTCCTCGTACGTCGACTATAATATCACGTTCAAACTCACTTGAACCTTGATAACCTGCCATTGTAGTAGCACGAGCCAATCCAACAACTGCGCCAGACGTTTGTTGTTCTATATAGGCATTGCCGACCGCAGCGCCGTATTCTACCTGTTTACATATCTCTTTATTTGAATATGCATGCCTATACCAGTTTCTTTGGCGCTTCAGTGTATATAAAATGGATACAGTTTCCGATTTTTATTTTGGGTACTTCATATACACAGTGTTGCAGGAGAAATGGTCTGTTACCAGAGATATGACTGGAATGATCGTTCGAAGCAAGAAACCTAGTAAAGGCGGACTCTAAAATGCGTATCTAAAGACCTAAGTGCACTTTTTCATCTTCGTAAAATGCGTACCATAAGAGCTATGAGCACTTGTTCGCTAAAGAGCAGCGAAGATGAACAAGTGCTCATAGCTCGTAAGGTATGCACTTGAGCGGATTTTTTCATGCTTTGAACAACACTACCGCATATAAAAATATGGAAAGCAAAGAGTTTGCAGTGGAAAGGTATGTTACACATGTAGACGAGAAGAAGTGCTCATAGCTGATAAGGTGCACGTTTTAGATCCCGTGGTTACTAGAATTTTTTCGTTCGAATGATCATTTCATGTCACATCACTGAATACTGACTGTTCCTCCTCCTGTACAAATACTACAGCATCTGCAATCAGCAGCGCGATACTCTTGTTAACGCACTCATTAACACTTGGAACCTACGTCCTCAGTTATTTGGTAGAAGTATTTCAATCTCTGTCTTCCTCTACACTTTTGCCCTCTACAGCTTCCTCTGGTACCATAGAAGTCATTCCCTGATCTATTAACAGATGTCATATCATTCCGACCCTTTTCCTTCTCAATGTTACCCAGATATTCCTCTCTGAGTCTGCACAGAACCTCCTCATTCCTTACCTTATCAGCCCACCTAATTTTCCCCATTCTTCTGTTGCACCAAGTCTCAAATGCTTCGATCCTCTTCTGATCAGGTTTTCCCACAGTTTCACTACCACACAATGTTGTGCCACAAATGTATATTCTCAGAAATTCCTTCCTCAAATTAATGCCAATATTTGATACTAGTATACTTCTCTTGGTTATAAATGCCCTTCTCGCTAGTGGTAGTTCGCTTTTCATATCGTTTTTGCTCCGTCCGTCATGTGTTATTTTGCTGCCTAAGTAGTAGAAGTCCTTAACTTCATTCACTTCGTGATGACCAATCCCGCCGGCCGAAGTGGCCGTGCGGTTCTAGGCGCTGCAGTCTGGAACCGCGAGACCGCTACGGTCGCAGGTTCGAATCCTGCCTCGGGCACGGATGTGTGTGATGTTCTTAGCTTAGTTAGGTTTAACTAGTTCTAAGTTCTAGGAGACTAATGACCTCAAACGTTGAGTCCCATAGTGCTCAGAGCCATTTGAACCATTTTTTTGACCAATCCTGTTGTTAAGTTTCTCGCTGTTATTATTTTTGCTACTTGTCATAGCTTTCGCCTTTGTTACATTTATTCTCAATCCATATTCTGTATTCATTAGACCGTTAATTCATTCAGCAGATCCTGTAATTCTTCTTCAGTTTTACCGAAGACTGCAATGTCATCACCGAATCTTATCATCGACATCCTTTCACCATCAATTTTAACCCCACTCTTTTGTTCATGTTTCCATCATTGATGCTTCGATGTTTAGATTGAACAGTAGAGGCTAAAGACTACATCCCTGTATTACGCCGTTTTTAATCCGAACATTTGGTTCTTGGTCTTCCACTCTTTTTGTTACCTCCTGGCTCTTGCACGTATATTATCCATCTTTCCTTGCAGCTTACCCACATTTCTCTCAGAATTTCGAATATCTTATGCCGTTTTACATTGTCGAACGCTTTTTCCAGGAGTTGTTAAATTCTATGAAAGCGTCTCCTGGACAAGCTCTAAATCCTGAGTGTCTTAGTGTTCAAGCACATTTTAACCTTTGGTACGTAAAGGTTCGTCAGAGGTTGCTAAGCAGATAACTGCACGAGTTTACCACAAAGAAAACCGACGTAATTTATACCACGCTTATGATGACACAAGCAAATGAATTTGTTCCCTAACGTACTTACAAAAGTACTTCCACCCCCAGAAAATGTGTGACGTGCAGTCCTCATTAGTTATCCATGCACTATTAGTTTACAAAGAAGAGCTACCAGTTGGTACATGACTGCTTTACAATATTTCGAGCTTTTTCATACGTCGAGTCATGCCCATTATATTTGACTTTTGTAACTATTATTGATAGGGTTGTTCACGACGTATCGATTGTCAACGCCGCTGAGGGTGTTTGGACAGGATAAGCGCGAGGTTGAAAATGCCAACTGAAGACCTGCGCAAGCTCACAGCCGGCAGAGAGAGAGAGAGAGCGTAACTGATTGGTGCCGAGCGGCTTGCATGTCGGACACGTGAGCTCTCTCGGTCAGGGAAGCGAATGTTGGAGTCGTCGGCAGAGAAGTAAGAAGCTGTTACCGTCTTAGCCGTGGAAGTGCAGCGTAGTACACAGCGTAGTAGCCGTCCGCTGTGACCGAGCGTTTATAGGCGCTTCAGTCCGGAACCGCGCTGCTGCTACGGTCGCAGGTTCGAATCCTGCCTCGGGCATGGATGTGTGTGATGTCCTTAGGTTAGTTAGGTTTAAATAGTTCTAAGTCTAGGGGACTGATGACCTCAGCTGTTAAGTCGTATAGTGCTTAGAGCCATTTGAACCATTTGAGCAGTGTAGTACACAGCAAACGAAGTCGGGACGAAGGGAGGCGAGTGCCGGTCCGGGGGGGTTCCCCTCTAACTGAGCACTTTGAGCTTAACGAGGCTTTTCACTGATACGTAACGGCTAAGCGTCAGCTACGCTTTCTGGTCCCCATAAAGACAGTGTTGTTACGGCTTGTATTGCATTGCCAAGATAGACTAATTCACGTGCCGTATTGAGGATTGTGTTTCGGAAACTCCTAGTGGAATCATAACGGTCGACCTTAGTGTTATCGAAGTTTAAATTTGCCTAAGCGAAGTAGGAATTCAGCTCGCATTTAAAGTGAGGCAACTTCATGACTGATTTTCCAGTTTCACGATCGTGCGGCCAGTCATTGTGGCCGTCAGTTATCTCGGTATTAAATTGTGCATTACTGTTTTCCAAACTGATGCTACGGAATTAATTTACAGTTCATGTGCCAGTCTTGCGAGACGCATTTACGTTTGCCTTACCAGTGCAATTTATTGTGGTTGTCTCTGTTATCGAGGTGACCTTGTGTGTGTCTGTATTATAAGGCGCACTGGCACAGGGCGTGGCTCACCGATGTGTTTTCCTGTGTACGAAGGAATAGTCTTCGCCTTTTTTGGTGCAGATTCTCCCTTGGTAACCCATTGTTTAGATTGCTGTTTGGTCTCAGGAGTATAATAATGTATCCATGTTTCATCCACAGTGACGAAACGACGCATTAAGTCCTGCGGCCTCTTCCTGAATAGCTGAGAACCATCCTTGCAACACTTCACACGATTCCGTTTTTGGTCAAGTGTGAGCAAGCGCGGAACCCGTTTTGCGGATAGCTTTCTCATTTCCAAATGTTTATGTAAAATATTATGTACCCGTTATTCTAGATGCCCACAACACTAGCAATCTCACGCACCTTAACTCTTCTGTCATCCATCACCATATCATGGTTTTTATCAATGATTTCTGGAGTTGCAACCTCCACATGGCGTCCAGAACGTTCAGCATCACTTGTGCCCATATAGCCACTCCTAAGATTTTGAAGTCACTTATGAACTGTTCTAATCGAAGGTGCAGAGTCACTGTAATGTTTAGCAAGCTTCTCTTTAGTCTCCTGAGGCGTTTTGCCTTTCATAAAGCAATGTTTAATCACCACACGAAATTCTTTTTTGCTCCATGTTTTACAATAACTCGACTTCCTTGATTCACACGAATGACAAACACAAAGACATAGACCAGCATGGCCTTTCAAACGGCCCTCGTATGTGACTTCAGTCTGGTACGCCGCTGTTACGAACAAGAGCTACCCTCCGTTTTAATTAGCGGTTGTTAAAGTAATGTGGTAATTGATAGTCCCGTAATTGAGTGAAGGTCTTTAGGGCTGGCCAGCTCATGAAGGTTATGACACTGTATTTTGGGCAGCGACCTGAGTAAACTGAAATTTTGCTTTTAAATTGAATCAGTTTGTCATTTACTGAAATTAAACTTATGTGAAATATTCCTAACCAAGTAAATTGTTGTTAAATTTTTCCCTGTAATTGTCGAAGGTGTGGTCAAGTTTTAATGAACTCATTCACAGGTCTATTATTATTAGTGTTAAGTTTCTTTTAATACCTTTGTTTTTTGGTCTGTAAATATTTGTTGGTGATAAGGGTTTAGAAATTCATTTGCTCTATCTCAACTGAAAATTTTGCAGGTATCAGCTGTTCAAACATTTCTTAGGAATTTGACTGGTTTATTAAGTCAAGATTTATTACTGCAGTTGCTGCATTTGTGTTAAAGACTTGGTCAAATTAACTGTTGATTTGTGTTGTTCAAATACCAATGTACGCAAGTATTTTCTGTGACATAAATGATTATATGTGAAAGTCAGGCCCAGTGGCTTGTCAATCGAAGGATCCCTGAATCCAAAACATGCTGCTGAACCGCATTTAGTGCACTGCAGTTATCCCCCCCCCCCCAAAAAAAGAATCTTGTTTAAGCACTACAAGGATCGAGCGGTGTTCACACCAAATATGGAAAGAACAGAATGAACGAAGATGGAATGGGGAAAAAAGTAAGCAGTCACAAACTTGTAGGAATGACAGTATATGTTTAATATCTATACAGATTGTAAAAATCTTAATATGTGAAACTGTAGCTGTGTACTGAGGTGACAACTCATTGTTGTTAAAATGTCACCTTCCTGCAGGTTTCACATATAATATGTATTCTGTGAATGGCTGTAACAACCAGATTTTTACAGAAGGATTCTGATAACTATTGTAGTAGGACTGATAAGAACTGAAGTTTCCAGACAACTGACGAGAGAAAGAATATGTGGAAAACACTAACTTAAAGAAGAGACAACAGGATGACAGGGCATAGTTAAGGCACCAGGGCGTAACCTCCGTGGTACTAGCAGGAACTGTAAAGTGCGAAAATTGTTAGGGGAGCCAGAGACTGTAATATACCCAACAAATAGTCAAAGGTGATTAGGTGTGAGTGTTTCTCTGAGAAGCAGTGGACTTCTTACTGAATTATAGCTTATCGTTCAACACCTTGACATAGAACATGATAAGTAATGAAGTACTGTAATGTTTGTTAGAACAAATCAGCGAAAGATAGGTTTCCTTCTTTTTTCCGAAGTATTATTGTGCGTACTATAGTAAGAATACCCAGAATATTCACTGAAGTGACTATTTAGTTAGTGAAATATGTTTCACTAGAGTGGCTCTTATATGCAAAGTTTGTTGTGACTGTAGAACATTTTAATTTTTATTCTTGCTTTTGTGACCATAATAAGAGTCCAGGCTCCATAGGCAAACAGCCAGCAGACATTAAGAAGTAGGCCACCAGGACGTAAGGACAAGATAAGCGATGGAGGGTGCCAAGTATGGCTTGTTGATCAAATAACTTAGTGTTTGACTTCCTGTCAGAGGATGCAGCATGAATCAAACTTGTGCAATGGAAGACGCAAACATCAGGGAGATAATGCAGCAAGAGAGAGTGTCAGTCACGTGCGGAAAAGACTCATGTGGAACCAAATTAGGTTGCTTGTAGTTAGAAACGGAAGTGTTGTGTGGAACTTAAGGCATCTTGCACCAATTATAAACGAGAGTGTCATGTGGAACCATAGGCATTCTTGTGCAATCCGATCACTTAGAAATGAAAGGGTCGTGCGAAACAAATTAACTCGTGTCCACCCAAGTATCTGAGAAACCAAATAAAAGGCCAGGCAGCGGAGTATCTAGAAGCAGAGATTCAGATGCAGATTCAGAGCCAGTGCCGGCAGTTTGGAGATTCCGCAGCGAGACGCCAGCGGTGCCGAGTAGGCCCATAGCAGCCGATACAGCTGATAAAGACTTCAACTACGAGAAGACGGTGATAGACTCTGGTGGACACTCAGGAACTGCAGGTCAAGTAGGAGTTTTAGAGTTTCACTGGAATAGTGTTAAACAGAGGCTGTCAGTCCTTGTCTCAATTACTTAGACATTTTAATGCTAACCAAGACAAGTGATTGCTTTGCACTTGTTTCTTATATGTACCGGCAATTAGCTTTGAAGTAGCAAGTCCGAATAAATAGACTGAATCTTACTAAGGGGTTTATGGTCCAACACCTCACATAGGTATATGTGAGAATAAACTTGATAGAAACTAACCAATGGTGTCTGCCTATTGCAATTCTGTAACCTATTTTCAGGAAACTTATTTGCTTCAAACCAAGGAGATTCTCTCCCTCTCATCTCCGCTATAAAGGTTGACAGCAATTTATGAGTAACGCATTGCCATTAACGTCCCGATTGCACTACGCAGTTCACACTTACTTCATTCTGGTATAGTGAGGCTGTGCCGGGACAGGGAGAAAACAGCATTTAGTGCAAATTGGCAACACTATGAGTACAAGAGGATGCCTATGGGATTGAAAGGGGCACCTAGCACACTTCAAAGACTAATGAAAGTTGCATTGTCAGGATTACAGGGAACGAAATGTCTAGTATATTTAGACAATATTATCTGATATGGAAGTTCTCTAAGAGAACACAATGACAAATTGCGAGAGATTTTTGATTGGCTTAGGGAACACCAGCTGAAATTACAGACAGACAAGTGTGAATTTCTGAGAAAGGAGGTAATATTTTTGGGCTATAAAATAACCGATAACGAGCTAAATGCAGAAAAAGTAAAGAAATTCCCAGTACCGAAGACAATGAAAGAATTAAAAGGGTATTTAGGGTTAGCTGATTATTATCGCAAATTCATAAAAGATTTCAGTAGAATAGCAGCTCCTTTGCATAAATTACTAAAAGATAATGAGAAATATGAATGGGGAAGGCCACAACGAGAAGCGTGTGAAACACTGAAAGAGAAGTTAATAAATCCTCCAATACTACAGTACCCTAATTTAGAAAAACCTTTTGTGATTATAACAGATGCACCTGGAATAGGAATTAGTGCTGTTCTGTCACAAGGCAAAGTTGGCAGCGACCTACCAATAGCATACGCATCTAGGTCACTGAATACAGCAGAAAAAAATTATTCAGCTACTGTGCTGGAATGTTTAGCATTAGTATGGGCAGCAAAACAGTTTAGACCATATGTGCATAGAAGGAAGCTCACATTAGTCAGAGATCACAAACCATTCACATGGATTTTTAGTGTAAAAGACCCTTCCTCACCTTTATTAAAATGGAGACTGAAACTAGAAAAATATTCATACGACATTATATACAAACCAGGCAGACTGAATGATAACGCATTAAGTAGAATACCTCGACAAGATGAAGAGCCCCGTAAAGGAAATTCCAGTAAGAGTGGTAACAGAGACTAACGAGTCAGATAAAGAACCAGCAGATCTAAACGAGGAACAGAAAGCCGAAATATTGAAAGACGTACACGACAATCCATTGGGTGGACATCAAGGGATCAACCGAACGCTAGACAGGTTAGCAAGGTACGGTTCGTGGAAGGGAATGAAAAGAGGTGTAGAGGAATACATCAGAAAATGTGATAAATGTCAGCGACATAAATTTACTCAGAATAATACTAAAATGCCATTGGTAATTACAGATACAACGAGAACCACATTTGACAAATGTTATATGGACCTAATCGATCCATTAGATGTAACTGCTCAAGGCAACAGATATATTTTAACTTTTCAAGATGATTTGAGTAAGTTTACCGTAGCAATACCATTGGAGAGACAAGACACAGATACAGTAGCAGAAAAGTTTGCAGAAGAAATTATCTTAAGGTATGGTATTCCTTCAGTGCTGTTGACAGACCAAGGTTCAAATTTTCTAAGTCAAGTATTTAAAAGAATATGCAAATTATTGAGAATACAGAAGATGCAGACAGCCACTTTCCTCCCCCAAACGAATGGAGGTTTAGAGAGGACACATCGGGACTTTAGTGGAGTATTTGAGACACTTTATAAAGGAAGATCACAGTAATTGGGATAAGTGGATTTCTTACAGTGTGTTTGTTTTCAATACTAGCCCCCATAGCAGTATATACTCCTTTTGAATTGATGTTAGGAAGAACAGTAAACTTACCAGGAGAGCTACAAAAGGAAGCAGTCACAATAGGATATAATTATGAGGATTATGTACACCAGTTCAAAGCTAGGTTGCAAGAGGCACATCGAGTAGCGAGAGAAAAAATAAAAGAGGCCAAAGAGGCAAGTACAGTTTATTATGAAAAAACAGAAAAGTACAGAACGTTTGAAATAGGGGATAAAGTACTTGTAAAGGACGAATAAGTAAGACGTGGGAGATCAAAGAAATTAGACTCTCAGTTTAGAGGCCCATACGAGGTAATAAATGTAGAATTGCCTAATGTAACATTAAAGACAAACAGGAGGCAGGAATTGAAAGTCCATGCCAATAGATTCAAACTGTATTACTGAGATCAGGATTTCACTTACAGACCCATCATGATGCCCTCATGAAATGAGAAATGAAAGGGTTGTATGAAATAAATTAACTCGTGTCCACCCAAGAACTTGAGAAACCAAATAAAAGGCCAGGCAGTGGAATAGCTAGAAGCAGAGATTCAGATGCAGATTCAAGGTCAGTGCCGGCAGTTTAGATTTCTGCAGCGAGACGCCAGCGGGGCCGAGTAGGCCCATAGCAGCCGATACAGCTGATAAAGACTTAAAGACTTCAACTACGAGAAGACGGTGATAGACTCTGGTGGACACTCAGGAACTGCAGGTCAAGTAGGAGTTTTAGAGTTTCACTGGAATAGTGTTGAACAGAGGCTGTCAGTGCTAACCAAGAACAAGTGATTGCTTTGTGCTTGTTTCTTATATACCGGCAATTAGCTTTGAATTAGCAAGTCCGAATAAATAGACTGAATCTTACTAAGGGGTTTATGGTCCAATACCTCACATAAGTATATGTGAGAATAAACTTGATAGAAACTAACCAATATTTTCTGCCTATTGCAATTCTGTAACCTAATTTCAGGAAACTTATTTGCTTCATACCAAGGAGATTCAATCCCTCTCATCTCTGATATAAAGGTTGACAGCAATTTATAACTAACCCATTGTCGTTAACGCCCTCATTTCTCTACGGTGTTTGCACTTATTTCAGTCTGGTATAGTGAGGCTGTGACGGGACGCGACAACTTTGAGACGCGCAGGGTAGCTGCGCGGTCAGGGGCGCCTTGCCATGGCTCACGCGGCTCCCTCCGTTGGAGGTTCGAGTCCTCCCTCGCGCATGGGAGTGTGTTGCCCTTAGCGTAATTTAGTTTAAGTAATGTGTAAACCTGGGGATCGAAGACCTCAGCAGTTTGGTCCCCTAGGAACTTACCCCAAATTAGAGTTTTAAAGTTTTCGTTTTTCTTGTAGTTTGCTTTCACAGCACAAAAAGTAAGTTATGCTTAATAGGATAGTTTTATTTATTTTCTTAAGATAAAAAACTATTGTTTAGAAGTAGCCAATTAATCAATAACTTTATTACTTTCATTGTAATTACTAATGTCATATTAAATTTAATGATACGATTCATAAAACTACTCAGTGCAATATTTGTGAGGCAAGTTTGACAAGAAAATCATTTCTCTTAAAAATTCTTATTTTTTGACAAAATTGGGAACTTGCAGCACTACTTAGCTACAACATTAAGTTCAAGTTTCTTCGTTGGTCGGACGTCATGTACGATATCTACATTTTTGAGCCATTGTTTTCATAAAGCCCCGTGAGAGATATCAGCATCAACAAATTTATATTTTCACTTTTTCTAAAGAACATTGAGGCCCAGACACAGTGCTTTGGCTTAAGAGGGGCAAATATTAGATTTTATTCTTGTGATCATAACTCTAATTCATCATAGAACAAACATATTCAAGCAGTAAAGAGCTTTGTCAGCCACTTTGTTTTATGTATAGCCCATGAAGCACAAAAAGGTACTAAATGAGATCGTGCTTGTAACACAGAGTTGCATTTGCATTGCTAAACGGCTAATGCGGTTCATAACGTTCACGGTTCACAGTACCAGATGCAGATTGCCTACCTAATACCTGCCAGAGGTAAGAAAATTGTGATTTTCATTATTTCACATAACTATTGACCGAATTTAGCCATTCAGAGATATAATCTTATGTAAAAGGTATGACATTCAGCGAACAGCTGCACACACTTTTGGCTACTGTCAGCCATCTTTGGGCTGCTGTCTCGGGCTGTAGCAGTGGTAGATTGCTGCCGAGGCACCTCGTAGTGTACCTGACGTAGTGGATTTGGCCCCATAGCAGGTTGAGTGGCGTGTGGTAACGTTTCTGCTTCATTCGAGGCGGAGAGCCAATGTGGAGACGCTGTTTGGCCTCTGCTGTCCGCCGACGAGACACACGTGGGCAGTGATTTGCTAATTATCGGAAAGTACAACGTCAGGCGCGTTTGGAGAATCTTAGAGGAGATAGCGTTCAGGGTCAGAAACAAAGCCAGTGTGCCCTCAGTATGTGTTCGGTGGGCCTCATCCGAGATGTGGAAGAGGACTTGCCCTGCGTGTAGCGTACAGTCGTTTGCAAGTTGTGGCTCACTTCGAGACCAACGACGCCTGTAGCATGGTTTATGACGGCATCCTCAGTTTATACAGCTGGCGGAAGATTTGAAAGCTGCTGGTCTCGCACATGGGGTGCAAGCAGAGGTCGCAATTTGCAGCATTGTTCCCGGAGTTCATCTGCGTCCTTTGGTTTGGAGCTGGGCGGTGGATCTCAGACAGTCTTAGCTACAGATTTCTCGACCTGCGTTATCGGGTGGGCTGTCCTTTGCACGTCAGGGGTGTACTACACAAAGGAAGTAGGTATTCGGGTAGCGTAGTACTTGTGGGGTGCACATTTTTATTTTTATTTTTTTTAGGCGAGGTGGTAGTCTGAGGTACTCCGATGGACGCTTGCCAGACGATACACAGATTCGAAATGACACCGCGTTCACAGTAAACACACTTCGAATGTCAAAATGTTATCAGTAAATCGTCAAAGTATTCGTAACAAATTTCCCGTATTTTTTGACCACTAGGAATGTTTTCGTGCTCGAATTACTCTTGGGATCTAGAGCTGGCTGTAACCCTAAGCAGAAAATAGAGATATTTAGCGAATGATGGAAATTACATCGGAAAGACAGATTGGACGCCATAGGAGGGGGACTGTTCATTGAAGCTGACAAAAATATTGATCCTATTGACGTCGAAAGTGAGTGTGACAGTAAAGTTATCCGGTCAGGTATAACAGGTGTAGGTGAAATCGAGTTAACTGTCGTATGCTTTCAACTGATTCCAAGATCATGCAGTACTAGTTGAACGCTACTTTAACGTACCTAGTAGGGGCTGTGGCGTCTATGGATTCACTGCAGGGAGTACAGACATACGATCCGAAAACTGTCTTCAGTTCGACATCCCAAACGCAATGCAAATATTTTTGGCCTTGTGGCTACAAACGGGCCCTACAAACACGCCTGACATTGTCGACTGCGTCAGTATAGAGACAGGGATCAATGATCATCATGTCTTCACAGCTACTGCGGTTACTAAACTTAATAAATCAGTCAGGAGGCTAGGAGAGTGTTTCTGCTAGAAAGAGCAGATACGAAGTTGTCATTACCCTCACATAGACATCATTTAGTTCCAGTATGATGGACGTAGAGAAATTATGAGCAAAGTTTAAACAGATTGTAAATCGTGCTCTGGAAAAGTGTGTGCCAAGTCAGTTGATTAAAGACGGAAAAGACCCGCCGCGGTTTAATACCGAACTTCGAAAAATGTTGAGAAGCGAAGGCTTTTGCGTTTTCGGTTCGAAAGAGAAATGACGACGTCCCAAGGTTTGTAGAGATTCGTGCGCCTGTAAAAAGATCTATGCGGTAAGCGTATAACAACTAAAGTCGTACCTTAACAAAAGATCCGGCTGAGAGCCCGAGAAATTTCTCGTCCTATCTAACCGTGTCTACGGCTTTTATCCAGTTACCCATTGACCAGTCTGGTGTGACAGTAGAAGGCACCAAAACGAAATCCGAAAATTTAAATTTCCTATTCTTTAAATTTCATGCTTCAGGATAAACAGGTACGTCCTAGCAGGAACTAATTTTGCCTAGTCGGAACGCATGTCGCTGCCCGTACGAACAGGAAATCCCCGAATCATCTGTGGCTCGCCCCTCACGCCTCTCAAACGGCTCTTCGTTCGCTTTGTTCTTGGTTTTGAACGGAATTTTGTATCGACGAGTGCGCGTGTTAAGTTGCTGGTTATGTTTAAAAGATTTTATTGTAATCCTAGTATAATTATTGTGAGACGTTTCATCATGGATAAGCCTTCGTGTAGTAGCCAAGCCAGTCAAAAGCTGTGGAGAGAAAAGTTTCTGGAGTAAATTTTGCAGAGTGGAAACAAAAAGTCCTCTCATTATAATGTGTTATCAGTAGACGAATATGCGGATTTGATTAAACAAGTAGATGAGGGGAAAAGTTGGAAAAAAGAACATCATTACAAAAAAGAAGATTGAGACGATTTGCTCTTTTGAAAATTGGTGATGTGAAAAAACTCATTGCACGGTGTGAAGAGAATATAAAATACTTTGTTCCAGCTGATGAACTTTATGATGTGATTGACGTAGCTCATGTAGCTGTGTGTCATGGTAGCCTCGATACGATGTTAGCCAAGATATCACAAAAATATGCCGATATCACAAAGAAAATGATATGCATCTATTTATCAATGTGTGATGTTTCTCAGCAAAAGAAGACAAAAAAGGAAAGAGGGCTAGTTTCAAAGCCAATTCTCCATTCGGAAATAAATAGCAGATACCAAGTCGATTTCCAAACCCAACCAGACGGGAATTTAAAATTCATTCTAGTTTACCAAGACCATCTCACAAAATTTATTCTCCTTCGTGCGTTAACATCAAAGAGGCCTGAAGAAGTGGCTTATCATTTGAATGTCTGTAGGGGCGCCGTGCATTCTTCAATCTGATAATGGCAGAGAATTTGTCAGTAATATTATAAGTGAACTCGCAAAGCCTTGGTCAGGACTGAAAATTGTGGATGGAAAGCCAAGGCACAGCTTAACTCAGGGTTCTGTTGAACGTGCCAACCAAGACATTGAAAATATGATACGTTCTTGGTTAAAGGTTAACAATTGTACGAAATGGTCGGAAGAATCGAGCTTACCACTCTGGCACAAAACGATCATCTTACAAAGCATTATTCGGAATCGAACCTAGAGTAGGACTTTGCAATTCCTTGTTGCCTCAAGAAATCATAAATGATATTCAGGATGAAGATGACCTAAAGAAAGCAATCGAACATGACAGCAATACAGAACAGTACGAAGACAGTGATGATGATAACATTGTGAAAATTGACGCAAACGGCATTCAAAATGGTAGAAAAATTCCGGCAGAATATTTAAACAAACAAGATATAAGAACGAAAGCTTTCTCTGACAAATCCCATCCACCAACTGGCATTGGAGACAAGGTAACCATACCTATTCCAGATGTTGATAAAGGCAGAGGTGACCTTCGAAACATAATTGGAGTAATACTTCAAAAGACAGATGAGGGCCTCTACAAATTTGGCACCAAGCATGGCGTATTTCAAAAATATTATTGCACGTACAGTTTTATTAAAATTTTCCATAACTTTTTGTAATAAAATATTAAAAAGTATTTGTTTTAACTTCTTTTTTATTATTTTTAGAACTGATTTCAACGTCTGTATTCATAAGTTCTTAGATGGGGGAGATATTAACCAGGATATTGAAATATTTTTAAGGACTGCAGCCACAAAACATTCTGTTGGATATAGGCAAGGCTTCGTGAAATGGGGTTGCATGAAAAACTGTACAAAAAACAAATGCAATTGTAAGAAAAACAAAGTACTCTGTAAGTCTAAGTGCCACCAAAGTAAACTCGCAAAAATAAGTAAATAAGAAAATTGCAGATAAGGGGATTTCTCTGGATGGATTTACGTAAGTTGATCTAGTGATAGATGAGAAATTACTAATTAGTTAACAAATAACTTTAATGAATCATATTGACTAATTTATTTGTATTCCTTTATTCAGTTTACTTTGAAAAGCTTATACAGGGTGGTCCATTGATCGTGACCGGGCCAAATATCTCAAGAAATAAGCGTCAAACGAAAAAACTGCAAAGAACGAAACTTGTCTAGCTTGAAGGGGAAAACCAGATGGCGCTATGGTTGGCCTCCTAGATGGCGCTGCCATAGGTCAAACGGATATCAACTGCGTTTTTTTGATATAGGAACCCTTATTTTTTATTACATATTCGTGTAGTACGTAAAGAAATATGAATGTTTTTGTTGGACCACTTTTGTCGCTTTGTGATAGATGGCGTTGTTATAGTCACTAACATATGGCTCACAATTTTAGACGAACAGTTGGTAACAGATAGGTTTTTTAAATTAAAGTACAGAACGTAGGTACGGTTGAACATTTTATTTCGGTTGTTCCAATGTGATACATGTACCTTTGTGAACTTATCATTTCTGAGAACGCATGCTGTTACAGCGTGATTACCTGTAAATACCACAATAATGCAGTAAATACTCAAAATTATGTCCGTCAACCTCAATGCATTTGGCAATACGTGTAACGACATTCCTCTCAACAGCGAGTAATTCGCCTTCCGTAATGTTCGCACATGCATTGACAATGCTCTGACGCATGTTGTCGGGGGTTGTCGGTGGATCGCGATAGCAAATATCCTTCAACTTTCCCCACAGAAACAAATCCGGAGACGTCAGATCCGGTGAACTTGCGGGCCATGGTATGGTGCTTCGACGACCAACCCACCTGTCATGAAGTATGCTATTCAATACTGCTTCAACCGCAAGCGAGCTATGTGCCGGACATCCATCATGGTGGAAGCACATCGCCATTCTGTCATGCAGTGAAACATCCTGTAGTAACATCGGTAGAACATTACGTAGGAAATCAGAATACCTTGCACCATTTAGACTGCCATCAATAAAATGGGGGCCAATTATCCTTCCTCCCATAATGGCGCACCATACATTAACCCGCCAAGGTCGCTGATGTTCCACTTGTCGCAGCCATCGTGGATTTTCCGTTGCCCAGTAGTGCATATTATGTTGGTTTACGTTACCGCTGTTGGTGAATGACGCTTCGTCGCTATATAGAACGCGTGCAAAAAAATCTGTCATCGTCCCGTCATTTCTCTTGTGCCTAGTGGCAGAACTTACACGACGTTCAAAGTCGTCGCCATTAAATTCCTGGTGCACAGAAAAATTGTACGGGTTAATCGGTATTGAAGTAGCATTCTCAACTCCGATGTTTTTGAGATTCCCGGTTCTCGCGCTATTTGTCTGCTACTGATATGCGGATTAGCCGCGACAGTAGCTAAAACACCTACTTGGGCATCATCATTTGTTGCAGGTCGTGGCTGACGTTTCACATGGGGTTGAACACTTCCTGTTTCCTTAAATAACGTAACTATCCGTCGAATGGTCCGGGCACTTGGATGATGTCGTCCAGGATACCGAGCAGCATACATAGCATACGCCCGTTGGGCATTTTGATCACAATAGCCATACATCAACACGATATCGACCTTTTCCGCAATGGGTAAACGGCCCATTTTAACACGGGTAATGTAGAGAAAGCTTTTGACAATGTTGACTGGAATACTCTCTTTCAAATTCTAAAGGTGGCAGGGGTAAAATACAGGGAGCGAAAGGCTATTTACAATTTGTACAGAAACCAGATGGCAGTTATAAGAGTCGAGGGACATGAAAGGGAAGCAGTGGTTGGGAAGGGAGTAAGACAGGGTTGTAGCCTCTCCCCGATGTTGTTCAATCTGTATATTGAGCAAGCAGTAAAGGAAACAAAAGAAAAATTCGGAGTAGGTATTAAAATCCATGGAGAAGAAATAAAAACTTTGAGGTTCGCCGATGACATTGTAATTCTGTCAGAGACAGCAAAGGACTTGGAAGAGCAGTTGAATGGAATGGACAGTGTCTTGAAAGGAGGATATAAGATGAACATCAACAAAAGCAAAACAAGGATAATGGAATGTAGTCTAGTTAAGTCGGGTGATGCTGAGGGAATTAGATTAGGAAATGAGGCGCTTAAAGTAGTAAAGGAGTTTTGCTATTTGGGGAGCAAAATAACTGATGATGGTCGAAGTAGAGAGGATATAAAATGTAGGCTGGCAATGGCAAGGAAAGCGTTTCTGAAGAAGAGAAATTTGTTAACATCCAGTATTCATTTAAGTGCCAGGAAGTCATTTCTGAAAGTATTTGTATGGGATGTAGCCATGTATGGAAGTGAAACATGGACGATAAATAGTTTGGACAAGAAGAGAATAGAAGCTTTCGAAATGTGGTGCTACAGAAGAATGCTGAAGATTAGATGGGTAGATCACATAACTAATGAGGAAGTATTGAATAGGATTGGGGAGAAGAGAAGTTTGTGGCACAACTTGACCAGAAGAAGGGATCGGTTGGTAGGACATGTTCTGAGGCATCAAGGGATCACCAATTTAGTATTGGAGGGCAGCGTGGAGGGTAAAAATCGTAGAGGGAGACCAAGAGATGAATACACTAAGCAGATTCAGAAGGATGTAGGTTGCAGTAGGTACTGGGAGATGAAAAAGCTTGCACAGGATAGAGTAGCATGGAGAGCTGCATCAAACCAGTCTCAGGACTGAAGACCACACAACAACAACAATGTATCACGAAGCAAATACCGTCCGCACTGGCGGAATGTTACGTGATACCACGTACTTATACGTTTGTGGGTATTACAGCGCCATCTATCACAGAGCGAAAAAAGTGGTCCAACTAAAACATTCATATTTCTTTACGTACTACACGAAGATGTAATAAAAATGGGGGTTCTTCCGCATTTGATATCCGTTTGACCTATGGCAGCGCCATCTAGCGGGCCAACCATAGCGCCATCTGGTTTCCCCCTTCAAACTACATGAATTTCGTTCTGTGTTGTTTTTTCGTTTGATGCTTATTTCGTGAGATATTTGGTCCGGCCGCTATCAATGGACCACCCTGTATATGTTAAAAACTAGGTGAAATTAGTTCAGACCAGGACGCACCGTTTTTTAGTAAAGCATGTAAATTCTAACTACGATAGACCGATTCGACCTGGGCTGAACTGTTTTATCCTATCGGTAACAGGATGAACGAGTTTGACCTAGGCGAAACTAGTTCATCCTAAAATCTAGTTTGGCCTGTAACATATATAGATGCAGATGTATGTAGAAGTATTACAGTTAAAAACTGAGAGTATGTCTGAAGTTACCGTACCTCACTGTGTACAAATTACACAGACCCTATTCATCCAGTGTTTGGGAATGAGAGCACTAAACGGCATCCAACAAACATCACACGTAATTTGAAACCTTTTATCGGTGACACTTCCTGCAAACTGATGAAAAAACAAAGGTTTTCGCTCACTACATTTTCACTATTCATCGCTTAAAATTTCAACGTCAGACACGATTTTTAAATTTATTACTTCTTTACTGATAATTCTATTCGCAACATATTTTTCAGACCGTATCCGCATGTATCATTGAATAAACGTGCAAATCAATATCATTTGAACGAAACATAGTTGAGGACGAGGCCAGGCCTTGTTTCAGGAGATATAACGTCATAGGCATCGCGATGAATGAATAACTAGCTTCTGCTTATAACGGAGCGCAAATTAACCGAACTATAATTATCCAGTATTTGATATTTAGAGCTGCTTAGCGACTTCCAACAAACCTGAAACACAATTTCTAAAATTTTATAAACTTTATCGTTAGTCCACGATAGAATAAACCGAAACTACTAAACCAATGAAGCCGACAGGTTCAGGGTTTTGCATCTTCAGCTATAAAAGTATTACAAGCTTAACGACAGGTAATTAAAACATTAACCTGTTTGTAAAGTAATCGCATATTTGAAGCTGTTTTATACGTGGGAGTTCGATTCTTTAAAGAACAAGGGATTGGTGGTTACTGGTTTCAATGCATGACTAGAAAATAGTTCTACAATTTTCTCTACGCTGCAGTTCTATCGATGTATCCTGAACATAATCGACGATTCGAGACACACTGATCTCCTCCAGTCGATCATAGACTTCCCCATTCTTACATTTTTGTTTCGCAGTCATTAAGACTAATTCCAGGTCAAGACTTAAGAATCTTTTTAACGGTTGGCATTAACAGACCTCCTAGTCTACATGTGTTTCCCCAATGCGCTTCTGAAAGTGGTTTTACGTATCTCATGCCAAGAAGTATTCTTCGAATAAAATCTGTTTAAACACGCTCACCTATATGACTGTCCTTGTGTAGTAAAGCAAACGCCTCAGTTTACGACTGGACATCCCATTCGGCGAGAATTTCACTGGAAAATTTTGCTTTCACTTTTCCATAGTAAAATAACTGAGTACCAGGCGGTGCAGAGGTATGTAAAATTCTATGTGCCGACTTTACAGAAAATCCTAGGAAGTTCTGGTCTTACGTTAAATCAGTAAGTGGATCGAAACAGTATATCCAGACACTCTGGGATGATAATGGCATTGAAACAGAGGATGACACGCGTAAAGCTGACATACTAAACACTTTTTTCCAAAGCTGTTTCACAGAGGAAGACCGCACTGCAGTTCCTTCTCTAAATTCGCGCACGAACGAAAAAATGGCTGACATCGAAATAAGTGTCCAAGGAATAGAAAAGCAACTGAAATCACTCAACAGAGGAAAGTCCAAGTCTAGTGGACCTGACGGGATACCAATTCGATTCTACGCAGAGTACGCGAAAGAATTTGCCCACCTTCTAACAGTCGTGTATCGCAAGTCTCTAGAGTAGCGGAAGGTTCCAAATGATTGGAAAAGAGCACAGGTAATTTCCAGTTTTCAAGAAGGGTCGTCGAGCAGATGCGCAAAACTATAGGCCTACATTTCTGACATCGATCTGTTGTAGAATTTTAGAACCGTTTTTTGCCCGCGTATCAAGTCATTTCTGGAAACCCAGAATCTACTCTGTAGGAATCAACATGGATTCTGGAAACAGCGATCGTGTGAGACCCAACTCGCTTTATTTGTTCATGAGACCCAGAAAATATTAGATACAGGCTCCCACGTAGATGCCATTTTCCTTGACTTCCGGAAGGCGTTCGATACAGTTCCGCACTGTCGCCTGATAAACAAAATAAGATCATACGGAATATCAGACCAGCTGTGTGGCTGGATTGAAGAGTTTTTAGCAAACAGAACACAGCATGTTGTTCTCAATGAAGAGACGTCTACAAACGTCAAAGTAACCTTTGGCGTGCCACAGGGGAGTGCTATGGGACCATTGATTTGCACGATATACAGGGTGTTACAAAAAGGTACGGCCAAACTTTCAGGAAACATTCCTCACTCACAAAGAAAGAAAATATGTTATGTGGACATGTGTCCGGAAACGCTTACTTTCCATGTTAGAGCTCATTTTATTACTTCTCTTCAAATCACATTAATCATGGAATGGAAACACCCAGCAAAAGAACGTACCAGTGTGACTTCAAACACTTTGTTACAGGAAATGTTCAAAATGTCCTCCGTTAGCGAGGATACATGCATCCACCCTCCGTCGCATGGAATCCCTGATGCGTTGATGCAGCCCTGGAAAATGACGTATCACAGCCGTTCACAATACGAGCACGAAGAGTCTCTACATTTGGTACCGGGGTTGCTTAGACAAGAGCTTTCAAATGCCCCCATAAATGCAGTCAAGGGGGTTGAGGTCAGGAGAGCGTGGAGGCCATGGAATTGGTCCGCCTCTACCAATCCATCGGTCACCGAATCTGTTGTTGAGAAGTGTACGAACACTTCGACTGAAATGTGCAGGAGCTCCATCGTGCATGAACCACATGTTGTGTCGTACCTGTAAAGGCACATGTTCTAGCAGCACGGGTAGAGTATCCCGTATGAAATCATGATAACGTGCTCCATTGAGCGTAGGTGGAAGAAACTAAAATGAGCTCTAACATGGAAACTAAGCGTTTCCGGACACATATCCACATAACATCTTTTCTTTATTTGTGTGTGAGGAATGTTTCCTGAAAGTTTGGCCGTACCTTTTTGTAACACCGTGTATATAAATGACCAAGTAAATAGTGTCGGAAATTCCGTGCAGCTTTTCGCGGATGATGCTGTAGTATACAGAGAAGTTGCAGCATTAGAAAATTGCAGCGAAATGCAGGAAGATCTGCAGCGGATAGGCTCTTGGTGCAGGGAGTGGCAACTGACCCTTAACATAGACAAGTGTAATGTATTGCGAATACATAGAAAGAAGGATCCTTTATTGTATGATTATATGATAGCGGAACAAATACTGGTAACAGTTACTTCTGTAAAATATCTGGGAGTATGCGTGCGGAACGATTTGAAGTGGAATGATCATATAAAATTAATTGTTGGTATGGCGGGTGCCAGGTTGAGATTCATTGGGAGAGTCCTTAGAAAATGTAGTCTGTACCAGGTCTGGTTGACAGAGGAGATAGAGAAGATCCAAAGAAGAGCGGCGCGTTTCGTCACAGGGTTATTTGGTAAGCGTGATAGCGTTACGGAGATGTTGAGCAAACTCAAGTGGCAGACTCCGCAAGAGACGCGCTCTGCATCGCGGTGTAGCTTGCTGTCCAGGTTTTGAGAGGGTGAGTTTCTGGATGAGGTATCGAATATATTGCTTCCTCCTACTTATACCTCCCGAGGAGATCACGAATGTAAAATTAGAGAGATTAGAGCGCGCACGGAGGCTTTCAGACAGTCGTTCTTCCCGCGAACCATACGCGACTGGAACAGGAAAGGGAGGTAATGACAGTGGCACGTAAAGTGCCCTCCGCCACACACCGTTGGGTGGCTTGCGGATTATAAATGTAGATGTAGATGTATGTATTTATTCCAGTTTTCTACTAGTCCATTTCATCGTTCCGCCTGTCTGTGCCGATCTCCTCCTTCCCGTCTCTGTTACTACCTCTCTTCATCCCCCACAATTTCTGTCCTTCACCCGCACCTCAATGGGAGGTTGTGGTTCTTACCCCCACAGTATTCTTTCCACTTGGGGTGACATGTGTACGAAGTTTGGTTGAAATCGATCGGAAAGTTTAGGGGAAGGTTTCTATCTGCAGCTTCGCCCGTATACACAGGTGTCACATATGTCTTACATGTGTTTCACCTATTTCACATGTAGTTGAACACATATTTCATTTGTACCTCTACCGAGTCTCGCCCTGCAGTGCGTTTTCACCCAATTCAATGGTTATGACTATGTGTCGTATATGATATAATTTTACAGGTGCATTCAGCGGTATATACGGATACTGTGTGCGAAATGTGTTGGGAATAGAGTTGGCAGTAAAGAAGTAATGAATTTAAACGTCATGCATGATGCGGCAAATTTGTGACGGATCTCAATGGTTGCAAGGTCATACCTCCTGCACTATTGTATGCGAATACCGTCTCCAAAATGTGTCGCGAATGAAGTTAGTAATTAGGAAGCAAACGTCATGCCTAGTGCGGCAGGTTTACTGCATGAACATAAAATGTAGTAAGCAATAAACTTTTTTCCATTCTTTATTTTGTGGGATGTGTTAGCGATAATAAGCTCCGAGAAGGTTTGAAATCATGTGCAAAGTTTGTTGCAAGTAACTAAGTGGTCTTATTCTCGAACACTGAATGAATAGAGTGCATGTGGGCTACAGATTCTTTTTTTTTTATTTTTATCCCCGCCGCCACACTTTTGATAGGTAGGTAGTTCTTATCACCAAAGCGCTTCTTTCCACACAGTGCGTGATATGTGTATCAATTTTGTTTCAAATACATCAAATGGTTTAGGAGGAGATGTGGAACTTACATTCACATATTCATTTATGTAATATGTATGGATTAAAATCTCAAAATATGGGGAAAACTTTCATCGCGAACAGTTGGTTTTTCTACTCTTATAGCTTCAAACACATACAAATGTAAAACTCGTGTTGTAAGTACATAAATCCATAACTTCATAGTAGTTCATGCGATCAATCCCACAAGACCGCACAAAACGTCTTCCTGGGACTTCTACACTGAAGAGCCAAAGAAACTGGTACATCTGCCTAGTATTTTGTAGGACCCCCGCAAGCACGCAGAAGTGCCACAACATGACGTGGCATGGACTCCACTGATGTCTGAAATAGTGCTGGAGGGAACTGACACCGTGAATCATGCAGGGCTGTCCATAAATACGTAAGGGTACGATGGGCTGGAATAGCACTTTGCAAGGCATCGCAGATACGCTCAAGAATGTTCATATCTGGAGAGTTCATGGCCAGCGGAAGCGTTTAAACTCAAAAGCCTTCCTGGAGCCACTCTGTAGCAGTTCTGGACGTATGGAAGGTCGCATTGTCGTGCTGGAATTGCCCAAGTCCGTTCGAATGCACAATGGACATGAATGGATGCAGGTGATCATCCAATACGCTTACGTACGTGTCACCTGTCAGTGTCGTATCTAGACCTATCAAGGGTCCCATGTCACTCTAACTGCACACGCCGCACACCATTACCGAGCCTCCATGAGCGTGAACAGTCCCCTGCTGACGTGCAGGGTTCTTGGATTCACGACCTTGTCTCCACATTCGCAAACGTCCATCCACTCGATCCAATTTGAAACGAGAATCGTCCGGCCAGGCAACATGTTTCAAGTTATTAACAGTCCAATGCCGGTGTTGACGGGCCCAGGCGAGGCACTGTGTGTCATACAGTCATCAAGGGTATACGAGTGGGTCTTAGGCTATGAAAGCCCATATCGATGATGTTTCGTTGAATGGTTCGCATGCTGATACTTTTTGATGGCCCAACATTGAAATCTGCAGCAATGTGCGGAGGGGTTGAGCTTCTGTCACGGTGAACGATTCTCTTCAGTCGTCGTTGATCCCGTTCTTGCAGGATCTTTTTCCGGCCTCAGCAATGTCGGTACACTCGTGAAATGGTAGTACGGGAAAATCCCCACTTCATCGCTTACTCGGAGATGTGTCCCATCGCTCGTGTATAACACCACGTTCAAACTCACTTAAATCTTGATAATTGTAGCAGCAGTAAGCGATCTAACAACTGCGCCAGACATTTGTTGTCTTCGCAGCGCCGTATTCTGTCCGTTTCCATACCTTTGTATTTGGATGGGCATGTTTTTTTTTTTTTGCCGCTTCAGTGAATTTCCCGCTTTCTGTCTTGTCACTCTCTGTGTCAATCTGTAGCAAGTGCTCATGGATTTCGTCTCTCCACCTGTTCTTTGGTCTGCCTAGTTGTTTTCTTCCGCTGGGGACTGAATCCATGGAGCTCAAAGGCCATCGGTGTTTATCCAACTGCGTGACATGCCCTGTCCATACAAGCCGTTCGGTTCTCTTCAGGACTACAATATTTGGTCTGTCGTGAGGATCATCCAGCTCACGATTATGCCGGATTCTTTATTCAACAGTAACCTGATATTGTACTATAATATTTCTTTACAGTTTCGGTGAGAAAGCGAGAAGGTTATTAACTCATTTTTCCGGGCACCCAAGTTTCGCAACACTATGGTTTGGGTCCGTGTTTTGTGCAGCTAGATTTTGAAACACCTTGATGGACTGCGCCCTTTGGAAAGCTGACTAACTGTAAGACGAAGTATGATCGACTTACGGCTTGGATTCTCTCATCGATCTCTATATATGAAGATAGTAACTGTTCTCGAAAGAACAGATACCATTGATGACCGTGCAGCTTCTCTAGAATAAATAATAATTAATTGAAACCCTCAGTTGCTGAAGGGTGTTGTTGACATACGTAGATGGGGACAGCTTAAAATGTGTGTCCCGACTGCGACTCGAACCGGGGATCTCCTGCTTACATGGCAGACGCTCTATCCATTTTTTTTTATAGATTACCACTTTTTTAAATTTTTTTGACTAATTAAAATAACAAAATGCGTACGTAACACAAATGGGCATTTTTTTTAATAGCCAGCTATCCTAGCCACTTTTTTTAACAAAAATGAAAAAAAAAGGAAAAAGGATTTTGGAAGGTTTGTTTCTCTGCTTTTTTATTTTATTTTATTTTTATACAAATGGATAAAAGGAAGGCCGTTACTCTTCGGCTACATAAACAGAATAATAGGAAGTCGTCCCGTTACGACAAAGGATACTCCATACTATAGCACGCTGCGAATTTTTCGATGACTGTCTTCTTGTAGCTGTGTTGTTTCCGTTGTTCGTTCAATCTCATAAAAAAAGGAACTGGGAAGAGGTGCTATGGTTATCTTCTCATGTCATCGATAATCCAGCTGCGAGGCGGATTATGGAATGCGCTCCAAGGAAAATTAGAAAAATATTGCCTATATTTAGGGATCTTGACGATCGCACAATGTTGTTCGTTGAGGTAATACCAAAAATCGGGTACTGTCTTTCCGCCATTACCGAATAGGTAGTGAACAGCGTGGCCGCTAATCCACGTCATAGAGTTCGGTTTTGCTCTTGAGAAATAAATCTTATCGGGGAAAAGAAGTGATCGGGTAGTTATCCTGTCGGGAGTTGTGCGTGTAAGAAAAGCCAATATCTGACGTACTAAATACCAAACGTCCTTTGTCGACCCGCATTCGAAACGATGTTCATCCGTGTCAATCACTTGGCATGTGGCACACAAGGGTGAATCAGCAAGGTGGATGTGATGTAGGCGGGACTGGCACAACTGTTTCCCATTAACAGTTACGTACCATACAGACTGCACGTCAGTATCAAGGGTGGTGGCATTCACTGCCTGCCACACAGCGCGCCACTTGGTAGTGGGGTGTTTGCTTTCAATCACATTCGGCGTCCTGTTCATTTGCATGACAGCATATATCGCCCTCGTCATTATCAAGCGTGTGGGTAGTAGTGCGGTGCGGATGTAGCTTAATTCAAGGAAGAATTGGCTAATGTAGCAGAAAGGTGCTGGGATGTCCGATATCATCACAGGGGGTGCGAGTGAGATTGGTCGTAAGGCTTCCAGTAAGAGACTTGTGAGGCACGTCGGACTTCGTCGTCACAGTTGCAGGTGACAGCTGACGAACAGGGCCTTCGCTCCGTTCTGAACATGACAAAGGCCTAAACCTCCTCTGCTCCTCGGGAGGGTTAACGAATCTTAAATAACATGCCCGTATTAACAAAGGATCCCAAAACCGCCAACATGCGGTGAGCCAGGGTAGGTGGTATCGGGAGTATCTGTGCAAAATGGGGGATACGTGACGCCAAATAGACGTTAGCATATCGTGTCCGTTGCAGGAGGTCTAGATGTCTCAGACGGTGGTCACTTATTCCTGCTCTCATCTGATTCAATAAACGCCTGTAGTTAAGGGCTGTTGAACGCTTCACGTCAGATGTGAAATCAATGCCAAGACAGCGGATTGTGTCACTGATTCGTAGCGGTGCGACGCTCTCGTCGGGTAGGCCTCTGCCTATAGACAGGGCGTGTGATTTGTGGAGATTGAGATGGCTCCCCTTTGCCGCACCGTAGGTCGCCACCCACGCCAGTGCTGCACGAACATCGTCATTATTGCGAAGAAGGAGTACCAGATCATCCGCATAGGCAGTGCAGCAAAAAGTGTGTCCACCAAGGGACATCCCAGTCAGGCGTTGTCGGAGGCCGCAGAGGAGTGGTTCCAAGTCGAGGGCGTACAATATCGCCGAAAGAGGTCAGCCTTGTCGCACCGATCGCTGGATCTGTATCGGCGGCGTGAGACGGCCATTATATAACACCTTGGACGTCGCGCCGCGTAGGAGACGCATCAGTACATTAACTATGACGTCCGGATACCCCATGTGTCGCAGTACCTCCATCAAAAATGTGTGGTCGACTCTGTCAAAGGTCTGGCTAAAATCGAGTGAGGCCAAAACTCCTGGCAGTTGGCGAGCTTTGGCTAGCGCGACCATATCTCTACATCGGCACAATGCAGTGCGAATATTATGGTCACCACCTAACGATGCCTGGTCCTGCGACACAGAACATCGTACTGATCGCTTTAGGCGTGCCGCCAGAAGCCGGGTGAAAATCTTCAAGTCACTGTTGAGTAAGGTCAAGGGCCGATAGTCACTGATCCTGGATCCGCCTCGTGGTTTGTGTATGGGCACAATCAGTCTTTCTAGGAAGGCCCCAGGTATCTGCGTCGTGGGAGACATAAGATCGCGGCAAATATCAGTCCATGCTGGTGCCAGCAATTGTTGATATTTCCGGTAAAATTCCAGAGGAAGGCCATCAGGTCCCGGGGACTTATGAGCAGCCCCAGCCTGTATTGCTTCAACGATATCCTCTTCCGTTACATCTGCAGTCAAATCCGCCGCCGCTGTCGGAGAGATCGTGCCATAAGTGAGTTGAGAGACTTCGGCGATCACCTCTGGGGGATGTCGATGTTCGGAGTACAGCCTAGTATAGTGAGCATGAAGGGCGTTTCAAAAAAATGGCCGTGACAGTTCCTATGTGACCATCAGGATGCTTAAATTTAAGTCCATGAGCGTGCCGGCACACAACATCAGTGCACGCCTTTTCATTGATCAGTTTTATGTAGACGACACTTTGTGTTGTAGAAAAGTGGATCCCAATGATGTCTTGAGGTGCAATATGAAGTTCTTCCCGGATGAAACGTTCAATGTCAAGTGCTCGAGGTCTTGCGTAGTCCGCTTGAAATGTGATCTTAATTGTGGACTTGCGATACGAGTGCGCCATGGCACTACCGAGACACGGACGCGTGACACTCGCCGCAGCGGAAGGTAAACAGTAAACACTCGCGCGCGCTGTGCGCTAACAGGGGGACACAGGCACGACGACCTTGCCCCACCGCTGCTAACAGCGGACTGTCCTTTTGAGCCACCGGGTACACAGACGAATAGCGCGACTGCAGGGACTTATCCCTTGCACGCTTCCCGTGAGACTCACATACCCAAATGCCCACAATCTATGTACGTAATGTTCCTAATAGATACTTTGCCCAACCACTCTTTACTTGCGCCCACTTAAGTTGACGATTCCCGTAAGAGTTCTGGCAACCTCTGCGCACTCGCACGGACGAAAGTCAATGGCCGGGTAGCCATTTAACTATATATGAAGATAGTAACTGATACCATTGATGACCGTGCAGCTTCTATAGAATAAATGATAATTAATTGAAACCCTCAGCTGCCGACAGATGTTGTTGACAGGTAGCGTGAAAGGGATAAGTCCCTGCAGTCGCGCTATTCGTCTGTGTCCTCGGTGGATCAGATGGATAGAGCGTCTGCCAAGTAAGTGGGAGATCCCTGGTTCGAATTGACGGCCCTTCTTTCGAACGCTGATTGACCAAAATCTGGCTTCAAAAGTAACAGTCTTCGGTGCATTATCATGTCATATGTTCTCAACTGTTTCGGAAAAAGTTTTCTTTTCGCCTATGAACCTTCAATGATCTTCTGTCCGACCCTTTTTCTTGTCTCAGTTGTTGGAACAGAGCTTCTCATTCTGAAATTCAGTTTCTCAGTCCTTGCTCTATCAATTATCGCTTCCCGCAAAGCCAGTGTAACAAAAAAATTATTCAAATGGCTCTGAGCACTATGGGACTTAACAGCTGAGGTCATCAGTTCCCTAGAACTTAGAACTACTTAAACCTAAATAACCTAAGGACATCACACATGTCCATGCCCGAGGCAGGATTCTAACCTGCGACCGTAGCGGTCGCGCGGTTCCAGACTGAAGCGCCTAGAACCGCTCGGCCACAGCGGCCGCCAGTGTAACATTCCGATGCATTAATTTACTCAATCACAAATTGTAAAAGGAAACCGTTAACGTCTATGTGCGAATATCAGTGTATTCAATATCTTCTTTGATAACCAGAACATTGCTGGGGTGGACCTAGGCTGGTTGTAAAAACAAATGGCTTTGGTCCGTTCTACCAACACCGACTCAAAGGGAGGCCTGGGCGCTTGTTGGTGACGTCACGTCAGTTAGGCACGGCGAACGCCAAGTCTGCTGCAGGCAGAAACGCCTGGGCATGTTTATCACTATAAATCTCTTATTTTCGGTCAAACTGTTTGGTATTGTTTTGGATTCTGCAGTTTTATTTAGATGAAAGATTTTCTTACCATCGTAAAGCTACAAATGAAGATCATAGTTCCTTATTACTGGATCCTGTCGAAACAAACGTAGATCAATATGAGAAGATGCTTTGCCCCATTGCAAGCTTCGGAAATTTTACATTCAAGAAATTATATTTACTTGATCCAAATGGTTCAAATGGCTCTGAGCACTATGGGACTCAACATCTTAGGTCATAAGTCCCCTAGAACTTAGAACTACTTAAACCTAACTAACCTAAGGACATCACACACACCCATGCCCGAGGCAGGATTCGAACCTGCGACCGTAGCAGTCCCGCGGTTCCGGACTGCAGCGCCAGAACCGCACGGCCACCGCTTACTTGATCCAGTTTGTTATCGAAACTTACCCCAACCCCCTTACAATGAACTCGTTTCTTTTATTTATTTATTTATTTTCGTTTGACATCGTCACTGGAAATGTGAACTAATTTACATGGGTAAATGTCCAACTGTTTCCAGTCATTAGATTACAGTCATTTTCAACGAAAGGAATTCTAAACAGGAAACAAAATAGCTTCATACATCGAAAATACTACTGAGCTTAAACTTTTTGAAACATTCACATTAGAAAAGATAAATATTCCCCTCTTGCAGCTGAAAGGAGAAACTTTGTAAGATAAAAAAATTTTATTTGATAAAACAAGTACCTCTATTTTGCCTCTTCTTCTCTCTCCCACCCCCTCCCCCAACGTGTACAATCGCAAGGTATTTCATTAACATTCAGTGCTCCTCACCCCATAGTCAACCAAGACACCTAAAGAAGAGCACCAATATGATCACAGTTTCTTGTAGAAGCAACCCAGTACAAACGTAACTTACTCAGATTTACAAATAAGGTAAAGAAGCACGAATTCTGGTGCTGCCGGACCATGAAGTTGTTTTTGTATTTCAATCCTTAAAACAGGTGGAAATTTAAGTTCAGGAGTACACTATTTGTTAAGAAGTGTAATGAATTGCACAATTAATTGATTGAAGAAATCTCTCAGAACAATGAAATGTGTGATGGTCAACTACCGCCAATAGTTTCACATTTTCCTGTGTCAGAGAGGGAGACACCACCATTATGAGTAAGCCTGCAACAGACCTGGCGTTCGCCGTGCCTAGCTGACGTGACGTCACGAACAAGCGCCGAGGCCTTCCTTTGAGTCGGTGTTGGTTCTACCCTCTCACTGACATCGTCACGTCACCTGATCAATGTGATCTCTTAAGTGAGAATGCATTGTGTCAACGAAAATGAAATAATCAATTGTCAATATTAGGTAATGAATGAATTTACCTTGTAAAAGTAATATGTTACGAAGGTGGTGACTTCCATTTTTCTGAATTATCCGAGTTCGGAGGGCCAAGATTACCGTTCTCCGTATCATACTGAGCATAAGTCTCACACAGCTAATTTTTACACGGAATGGGGCGAAACTGCGGTATAGTCCAAGAGAAACTTCAGTTAAAAGAAAGAGCCACATAAAAGCCACCATAATGTTAATTGTGTACAGTATTCTCGCATGTGGATTTTTTTCATCTAATAGTTAAATAAAACAGGACTATACGCATTTTTTTTACAGAGGTAACATCTGTACTTCCATAGTTTGTTAAGAAACTGAATGCAACCATAAACATGAAAGTTATATGCGCATTGACGCATGTACCATGATGCATCTCGCACGATGGACAAATAATATAGTCTCAGATTCAGAAGGAATATCTGTACCTCCAGAAATTTGTAAAGAAAATGCATGTAACTCTAACCATGAAAGCAATAAACGCATTGACGCATGTGAGAAGATGCATCTCGCACAATCGACAAGTAATGTAGATTGCTACTCCAGCCCCAAACAAAGATGGAATTTCTGAACACATTCAAGCAATTGACAAGATGCATCTCGTAAACTCGACAAATAATTTAGTTGGCAACGGAGAGGTGCAAGGTCTTGGCTATTTTGAACATTCTTAAACGCTTGTACCTTGTTGTGATTGTGCACGGTGGGGGCCGTTTGCACAGTATAGACATACCGTGAAATTTGAAGTTGCTGCACATATAGTGTGCTTTACTCCAGTATGAGAACAATGAAGGAAATTCTGAAGTCTCTATGGTTTGTCGAGTAAATGCGGGTAACCATAACAAGGAAAGAAATAGACATGTGCAAGCATTTGATGTGTTTGCTAGCATAGTTACTTCCTGCTAAGGAATGTGCACTGATTTGAAACTGCCTGGCAAATTGAAACTGTGCGCTGGACTAGGATTTGGAACCTGAAACTTCGTCTATAGCGTGCAAATGCTCTAATGACCCAGCTATCCAACACTAGTCATGTGTTTTTTTTTTCTTAACTTTCGGTAGTGAATCACCTGGGGTAGATTGCAACTCAGGCGACTGCGTTGATTGTAATGAGTAACCTACAACCAGGCTAGTCACTATCGTGGCAAAAGAGCGAAAGTGACGCTATGTTGGACTCTCTCAGCGTGCAAGAAGACAGTTATGACCGTAATGAAAATGATTAGGGTATGGGCAGACACGCAGCAGATGAACGGGTGTTGGCTGGATCGAACAGTTTCCTTCCTGGATTGTAAGAAATAAGAAACACCCGTTACGACGAAGTAATTCGTAATAGAACCTGGGCAGATAACATCAGACAACATACATTAGTAACGGGGATGCGTATGTATGAGGCCTTGATATTACGTGGTTGATAGCAATACTGATGATAGTCTACTGTACTGTGAGCTTTAAAATAACTTTAGATACTTTCTAACAGTTCGTGTAAGCATCCTAAAGGGTGTTGAATTTGAACTGGCTCGGGGACCAATGCCAGTTCATAGGATGAGAATTTAATTTACTGTGAAACGCACGTATTAGGAACCTTCCATGGAATTAAGCTCCCCAGTAGCGTTATCTTCACGCAATATGACGCACGTGCAGGATACCAGCCAAACTACTTCATAACCTGGTGCACTCAGCCTGCAATATATCTTCGCTGGGAAGCAGCGGAAATGCAGTGTAGGGGTTGGTGGTACGAACGAATAACGCGCACCCCAAATGTTCCATTGACTTTGAAGGAGTGGCTCTAGCGTGGAGGACTACAGCACTCTTCCGATGTTTCCCGATCCAGACACACGTCGTGGAGGGTCGTCACCTGTGGAATGGGGTATAAGGGCTGCACAGCGTTGCTCATCGTCGTTATTTGGTTTGTTCTATAAACAAAGGCTCCCACTCTATTGTTCTTAATATAGTTGTTTTACGCTTTTCTTTCGGTTGTTAAATTTTCCGTTCATATCATCTCTTGAGTGTGTTTACAACACATGTGTTCTTTTGTTCACCTTAAGTAACACGTGTTTTCCCACTGTTCGTCCTCAGATAAGCATCACTTCGATCATACTAATCTTAAAAGTAAGAGTCTCTTTCCGTTATCAGGTGATAATTAACGCGTGAAATTTACTCGTTTACTCGTATTCAGGCACGTTACCGTGTTGCTTGGGATATCTAGAGTCTCGTCTCCATGCATCCTCCCCTCCCTTCTCCTCCCCCTCAACCCCAAGCTACAAAGATTTTGCTTTTAGTAATAGTGCATTATGTACACTATATGACCAAAAGTATCCGAACACCTGGCTATAAATGACTTACAAGTACGTGGCGCCCTCCATCGGTAATGCTGGAATTCAATATGGTGTTGGCACACCCTTAGCCTTGATGACAGCTTCCACTCTCTCAGACGTACGTTCAGTCAGGTGCTGGAAGGTTTCTTGGGTAATGGCAGCCCATTCTTCACGGAGTGCTGCACTGAGGAGAGGTATCGATGTCGGTCGGTGAGGCCTGGCACGAAGTCGGCGCTCCAAAACATACGAAAGTTGTTTTATAGGAGTCAGGTCAGGACTCTGTGCAGGCCAGTCCATTACAGGGATGTTAATGTGATGTAACCACTCCGCCACATGCCATGCCTTATGAATAGGTGCTCGATCGTGTTGAAAGATGCAATTGCCATCCCCGAATTGCTCTTCAACAGTGGAAAACAAGAAGGTGCTTAAAACATCGATGTAGGCCTGTGCTGTGATAGCACCATGCAAAACAACAAGGGGTGTAAGCCCCCTCCATGAAAAACACGACCACACGATAACACCACCGCCACTACAGACGTTGGCAGATGATGTTCACCGGGCATTCGGTATACCAAAACCCTGCAATCGGATCGCCACATTGTGTACCGTGATTCCTTACTCCACGCGACGTTTCTCCACTGTTCAATCGTCCAATGTTTACGCTCCTTGCACCGAGCCTGGCGTCGTTTGGCTTTTACCGGCGTGATGTGTGGCTTATGAGTAGCCGCTCGACCATGAAATCCGTTTTCTCACTTCCCGCCTAATTGTCATAGTGCTTTCAGTGGATCCTGATGCAGTTTGGAATTCCTGTGTGATGGTCTGGATAGATGTCTTCCTATTACACATTACGACTCTCTTCGACCGTCGGCTGTCTCTGTCAGCCAACAGACGAGGTCGGCGGGTACGCTTTTGTGCTGTACGTGTCCCTTCACGTTTCCACTTCACTATCACATCGGAAACAGTGGACCTAGGAATGTTTAGGATGTGGCAATCCCGCATGCAGACGTATGACATAAGTGACACCAAATCACCTGAGCACGTTCGAAGTCCGTGAGTTTCGCGGAGCGCCCCATTCTGTTCTCTCACGAAGTGTAATGACTACTGAGGTCGCTGATGCTGATATGGAGTACCTGGCAGTAGGTGGCAGAACAATGCACCTAATGTGAAAAACGTATGTTGTTGGGGGTGTTCGGATACTTTTGATCACATAATGTGTCTATAGATTAAATGCTTGAATTGAAATTTTTCAGCAGCTGTTGTTCCTTAATGAAACTGAATTACATATTGAGATGTTAAAAGGAGTAGACGAGTTTTGCTACTTGGGCAGAAAAATAACAGATGATCGCCAAAAAAGAGAGGATATAAAATGCAGACTCTCAAAGGCAAGAAAAGAATTTCTGAAAATTTAAATTTATTAAAACCGAGTAAAAATTTAGGTGTTTAGAATTCGCTCCTGAAGTTATTTGTATGGAGTGTGGCTTTGTACAGAAGAAAATTGTGAATGACATACAGTTTTGGCAAGAAGAGAATACAAACTTTTGGGATGTGGTGCTACAGGTGAGTGTTGAAGATTAGATGCGCAGATCAAATAACTAATGAAGAGACACTGACTCGACTTTGGTGGAAAAGTAATTTATTGTACGATATGACTAAAACAAGGTGTTGGTGAATGGGACACAACCTGAGACGTCAAGTATGCTTCAATTTGGTAACGAAAGGAAGTCTGTAGCGGCAGTTAGGCAGAGATGAAGAGGTTTGCAGAGAATAGACTAGCATGGAAAGCTGCATAACCGGCCGGTGTGGCCGAGTGGTTCTAGGCGCTACAATATGGAACCGCGCGACCGCTACGGTCGCTGGTTCGAATCCTGCTTCTGGGGATGGATGTATGTGATGTCCTTAGGTCAGTTAGGTTTAAGTAGTTTAAAGTTCTAGGGGACTGATGACCTCAGAAGTCAGAGGTCAGAGCCATTTGAACCTTTCTTTTTTTTTCTTTTTTTTTTTGGGAGCTGCATAAAACTAGTAGCTGGACTGAAGACCACAACAACAACAACGACGACGACAACGTAATAAAGGCTGTGTTGCTCCGGTGAGACCCTGTCAGGTACATCCCACACCACAATATGAAGGCCTAGTATGTGTGCTGGTGTACGTTTATGATTCTCTCAGCGCACAGGGTCTGTAGAACTGGACCTCATCTTCCTCTGATGACTACGAGTCTACCCCGTCCGTTGTTGCTGTTAGAGATCAGAAACGGGGTGACTACGAGTTTAATGTTCGCGTTGCATACTTCAAAAATCAAGGCGCCGCTGTTTCGTCAGTGATAACGGCGTTCCTTTGTTCCCGCTGTAGTTTCGCGTGTACGACGAGTGTGATAAATGGGGCGCTGCAGTCGCTTGACATTCGTCGACTCGTTCTCTCCTACTGAAGCACACAGGAGTGTAAGGCTTGAAGTGACTTATTGTTAGTACGGAAAATGAGTTAAACGATCTTGCTGCTGTAAAGCAGTTCTGGAAATGTGAAATGATCGACTGTCGGGATCAGATGCCTTCATCGTAACTGTATTTTGTGAGACTGTAGAGGGTGTAAGACGAAGATGTGTTCTGTTGGAAGAGGAGTGATATCTGGATAAGTTTTATGCTATTGTCCACGCTTCAGACAAAAAAACATAAAAATTTCGGCCAATACAACCAAAATGGTGGCATTCTTGTTTATTCCATCTACACCATGAGAAGACATATGCGCTGGGCACAGAGCAACGTCACTGTTATATCCTTGCGATAAAAAAGCGCGCTGTTTCTGTATTCAATTGGTCTTGGCAATTGCGTTTATGGGCTTACAGCGAGTTGTGCAGTTCATTATTCATTTCTGTAATTTATCTTGATAATTAATCACTATTTAGACATTATAGTTCCTCCTCATGTCACGTTTTCTGGTAAATTCGTTACAGACTCAGTAATGCCTAGAAAGTGTATAATCGTATGTTACGCATTCTCGGAATAGATATTAAAAATTAAAGTAAATTTACAGCAGTCTTCGAAAAAGTTTTATCAATGTAAATAACTGTATAAACAGAACCAAAGTCAATTCTAACCCATCAGTGGTTATAATGGTATATAAATTGCTTCTGTCATTTAGGCAGGTTGTACTTTTTATGACGTTTCGCCTTGCCCTTGAGAATGACCATAAAGCTGATATTATGATTGTGTGAAATAAATGAACAGTAAAATTTCTTTCGAAAAAGAAGAGAGAAAGAAAGAAAAAGGCTCTGAGCACTATGGTACTTAACTTTTGAGGTCATCAGTCCCCTAGAACTTAGAACTCTTTAAACCTAACTAACCTAAGGACAACACACACATCCATGCCCGAGGCAGGATTCGAACCTGCGATCGTAGCAGTCGCGCGGTTCCATATTGTAGCGCCAGAACCGCTCGGCCACCAGCGGCCGGCTACCTGACAACACGCTCAGGTGATGTGTGGTCTGCAGTGGAGTGTCAAGAGTCGAGTTTACTGAGACTGGAGTTCAATTCTAATATCCAGCTGTTCTCATTTCTTTGATACCCATACTGTTGTGTACATAGTTCCGCGTAGTCAGCGCGACACAACTTTCCCAATAGAGCACGCCCCGCTAAGCACAACAGCGCAGGCGCAGCGCTCGTCCATCTCTGCACTACGAGATGGCGCTGTCTTAGAGACGGACCAAATTCTGCTTCCGTCGATCCGCGTATTAATATGTAACGCAGCTAATGAGATTGCTGCTAACGTAGAACCTTTTGCCCTCGCGGATCACACTCGCGCAGTGTACCTGAATGCTCGAGGTATTATAACGAGTGTACAGACCTCCGATTAGTCAGTCTGCATCAGTCTGCATTAGTCTATACCAGTCTATAGTCAAGTTTCAGTCTGCGCTTAATAAGATTATCATATTCCTGTACATAGCCATAAAGATAAATGAATAGACACTTTGTCAAGTATCAGAGATATGTGAGAATAAGATTAACATACCAAGACCAAAGGAACTTCAGATTGTCAATTGTAAATAGCATCCAGAACCAAGTTAAGTTATTTTTATGCTTGTTATTATTTTAATAAACGTGTTTGAAAATTAATCAAGTTCTGTTTGAAGTTGGTCACCGTCAATCTGCTACTCTAAGCGTGCAAGTGGCATTTCTATCGTCTGACCTAACGGCAGAAGATAAACACGCCACGATAAGACCACGAGACATATTGCTGACACTCGCCTATTTCGTTAGAGCGACAAGTCAAATAATCTGATGGTGTGTGTACCGAAGGTCTTACAGTACGCACGCCACAGTAATATACAGTTTCATGACAGAAATTTCTTTAAAAAATTGGCTCTGAGCACTACGGGACTTGACTTCTGAGGTCATCAGTCCCCTAGAACTTAGAACTACTTAAACCTAACTAACCTAAGGACATCACACACATCCATGCCCGTGGCAGGATTCGAACCTGCGACCGTAGCGGTCGCTCAAATTTCTTTCAAAACGGTTGCACATGTAGCGGGAACGCCGGGAAAATGTGGCTATACTTGCGAATTCATGTACTTGCTTCTTCTTCGAGCGAGTCGAGTCCACTTGCACCCGACAACAGGCTCAGGTGATGCGTAGCCTACAGCAGAGGGTCAAGAGTCGAATTTACTGAGACTGGAGCTCATTTCTAATATCCAGCTGTTTTCATTTATTTGATAACCATACTGTTTGTAAGAAACTTTCCAATTGGAAGTAAATTTCGTGTGATCGACTGGGATTGTTTCACTGGTACGTGTGACACACTGTCTAGGTTAATCATCGACACCGTATTGACGATTACAAAATCGCTGCAGGACAAGAGTGTATAAGGAAATCACATCAGGAGTCAGCAAAGATCAGTTTCTAAGTACTGTTATAGGTAAATTTTGCCTGCGGCACGACAGTCACGTTTTCAGGAAACTAATTTGGGCCATAAACGGTTACTGCAGCAAATCTGTCCCTAGGGGAGCAGCGGACGCGCATCTGCGTGGCGCTTCCAGAGCTGCAAAATTGCGTAGGCGGTCGCAGCTGGCGGAGGACTCCCCTAAATATTCCCCTCCGGAGCCATATTGGGCACTAAGCTCCCGCCTGTCTCATTTTTCCTACTTTTCCGGGCTCTCCGTGGATGCTCTATTCCACTGCCTCCCTTACTTTCGAGCCTTGTCTGGCACGATTTGTAAAGCTATGTAAAAAGAGACTGTGCTGTACTGCATAAATTGCCGGTGACTTTACAGGTATGCCAGCGCTTTTTTTAAGTTACAATTACGTAACTTGTTTATTGTCACCACCTGTTGTTATCATAAGGTATAAATATCTATGGAGTGAGCATACGGATGTGCAGAACGAGAATTCTGTCCGCAACATCTTCTGCAGCTCAAGTCACTTGATTTTGGGACGACGCATTTTAGCCTTCCATCGCTTTGAGTATTTTAGGTTTTCTACTGCACTTTGGAGAAAAGTGAACCACTTGTATGAATATCAAGACCTCAGATGGAAACCCAGTTCCAAGCAAAGAAGGGAAAGCAGAAAGGTGCAAGGAGTATACAGGGTGAGTCACCTAACATTACCGCTGGATATATTTCGTAAACCACATCAAATACTGACGAATCGATTCCGCAGACCGAACGTGAGGAAAAGGGCTAGTATAACTGGTTAATACAAACCATAAAAAAATTCACGGAAGTATGTTTTTTAACACAAACCTACGTTTTTTTAAATGGAACTCCGTTAGTTTTGTTAGCACATCTGGACATATAAACAAATATGTAATCAGTGCCGTTTGTTGCGTTGTAAAATGTTAATTACATCCGGAGATATTGTAACCTAAAGTTGGCGCTTGAAACTTCCGACGTTCAGTTGCGTGTTGTAACAAACACGGGCCACGGTCGGCGAGCAGCATCTGCAGGGACATGTTTACGATGACGACCATGTTTACGAGTGTGGCTGTAGTGCACATTTTTGTATGGTTTGTATTAAACAATTACACTAGCCCCTCTCCTCACGTTCGGTCTGTGGAATCGGTTCGTCAGTATTTGATGTGGTTTACGAAATATATCCAGCGGTAACGTTAGGTGACTCACCCTGTATAGAGGGTCTATACAAGGGCGATGAACTTGAGGACAATATTATGGAAATGGAAGAGGATGTAGATGAAGATGAAATGGGAGATATGATACTGCGTGAAGAGTTTGACAGAGTACTGAAAGACCTGAGTCGAAACAAGGCCCCAGGAGTAGACAATATTCCATTAGAACTACTGACAGCCTTGGGAGAGCCAGTCCTGACAAAACTCTACCATCTGGTGGGCAAGATGTATGAGACAGGCGAAATTCCCTCAGACTTCAAGAAGAATATAATAATTGCAATCCCAAAGAAAGCAGGTGTTGACAGAAATGAAAATTACCAAACTATCAGTTTAATAAGTCACGGCTGCAAAATACTAACACGAATTCTTTACATACGAATGCAAAAACTGGTAGAAACCGACCTCGGGGTAGATCAGTTAGGATTCCGTAGAAATATTGGAACACGTGAGGCAATACTGAGCCTACGACTTATCTGAGAAGCTAGATTAAGGAAAGTCAAACCTACGTTTCTACAATGTGTAGACTTAGAGAAAGCCTTTGACAATGTTGACTGGAATACTCTCTTTCAAGTTATAGAGGTGGCAGTGGTAAAATACAGGGAGCGAAAGGCTATTTACAATTTGTTTAGAAACCAAAAGGGAAGCAGTGGTTGGGAAGGGAGTGAGACAGGGTTGTAGTCTCTCCCTCATGTTATTCAATCTTTATATTGAGTAAGCAGTAAAGGAAATAAAAGAAAAATTCGGAGTAGGTATTAAAATCTATGGAGAAGAAATAAAAACTTTGAGGTTCGCCGATGACATTGTAATTCTGTCAGAGACAGCAAAGCACTTGGAAGAGCAGTTGGACGGAATGGACAGTGTCTTGAAAGGAGAATATAAGATGAACATCAACAAAAGCAAAACGAGGATAATGGAATGTAGTCGAAATAAGTCGGGTGATGCTGAGGGAATTAGATTAGCAAATGAGAGACTTAAAGTAGTAAAAAGTTTTGCTATTTGGGAAGCAAAATAACTGATGATTGTCGAAGTAGAGAGGATATAAAATGTAGACTGGCAATGGCAAGGAAAGCGTTTCTGAAGAAGAGAAATTTGTTAACATCGGGTATAGATTTAAGTGCCAGGAAGTCGTTTCTGAATGTATTTGTATGGAGTGTAGCCATGTATGGAAGTGAAAGATGGACGATAAATAGTTTGGACAAGAAGAGAATAGGAGCTTTCGAAATGTGGTGCTACAGAAGAATGCTGAAGATTAGATGGGTAGATCACATATCCAATGAGAAGGTATTGAATAGAATTAGGGAGAAGAGGAGTTTGTGGCACAACTTGACTAGAAGAAGGGATCGGTTGGCAGGACATGTTCTGAGGCATGAAGGGATCACCAATTTAGTATTGGAGGGCAGCGTGGAGGATAAAAATCGTAGAGGGAGACCAAGAGATGAATACACTAAGCAGATTCCGAAGGATGTAAGTTGCAGTGGGTACTGGGAGATGAAGAAGCTTGCACAGGATAGAGTAGCATTGAGAGCTGCATCAAACCAGTCTCAGTACTGAAGACCACAACAACAACAACTGTACTCATTCATATTGTTGGCTCTGTTGTAATTAATTTCGCTACAGTGACATTGTATAGGAAAAATGTCTCATGCAGAAATACTTTGAAGGGTTTGAGAAGCTGCGTACATTGGAGAAAATTAAACGGATTATTATATATCAATTTTATCTTGATATGAACGTAACACCAACGTGTGTACACTGACTGTCAATTTACTCAAATACAGTTGCAAAATTATCCAACACTTGTCTTGTAAAGACAAAGCCATAAAATGGCAGAAAATATGTTTACAACACAAGACTTTATAATGCGGCGTCTCGATAGTTTTCAACATATAATGTGCTTCATATCAATATGACATTGACAGTTATACATTTGCTGTACATACCTTTCACATACTTTTACTTAGATACTTAGCAACTACAATACCGCACCAACCATAGCTGTTATTAAAAATCAAACGTGCAGAAACGTATATAAAACAAGACGAATACGTTTATTATTCATGTTTCGTTATTACCCTAAGTTGTAGACAAGTAGTGTCGTCCCAAAATCACGTGACTAGCCATGTTTGTTGTTGAGAACATGCGCAGTAGGCTATGCTCACTTCATAGATATACATAAAATTAAAAATGTGACACAAATTGATTTTGACTCTGACCTGGGGTAACGTGGCTCGTCCACTTGCTAGAGTTGACAGTAAACAAATGGAAACTTAAGTCATGCAGCCAATCACTTTCAGTTGGAGGTTAGTGTGAGTACAAATGAAACGATCGAAGAGAAGGTGGGTAATATTGTAAAGAATGAAGTGGCGTCGTGGTAGAACGTGATGTACGGTATACATGTTTTAGGAATCCCCTGTCCCCTGTTCAAACTGATGTGTGAAGACATGGGAACTAACTGTAACGGAAGAGGTAACAGTAACTTCGGAGGACTGATCTCTGCGAGTTCTGCAATTACTACATTAGCCTGGGAAATTTCTTCCTGAAGCGACACAGAAAGACGAGAAACATCTGTCTGGAAGGCTGTTTATTGGCAGGATATCGATCTCTGTAGAGGACAACTGTCTGAGTAGCATCAGGTCTGTCTTCAAACCAAACAAAAGAAAAGTAATCATGATACATTTTTAAATAAAGGACAGCTCTTCTTGTACACAACATATGGTTTAAGAGCACTACAGTACCGTACCACACACACTGAAGAGCCAATAAAACTGGTACACCTGCCTAATATCGTGTAGGTCATTCCCGAGCGACTCAGAAGTGCCGCAACACGATGTGGCATGGACTCGATTAATGTCTGACGTAATGCTGAAGGGTACTGACACCGTGAATCCTGCAGGGCTACCCGTAAATCCATAAGAGTACGAGGAGGTGGAGACCTCTTCTGAACAGCATGTTGCAAGGCATCCCAAATATGCTCAATAATGTTCATACCTGCGGAGTTTGGTAGGCAGTGGAAGTGAGACGAGTGTTCCTGGAGCCGCTCTGTAGCAATTCTGGACGTGTGGCGTGTCGCATTATCTTATTGGAATTGCCCAACTCCATCGGAATGCGAATTAGACACTAACAGTTGCAGGTGACCAGACAGAATGCTTACGTACATTTCACCTGTCAGAGCTGTATCTAGATGTATCAGGGGTCCCATATCACTCCAGGTGCACACGCCGCACACCATTACAGAGCCTCTACCAGTTTGAACAGTCCCCTGCTGACATCCTGGGTCCATGGATTCATGAGATTGTCTCCATGCCCGTACACGTCCATCCATTCGATACAATTTGAAACGAGACTCGTCCGATCAGGCAACATGTTTCCAGTCATTAACACTCCAATGTAGGCGTTGACGTGCCCAGTCCAGGCGTTAAGCTTTGTGTCGTGCAGTCATCAAGGGTACACGAGTGGGCCTTCGGCTCCGAAAGGATGTCATGTTACACGGCTATGAGTAAGAGTTCTTTGCGCTGTGAAATTGAATTTCACGGTACGCTCGTCTTCCGTCCCGTCCAGTAATCCGTAACGGCGCTGTTCTGCTGTGTTGCAAGGCAGCGCCTCTGGCAGCGTGTGAGCAGCAGCAGTGGCCCTGCACGACACACCAGAAGTCAGTCTGCGGGCCAGACAAGCTACATCGACCTGGCCCAGCGCCGATGGTCGTTGTGGCCGTGGCTCAATAGTTGTCGGGTCTCGCTGGAGACTTTATCGTACACTGAGCACGCTTGGGTTTGTGTCGGCGTTGCCAAGGAGTTGACTCAGGATGCAGGCAGCATCAAGGTGCTGGCGAGGACATTGTCTTTTGTCAGTATGGGTGGTCGATCTCACGGCAGTGGACAAGTCGTGGGTTGGCGTCAGGGACTGGTGATCTATCTTGTAACAGCGTGGCGGGCTAGAGATAGACCGCAGTTGTTCCTGGAAGGCATGGCAGTGGGCGGCAGTCCAATTACGGCCAACAAGCAAGCAAGACGGACTGGAACGTTGAGCACTGTGGAGTTGGACAGGGTGTTTGTAGAGTTGGCAATGTGCACGCGGTCGTTACGTAGCTGTACGGGGATCATCTATTGGGATGATGGACGGTGTCTGTTCCCAGTGTCCGAAAGAAGACGGCAGTCCACGGCCAGAGGAGAGGAACGATGGAGAGTTTGTTACTGCAGAATTGTGCAGTCAGTCAACTATTGTGCTTATGTGGTCCACATCCATACGTGGGGAGCTGATGACTTTCGCAGACTAAATTATCGTAGATCAGGCGCCGAGCTTAGTGAAGTCGGCTGGTACCTGTTGCGGTGTTTCAAACACAGAGAAGCTGAAACAATTATTTATTTTGGAACTGAAACTCTCTATTCGCTGCATAATAGATATTTTATTGCATTAAGATTATTGTACTCATGCCGAAAATGTGATACAGCCATTTTATGTAGCCGTAATTTATATCTCTGTCGTGCTGCTTTCCTTTGCTGTATAATGGGTTGCCTTGTGTTGTCTGTTAGCATTGGTTCAGTTGATTCTAGTAGAGTATTTCTTTCTGTAGCAGTTGTTAGCCTTAGTTATACACTGTTATTCTGAATGATATTTGTTTCTTGATTGGTGCCCACTTGTAATGTTACTTGAGGTGAAAAAGATTATTCTTTAGGAATACTGGGGTCTGTTCAAGTATTTTTATTATTATTTCACTGTGCCCATTTCGGTAAGAATTATTCCTGGAGAGAATAGGCTTTAGTTCTGATTCTAACTCTTGAAGGTACTTCTGTTGGTCTCATTTGAGATTCCATATTGTAGTATCTGGTAGTAAATGAAAGTTCTTTAAAAATAAGTTCTATCTAACACAATCACCAGCCCAAACTCCAGTCCACCCAAATCCTGCACTACAAATTGGACAGCCTAAGCTCATGCATAAAAAAATCAGGTAGCTTCATGTACAGTGTGGTCACTGGCACGTCCAAACATTAGGTCACATCTTTATCTGGGCCCCACATACTGTGTTGACCAACATAACCCAATCTCGGCCTTGGTAGCAACTTTTATTAGTGGCTTCAGTCTGCGTATGTACATCATAAAAGTCTCAGGCTTCAAAAGGTCTCTGGGACTAAATAGTTTCATTTGATTAAAGCACTTATGCGATGGTTTCGACTAGTATCTCTCATGCTATTCCAATACAGCTGGAGAACCTGTGCAATACTGTTTGAATTTATGAGGAATACCAAGTGACTTGAGGAGTGTATGGCAATGTGGATTGAGGAGGGAGGCGTGCTGTGCTAGACCATGCAGTTGTGCAAAACCACTGTCTCAGGTTGGTGTATTGGTTAGCGCATCAGACAAATGAGGAGGAGGCCCAGGTTCGAATTGCGCCCTTGATATAAATTTTCATTCATCGCTTCATTCTGCATATGTACATCAATAACCGACAGGGATATGTAACGTAAAGAGTTATAAGTCTACCTGGTAACTCTTCTACATTATCAACATCACTCCAAATCCGTCAGTGTACTCGTTGTGAGTGTGTCTACTGGGTTGTATGCTGTTGCTATTATCTGGACCTGTAGCTACTTGTTGGACTGCAAATTGAGGACTGTGCTTAACGCTGTCAAAGTTTGAGCGCTGACTATCTGTCTCGTTTCTGAGCAACGTCGTATGTTATGTGCACTACTGTTCGTTCTATCGGCTAGTTACAGTGGTTCATCAATATTAAATCAATGGAAAAATGATTTTGTCGGAGCACAAAAAAGGTGAATACATTCCTCTTTAAAAATCTGACAAAAAAGTGGGGAACCAGCTGCCTCAATACTCATACCCCCTTCCTCACCAAATATTCTGCCATCTGTTTTCCTCTTTCATTGACACCTCCTCTTTCCCACCAGTATTATCTCTTCGCTCTTCCTGTCTCATTAGCCCCATCTCTCTCCCTTCCACCATCACTGTCTCTCTGCTACCCTGTGTCATCTCAAATAAGAGCGAATATATTCACACTCCAATATTTTTAATGAGCAAGACGGAATGAGAATTGAGGCACTCGTTCCCCACTTTCCTCTCACAGTATTTTTAGAGAGAAACATATTCTCCTTTTTCTGTTGGTTACCGTCTTCTTCCAACTACAGCAGCGTGTGTTACTTATACAAAACGAAATCTATAGGTCATCAAGGTTTTTAGAATTTATTTACGTACTTCGACACATTTATAGATTTTGTCATACAACAACAACGAATAAGAGCGCGTAATATAACATTAACACAAAATCGTTGGCCTTACATTTTTTTCTGGATGCTTTGCTCATGGATCACAATTCATCGAAAACGCCCGGCTTATAACTTGCATCTTAAAAGAGTGAAATTGTATTGGAAATAATTTACTAAATTTGCAGTCTTTTCAGTTTTACATAATTTTTGGCAGTAATTTTAAGTTTTTCAATTATTTTAATACCCTTTTTAGACCATTTTCTTTCACTGCAGTGCCACGATGAACACATTTGAGTAGGCATATGGTGTCCATTATGCACAGACAATTAGTCACGAAATTTTATTGATGAGAAAATACTGACTGAAAACATAGTTTTATGACCTTGGAACCTTTGCGATCGTCCAAGAACTCTTGTCATGTGTTCACTTTGTTAGTGCCTAAACAGCTAAAACCGGTCTTTGCGGTCTTCTGCTCAAGTATGGTAACTTTTAAACTTTTGATCTTGTTAGGGATAATCAGACCATAAAAGGTTTCGAAGTTCCCCGAGAATATCATCTGAAGAATATATTTTAGAAATTTATTCCATCTGCCATGAAGAGAAATTACAGAAGGGTACAGTTGGTACTTTTCTTTCCCAAAAGTTCATGGTTTTTCGGAGTTTTCTCAGGCACTGTCCAAGAACAAATGGTGATTTTACAATCCATCTGAGGTCGACGCTAGAACACACTTAACAGAAAATAACCAACTGATTTGCTCAATTTGGCTGGGTTGGAGGAAGTTTGGGATGTTTAAATTTTGACCATCTGCTGTACGATATTGACAGCAAGCCCATTCTTCCGAAAGGTATATAAATAGTCACTAGGCCAAGGACTATCCAAAACACCTGAATCCTTATTTAAGTGATCAATAGAACCCGAGATACGATCCACTGAAAAATCGCATTTTCGCTAGCGGCTTTAATGGAACGCATTGAAACTGAACACCATCGTGCACGGACCGATATTGGAATTGTGTAAGTAGAACTGGTAATGGCGTTTGTCCATTGAAAGAAATAATAAATTTATTTGTAATCATAGCTTCCGTGGCCACTGTCACAGTCAACAAAATTGTTATATTTCACCACATCGTCAATATGCACAATTCTCGGCCACTGCTGCAAATCGCCTTCCTCGGGGTGTTATTCTTAATAGCAGAATGAGAAAGTTTTAGCTCTTCTTTACTGGTGGGAGAAGCTGTTATCGTAATCTGATAGGGTATCGAGGGTGAGGAGGTGGGGTGTTATACGTACTTTATTTCTGATTGCATTATTTTTTTTCTCAGTGATGGAAATAGACGTTCTTGATTGGTGCTTTCTTAATTGCTGGCCACTGGTGGAAACAGGCAATTCAGAAACGAGCAGCAGGCGTGACGTAGTGCTGTTTACTTACCGCCTAGTGCCGCCTGAGGCGTGCTGGTATTAGGTGTACTGCGGCCCATGTGGTACCCCGTGCGCCCGTGTATGTTGCTTCGCATGGGCTGCCGTCCGGTGGCGCTGTTACTGCTGACAAACAGGATGCCGGAAGTCTGTCCCGTCCTCTCTATTATTCATGTTGGCCATCGCTTGGCTGTTTCGTTTTGTTATTTGTGTCATCAGTCTTCTGACTGGTTTGACGCGAGCCGCCACGAATTTCTCTCCTGTGCTAACCTCTGAAACGTCCCTTTAGAAAAATTATTGAATTACTGTGCTGATAAATCTCTTACGTTATTTGATTTTCAAACAGCTGAGCAAAACTGAACGTACTCAGACATTTCGCTCTTTACCTATTCTGATCAACACTAAACTGACACACAATATTTTTTAGCGCAACGCAATCTGGCTTTCAATAATCCCTACAAAAGAATGGCCCTGACTAACATTAACCTATACGTTTCACAAATCACTTACCTCACAAAAATCTTCGTTACTAGAGCTACTGCAATCTACATCTACATCTACATCTACATCCATACTCCGCAAACCACCTGACGGTGTGTGGCGGAGGGTACCTCGAGTACCTCTATCGGTTCTCCCTTCTATTCCAGTCTCGTATTGTTCGTGGAAAGAAGGATTGTCGGTATGGCTCTGTGTGGGCTCTAATCTCTCTGATTTTATCCTCATAGTCTCTTCGCGAGATATACGTAGGAGGGAGCAATATACTGCTTGACTCTTCGGTGAAGGTATGTTCTCGAAACTTTGACAAAAGCCCGTACCGAGCTACTGAGCGTCTCTCCTGCAGAGTCTTCCACTGGAGTTTATCTATCATCTCCGTAACGCTTTCGCGATTACTAAATGATCCTGTAACGAAGCGCGCTGCTCTCCGTTGGATCTTCTCTATATCTTCTATCAACCCTATCTGGTACGGATCCCACACTGCTGAGCAGTATTCAAGCAGTGGGCGAACAAGCGTACTGTAACCTACTTCCTTTGTTTTCGGATTGCATTTCCTTAGGATTCTTCCAATGAATCTCAGTCTGGCATCTGCTTTACCGACGATCAACATTATATGATCATTCCATTTTAAATCACTCCTAATGCGTACTCCCAGATAATTTATGGTATTAACTGCTTCCAGTTGCTGACCTGCTATTTTGTAGCTAAATGATAAAGGATCTATCTTTCTGTGTATTCGCAGCACATTACACTTGTCTATATTGAGATTCAATTGCCATTCCCTGCACCATGCGTCAATTCGCTGCAGATCCTCCTGCATTTCAGTACAATTTTCCATTGTTACAACCTCTCGATACACCACAGCATCATCCGCAAAAAGCCTCAGTGAACTTCCGCTGTCATCCGCAAAGTCATTTATGTATATTGTGAATAGCAACGGTCCTATGACACTCCCCTGCGGCACACCTGAAATCACTCTTACTTCGGAAGACTTCTCTCCATTGAGAATAACATGCTGCGTCCTGTTATCTAGGAACTCCTCAATCCAATCACACAATTGGTCTGATAGTCCATATGCTCTTACTTTGTTCTTTAAACGACTGTGGGGAACTGTATCGAACGCCTTGCGGAAGTCAAGAAACACGGCATCTACCTGTGAACCCGTGTTCTGATCATTCATCACAGTAAAATTGCAGTGTTTTTTTTTTTTTCTCAAAGTCTGAGCGGTAAAAGAGAATGCCACTACTGCCAGCTAAATAAAAGATTCAAACTACTGAAGGCACTAACTACTGATAGGCATAGTTAGCAAATGAAAGATTTTGATAGAGAACAAACAATGTATTTGCCTTAATAGTGTTCAAAAGTCATAATATATATATATATATATATATATATATATAGCAGTTCATGACATCCATTCTTACAAATGTACTGTTTCTGATGGACACACGTCCAGATCATCCACTCTCAAAAATCCGCCATCTCACTTCCCCACATCCACCACTGCTGGCGGCTCACCTCCAACTGCGCAACGCTACGCGCTGTTAACAGCCAACAGCCTAACAATAGAATAGCAAACAACAATGCAAACCAGCCACAGACTGCACACAGCACAGCCAGTGATTTTCATACAGAGCGCTACGTGGGGTTACCAATAAAAAAACATAAACAGCTGACTTACATAGCCCCCATGCTCCCCACAAAAAATTTTACTAATTGTTTTGGGCACTGGCCAATACATATTTGTAAAAATTTTTTCACAATTACAATAACAAAGAAATCAAATGCAGACACTTATTGATACAATGTTGGTCAATAGCTAAAATTTTCTCACAGTCCATAAAGACAGTCCTGGTCATTCATCACAGTAAAATTGCAGTGTTTTTTTTTTCTCGAAGTCTGAGCAGTAAAGGAGAATGCACACGGAAGTAGTAGATTTCCATGCAGTCTTGTCCATCCAACGGAAAGACAGTGCTGACTCTTGACATGCAGACAGGTAATGGGCCACAACAGAGCAAACCCACAGCAGAGTTAGTCGAAGTTTTGAAGAATATTGGTAGGTAGGTCATCACAGAGCAGACCCACTGTAGTCCTGGTAAAGAGTATGGTACTGGCGAGCCACGAGAGGTGCAGACCCACTGCAGTCCTTGTAGAAATAATGGTATTGGTGGGTCATCAAAGGTGCAGTCCGACTGTAGTCCTTGTAGAGACGGCCAGCAGCCATCTGTTGCGACTGTGAAGGTGCACAATCGCCATCGAAGAGTCTTGCAGAGAATATAGCAAGTCCATAAACCACCACTTGTGCACTCACAAAGTTTTTGGAATTGTCCTTAGAACCAGCAACAGCAAGTCCATAAACCACCACTTGTGCACTCACAAATTTTTTTTTGATATGTCCTTAGAATCAGCAATGCTGTTAACCAGTCCCTTGCTGAATTATTAACGCATGTGCAAACACTATAGTCCCTACTTCTCACATGTTGTCCATATACTACGACCAACAGAAATGTGTGCAGTGAAATGAGTGCTTACAAGTTATGAAATGATAATTAAATGGACACCCTAGCTGCAAACAGGCGTTGATGTACTTCATAGGGGACATGTTGAAAATGTGTGCCCCGACTGGGACTCGAACCCGGGATCTCCTGCTTACATGGCAGACGCTCTATCCATCTGAGCCATCGCGGGCACAGAGGATAGTGCGTCTGCAGGGACTTATCCCTTGCACATTCCCCGTGAGATCCACATTCCCAACATGTCCACACCACTACATTCGTAGTGCGCCTAATAGATGTTTGCCCATCATACTCATTACTCGTGTCAGATTAATCTACCAAGTCCCGTACGAGTTCGGGCATAGCGTGTGCGTTCGCTCAAGAAGGTCAATGGCCGGGAAGCCACATTTTAACTATATATGACGGTAGAATCTGTTCCCATTACAAGTTACTTAATTTGATGAACTGGTGTCTATACAATTATAAATTTACAACATAAGAATACAATTACAAAGGTACAAAATACATCGTTAAAGAACATAATAGTACAGATAACATTTGTAGTAATACAGGCTTTACAAAAGAATAGAAACAGACATATACATCAGTGTTACAGGAATTATGACATAAGTAAATATATAAAAGATCAGAATAACTTTTGAAACATCAACTTCACACATGAGCATTAAAACAGAACAGAATAAACAATGTCTAAATATCTTTACAAAGAAAATAACATATTATTAGAAAAATTCTGCAACATAACTTGTATCAGCTAAACACAAAAAGACAGCTGCATCGTGATTCTGTAATGTATTTTCATGCCGCCAAAAAATAGGTTGGAAATGCTCACAAATTTGTGTTTTTACGTCATTACAGACTTTTTGACATTTCGATTCCATTTTATGTAACTCAGTAGTTAAATCTTCACGTGTTTGTTCAAGCGTGGTGTCTAACCTTTGAAGATTTTGTTCCATTGTGTCTAACTTTTGAAGATTTTGTTCCATTGTGTCTAACTTTTGAAGATTTTGTTCCATTGTGTCTAACTTTCGAAGATTTTGTTCCATTGTGTCTAACTTTTGAAGCTTTTGCTGTGTTTGTCCCATTTGTTGTATTAATTGTAATAACAATGCACTGGTGTCTGAAATATGTTCCTCAGTGCTATTCGGCAGTGAATTTGCACCGGTAACATTCACATTTTGACAAGCAGAAAATGTGTCTTGACTTATTTGAGAAAACAGTGAGGACCCAAAACCTGAACCTACAGTATTTGCGAGATTGTGTCCTGTCATTTCAGATTCGTGAGGCGAGCTGTTGCCGACCGATCGATCGATAATGCTTCCCTGTTCACTAATTGTTTCACTGTCTACGCCATTATTTGCCGCCCGCTCCATTTCCCTATGCACAATTACCAAATTATCACTTTGAATGTCTGTTAATTCATTACACAGTGGTGCTGATAAGCTACGCTCGTCGTCACTATTATTTCTCAGTTTACTTTGGAGCATAGTGTTACGTTTTTCACACGCCATTATTGTCACAATATTTCACACGGTAACACAGAAAAGCACAATTTGAAGAGCAAAATAAGAAAGTACATTAACATAGCACTGAAAATAATATCTAGTTAATTGCAAGCGCAGCTGCGAAATACTTGGTGCAAATCTACATGCATGCCACAACTGTTTTACTGTACAACAATGAAAAACTACAACTACAAAGGACATTCTCTCTATGATTACGCGCTAGCAATAAAGAATAGCTACACTAATTACAGAAACTACAAGGAAAAAATCAGAAGATTCCAGTGAGGTATCCTCAGCTAAGGGCCGACATATGAAATGTCCCCTTAGAAAAATTATTGAATTACTGTGCTGATAAATCTCTTACATTATTTGATTTTCAAACAGCTGAGCAAAACTGAATGTACTCAGACATTTCGCTCTTTACCTATTCTGATCAACACTAAACTGACACACAATATTTTTTTAGCGCAACGCAATCTGACTTTCAATAATCCCTACAAAAGAATGGCCCTGACTAACATTAACCCGTACCTTTCACAAATCACTTACCTCACAAAAATCTTCGTTACTAGAACTACTGCAATACAGCGAGCTCCACTACTGCCAGCTAAATAAAAGATTCAAACTACTGAAGGCACTAACTACCGATAGGCATAGTTAGCAAATGAAAGATTTTGATAGAGAACAAACAATGTATTTACCTTAATAGTGTTCAAAAGTCATAATATATATATAGCAGTTCATGACATCCATTCTTACAAATGTACTGTTTCTGATGGACACACGTCCAGATCATCCGCTCTCAAAAATCCGCCATCTCACTTCCCCATATCCACCACTGCTGGCGGCTCACCTCCAACTGCGCAACGGTTGGTTGGTTGGTTTGGGGAAGGAGACCAGACAGCGTGGTCATCGGTCTCATCGGATTAGGGAAGGATGGGGAAGGAAGTCGGCCGTGCCCTTTCAGAGGAACCATCCCGGCATTTGCCTGGAGTGATTTAGGGAAATCACGGAAAACCTAAATCAGGATGGGCGGACGCGGGATTGAACCGTCGTCCTTCCGAATGCGAGTCCAGTGTCTAACCACTGCGCCACCTCCAACTGCGCAACGCTACGCGCTGTTAACAGCCAACATCCCAACAATAGAATAGCAAACAACAATGCAAACCAGCCACAGACTGCACACAGGACGGCCAGTGATTTTCATACAGAGCGCTATGTGGCGTTACTAATAAACAAAAAAAAAAAAAAAAAAGACAGCCTACGTACACCTCCTCATCTCAGAGCAGCAGTTGCAATCTCCCCCCTAAATTATTTACTGCATGTAATACAATCTCTGTCTTCCTCTACCGCTTTTGCCCTCTACAACTCCCTCTAGTACCATGGAAGCCATTCCCTGATGTCTTAACAGATGTCCTGTCATCCTCTCCGTTCTCCATGTCAGTGGTTTCCACATATTTGTTTCCTCTTCTGTTCTGTGCAGAACCTCCTCATTTCTTACATTATTAGCTCTTATAATTTTCATTATTCGTCTGTAGCACCACATACCAAACGCTTCGATTCTCTTCTGTTGCGGTTTTCCCACAATCCATGTTTCACTGGTCCGCAGCTCGTGGTCGTGCGGTAGCGTTCTCGCTTCCCGCGCCCAGGTTCCCGGGTTTGATTCCCGACGGGGTCAGGGATTTTCTCTGCCTCGTGATGACTGGGTGTTGTGTGATGTCCTTAGGTTGGTTAGGTTTAAGTAGTTCTAAGTTCTAGGGGACTGATGACCATAACTGTTAAGTCCCATAGTGCTCAGAGCCATTTGAACCATTTTGAACCATGTTACACTGTCATCCAATGCTCTGCTCTCAACCCACATTCTCAGAAATTTCTTCCTCAATTTAAGGCATATGTTTGATACCAGTAGATATCTCTTGGAGAGGAATGCCCATTTTTCCTGTGCTAGTCTACTTTTGATGTCCTCCCTGCCCCGTCCGTCATTTGTTATTTTTGTATCTAGGCAGCACAACTCCGTAACTTAATCTACTTCGTAACCAACAACCCTGATGTTAAGTTTCTCGCTGTTTTCATTTCTGCTGCTTCTCATTACTCTCGTTTTGCTCCGATTCATTCTCAAACCATATTCTGTATTCATTAGAAGTCTAATTCGATTCAGCAGATCATGTAATTCTGCTTCCATTTCACTCATGATGTCGTCAGTGAATCGTATCATTAACATCCTTTCACCATGAATTTTATTTCCACTCCTGAACCGTTCTTTCATTTCCGTCACTGCTTCTTCGATGTACAGATTGAACAGTGGAGGCGAAAGACTACATCCCTTTCTTACACCTTTTTAATCCGAGCTCTTCTTTCGTGGTCGTCCACTCTTATCATTACCTCTTGGCTTTTGTGTATGTTGTATATTATCCATCTCTTCCTACAGCTTTTCCCTATTTTTCTCAGAATTTCGAACATCATTTTACGTTCTCAAACGCTATTTCCAGGTCAACAGAGCTATGAGTGTGTCTTGATTTTTCTTAAGTCTTGCAACCGCAGCGTCAGAATTCCCTCTCTGGTGCCTTTACCTTTGCTACAGCCAAACTGATCGTCATGTAACACAACCTCGGTTTTCTTTTCCATTCTTCTGTACATTATTTTTGTCAGCAATTTCGATGCATGAGCTGATAAACTGATTGTGCGATAATTCTCGCACTTGTCAGCTCTAGCAGTCTTCGGAATAGCGTGGATGATATTTTTCCGAAATTCTGATGGTATATCGCCAGACTCGTACATTCTACACACCTACGTCACCAGTCTTTTTGTTGCCACTCCCCCCCCCCCCCCAATGATTATAGAAATTCTGATGGAATGTTATCTGTCCCCTCTGTCTTATTCGACCGTAAGTCCCCCCAAGCTCTCTTAAATACTGATTCTAATTCTAGATACTCTATCTCTTCTAAATCACTCCTGTGTCTTCTTCTATCACATTAGACAAATCTTCCCCCTCTTAGAGGCCTTCGATGTACTCTTTCCACTTATGCGTTCTCTCCACTGGATTTAAAAGTGTAATTCCATTTGCACTCTTAATGTTGGCGCTCTTTTGTTTTAATGTTACCGAAGTTTGTTTCGACTTTTGTGCATGCTGAGTCAGTCCTTCCGAGAGTCATTTCTTTTTCGATTTCTTCACATTTTTGAGGCAGTCATTTCGTCTTATCTTTTTCTGCACTACCTATTTATTTCATTGCTCAGCAACTTGTATTTCTGTGTGCCTGTATTTCCCTGAACTGTTTTGCACTTCCTTCTTTCATCGATGAACTGAAGCATTTTTTCTGTTACACATGCTTTCTTCACAGTTACCTACTTTGTATCTATGATTTTCTTACCAACTTCTATGATTGCCCTTTTTGGAGGTTTTTATTCCTCTTCAACTGTAGTGCCTACTGAGGTATTCCTTTTTGCTGTATCTACTGCTTTTTTTAGAACTTCAAGTATATCTCGTCATTCCTTATTATTTCCGTATCCCACTTCTTTGCTTATTGATTCTTCCTGACTAATCTCTTAAACCTTAGCCAACTCTTCATCACTACTAAGTTGTGATCTGATTCTGTTTGATTTCGGAATATTTGTGTGACCATGATGAAATCAAACTGAAATCTTACCGTATCACCCGGCCTTTTCCAAGTATACCTCGTCCTCTTGTGATTCTTGAACAGAGTATTCGCTATTACTATCTGAAATTTATTACAGAATTCAATTAATCTTTCTCCTTTCTCGTTTCTTGTTCGAAGTCCATATTTACCTGTAACCTTTTCTTCTAGGCTTTCGCCTAGATCTGTATTCCAGTCCTTCACGACTATTAGATTTTTATCTCCCTTTACGTTCTGTCTTACCCTTTCAGTATCCTCATGTAATCTCTCTATCTCTTCATCTTTAACTTGCGACGCCGGCATACATACTTGAATTATCCTTTTCGGTGTCGGTTTGCTGTCGATTCTGATAAGAACAACCCTATCACTGAACTGTTCTCAATAACACACTCTCTGCCCTACTTTCCTATTCATAACTAACCCTACTCCCGTTATACCATTTTCCGCTGCTGATGTTGTTACTCTATACTCATCAGAGCAGAAATTCTTTTCTTCTTTCCATTTCACTTCACTCACCTCTACTATATCTAGAGTGGGCCTTTGCATCTCCTTTATCGGATTTTCAGCTTCCATACCACATTCAAGCTTCTGACATTCCAATCGTAGAACGTTATCCTTACACTGATTATTGAATCTTCTTTCTCATAGTCACCCCTTGGCAGCCCCCTCCCAGAGATCCGAATAGGGGACTGCTCTGGAGTCTTTTGCCACTGGAGAGATCTTCATGACAATTTTTCAATTCAGTCACATGTCCTGTGGATGCACATGGTTATGTGTCTTTAATGCAGTGGTTTCCACTGCCTTCTACATCCTCATGCAGTTGATAATTGTTCATTCTTCCGTCTTGTGGGGCAGTTTGCCACCCTTAGGACAAGAGAGTGTCCAGAACCTCTGTCTGCTCCTCCGCCCTCTTTGACAAGGCCGTTGACAGAATGAGGATGCCTTCTTATGCCTTAAGTCTTTGGCCGCAAATGTTGATTATTAACCAAAATTTAAGCGGTGGCGGGTTTCGAAACAGACCGCTGATGTTTAGATTACTAATCAAAGACACTACCCCTACACAATGGGTGCACTTTCGGCCGTATCTATCGTCTCTCTAATCTTCCTCCTGTGTCTGCCTGCTGAGCTGAGTGGTAACACCGGGCCTGGGTTCGATTCCCGGTCGGGTTGGAGATTTTCTCCGCTAGTGGACTGGGTGCTGTGTTGTCCTTATCATCAACGACACGCAGGCCGCCCACTGTGAAATCACCTGAATAAGACTTGCAACCCGGTGGCCGATCTTCCCCCCCCCCCCCCCCCCCCGTCTCAAACCCCCGATGGGGCCGCCCTGCCATCAACGCCACATGATAATCTCATTTCTTTTCCTTCCTCTTGATGGTAAGATGCTGTTTTTGCTGTTTTTCCAGTACGCAGGCTTCTCGGAATTCTATCTGTTTGTCACACTCGTCCTGGTGTTCTGCCAACACTAACATGATGTGTTGTCTTAGTCGGATATACGAGGGTGAGTCAAATGAAAACCTTAAATATTTGTTTAAATATTATTTATTGTGCAGAAGTGGTACAAAGCTGTATCACTTTTCAACATAATCTCCCCCACGCCCAGTGCAATTCCTCCAGTGCTTACAAAGTGCTTAAATTCCTTTAGGAAAAAATTCTTTTAGTAGTCTGCACAACCAGTCATGCACCGCGTGGCGTACCTCTTCATCAGAACGGAACTTCTTTCCTCCCATTGTATCTTTGAGGGGTCCAAACATATGGAAATAACTTGGGCCAAGGTCTGGGTTGCTCGTTCTCTTCGTTTTCAGTCGGTGGAAGTGAACCCAGGTTTCGTCCCCAGTAACGATTTTTGCAAGGAAACCTTCACCTTATTCGTTCAAAGCACCGAAGTAGTTCTTCACAAGCATCAACACGTCGTTCTCTCATTTCAGGAGTGAGCTGCCGTGGCACCCATCTTGCAGACACTTCGTAAAACTGGAGCACATCATGCACAATGTGATGTGCTGACCCATGACTAATCTGTAAACATGCTGCAATGTCATTCAGTGTCATTCGATGGTTTTCCTTCACTATGGATTCAACTGCTTCAATGTTCTGTGGAGTCACAACCCGTTGTGCCTGACCTGGACGAGGAGCATCTTCCACTGAAGTCACACCATTTGCGACCTTTCTACTCCATTCGTAGACTTGCTTCTGTGACAAACATGCATCACCGTACTGAACCTTTATTCGTCGATGAATTTCAATAGGTTTCACACCTTCACTACGCAAAAACCGAATAACAGAAAGCTGGTCTTTCCTGGTGCAAGTCACAAGTGGGGCTGCCATCTTTATACTGATACTGCGACGGTATGTGTGCATCTGCACTATGCTGCCACCTGCAGGCCATTCTGCACGCTGTTTGAAGCACGCTTACCAACTTACAGTATAACGGTGCGAAATTTCGATTTGTCATTAGAAATTTGATGTTTTCATTTGACTCACCCTCGTAGCTCCCATGTTCAGATGTTCGTGTCCTCATCAGTCGCCCTGTCTCCCCTAGATTCACTACTCGACGCATCCTACTTCATAAACTGCAAAAGCATGTAGCTTGGATGAGCCAAGAACATCATTTATTCTGTTGATGCTTCGAAAAATCGGCTTTTTCACCAGCGAAAAAAAGTGTAAACAGCAATAAATGATGTCTAAAAACTCTCCTCCTCAACCTCAATACCCTATCAGATTACGCCAACTGCCTCTTTCACCAGTACATAAGAAACAAAACTTTTCCCATTCAGCAGTTTGAAAAACGACCCAGACGAAGGTCATTTGCAACAGCGGCCACGGCGTCGGAGAGATTTTACACATCGACAATGTGGTCATGTACGCAGAGGAATTTCATCGACTTGGGAAAAATTCTGTAACCAGATTTTGCACAAAACTTTGAAGTAAGGTGGCACGGGTGCAGAAAGAAGATAGGTAGGGGTAGCAGGTACCCACCGTGAGGCCGTTGACGAGCCACTCGAGGCTGGGGGCGGGCCGGGCCGGCGCCGAGCTGCAGTTGGCGCTGAGCGTCTCCCCGGGCTGGTAGGACTCGCTGCTCGCCCACACCTGGGGCGCGTCCTGCTGCGGCTCTGGGGCACCAAACACCTGCCGTTACTGGCGCTCACACACCACTCCACTACACAAATGTAAACAAGGCATTGTACGAGGGCTACTCGTTTATTAAGGTCCGATCGGTCTCGAAATATAAAACAAAGTGAAAAATCAAAATATTTTAATTGCAGTGGATAGCTACACATTTCAGATAATTTTGTGCATAGTCGCTGTGGTGTCACGTATCGATACTGCTGTACGGGAGTATCACAAAGGAATTGAAAATTTCTGCCCAAAACCAACGGCGCCGTGCAGCATCCAGTTGAACCAATGGAGCACACCCGCTGAGCCACCCCTACAGCGGCTCTGGACTATGAGCACCCTCTGCCCCTGCAATATAGGACGGCCGACGGTGGCATCCCAGTCGACTTGCGCTTGGAGCCACTACGCTACAGTAACTTTGTCTGAGTTTTATCCTTGCAGACACTGAAGTAGCTGGACTATGTTTCTTGAGGCATAATGTGTGATGAGTCATCATACACTTGGAGAAATATAAGTACACTACTGGCCACTAAAATTGCTACACCACGAATATGACCTGCTACAGACGCGAAATTTAACCGCCAGGAAGAAGATGCTCTGATATACACATGATTAGCTTTTCAGAGCATTCACACGAGGTTGGCGCCGGTAGTGACACCTACAATGTGTTGACATGAGGAAAATTTCCAACCGATTTCTCATACAGAAACAGCAGTTGACCGGCGTTGCCTGGTGAAACGTTGTTGTGATGGCTCGTGTAAGGAGGAGAAATGCGTGCCATCACGTTTCCGACTTTGATAAAGGTCGGATTGTAGCCTACTGCGATTGCGGTTTATCGTATCACGACATCGCTGCTCGCGTTGGTCAAGATCCAATGACTGTTAGCAGAATATGGAATCAGTGGGTGCAGGAGGGTAATACGGAATGCCGTGCTGGATCTCAACGACCTTGTGTCACTAGCAGTCGAGATGAAAGGCATCTTATCCGCATGGCTGTAACGGATCGTGCAGCCACGTCTCGATCCCTGAGTCAACGGATGGTGACGTTTGCAAAACAACAACCATCTGCACGAATAGTTCGACGACGTTTTCAACAGAATGGAATATCAGCTCGGAGACCATGGCTGCGGTTATCCTTGATGCTGCATCACAGAGCGCCTGCGATGGTGTACTCAACGACTAACCTGGGTGCACGAATGGCAAAACGTCATTTTTTCGGATGAATCCAGGTTCTGTTTACAGCATCATGATGGTCGCATCAGTGTTTGGCGACATCGCGGTGAAAGCACATTGGAAGCGTGTATTCGTCATCGCCATACTGGCGTATCACCCGGCGTGATGGTATGGGATGCCACTGAATACACATCTCGGCCACCTCTTTTTCGCATTGATGGCACTTTTAACAGTGGACGTTACATTTCAGATGTGCTACGACCCGTGGCTCTACCCTTCATTCGATCCCTGCGAGACCCTACATTTCAGCATGATAATACACGACCGCATGTTGCAGGTCCTGTACGGGCCTTTCTGGATACAGAAAATGTTCGACTGCTGCCCTGGCCAGCACATTCTCCAGATCTCTCACCAACTGAAAACGTGTGGTCAATGGTGGCCGAGCAACTGGCTCGTCACAATACGCCAGTCACTACTCTTGATGAACTGTGGTATCGTGTTGAAGCTGCATGGGCAGGTGTACCTGCACACGCCATCCAAGCTCTGTTTGACTCAATGCCCAGGCGTATCAAGGCCGTTATTACGGGCAGAGGTGGTTGTTCTGGGTACTGATTTCTCAGGATCTATGCACCCAAACTGCGTGAAAATGTAATCACATGTCAGTTCTAGTATAATATATTTGTCCAATGAATACCCGTTTATCATCTGCATTTCTTCTTGGTGTAGAAATTTTAATGGCCAATAGTGTAAATCTTCTGTTTGTTGTGTCGCTAGTAATTTCTGCTCTTTTTCAGATTTTTTACTGCGACAGTTACTGCACAATTCCGTAGCCCACCTCTACTTATCGTTGCGTACAAAGTCGTACACAAAAGTCGCTGCTTCCACTTCGACATATGTCACATCGTTTTACAGACTTTCCAATACCCTCGTCACAGAATGCAGCCGCCTGCATCTGGTCTGCATCTCGTTGTCTGTACGAAATTGTTGTCTTCATAGCCAGCGCTTGATGTGATCAGCGATGGAACCCAGAGGGAGCCACATCTGGGCTCTTTGGTAAATGATCAAACACTTCCCATCGATAAATCTGCAGGAGCTTCGTGCAGCCCAGAACTGACACGAAGAAGGAAATACTTGACACGGTACATGGGCTGCACTAAACCACAGGAAATCTCTCAGCAGGCACTCATACTTGGCGAGAGACACTATTTTCTAGGCATCTTTACGTTCCAGCTGCGCTCTCAGACCTTAAAAGAGCGACATGGTTCGATCGACAATCATACTAGAGACACTGCCCAAAACATCTGTGCAAAGCTTCATCGGATTTGGACTGTGGTTTCAATTTCGCGACCCATCGGACCTAAATAAACGAATAGCCCTCTACATACACTACATACAGCATCTCCCCAGAGTGGTTACGATTTGTTACTCAGGCACACTTGAGACAAATTCTTCAAGGGTTTTGGGGCAAAAACACTTGTTTCTTTGATGATGTTTTTTATACATACTACAAACTGCGTCTCCTCCAGCTTTAAGAACACACTTATCTCCCACTCTTTGGCACCTCCTGCTGACGCCCTATGGTTACAAACAATAGATACTACTGTAAATTGACTACCACTCTACTACATAAGGGTAAACAATGTATTAAATATTTTATATGTGCACTACAAACAGTCCCAGCTGGTACAACTTGCTATTTGCATATCCATGAGGCACTTTCTGGTGGGGCTCTGGGGCAAAAACAACGTTACTGGACATAAGCTACCACTCTGCTGTACAAATGTAAACAATCTGTTGTCTTTCCCAGCTGGATGTGCTCGCCAACACCTCGGGTTGATCCTGCTGCTGGTCCGCGACAAAAAAACCGTTGATGGTACTGAGGCTGAGAAAGCATGTTACTAACCAAATACATATTAGGCACTGCATATGTACTGCATTCAGCAATTACCCTGTCTGGTAGCACTCGCTACACACCCACCCCCAGAGTTCGTCCCTGTAGCTGTGAAGCTACTTTGCTCCACAAACATACACATACCCTTAGGTGGCAGGTCTCGCTCTCTTCGCCCACGTAGTTAGCTCCCTGCTGTAGATCTGGAGCGACAAACACCTGTCGAGCTTTCACTTCGACAAACAATTGTAATTAATGTAGTGTACATGCTCTAGACACAGCTTGTCCCCTGACTGGTAAGCTTCACAGTTAACACCAACTCGGCCGCTGATGACCTGGTTGTGAATCTGCCATTACCCTACTTGACATAGGACATTATTAGAAGGTTTTAAATAGTACTTTTCAATATTCTGCAAATAGCTTACCAGGATCGTGTAAGACTCACTGGCAGATAGTGCCATGCTCTGTATCTGGCCATTAAAAGATCCGACTCCAATAATTTAGATACTACAATACTATGTAAACGTAAACAATATGTTCTCTATGAACTGCTTATAGCAGACCCTGTGTATGGTAGAGACAACAATTCTTATGGATGTGGAGGAGTACTCCTAGATGTACCTTGGGCAGCATCTGCTGTAGCTTGGCAGAACCTAATCGTTGATTTTAGCATATCCGAAAGGCAAACAACATGTTGTATGCATACTATATACGTTTCGTTCCACAAGTGGTAAGTTTATCTGCTCCTGACACCTGGCGCATGTCTCACTTTGGCTCTGCATCAAAGAACATTACTGAGCTACCATATTACTGTTGTTTGCTCATCTACCATTATGGCATGTCATGTTGCATCTGTGTGTCCTCAAACACCTGCCATTATCATAGCTGTGTTTCCACGCTGCATTTTACTGCCAATCCGTATACTATATGCAGACTGTATACAGGGCAGAAAAACAGTCACCAAGAAACTTTAGGTATGTCCCGACATACTCGTATGGTGTAAGTAGTACAGTACTTACATAAAATAAGAATTAATGTCCACCTTTATCGTTGGATTTTGATGTGTATCTCATGTAATACGAAATGCATTTTGTAACAGTAGTAGTAGTAGTAGTACTTGTTGTTGCTGTGGTATGTTCTTTTGCTAGCCGATGTAATAGTGTTGCCGATATAAGAAGCCAATATGTGCTCACATATTGGTCTTGTTTAACAGGTACTAAGTTGGCAGTACGCACATCGTGTTCACCTAAAAAGTCATTCCAAAAGTGGTACTGGGACGGGTTGTCACACGGTACGATTTGTTTAATGTTTCCGCAAATCTGATGCATGTTTAAACTGTGGTGGATTTAGGATAAGTATGACATAATGAGTGTGTCGCAAATGCCTTAAACTTGTCCTCATCCCAGCGAACAAAGCAAAAGTGCATAAATCTTTCATATAGAAGTTCTTGCAACAATACTGATGCCCTGTCGACCTGTAAGATGGTGTCTCATTGGCTATTGTAGAGTTTTGTTTCCAAGCTGCTCAGAACAATGACATTCTCGCTGCATTATCAAGTATGTCTGAAGTTGAAAATTTCTTAAAGATCAAATATAACCGATACTAACCTAATTTTCGGCAAATCAGCGCACGATGTCAACCCACTTCGATGACCCACGAAGATTTAAGGGACTGTGTCAGCGCTAAAACCACACCCAGATGGGCTTACATTTGCACAGGAAGGAGACCAAAGAGCACAACCTGAGATCGCATACCAGCATCACTCACAACACCAGTTACTTTGCAACAGAGAAATGGTAAACTACGGACATAATATTATAACAAGTAGAATGCTGCGACAGATAAACACTTGCTAAACCACTCCTACATTATTAGAGTGTGTGGCATTATAGATTATATGTTAAATCGAGAGGGGTGCCGGAAACAATGGCGTCAGCAAAATCCGGGTGCTTCGAACCAGACGTACTGTCTGTATACGAATTAGCACAACGCTACAAAGTACGCACCTAGAGAGTATGAAATTGCTTTTAAATGACCCACGAAGATTTAAGGGACTGTGTCAGCGCTAAAACCACACCCAGATGGGCTTACATTTGCACAGGAAGGAGACCAAAGAGCACAACCTGAGATCGCATACCAGCATCACTCACAACACCAGTTACTTTGCAACAGAGAAATGGTAAACTACGGACATAATATTATAACAAGTAGAATGCTGCGACAGATAAACACTTGCTAAACCACTCCTACATTATTAGAGTGTGTGGCATTATAGATTATATGTTAAATCGAGAGGGGTGCCGGAAACAATGGCGTCAGCAAAATCCGGGTGCTTCGAACCAGACATACTGTGTGTATACGAATTAGCACAACGCTACAAAGTACGCACCTAGAGAGTATGAAATTGCTTTTAAATTTGTTTCTTGGGAGTTATTAGACGTTTTCCAAAACGCTAGTCTATCTTCACATCTAGGTAAATTGTGTGCCTCTATCGCCTCGATGCGGTTAGCCTAGTGGAACACCTAGTAGAAACACCACAGCTCACATATCCCTACAATACTAGGGTGTGTGAAAACGATCTTATTCTCTTACTGGTTGAAACAATGTCAGAGTAAAATCCTGGTGCATTTAATCAAACTTACTATAGGTAAAAGAATTAGTACTGCGCTACAAAAATGCGCGCCTGGAGAGGGACAGAGAGATAGAGCGGGAGAGCAGTGTCTGCGGGGAAAAGTACGTCGCCTACAGGGTAGCCTCCCTTCTGAAGTGTGGTACAGAGCCGCGACCGCAAACTTGGAATACTGTCGTGACCACACTGCTCGACAACTCAGTAGTGACCGAGAAATTTTGCACAATGTATACTTAATCGCTTCCGACCAGGTTTCTGTCAGAAGAGTCACTATTATGAAAGTACGAACCTGAGGTAGGGCCATTCCACCAACGGCAAACAGATAACAACAAGTCGGACCAAATATGTGGATTGTGTTGCAGATAAACACTAAGCACTACCCTCCCATCCGCCCTTTCTTCTGAACCAATAAGAAATGAACGCCCCTACCCTAACCATCACCTTTTCAAAACTAGCACTTATGCATGAGCGACCATTTTTTCAACCAGACTGCACTCCCAGGTCGAATTAAGGTATGTAATTATAATTACGATATCTACACAAGTAAATCTGCAATATGATTATTAATATTCGCAACGTTACTGTAAGACCGGTGTATTAAATGCAGGAAATCCGAGTACAGCTACTGCTATTGACGTAATTCCGTGTGACCATAAAAATCGACGGACACACGCTAGTCAGCTAGCCCAACTGTTGTATTTACATAGAAAATTATTGATTCTAAAAGCTTTCCTTTGCGTTAATAATGAGTGACATCGCATATTTGGATATGCTTTAATAGTCGGAAGTCAGTGTATTACTACTAACCTGCCACACGATATTTACACAAATAACCTCTGAAATATTATTGCTTAGTGACATTACTACAAGACTCGTAAATAGATATGGAGTATATATACATGTGTCTGCCACACACAAATAAGTCTGAGCAATGGCCACAGTGTAGCAGAAATAAACTATTCCTACAAACGAAGTCGCCGAATCACTTAGGTCACAACATCTCTCTCGCTACATGATAAAATGTGACCTGAGAGACATCTACAGAGAACATCTCGCGATAAGCAAATTACCCAAAGACGTACCACCCATGGGATTCAACTTTTGAACAACGCTTATGCAATGACTGCTGGAAAAAATATGGCTTGCACATACCTGATAACATTAGAGTCATAGCCATTTCTTCTCAATCGCTACAAATGCCTCCAGCACTATAAGGCACCAGATAGCTCAAAGGTATCGTCACCGAGGCACTCCCCACGTAAATGAAACAGCTAACCTTGGAGAAGGGGCACCATCGCTTCAGCATGAGTGCGTTAGCTGATGGTAGGCACGAGAAATCTTTCTACGCAAACTGACAAATTAGGCGAATCACCGACATGTGTGTGCCATTATCAGTATTGGACAAGAACTGCCTTCCCCCTGCGAGAAATCATGGCGCCGAGAACTGTCAGGTCACTCTGCAGTTACGCAAAGATACGAGGTTCAGGTGGATCCGTGCGTGGCACGAGTCTGTAATCGGTCGCAGAAAGCCGGTGCTTAAGTAGACAGGCAGTAAGCATCACCTATCATAAACGCTCTGTAGCCATGCACCATCTCTCGATCAGCAGACTACACAAAGAAGTACCACTCATGGGATTCAATTTTCGATCAACGCATACGCAACGACTGATGAAAAAAAAGTGCCTTCACATACCCTATAACATTAGAGTCATAGCCGTTTCTTCTCAATCACTACAAATGCCTTCAGCACTATAAGCCGTAAAACCTTTCAAAAGTATTTGTTAAAATACATTTTTCTAAATATCGAGAATAATTCCAGTAATGACATATTACTAAGGGTAGTGTAGTTAACTTGCACAGAGAGAATTTATTAAATCTGCTATATTAAGGTCAAAAGTTATAAGAAAAATGTGCAGTAACTTGCGTTGTATTTACAATCCTTATGTGGCCATTAAACATGTGTTTTTGTTATGTATCAAATGGTAAATTACTTTTAACGTATCATAAGGATGGTCCACAGACTTCTTCGTAATAAGAAGAAAAAAAACAGTGACCGAAAAAATATTTATGTACAGCCCCTGTGTTTTATAAAGTTAATAGCCACATCTTGCAACAGTTAATCTTTATTTTATTCGCGTAAGTGCTGTGACAAACAACTTCCTATGTACAAGATTTCTCCAACAAAAATATCGTAATGCTGGACCTTTTAACAGCTAGTTCTGTCAACACATTAGTATTACGTAAACTCAAATTGGCAACATATATATCACGTAAGATAAGACATAGCCTAACACCTACAGGCAGACGTTTCGTGTCTAGCCCTATTTCTTTTGAGGAGCATTGGGTACCATACAGAGCATGTGTGTGTTCTAAAAAGTTCAGGAAGAGACGATATGATTTTGTTATTATATAATAAGTGACCTGCAGTTAAGACAAGCGTTAATAAACACAATGATTCTGTTTGTGCAAGCGTATGTCTGACATATGTTAAGGAACAGGCGTATGTAAACACTGGCCTGCCTCTAAAATAATCTGTTATGAAAGAGCTATATCTCAGTTCACGCGATAATTATAGCCCACATGTATTAATGCAAGCTAGTAAGTGTCCCAAGCTGATTAGCAAATCCTGTATATTTTCGTAACAGAGCACGAAAGCCCTGAACATGTATTGCATGCGAAAATAATTATAGATTGATGAGTAATTGCAGATATTTATTAACAACACCATACTGACATTGGTACTGGGTGGTGGAACTGAAACGCCGGCCAGAGTGGCCGAGCTGTTCTAGGCGCTACAGTCTGGAACCGCGCGACCGCTACGGTCGCAGGTTCGAATCCTGCCTCGGGCATGGGTGTGTGTGGTGTCCTTAGGTTAGTTAGGTTTAAGTAGTTCTAAGTTCTAGGGGACTGATGACCTCAGAAGTTAAATCCCATAGTGCTCAGAGCCATTTGAACCATTGGTGGAACTGAAACACATCTGGCAAGGTGATGTTTCTGCCAGCTATAGGTGTGAGTGCTTGATAAAACGTGGCTCCCACTCTCCGAGCTATAAGAAGTAACGTGGCTGGTGAATGGAGTCCAGTAATCCAGCAAAGCAACATTGATTTCCAGCATTAGATCGCCTGCAAACAGCAGTCAGTAAGACTCTTGGTGTATTACAAGTATGGAGATGCAGTGCATAATCTTATAAAATGTTACGGGTGCCGATTTTTTTTAAAGTAGTGTGTCGAGATATGGCATTGTATCCTGCCACTAACGAATGAAACTACAGTCTTCCGCATCATGTACATATCCAGATAAAAATACAGCACTTGTATTATAATTTTAGGAGTCATAACCACAAAAGACATTTCAATCACATGATCAGCAACATATAAAATAGCATGACATCCCAGCAGACAAAACCGCAGAACGAACTAAGGACTTATACACGAAGACTTTGATAGACGAAGACCTATTCTATTAATAACGGATTACCTCCCTTATGTATCAGGAAGGTATAATTTGTTTTCTACCTCCGTCAGCTAGACAGTCCAATCCTCTACAGATAGAGTGCAGTGCTTCTTTAGATTCTCAGATTTACTCTCAGTATAATTTCTCATATTCTTCAGACTAGCAAAAAACATTCTGGGAGGTATTGCATCCCATACTAATTTGCTTACGCAAGTAGGCAGTCGTCCACACATAAATAGTCCACAAGAGAACTATCAGCATCGTTGGTTGGTAGCTAATGTAAACGAATAGCAGGTTAAATGATTAAAATATAGACATGCAGAGGATAAATTTATTTGGAACTACAATCCAATTACACTGTTTTGTATGTACTGTGACGTGTATAGCCCATGCCTGTGGGGCAAGACGTGGGGGCCAGCAGGGACAAGGAGCATGTGTAGTGCTGTACTGCTCACCAGAAGTGCATAATTAGCAGTGTACATTTATTAATGTCATCAGATCCAATGTCTATAAAAATACCAGGTGCCAGTCCCGAACTTAACAACCATATGGTAGAACACGACAATTCATTCAATTGCATGGAGGGCTGACATAATGTACGATTGACTATGACATAATTTTAAGTAGAACTAAGATGTATATTTTGATAAAATAACATGCACAATGTAGACGTAAGTCATCAGCACAGAGGTTATGCACCTCTGCAGTAAAGTAAACGTCTCAAAATACTGTACTTTATACAAGCACACACCAACAGCATGAGGTTTTGAAATCGACTGGAACAATAAATAATTAAAATTAAAGATACTATTTTGCATTTGAACTCAAACATAGCGTACTTGATTATCCTTATCGACAGCAAAAACATGACGTTAAAGACTCAAGATGAAGCACTAAATCTGGCAAGAAATACGCTGTTTCTCTAGAATGCGATGTCAGTGCCCTACAGGGCCTGAAGTAGAATGGATGCGATTTTTGTGGTATGCATACTAATGAAGAAAAGTCATTTTCAGTGGCTCCTGGACCCACATTATAGCAAATATGTAACTGCTTATTCAAGAAATAATAACAGTGTATGATTGAAGAACGTTGAACAGGAGATGGCGACAGTAGCTCACAGGCTGGAAGATAGAGCTAGCAAGAGAACCCTGGGCGATTTAGCTGTGAGGGAGATGTAACCTACAACAGAGTTGCGCTGCGGTATGAAACGGTATCGACTGCACCTATCTCGCCGAAATACATTCAAAACATTCAGTTTTATATGAATCAGAAGCAGTAAAAATACCACAACTGATACTGTCAGAGAGAACAATTAAAATGTTTAAATGTTTGATAATGGTTTCCAGACTTCAGAAAAGCGACAAGTAATAGTATTAGATACGAATCAAAATCATGAAGACAAAATGTATGTGATCCATGTTAGGCCCAGAACCTGTTTATCTTTTATCAGAAAACTTCTCTTCATTTCATCTGTAGTAACATCCATATGGAATCCATGTATATTCCTCTGTAGTTCTGGAATTATATCACTTCAAATTGCAATCAAATATTTTTAATAGCATTCAGGATAAAATAACATTACTATTGCCTTATACCATCAGTACTAGTGGGAGTATAATAAAACAGGGTGTTTATAAATGAATATCGGGGTTTTAACGCTTTAAAATATTTATTATATTAAACTAACAGTTGTAAATGATATGTCAAATGAAAGAGCAACTGAAACAGTTTTACCAAGAACCTTACAATGTTAAATAATAGCGTAGCGCGCGACTGGTTGAACTTCACTGTACCCAAGTGCTGGATAGGCCGCAAGGAATCCAATGACAGGGCTTGCTTCGCAATTTCATTTGACATATCATTTATAACTATAAGTTTAATATAATAAATATTATAAAGCGTTAAAACCCCGATATTCATTTATATAAACACCCTGTATTGTCTTTTCATCCTCTCTCTCTCTCTCTCTAGAATATGCTGTCTTTCCACTAATAAAGCGCATGTGATATCATACTCTGTCTTATAACTACTCGTTACGATAGCGACCAACCTTCCCTCTTTCCCGATTAATCCATCTGTATAGCGGCTTCTGTTTTTAAGTCTGTATGTGATGTCATGCGTCTTCCTCCTTCCTCCCTCCTCCATGTCTTTTTGCAAGTGGTCTGCGTTCTCTCTCAGCTTCGGATCTGAAGCAGTTTTGGAAAGAGGTAAAATTTTAGCAGTTCTTTCTTTCTTGTAGCTTTCTATAAAAGTATCCAAGATATCTTCAGGCACTTTGTTCTAGAGCTTATGTCACAAAAAATTTCGGCTGCTTGCTATGTACGAATACAGATATCCTGTATGACTGTTTTGTATGTGGATTTTACTGAATGTTTGGGTATTTATTATTTTTCCACATTTTTTTGCTAATTGGTAGAGAAGGAATGCAGGTTACTACTGTAATAAGTAGATATAATAGAGTATGACACCACATGTGATTTAACAGTGCAAAGACACGCATGCACATGCACACACATGCACACACACACACACACACACACACACACACACACACACACACACACACACACACACAAAGCTGTTACATTATTTTGTGTAGTGGTCTCTTGCATGGATCCTCCCCCTACCCCCAATCCCTCTCCCACTAATGTCAGTGGTGGTAGTGGGAGCAGTGAGCGGCGACAATGGAGGAGGTGTGCAGGTATCATTGGCAGTCAGGTGGGTTCAGACTATCATCTGAAAGGTGTATTCACATTTGAAATAATGCACCATGTGCTACATTTGGGAAAATTGTTTGTGGTGGTTCCACCTGCGCAAATTCCTGAACCGCATCCATTCACACAGTAATTCTGGGACAACATTTGGGTTGGATCCAACAACCTACCATCTGGGATAACATCCTGAAATCTACCCACTTACGGTAGGTCTGGAAATACTGTTTTCAGCCTCCACTGTTGCTACTGCACCCCTCACCCGTGTGTGTTCAACAGAATAATTCAACACTCTAACCCCTCAGCAACTCATGTATGTGTCTTAGTGTGTTTTAGCACTGAAATCTTGAGGGAGAAATATAGTTTGTAGTACCCTGGCTAGGTTGGGACACTGTATCACAGTTGTCTGGTAAAAAAAATAGCAACCCACATTGGTAATGTAGGCATAGGAACAATCTGAGCTGGAATTTGAGAGAGCCCACTGACATACATAAGTAGAGTAATCGTTAGAGATGGGGATGCTGCTCCTTATCGTAATAAGTAGATACAAGAGAGGATATGTGTTTTAATAGTGCACAAATGGCGCATTCTAGAAGGAGAGACATGGTGGCAAGACAATATTCTCATACTTCCATTAGTTCTATGTGCATGAGGTTCGGTAATGATATTTTGTCCTGAATGCTGTGATATTCTCTCTCGATACATGCAAGATGGAAGTCATTATTTGGAATCGCAAAAATTTTTGGGTCCAGTGTAAAGTGGTATGATTCCAGAATCATAAAGTAATACACGTGGATCACATATTGACAGTACTGCAGACGAAATCAAAGCATGTTTCCTGATAGAGGATAAAATGGGATCTGTGTTCTACATGTATACCATGCTTTAGATTAACACCTAATGCTATTGTTTGTCGTTTGTCTAAATTTTCAACTCATTTATGAGACATTTGACCATTTTCTGAGTGTTCTCTTTGGAAGTTTAAGATGTGGGAATTCTACTGCTTTCCGCACATAGAAAGCTGAGTGATTTGGAGGACAGTAAATGCATGTTGGTGAGATAGGAACTCAAAGATGCAGTTAGTACAGATACTATTTCACATCTCATCACAATGTACTGGTAGGTTAGATCTCTTTCACAGCTGAATCACTGGGGGTAGCCCAATCGCTGTATCTGCCAGCCTGCAAGCTCCTGTAACCATTCTTTCTTTAACATTTTACAGTCATGCACTATCGTTATTATTATTTAAATAATTTGTTACACCATTGCTATAAAGTGCTCTGGATGTTATTAAAAATGATTTTCCTCCATTAGGAGACATTTTGAGTAAGACCATGCTTAAGAAAAAAGAATCACATCCACCCTGCCCCAGGTTCTAAAGTACAACCACAAAGCATTACAAAAAAAAAAAATATTGTAATCAAACCCAGACATAGAGAGTATGACCAAAAGTGCTGTCAGCTAGAGTCTTTACCTATATCTTTTTGCTACTGATATGGATAATCCACTGAAATGTGTTTGACCCATGGGTTTTAAAACAAAATGTTTTCTTTAATTTTGTTTATTTAATGTGAAAATGGATTATACAGCCTCATGTTGTTGATTTCTTCCCATATAAAATAAATTATTTTCGGGTGTTTGCTACTAATTAAGAGGGTGCATCAACCACTGGACTAAGGATCTCAGACTAGATTGTTTGTATTATTTTATTGACACGATATAAAACTCGTCCATACATTAAAAAGACGCTGCCTGCTAGGGTCCCATTATCACATTCTACCATTTAGTTGTCAGGTTTGGGACTGGTATCTCGCATTTTTATAGATTTGGGTCTGATACTTCAATAAATATATCCCACTAAGTATGCGTTTTTCGTGTGTAGAGTTACACTATCTATGTTACTTGCCACTACTGGTTCATGTCCCACAGTTTGGTTGTGGGGTTTACATGATGCAGCACATATAAAATAGTGTAACTGGATTGTAGTTCCAATCACATTTAGAAAGTATGATAAGAAGATCAAATGATTGGTGGTGTTATCATGATCTTTACCAAAGGTTTTTGCTACTAGTGTGAATGATCATCGTTAATAAGAAAAGAATTTGCTGTGTTTGCTCACTGTGATCATGTCACTAAGCTAAGATGCTTACATAGCTTTATCATTACTATTGCAGACTGACATGCAATCTAAACATGTACGTATGTTCTGGAGAATTAAATACTGTTGACTTCTGTGGATGTACATTCAGTCCAGATAATCGGGGTTGATAATCGATTATAAACTATTCTCTGAATATCAATAGTTTTAACTATTTAACCTGTAAATACATTACAAAAACTACCAACCAGTGATGCTAACAGTTCTACTATGGGCTATCTCTGGGTGAATGGGACGTAATACCTACCCAGAAGTATTTTTGCTTGTGTAAATAATATGGAAAATTCTAGTGATAGTGAATTTGAGAATGAAGAGACCAACTATTCGTCTCTAGTGGTCTTAACTGTATTTCTGGGAGAGATACAGAACGAATTATACCTTCCTATTACATAAAGGGGGCGATGTGTGTCGAGCAGGCTTAGACTACTATCTATTAAAGCTTTAGTCCTAAGGTCGTTTTACAGTTTTGTCTGCTGGGATGTAATGATATCTTATATGTTGTTCATGTTGTAATGACGACGTATTTTGAGGTTGTGACTCACAAAATTTGAACACTTAAGTGTTATATTTTTAGCTGGATGTACATATGTTGAGGAAGACTGCAGTTTTAATGGATTATTTGGTAATGGCAAGACACAAAAGCGCACCTCGACACAAATTGAAAAAAAGACAATCCAGACCTTTAATGGATATAGAACTATGCATTGCATTTCTATTGTTTTAACATGGAAATTTATTATACCGACAGTGATAACGACAGTTCTTTTGCAGACAATCTAATACTACAATTCAATGTAACTCTGCCGGATGAATCAACTCAATTCATCAGCCACATTACTTTCTATAGAACCAAGGATGGGAACCACATTTTATTATGCACTTACCTCTATGAATGGAAAAAAAATCACCTCAGCAGATGTTTTATAATTCGACCATGCAGCGCCAATATCAGTGTGATGCTGTTAATAAATATCTGCAGTTACCTACCGATCTATAGTTATTTATCGCATGCAATACATGTTCAGGATTTTCGTAGTTCGTTACGAAAAGATGTGGGATTTGCTCTTTTTTTATAATTTCCTGTACTGTAGGTCGTTTATAAGAGAGTCTATCGGGAATAATGTCTCTTCCTAAACTTTTTAGAACACCCTTATACTCTGCATTGTCCTTTGTGCTCCTCACATAAAATAAAGTTAAAGAAGAAAAGCCTACCGGTGCGAGTCATTCTTTCTGTACTCTTATGTGGTACAAACACTGTGAGCAGAGCAGACACTGACGACGGATCACCCTAGCGAAGATATGGACTGAAAATGGGGAAATCCATTGAGATAAGCGACTTTGACAAAGGCCAGATTACTGTAACACAGAGCCCGTGAACGAGCATATCGGAAACGGCGAAGCTGGTCGAATGTTAACACGCAACTGTCGTGAGTCTATGCGGAAAGAGGTAGAAGGACAGTGAAAGAACCACAATGTGCTAAATCGATAGACATCCACGACTCTTCATAAATGGTGGGGTTGGGAGGCTTGTCGGTTCTGTGAAGTAGGACAGATGCTCATCTTCGGCATTTCTGCCGGATGAGCACAATGCTGGTACATGCAAGTGTGATTCGGAACACACCGTTCATTGTACAATTACATTGTTGAACGTTGAGCTCCACAGCGGAGCACCCCTATTTGTTCACATGTTGACTCAATGATATCATCAATTAGGATTGCAGTGGGCACGGGACCGTCGGGACTCGACCGTCGGTCAATTGAATCTTGTCGGTCCTTCAGGTGAATCACATTTTTTCTGTACTATTTCGACAGCAGTCTACACAAAACCCAACATCGAAGGCAACTGTGGGTTGAAACGTGCAGCATGCAAGACACAGCCTGATGGCCGCAGTATTATGCTATGGGAGACATTCTCCTGAGCTTGTATGGTGCCTCGAATACACGCTGAGAGCTGCGAACCATCTTTGTCCCTTCCTGCTTGATGTCTTCCCCGACGACGATGTCATTTTTCAGCAGTATAAGTGCCCATGTCTCTGATCCAGAACTGTGCTACTGTCGTTTGAGGAGCATTGTAGTGATCTGACGTAGATGTCTTGGTGACCAAATTCATCTGATTTGAATCCTATGAAACCCATCTGGGTCACTATCAAGAGCCATAGCCGCGTATGCGAATCAGCAGCCAGTTATTTACGGGAATTACTTGACCTATGGGTAGACGTCTAATACCACATACCTCCACAAACCTACCAACAAAATGTCGCATCCGCGTCAAGTCGATAGTTTCCACAGTTTTTACCTCACTTTTCATTTTCTAGCTCACTCATTCATTTCACTCGTTCGTTCAATAGAAAATAAGAAGTTACCCATAACCTACACAAAATGTCTACTATAATCTACTTTTCAGGTCTAACACACTAAATTACATTTAAATTACTTAACTAAATGAATGAAAATGAGTATTTTTTGTAGCAGTTACCAGTTTTCAAAATAATTATTTCTTTCATACAAATGGTAAACAAAATAAAATAAAACCCTATATTTTTTTTTATAAAAGGTGAATGTATAAATATAAAATAAAATATTTTTTTATAAAAGGTGAACATAAGAGAATAAATAAAACGCATTATGGTGAATTTAAAAAGTATCATTTATTTTTACATGGTTTTGCTACGAGAAACCTACAATAATAAATTCACTATCAAAAAGTTCAAAGTTTTTTAAGCAGAACAACACAGTTATTCAAGAGAAATTCGAAACAGTTCAAATACATACAAAAAAGTATTGGGAATCAGGCATTTGTCAATCACTGACAGTGCACATAAAAATTAAGCTAGAAACATGAATCTTTCTTTGTGTTTATTTGGTTATTTTTAATTTTATCAAGTTTAATATTAATCTTGTAATTTAGATCTATATTTTTATTTCTAATTCTTCTTCCATTCAGTAACTGGAACAATAACATCCTGGTATATTTTCGAAATTAAAAATATATCGTTGCCTCGATAATTTTCGATTGTAATGTTGGAAATGGTTAGTTTTAATCCTTCTTCTAGGTCTTCTAGTAGTTTACAGTTTTGGAGTTTTATGTTTCCATGTATTTGAGCCCTTTTTATACTTTTGATTGTTTCTCATCTTCTTCTTTATACAGTAAACTCTTTTTGTTCTCGAAAATTGGATGTATTTTTAAGGAAGCTATTCTGTAGAAAGAATTTCCATTATAAGCAGAAAAAATCTGTCTCTATTTCCAAAAATGGTTCTTCTAGAGGATAGTAAGAAATTTCTAATTCTGACAGAAGGCTACTATATGAATTACAAGTATATCCTTCTTTTTCTAAGAAAATTGCTATTTTTCCATATCTACAAATTAATTTTTATCAGAGCATTTAACAATATGAACCGATTTTTTACCACCTAATACACCTATATATGCAAACTTGTTTTTAACATTTACCATAGAAGCATAAATTTTAAAAACTCCACTTGTAGGAAAATCTTTCCACTGTCATTTTTAAATAATTTATTTCTTATTCTTTTTCCCTTATCTTTTATTCCTCCTCCAAAGTATTTTTACATTCATCTTTTAAAGATTGTGCATTATCCAAATATTCTAGTTTTCTTTCTTCTATGTTTGAATTTTCTATTTCTTTTTCTCGTTTTTTATTGGATTCTAAATATTCCATATTAATTGATTCAACTTCTTTAACTGTATGTGGATAGAGTTTGCTATGTGGCTATTTATTACTTTTCTACACACAAATGGAATAGTATTATTGGTTTTATTAGTCCAAATCCTAAGACATCTACATCATTAACCACGCAGTCTAAGGTGCCTTCTCATGGTTTGTGCTGCTCCCCTTGTTGGAGGTTCTAGTCCTCCCTTGGGCATGGGTGTGTGTGTTGTCCTTAGTGTAAGTTAGTTTAAGTAGTATGTAAGCCTGGGGACCGATGACCTAAGCAGTTTGCTCCCATAGGAGCTTACCATAAATTTCCCCCCAAAAAAATTTCTTTTTCTTTGGCTATTGTAGGCAGTAAGCTATTATATTTAGAAAAATATGTCTCTAGATTTTATAAGGCATGTTTGTTTTACAGAAATTACATTCTCTCTCTCTTCGTAAAATGTGTGCTAGTGATGGATAAACCATTAAAACCAATCAGATATAACAAATCGATCCAATTTTTCTTTTTCTCCTTTATTATCAGTTTTAATTTTCATTTGCATGCTTGTCAATTTTTTCCTATTTTTGTTCCTCCAATAAACGAATTGCAAAAATTGTTATAAATAAGACAGCTTTTGTTCTGTGATGTGTTAATTTTTGCCACCTGTTATTTGTTATTAACTCTAAACAATCTGTTATCTCTTTTTGGAAATATGGATTGATATAATAATAAATTGTTGCTTCCAGTCTTATAATACCTTTTTCTTTAGCTAATGTGGAGGTGAATGGTTCTCTTAATCTTCTCGCTGGTCAATTATAAATATCTGCAATATGGTTTCCAAGTGTTTGTTAACTCCAAGACTCAATAACTGGCAAATAAATTAATTGTAATTTTTTACTCTAGAATTCGAAGTAAAACAGTTTTCCCTAAGGAATTATTATTGTTAATAATTATACTGCATTCTTCCCTATGTTCTCCTTGAATTTAGGAAACAAAATTATTTGTTAAGTGCTTGATCATTTCTTATTTGTTAAAAATGCTACAAAATCTTGTGCTACAATTAAATCTAATGAATAATAACGTTCTATATGAAGTTCTCGTAACATTTGTGCTAGATCTTTTAATAATGCACCGATATTGGCATCTGCTAATTCTAACTTGTAAGGAATAATAAAACGATGTAGCAGGACTTAGAATTTCGCCGTGCTACACTCGTTCCCTCAGATATAAATTATACCGTCGCAACGGTATGAGCGCTCGAAGGCAGAGAAAATACTAAAATTGTAACTCTTTTTTTTTCCTATCCATTTATTGTCTCTTGAGAATGGAAGCTAAATGCAGACATGATGTGATGAAGACAAAAAAAAACTTATTAATGTGTAGACATATTGTGGAAGTTATGGCATTTGGAGGAGGGAAGCAATGTATAATAAATTGCACTTAATACCAAGACGGTTTTGTGTACATTACAAATTCCTGGACGATGAAACTTATTGCAAGATAGCGGAGCAGACTTTTCATGCAGAAATGAAGTAGGAGATTTTTGGAGACCTGGACGCCGTACGAAAGAAGACATGTTAACATGGTAAAGAATGAACTCTTATCTACGCCATTTCCCCCTGTTAGTCACATTTGTTATTCTCTGTCTTTTTTCAAATAATTTTTGTAGTGGAAATTGGTTTGACTTTTGCTCAGAAACGCCACAAGGACCACCCCAACAATAGCTTTTCTGAATCACAGAGTCCGATAACTTTTCTGTAATACGAAGTCCGATTTGCATTTCTTTCTTCCCTTTTTCTCATGGTCATTAACGATTTTTAAAAAACCCTTTTAACTCACGATTTCTTATTACACTTTCAACCTTTTCTTTTTTTCTCTTTTTTTTGTTTACCACTACAACGATTAGTATATTTATTTCTTATTACATCGATATCTATATTAATAGCTTGTTTAGCTCCTTTACATGTTGTTGTATTTGAATAAAAAAGAAGAGGTAACTATGCTTTAACAGCATGTTTTGCAGAGCAAAATTTAGGAAATATTCCTCGCAAGGAATTATCTACTTTTTTCTAAGTAGAAAATGCTTTCTGCCTGCATATTTTATACAGTGTATTAAATCTGTAATTTTTAGGTACCACAATATTATCGCAGGATCGTTCTGTAATTGGTTTGAATTATTCTCATTTTTATTCTCCTCTTGTGTAAACAATATCTCCAGCATTTTTAACAAGGTTATTATTATTTAAAATGTCTCTAAGAACTATTATCCCAATCTCTAATTGTAGTACACATTTTATTTTCAGTGCCCATTTATAGAGATAAAAACATTATAGTCATGAAGATGTAGCTAGAATTTAATAAAAAGGTTAAAAATAGAAACGATAAATAGTTGTCAAAACTGACTTTTTACCTATATGAATAAAGTGGATTATTAATATGAAATATGGAAATGGACAATATATAGTTCCTATTTTTTACAGAGGACCAAGTTGTCATTAAAATTTATTGAATGTTAAAAAAAGGAAACTGAAGAAATCGGAAGAATTTATTCTGAAGTTAAAGAAATGAAATCATTAACTCCTGAAGAACAATCAAGATATGCACTACCTAAAAATGTATGTATTTAACTGTTATTATTCACAGAAAAATAGAAATGTTCATCATCTTGGTCTTTTGACTGGAAAACATATAAATTCATTACGTAATAAATGTAATTTTCGAAACTTCCTGGCAAATTAAAACTGTGTGCAGGACTGAGACTCGAACTTGGGACCTTTGCCTTTCGCGGGCAAGTGCTCTACCAACTGAGCTACCGAAGCACGACTCACGCCCCGTTCTCACAGCTTTACTTCTGCCAGTACCTCGTCTCCTACCTTCCAAACTTTACAGAAGCTCTCCTGCGAACCTTGCAGAACTAGCACTCCTGAAAGAAAGTATATTGCGGAGACATGGCTTAGCCACAGCCTGGGGGATATTTCTAGAATGAAATTTTCACTCTACAGCGGAGTGTGCGCTGATATGAAACTTCCTGGCAGATTAAAACTGTGTGCCAGACCGAGACTCGAATTCGGGACCTTTGCCTTTTGTGGGCAAGTGCTCTCCTTTCTTTCAGGAGTGCTAGTTCTGCAAGGTTTGCAGGAAAGCTTCTGTAAAGTTTGGAAGGTAGGAGACGAGGTGCTGGCAGAAGTAAAGCCGTGAGGACGGGGCGTGAGTCGTGCTTGGGTAGCTAAGTTGATAGAGGACTTGCCTGTGAAAGGCAAAGGTCCCGAGTTCGAGTCTCGGTCCAGCACACAGTTTTAATCTGCCAGGAAGTTTCGTATCAGCGCACACTCCGCTGTAGAGTGAAAATTTCATTCCAGTAATGTAATTTTCAGTTAAAACATCTCAGTTTTGTACCAATTTATCTACATAATTTATCGGGACATCATTTGCATCTCTTTGTGAAAGAACTTGGTTATCGTAGGAAAGAAATAGATTTAATACCAAACAACAAAGATAGATATAGTAGTTTTGATAAGAAAACAGAAAGTTTAAAAATGTGATTTATTGACGCTTCTCAATTTATGGCTTCCTTACTTGACAAACTTTCATCAAATTTGAAAAGAGATTAAATGAAAAACATTAGGAAATTTTACCCTGAAGAGTTATTGAATTCAGTGATCACAAAAGATTTATATCCATATACAATATATATAATTGAAGAGACAATTAGCAGTAAAAGAGGAATTCTATAATAAACTGAATGACTGTGGAATGAGTGATGAAGATTATAAACATGCAAAAACAGTTTATATCCATATGTAATATATATAATTGAAGAGACAATTAGCAGTAAAAGAGGAATACTATAATAAACTAAATGACTGTGAAATGAGTGATGAAGTTTATAAACATACAAAAACAGTTTGGGAAAATTTAATATTTAAAACCTAGGTGAATATCTGATGTATATCTTAAAAACTAATGTATTGTATGATGTATTTGACAAATTTAGAAAAACATGCATAAAAGAATACAATTTAGATCCATCTTGGTATTTTACTGCACCAGGATTATCTTGGGATGCAATGTTGAAAATGACTAAGCAAACACTCGATTTATTATATAATGATGATATGATTTTAATGGTTGAAAAGGGAACAAGAGGGGGAATATCACAGTATTGTATAAGATATGTTAAGGTAAACAGTAAACATAAGAAGGATTTTGATATTGAAAAGTATCAAATTATCTTACAGATTTAGATGAAAATAATTTATATGGAGTAGCCATGGGTCAATATTAACCATATGGTAAATTTGAGTGTGATAGTCCAGATTCTTTTGATAGTATTGAAATCATTGAAATTTCAGATAATGATAAAATTGAATGTATTTTTTGATTAGATTTAGAGTATCCAAAGGAATTACATGATCTACATATAGATTTACTGTTCAGTCCTGAAAGTAAAATTGGGTACCAGGATGCAGTTGTAAGATTGCTTCAGCTGTCACTGAAACTAAAGAAAGCAAATTGTGAACTACTCTGAACGATAAAAATAAATATGTAGTTCATTACAGATATCTTAAGCAGTATTTATCATTTGGAATTCAATTAACAAATATACATATAATTTCTAATTTTTAGCAATGGGATTGATCGAAGAAGGATACAGATTAAAATACAGAAATGAAAACTAAAAATTATTTTCTAAGAGATTTCTACAATTTGATTAATAATTCCATCTTTGGCAGGACAATGACAAATATTAGAAATAGAGTGGATAAAAAAGCAAAGCAGAACCTTAAAGGCAAGGGCTATATTTAATGAAATTCTTGGCACTATTCATATGAATAGAAGAAAAATAACATTTAGTTAACCCATCTATGTTGGTATGAGTATATTGCATTTATCTCAAGAGCTGATGTAAAATATCACCATCGAATAATGAAACCAAAATATGCAGGAAATATTGAACTGTGTCATCAAGATACAGGCAGTTAAATCTATAATATACAAACTGAAGATTTTTATCGAGATGTATTTGATACTACTGTTCATCCTAAAAATAATATTTATCATATTCCACAAGTTAACTAGAATATTGTAGGAAAAATGAAAGATGAATGCAATGGAAAAATAATGGAAGAATTTGTGGTTTGAGAGTATAAATTTATGCCTTTCAAGTTGGTGGTAAAACAGAGAAAAAATCTAAAGGAGTTAAGGAATGTATTGTTAAAAATAGAACAAGCTTAGAAAATTACAGAGATTGTTTGTTTATCAATAGACAGCAGTACAGAAGGTTTAATATGATTTGAAATGAAAAACACGAAATATATACAGTTGAAATAAAAACGGAAGTGTTGAGTCCTCATGATGACAAAAGATATGTTTTGGAAAATAAAATAGATACATAAATATACAGTCATTACAAACTAATGGAAATCTATTAAAATTTTTTCTGTATAAATGGTGACTAATCAAGAAGCTCAACAATACAAGTGCCTCAATAGGGATTAAAAATTAAGTGAGTTGGAGGTCAATATGTTACATAATTTTACTGGATGTGAATATTTATATTCTTTGTAGATATGGAGAAAATATTGATACTAAGCTTAAAAATCAATTTAAGATTATTTTACTAGATAGAATTCTATATTAATTGCTGATTGGGATTGTCAGTTAACTGAAAATGAACCGATGAAAATGAAATGTAGAGGATTGAAGAAACTTAAAATCAGAAATAATGCATTTCATGATATTGAATTCATGATATGAAAATTTTGAACTGTTTACAGTGAATTTATTATTCCAGGGCTCTTGTAGCAAAAGCCTGGAAAAATAAGAGTTACTTTTTAAATTCATTGTCATGCATTTTACTCAGTTTCTTAAGTTCACCTTTTATAAAAAAAAATTATTTTCTTACATTCACCTTCTGTATGAAAAAAATATTTGAAAATTGGTGAATGTGATACAAAAATATTCGTTTCTATTAATTTTTCAAAGTAATTTAAATGAAATGAACTGAGTTACATCTGAAAAATGGAAAGTAGTAGATTGTTTCCGTGGGTTGTGGGTAAGTTTTCATTTTCTAGTGAATGAATGACTGAAATGAGTGAGATAGAAAATGAGAATGAGCCAGAACCTACGGAAACAATCTACTGTGGTATGCAGAATCAGTGATGTATTTCGTTCCAAAGACGGATAAACAAGCTATTAAGTAGGTGATGATAATGTTAGGCTCATTATTGTTCATTGTACAGTTTGTTTTCACGTAATGCTAGCATGCTGACTGAACCTGCATGTAAAAAGTCAAGCATTACGTTATTAGACATTTGAGAAGTCTTCTACTTGTAATTTGTGTGTTACAGTACTAACGTAAGCAGAAATGTTTCTCTGTCAGAAAGTGTGGCTACGGAGTACATGGGTTAATCATAACTCTTTGCTATCAGATATGTACAGGCCGATTTTTTTTCTGCAGTGACTGTGTGTTGTTTACGAGATGAATCCCGCTGATGGTTCATGTCTGGACAGTCGGTTTATTGCACACGTACTCTGAAACTCTCTCTGAGGCTGCATTTTATAGTACAGCGGGAGAAGTGAGTCGATGACTTCATACATAGAAATAGTTTATTTTTGGTGCAATGTAGCCGCTGCTCAGACTCGTTTGTGTGTGGCGGGAACGTGTATTATTGCGACACCGCACATTCCCATTGCGAGAGTTACGTGTCTTTTTGTTCCTCCTGGAAGCACTGGAATATAGCACCCACCACCATTGTGTTTGCGGCATTATATTTATAAATCTTATAGCATTACTAGAAACTAATAATATTGCAGGATTTATTTGTATAAATATGGTATTGTAGCAGGTTAGTAAAAATGCCTGGGACTACCACTGTTACGTACGGTAGCAATGTCCATCATTATCAATGCATATATGAGTTTTTCATACCAATAGCCTCTTTTTAAAATACAGCTGTATTGCTAACTGGCCAGCATGTCTCTTTGGATTTTTGTGGATGAGACGAAATTATGTTAATAGGTTTCTTATAGTGGAGTTGCATTTAGAAACAATAATATTTTTCCTCCAGCATTCTGGTCGGAGACGACTGCTCATACATTGTGCAAATTCCTCAGTCATTGCTGGATTTCACGGCAATGTGTTGACGACCATATACCAAGCATTGTGGTTTGCGGTCGTAGCTGTACTCCAAATCAATGGTCTACGTTATAAGGCATACTTCGCTGTAGGCTACATACTTTTTTCTAGGGGAATAGGCGGGTTGCAGATACTACTCCCTTTTCCTCAACATTATGTCACTCCCTCGTTACTTACGTATCGAACTGCGGTATTTCTAATAAGTATCCTCACCAGGGTAACCTCATCGAGGTGATAGATGCGCACAATTCACTTTGATGTGTCGATAAACTAACACTTTTCACAACATCTATATAAACGATTTTGGAGACAATCTGAGCAGCTGTCTTCGGTTGTTTGCATATGACGCTGTCGTTTATCGACTAATAAAGTCATCAGAAGATCAAAACAAACTGAAAAACGATTTAGAAAAGATATCCGAATGGTGCGAAAAGTGGCAGTTGACCCTAAATACCTAAAAATGTGAGGTTATCTACATGAGTGCTAAAAGGAACTCGTTAAACTTCGATTACACGATAAATCAGTCTAATCTAAGAGCCACTATTTCAAATAAATACCCAGGTATTACAATTACGAACAACTTAAATTGGAAGGAACACATAGAAGATGTTGTGATGAAGGCTAGCCAAAGACTGCGATTTATTGGCAGGACACTTAGAAAATGTAACAGGTCTACTAAGGAGACTGCCTACACTACGCTTGACCGTCCTCTTTTAGAATACTGCTGCACGGTGTGGGATCCTTAGCAGATAGGACTGACGGAGTACATCGAAAAAGTTCAAAGAAAGGCAGCACGTTTTGTATTATCGCGAAATATGGGAGAGAGTGTCACAGAAATGATACAGGATTTGGGCTGGAAATCATTAAAAGAAAGGCGTTTCTCGTTCCGACGGAATCTTCTCACGAAATTCCAATCACAAAATTTTTTCTCTGAATGCGAAAATATTTTGTTGACACCGACCTACATAGGGTGGAACGATCACCATGATAAAATAAGGGAAATCAGAGCTCGTACGGAAAGATATATGTGCTCATTCTTTCCGCACGCTATACGAGGTGCAAATCACAGAGAATCGTGAAGGTGGTTCGATGAACCCTCTGCCAGGCACTTGAATGTGATTTACAGAGTATCCATGTATATGGAGATGTAGAACATTTAATAACTCACAAGAACCAAATTTACAACATACGTCATGCTCTGTAGGTGCTTATTTTTTAACACTGTGCTAATTCTTATAGCCACAGTATCTTTGGTTGAAAGCATCAGAATTTTTTTACAACGCCATTATTTCCAACAACGCAATCATTTCAACACTAAAGCTATGAAGCCACACACTCTAATACCTTAGCAAGTTAATATCTATTGCAGGGTGATATTTGTTATACATATATTATCTTTGGTCGGAATTACCTATGACGACATTAGTGTGTCGGGATATTGCTTCTACAGACTTGTTCGTTTCTGACACTTACACTATGTTCTCACACACAAACAACTCCCCCCCCCCCAACCCCCCACCCACCCACACACACACCCTCATATTAATAATGAAGTGGTGGGGGCACATGCTGCACTCTGACTAGCTGAGAGCATCATGACGTCGACGGGATGATTAAATACGTAAAGCTTTATAAAAAGATGAAAAATGTGGAAAATTATGTAAAATTGTGGAATATGTTGGAAAATATGGAAAAATACTAAAAAACCGGGTGAAACATAAGTAAAACTGTGGAAAATATGCAACAATGAGAGTGCTTCATATCTGTCACATGTGGTTCTGCTGATGTCTGGAATCGCAAAAATCACATAAGATTAAACTATTATTATTGAACAGACCTCGAGTGACATGGCTTAACGTAAGTTGTTGTTAACAAGCAGACATAGCGTGATCAGCTTTCTGTGCTGCCCGGGTACAGAGCGAATCCTATATAATAAAAGATGCAGATGGGGATGGGATGTTTCAGTTTCATTGTTCTAGGGGAAAGGTGTGGGGGTGGTATGCGGAAGAAGGGATAGAGAGAGTGGTTTGGAATTCCCATCAGCGACTTCTTATTTGAGTCATCTATCTTCTGACTGGTTTCATGGTTTGATATGGCCCACTACGAATTCCTCTCCTGCGCCAGCCTTTTCATTACAAAGAAACACTTGCATTCTATGTCTTCAATTATTTTAAGGATGTGTTCGAATCTTTGTCTTCCTGTACAAGTTTTACTCTCTAGAGCTCCCTCTAGTATCAAAGAAGTTATTCCATGATGTCTTAACAGATGTCCTACCATCTTGTCACTTCTTCTTGTCAGTGTTTTCCATATATTCCTTTCCTCGCCGATTTTTCGGAGAATCTCTTTCTATATCAGTCCACCTAATTCTTAACATTATTCTGTAGCACGCCATCTCAAATGCTTCGATTCTCTTCTTTTCACGTTTTCTTACAGTTCATGTTTCACTACAATACAATGTTGTACTCTAAACGTACATTCTCAGTAGCTTCTTCCTCAGATTAAGACCTAAGTTTGATGCTAGTAGACTTCTCTCGGCCAGGAATGCCATTTATGTCCTTATTCTATCCGTCACTGATTATCTTTCTGCCTAGGTAGCAGAATTCCTTAATTTCATCTACTTCGTGATCATCAACCCCAATGTTAAGTTTCTCACTGTTCTCATTTCTGCTACTTCATTACTTTCGTCTTTCTTCGATTTATTCTCAATTCGTATTCTACACTCATTAGACTGTTCACTGCATGCAGCAGATGCTGCTAGTCTTCTTCACTTTCACTGAGGATAGCAATGTCACCAGCGAATCTTATCTTTGATACTCCTTTACCTTGGATTTTAATTCCACTGTTGCGCTTTTCTTTTTTTTTCGTCATTGCTTCTTCGATGTGTATGTTGAACAGTACAGGGAAAGACTACATCCCTGTCTTACACAGTTTTTAGTCTAAGCATTTCGTTTCGGTCTTCCACTCTTATTGTTCCTTGTTGGCTCTTGTACATATTGTATATTACCCGTCTTTTCCTACAGCTTATCCCTATTTTTCTTAGAATTTAGAACGTACTGAATACAACTCACTCAGTTGTCCAAAGTGTGCATGGCGCGCCCCTGGATGACCTTGAACAGACTCGCGAATCTGTTGAAATATAACGAAAGTCGTTTGTTGACCACACTGGATTGCTGCTATTGGATAACATGGTGTTTACTTATCGTTCTATGTCAAGTAAATTAATTTTAATTGTGAAATTTTTCCTTGTATTTTAGCACTGAAGATGTCTATTTATAGCCCAAATCTAGATTTACAAGAATAATAAAAGCTGATGGGATTCCGACAGCCTGCTGTGTGCCTCTCCGTCCCTATAGTCTACCGTCGCTGATAATAACGGTTTCTGATGGAATCAAAGTTGGTTGAGTTCCCAGTGGTTCCCGGGGCAATGGGATGGTGGGGATGGCCTTGAATGTTTGTCAAAAAAATGTGACCTGCCACCTGATCTTACCAGCAATGATCATTATGTCCAACATGTCCACTGTTAACCTACTATTATTATGTGAGATTTAGTTCTCTGGAAATCTTTATAGGCCAAGTATTGGGTTAGTAATCTGCTACCTTTTTTAGCAGGGTATGGAAACGAAAAATAAACGTGTTTTTATTGTTTCTATACGACGTGTTCACAGCCCATCTTTCTTCACATGAATTACCACGTATAGAAACTTTGGTTACTGTCACAATTCATGATGGAGGAGAACATACTCATGTTTATTTTCCAACAAGACGAAGCCCCTCCACGTTGGAATAATAACTATCGGGAATAGATAGTTCGACACCAGTCAGAATGATAGACAACGCGCATCAACCACAGACTGTATGTTTTCGCATTTGGATGTAGTGCTTGGTAAAGCAAGCATGTAGGCTATTACTTCTTCTCGGACTAAAGATATTATTGCTTGGGGGGTTGTGGCTGCCTTCCTCATTATAAAAGCATGGAATACGGATATGCGGAGAAGGTACTTTGCGCTTAGATTTATGTATCATTGTGGACGGAACAACGTCATAGGTGAGGTGTTAAGGCAAGCTTTCTTAGTAGTACAGGGAGCAGAAGATGGCAAGAACAGTAGAGACAGCCAAGAGTGAAATGTATCCAACAAGTTATCGAGGGCATCATCTGTACGCGCTGGTCTGAGATGATGGCATTGTTACAGGAAACGGGTCGTGGTGGTCCGCTTCAGACCCGCTAGGCTGATCGGACGGAAAACGATCCTTCCTCAGTCGTACAGATCTTGGATATCATTACCACCTGTTCCATCAGTGCAGTTACTTGTGACAAAATGTTTTGACGACCTCGTTGTCGTTTTCTCATTCCACATTATAGCCCCGTGGCTAAGCAGGAGTTCATGTGCAGGTATAGGATGGGCTCAAATACTTATCGGGCTCTTCACTGACGGGTACTCCACAAGAACATATTAAAAGTTTCGGTTCGTATTTCTGAGCTTTATTGAGAAAGTATAAATGAAATATCCCCCAAAAAACCAACTCTTCCATCAGCGACTTAATTTTCCCTTGAATGTACTGGAAAAAGTTCTTATTGGTCTTTTGTACCTGACAGAAAGTGTTCTTAATGTTGAGAAGTAAATTGGACTCAATAAACCTTCGAATATGTTACGATGTTGTGAGGATGGTCGCCACGCGTTTTTTGGTAAATTGGGTTCATTGAGCATAACGCTGTGTGTCCATTTTCAATTCCATTCGAGCAGGTACTGTTCTTTACATGTCAAAAGGGATCTACTGTGTCTTCCACAGAATAATGTTAGGATGGTAGGAATAATTTGTTCTTTGTATTTTTGGAGAATGATACAACAAGAGCGAAAAGATCGTAATTCTAAACATGTAAAATGTTTTTTTGAGACGTCTTTTCTTGCATCTGACTTGTCTACAAAAGTAAGTGAATGTATTAAATCCATTCGTGATCTAAAATTTCACTAATGTCTTGTTGAATATCTGCTTCTGTCTGTGCCACCGGTTCTTCATCTTTCTTTGATTTCATTTATGGAAGTACAACAACATTACCCGCTTTGATAATTTCGACTCCTCTTGAACCGTAGGTACTTCATAAGGGATTCACAGGAGCACCATCAAAAGAAATATTTCCATCATCACCACTAGCGTCTTCGATAATATACTCGTCTTCTTTAATAGAGATACAGCGATTCATCTGATACACACTACAAACTGAAACTACAATCTGCGCTCAACAGCATTGACGAAGACATTAGTATCTACGTCACTGGTCACTGCTCGTGGTCTACTGGCTAGCGTTTCTGCCTCTGAATCACGGGGTCCCTGGTTTGATTCCCAGCCGGGTCGGAGATTTTCTCCGTCCGGGAACTCAGTGTTTGTGTTGTTCTCCTCATTTCATCATGATTCGGGAAGATGGCGAGACTGGATTGTAAAAATATTGGGAATTTTACGGGGTCGGAGATTTTCTCCGTCCGGGGACTCGGTGTTTGTGTTGTTCTCCTCATTTCATCATGATTCGGGAAGATGGCGAGACTGGATTGTAAAAATATTGGGAATTTTACGGGTGCTAATAACCGCATCGTTGAGCGCCCCTCAAACCAAACATCTTCATCATCATCATCTATGTTACTAGGTATACCCAGTGGGTAAACTGGATTCGGCTAGCAAAACGTTTTGTAAATATACCGGGTGGTTATAATTAAACTTTCCCTATTTAACATGTTGCAACACGGAAGCTAATTACCGTACGAGTACCAAACTTGGTAGCATTGACGTCCAGAGCATGGGGTGTATGATTTCCATGCATCACAGCGCCACCGTCCAATACCAACTATGGCCACCAGGTGTCATGATCAGTCATCGTGATTCATAGTCTCACAACCTGACCAGTCGCAGTGCACTTGTTGATGTGTCAACATGAGCTTGGACAAAAGGAGCAGGGAATTACTGGTGAAGCTCTATTAGCAAAATAACAGTAATGCTGCAGCTGCACTTTGAAACTATTGTCAGCTGAAAGGATTACGGAAGGGTCCTCTTTCTCCACCTGCTGTGCGATCATGATGAAGTTCAAATCAACTGGAGAACTGAGAGTCGCTCCGGGAAGAGGCCGACGACCGATTGCAAGGCAGTTGGTTGATGAAATCGCTGTTGCTATGGCAGACAACGTTGCGCGCAATTCCCGATCGTCAGGCAGTGTGCGTGCTGTTTCACTACATTTAGCATCTCTTAGTCCACTTCGAACCACTCTCAAATGGTATCCGTACAAGATCCATATCGTACAGCAGCTTGCACCCCAGGACGCACAACGACGTGTTTCATCGATAGCTTATTCTTTCTATTTCGCCCTTGTGAAGGGATAGCATTGTGTTCATGTCGGAATTCCAGAGTGGTCAACATTTTGCAGGCTCAGTGATCGAGATTTCATGTTAGCCACTTGGGATCCGGGGAGGCTGCGCAATTTCTAGAAGTTTTGGATAGTTTCCTTTATGTCTTCACCAACAAGCTGTGGGTGACTAATAAGATTCAGTATAAAATCCGACTAATGGATGATGTTCCGGTGTGCCAAGTTCCATATAGGTTGACCCTCCAAAAATGAGTATCTTACGTCAGAAGGCAAATTATATGCTGAGAGATGGGGTAATTACAATCTCGGCATCCCCATGTAACTTTCCCGCATTTCTTGAGCCTAAAGGGCAAGGCAAAGATTGCCGCCCAGTGCTGGGCTATAGGATATGGAATCAAAAGGTCATTCCTGAATGAGTGCCACTGCCCGATCTTTATAATTTTTTATCTAGTTTCCCCGTACGCGTTTCTTTACTGTGTTCCATTTGAATCAAGTCTTTTTGAGTTATCAGTTATCAGATTACATTGACTGAGGACTGTAGCAATGTTACACATTCTGTACGGACGGGAATCTGTAGGAGTTTAACAGAGTACTTTTTAGACTTTCTACTGGGGCTGACGTTTTGTCTCGCCTCTTAAATGACGTTTCCGGTAATTTTAAGTTTAAACCGCTTTACCATTACGCAGATACCGTGGTGGTTTATAGCGCCACTTTTACCGAAAATTTGAAACACGTCCAAGAGGTTCTATCACGCCTATGGGAACCGGACTCACCGTCAAACCCTCTAAGATCACATTGGCTCATGGACAGATTTCCTTCATGGGCCGTGTAGTCTCAGCGAATGGGGCTAGAATTGACCAAGAGAGGACTCACGATTAACGAAGGTTGCCACCCGCCACTCCCCCCTAGAAACGAGAAAAGGGTGGCCAGGTTTATTGGCACAGCCAGTTCTCTCAGTTAACGGCTCTGTTTAACAGCCTGCGGAGAAAGGGCGACGTATTTAATAGGGGAGAAAGCCATCAAACCTCCTTTGCAGCCATTAAGATGGTTTTGCGTAATCCTCCAGTGCTGGCTATTCCTGATTTTGAGCTCCCATTTATTGTTCAGACTTCTGCATCTGATACGGGGGTAGTAGCCCTTCTTCTTCAAGAACAACTTGGGGAGCAGCATACAGTAACTTATGCCTGAAGGAGGTTACCACCAGCTGAACTGAAGTATTTGCTCGGTGAATGGGAGGCCATAGCTCTGCTATTTGCTTTAGAAAATTTTAGGTTTTACCTCGAGCACAGCGAGTTCGTTATGGAAACTGATAACCAGCCTTTAAACTAGGTTCTGGCGCGCCCTAGAATAACTGGCGGATAGCACGTTGGGTGGTCTGCATTTACTCATTGCAGTTTAAGGTCAAGCACATCAGAGGGCCGGCTAACCGAACTGCAGATGCTTTAACGCATTGTTTGAGGAGGAAGGATCGTAGTAGCATATGTTACTTGTTTTGTCTGTATGTGTGAGTGAGGGGGGGAGGATGTTAACTGAGGTTACAGAACTCTTTGGGGATCTTAGGAATATACAAGAGCATGACCTCTTGATTTTATTGGTTAAACGGTAATTTACCCCAAAGGGAACAGGTGCCAGAGCACACTTTAAAGGAGGGCATTGTTACCAAAGGAAGGCAGACAAAATTATATTTGTTTACCAAAGGAAGTGGTGCGTCCACCACCGCTACTCATTATTTCATTTTCACTGTTAGATGGGCACTCAGATGTCCATAAAACTCTTGCAAAGATTCAGCAACATGTAATATGGCCTTCACTGCAAAGGGATGTTCGTCGCGTATTGGGGAGTGTGAGTAAAACTTTTTATTGATTATGTGGGTCCTCTTCCTCGTACTTGAACAGGGGTTCGTAATATTATAGTCACATCAACGCTTTCTCCAGTTTCACATGGTTGACACGAAGTCGAGTAGTGACACAAATATTGTCCATTTACCATTTGTTGAATATATTTTTTTTATTTGGGCCCACCAAAATCCTTGATGAGTGATAACGCCCTAGCCTTCATGTAAAGGCAACCTAGTAAATTTTGCTTCGAGGATACCATTAGGCACGTCACAACTACCAGTTATTACCCTCAGCCTTCTTTGGTGAGAGAGTAAATCGAAACGTTAAGTCCGTCCTCATCATTTTTCATGCCCACCCTCAGAATAAATGGACCGTATCTTTACCTTGGCTAAATTTCGCGTTGTATTCAACGTAGCATGAAGCTATTAATGCAATCCCACTACCTTAATGTTCCCGTATTCCATCAACTATCCTTTGGCTCGCTGATAAAATTACTCCGGGATGAATCAGCATAATTGGAGGAGGACCAGATATAACACAGAAGTGGTGCACTATCGGCCGTTATACTCAGCGGAGAGGCGAGATAATGGTCGCCGGCCGGTGTGGCCGAGAGGTTCTAGGCGCGTCAGTCTGGAACCACGCGACCGCTACGGACGCAGTTTCGAATCCTGCCTCGGGCATGGATGTGTGTGGTGTCCTTAGGTTAGTTAGGTTTAAGTAGTTCTAAGTTCTAGGGGACTGATGACCTCAGATGTTAAATCCCATAGTGCTCAGAGCCATTTGAATTTGAGATAATAGTCAAGGTAGGAAATATTGCTGAGAGAAGGAATGCTACGGGTTCCCACAGACTGGGTTCATGTTTTTTGAGTCAAAGTGAGGTGCTGAATGTCTTAAGCCCAGTTAATCTCCAAGTCCCCAAACTGGGTTTCGGTAAGGTATTGTAAGTGCATGTTACCCAAATAAGGGAGAAATAATCATGTTCTTGCTCCTTCATTCCTTGGTTACCAGCACAGCGGGGTGTTGAATTGCACGTTTGGTGGGGGAGATTAAACAGTGGCGGCTGGATCCGGTCCATGTTCGATCGTAGAAAGTAAATCTCTACCAATTTTCTGCGACCCGTAGGGAAGTGGCGCCTGCAGCGAGGGAGTCGTACTGTGGTCTGTACAGAGTAGCGTTGATGGCGAACTCTTATGTGGTGTGTGGCGTTGCTCGGCAAGTGATTGGTGCTTTTTGTTGTCTCCCTGGAACGTGGCTGAAGTGAAGAACAAGTGGTGTGACGCGTCTCTGATGGCGGGCTGTTTATCCTCTTGCTGCTTTTGCAGTACGGATGAGGCTTAAAGGGGCAGTTTTCGTTTTGTAACTTTTAATGGCCATGACAGTGTGGCATCTGTTGCAATGAATTGTCTGTAGACATAAGAAATAACAGAACTGACGTTTGAGTTACTATGTCGTGTGTTCACGCTAATGTGAGCAAGACATTTAAAAATTTGGATTGGTAAATGAGATTTTAAACATTCTGTTTAATGTTAAGCAGCCCTGAATTTTGTTTTAAACTGTTTAAGTTATTGTCAAGCCTTGGCCCCCATGAAAGACTACTGTGACCATGTAACGGGTGATCAAAAAGTCAGTATAAATTTGAAAACTTAATAAACCACGGAATAATTTAGATAGTGAGGTAAAAATTGACACACATGCTTGGAATGACATGAGGTTTTATTAGAACAAAAAAAAAAAACGAAAACAAAGTATTGCTAGGCGCGTGAAAGATCTCTTGCGCGCGTCGTTTGGTGACGATCGTGTGCTCAGCCGCCACTTTCGCCATGCTTGGCCTCCCAAGTCCCCAGACCTCAGTCCGTGCGATTATTGGCTTTGGGGTTACCTGAAGTCGGAAGTGTATCGTGATCGACCGGCATCTCTAGGGATGCTGAAAGACAACATCCGACGCCAATGCCTCACCATAACTCCGGACTTGCTTTACAGGGCTGTTCACAAAATTAATCCTCGACTACAGCTATTGGTGAGGAATGATGGTGGACATACTGAGCATTTCCTGTAAGGAACATCATCTTTGCCTTGTCTTACTTTGTTATGATAATTATTGCTATTCTGATCAGATGAAGCACCATCTGTCGGACATTTTTTGAACGTTTGTATTTTTTTTAGGTTCTAATGAAACCCCATGTCATTCCAAGCATGTGTGTCAATTTGTACCTCTCTATCTACATTATTCCGTGATTTATTCAGGTTTTTAATTTATACTGAATTTTTGATCACCCGGTATGTGGGTTATTGTGGGCCTGTGTAATCGGTAGGGTACACATCACCTTGATATGGCAATCTAGCTGCATGTGACAACAAGTAAGTAGCGATTACAATATTAGGTGATCTGCATCCTGATCCTATCTTATTTCATTCTTATTCTATTGAACTTGAACTTAATTTTCTAAGCGATATTAGCCATCTTAGTAATTATTATTAATTATGGCTTTACCAGTTTATTGGCAGAGTTCAAAATATTGTCGTAATTTATTTACGGGTTGCTTTAACAGTCAGTACTAGGGGCACACCGCTACCATTTACCTATGTTCGCGCTGAGGTAAAAATGTTTGGAGTTGGACGAGCGCTGGGACCGCCCCTTGGACGGTACTTCGGCGGTGCGGTTTCCTCTTGGCAGTCCAGCCATGTGGGTGCGGTGCATGACGTGATAATTTTGCCTTTGATACTCCTGTTTCCTGCTCACTGGGTTTATAATGAAGTTGTCCTGTGTTTCAATAACCAATATGCACTATTGCTAATTATATTGCCATTCCCCTTACAGAATATTTAGTCCTCCCGTGTTCATATCATGCTTGAAACTTGGTTACTGGAAGTAGACTTTATTGTGTTTTAGATATGTCCTGCTTCAGGGGTCTCGGTTTATTTTAGGTGTTTTGAACTATTCAGATAGGGCTCCAATTACACTACTGGCCAGTAAAATTGCCACACCAAGAAGAAATGCAGATAATAAAGGGGTATTCATTGGACAAATATATTATACTAGAACTGAAATGTGTTTGCATTTTCACGCAGTTTAGGTGCATAGATCCTAAGAAATCAGTACGCAGAACAACCACCTCTGGCCGTAATAACGGCCTTCATATGCCTGGGCATTGAGTCAAACAGAGCTTGGATGGCGTGTACAGGTACACCTGCCCATGTAGCTTCAACATAATACCTCAGTTCATCAAGTGTAGTGACTGGCGTATTGTGACGAGCCAGTTGCTCGGCTACCATTGACCAGACGTTTTCAATTGGTGAGAGATCTGGAGAACGTGCTGGCCAGGGCTGCAATCGAACATTTTCTGAACGCAGAAAAACCCGTACAGGACCTGTACCATGCGATCGTGCATTATCCTGCTGAAATGTAGGGTTTCGCAGGGATCGAAAGAAGGGTAGAGCCACGGGTCGTAACACATCTGAAATGTAACGTCCACTGTTCAAAGTGCCGTCAAAGCGAACAAGAGGTGTCCGAGACGTGTAACCAATCGCACACCATACCATCACACCGGGTGATACGCCAGTATGGCGATGACGAATACACGCTTTCAATGTGCGTTCACTGCGATGTCGCCAAACACGGATGCGACCATCATGATGCTGTAAACAGAACCTGGATTCATCCGAAAAAATCATATTTTGTCATTCGTGCACCCAGGTTCGTCGTTGAGTACACCATCGCAGGCGCTCCTGCCTGTGATGGAGCGTCAAGGGTAACCGCAGCCGTAGTCTTCGAGCTGATAGTCCATGCTGCTGCAAACGTCGTCGTACTGTTCGTGTAGATAGAATGAGATTTTCACTCTGCAGTGGAGTGTACGCTGATATGAAACTTCCTGGCAGATTAAAACTGTGTGCCCGACCGAGACTCGTACTCGGGACCTTTGCCTTTCGCGGGCAAGTGCTCTACCGGGCGTGAGTCGTGCTACGGTAGCTCAGATGGTAGAGCACTTGCCCGCGAAAGGCAAAGGTCCCGAGTACGAGTCTCGGTCGGGCACACAGTTTTAATCTGCCAGGAAGTTTCATATCAGCGCACACTCCGCTGCAGAGTGAAAATCTCATTCTGGAAACATCCCCCAGGCTGTGGCTAAGCCATGTCTCCGCAGTATCCTTTCTTTCAGGAGTGCTAGGTCTGCAAGGTTCGCAGGAGAGCTTCTGTAAAGTTTGGAAGGTAGGAGACGAGATACTGGCAGAAGTAAAGCTGTGAGTACCGAGCGTGAGTCGTGCTTCGGTAGCTCAGATGGTAGAGCACTTACCCGCGAAAGGTAAACGTCCCGAGTTCGAGTCTCGGTCGGGCACACAGTTTTAATCTGCCAGGATGTTCGTGTAGATGGTTGTTGTCTGGCAAACGTCCCCATCTGTTGACTCAGGGATCGAGACGTGGCTGCACGATCCGTTACAGCCATGCGAATAAGATGCCTGTCATCTCGACTGCTAGTGATAGGAGGCCGTTGGGATCCAGCACGGCGTTCCGTATTACCCTCCTGAACCCACCGATTCCATATTCTGCTAACAGTCATTGGATCTCGACCAACGCGAGCAGCAATGTCGCCATACGATAAACCGCAATTTCGATAGGCCACAATTCGACCTTTATCGAAGTCGGAAACCTGATGGTACGCATTTCTCCTCCTTACTCGAGGCATCACAACAATGTTTCACCAGGCAACGCCGGTCAACTGCTGTTTGTTTATGAGAAATCGGTTGGAAACTTTCCTCATGTCAGCAAAATGGCTCTGAGCACTATGGGACTTATCTTCTGAGATCATCTGTCCCCTAGAACTCAGAACTACTCAAACCTAACTAACCTAAGGACATCACACACGTCCATGCCCGAGGCAGGATTCGAACCTGCGACAGCAGCGGTCGCGCGGTTCCAGACTGTAGCGCCCAGAACCGCTCGGCCACACCGGCCGGCTCATGTCTGCAGGTTGTGGGTGTCGCCACCGGTGCCAACCTTGTGTGAATGCTCTGAAAAGCTAATCATTTGCATATTACAGCATCTTCTTCCCATCGGTTAAATGTCGCGTCTGTAGCACGTCATCTTCGTGGTGCAGCAATTTTAATGGCCAGTAGTGTATGTCCATGGGTCTGGAGCGAATTCGGCCTTGTAACACACTCTGAAAGAGTGCTGCTCGGTTCAGTTTGAGACTCTATGGAGAGCACTCCATTTCAGGAGTGTTACTGCCCATAAACCTTTCAGTCGCAGATCCAGATTTATCACAGGATACGTGGCCATTCTGATACGATCATCGTTCCGACACGTTCCTCTAGTGTTCGCGGTACACCATGTGGCAAAATATGCTCATATCCTTCCGCTTTTAGAGTTTGCTTAAGTGCAATAAGGAGAGCCACACACTAACTACCGTAAAATCCTCTACTCTGTTCTTCACTGTTGGAATTACAAATGATGGTGGGTAACATTCTCCAGGCACTCACCAACCCAAACCTTTCCATAGGATTGCCGCAGGGTAGAATGTGATTCATCTGCGCAAAGCACTAGTTTCCTTTCTTCCACTGTCCAGTGGTCGTTTACGTCACCTCAAGCTTCGCTTAGCATTGGCTACAGATATGTGTGAGTTATAAAGATCTGCTCGACCACAGTACGCCATAACTTTTAGCTCCCTACCCACAGTAATTGTGCTAGCAGGACTGCTGTTACGACTTTGGAACTTACGAGTGCTTCCTTCCACTGATTTCGTGCGACTTCTTACAACTACCCTCCACACTGCTCGATCTTCCCTGTCCGGCACTACATGAAGTCTGTCTGGTATTCATAGAAAAACTTGTCTTTCGTATACGTGTATCTACAATCGTAATCGGTGTGCACTCTATTACGTAATACGACAGTTTGTCTGTTTGGATGATTTGGAAAATAGTTTCAGGTAGCCCCGAAATAAGTCATCAATTAAATAAAACAAACTGAATATTGCATCTTTGGCTGTTTTCTACACCAAACATCACAACAGTCAATTTGGGCAATTTTAGAACAGTTCGTATTTTCCGGAGGGATTCATTACTCAGGTGATATCCAAAGACTAGACTACGTTCGTTCGACGTCAGTGAGCTTTGCTACCCGACTCATTCCCTTGTTCCTGCCTCTCTACTGACAACACAACACTGTCTGCCTCCTATTGTACTGGAGGGTTCACACCTCTCATGACATCTAGTGGTCAGTTCCGCAATTCATAAGTGTGTCCAGATTCTTTTGACCATTGAATGTATATGTACGTCATGTAGTATCATGCTTGTGATGAATGATGACAGAGAAGCGAGAGAATGAATTCACGTGACACCACATACGCTGCTCGAGTAGTACCAAGGAGGTTGCCCGACTTAGCGCCACTGTCTGACAAAGGAATCAGCATCAGCCGTGTGACATGCTTTCACTACATGAGTGTGGGGGTGAGGTTTCGAATCTGAGGGACAGGCATAAACTGTCGTGATCACACAGTACCACCTTGACAGCGTTAAATCTACAACACGCATCTGCTCCATCCGATACTTGATGCAGCAGACGCCATTATTTATATTGACACATTTAGATGTTTTGTACAATAAATTGCAGTAGGCAGTTTCAAAGGTAATAGTGCACTAGAGGTTTATCACAAACAAGTCACTGTTGTTATTAAATAACAGTTAATGATGCATCACGAACATAGGCTTTCAAATACGAGGACATAAGATAGTATTCGCAGGCTTACAGTGTGTCGTAATGAGTAACGTCATAGGTGGTGATGGCGGATGTATTAGGTTCATTGGTTCGCGTCCCGCTGTATCCAAATAATTTTTGTGTCTCATCTTAACACTGTTAACACATTCGGCGACTTTCATCGTCGTCATCATCATCATCATCTTCTTCTTTCAAGGATTAGGTTGTATAGCCACCTGTTCCGATCTCTGACATCAGGCCATCTCTTATGAGGTTTACTTAGTATCTCTCTTTCCAGTGGGCCGATAGTTCATTATCCTTTTTGGCAATCTGTTTTCTGTCAACATGGTCCATTTCGTTCTATTCTCTTCTATCTTCTCATTAACTGAAATGATTTTTAAGTCTCTTCTTATTGTTTCATTCCTTATCTTACTCATTTTATTACAGCCTCTTATATGTCTGTGATTTCATCTCTGCTGCCTGTGCACGTTACTTTCCTTGTTTTGTACCGTCCATGATTCAGAACCATACAGAAGTGTAGGTTCAGCCATAATTAATAGAATCTCTTTTACGTTTATTTTCTTGTTTTTTCCCCCTAAGTTATTCCAGTTGTTCCACAGATAGCTTGGTATCTATCAACCTCCTTCTTCATTTCTTCGTCATAGTTAAAACTAATATCACATCCTAGCTAATTGAAATGCGACACTTGTTTTAAAATTTTCCCATTAGTCATTATTTTCGATCTAACTGGATTCTTTACTTTGAAAGCCATTATCTTTGTCTTATTTGAAGATATACTTATGTTGTAATATATAGCGTTTTGGCACAATGCTCTTTGTAAATCACCTTCTTCTTCTTCCGTAATTATTTAGTCATCAGAATATAAAAGAGTATTTAGTGATACCTTGGATCCTATTTTAATTGATAAATGTATTTCATCTTTCCACTTCATAACTACATCGTCAATGTGTAAATTAAATAGAATGGGTGACAGTCTGCACTCTTTTCGAACATCTTGATTCACTAAAATTTCATGGGATATTTTCGAACCTGCACTTACAAATATTTCTGTATTTAGAAAAGGAATCTTTATGGTATTAATAAGGTGTTTAGGAAAACCTTATATTTCCTGTATTTTCCATAAGAGAGACCTTTTTAGCTTATCAACGGCTTTCTCATAATCAGTAACTGCTAAATGCGCTAGTAAACCGAATAGGAAAGGCAATAAGAAAGTAAGAGAAAATTATAGAGGGAGGAAGGAAGGAAGGAAGGAAGGAAGGAAGGAAGGAACATTGGAATTAACGTCCCGTAAACATATAGAAAAATAAGGTTACTAAATGCAAGATAAAATTTATGGGAAAAATGTTAATCGAATATCACAATCTGTCGCAGAAGCACACTCAGGCCTCAGAAACGGACGTTCGTGTAAGGATAATATCTTTGTAATAAGACATATTATTGATAAACTTGGGGGATTGGTCTGAATATTTTAAATTCTTCCGGGCCTGCGGCGTTATATATGCCTTGTAAGGACATTATGTGTACATTCAGCCACGCTGCTTTGTGTAACAGTTGATATTACTGTGACTTTATTTTCACTGGCTGTAGGCCTGTTTCGGCTCAAAGGCCATTTTCAAGCACTCTGCAACATATATTACGGTATTTAGATAATATATCTGAGAATTCACGTAATAAATAATTATTTCTTACATTTGGCGTAAGACTTACTTCCATATTACGTCGTTAACGCTCTTGCTGTCAGATATCTTACTTGGTGCGTTTTTAAGCAAAGCACAGGCGAAATTATAAATTATTCGCTAAGTAATGTCTAAGCAGTGGAGTTTTTCTTTGTTGGCCAGTATCGTTAAGATCTTGTTAACATTTTGTAATTTTGACAGCTTCGAGTTATGTCAGCGATGTTACATGCTTACAGATTTGTTTTTATAGATTTATGGAGTTGTGTGATAGTAAAATCTTTGCAGCTGTATATTGGTGGTCGTTTTATGAAATTATCCGTGGTCAATAATTTCAATAAAATTATCGAAATACTTTTTATGTTTTAAATCGCTTTGTTTGTTTAAAATGTGACACTTTATTACTGCTGTAATACAAGTATATTCTGTAATATTAGTGGTTATTTGTAACTCTAACTGATTAGGAAACGAAGAGAGAAATAAATAGTAGGCTGTTTATTTTCGAATGTGTGACGTGGTTAGACAGGAGTATTGCTTAAATTAATGTGACTGTAACGAGTAGCAATGACATTTATAATTCGTGGCTTGTCAAAAATATTTGGCTGCTCCTTTCTGTGGGTGTGGTCAGGCAGAATCCCAAGGGGACCACTTTGTTGTCACAAATATTTAACTGTCTGAGAAGAGGAGGGGGGAGAGGGCTTTGCTCATGCACAAGGTGAGGTGCTTCATATCTCACTTCCGTTTGCAGCAGAAATGTGTTTTAGCTTTAGCGTATTTTGGATCTCCTACCCTTTTGGACTCGATAGTGACGGTTAACATTTCTACCACCGCCAGGATACGAACAGGCTACTTTCCGAGTCTATAGTCACGTCAGATTCGCGGCAGCGACCTTGGCAAGGGAGTGTGGGGGGTACTCACGTATGACGGCGAGCTCCCTCTCGTCGGAGCGCTTGGTGTAGATGGGCGCCTGCGTGGACACCTCGCACGAGTACAGGCCCGAAGCCTCGAACCGCATGTCGCGCAGCCACAGGTGGTTCTCGTCGCTCACGTTGCGCTGAAACAGACAGGCGGGCCGTCGTCCGTCAGCAGCCAGACCCAAGCCTCACAGACGGCGAGCTGCCGGGTGATGTTTCCTGGACACCAGTCTTCAAAGAGTCAGTGATTAATTACTTGAATGAGGGCCGACTGCACCAACGCCGATTAAAAGTTAACCGCGGCCAAGTCAGCATTTAACCCTGATTAACTAGGTATTTGGCTTCACCAACCTCGATCAGAGTTAATCGAGGGATTTGATCGCGATTAAAGCTAACCGAACTCGAAGGGTCGATTATCTTGAATTGATCGCGGTTAACTTATTGTAAACACCTAACATGGCAGCGTGTTTTGACGTTTTAGATGGCACAGAAGACGAAGAAATGCAATATCTTCAACATATAAATCGTCGCAACAGTGTTGGTGTACTTGTGGAAAGGGGAAATCCTTTCGAAGATTACGGTGATCGGAAATTTGAAGAGAGGTTTCGTCTTTCAAAAGAAACAGTGTGATGGTTACTGGATCAAATCCACGATAAGTTAGAATTTCCAACTTACCGAAATAATCCGACTCGCTCATGGACAAACTTCTCATGACATTAAGGGCATACGCAACTGGAGCATTTAATTTAGTAACTGGTGACAGTGCTAATGTACATTCTACAACGGGACAAAGAATTATAAGCGAAGTGTCAGGAATCATAGCAACAATGTCTCGTCAATACATAAAGTTTCCTTTTCGAGCGGAAGTACGCTCTGTGATGGATAGTTACAACACAGTGGCTGGATGTCCTGGAGTCATTCGTACAGTGGATTGCACTCACATAGGCATTCAGAATGCAGAACTTTTCCGCAATAGGAAATCATATTTCTCATTTAATTGTCAAACAATCAGCGACCACAATTTAATAATACGGGACATTGTGGCTCAGTGGCCTGGCTCTGTGCATGATAGTACAATATTTCGTAATCGTGCTCGAAGGACACAGTTTGAAAATGGTGAAATACCAGTCGCTCACTTACTAGGAGATAGTGGCTATGCATGCAGACCTTACTTATTGACACCACTTTCAAATCCACAGAGTGCGACAGAGCACCGATATAATAGGACTCACATCACAACAAGAAACACTGTGGAGAGACAATATGGTTTGTGGAAGAGGAGGTTCCCCATTTTATCTATGAGAATGAGGTGTAATCCACAAACGACAATGGCAATTACTGTGAGTACGGCTGTCTTGCATAATATTACAAGGAGAACAAGCAAGGAAGAGCCACCAGAGGATACTGAAATTCTGCGGCTGCTGAGGCCCTTAAGTAGCGAGAGGGGCCCCGATATCGACGATAATGAGCCAATGCCTCCCGGTCAACAAATGTATCGTGATGACGCATTACCAGGACGAGCAGTTCGTCGCACTATACTCGATGAACATTTTCACTGAGGTAAACTGTTACTTAGTACATGTAAAATACACTACTGGCCATTAAAATTGCTACACCAAGAAGAAATGTAGATGATAAACGGGTATTCATTGGACAAATATATTATACTAGAACTGACATGTGATTACATTTTCGCCGGCCGGGGTGGCCGTGTGGTTCTAGGCGCTACAGTCTGGAACCGAGCGACCGCTACGGTCGCAGGTTCGAATCCAGCCTCGGGCATGGATGTGTGTGATGTCCTTAGGTTAGTTAGGTTTAATTAGTTCTAAGTTCTAGGCGACTGATTACCTCAGAAGTTAAGTCGCATAGTGGTCAGAGACATTTGAACCATTTTTGATTACATTTTTACGCAATTTGGCTGCATAGATCCTGAGAAATCAGTACCCAGAACAACCACCTCTGGCCGTAATAACGGCCTTGATACGCCTGGGCATTGAGCCAAACAGAGCTTGGACGGCGTGCACACGTACAGCTGCCCATGCAGCTTCAACACGATGTCACAGTTCATCAAGAGTAGTGACTGGCGTATTGTGACGAGCCAGTTGCTCGGCCACCATTGACCAGACGTTTTCAATCGGCGAGAGATCTGGAGAATGTGCTGGCCAGGGCAGCACTGGAACATTTTCTGTATCCAGAAAGGCCCGACAGGAGCTGCAACATGCGGTCGTGCATTATCCTGCTCAAATGTAGGGTTTTGCAGGGATCGAAAGAAGGGAAGAGCCACGGGTCGTAGCACATCTGAAATGTAACGTCCACTGTTCAATGTGCCGTCAATGCGAACGAGAGGTGATCGAGACGTGTAACCAATGGCACCTCATACCATCACGCCGGGTGATAAGCCAGTATGGCGATGGCGAATATACGCTTCCAATGTGCGTTCACAGCGATGTCGCCAAACACGGATGCGACCATCATGATGCTGTAAACAGAACCTGGATTCATCCGAAAATATGACGTTTTACCGTTCGTGCACCCAGGTTCGTCGTCGAGTGCACTATCCCAAGCGCTCCTGTCTGTGATGGAGCGTCAAGGGTAACCGCAGCCATGGTCTCCGAGTTGATAGTTCATGCTGCTGCAAACATCGTCGAACTGTTCGTGCCGATGGTAGTTGTCTTGCAAACGTCCCCATCTGTCGACTCAGGGATCGAGATGTGGCTGCACGATCCGTTACAGCCATGCGGATAAGATGCCTGTCATCTCGACTGCTAGTGATACGAGGCCGTTGGGATCCAGCACAGCGTTCCATATTATCCTCCTGAACCCACCGATTGCATATTCTGCTAACAGTCATTTGATTTCGAGCTACGCGAGCAGCAGTGTTGCGATACGATATACCACAATCGCGATAGGCTACAATCCGACCTTTATCAAAGTCGGAAACGTGATTGTACGCATTTATCTTCCTTACATAAGGCACCACAACAACGTTTCACCAGGCAACGCCGGTCCACTGCTGTTTGTGTATGAGAAATCAGTTGAAAACTTTGCTCATGTCAGCACATTGTAGGTGTCGCCACCGGCGCCAACCTTGTGTGAATGCTCTAAAAAGCTAATCATTTGCATACCACAGCATCTTCTTCCTGTCGGTAAAATTTCGCGCCTGTAGCTAGTCATCTTCGTGGTGTTGCAATTTTAATGGCCAGTAGTGTATGTAATTATTTTTATTTGAAATTGTTATAGTGCACAGATAAAAAAATGTTTTTTAAACGTTTACATTACATTCGGTAGTATTCTTCCGCTTACAATACTCTTTTAGTGCCAACAGTTTGAGATTTTTTATTCTCATTTCTTTCGTATGTTCTCTCTTCATCTTTTCCTGCTGCTGCTGGAGGTCTCAATGGTATCCTTCTCCGATTACATGTTTCTTGTGTTCCTGCACTTGAAGGTTTGGAGAAGGTTTGTTGAACATTCTCCATAACAACCGACACTGGAATCAGGCTTTCGCCAGCTTTAGCAGCAAATACTGTTTGTGGTACTGCTGGCATCGCCAACTGCTGCATCATCAACTACATCTACATTTAGATCCATTATTACACTGTACTTTGTATCCGAATCAGAGGTATTTTCCCGTGGCTTCAATGACGAGCCAACTATTTCCAGTTGTCTTGTCTCGTGTGGACTCTTTTTAGGTACTGGTACTGCCTTCCCTCTTCCTAATTTATAGACTTGAACCTTCTCTTCAGCCAAATTCTCCGCAACCTCCTCTTCAAATTCTCGTAACAAGTTTTAAGCCTTTCAGGCCTTCTTTTTGTTACACCTGAAATGGATATACTGTATTTTGTAGTAGCTGATACGATTTATGTTGGTGTATCTTGGGTTGTTATTCAGTATTAATCTAAGTACCAGAAAAAATAGTGTTTTAATTTACATTAGTAACAGATATTTATTGATTTTTGATTCAAATAAAATTTAATCTTACCTGGAGTTGAATTAAATTGTGTTGCTATATTTTCCCAGGCATCCAGTTTTTCCCTAACTGTGCAACCTCCCGTTTTTTTTTTACACTCTGATATATTTGACTTGCAGGCAACCAACTCCCAAAGTATGTTGACTTCGAATTTGGAAAAATTCGGCATCCTTTTCTTGTTTTCCTAGTGCAGTAACAACGCTCACGTTACGCCAACTATATGAAAAGCACGCGTAAGTACCACAGACCAAGGCGGTTACAACACCCTTGCCACAGGCAGACAGTGAATATTATTATCTTTGCATGTATTTGGGCGCTTTCCTTTGAAACACGTGGAGTTAACCGCGGCCAAAGTCCCGATTAGCTAACCGCGTTTTGGAAATCGGCGCTTAACGTTGGTGCAGCTCAGAGACATCTTAATCGCAATTAAGTTTAACCATTATCACGAGACCCTCGGTTATATTGCTTTTTAATCTGCGTTGGTGCAGTTAGTCATAAGTACTACTTAATTGCTTGTTTCCTACAACAAAGGAGAAGTACACCGTTTCTCTACTGTGGCCGACAACCATTATTTTAGTTTGCCAAACTTTCCGACGTACTGAGTTGCTGGACAGTTGAGTGACATTAGCTCAGTTTTTGTTGTTTTTAGGTTTCCACATCTCAGCCCGCTAAGAACGTAACCCTATTGGGATCATTTTTTTGTCTGTCTATCTGTCTGTCCGACTGTTAAGAACGCTATTTCTCAGGAACAGGTACAAGTATCAAGTTGGTATTTATGTCGTCTATTGTCCCTTGATGGTATAAGACATCTAAGTTCGTAAGTTGATGTAGTCAAAAGATACTGCCACGTTTTATTTTTTGATACTAGTAACACCAACTCATCAAAACCATTAGGGGACTTGCTGTCGACCTAGACTAATAAAATATGGCAGAAAGGAAGAGTTCACAGTACATGTAAAGGAAAAGTTCCGAAAATGGTCAATTTGTTATAATACCACTCGAAAAAAGATATTTTTTTTTTATTATCCGTCTCTCAGCATGTTACGATTTCTTTTTCTCAGGAAGGGGTAAACGTATCGCGTTAAAATTTCTGTCACATACTGAGGTCTATCCCTCCTGGCGGTGCAAAATATTTAAGCTTGTAAGTTGAAGGAAACAAAAGATACCGCCATTTATGTCACATAATTTGGCATTTTGCCTCAGATTAAAGCTTAATCAGCATTGAAGTTAGCCAATAAGGCCATTCCGCCATCAAATTCAAACCGCCTGCCAGAGCGGTGTCGACAAATATGTTTTTCGTTTGGTTTCCTAAACCCGAACAAAAGAGACATACAAAAATTGGACATGGGGCTGCAGTGAGGATCGAACCCGAGTCGAAGGCTGAGCAGTCTCATGCGCTGTCTTCTACGCTATGAGAACAGCTGGCACTAATTTTATCTGGCGGGTCACTTGAATTTGTGCGCGAAACTGCCCGATTGGCCATCTTCAGTGCTAATTAACTCGAAAACAGAACAACGTAACGAATTTGTTCTTAACAATTAATTCTCAGCAGGAGTCATCGGTGACTGAGTCGTAAACGCACTTATCCGGATTTTTATAGCAATGCCTTCAATGTGTTAGGGTAAAAGTAGTAAATGAAACTACGTAACAGTTTTCATTTTATTGCATGTCCCCGAGCGAGAGCAGGGCTTAACAGCGCCGTTGACTTCTTTTGTAACGAGTCTGATCAGCGCCGTTCGCAGAAAACTGATCAACCGTGCAGTGCGCAGGAGATGCAGCTGTACTGGTCTACTTCGCTGATATTTAATTATATTACATTGATGAAAGAGATTAAGAAATCAGTTCCTTTATACGAATGAAAATTTTGACGTTGTTAACGAGTCTATAGTTATCTGCGGGACTGCATAGTCTCTTTTATCCACGCAGCTATTTACCCTATTGAAAGTATTACATTAAACAACTATGGCAGATAGTTCTGCGTACAGTAACATGTGAACAGTATAATATAGTTGACTCACAAGGTTTTTACTTTATACTGTGACTGGAAGAAATGTTTGATGTCATTTAAAAGTGTACTAGAAGAAAATTGGAGGTATATTAAGGAACATCTCTGGAGATTTTATTTTACGGAAACTAAAAAGATCAGGGAAATAATTTTGCAGTGATTAAAGAAATTTTAACCAAAGATAAAAAGTGAAGAGCCCAAGTTTTACGTTCTTATCTGTCTATTTTACGAAGCCACAGACAAAGTCTGTAATCGGTAATAGAATTCAGTGATTATGCGTCAGATGTTACAAATATTTGTTCCATGGAATTTCTTTGAAGCAACAAAGTCAGAGAATCGCTATACGTTTCCATTATGACCATTCCGAGCTAATGCAGTGCGCATGACGAAGGTTTGCATCTACTCTCGTTTCATTTGCCCGCCTATTGCTACTGCATTGCGACAAAACTTTATTCGAAACTAGGAACTAAGAGTGTCCCGGTTATAAGAGCTGGAAATCCTTGAAAAATATGTTAAGGACTTGCAACTATGGGGCTACGTTTTACAACAACACCAGCATGGCTGAACTACAACTCAACAGTAAATTGGCCCAGAGTGGTGTATTTAGAGTAACTTGCAATGGCTGTGCAAAAGTGTATGTTGCTCAGTCAGGCAGTTGAGTTATCGAAACACGAGAGAAGCTGGAGACTAGAAAAGCAGATTCAACCTCTGCGTGACATCTTTTCACAGAAAACCCCCCCATTCGAAGTAAATTATGCTCTTTTACATACAGTTAGGAAAAACAGAAAGATGATGCAATTTCTTAAATTACTTATCCGTGACGCGAATGTTATAACACAGTAGCACATTTTCGTCATAATGTTCATTTTTATGTAATTTAATACCTTGTGTTGACTGAAAACTGATAACATTTTCCTTTAGAAACACTTGATGATTGTCGTTGTATTTATTTTCCCCATCTGCATCATTAATATCCGTGAAAATCTTAGTTCGTCTTATGTGGGTGAAACATCCTCTTGTCACTTATCGATGGTCTTAGAAGCTGATAGACGAATCAAGTTACTATAAATATTATTTACGAAACATAACAGGAGAGTTTCCTTTTTAATATTACAGCCTAACTGTGTCACAGATGGGGTTCTGAAGTAAAGATAAGCTTGATCAGCGATGATACTATTTATAAAAATGGTCCAAGATGCTTTTGACAAGGATGAGGGAATCATAGATATTTTCTTAGATCTGTGAAGGGGTTTTGATACTCTTGGACAAGACAGTCTACTGAATAAGCTAGAATTTTTTGGAATAAGACATTTAGTTACTGACTGGTTTCGATCGTGCATAGTAGACGGAATACACACAGAGATAATACAATCCTGATGTAAGGTTAAACTTCAACCAAATACTTATCGGAAGGAAAAAAAGTTAATGAAATTGTAGAATAAATTTTCGAAGATAGACATATTTGTCGGTATATACTGACCAGTGACCTTTATTTCTAAGACGTTAACATATTTTTAGTGTGCCGATCGCTTTTTTATTATCTCAAATTACTGGTTTCGAGCTGCGTAGCTTATCTTCATTATTATCATACTTGCAGAGCAACCAGGCGTAAAAGGAAAGACTATCAGTTTTATTGCCCTATACTCAGTATGTACGGTACCGTGAGATCCGATACTTTAGATCTGCCCGCCGCCCAAACACAGCAAGATATGCCGACAAGTGGCATCGGTCACTAGAGCTGAGGAGGAGCACATAAAGTGTAGTTTAGTGGCTTGTAGTAATTCTGTCTCAGTTGGCAATGAGTTGTGAGTGATGAGTACAGCGTATAGCGAGGAGAGAGAATGTATGCTTTGAGTGCAACGGCGCTGTCATCGACACAGTAGAGGTTCGTGGAGATATGTTCCGTCTATACAACTAACTGAAGGCAGTTTGTTTATTGCTGTACGCGTTTCGCTTCTTTTATTTATGAAACATCTTGAGTGGCTTGTAATACATGTTTCTTTTTATACATATAATAAACATGTTATGTGGCTGCTATAATATGTTGCTATGTTACATTTTGTCATATTTTTCTCTTGTTTTTTAGGCTAGAATCAACTTCAGTATAACAAAAGTTGATGCTACAGAAGTTGACTATAACCTAAAAAACAAGAGAAAAACACGAGAAAATGTAACACAGCAACATGTTGCAACTACCGCATAATACGTTTATTATATGTACAAAAAGAAACATGTATTACAGGCCACTGAAAATGCTTCAGAAATAAAAGAAGCGATACGCGTACGTCAATGAACAAACTGCCTTTAGTTAGCTGCATAGACGGCACATGTTTCCACGAATTTTAAAGCAACTAAGGAAAGACGGAAAACAAAGAAAAAATGACAGTAGTGTCTGCATATTGTTTCTTCAATTGCGCTGCCGTGTGTTTATGTCTCTCTAAATGAGACTTCTGTGAATTATTTTTCTTACTATTCTGAGGGTGTCGTCTATATTGTATATACAGGTGGAATTCAATAAATAATGCAGCACTTTTTTTTCCTCACTACGTCGACGTAGGAGCCAACTTTTGGTGCATCATGAATAACTTCCCCATGACCCACGTACAACTTCGAGCGGAGGAAGGCCCTCATTGGGCCAAACACACAGAAGTGGGAAGGTCTGATATCCGGGCTGTAGGATGAATGACGAGAAACAGTGCAGTGAAATTTTGTGAGTTCCTCTCGGGAGCGCAGACTTGTGTCAGGCCTTGCACTGTCACGGAGGAAGAGATGTTCGTTTGCACTTTTGTGGCGATGAACACGCTGAAGCCATTCCTTCAATTTCCGAGTGTAGCACAATACACTTCAGAGTTGATCGTTGCATCATATGGGAGGATATCAAACAGAATAACCCACTTTAAGAGTTGCAGAAAATAGTCACCTATACTTTAATGGTTGAGGGTGCGGCTTTGGACTTTGTCTTCGGATTAGAGGTGGTGTGGCGGCAGTCCATGGATTTCCGTTCTGTTTCCGGTTCGAAGTGATGAGCCCATGTTCCATTGCCTGTGACGATGTTCGACAAAAAATTGTCTGATAAATCTCGTAACGCGCCAGCAGTTGCGGACAGATAGTCCTTCGTTGCTCTTCATGGTCTTCTCTTAGGTAGAAATCACCTTTGAGTACGACTGTATCAGAACTATCAACAGAGGCCTCCAGTCGAGCAGCAAGGTGTTTGATCGTGATCCGTTGATCACAATGACAGTGCACTCACGTTCCAACACTTCAGAAGTCACAGCTGTGTGTCGCCGACTGGCACGCGGGAGATAAGGCAGTTCCGCGTTCCCGTTTTGTGATGGTGACAGTGGCCTCGCCCAAAGACTTGCCGTGCTTTTGTTCACAGCCAGGTCTCCGTTGACATTCTGCAAGCTGCTCAGAATAAATGCGATGCTCTGGTATTCCGTGAAAAGAAACTCGTCTCTCTGCTTGGAATGCACCTCCATTACAGACGCCATTTTGAGGGCTACGTATAGCACCGCCACGTATGAGAACTTCATGAAACTACAGAGGCTGAAGCGGGAATATTCCATGATGTTCCACAACAAATGCGCATTTCTACAACAGAAATTTGGCGATAGAATATTTATTTCGTTACTTATTGAACGCCACTCGTACATTTAAGTACACTAATTGTGTGACTACTGTCCCCCATTGTCTACACCTACATAGATACTCTGCAAATCACATTTAAGTGCCTGGCAGAGGGTTCATCGAACCACCTTCACAATTATCTATGAACATAGTATGAAGGCTTTCACGACCGGATGACATATCTTCTGGTAAACCTTGCGGGATGTAAGGTCGTGGTCCATGAAACTCTTCAGCTCCTAACGTTTCGTCCAGTGCTTCGCTGGACATCTTCAGAGGGGTGTTTCTCCTCCGGTGAGTCTTGCCGACTGTCTTGAGTCGGCAAGACTCACCGGAGGAGAAACACCCCTCTGAAGATGTCCAGCGAAGCACTGGACGAAACGTTAGGAGCTGAAGAGTTTCATGGACCACGACCTTACATCCCGCAAGGTTTACCAGAAGATATCTATGAACACCTATATCTTCCGTACGAGCTCTGATTTTCCTTATTTTATCTTGGTGATCATTCCTCCCTATGTAAGTCGGTGTCAACAAAATATTTTCGCATTCGGAGGAGAAAGTTGGGGATTGGAATATCGTGAGAAAATTCCGTCGCAACGAAAAACGCCTTTCCTTTAATGATGTCCAGCCCAAATCCTGTATCATTTCTGTGACACTCTCTCCCATATTTCGCGATAATACAAAATGTGCTGCCTTTCTTTGAACTTTTTCGATGTACTCAGTCAGTCCTATCTGGTAAGGATCTCACTCCGCGCAACAGTATTCTAAAAGTGGACGAACAAGCTGCCTCGTGATGACTGGGTGTTGTGTGATGCCCTTAGGGTAGTTAGGTTTAAGTAGTTGTAAGTTCTAGGAGACTGATGACCATAGATGTTAAGTCCCATAGTGCTCAGAGCCATTTTTGAACGGACAAGCGAGGTGTAGGCAGTCTCCTTAGTAGGTCTGTTACATTTTCTAAGTGTCCTGCCAATAAAACGCAGTCTTTGGTTAGCTTTCCCTGCCGCCGTTGGATAAGCAGCTGCCAGCAGCAAGTCGTATACTCTTAGCTCACTTATTTGTTACATAATGTAATTCTTAATTTATTTGCGTGTTTTTGGTACTTGCATTGTTTAATTCATAAATTTCGGGCGTATTATGGTATTTGAGAGTTGTAGCATCGCGTTTTAGTACCTGAATAGTGTAAATTCGCGTAGTCTCCTTCCGCTGTCGAGCAGTGTGTCAGCAGTGCGCAAGTAGCAGCATCTTGTATTTTAATAACCGTTTAAATTTTGTGTAGAATTGTTTGTGCTCTCTGTAGATTAGTTCAGACGTTCTTTGCACAACAGTTTTTAGCATGGATAGGGACTGCAACTGCTGTGTTCGGATGGAGGCTGAGGCATCCCTTCGCTCCCAGCTTCAGGCAGTGTTGGCTTCGGTCACACAGCTTGAGGCTGTTGCCAATGGGCATCACTGTGGGGGTCCGTATGGGGGTTTGTCGGGGACAGCCAGCACGTCCCACACATCCCCCGATCGGACTACGACTGTGGCTGCCCGGGGTACTGCCCACATTGAGGCTGATCCCTCACCTGTGGTAGAGTGGGAGGTCGTGTCGAGGTGTGGCAGGGGGCGAAAGACATTCCGGAGGGCTGAACGGAAGGCCTCTCCAGTTTGTCTGACGAACCGGTTTCAGGCTGATACTGATCTTCGGCTGGACATGGCTGCTTGTCCTCTTCCAGAGGTTGCCCCTCAGTCTGCAAGATCCGGGCGATCGCAGAGGTTGGGCTTACTGGTAGTTGGGAGCTCCAACGTCAGGCGCGTAATGGGGCCCCTTAGGGATATGGCAGCAAGAGAGGGGAAGAAAACCAATGTGCACTCCGTGTGCATACCGGGGGGTCATTCCAGATGTGGAAAGGGTCCTTCCGAATGCCATGAAGGTTACAGGGTGCACCCATCTGCAGGTGGTCGCTCATGTCGGCACCAATGATGTGTGTCGCTTTGGATCGGAGGAAATCCTCTCTGGCTTCCGGCGGCTATCTGATTTGGTGAAGACTGCCAGTCTCGCTAGCGGGATGAAAGCAGAGCTCACCATCTGCAGCATCGTCGACAGGACTGACTGCGGACCTTTGGTACAGAGCCGAGTGGATGGTCTGAATCAGAGGCTGAGACGGTTCTGCGACCGTATGGGCTGCAGATTCCTCGACTTGCGCCATAGGGTGGTGGGGTTTCGGGTTCCGCTGGATAGGTCAGGAGTCCACTACACGCAGCAAGCGGCTACACGGGTAGCAGGGGTTGTGTGGCGTGGACTGGGCGTTTTTTTTAGGTTAGATGGCCTCGGGAAAGTACAGAAAGGGCAACAGCCTCAAAGGGTGCGGGGCAAAGTCAGGACATACGGGGACCAAGCAGCAATCGGTATTGTAATTGTAAACTGTCGAAGCTACATTGGTAAAGTACCAGAACTTCAAGCGCTGATAGAAAGCACCGAAGCTGAAACCTTTAGAGGTACAGAAAGCTGGCTGAAGCCAGAGATAAATTATGCCGAAATTTTTACAAAGGCACAGACGGTGTTTAGAAAGGATAGATTGCATGCAACCGGTGGTGGAGTGTTTGTCGCTGTTAGTAGTAGTTTATCCTGTAGTGAAGTAGAAGTGGATAGTTCCTGTGAAATATTATGGGTGGAGGTTACACTCAACAACCGAGCTAGGTTAATAATTGACTCCTTTTACCGACCTCCCGACTCAGCAGCATTAATGGCAGAACAACTGAGAGAAAATTTGGAATACATTTCACATAAATTTTCTCAGCATATTATAGTCTTAGGTGGAGATTTCAATTTACCAGATATAGACTGGGACACTCAGATGTTTAGGACGGGTGGTAGGGACAGAGCATCGAGTGACATTATACTGAGTGCACTATCCAAAAATTACCTCGAGCAATTAAACAGAGAACCGATTCGTGGAGATAACATCTTGGACCTACTGATAACAAACAGACCCGAACTTTTCGACTCTGTAAGTGCAGAACAGGGAATCAGTGATCATAAGGCCGTTGCAGCATCCCTGAATATGGAAGTTAATAGTCCCCTAGAACTTACAACTACTTAAACCTAACTAACCTAAGGACATCACACACATCCATGCCCGAGGCAGGATTCGAACCTGCGACCGTAGCAGTCGCGCGGTTCCGGATTGCGTGCCTAGAACCGCGAGACCACCGCTGCCGGCAAAGCCTTTAGGAAACCCAGAAATACGGAATTGATCTGAAATCCCTTGTCAATAGCATTCAGCACTTCATGTGAATAAAGAACCAGTTGTGTTTCACAGGAACGATGTTTTCTTAACCCATGTTGACTGTGTGTCAATAGACCATTTTCTTCGAGGTAATTCATTATGTTCGAACACTATATATGTTCTAAAACCCTGCTGAATATCGACGTTAACGATATGGGCCTGTGATTTTTTGGATTAATCCTACTACCTTTCTTGAATATTGGTGTGACCTGTGATACTTTCCAGTCTTTGGGTACGGATCTTTCGTCGAGCGAACGGTTGTATATGATTGTTAAGTATGGAGCTAATACATCAGCGTATTCCGAAAGGAACCTAATTGGTATACAATCTGAACCAGAAGACTTGCTTTTATTAAGTGATTTAAGTTGCTTCACTACCCCGAGGACATTTACTTCTACGTTACTCATGTTGGCAGCTGTGCTCGATTCGAATTCTGGAATATTTACTTCGTCTTCTTTTATGAAGGCATTTCGGAAGGCTGTGTTTAGTATCTCTGCTTTGACAGCACTGTCTTCGATGGTATCCCCATTGCTATCGTGTAGAGAAGGCATTGATTGTTTCTTGCCGCTAACATACTTCACGTACGACCAGAATCGCTTTGGATTTTCTGCCAGATTTCGAGACAAAGTTTCGTTGTGGAAACTGTTATAAGCATCTCGCATTGAAGTCCGCGATAAATTTCGAGCTTCTGTAAAAGATCGCGAATCTTGGGGATTTTGCGCCTGTTTAAATTTGGAATGTTTGCTTCGTTGTTTCTGCAAGTGTTCTAACCCGTTTTGTGTTCCAAGGAGGATCAGCTCCGTCGTTTGTTAATTTATTTGGTATAAATCTCTCAATTGCTGCCGACACTATTTCTTTGAATTTCAGCCACATCTGGTCTACACTTACATTATTAATTTGGAATGAGTGGAGATTATCTCTTAGGAAGGCATCAAGTGAATTTTCATCTGCTTTTTTGAATAGGTATATTTTTCGCTTATTTTTCGAGGATTTGGGGATTACAATATTCAATCTTTCTACGACAGCCCTGTGTTCACTAATCCCTGAGTCGGTTTTGATGCTCGTTTTCAACTCAGGATTATTTGTTGCTAAGAGGTCAAGTGTGTTAGGAAGATGTTTAGCAGTTTTGAAACTAGTTGTTGTGGTGAATATTGGTGAAGGCACTAAGCAGAGGCAGAGGCCGATATTATTATTCATTTCTTATACTGTATGAAGCTGATGTCCGATTCTAAAGTTTAAGGGCCGAAAGTGAGAATTTAGTGTTTTCTGTACTTGTTCTAATTTAGAGGTGATAAATTTTATGTATCTGTTCTGTTACAGAGTATTGCAAAATTGAAATGCTTTTGGGTTAAGAGATCGATTATTTCGATATGTAATTTTGTTTTTATTGGTGCCCTTTGGTGTCACTTGAGTTGTAGCTAATATTAGATTGTTTTGTGATCTTGTTTAATGTATTTTGATTATTCTGTACCTAGACTGCTGAAAATGGAGAGCTGGACAATATACCGTTGGGCTGTCATTATTGTTTAATGTTCGATGTTTGTATTTTGTTGTCGAAGGTATTTATATCTTGGTAAATTTTGGTTCGGTAAAATAAGTCCAGTCTCGCACAACCCCCAGGCCCAGCCCTAGGTCACCGTAACACTACACTACATTACTGCGACTTATGTGTTTAATTCTAGGTTACAAAGGATTACAGGTGTTATGGCCTTTTTCATATAATTAAGGTAAGTGCGAACTTGCACACAAAATCGAGCGATTGTGCGTGTGTGAAATCTTCTGTGACTTAACTGCTGAGGTCATCAATCACTAAGTTTACACCCTACTTAACCTAAATTATCCTAAGGACAAACACACACACCCATGCCCGAGGGAGGACTCGAACCTCCGCAGGGACCAGCCGCACAATCCATGACTGCAGCGCCCTAGACCGCTCGGCTAACACCACGCGGCCCAGCGATTGTCTATGGGAATTGTAGAAGGACTATCTATAGACATAGATATAGACAGCACCAATAGAGAATTGTCAGCCTGAAAAACTCATAAAGGTATAGCAGGATAGGCTGCGTTCAGAAATAATCGTTAACAAAAAAACTTTTGATACATTACACCGTTTTCGAGTTACTTAACATTGAAGTTAACCAACGAGGAAGTTGCGTGAGCAAATTTCAGAGGTCCGCCAGATGCAGTAGTGTCAACTGTTCTCATAGTCTCGATGATAGAGCACGAGACTGCTCAACCTTTGGTTTCTGTTGTCCAATATCCGCTTTTTGTATCGCTGTCTTATTCGGTTGTAGGAAAATAAAAAACGAAAACGTTTGGCGACACCGTCTCTGGCGGACAGCTTGAATTTGCACGCTATCTTCAGTGCTAATTAACTCGGAACGGTGCAACGTATCGAGTTTTCTTGTTAATTATTTCCCAGTGCAACCTACCTGCAACACAGTTAAAAACTTTTCAGACTGAAAACTCTGTATAAACAGTCTAGAGGCTTCGTAGCCTTGTTCGTCAATACTTGCTAAGTATGGCTGACCTTGATGGGATCACGGCTTGTGCAATCTTAACGATGGATAGAGAACGTACAGTCTAGATGCTTCGTTGCCTCGTTTCTCGATATTTGCCAAGTATGACTGACCCTGTTGGGATCACGGTTGGTTCAGTCTTAACGACGGATAGAGAACATAATGCAAAGAGGAGATCTTGGAGGAAACAAAAAATGTTTCTGGAAGTACCTCATTCCGGTTGTAATTTATTCTCGTATTTGAATTTAGAAGACAGCATGTGTTTGCAAAACTTCATCCCTTTCACCCCATGTAACTTTGATGATCTGTTTAAGCATTTAGGCGGAAAAAATAATGGAAATAGAAAATACGTTTAGGGAAATGGTTCCAGCCCCTCTGAGACTGACAGTAACACTATGTTATCGGCCAAGTGGAGAATCGTTCACCAATCCGATGTTCACGTTTAGCATCTCGAAGCAAGTTGACCAAAGATTGTTCGTAAAATGTTTGGGCCATGATACAAAACGCTGAAGAGATTCGTGAAGATATGTACAAATAATTATAAACTGATGACAGAAAAAGATATATATTTATGAAATAACACATAAACTGAGTACGAAAAACGTAGAAATGAAAAATGTCATTTTCTTATGGCACCAAGTATACAGGGTGAATCGCCTAAAATTTGCACTGCAGATATTGCGGAAACGGGAAGTGCTATTGATGTGCGGTTTTTACAGAATGGAGTAGTTAGGGGTTCCTATTGTAAGCCATTCAACAGATTGTAATAACAATTAGCAAGTGTGTTTTGTGCAGACATATGCTTTTTTAGATGTAACAATGCCTGTTGACATTAACAAACTGGAAGTAGCATAAATTAGAATGTCAGTGGCGTTTGTTACAGGATTCTAGTGTGAGTCGTTAACGAGATATCGTAGTTTAAATGTTTCCACATCGACACTTGTACAATACCTGTTATAGCACACGCCGCTGAACAACACAACTGCATACACTAGTAATGTGGATTCTGACCAGTAACGAGACAATTGACAATCACAGATTGTATTCAGAATGGAGGGAGGAGAAGGAGATTAGATTTTAACGTGTTCTCGACAGCGAGGTCTTTAGGGGTGGAGCAGAAACTCTGAAGGTAATCGGCCGTGCCCTTTTCAAAGGAACAATCACAAAATTTGTCTGGAGTGCTTCAGGGAACTCACAGAGAACCTAAAGCTGGGCGGCCGCAATGAGATCGGAACAATCTTCCTTCCGAATGCGAGTCCAGTGTGCTAACCTCTGCGCCACATCTCTCCAAAATAACCACGGGCAGCGGCATTACATACTTCCAGTCTGATACGGAATGACATATGCTCCCGTGGTAGCATTTAAGCGGAGATGTCCGAGCAAGCTGCAGTAATACGCCGTTGCACATCATCGGGTGTAGACAGCGTCTTGCAGCTTTCCCCAAAGAAGGAAGTCTGCTGGGGTCAAATCTGTGGAATGGGCCGGCCAAAGCGCAGGTTCTCTGCGTCCACTCCAACGTTTTGGAAACAATTTGTGAAGACATGCTGTAGTACTTCTTACGCCGTAGGCTGGACAGCCATCATGTTGGTACCAAGTGTTCCTCCTAGTTTGCAGAGGAACGTTTTCTAGCATCCGTACTGGATGGTGTGTTGGGAGGCTGCGATATTTGTTCGCGTTCATTGTTCCGTCTGTGAAATACAGGGCTATCACCTCACTATATCAGACCACGTGTTTACACTTCATGGACGTTGACGTTACACCTGACAAAGCCAATGGAAATTGTCAACAGACCAGTAGTATGTGTTTTTGCGGTTTACCTGGCGTTGTCTGTGAAATCTTATGGGACTTAACTGCTAAGGTCATCAGTCAATAAGCTTACATACTACTTAACCTAAATTATCCTAAGGACAAACACACACACACACACACACACACACACACACACACACACACACACACACACACACACACACATGCCCGAGGGAGGACTCGAAACTTCGCCGGGACCAGCCGCACAGTCCATGAGTGCAGCCCCTAGACCACGCGGCTTACCTGGCGTTGAGTGTTAAATGCGGCTTTATCACTGAACGAGATACACGATACGTCTGGAGCACCGTGTCTTAATGCCCATGTGCAGAAGTTGACACGATTGTCATAATCGTTTCCATGCAGCTCTTGGCGGAGGAAAATGCGACAGGGCCAAAACCTATGTCGATGGAGAATGCGTAGAACAGTTGCCTGAGTCACGTCGCTTCCTCGTGCGATTAGGTGGGAGCTAACGTGCGAGTCACCTGCAACAGCAGCAAGAACTATAACTTCCCTCCTATTCTGTCATCTCTTATTTCCTTCTGTTATGTTGTCTAGGTGTCACACTACGATTTTCACGTAACTGGTTGAGGTGGTGGATAATAATTTTCAGGATGGTTGGCATCTTTTGAGATAACTTGCCGCATACACCGTACAAGAACGAACTGTGTACTTCCTACTCTCCGTCCACCACGAGCACATCGTCCACTTTTAAGGGATCATCTGCACGCGAAAGCGATAATGTAATTTGTTCGCGCTGTCAAAGACAGGATATGAAGCGCTATCTATAAACAATATGTAGCTGCGGCGAAAAAAAACAGCAAATGTTTTAATATTATACTTCACCTTTTTCTCCTCTCCCGCTACTTAGAGTGGTGAGATAATCTGTTTCTCTACGTTTGCATTTTGTCATTGCTCCGTAACTCCAGACATTTTGTTACATACAGAACATAGGTAGATTTAAAGAGGCGCATCGACGTATTTTTTATTTGTACGTTAATACACTGCCAAGCAACAATTATTGTCTATATGTAAGTGTCTACTCATAGTTTATGTGCAAATGTGATTTCTTGAATATATATTTTATTAATCTCTATGTCTTTTTTATTTCAGTAGTTTTAACAATGATATAAGCGGCTGCGACGTGGCAGAGGTTTGTGTGCAATCTGATGGGAAATTAAAAAGTCTTAGCATGATTGACCCATAAGTCAATCTTCACACAATTTTACTGCAAGAAGTCCGATATTTGACACTGTAATGCAAAAATACTAAGCAAACGCACGACCTCAGCCACCAATGCCTTCGTTCGCACGCCAGACAATGTGTGAGGAAATAATACCGTTTAGCCTTAATACTTTGAAATATTATTGATTACCTAACGTGTATTGTCTCCCCCTCCCCTCCATGAACCATAGACCTTGCCGTTGGTGGGGAGACTTGCGCTCTCAGCGATACAGATAGACTCACCTTAGGTGTAACCATAGCGGAGGGGTATCTGTTGAGAGGCCAGACAAACGTGTCGTTCCCGAAGAGGGGCAACAGCCTTTTCAGTAATTGCAGGGGTAACAGTCTGGATGATTGACTGATCTGGCCTTGTAACACTAACCAAAACGGCCTTGCTGTGGTGATACTGCGAACGGATGAAAGCAAGAGCAAACTACAGCCGTAATTTTTCCCGAGGGCATGCAGCTTTACTGTATGGTTAAATGATGATGGCGTCCTCTTGGGTAAAATATTCCGGAGGTAAAATAGTCCCCCATTCCGATCTCTGGGAGGGGATACTCATGAGGACGTCGTTATCAGGAGAAAGAAAACTGGCGTTCTACGGATCGGAGCGTGGAATGTCAGATCCCTTAACCGGGCAGGCAGGTTAGAAAATTTAAAAAGGGAATTGGATAGGTTAAAGTTAGATATAGTGGGAATTAGTGAAGTTCGGTGGCAGAAGGAACAAGACTTCTGGTCAGGTTAATACAGGGTTATAAATACAAAATGAAATAGGGGTAATGCTGGAGTAGGTTTAATAATGAATAAAAAATAGGAGTGCGGGTAAGCTACTACAAACAGCATAGTGAACGCATTATTGTAGCCAAGATAGACACGAAGCCCACGCCTACTACAGTAGTACAAGTTTATATGCCAACTAGCTCTGCAGATGATGAAGAAATTGATGAAATGTATGATGATATAAAAGAAATTATTCAGGTAGTGAAGGGAGACAAAAATTTAATAGTCATGGGTGACTGGAATTCGGCAGTGGGAAAAGGGAGAAAAGGAAACGTAGTAGGTGAATACGGATTGGGGGTAAGAAATGAAAGAGGAAGCCGTCTGGTAGAATTTTGCACAGAGCATAACTTAATCATAGCTAACACTTGGTTCAAGAATCATGAAAGAAGGTTGTATAGATGGAAGAAGCCTGGAGATACTAAAAGATATCAGATAGATTATATAAGGGTAAGACAGAGGTTTAGGAACCAGGTTTTAAATTGTAAGACATTTCCAGGGGAAGATGTGGACTCTGACCACAATCCATTGGTTATGAACTGTAGATTAAAACTGAAGAAACTGCAAAAAAGGTGGGAATTTATGGAGCTGGGACCTGGATAAACTGAATAAACCAGAGGTTGTACACAGGAGAGCATAAGGGAACAATTGACAGGAATCGGGGAAAGAAATAAAGTTGAAGAAGAATGGGTAGGTCTGAGGGATGAAGTAGTGAAGGCAGCAGAGGATCAAGTAGGTAAAAAGACGAAGGCTGGTAGAAATCCTTGGATAACGGAAGAAATGTTGAATTTAATTGATGAAAGGAAAAAATACAAAAATGCAGTAAATGAAGCAGGCAAAAAGGAATACAAACGTCTCAAAAATGAGATCGACAGGAAGTGCAAGATGGCTAAGCAGGGATGGCTAGAGGACAAATGTAAGAATGTAGAGGGTTATCCCACTAGGGGTAAGATAGATACTGCCTACAGGAAAATTAAAGAGACCTTTGGAGAAAAGAGAACCACTTGTATGAATATCAAGAGCTCAGATGGAAACCCAATTCTAAGCAAAGAAGGGAAATCAGAAAGGTGGAAGGAGTATATACAGGGTCTACACAAGGGCGATCTACTTGAGGGTAATATTATGGAAATGGCAGAGGATGTAGATGAAGATGAAATAGGAGATATGATACTGCGTGAAGAGTTTGACAGAGCACTGAAATACCTGAGTCGAAACAAGGCCCCGGGAGTAGACAACATTCCATTAGACCTACTGACGGCCTTGGGAGAGCAAGTCCTGACAAAACTCTACCATCTGGTGAGCAAGATGTATGAGATAAGCAAAACACCCTCAGACTTCAAGAAGAATATAATAATTCCAATCCAAAAGAAAGCAGGTGTTCACCGATCTGAAAATTATCGAACTAGCAGTTTAATAAGTCACGGCTGCAAAATACAATCGCGAATTCTTTACAGACGAATGGAAAAACTGGTAGAAGCCGACCTCGGGGAAGATCATTTTGGATTCCGTAGAAATGTTGGAACACGTGAGGCAATACTGACCCTACGGCTCATCTTAGAAGCTAGATTAAGAAAAGGTGGACCTACGTTTCTAGCATTTGTATACTTAGAAAGCTTTTGACAATGTTGACTGGAATACTCTCTTTCAAATTCTGAAGGTGGCAGGGGTAAAATACAATGAGCGAAAGGCTATTTACAATTTGTACAGAAACCAGACGGCAATTATAATAGTTAAGGGACAGGAAAGAGAAGCTGTGGTGGGGAAGAGAGTGAGACAGGGTTGTAGCCTCTCCCGGAAGTTATTCAATCTGTATATTGAGCAAGCAGTAAAGGAAATAAAAGAAACATTCGGAGTAGGTATTAAAAGCCATGGAGAAGAAATAAAAACTTTAAGGTTCGCCGATGACATTGTAACTCTGTCAGAGACAGCAAAATACTTGGAAGAGCAGTTGAACGGAATGGACAGTGTCTTGAAAGGAGGATATAAGATGAACATCAACAAAATCAAAACGAGGATAATGGAATGTAGTCGAGTTAACTCGGGGGATGCTGATGGAATTAGATTAGGAAATGAGACACTTAAAGTAGTAAAGGAGTTTTGCTATTTAGGGAGCAAAATAACTGATGATGGTCGAAGTAGAGAGGATATAAAATGTAGACTGGCAATGGCAAGGAAAGCGTTTTTGAAGAAGAGAAATTTGTTAACATCTAGTATAGATTTAAGTGCCAGGAAGTCGTTTCTGAAAGTACTTGTATGGAGTGTAGCCATGTATGGAAGTGAAACGTGGACGATAAATAGTTTGGACAAGAAGAGAATAGAAGCTTTCGAAATGTTGTGGTACAGAAGAATGCTGAAGATTAGATGGGTAGATCACATGACTAATGGGGAGGTATTAAATAGAAATGGGGGGAAGAGGAGTTTGTGGCAGAACTTGACTAGAAGAAGGGATCGGTTGGTAGGACATGTTCTAAGGCATCAAGGGATCACCAATTTAGTATTGGAGGGCAGCGTTGAGGGTAAAAATTGTAGAGGGAGACCAAGAGATGAATACACTAAGCAGATTCAGAAGGATGTAGGCTGCAGTACGTACTGGGAGATGAAGCAGCTTGCACAGTATATAGTATCATGGAGAACTGCATCAAACCAGTCTCAGGGCTGAAGACCACAACAACAACAACAATGTGTGTTCCCATCCTCACACGTAGAGCGAATTATTAATTTTATTGTTTATGTTATTTATACACCTTCGACATGCTGCTTGGACTGTCAGGCACTGACTAAAAAGTCACACTGCACTCAAGCAACACGTAAGCATATAGTAAGAAAATGAGCGTACCTAGCAACTACGCAGGTAGTATGGCACGAACAAGTGTCGGTTTGGAAACTTTGCACAATAGGATATTCGCACCAGAATCCAGCAACAAACCCACTGACGTTCTAATTTACCCTACTTTTACTCGTAGTTTGTTAATGTCAATAGGCATTGTTATATTTAAAAATCTACTTTGGCAGGAAAAATACAGTTTATAAGTATAATTACACTCTGTTTACTGCATAACAAATAAGCCCCGGATTACAGTCTATTCTGTAAAACCTCACATAGGTAACACTTCCCATTTTCGTAATATTTACAGTGCGAGATTTAGGTGATTCATCTTGTAGACAATTAATTATTAATTAATCAAGTAAAAAGAGGCTTAAAAACTCATTAAGATTACTGTAGGTCAATGAGCGTTTTTAAGTAGTTCTAATTGTCAGAGACACTATGAACGACGTTATCATGTTTTCCCCTTTAGATGCTGGTGAGGAAACATAGCTGTAATAACTTCCTGACATGTTGGACTCACTAATCGTTCAGGACGAGGACGTTGCCGTGAGAAGACGGCCTGCAACTTCCAACAGTCCAATTCCCAAATGAAATAAGGAGCTGTATATGTTGAGCTGATCAAGAGATGTCTCTAGTTTTGGTCATTTGCAGTTCCTTAGGTTATCAACTACTGATTCACCAAACAATGTATATTCATCTGTAGATGAGACAATCAATTTCATACAGCGTACTGCTTCCTGGATACGAGACATCTTTTTTTCCTTGACTTCACGATTTTCATGCTCTGTTTTACGACTGCCCTGAAAATAGATCGTTATCATTATCTACTGTCACGTTCACCAATCGGTGACCATCGGATACTTACACACTAAACAGACAGTTCACCGTAGCCTCTTAATATTACCTACATGTACTAAGTAAGAATACTTGCTTTTTATTATAGCTGCCAAAATGAGGAACCGATCGGAGGGCTGTTGCTGACGTGTTTGATACTAGGTGGAATTTCCTTCACTGTTTAGGAAATGTCGGTGTTAAACACATACAAATATTCTCTCCAGAATATAGTGGGAACTTGTTTTTTATCTGCAAGGGCACATTAAGCATTTTGCTGCTTGGACTTGCAGGCATCATTGATGATATTGCGCGTTAACGGCGGATTCCAGATGGTGGTGGATTCAAGAACATAACACAGTAAGAAAATCTAGAAGAACAATCCCTAACTGTGCCAGCTTGTGATGCGTTGACCGGAAGAAAGCGTTCAGCCCCATTCGTTTTTTTGGCAAGTGACGCATTCGAATTCGGTACTTCATGATGAGCCCATATCCAGGTTGCAAACCAGGATCATCGACGTCAGGAGAGGTTTACAACTACAGACTGTACAGAGCAGGACGGAAATTGAATACATTTTTGGTATCATGTCAAAAAATTTAGAGTTTTACTAAAAAAAAAAAGCAGCGGCCATTGTTTTCTGTTTCGCTTATCTGCAAAATTTTTCGTGCAGAAAATGTATCCAAAAGTAACCACGCTCCAGCTGGATTTTGATTTGTATGACCCAAACGGAAATTTGGATGAGAGGTCCTGGGGGAAAGAACTGGATGAGAATAGTACTTTGATGTACCTGTCAAACCTACCCCGAAAGTCAACAAAGAACTTGCATGAAACTTGGAATGAATTGAGAGAGTATTCTTACCCCTGATGGAGAGGTTCCTTGGATATATGATGTTTACTAAATTGTGAGTCCATATAGCTTACAACATTTGAAACTATCAGTCATTTAGAAGACTTTTTATAAAAATTCTAAAAAATAATTTCTATTTGTAAGGTATTATAATTAATGGTTTTAATTTATGTATTTTAATGACACTGTTGTGAGCTCTATATTTACGTATAAAAATTAAATAAAGTATCTTTTAAAAGCACTTACATTGTGTTCAGTGCTTCCAGATTCATTCTTTCTTTCCTCCTCATAGACAGTACTTCTGCTGCATCTTGATTCGGAGCCTTGCAGTGGCAATAACAAGTGTTCGTATGTGAACCAAACATTGATTAGAAGAGCTGCCCCACTCTTCTTTGCCGGATTAATTTTTTATGTTTGCAGTGGAAACCTGTTTTCCAATTGTGGAATATTTTCAGCATCACTTATTGAAACTTCACGTTATTAGGCCAGTTCGTCGATAGCCACTTCTTCTTTTTGAGTTGTTTATATTCGGGATCACGAAATTCCCACAAACATGATGTTGCGTGAAGATGGTTCAAATGGCTCTGAGCACTATGCGACTTAACTTCTGAGGTCATCAGTCGCCTAGAACTTAGAACTAATTAAACCTAACTAACCTAAGGACATCACACACATCCATGCCCGAGGCAGGATTCGAACCTGCGACCGGAGCGGTCGCTCGGCTCCAGACTGTAGCGCCGAGAACCGCACGGCCACTCCGGCCGGCTGTTGCGTGAAGATCTTCAGTCAGCTGAAACACTTTGTGAATTAACCGAATCTCCATAAGTGATGTTTAACAATAAGGAAAAAGATAATAAGAGAAATGACGAAGTGTTTACGACAGCGAAAAGAGAATTAATGGAGGTCATGTCTACCAACAAGTCTACACTGTGAAAGGTTGCACAATATTGTCTAAGAATTGTATGTCTCCCATTTCAATGAGAGTCAAAAGTTCTGCAATTTTGTTGCAAAAAGCGTGTCTATAGACAAAAAATGTCTTTCATCTGTCCAGGTAAAAAATCGCTCTATTGTATGTAGATACTGCTCCGTTTAACTGCACACGTAACTCACCACCACGCCAGACATTCTGAGTCGGAGGAGGGCAAAGAGAGTTAAACGCCAAATGCGCCATGTTTAGATAACAACGCAGTCACACTGCGTGCTACTCGGTTTCGTGTTTCATATTTTTCAACAACATGGATCACAAACGAAACAAATTCATAGATTATTTAAATATTTTTGGCACGCTTAAGACATAATATAATTTTTATCCGGTAAAAACTGGCCTCATACGGACAGATGGAGACAGTTCCACTGATTTTTCGGACACACACACACACGTTGCTACGTAATCGTGACTAATTTACTCCCATAATCGGGGAGAAGCCTTTCAAGTTCATATATTGATCGAAATATTTTATCAAGTTTGCAAACTCATTATGGAGATGTTGAAACTTTTCCCGAGTAAAACAAGCTCGACACTAACGTAAAAGGATTTGGTTTTAAAATGGGAATAACATTGCAGATCATTCATTCCATCTACACATGCACAGAAGCACTTTTAATTGAAATGATAAACTATCTCGAAAACAGAATGAAAATTTCATTCTGGAAACATCCCCCAGGCTGTGGCTAAGCCATCTCTCCGCAATATCCTTTCTTTCAGGAGTGCTAGTTCTGCTAGGTTCGCAGGAGAGCTTCTGTATAGTTTGGAAGGTAGGGGGACGAGATACTAGCAGAAGTAAAGCTGTGAGCACCGGGCGTGAGTCGTGCTTCGGTGGCTCAGATGGTAGAGCACTTGCCCGCGAAAGGCAAAGGTCCCGAGTTCGAGTCTCGGTCGGGCACACAGTTTTAATCTGCCAGGAAGCTTTTTATCTCGAAAACAGTTCGAAAACAGATGTAAGATTGGCAGTGTCCTCAAAACCTTTAGAAAACTTGTATTCTTTATTCTTTCAAGGCCACAATCTATTCTTCAAACCTTGCGGTTCCATTACCACCAGTGAGACTTTGGGAACTGGACCGTGGTTTTTGTTGCAATCTGTCTCTTCTACAATGCGATTTTCTGTTTAAATGCGACCCCATAAAATGAGAAATAAGTTGTTTCTCACTTTTCGAAGTCTTACTATGAACAGTGTGGTGTCAAGTCCACTCAAGATGCGAGGTCAGTAGTCATTCTGGAGATATAATTTTCGTCATTGCACACTTATTCGATCATAAATTCAACAACATTGGCTATCACTTCGAAATATCATTCCATGCTTGCCTCTTAACTTAACCAAAGTAGTTTGCATTAATGTGTAAAGTTCCCATAGTCTTCTTCCATTCCCATCAAAATTTTTTGCGAAAGACTGTGGAATAATGCATGCCACTTCAGAAATTCAGTTAGTTTCTTCACATGCTCCATGCCTACGAACTTAACGCACAGTATTTCTTGATGTATGGAACAATGAACACCGTCTGTCGATTGTTGTAATATTTTGCTCTTTCATTGTCAAAAAGTGTTTCTGCATGGTGTTATGATGTTGTTTCATAGCAAATTTGCATTAGACGTGATTATGGAACTTCATAATAGATATTGCGAAATCTCGTATCCATGTTTTTGTCATTTGCATTTATTTTTGGAGGCTTGTGATGGTAGGTCGTTGGATTGTCTCTTTGTGTAAACAGCCACTGGACCTGTGAACATCAATTACACCACGAGCAAGTAGAGAACGTTAAACACGATTCTACCGAATTGAAGACAGTAATGCAAAGAGAAAAATGACGCTCCGCAGTACTAAGTAGTGTTGCGCTCTATCGCGCACTTCCGAGAAGTACCGACCAAAGCTGAGACAGGCCGAGCCTCGGCCCTCAGACGGTTCGCACGTAGCTTCCACGTGCCGTTTGGCATGAGGCGGCCGGCCTTGGTCTACCAACAAAAGTCGCTCGACTATTTATATAGTAGTTTGGTAGAAGACCTACTTTATCAACGGCAGAAAACAGACTATAGCTACCTAATATTCAGAAATCAACGCTCACTTATGTCCCACTCAGACATTCAATCGGCCTAACAGCGTGTTACTGCTGCTGAAATGTTAGTTACATTTCTCTCAAAATGTGCTGATCTTTCTCGAGGACGTATTACCCATTCCACCCATTCAGTTTCTCACTATTTTTGACAATTTTTGCAAAGTCAGATCGTGTGGACGTGGTGCGATCAGGATAACTGATACATGTGCAGAGCTGCTCTAATGGTTTCGTGACATTCACCATAAACTGAACAACTATTCACTTTCTTCGAGCGTCATATACGTTACGGAAGTCGGAATAGGTTTAGAGAACAGTTACATGAGCAAAGATCGATATGTATCCTGCTGATGAGTACACACTAGCTGAGCGTAAGTTACACAATTGAACACTGCTTTGCTTTCGTTTGGTACCTCAGAGCAGTGGATGAGGCCTCTTCTCCTGATAGTGTCTTGCGGCACTATGATCTTGTTACTACTTGATCAAATTCCACACATCTTACGTCCAAGTCCTCTTCTCAGGCTCTTTCCAATGACAGAAAGAAATTATTGTACATAATAACGATGAGGGTGCTATAATTCGAAAGCTACAAACGCTAAAAATTAACTGTCTGAATCAGAAATTTCGTCACCCAGTCCTCTGATGATATGTTAACTCCCTCTCGACATGTTTTAGATGGCCCGTATCAGCTGCATCAAACTATATTTGCAGGTGAGGCACTCCCTCTGGTGGGCGTTCATTTCTTGTATCCTTATTGTTGTTCTGTGTGTATGTCTCCTCGGTGTATTCCGCTTTTGAGGAACAAGATGAAGGGCGTAATCACACTAAAGTGAGTGCCAGATACCACGCATTGGTTTAATTTGAAATCGCTATTCCTGAGCCGGCCGGAGTGGCCGAGCGGTTCTAGGCGCTACAGTCTAGCACCGCGCGACCGCTATGGTCGCATGTTCAAATCCTGCCTCGGGCGTGGATGTGTGTGATGTCCTTAGGTTAGTTAGGTTTAAGTAGTTCTAAGTTCTTGGGGACTGATGACCTCAGAAGTTAAGTCCCATAGTGCTCAGAGCCATTTGAATTTTTCGCTATTCCTGTTTATAAACGATATATATTAAATCTCGTATGTCATGTCATCCGTCAAAGCAGACATGACCGAGGAATATGTGTCTCACAGAATAATGGCCCAGGTGCAGTAAAATAAATGCACATAAAAGGGCATAATAGTTACTGGTTAGTGTAATCCTTACGTATCATAAAAAATATGAACGTATGTATGTATGTATTTATGTACGTCTGTTCCACATCTCGTCCTAAACCACTGGACCCATTTGAAGCAAACTTAGTACACGTATTGCTTACTGCCTGTAAATCATCGGAGTGGGACTAAGAACGACCTACCTATCAAATGGATGAATCAGGGGGAGAGAGGCAGGTGAGAAGTAGTGTAACATATGATGCACAAATCACGGTGGAGGTTCCAGTCCTCCCTCGGGCATGGGTGTGTGTGTTTGTCCTTAGGATAATTCAGGTTAAGTAGTGTGTAAGCTTAGGGACAGGTGACCTTAGCAGTTAAGTCCCATAAGATTTCACACGCATTTGAACATTTGATGCACAAATATCCATGCTTTAGTCATTCAGTGCTTGAGAATGGCAGCACTTAGTGACTTGTAACAAACTTTCAGCACAATTTCAAACAAATACTTTCTCGCTGACATCTTTAAAAAACTGATGAAAAAAAAAGAAAAAAACAGATTTACAGCGTACTACATATTCGATTTTATGCAGTAAAACTGTCACATGAAGCGTCACGTTTCAGTTTATTACTTGTTTACTGCTAACTGCTTCCATGACATGTTTCATACGGTATTCATGTACACCACTGAATGTACCAACAGAATTATCATTGTACGACACTTACTTCAGGAGATATGATGACATAAACACTGAAATCCGTGAGAAACCGCTGCATCATGCAAGGCGTTTAAATATATTACTCCATTGCTACTAACGCTATTCCTAACACTTTTAGCTGAATTTATATAAATAAATATATCATTGTACGACAAACACTTAAGGAGATATGACATCGTAGCACTGAGATAAATGAAAAACTGCAGCATCATGCATTACGTTTAATTTATCACCTCTTTATTAGTAACTCTATTCACGAAACATTTCGAAGACAGTAGCCACATACGTCACTGCATGTATCTGCATAATAATTATCACTGTACAGCCCATAGTTTAGGAGATACGACTACCTGAACGATGAGATGGGTAAGGAAGAAATGGAAAGTGAGTTGGAAGGAGGACATGCAGCTGGTCAGAGAGGAGGGGAAATTGGACAGAAAGTGTAGAGAGGAAGTGGTGGACAGAGAAAGAACAGAGGAGTGAGGTGGATGTAGAGATGGGGAGGGAGTAGAGAGAAGGGGGGAGGAGGAGATAAGCAGAGGAAAGGGGAGAGGAAGGGGACAGAAAAAGGAAAGAAGTGGAGAAGGGCCAGAGAGAGGGGAGAGGAGAACATGGTCAGAGAGGCCCACTTTGCCATTTCTCTCGGTCCTAATGGAATTTATTAGATGGCTAGAAACCTGAAAATATACCACTAGTCAACAGGAAAGTTAAAGTGGCCATCAACGCACATTGTGGGCTGTCTTACATCAGGGGCAGGTATTCATTCAGGGACAAATGTATTGTTCTCTATTGATTGACAGGTGCTTAACCTATTGTTCTGTAACAGGATTGTGACCCCTTGGTTATAATCCATCCTTTTGATTGGTAGGTCTTTAACCTATTGATCGCTTACATGGTACTCCATGTAACGGTACCTCTTCCCCTGCTCCACTTTGCCCATCCCTCTGGAAACTCACCTCGCTGATACAAGCGCACTTGTGATATGAATTTGAATGACTAATTATTTAAAGCGATCAATTCATTAAATCCCCCACTGAGAAACCACACAGCTCATTCCCTCCCATTCCCCTCCCAGAAATTGGGAGGAAAAACACTCAGTTGATCGGCCATTTGGAAGGAAATCGATTGCAGTGTATGGAATATTGTTTAAACAATTTAGACAATATAGTTTATTTATTTAAAGAAGTTGGTGGGAAATCGATAGGAGTGTGTGGAATATTGTTTAAACAACCCATACAATTTGTGGAATATTGTTTATTTGAACGATTTATGGGGTACAAGACCACGTATGTAATATAAAATTTTTTTATGTAAAGAATTTGGTGGTAAATCGATTGCAGTGTATGGGAAATTGTTTAAACTATTTAGAGAAAGTTTAGAATATTGTGTATTTAACAATTTAAGGGATAGGAGGTGATTGCAACGCTTTTTCAATCCGATTGTACAAGGAATACATCCTTGAAACACTCATCACACGCAATTACACTGCTAAAAATCTTTCGATAACGAAGCACACACCATCCACCATCCCACACCCAGTAACAGCTCGCACTACACACAGAGGTCGTTTGGAGACTCACAAAGCGACATGTACATCAATGGCTGCACCACGCGCCGTTGTCCAAGAGGTGTCCGTTCGGGCTCCGCGACTGACAGACCAGGTGTCACGATAATCCCCAAACAAAAGTATCAGGCGGTGGCAACCCTTTGATACTTGACAGTCAAGAAATCCCTGTCGAAACAGATGCTCTCACTATTTTTCCTCCTGCAAAGAAAAGCGGTGTTTAACCGGTAAACCCCTGCGGAATACAGATGCATGTGAGAACTCTTTCGAAGGGAAATGCCTGACTGAAAATGGATTTCGCCATGGGCACCAAGCTTTCATCTGTGCTAGAGAGGAAGGATCTCATGACTGGAATATTCAATTATATAGCACAGGATATACTGTTTATTAATAAAATTATATTCGCATGGGATGGATCTCACATTTATTTAGTGTGAAAAGCTAACGTCCAGCAACTACATGTCCTAATTACGTAATTACACTGCAGCAGATTGGAGTTGTCGTCCTACTGGGTAATTTTCAAGTGTACGCTCACCTTGGTAGCAGTGATCGACTGAGCTAGTGCACAGTGTCACCACCAGAGGACGTCATTCCCCTCTACCCCTCGCTCGCCCCCCCCCCCCCCCCAAACGTGACACTCTGTGCTGGAGAGAAAGTGTCTCACAACACGAAAATCAAATCAAAATCAATAATATATTGATACTGTTATGATGAGGACGAACGAGTCGTCGCCAATGTTCACTGGTGGCCAATTCTAAATAGAAACATATAAATCACAGCAGGCTTATCAGTAATGTCGATAAGGTGTTGGCTGCATCGTCTGGAACTGCATCGACTAAAATAAGTAGAAGTCGTTGGTAAAAAATAATATATATCGTACTCAACTGGTTGTACATGATTCTTCTTGGCTGCATTCTAAACAGATAGCTATTGAAGCCTCACTTAGGCCATACATTACTAAGCGCCTTGTTAGAGGTTGCTTCCTATCAGCTGAAGGCTATGCTACTTTACTACTTGACGTCCTGAGCAAGAGCGGACGAATGCTCGATAGAAACTTGATTCAAGCCGCGGAGCGGCGCTAGCGGTGCTGGTCGCGACTCGCGAGTCCAGCGATATCTATTACGGACCGCGGTCGATAACTGCAACCCCTAACAAGTGTGGTATCGAACGTTGATACCACAGACACATATTTTTTATTTAATCAGTTTGCGAGAGACAGAGTTTTCACACTTGGGAAGACATCATGACTGCATCCTCACACCCTTGCTCCCCATGACATAATAACAGTAATTACCAGCGAATGGAGTGAAGTGCGGTGTAGTAACCACCATTTGGGGTCTCCGGCTTGTTTGTTTATCGTCAGGGCACCACGACGAAGGTCAAAACAGCCCGATGTCCTAATAACAGATAACGTTACTAAATACCACCGACCACGGATAACCTGGATATCGCCCTCCTTTGATCTCGCACCCCCCTTCCTCCCCCCCCCCCCCCCCCATAAACAAAGTATAAAGTGGCGTCAGTTTTTTATTCGGCAAATTCCATACTCGCTTCCTATCTCTGTCTCTCTCTTGAGAGGGCACTGCCTTCGTGTCTGCGTGAACCACGGTCTCCAAACACGAAGATGGAGGTTTTAATCTCTCCTCAGAATACTTAATTCCTATTGGCTAATGCTGGGGATAAAAGGAAAGCTGACGCAATTTCGATATCAGAAATAGAGTGAAATAATCTATTTAGACTATCCTGTCAAATTAATTGTTTAACAATTTACAGGAGTCAAATAGATCAAGATATCGTAAGAAAGAAAACGTATTTCTTGTTCTATAGCGCAAAGTGAAAGGATCCTCAAGCTTGTAGAACACATCGTAGAACAAGGATACATAATATGTATTCACAAAAACGTTTTGCTAACATTTCTTGAACAGATTCTAAATGAAACGGTCTTCATGAACGGGGAATAATTAAAAATATCTGAAACACGTTTTCATGTAAGAGGTGATTCCAAATTTGCCCAAACATGTAAATATATGAGGAAATAATGTATTTGAGATTGCAAATACAATCAGACTTCAGCTGCATAATTTATTAATGACAAATAAATTTTTGTCCTGCCCGGGACTCGGACCCAGATCTCCAGCTGTCCACTAGCTGTCACCTGAAACTCCTGGGCTATGAGAGCACACCTCCATGACCGCTCCAACTCTCCGTACGAGTCCACGTACTGCACTCACACAATTGCTGTGAATCCCTTACAGGAAGATACTTTATTATCCGGATTTGAGTCTCGGTCTGTCACAAATTTTAGTCATCTATAAATTGTGCAGCTGAAGTCTAATCATATTCGAAATTGCAAATAAATTTCTTCTGTTTCATACAGTTTTATGTCGTACCAGTCACCGTTCCTTGGAAAGTACATACATGCCTGAAGGGCCCTGCATAGTAATACAGGGAGACACAACACTGAAAATAGTATTACATGTATAGACAGTCCTCGAAATTAATGAAGTGCATCCCTGTGAGAGAATCACAGCAATTGTGCGAATGCTGAACGGGGACACTCTGTGACATATAAAGATTTGGGTGGGTCCTGAAGACGTACTCGGATAGATGAAGTGGTTAAGGTGACCGCTCGCGTCAAACGCGAAATCCGTGTTTGAGTCCTGGCCCGGCACAAATTTTGATTTGTCAGGAATAAATTGTGCAGTGAAGTCTGATGTATTCGCAGTTACGAATACACTTCTTCCATTTCACTTTCCGCGCCATCATCTCTGCACTTCTTTCATGTTTTCTCGTTTCCAATAACACTCCAAAATTCATTTTATTTGCCCCAAGAATAACAGCCATTTTGTTATTTATGTGTTTCTGGCAACAGAAAATAAGCAAAAGAAAAACAAATGAATAGCTACACACATCAGTCATAAGAGCACCATATAACCACAACTGGGTCAGGTTATCGTTAACGCCTTTATTTATTGAAATTCAAACAGTATAAGACCCTTTGTGGGAGACCCTGGATTTAAACTGAATTCGCTTTCTCACGTCCTTGTGACTTTAACAATGAGATTGTGGTATTGAATACCAACTTGGTCACTTTCTTTTTAAATCTACCTTTTAATCTATCATTGACTTTTCTGTGATGCAGAGATTCAGATTTCGACATACGACTTCAGTTTCAACTTCCTTCACATTAACAATCTTAGTTCAGGCTCTTAATTCCCTGCAAATTCTTCGAACAATAGGCAGTCAGTTTGAAATATCGCAATAATTATAACCCATAACAAAAAGATGACCACCACATTTTCGGGGTGTAATGTGAGATTTACAATTTGAAACAAAATATTTTGACCAATTGTTTTCCTAAAATAGTTAGAGTGCAACTGCATAGCGAAGAAACATGCATACAATATCTGTCGTGTTTTTTATGCTACAAATAAAATTTTTTCTAAAACTAATGCATCAACTTCAGCAACATTGCTATGTTCAGCAGCGCAGCAGATGATTCAGCTTTCAGCTATCCTTGAATCAAACCTGGACGTGGACGCAATTCTTTGTGTGGCACGGCGAAGAAGTTCGCCGTAAATAGTCGACGACAAACAATTGCCGCAATGAGTCCCAATAATGCACCACAGTGCGTACTAAGATTCACAAGAGGAGAAAAGCTAAACATGTACATCATTCATGTTTCTTACTATTTTTTTTCAGTATGGAACACAGAAATTTAATTTGATACTACGTACACTCTTATTTCGCTTACGAGGCCGTAGTGTGGAAGTGTATCGAACTCCTTACGGAAGTCAAGCAACGCAGCATCAATCTGGGCGCCGATATGCACTGCTTTTCGACGTCTCACGATCGTTGTTTTCGAAACTCATGTTGATTCCTACAGGAGACAGGTTCGGTCTCCAGTAAATGTCGTAATACGCAGGCACTAAACATGTTAAAGAATGCTGTAACGGAGTGATGTCAGAGATATAAGCAAATTATTTTGTGCGTCTGCTTAGCCACCTGTCTTGGAAAAATGAGTAACTTGCGTTTTTTGCCATCACTAGCAACACTTCGCTCCTCTACAAACCGATGGCGGCAATCTTATTAAGAAATTCGTGAAGAATGATTTGGCCACCAATAAACACTTTACCCTTCTCTTAAGGTGAATTTTACAGTTGCCGGTATGTTACTGAAAACGGTGTTCCTGGATAATGGACACCGATTTGGTCCAGAGTAAATTACATTAAACATTCGTGTAAGCTATTCTCATTTCTTGTATTATTTATTTTAACTGTGCTGTTTTGTTTCAAACCAGGTATCTTACGTACTTATAACCAATTTCATTAAGGAATAAATATATTGGGAACAAGTAGCTAGTATTCCCACTTCTCTGAACAGGCCTCTGCTGGACGTTCTTTAGTTCACATCATAACTAATTTGCATAGCACGATTTTACACTCGGGATATTTTTGTTTAGCTTGGTGTGTAAGCCCAAAAACTGATCCTTTATTGCATTATAGAACAAACGTACGCGTAATACGATAGTAATTTTAGTTTTGTACCACCTGTTGCTGACAACATACTCATTGGAAGTAAGGATTTGTTTAGTCGTTTCAGCAGTTTTGACGTATGCTTTTTCCCGTTGGGTACAATATTAAGTTGTGCTTTCAAGTCCTTAGAGTGTCAACGTCTTACTAGCCATATTTTTGACACAGACCGGGAGAAAGCCTCTTACAAAACTTTCTGGCAGGTTAAAACTGTGTGCCGGAGGGAGACTCGAGCATGGGACCTTTGTCTTTGGCGGGCAGGTGCTCCACTCACCGAGCTACCCAAGCACGACTGATGACACATCCTCCCAGCTGTACTTCCGGCACAACCTCGTCTCCTACCTTCCAAACTTCACAGAAGCACTCCTGCGGAACTTGCAGAACTAGCACTCCTGGAAGAAAGGATGTTGTGAAGACATGGCTTAGCCACAGCCAGTGGGCTGTTTCCTGAACGAGCACTTGCCCTCGAAAGGCAAAGGTCCCGAGTTGGGGTCTCGGTCCGGCACATAGTTTTAATCTGCCAGCAAGTTTCATACCAGCGCACACTCCGCCGCAGAGTGGATATTTCGTTTTAGCCTCTTACAAGGGCTGAACAGAATACTGTGTATCAAAAAGTAAAGTGACAAACTATTTAATAATGGTCACAATTATTTAATTAACAGTTATTCCCAAAACTTAATTTGATTTGTAATTTGCTGGAATGTCTGTATCATAGTGCCGTAAAAAAAAAACCCAGGAAATCCCTATTTACTAGATTTATTTCACATGTTTCTGGTTACAGAATTATACCCTGCTGTTATAACATCACCATGCATAAATTTATATTTAGATGAACATATATCTACATTTCTACACGACAGTCCGCCAGCGATGCACGATGTACTCGTGTAATGACGAAGTATAGCCATCAGAGATTTTTCACTCGGTGTTATGGGATTTGCGATTCAAATCCTGAGTTTTATTTTCTCATAACTTTAGTGGTTATTATTTGGAAGTTGTACGGAGTTTCTTCCAATTTTTGTCGCAGAAGAGCAAACGGCCAAAGTAAAATGTTGACTGGATAACCGAAAGTTTTGTTTATGGCAGTTACTTGCAACTATATTGAAAATATGAGCGTTTTGAGTGTACAACATACGTACTAAGATATATTAGCAGCATATGTAGTAAGGTATGTTAGTCGTTTGTGCATAGACACAATACGAGAAAATTATGTGAAATCTTTAAAGTAAAATTAGTACTGCAGTACTTTTTTCTGGAGACGTACAAGATCAAAGATAATTATTTTTTTTCGATGGGGGATGTCAATAGCGTAAAACGAGTAAAAGATGGAAATGAACGATCTGAGATAGGCCAGCTAAGGGTATCGATGTGACACGATGGTCAGAGTAGTTAAAAGGGGAAATGTTCGTACACAACGCTGAATTAATTTTGTTACAATGAAAGACTGATTCTGCAAGTGGTAATGATGAGAAGCAACGCCTGAAGACGAGCGTGCGTGGTGATTGATATTCATTAACAATCCTATTCTTTCTAGGGAGAAAATCTTTCCGGCAAGACGACATTTTGGGTTGGTGGGGTCCTGCCCACACGTCGCATATACGGTGCCTAAAGGATGCTGCTTTCTCGGATAGCCATGCAACAGTTCAAGCAAATCACATTAATAGTTTTTATTCAGTGAAGAAGATTGTCAGTACTTAACTTTGAATTTACGGCGGTGTCGCAAGGGATGGGCGACATGCAAACATTCAATGTCTCTCGCTATAGACTATGTCCATACGAGCAATGGAAATGGATCTCTGATACCTGCTATCTTAGCGCTCTCTACTAGGTCGGATCTAGTACTGTGCTAATACTGTGCAACCGAGGCTGGAAGGAGCTGTGCTTAAATTCTCTTCTTGTAGAGGCCGCTGCTGTCGTGGCGCGGTCGTTGTCAGCACGCTATTGGCTGTCGTATCACCGCCTTCTCTGATCCTGTGCTCTTCGTCTTCGTGCCGGCGCTTGTGGATACGCCGTAACAGTGTACCTACTGACTGTTTGCGGTGACGAGATCCTATGCTTTGTGCAATCTGTGAGTAGTGTACGTGAAGATATCCCTGACAACTATCTACATATGATGCACGAGTTGTAATGTACGAGATGCGACGCACGAGAGACAGTCTGACTCATCTGGACGACACTGCAGCCATAGTGTTCAGGAAAACCAAGAAGGACTTAACGACGCATTCAGCCACATGCCAGCATGCTGGAATCCCGGCTAAATAACATTCTCTGCAGATGGAAAGAAGACAGTAGAGATCGGCGACTACGGAGTGAAATCGTTTTTCGAGAATTTGCGCTGGTGCAAGTGATCATGGAAGTGTATATTCTGACGTAACAGTAAATAGTGGAACGGATTGGTATCGTAGAAAGCTGCTGACGTCTTGGCCGACGCCCAAGGAATCCAGCAGACAATGGCTGTTGACCGGGGTAGTATGGGGGCGGATTCTGTAGTGCAACCATCTACAGACTAAATGCACATAAATTAAATTTTAAAAAATTAGAGCAGATTCTATAATGCTAACAATAGTATTATTAGTGGGATAAGTGTTCAACGGAATGTAAACCCGTTGTCTGGTGCTGGCGTCTTTGATTAATAATAAGAACGTCCTCAGTCCCAGGTTCGAAACCCGCCACAGCTTAAATATTAATTAATAATCATAATTGGCAGCCGAAGACTTCCGGGATAAGAAGCCAATCTGATCCTGCTAAAGACCTCGTCAAAGAGAGCGGAGAAGTGGATAGGGGTTGAGGGCACTCTCTTATCTTTGGCGTGGGAAACTGCCGCTAAAGGCGGAAGAATCAGCAATGATCAATGACATGAGTATGCAGAAGGCAGTAGAAAACACTGCATTAAAGACACGTAACATCTATCCACAAGACATGTGGACTGTAATTGATAAAATGTCGTGATGATCTCTCCATTGGCAAAAGATTCTGGGATAGTCTCCCATTCGGATCTCCGGGAGGGGACTCCCAAGAGCCAGCCGTGGTGACCGAGCGGTTCTAGGCGCTACAGTCTGGAACCGCGCGACCATTACGGTCGCAGGTTCGAATCCTACCTCGGGCATGGGTGTGTGTGATGTCCTAAGGTTAGTTAGGTTTAAGTGGTTCTAAGTTCTAGGGGACAGATGACCTCAGCAGTTGAGTCCCAAAGTGCTCAAAGCCATTTGAACCATTTTTTGATTCCCAAGACTGAATAATCAACGAAACGATAACGTTCTACGAGTCGAGGCGTGGAATGTCAGAAGCTTGAATGTGGCAGGGAAGCTACAAAATCTGAAAATTGAAGTACAAAGGCTCAAGCTAGTGAATTGAAATGGAAAGTAGACAGGGATTTCTGGTCAGATCAGTATAGAGTAATATCAACAGCAGCAGAAAATGGTATAACAGGAGTAGAGTTCTTTAAAAATAGAAATATCGGGTAAAGAATGTGTTACAGTGAATAGTTCAGTGATTGGGTTATGCTTATCAGAATCATCAGCAGACCAACATCCGCAACGATAACTCAGGTATCCATGCCGACATCGCAAGCTGAAGATGAAGAGATAAAGAAAGTATATGAGGATACTGAAAGGGTAATACAATACACAAAGGGAGATTAAAATCTAATAGTCATGGGGGACTGGAATGCAGTTGTAGGGGAAGGAGTAGAAGGAAAGGTTACATGACTTGGGATAAGGAATGAGAGAAGTGAAAAGCTAATTGTGTTTTGTAATAAATTTGAGCTAGTAATAACGAATACTCGATTCAAGAATCGCAAGAGGAGGGAGTATATTTGGAAATGGCCAGGTGATACGATAGATTTCAACTAGATTACATCATAGTCAGACAACGATTCCGAAATCAGATACTGGATTGTAAGGCGTACCCAGGAACATATATAGACTCTGATCACAATATAGTAGTGATGAGGAGTAGGCTGAAGTTCAAGAGATTAGTAAGGAAGAATCAATCCACAAAGAAGTAGGACACGGAAGTACTAAGGGATGACAAGACACGCTTGAAGTTGTCTAAGGCTATAGAGTCAACAACAAGGAACACATGAGTACGCAGTGCAGTTGAAGAGAAATGGATATCTCTAAAAAGGGCACTCACAGAAATTGGAAAGAAAAACGTAGGTACAAAGAAGGTAAATGCGAAGAAACAATGGGTAACATAAGAAATACTTCAGAGCTATAAGTAGTTGTAGTATTAAAAACAATTAAGTATAAGAAATAATAGTTAATATATAAATTTATTATAACCACAAACATGTGATTTGTATGGCCTATTTAAATTTTTGAGATATTAGGCTGTAATTGTGAATAACAATAAAATAAAATAAATCGAAGCGTGTAGTAAAATTAACGAAAATTTGACAGTTGTTGAATGCTGCTTTCATGATACTGGAATTTTAATAGCCAGCAGTATAAATTGGTATATGTCTGAAATTTAGTCCGGTATAAGGGAACTCAGGACATCCTAATTTAGACAGCAAAAACAGTCGAAAGTAAATAAATAAAGAGTGGAGACTTAAGAAAATATATTTCATATAAATTGATGCAAATAAAACGTTTCCCTGGGAAAGAGAGAGCAATGAGAGTGGCTTCTGCTGCAATCAATTTCCCATGGGCCTCGGATTAATTTTAGAACGGTAACTGTTGAATCGTTCTGACACCCTTTCTTCTGGACGAGCCACGTGCAGCGCGCCGTCAGCAAAGAGCCGTCCTGTGGGGGCAGATGGGGGTGAGCGCGCGGCAAAGCTGCCGCCCTTGGCATTTCCGCCTCCCGGCGTGAGAGGGTGGGAGTGGGGCGCCAGCCAGCTAAATGTCACACGATGGCCCGGCGCCACGGCTGTCCGAGGTTTACAGGTAGCCACACTCCCCCTCCCCCTCCATCCCTCCCCCCCCCCCCCCCCCCCCGCCAGTCCATCAGGCAAAGCGATGCTGTCTGGCTCTGTACAAACGGCAACCGCCCGGGGGACCGCACAAAACTCTTGTTCTGATCGATACCGTTTACTCGACGCATTTCACAGTCGGAAACACAACTGCAACCTCGCATTGCTTTGTTTTCGCCAAAGCTCTTTCCCTCCATGTTGCTTCGTAGAAACCTATGTTTAAACATGTCCTCTGTCTTTGTCTTCGCTGGATCTCAACCGGAGAATGATCCTTTCCCCTCACACTGCATGCTGTACAGTGACGTGAAGTGCTGGATCGGATAGATTAGATCCTACAGGTAACTTTAGAACTAGGGTAGCCAAAGCTAAACTAATTATACTAATTGACTGACCATTCATACAGATGACATTTACGAGGAGAATCGTTCGTTGCGAGATATAGGCCTACAGGAACATATTTTAATCAATCAAGTCATAACAGCTTCTCGTGATTTTAACACAGACTGGACACTAATCATTGGGTATGATTTTATCAATTGAAGAATGCTGAGAAATTTCCCAAGCCACGCCAGTTGTTACTCTGCGGCATTCTGTAATAGCACTCTATGCCATATGACATAGCATTATATATACACCAAATGATGCAGCTTAGAAGTTGTGAAACCGGGTTGAGTCTCTAATCGACTTCAATAAATACAGCTATTGCGGACTATTGGAATTTTCATTCAGTTTTACGTTTCAGTAGTTTGAACACCTGTGTAAACGTACCGTGGGAACGGCTAAAAAGTATGTAAGATTAGACCATATTAGAAGTTGACAATTTGGATTATTCTAAAACAAGAAACTGCGAAGTTGAGTGTTAGAGGTAATATCAGGAACTATTGTAGAGATTTTGAGTCAGTTTTCACTAAAGACAGGGTCTCGACGGAGATATGTAAGTAAAATTTATAAATATTTTATGTGAACTGGCTGACCTACGACGGTTGTCGATTAAATTGTGCTTCCTGGAAACTGGTCTAGCGTGTGCTGCTTTAATCATTTTTATTCAAAGCTTTGTAGTTAATTCGGTTACTCGAGAATGTTCTCTTTTATAGTCATAACTCTGTGTACCATTACAGAAATTTATGGTATGATGAAGATTGTGAAGAAATTTATTGTGTAGAAACTGATAATAACTCTGAAGATCATGTGGCCGCGCGGTTCTAGGCGCTTCAGTCTAGAACCGCGAGACCGCTACGGTCGCAGGTTCGAATCCTGCCTCGGGCATGGATGTGTGTGATGTCCTTAGGTTAGTTACGTTTAAGTAGTTCAAAGTTCTAGGGGACTGATGACCTCAGCTGTTAAGTCCCACAGTGCTCAGAGCCATTTGAACCATTTAAACTCTGAAGATCACATAAACAAAATAGAATGAAAATCAGCTTTAAATGTAACAAACATTAGAAAAACTACATGAAAATAATGATGAATTCATCATAGTATTCCTGGTAGCCACCGTCATTTAGTTGTTTTGAAGTTGGGCATTTGCTCTCTTAATTTGTTTTGTAAGAGTTGTAAAACTAATTTTTCTATTTTTGGTAAAGTGTTTTTTCATTTTTTAATGGGAATATTGCTAAGCATTCTGAGGCTGTGTATTGATTCAGATCTTGCTGTAATAGTTGAAAATTTCAAGACAATTAACAAACCTTCTTGCTCTTTGTGATTGATGATTTTGAACCTGTCGTAAATTTTTTAAGAGAGTATTTTAAAGTCAATAAATCTAGATGTCGTTAACCGCAAGTGATTTTGAACCTGGGGCTTGCACCTTCCATGAATTCTTGCCGCCACCAGTGAAAGACCATTTCAGTGTTTAATGGTTTAATGATGATGATGAGACAATTATACCCTCGCTGGTAGGGAGCAGTTCTGCACATTGATCCTCTAGGGTACTCAGTACTCATTCTTGCATTATCCCATGTGATACGTTAGTGCTTGCGGTAGTGGTAATACTAGAGTACGATGAATCAGTTGACGTTTACAAAAACAGATTAGCCAACAGGAGCGATGTGTAACACTGCTACTTTCCACCTAGAATACTATCGACAAGCCCGACCTTGCACATACGACGAGGTACGTCATCCGGTGACGTCACAATGTTCAACATTCGTGATTTACTTTTGTGGCATTTCCAGTTATTTTTGGACCTATGTGAGTTGTAGCAAATTGCTTGTCTCAGCATCATCTACGTCGCTCAGGAGTTGGTAAACGTTAATAAGAATAGCTGTGTATGCAAAAATTCTAAACATTAAAATCCTAGTAACGTGTTCCTTTAACGCCAACGGCCTTGGTACGGTGGTACCACAGGTTCCCGCCAGATCACAGAAGTTAAACGCTGTCAGTATTTGCCTGGCTGGTAGCACGGGCGTGCCGATCGCTTTGGAAGTGGCGTGCGCGCAGCTAATGGAAGGCCAATTGAGGAGCTACGGTACATACCTGAGAAGTAGTGGCTCCTTTCACAAAGAATGACGACGGTATGGAGAGCAGTGTGTTGACCACATGCCCCTTCTTATTTGCATCCAGTGACACCCATCGTCTGAGGATGATACAGCGGTCTGTCGGTAGCACTGAGATTTCCGAGGCCTGTTCGGACGGGGTTTAATTTAGAGCGTTACGTTAATCTGAGGACAGGATAAGACCAGGCATGTTAAAGTATTAAATTGCTGAGATGTTAGAATTTATCACAACTGTTTTATTTCTTCTCCATGCGTATAATTATGGAACGGACGTTGTTCAAATCAAATGGCTCTGAGCACTATGGGACTTAACTTCTGAGGTCATCAGTCCCCTAGAACTTAGAACTACTTAAAGCTAACTAACCTAAGGACATCACACACATCCTTGCCGGAGGCAGGATTCGAACCTGCGACCGTAGCGGTCGCGCGGTTCCAGACTGTAGCACGTAGAACCTCTCGGCCACCCCGGCCGGCACGGACGTTGTTCTCACTAATGATGTGTGATCTGAATTTTTATCGGTTCCTGGGTACTCCTTGCAATTCAGTATCTGATTTCAGACTTTGTGTCTGACCATGACGTAATCCAGTTGGTATCTCCCCATGTCTCCAGGTGTTTTTCAGATATACACGTTTTCTTGAACAGTGAATTTGCTGTTTCCAGACGTAATTTATTGGAGACCTCAAGCTCTCTTTCTTCTCTTCTACTCTATTCTGACAACAGCTTCCGCCAGTAATTCATCCCAGTTCCTCTCTCCATTTCACAGCACATACTGAGTTGCTCTTTTAGTGCTTTAATATACTCTCCCTATCTCATTATCTGGTTCTGAGTCAGCGTATATACCTGAACTTTGGCTGCTTGCACTGGTTTGCTATCTATTTCGATGGAAAAAATCCTACCGTTTCACTGTTAACAGTAACTTTTTTTCTGCCTTATCTCCTTATTCTTAAGAATCCTGCTTCTGTAGTACCATTTTCGGCTGCTGGTAATATTGCATTATCTTAATCTTACCGAAGGTCTTTATTTTCTATATTACTGACTATTCGTAGTACGTGGTATGCAGTACCAGTGTTAGATTATCTTCCGTAGGAAGGACAGGGTCAAAGGGAGATTGACCATCATTCGTGTTGGGAACTTTCTCTTTATTTTAAAAGAACACACTAAGTTAGATTAGTTAGACATCTTTGGAAAAACACCTTCAGCTGCCTTCACTGCTAAGAGAATATTTTAATATCATAAAACTGTACCAGAATGGTCAGTAGCAAACAGATTAAATGCATTAATAAAAACTGTAGTACAGTAAAAGAGCTGAAAAATTTTTCTCGAACGAAACTTGAAAATTTACAATTAAAAATAGAAGTATACTCAGCAAAAAACCATCATATAAGAAAATTACTATTTAGCTGAATAGCGGAGGCGCGCAAGGCACGCAAAAGAAATGAGACAAAATTTTTAGTATCCTGCCCACTCGTCTAATATTGGCTGCCTAGAAAGCTGATTTCTCGAATCACTAGACAACAATTCAAGCAAACTATATTAAAGGAGTTCATTACACTAAGTTAAATTGACAATACTTAACTATATATTCACAAAGGTGTGTCGCAAACAAATGGCGACATGCAAATAATCGTTGTGCTTCGGTATGTACAATTTCAATGCAAGCAAAACAGAACAGTTCATAAGTCACTGCTGTAGCGACGGCTTGTCTCCTACTGCGCCACTACTAGGCGGTGCGGCGTTTATATTCTCTTCATATACACTCCTGGAAATGGAAAAAAGAACACATTGACACCGGTGTGTCACACCCACCATACTTGCTCCGGACACTTCGAGAGGGCTGTACAAGCAATGATCACACGCACGGCACAGCGGACACACCAGGAACCGCGGTGTTGGCCGTCGAATGGCGCTAGCTGCTCAGCATTTGTGCACCGCCGCCGTCAGTGTCAGCCAGTTTGCCGTGGCATACGGAGCTCCATCGCAGTCTTTAACACTGGTAGCATGCCGCGACAGCGTGGACGTGAACCGTATGTGCAGTTGACGGACTTTGAGCGAGGGCGTATAGTGGGCACGTGGGAGGCCGGGTGGACGTACCGCCGAATTGCTCAACACGTGGGTCGTGAGGTCTCCGCAGTACATCGATGTTGTCGCCAGTGGTCGGCGGAAGGTGCACGTGCCCGTCGACCTGGGACCGGACCGCAGCGACGCACGGATGCACGCCAAGACCGTAGGATCCTACGCAGTGCCGTAGGGGACCGCACCGCCACTTCCCAGCAAATTAGGGACACTGTTGCTCCTGGGGTATCGGCGAGGACCATTCGCAACCGTCTCCATGAAGCTGGGCTACGGTCCCGCACACCGTTAGGCCGTCTTCCGCTCACGCCCCAACATCGTGCAGCCCGCCTCCAGTGGTGTCGCGACAGGCGTGAATGGAGGGACGAATGGAGACGTGTCGTCTTCAGCGATGAGAGTCGCTTCTGCCTTGGTGCCAATGATGGTCGTATGCGTGTTTGGCGCCGTGCAGGTGAGCGCCACAATCATGACTGCATACGACCGAGGCATACAGGGCCAACACCCGGCATCATGGTGTGGGGAGCGATCTCCTACACTGGCCGTACACCACTGCTGATCGTCGAGGGGACACTGAATAGTGCACGGTACATCCAAACCGTCATCGAACCCATCGTTCTACCATTCCTAGACCGGCAAGGGAACTTGCTGTTCCAACAGGACAATGCACGTCCGCATGTATCCCGTGCCACCCAACGTGCTCTGGAAGGTGTAAGTCAACTACCCTGGCCAGCAAGATCTCCGGATCTGTCCCCCATTGAGCATGTTTGGGACTGGATGAAGCGTCGTCTCACGCGGTCTGCACGTCCAGCACGAACGCTGGTCCAACTGAGGCGCCAGGTGGAAATGGCATGGCAAGCCGTTCCACAGGACTACATCCAGCATCTCTACGATCGTCTCCACGGGAGAATAGCAGCCTGCACTGCTGCGAAAGGTGGATATACACTGTACTAGTGCCGACATTGTGCATGCTCTGTTGCCTGTGTCTATGTGCCTGTGGTTCTGTCAGTGTGATCATGTGATGTATCTGACCCCAGGAATGTGTCAATAAAGTTTCCCCTTCCTGGGACAATGAATTCACGGTGTTCTTATTTCAATTTCCAGGAGTGTAGATGCCGCTCCTACTTGGTGTCGTCGTCTCACAGCCCTCTCTGCTGTAACGTTCCAGGCCGACGTACCTGTGCTTGATGTTACGCTTGAACGAAATTGATGTTAAATGTTGTGTCCTGATTGGTACAAACAGTCAGTGAGAACTATCATGAAATTAGCAGCTCTTAAATCACTTACTGTTTCGCCAGTTCATAAAGCAACAGTTCATTCATGGAGTAAGATCAATAGCCACTCAGTAGGCTGTGTCACACAAACACACACATTGAGCTAAGTAAATCTAATAATTACTCAATTGGCAATTTACATGAACCAGAACTTGAAAAAAAATTAAAAGAAGAGCTGCAGTAGGTGCGCGTTGATTAAGACACAAGTAAATACATCCCCGTCTTGGCAAAGCATAGTGGTCTCGGAAAGATTAGGTGGTACATGATCACCTGCACCTGGCTGCAGTTCAGTCGGGCGCGGAATTGGTTCCGCTTTTGAACACTGCATCTGCTCCATAAACTAGACAGATTTCAAGAAAGTCCCAACGAAAGAAACACAAATGGTAGCCTGATTAAGTGAAAAATACAAAATTTAGTACGGGGATTGTGCCACGCCTCCACTATAAACGGAGCGCCGTCAGGTGACAGTCAAAATTACAGCAAGAAGAAAAACAAATAAATAATTTTTAAGGACTTAACTGAGGCATATCAACGAAACTTGTAAGGTGGCCAAAATCTAAATACAGTTATTGAGCAGAAAGTCAGACTGCGAACCAGAAATTGAACCAAACTCGCGCCAAGTCTGCGGGAGGTAAGCAAGTAACCGTCACGCGGAGGGGAACGCTAAACCCCATACTAACGCTTTTGGTTGGCTAACGAACCACTGACTAACAGCATACAGAACATAACCTTTTGAATAACATTACAGCCACGTACAAGGTAACAGTAACCAAAATAAATAATGTTCTCACTGAGGGAGACTTAATCATCAAGGTTAAGAGGACCCACCCTTACAAACAATAAAAAAACCAACTCAAACTTTGTAGTATGAACACACAATAAGACAATAGATGGAACTGTACGCTAAAGTAATAGTACATACAGGAAGTAACACTTGAAATGAACCCACTTAAAATATAAACGCGCCGGCAAAAATCCGACGCCTTACAGTAAATAACACTCAGAGCAACTTAAGAAACAAATTCAGTAGTTTTATAGGAGAGTACACACAACTTTCCCGCCTAGAGACAGAAGCGGGATCAGTAATCAGAAGTCTGATACGGGACAGGACGAGAACCTCTAACAATCAGAAAACTACCGAACTAAACAGTGACAGAATATAGCTCTGGTTACTGCCGATGCTCGGCTCACTCGCATCTGATAAATGAAATTGCAAGCTCACCACATATATCTATACAACGATCAAGGAAGGCGCAGCGTGGAGCCGACACACAACTTCAACACAGCGGCAGTCGGTCGTCTGTCGCCAGGTCTGGTTGGTCACTGAAGAACACAACACACTCCCTCCCTCGATACGCGCCCCACACGTCCAAAAGTTTACGTCTGGCTGCAACCTAGGTAATAATGATTCGCAGTCCAGGAACCCACTGTGTCTCTTCCTAGTACCGCTGCCACGCTGCTAACTGTCGAACTAGTAATAGCCATCAATGGCGGGTACACTACTCGCCTCGCCGCCGGGTTCCAACTCAGCCTCTTCACCAGGAGCGAACTATTCACCTTCCTGGCCTCAGTGTCACTGCCCTCGCGCGAACCACGCCGTTCTAAGGCAAAGATGTTCCACTAGAGACCGTGGCGCAACGTATCGGTCGCGCAACGGTTCATTACGTCAACATTGAGTATTTGCATTCCCATTTTCAGATTATCTAGCTTCGCTACATCATTCGAATTTCAGATATTCCACGCTCCGTAAATTACCTTCCCGTTGGTTTTTGAATCACATTTTCATGGTCACCACCCGTTGCTAGTCTCCTCCCCGAGACCCAAATGGTGGACCAACCCAGAGCATTTTTTCAAAGGAGAGATCATCTTTGCAATCACAAGCCACATTTCCTGTGGACACATATACTGTTTTTAAAGTAACTGAGTGGTTCCCATTGCCTTCTGCAGCCTCATACCATTGATCCTTGCAGATTCCTCCGCCTTTAGCGGCAGTTTTCCCACCCCAAGGACGGGAGGGAGCTCTGAACGTCCACCGGCCCTTCCGTCCTCATTGAAAGGCCGCTGGCAGTATACAAATGACTCATTACAGGGGTATTTTTCGACCACCATTACTGATATTTATTTTGTGTATAAACAATGGCTGTGTTCTAAACCGATTCCCTAGGACATTTCGATTGGTAATAAAGGACACTACGCCTACCTACGCAACGCGAAAAATTGCCAAAGCATAAATAACCTGTGATTTAACATAATACTGCTATAGTGACTTACCGTGTGACGAGTGACTGTACTGCAGTCCTTCGCGTAACAGGTACGTTTGTAAGAATAGAAGACTAAGATAAAGAACTTAAATCAGACTAAGAACAGCCGACCATTTGCAAAGGATAAAGTAATCTTTACCTAGGTTTCAATAGATATAAATCTATCTTCTTCAGAAGACGGCAGTATTATAACAACATGAAGTGATATGTCCTTATCACTTCATGTTGTTATAATACTGCCGTCTTCTGAAGAAGATAGATTTATATCTATTGAAACCTAGGTAAAGATTACTTTATCCTTTGCAAATGGTCGGCTGTTCTTAGTCTGATTTACGTGGAACCATTGCTGTAGCGCAGCTATGTTTAAAGTAATAAAGAACTTAGTTAAGCAGTAACAATATGTTATTTGGTAACTCTCATACAAAAGTAAAGCATTCTTACAAGGCCGGCTGGTGTCTCATACACAAAGTTGCGCCAGTTGCCACCTAGATGACTCCCGTGTGTAAATTTCAAAATTCATATCTCAAGGAACTTTCACGCAGGAAATTCAGATTATCTTTGTCATTACAGATTTGCCTAAGAGTAGTTCATTCTATCAATCTTACGATCAAGAAAAAATTAAACTTCACACGTACACACTCACAACACGTTTATGTTTTACATATATGACTACAGTAACTGCAGAAAATATTTCGTTTTAACTTATGCAAATTATTTATTAAAAACTTTATATTATAGTTTTACAAAATCTGTGGATCAATTAACAAAGTTTATTTTGTAATGCCTGAGTTTCTCCCGGCATATGCAATGTTCAAATAACTGAAAGAGAAAGCAGCCGGGTGACGTCGACAGCCACCGATGTTTCGACAGGAGGACACTCTGCCATTTTAAAGGTATAACTGCAGCAAGTAAGCATTGTTCAAGGAAATTTAAAATCTCGGTTTCCAGAGAAACTCCAGGACGATAACATTCACGCTGTAAACCCTAGGCCATCACAAACCAAAAATGATCGACGGCAGAAATTGTCGACAGTCAAATTAATAATCAATGGGTGAGATAGCATTAACTATGACTCTGTTTTTTGACGTGCAAGAAAGCAGAATTCCATGCAGAAATTAAACAAGAAATTAAACAAATACCACTGCCTCTATTTATAAGTTTATTTGCTGCTTTAATTTCAACAGCTTCCTTAACAACACCAGAACTGGTGCTGACCCCACAGAAAGTACCCAGTGAATGACTAACAGCCTCCTAAAGAAAAGTTGTTCTGTGCCGCAGAGACTATCAAGGATCTTAATTCTTACTGTGCTATTCCACAGCTCAAAAAAAATAACACGCTCAAATGCCTCTGAGCACTAAGAACATCACACACATCCACGCCCAAGGCAGGATTCAAACCTGCGACCGTAGCGGTCGCGCGGTTCCAAACTGAAGCTCCTAGAACTACTCGACCACACCGCGGGCTAAGTGGCCTCCCTAAGGTAAACAAGGAAGGGGTGAGTGTTGAAAATTACGACCATTCATCTCTCGGCATATTTGGACCCTGGTCAGCAAGTTGCTGTAGGCGGATCGAAACTGAACTGCTGGGATTCCTGCAGTACCATTCACAGCAGTTCCTGAAGACTGTGAGTGTTGTTGCGGTACTCCAGACAAAGTAATCGCACGCTGACAGGTCAAATGATCTGGGTGGCCAGCTGGGTCCGCGATTAGACTGACCTCTGCTAACAACTGCGTCAGACGTGAAGATTGTGAAAAAGTGCTCCAAGTTTCGGCTAGCTGTATGAGCAATTAATCTATGCTGTAGGAAGTAACTATAAGGTTTTTCCTTTTCTTTTAATGTTGCCACACATGTTTTCCACGCGTCCAGATTGCTTTTATTTGCCTCACTTTGTATGTAGACAGCGGGCCATGAAGTTATACCGAAAAAAGTGTCTGAAGTTTCCCTGAGAATATCATTTTAGAAATATGTGGTAAAAATTTCGGCGATTTCCCATGAAGAGAAATGGTACAAATGGCACATACGCAACTGATAGGCTACTTATGGTAGCCAAAAATCGTGGTTTTTATTGGGCGTAATTTGATAACGGAAACGGGAAAACGGTGTTTCCAGATGAATATATAAAGAATGAATAATTTTAATTTGATCCTTTTGGTACGCTTAGCTATTTAGATGATTACAGCCCAAGGTGCAAAAACTACTAAAGACTGGTTTTTGCAATATTCTGCTTAAGCTCGGTTAATCTGATCCGCTGGGTCTGGGAAACGACTAGTGACATATAAAAAGTTTCTTAGTCCGCAAAAAATCCCGCCTGGAAACATATGGTAAACATTTCGGCGATTACCCGCAGTTGGTTCTTTTCCTACCAGAAGTCACAATTTTCACCGTTTTGTCAGGTATCTCCCAGGAACAAATGATTCTTTTACAGGCCGCCTAAGGTGCACATTGGATCACACCTAACACAAAAGGACCAACCGATTTTCTCAATTTGCTTGGGCTGGAGGAAGTGTGTAATGTTTAAAGTTTGACCCCAATCTGAATGATAATTACAGTATGCCCGTTCTTCCGATAGATATGAAAATGGTTCCTAACCCAGGGGCTATCCACAACACTTGACCCCTCATTTCAGTGATCAATAAAGCCACAGATATGACCATCTGAAGAATCGCATAGTCGTGCAGCTTTTTGGAACATAATGGTACAGTGGAATGTCGTGTAGACATGGCCCCCAGACTGTGGACATATACACGAGTAAAGTAATAGAATAAAAACTGCTAAACATGATGGTACAGAAAAATGATGATCATTCAAATGGGACTTAACATCTGAGGTCATCAGTCCCCTAGACTTAGAGCTACCTAAACCTAACTAACCTCTAACCTAAGGACATCACACATATCCGTGCCGGAGGCAGTATTCGAACCTGCGACCGTAGCAGCCGCGTGGTTCCGGGCTGAAGCGCCTAGAACCGCACGGCCACCGCGGCCGGCTAATGTTAATCATTACTAAAGGTAACTAAAGAAGACGTACAGCATCAAAAATATGGGGGAAAGAAAATTTGTGGTACCCTCGACAAATAGAAGGGATTGGCTGACAGGACAAATTCTTTGATATCAAGAGACAGTCAATTTGATAACAGAGGGAACTGTGTGGTGCGGGCGGGGATAAACATTGTAGAGGAGGACCAAAGCTTGACTTCGGAAATCATGTTCAAATGGATGTAAATAGGATCAGGACCAATGAGAGGCTTGCACAGGACATATCGGCGTGCAGAGCTTCAGAGTGACGTCTGACTTCCGGTCAGTACCATATAATAAATGTCATAAGTCAACCGAAGGAAAAAGAAACGAAAACTTGTTTTGGAGTTAGGTCCGTGTCTTCGACTCTAGGTAAAGATTCAATCTATGAGTTCATTGAACTCGTATTACCAAGGTGTTATTGACATTACTGGAGATTAAATGTCTGCTATGATAGTCTTTTATATGCCGTAGATAAAAGGAAGCAGCAGGAAAAAAGTGTACTTAAAACGAATGGTGCGCATTAAGACGTCTATGATCAGTATGCCAGTGAGATTACTGCAACCAACATTGGCGGTGTACTTAGCTGCTAGCGTAACACATCATATGGGTATTTTACTCGCCTTATGTATTCATCTGTGGTATTTCTACACAAGAAAGATACGTAAGATGATAACTGCAGTTTACATCTTTTTTTTTCGAGAAGGTTATTGTTACCTTTATGTGTAGGGACAACAGTTATATAGACTCATAGTTTTTGTTTATAAATAACTCTTTTGACCACACGACAACAAATTTCTTCCTACAAGAGGTATCCATAGTAATCTGTATGCTGTGGCTTAAAATAGATCTGACAGTGGAAGCCACAGTCTTTTACTAGATACATTAAAACGTTATGGGTTAAGTGGTGTAGCATTCAGGTGCTTTCAGGATTATCTGAAGATTAGAAGCAGATCTGTGCTACTTGGTTGCTAGTCAGAGTTCAATAGTTAGCATCTGACGGCAAGCTGGATGGTGTGGTATCTGTCGGTGTTAAATACGGGAGCGGTTTATTTTCTTTGTAAAATTACTAACTTCAGACAGCCGTAAGGCTTTTTTTCTGCAAACGATATTAGCGCAATTGCTATTACTCTGTATACAAAACCATGTTAGGGACAGAAAAAGTTGCTTCTCAGTTAACAGCCAGACTACTGCAACAGACAACCGTCTACCCAGTATCCCGCACACCATGCTTCTCGCACAAACAGTCCTAATGAAGTAGGGGGAAAAATACGTGTAAGAGCAAGGGTAGACACCATGCTCCTACAGAAGGAACTTATTTAAGTACTCCCGTAGAAAGTACATGAATCAGTCTTCACGTGATATCGTTAGCTAGTCAGTGTCAAGGACACTACGAATCTCGTTAAATTCGGATACTCACAGTTCTTGAAGTCACTTGAGTGATAGTTTGAGACATATCAGTACAGGAAGAAATCATATCTTTAGTCCAGGTGCTACGTGGTGTCTGTACACAGTGTTAATCCACGAAGCTAACGTAGCCTCCACCAAATGACCTGGCAGTTCTTGCATTGGTATTGCAGAATTTCCTGTCTGTTTATAAGATTTGACGTTGAAACTATTGTCTTAGAGAAACAGCTTAGCGCAGTGATCAGAAAGCGGAGGAAAAATCTGCATGTTGCTAGAACGTCTTTAACTGCTACAAAGGATGACTGAAAAGTAACTGTACACACTTCGTGGTTGTAATGTATGAGTAAAATGTTAAATAAAGTTTTGTCTGAAACTGCTTTATTTTCAGGTTATGACGTATAGTGTCATCTGTGGCAGGCGTTGCATCATGGACCAGTAAAGGCTTTTAGCGTGTTAGTGTTCGCTTTGTCGACGGTGCCCCTACGCCCTTCAGTCGCCAGGCAAGAGACAGATCGTGCAAGACCAGTTGCATGGCCATCCAGATCTCCAGATCTTAACCCCTGGATTTTCTAAATCTGCGGCCGTCTGAAGGAGTTTGTGTTCGATGTTGCAACTGAGAATGTAGCATAACTACAGCAGCAAATTGAAAATAGCTGTGCAACTGTGCATTGTGAGATGAACAGAGTCTGCAACATTCTGAGAGTGGTAAGAAGCCGAGCACTTCAATATCTTCATTTTAACGGACATCCTTTTAAACATGTCCTGGTGTAGACGTACATTGAGTATTTGAATTGAATTTTGGATCCTTCATGTAGCTGCTTTCTGGAAAGAATTAATTTAGTGGTTGTTTGTATTTCACGTGTGATCCCTACTACTGCATAACACGGAAATGAAGCAATTTCAGACAAACCTTTATTTGATATTTTACTCTCATTTGGATGCATGCATTACACCAGCGAAGTGTGCAGAATTACTTCTGAATCTCCCGGTATAAAAAAGTGTATATTACACTCCTGGAAATGGAAAAAAGAACACATTGACACCGGTGTGTCAGACCCACCATACTTGCTCCGGACACTGCAAGAGGGCTGTACAAGCAATGATCACACGCACGGCACAGCGGACACACCAGGAACCGCGTTGTTGGCCGTCGAATGGCGCTAGCTGCGCAGCATTTGTGCACCGCCGCCGTCAGTGTCAGCCAGTTTGCCGTGGCATACGGAGCTCCATCGCAGTCTTTAACACTGGTAGCATGCCGCGACAGCGTGGACGTGAACCGTATGTGCAGTTGACGGACTTTGAGCGAGGGCGTATAGTGGGCATGCGGGAGGCCGGGTGGACGTACCGCCGAATTACTCAACACGTGGGGCGTGAGGTCTCCACAGTACATCGATGTTGTCGCCAGTGGTCGGCGGAAGGTGCACGTGCCCGTCGACCTGGGACCGGACCGCAGCGACGCACGGATGCACGCCAAGACCGTAGGATCTTACGCAGTGCCGTAGGGGACTGCACCGCCACTTCCCAGCAAATTAGGGACACTGTTGCTCCTGGGGTATCGGCGAGGACCATTCGCAACCGTCTCCATGAAGCTGGGCTACGGTCCCGCACACCGTTAGGCCGTCTTCCGCTCACGCCCCAACATCGTGCAGCCCGCCTCCAGTGGTGTCGCGACAGGCGTGAATGGAGGGACGAATGGAGACGTGTCGTCTTCAGCGATGAGAGTCGCTTCTGCCTTGGTGCCAATGATGGTCGTATGCGTGTTTGGCGCCGTGCAGGTGAGCGCCACAATCAGGACTGCATACGACCGAGGCACACAGGGCCAACACCCGGCATCATGGTGTGGGGAGCGATCTCCTACACTGGCCGTACACCACTGCTGATCGTCGAGGGGACACTGAATAGTGCACGGTACATCCAAACCGTCATCGAACCCATCGTTCTACCATTCCTAGACCGGCAAGGGAACTTGCTGTTCCAACAGGACAATGCACGTCCGCATGTATCCCGTGCCACCCAACGTACTCTAGAAGGTGTAAGTCAACTACCCTGGCCAGCAAGATCTCCGGATCTGTCCCCCATTGAGCATGTTTGGGACTGGATGAAGCGTCGTCTCACGCGGTCTGCACGTCCAGCACGAACGCTGGTCCAACTGAGGCGCCAGGTGGAAATGGCATGGCAAGCCGTTCCACAGGACTACATCCAGCATCTGTACGATCGTCTCCATGGGAGAATAGCAGCCTGCATTGCTGCGAAAGGTGGATATACACTGTACTAGTGCCGACATTGTGCATGCTCTGTTGCCTGTGTCTATGTGCCTGTGGTTCTGTCAGTGTGATCATGTGATGTATCTGACCCCAGGAATGTGTCAATAAAGTTTCCCCTTCCTGGGACAATTAATTCACGGTGTTCTTATTTCAATTTCCAGGAGTGTACTTTGAGGTACACATATTCATTTAGCTTCCACAAGAGTTGGAGGTTGTTAGTGGTAAACAGCTATTCATAAAATCAAAATGGAAAGCGTTCCATCTGGCAAATCACTTATATTCCCCACATAATACTTTAGTTCAAAGATTTCTTGAAGGTAAATCATTAAAAGCAATACTCTTCATATATTAATATCTTAGTCATCTTGTATAGTTCCATAATAATAGTGTAAGTGACTAAGATGTTCGGTTCGCGTAAAGAGAATAAATACTAATTTTCCTGATACAACCATTCCCATTTCGGCTTTCAAAGGATTTGAAAAAAAAATCCAGGTAAATACAGTACTGATTATATTCGTAAACTATGGACAATTTTTCCCTACCCTTGACTGTTATTAGAACTTCCAGATTGAAGTACTCTGTGAACTGTATATCCAACAGAGGTGTACAATTGGATAGAAAATAATATCAGATCATATAGACTACTATCTAAATTAACTTTAGTGAACAGAGTTGATACTTAACATAGGTGTTAAATAAATCTTGTCTTCCAAATTTGAGTCCATAAGAAGTAAGTACTCCGATGGTAGACATCGGTGACGTCTGATTTCCGGTCATTACCATGGAATAAATGTCATAACTCAACAATATACACTGGTCCGCAAAGTTAAAGGACGAAAGTAACTTTGCATGCTGTGTGATACTTGGTCTATACATAGAAAGTACTGCTACAGTATATGGCAGAAGATAACTGAAAGAAATGCGCAACGAGACGAGGAGAGACGGCACTTTCTTTTGCATGACAACTGTTACGCTGAAGTCAACGCGATTTATGTTGGCCCCATGGACATTACAAAAGAAGGGACATGGTTCTTAATGGGGTCTATGATCACCAACATGAGAACATAGGTATTGCATCGCATTTCCATGCTGGCGACAAAGTTGGCAAGGAATTCTTGTGGTAGCGCGGTTAACCACTGCCGTATGGTCGTCGGTGCACGTTGTAAGGGTCTTTTTATAAAGTGTTTTGTATTTTTGGTTGCCAATAAATATGTAGTGCGTAATGTTTGTCTTACGCAAATTTACTGTTTGATGTGTTGTTTAGCAGATGGTGTACTGAATCAGTTTTACTGTAGTAAAAAAAAGTTAAACAACTTAATCTGGAAAACTAGTATGCAATGCGTATAATTAAATAAATCCCTCTGAAATTTACCCAGTTTCGTGAGCACCGAGTTCTATGGCCCTGTGCAATAAACTGATAAAATTCCGTATGCAAATCAAAGACGAAAGAAATTTTCCTTAGCTCTTGAGTCACAACGGATATAATCTTGGTCTTCTGTTCTCTCCACAGTAGGCATAGAAAATATTCAATTTTGGCGCAGCGAAGTGCAATGCAAGCCGTAAAATAGTCATACAAATAATATCATTAGATTAGCTGACAAATGAATAACTTTGCAAATTTACAGTGTAAATACTGGATATTGACTCAGCGCTGTGCAGTGCTGCCCGCAATGAGGCTGTTACAAACATTAACACTTTTCTGATTCTGGCACATTAATATTTTTCTGATTCTGTTTGAAAAAAGATTTCTTTAAAAAATATTCATTGGATTTAAATAAGCAAGACGTGGAAGAGTATGAGGTACTGATAAGAGGATATGCTAAGAACGAATGCTTCAGTTTGAAAATTGTATTTAAAAGATCTGTTATGGAACATTCTCCACTAACTTCAAAATCAGTGAACTTCTCAACTGTTCTACAACTCTCGCTTACTGTCGTAATTAAAACACTTGGGATGTTACATGACAAAAGGTTTGACATCGTTTGACAAAAAATTATTCCAAAATTTAGCTTCACTGTTTCAGGTTTACAAAATACGCAAAATATTACAAATCGGGTATACCTAATCAACCTTTACATTCACTCTGATGGAAAATAGTTGGTTCCTACATTCGACGTTCGGTATTGTTATAATTAGCAACATCCACATTGCGTTGCTGCAACTTAAAACTCCAAATACAAAATTTCATTACGTTACAAATTTGTTGCAGTTACTTTACCTCTAAGCTACCGTATTATTAATCACTTCTTATTATAAAACCTGTATTATGCTGCGTCCATAAATCAACAACTAAATTCTCACAGCTAGCCACTAGCTTTAAGTCTTACATCCTACTTATAACAGAGTGCAACGGCAACTGCAACTGCGCTACGCGCGCCCCTACTTACAATCGATTCTGCCACTCAGGCAACATCTTTGGTTCAGTGGTGGCAAATCTTTTCTACATATGACAATCGTTTCAGGTCATTTTTGATGAATTATATTTCAAAATCGGGCTCCAAGTACAAGTGGACACATCACAGTGTGACCGTGCCCCAATACATTTCCCCAACGCATTATATGTGTGTGTGCTTGGATTTGTGTCAGTGGAACAGGCACACCAGTCCAGTCACCGAATATACTCTCCTTCCATGAACTCCTTTGCCTGCGCAGTTCTATGCGGGCGCACATTATCCTCTATGAAGATGCAATCAAAGCCCAATGCTCCCTTGAAAAGATGGAGTACAGAGTCACAGCAACGTCGGGCCTTGAGTGTACCCTTTTCGAAGATTTGGAGGTCAGAACATCCACGTGACATTATGCCTCCCCACACCATAACACCTGGAGCACCAAAACTGTCGCTTTCGACACTGTTATTGGGTGTATAACATACCCAGAATCACTACTCAGGCTGAATCCGCTCTTGTCAGAAAAGGGCATGCCACTGGTCCAGTCCCAACGCTCTTGGCAACATCGCAAACGTTTTTGCCGATGCGCCGATGTCAAAAGAACACAACGTACTGGTCGTCGGGCAAAGAGACCACCCCAGTCAGACCGCGTGGATTGTAGTCCTATTAAATATAGTTGCAATCGCACCTGCTGTTTGATGCGAGTCCCTGCTTGCCTGCTGCTCAATGTAGAGGACATCAGCTGCAATAGTTGACCGTGGTCGGCCACCTCCCCTTCGTCGGCAGCAGTGCCTATGGTTCGGAACGCGTTCCACATGAAACAATGCTGTGAGCATTCCGAAACTTCTAGGCTACACTTGACGCACTTCGTCCTTCTTCCACTTTTGTGATGACCCTTCCCCGTGTGAAGTCATACAAATACTGTTTACAATCCATGTTGTAATAAAGAACACCACCACAGTACACGGTAACTCCACGCTGATTGACACACATCTGGCGCTATAGTAACGCTGATTTCCAGTTTCCAGCGAGTAAACAGTAGTTGGCACAGAGGAGAAATTCGTGGCGGCTGCATCAAACCAAACAGAAGACTCAAAACGAAAACTGCAATTGTAAAGATATTATGTTGTGTTAAATTATACAGCTCGTCCTTAAATTCTACCGTTTGTTATCTAACAAAGCTGTTTGTCATTAAATTATTATTGCGCATTGAACTCACGAGAAAGATGCGATAGTTGTCCCAAGAGTTGCAAAAGAGATTGGTGTCATAGAACAATGTCAGACAGACACTGTTAATAGTTATTAATCGTTTACTGATGTTATATTTTGGATCTAATCTACTGTCCTATGGCTGTTATTTGATAATGAAGTGAAAGCAACACATAATCTGTAAAATGACCTCTTTCGCAACTTAGAAAAGCTCGAAATTAATAGTAAAATTCTTTTATACAAACATCGCTTCATTCGTCGCCATTTTCTATGATTGACGGACACGTCATACCCAAGTAATTAGTAGCTTTGTGTCTGGCATGCACGCCTTCTTATTGATCTGTTAGAGGAATTGGTATATAACGCAGACTTTGACATTCAGTTATTAAGATATCATTTTTCTAATTGAGATGTCTTCGTAAGAATACTATACATCTTTATTCCCGTTATAGATTCAGGCTTAAATGAGTGGCACATAAAATTCCACTCTCTTCCTATATTTTAAAAAAGAAATAACAGTTTCTCTTAATCTAAGAATTGTAGCGAATACGTAATGCGATCCTTCCGTTTTCGCCAACGTATCGATTGAATGAACTGGCCACGGATGTATGCCAGTTCATAGTGTCTAGCTTGCACGATGAACCGGCAGTACACCCACGGACGTTCGATCAACAATTACGCAACACTAATTATGTGATCGACACGTAAGCAACAAACTTTAAAAAGCAATCAAACATCCCATAGCTGACGTCAAGTTAAGGAAACTGTGATCTCTTTTTTGTGATAAATAAACAAACACCGCTGGTTCACGTCTTTTATTATTGAATACCGGTTTCAATCTGCACTGCAAATCATCGTCAGATCTAGTTAGAGTAGCAATAAAAATAACAAAAATGTCATATTACAAGCACTACCATCGGAGGTTGCACAATTAACAACAAGAAAATTGTGAGAAAGTACAAGCAGCTGGCCCCGTGAAGTGCAGTTTGTCGACTAACCTAAAATACAAAGATTACTGATGGCGTAAAAATTTTGTTATAGTCACGTGACGAGTGCCTATGATATATGGTTCAAATGGCTCTGAGCACTATGGGACTTAACATCTGTGGTCATCAGTCCCCTAGAACTTAGAACTACTTAAACCTAACTAACCTAAGGACATCACACACATCCATGCCCGGGGCAGGATTTGAACCTGCGATCGTAGCAGTCGCGCGGTTCCGGACTGAGCGCCTAGAACCGCTAGACCACCGCGGCCGGGGCCTATGTTATAGGCTAGTACAATGAAACATCGTCAAAGAGATAACGCCATCATAAGCAAATAATGGAGTCAAGAATGTAAAGTATTACTCATTCCAGCAAGTGTGATGCGTTATAAAATAAAATATAAAATGCGGAAGTAAAAAAACTTCACAGTGTAATATGTACCGTGCATTTTCGTTCCTGTTTGTGTATTTAACGAGACCGCGAAAACTAACAAACATATCTGAGCAGCATAGTTCGAGTTTTCCTTCCGTTAAAATACAAATTGAATAACTGTCTTTGATGTTAATGCATAACAATAAAAATACACGGAGAACGCTTGGTGTAAATTCAAAATGGGAAAAGAAAAGAGGAAATGCAGTTACAGAAATAAATGTCTTTTGGACAATACTACACACTACAAAGACATTTAATGATAACAGTATTGGAAAAATAATAGGGTGGCCGATAGACTGGCTACCTACCACGGCACGTTGAGTGACCAGAAATACAGCCCGCTTATGTGTGTTGACGGCTGCAGACTGTGCTTACTACATTCCTCACGGCCAGAAGACTTAAAAATTCTTGTTTATGGAATGAAAAAGAACATCAAGCATTGTGTACCTGCTTTAGAACGACGTAGTAAATTTTAAAGTAAGAATTACAGAAATTTTTTTTGTTGGTAGAGATTCTTGTCAGTTTCTTTTCTTTCTTCAGTATAAATTTCAAGCTCCTCTAGCACTTCGTTTGCTCTACGTAAAATCACTATGTTATTGTCGATAGTTTGATTTCATGTTTGTGACTTGATAGATTCGCAGCTACTGCAGTCTTATTTTGTGTAAGTATACGAGGTGTGGCTAGAAAAAAACCGGACTAGTACTGGTGAAACAATAAAACGAATGCAATAAGGCTGAAAGTCGCGTGGCCTGTCACGTAACTCTCGCTCCGCCTACTGCTCGAGTTTCATCTGCCTCCTGCACTCAGTCTGCCCGTGGCGTCTGTTTTAAGTAGTTGACGTTTTGTCTGTGCGTCGGAAAATGTTGAGTGTACAGAGAACAGCGTGTTAACATCAAATTTTGTTTCAAACTAGGAAAATCTGCAAGTGAAACGTTTGTAATGTTACAACAAGTGTACGGCGATGATTGTTTATCGCGAGCACAAGTGTTTGAGTGGTTTAAACGAGTTAAAGATGGCCGCGAAGACACCAGTGATGACACTCGCACTGGCAGACCATTGTCAGCAAAAACTGATGCAAACATTGAAAAAGTCGGTAAACTTGTTCGACAAGATCGCCGTTTAACAATCAGAGCAGTGTCTGAGTTAACAGGAGTTGACAAGGAAAGTGTTAGGCAGATTCTTCATGAAAGTTTCAACATGAACAAAGTGTGTTCAAAAATGGTTCCAAAGTGTCTCACAATTGAACAGAAGGAACGCCGAAGAATGATTTGTTCTGACATCCTGGAAAACATTGAAAGTGATCCCACCTTCTTACAAAATGTTATTACTTGCGATGAATCGTGGTTTTTTACTTACGATCACGAAACTAAACGCCAATCGATGCATTGGAAAGCTCCTGGTTCTCCACGACAAAAAAAAGCACGAATGGCAAAATCGAAATTCAAGGCAATGATGATTGTTTTTTTTTTGACATCAAAGGGATTGTGCACATTGATGGGGTACCAGAGGGACAAACAGTGAATCAGTATTACTACATTAGCTTCCTGGCTACCCTACGTGAGCGAGTACGGAGAAAACGGAACGATTTGTGGAGAAAAAAGTCATGGATCCTTCACCAAGACAATGCCCCAGCTCACAGTGCGTTGTCAGTGAAGACGTTTTTGGCAAAACACAACATTCCCATCTTAGATCATCCTCCCTACTCACCTGATTTGGCCCCTGTGACTTTTTTCTTTTCCCTAAAGTCAAGTCAGCTTTGAAAGGAACTAGATTTGCGACTGTTGAAGCAGTAAAAGAAAAAGCGACGGAAGTAATGTATGGACTTACCGAAAATGATCTGCAGCATTGCTATGAACAGTGGAAAATTCGTATGGAGCGGTGTAGAGACCGAGGAGGAGAGTACATTGAAGGAGATAACATGAAATTGTAAATAATTGTAAATAAATGTTTTTTCCAGCATCAGTCCGGTTTTTTTCTAGCCGCACCTCGTATGTCAGTTTAAGTGCATATAAAATACTGGGCCAGTCTTCGCAATATACTTATTTTGACAGTCAACTCACGTTATCCTTTAAAAACTGGGATGGAAATACGTATTGTTTCACTGAAAAATGTTATGACTATCCCTTTACCCAAAAGTAATTTCAGTTTTAAAGGCAAATTTTACGTTAGTTTTATGTAATGGATTTCGATTTTATCGAAGTTGTGCCGCAGTATGTCTTGCTTACAAAACTATACCATTTCCTTAATTTAGGCCCATGTTCTCTTCGATTTCGTTTACTATATATGCCTATAATCTTTCGCAATCTACTTTAAGATCTCGACCTCCTTATCTATCTCGTCCTATACCGAAGGTAGTCGTATCATCCTACAAAAACGTTGAATGAAAATAGGATTTCTTATCCGATCTAGGGTGGCATAGTGTTGCGTGGATTGTAAAATCGGCGTTTGTCGGTTTTCTGAAGATGGCGAATTTGTGATGGCCGTTAGCTTTTGAAATGATTAAGTTATGATAGTTGAGAATATTTTCGTTCTCTGTTCCTAAAGTAAACTACATTTTAGGATGCATGGTATACATTTTCGCAGCCACATGTCTTACATCTTATTCATTCTCATGAAATAAACTTATAACGTCAGCGACATAATCCTTAAAGCACTCCATTTTTCAGTCAATGTATGTTTTCGGAAAAAGTTAATTTCCAAGTCTACAAAAGTACCAACCAGATACTCAGCCTGCTAGAGTATTTTGTCTTCAAACACGTAAAAATTAAAGCACAGTGTCATCTATAGAATATCTGCTAGTTCTGTAATTTCATCTAAGACCGACATAGGTCTGACATTTAAAGGCCACTTTAAAGAACATATACTTACACAAAGTAAAACTGCACTACCTACGTTTTTATCAACACGTGCCGGCCACTGTGGCCGAGCGGTTTTAGGCGCTTCAGTCGGGAACCGCGCTGCTGCTACGGTCGCAAGTTCGTATCTTGCCTCGGGCAGGGATGTGCGTCATTTCTTTAGATTAGTGAGGTTTACGTAGTTCTCAGTCTAGGGGACTGATGACCTCAGATAGTGCTTAGAGCCATTTGAACCATCAACACGTATACTGGGTGATCAGAAAAGGGTGTCGAATACTTGGAGAGTTGGCAGTACGGATGGAAACAAGAAAAATAAGACCAATAAACATGGGTCCGGGAACGCATTGTTTCCAAGATAAATGTGTGTTTATAGGTCGAGCTGCGCGACGCTTGGTTGCGAATATTAGCCCAGCCGTCAAACGCGTAGGCAGGGTATTATGATGTCTTACTCACAGTCCTCTACCTACCATTATATGGTCTGCAATCAGTTATGTGGATCGAGTCGTGTTCTAGGTTACGTTAGTTTCCGTCGTGTTCGTGTGCCTTATTGTACAATACTGTCAACCGTGGTTATTTATAATGGTGTTTCACCTTCTTCCAATCGCGGATTTACTTTTTTTACTCTTTTTCTGTTATTTCGCTGTTTGCACGTACAAATGGTGTAGTGCAATTACATATTCTCTCTTCCACCTCGTGCAATGAAAGCCTACTTCTCGACAAGTGAAATGATGTTCTGCTATGGTTTAGTAACCGCACGTAGCCTGTGAGCCCGTGCCTTGTACGCTGAAAAATATCCACAGCGCAGACCGCCTTGTGATAAGCTGTTCAGCAGATTTTTCCATCGTCAGAGGAACACAGGTACCCTTGCACCTCGGAAGACGGACAGTGGAAGTCCCCGCACAGTGCACACGCATGAAATGGAGGAGCATGTGCTACGTTCGGACTCTTTCTTTGAACACCGTGTGTATGAAATCACTATTATTGACAATAACATGGAGATTTTACATAGAGGAAACAAAGGGCGCTAACTTGAAGTGCTTGACTAACTTGAAATTTATACTGCCAAAAGAAAAAAAAAATTGGAAATTTGTGGCAAGGTCTTATGGGACAAAACTGCTGAGGTCATTGGTCCCTAAGCTTACACACTACTTGATCTAGCTTAAACTAACTTATGCTAAGGACGACACACACACCCATGCCTGAGGGAGGACTCGAACCTCCGACAGGTGGGAGCCGCGCGTGCCGTGACAAGGCGCCTCAAACCGGCCAAAAGAAAAGAAAATGACAAGAATCTTACAGAACAAAATAAATTTTTCTGTAACGCTTACTTTAAACTTCAGGATGACGTTCTCCACCAGGTGCACACTGCCTGAGATTCTTCCTTATTCCACAAATATGAATTTATAATGTTGTTTGTTCGTGGCGGAAAGTAGTTGGCGCGAGTGACATACATAAATGTACTACTGCATGCCTGTCACGCAGTGTGTCGTAGTAGGTGTCTTAATATGGCGGCCACTCTGTTAATTTTCCCATACTTACCATTGAACGCCATTGTATTCCAAAAAGCTGTAGTTATTTATGTAACTAGTTCCCCCCTTTCTTCTACTGTTTTTAACTCAGAATAAGGGTTCTCAGTGTATTTTTACTCCTATTGATTAGAATGGAGGCCGATTCGTAAAGCTGTATTTCAACAGATGAAAGACTCAAATTGTACCAAGTTGGTATATTTGTTAATTTGCACTGTCTCTTAAAATACACGAACAAGAACGAAAATGTATGGTGCGCACTGTACTACGAGATTATTTTACTTTTGTGTTTTCTCTCTTAGTCATACTTACTGAAATGTATAACGCTGTCAAATTCTTGACTGCAAAAAGTGGTTCAAATGGCTCTGAGCACAACGGGACTGAGGTCATCAGTAAACTAGAACTTAGAACTACTTAAACCTAACTAACCTAAGGACATCACACACATCCATGCCCGAGGCAGAATTTGGAACCTGCGACTGTAGCGGTCGCACGGTTCCAGAATGAAGCGCCTAGAACCACTCGGCCACATCGGCCGACTCCAAATTTTTGACTTTTATTTTGTGATGAAGTAATCTTTTTGATGCCGTTTCATTGTGTTAGCCTATGACACATGCACACATAATCTGATTATGCAACAAATTTTAATTCACCCACAGTCTTTGTATTTTACGTCAGTTAACAAACTGCATTTTGATGCGCGTTGTATATGTCGATTCTCATTGTGTCTTGTTAATTGTGCAACCTCTGATGGTAGTGTTTTTAACATCACACATTTGTAATTGTGTTACAACTAGACTAGAAGAAGATCTGCAGCGCAGATTGAAACCTGTAATCGGTAATAAAGAAAGTGAGCTAGATGGTGTTTATTTATTTATTACAATCAAACATCCATCTACCTGACATGTTTAAATGGCTACCATGCTATAAACTGTTATTGGCGAAAATTCGTTGTGACGAGCAATATCACAAGGCCTCGAAACTTATGTACTACGCCTAGCTTATCTCGACGCGTATTGGGCAGGAATATAATCTTCAGAAATAAGTGGAATGCGAAATAAGGCGCAAGTTGGACGGAATCTTCGCCGCAACGAGTGCTTGAGGTATGTAATAAAGTGTCTCGATCGACATAAAGGAATGCCAGGGAGCGGCGATGAAATCTCTGCGCTGTCTGGGCTTCTGAAGGCATTTAATAAAGTGCCAGCTGAAGCCGAGATGAAACACGACAGGACAGGACGGAAGTGATGATGTGGCGGGGCGTGGCTTAGTGGGACGGGTAGTTCTGGGAAAATGCAGTTTCATCTGCCTACTGGGCACTTAATTTGAAATTTCTGTTGATCAGTATAAGTGAACCGAACATTTAGAAATTATAGAACCAAATTTACAGATCATCTCACCGCACTAACTGGTAATAGCTACCACTCAAGATTTGCTGATCACCTGGCAGCGCAGAATCACCACTCAAGGAACAGAGAAATAAATTTCATAATTCTTAAATACACCAATAACTCATACTAAAAGTTAGCAACAGAAGAGTGTTATACAAAAAATTACACTACTGGCCAATAAAATTGCTACACCAAGAAAAAATGCAGATGATAAACGGGTATTTATTGGACAAATATATTATACCAGAACTGACATGTGATTACATTTTCACGCAATTTGGGTGCATAGATCATGAGAAATCAGTACCCAGAACAACCACCTCTGGCCGTAATAACGACCTTGATACGCCCGGGCATTGAGTCAAACAAAGTTTGGATGGCGTGTACAGGTACTGCTGCCCATGCAGCTTCAACACGATACCACATTTCATCAAGAGTGGTGACTGGCGAATTGTGACGAGCCAGTTGCTCGGCCACCATTGACCAGAGGTTTCCAATTGGTGAGAGATCTGTAGAATGTGTTGGCCATAGCAGCAGTCGAACATTTTCTGTATCCACAAAGGCCCGTACAGGACCTGAAACATGCGGTCGTGCATTATCCTGATGAAATGTAAGGTTCCGCAGGGATCGAATGAAGGATAGCGCCACGGGTGTTAACACATCTGAAGTGCAACGTCCACTGTTCAGAGTGCCGTCAATGAGAACAAGAGGTGACCGATACGTGTAACCAATGGCACCCCATACCATCACGCCAGGTGATATGCCAGGAGGGCGATGACGAATACACGCTTCCAATGTGCGTTCACCGCGATGTCGCCAAAAACGGTTGCGACCATCATGATGCTGTAACAGAACCTGGATTCATCTGAAAAAATGACGTTTTGCCATTCGTGCACCCAGGTTCTTTGTTGAGTACACCATCGCAAGCGCTCCTGTATGTGGTGCAGCGTCAAGGGTAACCGCAGCCATGGCCTTCGAGCTGATAGTCCATGCTGCTGCAAACGTCGTCGAAATGTTCGAGCACATGGTTGTCGTCTTGCGGACGTCTCCATCTATTGACTCAGGGATCGAGACGTGGCTGCATGATCCGTTACAGCCATGCGGATAAGATGTCTGTCATCTCGACTGCTAGTGATAGGAGCTATTGGGATAGCGTCATTAAAGAATCAATAGAAATACGGGTCCACGAGAATCTTGTGAACAGGGACGAAGGCTATCAACTGAGCGCGGTCTGGAATCCAGCATTAGCCGCAATACGCCAGGAACGCAACATGAACCGTCCAGCTCACGAGACGCGATCAGAATGCTCTGACGGAGACACGAACGGCGCACCCGCTTCCCCCTCCACCCCACCCGCCGGCTCCTCTGGACTCAGCCTCCCGCGGCCAGGTGGTGGGGGGCACACCGCAGGTATAAAGGGACCGGCATCCGCAAAGTCTCGGCACTTCGCCAGAAGATGATGAGTATGTCACTCGTCGAAACGTCGCAGTTTGAAGACACCGCCACCCGGCTGGAAGCCCGGGAACTCTTCGCCAACATATATGGATTTGTGTAGATTAAGATATGCAGATGTGTACATCCGTGAGTTAATCGGTGGTACATGTCGTTTTTCTATTTGTTGTATTTTACCCTTGTGTTTATTTGCATTACAAATACATCACAACGTATGAAAGAAAACTACCAAAATTATAGTGATGAAGACGTTGTAAAAGACAGGGAGGAAGTGAAAGCTGGAACACTTACTCAGACAGGAGCTGCCAAGAAGTAAAAAATTAATAGCAGTACTACTGTTAACAGAATCAACCATAAACACGAAGGAAAGCTAGGCCACCCCCCTGTTTTGACATCTCAGCGTTAGTAATTGATAGCAGACACCTTGTCTGTACTAGCTGACTGGGGTTTCCCTTTCACAAAGGACTATATGCGAACCATCGTTCAAACGATTCTCAACAAGGAATGTAGAGTTGTAAAGCAGTGGAAAGACAACTTACAGGTCTACGACTTCTTGAACGAATTTGCAGCTTAGAACGACCTCATGCAGAGACTGGCCAAAAATATCAAAACTTGAAGGGCATCAGTGGGCCCTAACGAGATGAAAGAGTTTTCTCAGAAACTGAGACGAAGTTTAGAGGAGACGCGTCCTGCTCTAATTTGTAATTATGATGAGACAAATGGTAAATGTCCTAGTACATCGAGGGACTAAACGCTGCCGGCCCTGTGGCAGAGCGGTTCTAGGCGCTTCAGTCCAGAACCGCGCGACTGCTACGGTCGCAGGTTCGAATCCTGCCTTGGGCGTGGATGTGTGTGATGTCCTTAGGTTGGTAGTTCTAAGTTCTAGGGGACTGATGACCTCAGCTGCTAAGTCCCGTAGTGCTCAGAGCCATTTGAACCATTTTTGACTAAACGCGTCGGAAGCGTCCAAGAGCACTCGAAATCCTATCTCAGCATCTTGTTCTGTGGTATAGCTGAAGGACAATTGATTGCTTCTATGGTTTTCTACAAACCCAAGCACCCAAATGACAAATGAACAGTGGGTAGACCACCTGGAACGTGTTACAGGAACAGTAGCAGCAGCTTATTTGAAGTAAACTTCTTCGAGATGTGGATCTTCAAAATATTGCTACCACATTTCCAGGAATGCAGAGATGGAAATGAAAAAGCTGTTGTTATTGGTGGCAATTTGGCTTCTCATTTTTCATGTGAAGTCACCAAAACTGCACTAGAAAACAACATTTATGTTACAACTCTGCCACCAAACTCGATGCGCATGATGGAACCACTGGACTTAGGTATCTATGGGCCTTTAAAGTAACAATGGTGGAAGGTTCTGGATAAATGGAGAAAAGAATCAATCCCTTCAACTTCTGTGTCGCCTGTGACAGACCAGACTTCTTCTGATGTAGAGGTTCCTCTAACTGATTTGTCCAGCAACAGGGGAATAACGACAAGAAGAAGGGCAAGAAGAAAGGCAAAAAGAGTGATATCAACCTCCGTTGAAACTGTAAGTGTGGCTTCCGATTCCACCACCATGCAGCTGACTGGATTTGCTGCATCACTTGCAAAAATTGTATTTGTAACATATGTAACAAAGGCTCAGTCAGTCCTGCTTATGAATGTATGGTGTGCCAGAATACAGTTTAATTATTATACGTATATTTAACTTTTTCTATTGCTGTTCAAATTCGTTCACTATATTGCCGAAACTGACTGCAATAATGCTAACGTTAATCATGATTGCAAAGATAATTATAGGACTACTATGTGCCTGCAATTGTAACCTAAATATTAGTGTTATGGTGTTAAAGATGTCTTCAATTAAAATCAGAATTTTACTGTCAAAACTCTTCCTTTTCAATTTAATTTCCTGTATAATGGATAAAATATTAATTGTTTATAATGGTGTCAAAACGTCCTTTATACTTGAGAACTATGACGTAAGTTGCGTTTCAATGGCTTGTCAAAGAAACCCCACACTCAGGGTATGCTTAAAACTTTTAAAAAAATGAATTTTTTTGGGGGGAGGGGGTGGGGGTTAGTGGGGCTTGGTATTGATATGCATTTGGTAGCCAAAGGACACAAAGTTCTGTCGAAGAAAAAAAAATAATAAAAAATGTAACCGCCAAAACACGATGGTCTCAGCAGTTTGGTCCCTTGGGAAGTCATACACATTTAAACATTTAAACAATACTTTGAAATTACGCACCATGGTTTTAATTTTGACTAAGGTGACTCCCACCATTAATGCGGCCTCTGCAGCCTTTTTAAGTTAATTTGATGATCCGGTAGGAGCGTTAAACGTTTTATTAATCAATAAATATTGCAAGAGAGATGGTATTTTAATTGGAATAAAGAACAGTTCGCATTATTTACTACTGAGAATTCCGATAATTTCACGAGAATTCAGGTTTTGGATACAATTAATCTTCTTTTTCTGTATACCATATCTCTCGCAGCTGGCGAGTAACTCCTGGTCACAACATTCCAATGTGATTTTTAGCGAAACCGTGAGATTCTTCTGCCACCTATTAAAGAGGTAACCAGCACACTGGAAAAAGTATGGTAATCTGCATTTTGAATCTGCCCAAGCTTTTACTAAACACCTGTGCTCGTTCTCCAGGTGAGCGATAATTGTTCACAAAAAATGAAAATGTAGAACAGCAATAATTTTGGCTTGGAAATCCCACTCCATGGGTTCAGCCGCCCGTCGGAATGGGTGTTCTTCCTTTGGTACATGGGCACCTTTACTTGCGGATATGTTAGAGCTGCATGTGTACCTGCGGAGTTTAGATGGGTGCAATGATGTACAGTGTCGTGGTCTACTACAAGAGCAGCCAGTGTTAACGCAGGAGGAACTGAGAGGCGGGACCAGAGACGCTAGCTGACGCAGTGTACACATAGTTTGAACGCAGTCGCGCGTCTGGTGCCACTGAAGGCAGTGGTTACCCTACACCTACCTGAGAGCCTACCGACGATGGGCAAGGGCCCATTCCTCCCGAAATCAGATAGGTTAACAGGTAACAGGACCCACTCTTCCCGAAGTAGTCTAAGGGCTTGCGGGTAACACCCCTGAGAACTCCCAGTAGTTTTCCTCAGTCTACGGCAGGTCGTTTTAGAATGAACACGTCCACCGACACACTTCCAGTTTCAGTTAGCAGAATGGAAGGGTACATGTCATTTCTGAAGGGTAACTCCTAAAGGTTTCAAAAATTGTTGGAAAGTGATGTAGCGCGATGGACGTGCAACGTTAAGGGTTGCAGAAGCTTCATTTAAACTGTTTCTGTTGAGGAGCTGGACGTTTTGGAGATTCAAGAAAAGCACAGTCACGTGGAAATACGTTACGATAAAATTCAGAGAATAAAAGTAATTTGTAATCTAAAGATAAAATCGACAAAAGATATTTGTGAGAGACCATCAAAGCTAATGTACAGTCGATTACAAGGAGACGATAAGTAAGACTAACACTCAGAGACGTCGACAGCTTTTGTAAATCTATTGACAAATCTAGGCGGAAAATTCTGCCGAAATTACCGTCGAGTCATGAAGAGGTTCATGATGTTACCAACACGCTAAATGTGGAAATTACAGACGGGACAAACAGCTTGCTAGAAAATAACGCCGAGAAAAAACTTGTAATATTTTGTGAACCGGAAAACCTTAAAATACTTACTCAGTATTACAAAATATATGTTGATGGAGCATTCAAGTGGTGAATAAAATTCTTTTGTCAGCTGATTACAATACTAGGGATAGTTAACGGCAATTATATTTCACTGGGTTTTCTTTATTGAGCGTCAAGAATACTTCGTCATATCAGTATGTCTTTCAGACAGTGTTGGTATATGTAATGCTCTACGTCTGAAATTTTCACCGACAACCATGTTTCCAGACATTAAAGAAGCATCATGAAAGCTGGAAGTTATGTCCTGACTGATATGAGAATCCAAGGATGCAAATTTCATTTAACCAAGAGGTGATGGTAAAAAATACAATCATTGGAACTTGCACATGACTATCACCTAAAGAATGAAATTGGAAGGTTTCTGTCTTTTGTATTTCGTTTGCTGATGCTGGATCCTCTTGAGGATTTCATCTCAGCGAGCCAGATTTTGTGATTACTTAGGGAAAGATATATAAAAGAAAGGCACTATGTAGAAGAAATGCATTCTTTCCTCCATCTATGTAGACAGAACTAGCGAACAACCAATGTTGTGAAACGTTCTACATAAAATAAAATAATCAGTTCTACTCCTGTATTCCCGACATTGACAGATTTCTTCAGATGAACAAAAAAATTCAGTTCGACTCTAAAATAGCAAGAAATTCGTCAAAAACCAAGACAATGATAGGAGTTGTCCAGACATGAAATTCATCAAAATAGGAATTACACTGTACACACACACACACACACACACACACACACACACACACACGCACACACACAATTACATGTACAAAGAGATATTACGACTAAAGAAATTTTTTAAACGTGTATAAAAATGAAAATATTAATTTGTAAATATTTCTGAAGTGAGAAATAGTTGGTTTAAATGGTTCAAATGGCTCTGAGCACTATGGGACTTTACTGCTGTTGTCATCAGTCCCCTAGAACTTAGAACTACTTAAACCTAACTAACCTAAGGGCACCACACACATCCATGCCCGACGTAGGATTCGAACCTGCGTCCGTAGCGGTCGCGCGGTTCCAGACTGTAGCGCCTAGAACCACTCGGCCACGCCGGCCGGCAGAAATAGTTGGTCTCCTTGTAGCGCACCCACGGTAACGCCAAACGAACTGGTATTCTCATCGTGCGTTTTCTTTAGTGATGTTTATTTTTAATAGCACGAGCTTATTTCCAATAATTAGCTGTTTTCATTCAATTAATACTAGACAGAAATTCAGTCGACTATTGATCACACCTCCTCAACTCCTGTGCAGTAAGGTGTATAGTATTCTGCTGCATCCCATTTCAGTAAGCTACGACGAGATATCAAAGATCTTAGCTCTAATCCTCGCATTTTCAAATCTAAAATGCAGGACTTCCTCATGGCTTACTCATTTTATTACGCCTGGTAGTTTGTAGGAGAAGTTTCAGCCATTTCATTGTTATTGTGCTAGTTTATATCCAGCCGTTTTACGGACTTTTTACTGTCTAATGTAACTTGACGAGTAGCAAATGTAACCGCATGTCGCATTTAATTATATACACAATAAACGCGGAAAACATTTCCGCGCTTATACTATAAATACATATGCTAGAAAATTTTGTTTGCCTGGAGTGTTCATAATGTTTTGACTGGAGAATGGGCCGGGATGATCACCGTTTCCTGGCCAGTAAATCCCGCACGAAAACGCTTACGGTTCCTCAGGCTGGCCACAAACTCCGTTCCCATCGTCCGGTGCGCTGAAGGTCCCTCAACAGTCGCGATAGATACATCTGCTTTAAACGGGAGGAATTGGTCCCATGCGGCTGGTCCCGGCTGAGGTTCGAGTCCTCCCTCGGGCATGAGTGTGTGTGTTTGTCCTTAGGATTATTTAGGATAAGTAGTGTGTAAGCTTAGGGACTGATGACCTCAGCAGTTAAGTCCCATACGATTTCACACACTTTTGAATTCTTTGAATTGATCCCATCCTTTTCCCGACCTTGCGGCTCGGGAGGAACGGGTCACATTTTTCTGACCGCGGGACGAATGAGTCTTGAGCTCCGATGATCACGTTGAGAAATATGGTGACACACTTGAGTTTGGTCTACGGTAAGCACGTTGTTGCTAACTTGAATTACTCCACAGCTCAGAATGTCTCCCACGCATGGAAAAACTGTGTGAAGCTCTTCGAGCTGGGGTGCCCCACTCCAGCACGGTAGAGGTAACAATCCCCGTCACACCAAACTCCATACAGGTGACAATTGTTGCAGTTATTCATGCCAAAAAGGTAAGGAACAATCCTTCGCGGTCACACACTAAGTCAGATTAACATACTTCGGATATATCCGCGACGCTCTCGGAAATCTGTCGAGTAGGAGAGGCCGCTGTCCCCACCATATGGGGAGCTGTTTTCTTGAACAGGAAGTTCACTCAGTATCAGTCATTAGGACGCCGAACCTGTGATGTCTGATCAGTGATACAGAACTTTACATTTTCGTGTTTCACTTCTCTGCAGGTAGTACTAGTAACATTGTACCTCTCACAGTATTTACATCATTTTTGTTGTCCCCCAGCGCCATATATGTTGTTCTTTGCTCACAAATGTAAAATACAAGACTATTGAACTTCAGAGTTGGTTTCTTGTGATATACCTTCTACGAAGCCCCTTTAATAGGCGAGTCCAGGACAGGTGTCCCTACCACAGCACATTCAGTCCCTTGAGTTTTCAGTTTTAACATTACTGCAGATAGATGCTGACCGCTCGCAACACCTAAAGGTGACGCGCAGACCACCTAGTCACAAAAATGCACAGTGTTTTGTTACTGAGCTGTGCGTGTGATTTCTACCACTCATGCTCGTCGTTTCCAAGCGACGGGCTGGTTGGTGTTTCGTAAGAGGGTGCGAAGTCGCACCCCGAGCTCACTTAACAACACGTGAGCTCCTTCCTAGTTCCTTCGTGTGTCTGACGCTCTTTTGAGTAAATGCGATCGCTCACTGAGGACAGAAAACCGATTCCTCGTGTTATCGATGGCTGTGGAACCGGTGTGCATACGACATTTGACGAATTACTGCTTCCTTCTCCCTTCATGGTCTTCGGCGTCGGCACGTTTCTCATTTTGGCTGCCCTGGTTGTGAATGCCATGGTGTCAGTATTTAGTTGTAGCCAGGGATGGACTTTCAAAGGAAAAGGTGGGCATACGTCAGATCAAGAATCATTGATTCCCTCGGCTTTCATGTTATCGGGTTTGCATCTTCAGAGTCGGAACGTTTCTTATCTCTGCTACCTTTGTTGTGGATACCGTGTTGTCAGTTTAACTTGCAACCGAACATAGGCGTACCAACAAATCAGTGAGCACCTCTGCTACGTGAAGGTAAAAGACCTAGAAGGCTATCAGCATTCGCGAAATCCCAGGTTCGTTGAGAGAAATTCATTTTCGGTTCTCGTCTATAACGCCACTTACCTTTCTTCAACGGTGGTTACATTTGCCTTAGATTTTTATGTGGACCAACATTACGCGTTAACTGCTTAAGCCTGAGTTATTCTGTGCCTACTTTTAAAGGGCTACCCGAATTTTATGTTTTAATGTTGATTGCGAAGTCTCATTTCTGTATTCATGCATTTATAATAAATTAATTTTTGATTTATTTGTTTTTATTTAACGCCCCAAGTGTTAAAACCGCAAACGTTTTGCATTGTTTGTTTTCCTTTTAAATTGCTATAGTAATTTCATTAATTCAAGATTACTGTTGCGAGGTACGTAAACCTGATACGATTAAGGACGTTGTAAGATCTTCTAGCACGCGACTTGTGGTTATTTAGTTTTAATGTTACTGAGTATCTCTTTTTAAATATGAAGAGATCGAGCGATGTCTTAGCAAGCCCAAGTTAACACATAGTTTGTTTCCAGTTCATTCGTAAGTTATTGTTTGGGAACTACCCTGGGCACTAACTTTGTTTCGCTTATTGTTTACTATCTGAAAGTTACGGGTACAGACTTCAAAGTTTTTTGAAAGTGTTGTGTTATTTTCACTGTCATAATTATTACCATTTTTATAGTGGGTGCTACAACACCTCTTTTCAGATGTTTATTTTCTCACCGTTAAAATGCCGTTGAGGCAAATAAATTATTCAAAGCCTTTTTTTTTAAAGAAATTTGGTCAGCACATTATGACTCCTAGATTCAAGCACCCTACGATTTCATTTATGTTCCTGTCGTTTGACGACGATGATACGAGAAGGGATAGTGTAAGTCTCGGTGCCACCGCATGAACTACTAAACAATAAAGAACGTAAGTGCAAAAATGTTGAGACGACTCCAGAAATGCAGAAGTACAAATCACTTAGGAATTAGATAAATAGGAAGTGGAGGGAAGATAAAGCGAACTGGCTGCATGAAAAATGTGAACTCCAGAAACAAATGATTGTCGGGACGATGGACTTAGATTATAGAAAAGTCGAAACAACCCTCGGTGAAATTAAAAGCAAGAGTGGTGACATTAACAGTACAATGGGAATTCCACTGTTTAATACAGAGAAGAGAGCTGATAGCTGGAAAGAGTGAGACGGAAGATCTGTCTTATGATACGATAGAAGAAGAAACAGGAATCGATGTAGAAGAGATAGGGGATCTAGTATTAGAGTTAGAGTTTAAAAGAGCTTTGGAAGGAGGGATATCCATCAGAAGTTCTAAAATCATTGGTGGAAGTGGCAACAAAATGGTTATTCACGCTGATGTGGGGAATATATGAGTCTGGCGATGTACCATGAGACTTTCAGAAGAACGTCATTCACACAATTCCGAAGATAGAAACAACTGACATTATTGCACAATCAACTGAACAACTCATGCATCTAAGATTCTGACGAGAATTATATACAGGGTGGTCCATTGATAGTGACCAGGCCAGATATCTCACGAAATAAGCACCAAACGAAAAAACTACAAAGAACAAAACTCGTCTAGCTTGAAGGGGGAAACCAAATTGCGCTATGATTGACCCGCTAGATGGCGCTGCCATAGGTCAAACGGATATCAACAGCGTTTTTTAAAATAGGAACCCCCATTTTATTACATACTCGAGTTGTACGTAAAGAAATATGAATGTTTTAGTTGGACCACTTTTTTCGCTTTGTGATAGATGGCGCTGTAATAGTCACAAACGTATAAGTACGTGGTATCACGTAACATTCCGCCAGCGCGGACGGTATTTGCCTCGTGATTCATTACCCGTGTTAAAATGGACCGTTTACCAATTGCGGAAAAGGTTGATATCGTGTTGATGTATGGCTATTGTGATCAAAATGCCCAACGGGGGTGTGCTGTGTATGCTGCTCGGTATCCTGGTCGACATCATCCTAGTTTCCGGACCGTCAGTAGCAGACAAATTGCGCGAGAATCGGGAATCTCAAAAACGTCGGTGTTGAGAGTGCTACAGCAACATCGATTGCACCCGTACCCTATTTCTATGCACCAGGAATTGCACGGCGACGACTTTTAACGTCGTGTACAATTCTCAGTTCTGCCACTGGGCACAAGAGAAATTACGGGACGATGACAGATTTTTTGCTCCCGTTCTATTTAGCGACGAAGCGTCATTCACCAACAGCGGTAACGTAAACCGGCATAATGTGCTCTATTGGGCAACGGAAAATCCACGATGGCTGCGACAAGTGGAACATCAGCGACCTTGGCGGGTTAATGTGTGGTGCGGCATTTTGGGATTAAGGATAATTGGCCCCCATTTTATCGATGGCAGTCTAAATGGTGCAATGATTGCTGAATTCCTAAGTAATGTTCTACCGATGTTCCTAAAAGATGTTTCACTGCATGACAGAATGGCGATGTACTTCCAACATGATGGATGTCCAGCACATAGCTCGCTTGCGGTTGAAGCGGTATTGAATAGCATATTTCGTGACAGGTGGATTGGTCGTCGAAGCACCACACATGGCCCACACGTTCACCGGATCTGAGGTACCCGGATTTCTTTCTGTGGGGAAATTTGCTATCGTGATCCACCGGCAACGCCTGACAACATGCGTCAGCGCATTATCAATGCATATGCGAACATTACGGAAGGCGAACTACTCGCTGTTGAGAGGAATGTCGTTACACGTGTTGCCAAATGCATTGACGTTGACGGACATCGTCTTGCACATTTATTGCCTTAATGTGGTATTTACAGGTAATCACGCTGTAACAGCATGCGTTCTGAGAAATGATAAGTTCACATTGGAACAACTGAAATAAAATGTTCAAACGTACCTACGTTCTGTATTTTAATTTAAAAAAAACCTACCTGTTACCAACTGTTCGTCTAAAATTATGAGCCATATGTTTGTGACTATTACAGCGCCATCTATCACAAAGCGAAAACAGTGGTCCAACTAAAACAGTCATATTTCTTTACGTAAAAAAAAAATTGGGGTTCCTATTTAAAAAACGCAGTTGATATCCGTTTTATCTATGGCAGCGCCATCTAGCGGGCCAACCATAGCGCCATCTGGTTTCTCCCTTCAAGCTAGACAAGATTCGTTCTTTGTAGTTTTTTCATTTGACGCTTATTTCATGTGAGGTAAGGGAACTACAGAGGCGGATGTGATGTTGCGGTTGATAATAGAACCAAGAATAAAGAAAAATGAAGACACATTCCTAGGCTTTTTTATTTTTTTAGTCATCAGACTTCTGACTGGTTTGATGTGGCTCACCACGAATTCCTCTCCTGTGCTAACATCTCAGAAGAAGTGACTTGCAATCTACGTCCTCAATTATTTGCTGGAAGGATTCCAATCTCTGTCTTCCTCTACAGATTTTGCCCTCTACAGCTCCGTCTAATACCATAGAAGTCATTCCCTCATGCTTAACAGATGTCCTATCATCCTATCCCTTCTCCTCATCAGTGTTTTCCACATGTTTCTTTCCTCTCTGATTCTGTGCAGAACCTCCTCATTGACTGCCTCATCAGCCCACGTAATTTTCAACATTCGTCTATAGCACTACTTCTCAAATGCTTCGATTCTCTTCTGTTCCGGTTTTCCACAGTCCATGTTTCACTACCATATATTGCTGTACTCCAGGCCTACATTCTCAGAAATTTATTCCTCAAATTAAGACCGATATTTGATATCAGTACACTTCTCTTGGCCATGAATGCCTTTTTGCCATGGATAGTCTGCTTTTGATGTCCTCCTTGCTCCATCCGTCATTGGTTATTTTACTGCCTAGGTAGCAGAATTCCTTTACTTCATCTACTTCGTGACCATCAATACTGATGTTAAGTTTCTCACTGTTCTCGTTTCTACTACTTCTCATTACCTTTTTCTTTCTTCGATTTACTCTCACTCCATATTCTGTACTTACTAGACTGTTCCCTCTGTTCAGCAGATCACTGAGCCGTGTGTACTTCCTTCTTTCCGCGGATCGTTTCCTGAGCGTCGTGTGGAGCCAATATTCTTGGTAATAGACAGTGTTTTGGCGCGATCGGGCTCTAGCATCTCGTTGCTGTCTTTTATTGCTTCGCTTCTATTTCGTTTTTCCGCGGTTGTTCAGGGTTGATCATTTAATTTATGAAGCTCTTTCGTTTGAACCCCCCCCCCCCCCCCCTCCCCGTAGTATACCCACTATCGATTCCGAGTTCTGTCTTTGGTGTGCTTAGAAACCGTAGGTTGGTAACACGACCGACTCACGTGTTTACTGCAGCAGACTCTTTGCCCTGTACTATTTATAGGCGAGCGCGGTCACGCTGGAGGAGGTTGTCGCTTAGTGGTCTTCGTGTCTGCTCTGGTGGCGTCGACATCCTGCCTTCCGCGTACGGGTGTTGTTGTCGAACCCGCACTTCTACCCGTGGAGGAACGCCGGCCTGGTTGGGCCTCTCTGTCCGCTCTTCACTGGTTGTCCGTGGGAGGCGGATGGAAGTCTAATCATCGCCTGCGACGACGAAGGCGAACAAATAGTAACCATCATGGGGCGGTGGAGCCGCCGTTCGGCGAGGGTTTGAGTCCGGCAGCAGTTCGGCTGGGTCGGTGTCCGCCGGGACGACTGGGGACGGCTCAGAATTGTGCACAGCAGTCCCGGACAAACGACGAAGTGCGCTGAGGGAAAGGAGAAAAGAAGTTAAGTGTGAATGTTTCAAGTTGATCGTCCTTTGGGATTGAGTTCATCCAGTCGTCTTTCCCGCCTTGTGGCCACCGCTGTGGCAATCCTCTGTTCTGTTCACCGGTACAATTCTGACAGTGCAAATTCCTCCACGCATCGTTGCTAACCGGTGTAGTGGTGTATTTTGGTAGTTATTTGTGTACGTTTGCACTTCTGTGGTTTGGTAGTTCATCCTCCCGCTCTGTGGTTGCAGAATTTCGGGTGGGGAGTTAGTTCCTTATCTCCCAAGATCTAGTGCTGTATTATTAAGGTTAATTATAGTTCAGTCTAGTGTTCTGTTAATCCCTGGGTATATGTGTCAGCCATACTATTTGCGCTGTATTTACTCTAAGTGAGTTGCACTGGCCGGCCGAAATGGCCGAGCGGTTCTAGGTGCTATAGTCTGGAACTGCGCAACCGCTACGGTCGCAGGTTCGAATCCTGCCTCGGGCATGGATCTGTGTGATGTCCTTAGTTAGGTTTAAGTAGTTCCAAGTTCTAGGGGACTGATGACCTCAGAAGTCCCATAGTGCTCAGAGCCATTTGAACCATTTTTTGAGTTGCACTGACAGTAGTTGGGGGTTCTAGTCCTGTCACGGAGCTGATAAGGGGTCACATTGGTTTCGGCTTGTCAGTTGGAGGGTGTTGCCTTAGAGGTTTGTTAACATTGGCATGTCAGCGTTGTATAGCGCTACCGGGACATTGTGCTGATTAGGGAATGTTGTTACACGTTCTTGTTTTCATTTCGATACTTGTATTTGCGAAGGTAACAGCATGAAGTAAGATCTGTTCTGAAGCTATGCTGGATCTTGTGTTCTTGGGAGTTTTGGTTTTGTTTTGATCCCAACAATTTGGGCGTCAGGAATATGGAACTGTGTTGTTAATGTTTGGCTTGAACAGAGGATTCGCGGCTAGTTTAGTACGTGTGCAGTGGCATGGCGTCCTCTTGAAGGCGTGCCCGCTAGAAAGTGTAATTTCCACCTTATTGAACCCCCTTGTTAAAAGGGAGGAAGGAAAAGAAAAAAACTTTTGAAATAACTTCTATTTGCATTAACTATCTTACCTGTCACTTAAGTAAATGTCTGCTCAGTGATTAAGCTACTGGGAGCACCTGTCCTAAAAGCAACTAGCGCGCTTCTGTTATGGTGGCCCTCGTGCCTTTTTTGCTCTGAAAGATTGTATAAACAGGCTTACATGCTCTGTATCGAACTTCTGATGTTGGTTTTTGAGTGATTGTGGATTATTAAAATTGATTATAGTGCAAACGTTTGTATTTTACCAACCGTGCTTATAAGTTATTAATGTGATTGGCTGGAATGTAATAGGAAAGTTTTAGGACCATAGGTTGTCCAGGTAGAAATTTTGAAGCCATGCTGTGCCGGCCGCGGTGGTCTCGCGGTTAAGGCGCTCAGTCCGGAACAGCGCGACTGCTACGGTCGCAGGTTCGAATCCTGCCTCGGGCATGGATGTTTGTGATGTCCTTAGGTTAGTTAGGTTTAACTAGTTCTAAGTTCTAGTGGACTAATGACCTCAGCAGTTGAGTCCCATAGTGCTCAGAGCCATCTGAACCATTTTGCCATGCTGTGTTGTGAATTTATGTACTTATGTTTTATATTGCAATGAGAATTTAAATGTAGTAAACCCATGCTTTGTGATTAATAATTAAAGCTTTAAGAGTGTGTTCACTTAGCTCTTACTTATGTGTTGTGTTATTATTTTAATTTAATTTCTTAAATTAAAGCCTTTCCAATTCGAAAGTGGTGGCCCTCCCATTTTGGGCAATTGTAAGCATCGAAGCAAGATTTACATAGTTGGTGTTATGTATTGTATGTTATGAATAAATTATTTATGTGTTAAATCACGTCTGATATGTCGATTCCTTGGCCCCGTCCACACCTTGGTCGTTGTCTTTTAATATTAAGTGATCAGACCACCGTTCCAATCACGTAGTTCTTCTTCACATTCACTCAGGATAGCAATGTCATTAGCGAATCATATCATTGATATCCTTTCACATTGAATTTTAATTCCTCCCCTGAATCATTCTTTTATTTCCATTATTGGTCCTCAACGTACATATTGAAGAGTAGGGGCGAAAGGCTATATCCTTGTCTTTCACCTTTTCTAATATGAGCAATTCCTTGTTGGTCGTCCACTCTTATTATTCCCTCTTGGCTGTTATACCGGGTGATCAAAAAGTCGGTATAAAATTGAAAACTATAAACCACGGAATAATGTAGATAGAGAGGTAAAATTTGACACACATGCTTGGAATGACATGGGATTTCATTAGAACCACCCCATATTGCTAGATGCGTGAAAGATCTCTTGCGCACGTCGTTTGGTGACGATCGTGTGCTCAGCCGCCACTTTCGTCATGCTTGGCCTCCCAGGTCCTCAGACCTCAGTCCGTGCGATTATTGGATTTGGGGTTACCTGAAGTCGCAAGTGTATCGTGATCGACCGACATCTCTAGGGATGCTGAAAGACAACATCCGACGCCAATGCCTCACCATAACTCCGGACATGCTTTACAGTGCTGTTCACAACATTATTCCTCGACTACAGCTATTGTTGAGGAGTGATGGCGGATATATTGAGCATTTTTTGTGAAGAACATCATCTTTGCTTTGTCTTACTTTGTTATGCTAATTATTGCTATTCTGATCAGATGAAGCGCCATCTGTCTGACATTTTTGAAGGTTTGTATTTTTTTCGTTCTAATAAAACTCCATGTCATTCCAAGCATGTTTGTCAACTTGTACCTCTCTATCTACATTATTCCGTGATTTATTCAGTTTTCAAATTTATAGTGGCTTTTTGATCACCCGGTACATATTGTACATGACCCGAAACTTCCTACAGCTTACCCCTACTTTTTCAAAATTTTCAACATGTTTAACAATTTTACATTGTCGAACGCTTTTTCCACGTCGACAAATCCTATGAACGTGTTTTGATTTTTCTTTAGTCTTGCTTCCATTATTAACCGCAATGTCAGAACTGCCTCTCTCGTGCCTTTACCTTTCATGAAGCCAAACTGATGGTAATCTAGCGCATCTTCAGTTTTCTTATCCATTCTTCTGTATATTATTCCTGTAAGCTACTTGGATGCACGAGGTGTTAAGCTGATTGTGCGATGATTCTCGCACTTGTCAGCTCTTGCCGTCTTCGGAATTGTGTGCATGCTGCTTTCCCGAAAGTCAGATGGTATGTCGCCTACTGATACATTCTACACACCAACGTAAATAGTCGTTTTGTTGCCACTTACCGCCAATGAATTCAGAAATTCTGATGGAATGTTATCTATCCCTTCTACCTTATTTGATCTTAAATCCTCCAAAGTTCTTTAAAACTCTGATACTCGATCCCCTACCTCTTCTAAATCGACTCCTGCTTCTTCTTCTGTCGCATTACACAAATCTTTTCTCTCATAGAGGCCTTCAATGTATTCTTTCTACTAATACGTTCTCTGTTCTGTATTTAACAGAGGAATTCCCGTTGCACTGTTAATGTTACCACCCTTGCTTTTAATTTCACCGAAGGTGATTTTAACTTTACTAGATGTTGAGTCAGCCCTTCCGACAATCATTTCTTTTCCGATTGCTTCATATTTATCATGCAGCCCTTTCGTCTTAGCTTCCCTGCACATCTTATTTATTTCATTCCTCTGCAACTTGCATTTCTGTATTCCTGAGCTTCGCGGAACATTTTTGTACTTCCTCCTTTCATCGAACAATTGAAGTATTTCTTCAGTTACTCATGGTTTCTTCCCAGGTACCTTCTTTGTACCTAAATTTTCTTTCCCAACTTCTGTGATGGCCCTTTTTAGAGATTTCCATTCCTCTTCAACTGTATTGCCTACTGAGCTATTCCATATTGCTGTATCTATAGATTTAGAGAACTTCAACCGTATCTCCTTATTCCTTGGTACTTCGGTATCCCACTTCTTTGCGTATTGATTCTTCCTGACTAATGTTTTAAACTTCAGCCTACTCTTCATCACTACTATATCGTGATCTGAGTCGGTATCTGCTCCTGGGTATGCCTTACAATCCAATATCTGATTGCGGAATCTCTGTCTGACCTTGATGTAATCTAAATGAAATATTCCCGTACCACCCGGTCTTTTCCAAGTATACCTCCTACTCTTGTAATTCCTGAACAGAGTATTCGCTATTACTAGCTGAAACTTGTTACAGAACTCAATTAGTCTTTCTCCTCTCTCATTCCTTGTCCCAAGTCCACATTCTCCTGTAGCCTTTTCCTCTACTCTTTCCCCTACAACTGCATTCCAGTCTCCCATGACTATTAGATTTTCATCTCCCTTTACATACTGTATTACCCTTTCAATATCCTCATACACTTTCTCTATCTCTACATGTTCAGCTTGCGACGTCGGCATGTACACCTAAACTATCGTTGCAGGTGTTGGTTTGCTGTCGATTCTGATAAGAACAATCCTACCACTGAACTGTTCACAGTAACACACCCTCTGCTCTACCTTCCTATTCATAACGAATCCTACACCTGTTATACCATTTTCTGCTGCTGTTGATATTATCCTATACTCGTATGGCCAGAAATCCTTGTCTTCTTTCCACTTCACTTCACTGACCCCTACTATATCTTTCCCTTTTCTGATTTTCTAGCTTCCCTACCATGTTCAGGCTTCTGACATTGGACGCCCCGATTCGTAGTACGTTATCTTTTCCTTGATTAGTCAATCCTTTTCTCATGGTAACCTCCCTTTTGGCACTCCTCCCGGAGATCCGAATGGGGGACTATTCCGGAATCTTTTTCCAACGGAGAGATCATCATGACACTTCTTCAGTTACTGGCCACATGTCCTGTGGATACATCTTACGTGCCTTTAATACAGTTGTTTCCATGGCCTTCTGCGTCCTCATGCTGTTTATCACTGCTGATTCTGCCGCCTTTAGGGGCAAATTCCCACCCCTAGGATAAGAGAGTGCCTCCAACCTCTGTCCGCTCCTCCGCCCTCTTTGACAAGGACTTTGGCAGAATTAGGGGTGACTTCTTATTCCTGAAATCTTCGATCGCCAGTGCTGATTATTAATCAGAACTTTAAGCAGAATTGGCAATGTCAAATGGTGCAGCATATTCGTAATTCTGAGAAGAAGAGGGTAAGCTATAGCGAAAGATGTTAATGTACAATATGTACAATAACCACGACGGAAGAATAAGAGTGGAAGATCAAGAACGAAGTGTTCGGACAAAACAGGGTGTATGACAGGAATAGAGTCTATCGCCCCTTCTGTTCAATCGGTGTATCGAAGAAGCAATTACGGTAATAAACGAAAGGTTCAAAAGTGGAATTAAATTTCATAGTGAAAGGATACAAATGATACGATTCTGTGATGACATTGCTATCTTCAATGAAAGTCAAGGAGAATTACAGGTTTCGCTGAATGGAACGAAGAATCTTTACAGAATATGGTCCGAGAGTAAATCGAAGAAAGGCGAGAGTAATGAGAAGTAGCAGATATAAGAACAGCGAGAAACTTAACATCGGGATTGGTGAACACTAAGTAGATGTAGTTAAAGAATTCTGCTACCTGGGCAGCAAAATAACGGAGCAAGGAGGAGAACAAAAGCGGACTATTAAATGAATCAACAAGTTTACCGTTACCAGTCACCGTTTTATTTATTTCTACCACGCGGACAGTATACATGTGATGTGCTACGACAGCGAAAGGAACCTGTGCCCACTGGAGGCAGTGCCACAAGTTCCTCCAAAAATCGTAACACAACACACACACAAATGTCATACTAAATAATGTAAATCCACCCGATGATGGAGGTTTAAACCTTTGAAACGCGTCGTGGAGATAAATAAACAGTGACTGGTATCAGTAAACTTATTGTTTCATTTAAATACATAAGAACGTTGACAATTAGGTAGACTGCTAAGGTAAGGGATGAGGTTTTCTGAAGAATCGGCGAGGAAAGAAATGTGTGGAAAACACTGGCAAGGAGGGACCAGATGATAGGACATCTGTCAAGGCATCATGGAATAATATCCATGGTACTAGAGGGAGCTGTAGAGGGTAAAGTCTATAGAGGATGACAGAGATTGGAATACATCCAGCAAATAATCGAGGGCAAATAATTGAGGAAATAGGTTGTAAATGTTACTCTGAGATGTAGAGATTAGCACAGGAGAGAAATTCTAGGCGCATCGCAGATAACCAGTCATAAGACACATTACTCAACAAAAAAAAAAAAAAAAAAAAAGGAGGCAATACATGTAATGCGAACTGATATATCACAGCGCATATGGAAACCTGCCGTTCAGAACACAAATTGTTTGAGGAGAAAATATTTAGGGTCAAACTTTCTGCCGATGTAACAAGAAAAGGTATGAGAAAAGGGAAATACCGGCAGTGGTAAAAAGTCTGTACGAAATCATACACAAGTTCACTATATTTTTATACAAGTTCAAGGTCCTGCAGAAGTAGACAGTATGAATGAAACGGAAAATGAATGTAAGAACAACAGTACCAGAAACTTTCACATAGCTCGAAAATATTGCCATCTATTTTACTGCTTAAGGCCCCTAGAAGATTGATACAAAGTCAGTCGTTAAGCCACTCAGTGACTCTACTGCCACCAGAGACAGTTGTTGGAGCAAGGCAAGTCGAAGTACTGAATTCTGTCTACTGAAATTATTTCGTGAAAGACGATACTACCGCAACCATAGCAGAAACTCCGAATGACAGAGAAAAGTGGTCACTGAATTGTCAATCAAGTAGAAATGCTCAACACGAAAAGGTGATTGGACCTGAAGGAATACCGATACGATTTTGTAAACAGATTATGCGAAAGAGCTTATTCCTTTTTCAGCACTAGCTAACCGCTTGTCACTAGAGCAAATATGGTCATTCCAGTTTCCGTGAAGGTGTGTCATGAAGAATTACAAGACCGATACCCCTAAGCTCAGTCTGTGGTGGAGCCAGTTTTTTGTAGAACGTTTCATAGTATTATTACCATGTTAGAGACCGATAATCTCCTCTGAATGAAACAAAATGTAATTTACAAGCAATGGTTGTGTCATCTTCAGCTGTTTATCCATATAATCTTAGATGAAACAGAGAATGGCCAATGACGTGATTCCCTGTTGCTTTTCGGATATTACTGAATAAGATTCCACATTGTAATTTAGCAGATAAAATACGGACTTCAGGAATACATATTGTAAACTGTCCAAAGAGTTTTTAGAATACAGAACTGTGTGCTTTGTTCTCTTTGCTATCGTAAGATCTGATGAAAAATTTTGCCACGCTCTAAAACAAGTGATACACAACAATACTGTTCATCGTCCGTACACTGGTAATAAACAAATTTACCATTTTTCGGAACCACGTAAATGCCTTCCACTGCGACTCATAATTTTGAACTATGCCTGCAACTTTCCTCCTTTGTCGTGCAAAAGCGTGGCACCCTACGACGTCTCCCTCGGGCTCGGCGAAGTTTGAAACAGCAAGATGTCGACATATTCGAAAATAAAGGCCACAGCTCAGAAGACCGTGCAAGGTAGGTTAGTTATATCACACTGGCACCAAAATTCAACACAATTCTGACCAATGCCATAGTGGACATGGGGAGGACGTCACACACTCGCTTACTCACATTTACACTTTCATTTGGCGACTCTGCAATGGAGGTCAGAACGAATGATTTCAACGCTGGCTGGGGGTTCTGACACCTAATGCAGAGGCACCAAAAGGATAGGTGAAATGAGGGTAGGTGGAATGTGACGACCTTCCCGTCATGTAACACGTTCATTATGGCATTTGTGAGAAATGTGTAAGATTGGTGCCAATGTGACATTATTATCCCACCTCCCACCTTACATGTCACATGAACTTCTGAGCTGTGGTCTTTTTTAAAACGTGTCGACACTTTGCTGTTAGAAGCGTCGCCGAACGTGAGGAAGACGTCGTAGGATACCATGCTTTTACACCATCGCGGAGGAAGGTTGTAGGCACCTTTAAACGAAATTTTAAACTTATGTAGCACCATGGGAGATAATTACACAATAAAATGCCCCTTAAAGCACTGTGTAAATGAACTGATGGGTAGCTTCGGTAGTTCCGGTAGAGTACAAAGCTGTCTGTCCAAAACCATTGGGATCAAAATGAGTTAGCGATAGTCCCAAAATATGTGCTTAGGGATAAGGAACTAGCTTTTGGCAATAATTATTTGGTCTTCGAGTCATGCACGGAGTCTACCCCTTACGGAAAGTTCTTAACCTCTAAGCAACTGTCAGACTGACTACAGCAAGTCTCATGCATGGTTTGCAACATAGTCTGTTAGTGGGTTACGTACAACTTACGTCTTCGTTTCGATATTATCTACACGTCTAGAACATCATAATTGTTATTTGACCAAACGCGGATCGTCTTATTAACGACTTAGGTATGTACGAGGAAGTATCTTGTAGGCTGTAACAGTTTTACACAAGGACTGGAGACAGTTCAGCAATGCCACCGTAAGTTAAGTACAGCTTTGCTAGTTAATATTTGAGTAGCGTTATTGGTAACAGGATACGAGGTTGATGAACTTTACTAATTAATATAGTCTTACGAACACAAAACGCTTTCTGAATTCGTTAATATGATGGCGGAAATAACAACTGTAATCCGTTTATATCCTGAGGGATATCAAAAAGTAAGTCAAGTATTACTACAACAGGCCAAGTAACTTTCACTGAATGCCGCACTACACTTCATAGTGACACATATACGTGACTCTACTTTTCAGCATTGTCATCAAGTGCCTGTAAATAAAAGTCGGAACGTTCAACCCATTGTTCAGTTCCCCGTCTCTAGAAACCCGCTTCTTTGTCATGAAGCCATTCGAGAATCGCTGTGTGAACGTCTTCATTGTCGCAAAACTTGGAATTGCTGTGAATCAGTTCGTGGATTGTCTGGATACTGTCATCTCTGGTCGATATCAATCCTTCCAGGTCAGCCCATGCCCCGCCTGAGTGGCTTTGGTCAAATTGTTGGCACGATTTCACTACGACTGGACCTGAATTGCGTTTAGTGCATATACCTTCTGGCGCTTAAGGTGAATCTGTGTGTGTGATTTATAGGTTTTGCGTGCAAAATAGTACAGTTCCGCCTACTTCATGGTACGTTTCGAGTTGCCGTGTCATTTCAATCCCACACTGCGCCGCACCTGTCATCCGTACCACAGCAGAGCTGCCTCGGCAGGAAACCCAGAACATGTACACTCTTCAACATAGTGCGCCACTTGTTGGTACTACATATATATTATGACCACCTACATAAAGACCGGTACGTTCGCCTTTGGCACGGATCACAGTGGCGACGCGTAATGGAGTGGAAGCAATGAGGACTTGGTAGGTCGTTGGAGGGAGTTGGCACCACATCTGAACACCCAAGTCAGTTAATAGGGAGTTGGCACCACATCTTCAAACAAAAGTCAACTAAGTCCGAGGAAGGAGTTGATGAGCTCTGACGCCACGTTCAAACACAGCTAAGATGAATTTGATTGGTTTCAGATCTGGCGAGTTGGGGGTCAGTACATCAATTGAAGAGCTTATTTCAATAGTGGTATAAGTCCATTACTCCACTTTTGTGCCAATAAAGCTTCTGAAATTAATGATCCAAACAAACAGAAAGAAAGGTTCACCTCTAGCAAGAAGCTACATGCTTGAATATTTCTGGTATCTCAACCACAGATTTTTCATCGCTTGTTTCACTTTAGGACTCTGTATCTCAGAATGAACAAAAATGGATTTGTGCCACTATTGAAATAAGTCCTTCAGTTGGAACTCGCCACTGTGTTCCTCGAATCACTCCATCACATTCATGGCCTTGTGAAATGGTGCATTATCTTGGTGAAAAATGCCACTGCTTTCACCATCTGCCCTCGATCAAACTCAAATCGCGCTGCTTTCTCATCCTAAAACGTACACCACGTTCACCGATAGTACGTGCGCCGCACGTGTGTCTAATTAGCAGTCATTCGTCACCAAGTGACGCTGCTATTGCCTGGGCGCGTTTATATGGATAGCAGGTCGGTGGTCATAATGTTCTGGTTGATCAGTGTATGTTTACTTTCTAAAGGCCTCTCGTGACGAATAATCGTCACACCATCAGTCATACACCCCTCACTTGTTAATCTGCTGAGGTTTCTTTTGCGTAAGGCCAAGACATCCCTATTGCAGGGTGTAGACTATTAAAAATTAGTATTATCTACCATTTTGCGGCATTATCCTCTAGAAATGTAACTGGGAAACGCGGGAAGGGGGCTGGAGAATAAACAAAAAAATGAAATGAAAGTAAATACTTAACAATTTGAGACTGTCAAATGGTTCTGAGGACTATGGGACTTAACTTCTGAGGTCATCAGTCCCCTAGAACTTAGAACTACTTAAACCTAACTAACCTAAGGACACCACACACATCCATGCCCGAGGCAGGATTCTAACCTGCGACCGTAGCGGTCGCGCGGTGCCAGACTGTAGCGCCTAGAACCGCTCGGCCACAGCGGCTGGCTTGAGACTGTCGAAAAATCATTTAGACAGCTGTTGTTTCACACTTCAGTCTGCTTACTTAACAGCGATCTTGAGTGCAATGCAAGTAGTTACATATTTATATTTCTTTTGATATATCCATTCTTTTTCTTTTGAAGTGCGAGAGCGGATCAAAAACTAAAATGCCTCCTGTCTCACAGGAAATTTACTAATGAAAAAATCACAGCGCAGTTGGTACAGATAACACAGCCTGAACTGTTCTTACACAACACTATTGTTCATTTTTTTCGACATGCATTTGTACACGTTTGGGCCATCGATGCATTCAGACATCAAAGTCAGTTTGAAAAAATTCATTGTTTTGATTCTTGGCCTATTATTTTAAAGCTGTTTCAATCTCAGCCATGAAGAAAGCGTATGAGGATACTGTAATGAACATCAACAATGTGCAGCGTAGGGTGAAGAAGTCTTGTGAAGGAGAAATGAACATAGCTGATAAACCTCGCAACAGCACGCCGATAACATCAGTCACAAATGCCAGTCGGTGACGTGCTGATGAAGTGATTCGAGGAGAGAGGCGCGTTCATAATCAATAGGCTCAGCATCATTTTGAGAGAAATGGGTCAAGAAGCAAAACCCTGAATTTTTTCAACTGGTTTAGACGACTGGATTCATCGATGGCAAGCTTGTATACAAATTGGTGCTAAGTACATTGAACGGTAGCGTAGTATAGAGGACAGTTCCGACTATGACCTGTACTAATTATGCTGTTATGCGTTAATTCCTAAATACTCTGTGACACAGGGTCATTCCTTTTTTATCCGTATTACTACATTTGAGATGTTCAAAACTGAATTTATTTGTCTAACCTGGCGCCCATTGTCGCGTAATTTGCGTTCCAATAGCAGAATTACTGTTATCGATCAGTATTGTGTGTTCTTTCCCTCTCTCCTTGAGGGTATCCGGTTTGTCCTACACAGGGTGTCCCAGAAATGTTCCGACAAATTTCTAGGGCAGGTAGGATCATTATAAGGATTGAGAACTGCAGAGCAACCAGTGGCGGCAAACGTGAGAGGTAAGTGGTAACAGCGGTCGAACATCAGAAAGGAAGAAGAGAATGATTCATTTTAAACGCTTATTGGGCATTATGAGTACACATGGTTCAGGGCATGAATACAGCTTTAAAGCTACAACAGATGGTAGAAGTCTGCATCATAAACGCCACGCTTGTTTGACGTCGACGGAGCACTGACTGCTAGACACGCTGGGCACACAGGGGTCACTTTGATTGTAGCAGATGCACAGACTGTTCTTTCGACGAGACCCATTTTAGACCACACAGGATCGCGTTACATGGGAAACTTCATGGCTCCCCACAGAAGGAACTCAAGCCTCGAGAAATCCGGTGAGCGTGGGGACCAGGGAACCGGTCCACCACGCTCTAGCCATCGATGCGGGTGTGACCTGTCCAAACGTCCCATCTTACTGGACCCACATAATGCGTTACATTTTATGGAGCATATTCAAGCAAGCCGGTAATAAACTGTTCTAGAAAGGTCTGATATTTCTCATTGATCAAGAGGGATGGTAAAAGGTGCAGCTCGACAAAGCAGTAGTCGACCAAACCCGCCCACACATTAGCTGTGGCGGATTTCTGATGCTCACAAATGCTCAGTGTGGCAACTGAATACGCCATCCCTAGGCAGTATGGCCTAATCAGAGAACAACACATGAGCTGGCAAACGCACATCTCAGCCACTGTTGCAGAAACCACTACGTGAAACGCACACGTGCAGGATTGTCATCAGGCTGCAATAACTGCCCCCTTTGGAGATGAAAGGCGCTTAAGGGTTCGGCGTTCCAAACACGCTTGACATTGCTACGAGGTATTCTTAATTCCGAGGCAACAGATCGTATGCTAGTACTTGGATTAATCTCCACGGCATCCATCACAATTTCTTGCTTAACGAGCAAAGAGGCCGATCGTGATCTGCCCTCACCAGATCTGCCACTTCTTATTGACCCGTACATGCACAAATTTCGATGCAGACGTAAAAAAACTTCAATGCTGTTGATGTCCGTCTGGGAAGCGTCCTCGGCAAATGCCTTCAGCGGCTCGTCGATTACACTCAGCGATTTCACACATAAAGTACATACTGTAGGGGTCAGTGAAGTGAAATGGAAAGAAGACAAGGATTTTTGCTGAGATTAGTACGGGGTAATATCAACAGCAGCTGAAAATGGTATAATGGGAGAAGGATTCTTTATGGATAGGAAGATTGTGCAGAGAGAGTGTTACTGTGAACAGTTAGGTGATACGGTTGTTCGTACCAGAACCGACAGCAAACTAACGCTGACAACGATAGTTCAAGTATAAATGCCGACGTAGCAAGCTGAATGTGAAGAGACTGAGAAAGTATATGAGGATATTGAAAGGGTAATACAGTAAGTAAAGAGAGATGAAAATCTAAAACTCATGGCGGACTGGAATGTAGTTGTAGTGGAAGGAATAGATGCAAAAGTTACAGAAGAATATGGGACAATGAATGAGAGAGGAGAAAAACTGATTGAGTTCTGTAACGAACTTCTTCTAATAATAGAGAACACTCTGTTCAAGAACCACGAGAGGAGGAGGTGCACATGGAAAAGTCCGGGTGATACGGGAAGATTTCAGTTAAATTACATCATGGGCAGGCAGAGATTCAGAAATCAGGTACTGGATTGTAAGGGGCGTCCAGGAAAAGATACAGACTCAGATCACAATGTAATTGTGGCGAAGAGAACGCTGAAGTTTAAGAGATTAGTCAGGAAGAATCTGTACGTGGGATACGGAAGTCATAAGGCATGACGAGACACGTTTGAAGTTCTCTTACGCTATAGATACAGCAATGAAGAATGGCTCAGTAGGCGGTACGGTTGAAGAGGAATGGATACATCTAAAAAGAGCAGTCACAGAACTTCGAATGAAAAGCATAGGTACAAAGAAGGCAACTGCGAAGAAACCATGGGAAACAGGAGAAATACTTCAGCTGATCGATGAGAGAAGGAAGTAAAAAAAGGTCCAGGGAAACTCAGGGATACAGAAACACAACCCGCCCAGGAATGAAACAAATAGGAAGTTCAGGGAAGCCAAGACGAAATGGCTGGATGAAAAATGTGAAGAAATCGAAAAAGAAATGATTGTCGCAAGGACTGACTCAGCATATAGTAAAGTTAAAACAAGCTTCGGTGAAATTAAAAGCAAGGGTGGTAACATTGACAGGGCAACGGGAATTTCTCTTTTAAATGCAGAAGAGAGAACGTTTTGGTAAAAAGAATTTGTGTGGTGCGACAGAAAAAGAAGCAGGAGTCGATTTAGATGAGATGGGGGATCCAGTACTAGAATCAGAATTTAAAAGAGCTTTGGAAGACTTAAGATGAAGTAAGGCAGAACGGATAGATAACATTCCATCAGAATTTCTAAAATCATGGGGGGAAGTGGCAACGAAACGACTTTCCACGTTGGGATCTAGAATATAAGTGTCTGGTGACATACCATCGGACTTTTGGAAACATGTCATCCGCAAAATTCCGAAGACTGCAAGAGCTGAGAAGTCCGAGAATCATCGAACAATCAGCTTAACAGCATAGGCAGCCAAGATGCTTATAAGAATAATATATCGAAAAATGGGAAAGGAAATTAAGGATGTGTTAGATGACGATCAGTTTGGCTTTATAAAAAGTAAATATACCAGAAAGGCAAATCTAACGTTTCACTAGAGAGGAAATTCAGATGTTGTGATTGATAATGGAAGCAAGACTAAAGAAAAATCTAGACACGTTCATAGGATTTGTCGACCTGGAAAAAGCGTGCGGTCATGTAAAATGGTGCAAGATTTTCGAAATACTGAGAAAAATAGGGATAAGCTATAGGGAGAGACGGGTAATATACAATATGTACAAGAGCCAAGAGATCAGTGATAAGTGTGGACGACCAAGAAGAAAGTGCTCGGTTTAGAAAGGTTACAACACAGGAATGTAGCCTTTCGCCCCTTTTGTTCAGTCTATATATGGAAGAAGCAATGATGGAAATAAAAGAAAGCTTTAGGATTGGGATTAAAATTCACGGTGGAAGGATATCAGTGATACGATTCGCTGATGACATTGCTATCCTGAGTGAAAGTGAAGAAGAATTACATGATCTGCTGAATGGAATGAACAGTCTAATGAGCACAGAATATGGACTGAAAATATATCGGAGAAAGCCGAAAGTAATGAGAAGTAGCAGAAATGAGAACAGCAAGAAACTCAACATCAGGACTGATAGTTACGAAACAGATGAAGTTATGGAATTCGACTACCTAGGTTGCAAAATAACCGATGACGGATGGGACAAGGAGGACATCAAAAGCAGACAAACACTGGCGAAAAGGGAATACCTGGCTGAGAGATGTCTACTGGTATGAAACATAGGCCTTAATTAGGGGAAGAAATTTCTGAGAATCTAAGATTGGAGCACATCATCGTATGGCAGTGAAACACGGAGTGTGGGAAATCCGGAACAGAAGAGAATCGAAGCATTTTAGATGTCGTTCTACAATGAATGTTGAAAATTAGCTGAACTCTAAGGTAAGGAATGACGAGGTTCTGTGCAGAATCGGAGACGAAAGGAACATGTGGAAAAACAGTGACAAGGAGAAGGGACAGGATGGTAGGACATCAGGAATGACTTCCATGTTACTAGAGGGAGCTGTAGAGGGCAAAACCCGTAGAGGAAGTCAGAGATTGGAATGTAGCTAGCATGTAATGGAGGACGTTTGCCGGCCGGAGTGGCCGAGCGGTTAAAGGCGCTACAGTCTGGAACCGCACGACCGCTACGGTCGCAGGTTCGAATCCTGCCTCGGGCATGGATGTGTGTGATGTCCTTAGGTTAGTTAGGTTTAAGTAGTTCTAAGTTCCAGGGGACTTATGACCACAGCAGTTGAGTCCCATAGTGCTCAGAGCCATTTGAACCATTTGAGGACGTTTATTGAAAGTGCCACTCTGAGAAGAAGAGATTGGCACAGGAGAGGAATTTGTGACGGGCCGCATCAAACCAGTCAGCAGTGCGATGACTCGACAAAAAAAAAAAAAAATGTATATGTGTAAGGTCCACTGCTCCTATATCATTCAGTGCTCCTCGTATGCTGGAAAGCGACCTCCAATGCTTTCGTCCACAGAACCCCTAGCTGCGTTCCCCTCCATTACCATCGTGTACAGCATCACCTAGAGGCGTAGGACGACGTTTGCGGCGATGCGTTGCTATGTAGTTCTCAGTCACGTGTCTTACCTCCCCTAGAAGTTTGTCACAACATTTTGCAGGAAACCCAGCACACTTCATACGGTACGAATCAAATATTACCTCATAATGACCCCATCCACTCATCATATCGATGTTCTTGATTTTGTATTAGACTTACTCATACCTACTGCAAAGCTTTTTTTATATTCGTGACGTATATTTTACATATGATATTTGATTTATGTTCATTGAACAGCAATTTATCTCAAAATGTATGTTTCCTTATTTGTTTTCGCTGCACACAATGGCAAACGAACAAGGAAGCATATGATAGCATTGAAATATGCTTATTTATGGCACGTGAATGACAAGACTGACTGGTCCTGGGACAGTCAGTTTCGGTTGGAACATTCCGACAGTTTCAAATAAAATGATTAAGGTGTCATATTACGAGGGCCCGCATTTGTCTAGACAAACTCATCACACACGGTAGAAAAAGTTTCGACGGATATGGATGTCTCCTTCAGACAATGTAACCCAGATGATTCCTCAGATAGATATCAAGATTACAGTTTGTAGTTAATTTGAACGTGTTTTAGCAACATCACTACAGAATACAGAACAGATTTCCACACGTTTTTGTGGCAAATTTACTGATTGAGTAACGCACCTTGGTGGGTGATACTTGCCATCTCCATGTGCTCCGAGCAAAACAGGACATAGCGTGCGCTACTTTCCCTTTCAACTCCGACAAGATATCCTCTGCGACAGATGACCAAACCATGTCAAGACTCTCACTTCGGAGAAGTTAGTGAAGAGGAAAGTATAAATACGTGCCAGATGATGAAAGGAGGGAAAATCTGATTAGCATGAAGCTGAAGAGAAGATCAGAGCTCCGCAACGCTTCGATGTTCTACCCCGAACACTGGGCCGTCAGGGCGGAGCCTAAACCAACAGCGGCCACTGAACATCGCTTCGCCGATTGCTCGCACAGATTGTTTATGAAAGGGGTGTAAGGGTTGTTACACCAGCACTCCGTAACTCCATCTTTTAAACTGTGTATTTTACAACCAAGTTCACGAGAATTTATTGATGGATCTTCTCCTCGTATCCTTCTGTGCGAATAAATTTTTGTTGAGAACTTCGGGCAGCTCTCTGTGACATGAACGACCCAGTCTCTATCGAAGGGGGCAAATTCCTCTCAGTTAAATAAATGCTGGTTGAAAAACATTTGTCTGAACGTTAATCTGGTTTTCAGGGCACTAGATTTCAGATGCATTTGAGCAAGTTTCAGTAAAAACAATGCTCTATGTCGGAGAAGGAGGCATGAATCTTAAACAGTGGTAACATCGACTCAGCACTGGCTTTTTAACACGTATTTATTAGGTTATTTTTATTGTTTGTTGCATATACATTTTCCAGGTGATTTTAAACTAATTTCCTGATACTCTATAGACTCGAAACTTTCAACATAGCTCCGAACTGGATAACAATGCAATGGTAACCTCGTTGAGGTTGTACACATCTTACGATCACTTCGCTCCGAGACTTAATTTTCGCATAAAAATCAGGTGACACTATTTCTCCAACAAATGAGGGATGTAGTAACAATATCTTCACTTTGTAGTGTTTGAGAGCAGTATGCTTAGAGTATACGAGGAATATGGCGATTGTATCGTCTAATATACTGAAGTTCGAGGATATCTGCTTTAGATATAAAGCGACATATGTGAAACTGGTGCAACCACAAAGGAGGGGTATCTGTTGAGAGGCCAGACAAACGTGTGGTTCCTGAAGAGGGGCAGCAGCCTTTCAGTAATTGCAGGGCAACAGTCTGGATGATTGACTGATCTGGCCTTGTAACAGTAACCAATAAGGCCTTGCTGTGCTGGTAATGCGAACGGCTGAAAGCAAGGGGAAACTACAGCCGTAATTTTTCCCGAGGGCATGCAGCCTTACTGTATGGTTAAATGATGGTGGCGTCCTCTTGGGTAAAATATTCCTGAGGTAAAATAGGCCCCCATTCGGATTTCCGGGCGGGGAACACTCAAGAGGACGTCGTTATCAGGAGAAAGAAAATTGGCGTTCTGTGGATCGGAGCGTGGAATGTCAGATCCCTTAATCGGGCAGGTAGGTTAGAAAACTTAAAAAGGGAAATGGATAGGTTAAAGTTAGATATAGTGGGAATTAGTGAAGTTCGGTGGTAGGAGGAAGAAGACTTTCGGTCAGGTGAATACAGGGTTATAAATACAAAATCAAATAGGGGTAATGCAGGAGTAGGTTTAATAATAAATAAATAAATAGGAGTGCGGGTAACCTACTACAAAAAGCATAGTGAACGCATTATTGTGGCCAAGATAGACACGAAGTCCACACCTACTACAGTAGTAAAAGTTTATATGCCAACTAGCTCTGCAGATGATGAAGAAATTGATGAAATGTATGATGAGATAAAAGAAATTATTCAGGTAGCGAAGGGAGACGAAAATTTAATAGTCATGGGTGACTGGAATTCGAGAGTAGGAAAAGGGAGAGAAGGAAAGATAGTAGGTGAATATAGATTGGGGGAAAGAAATGAAAGAGGAAGCCGTCTGGTAGAATTTTGCACAGAGCATAACTTAATCGTAGCTAACACTTGGTTCAAGAATGATAACAGAAGGTTGTACACATGGAAGAATCCTGGAAATACTAGAAGGTATCAGATAGATTATATAATGGTAATACAGAGATTTAGGAACCAGGTTTTAAATTGTAGGACATTTCCAGGGGCAGATGTAGACTCTGACCACAATCAATTGGTTATGAACTGTAGATTAAAACTGAAGAAACTGCAAAAAAGGTGGGAATTTCAGGAGATGGGACCTGGATAAACTGACTAAACCAGAGGTTGTACAGAGTTTCAGGGAGAGCATACGGGAACAATTGACAGGAATGGGGGAAAGAAATCCAGTAGAAGAAGAATGGGTAGCTCTGAGGGATGAAGCAGTAGTGAAGGCAGCAGAGGATCAAGTAGGTAAAAAGACGAGGGCTAATAGAAATCCTTGGTTAACAGAAGAGATATTGAATTTAATTGATGAAAGGAGAAATTATAAAAATGCAGTAAATGAAGCAGGCAAAAAGGAGTACAAACGTCTCAAATATGAGATCGACAGGAAGTGCAAAATGGCTAAGCAGGGATGGCTAGAGGACAAATGTAAGGATGTGGAGGCTTATCTCACTAGGGGTAAGATAGATACTGCCTACAGGAAAATTAAAGGGACCTTTGGAGAAAAGAGAACCACTTGTATGAATATCAAGAGCTCAGATGGAAACATAGTTCTAAGCAAAGAAGGGAAAGCAGAAAGGTGGAAGGAGTATATAGAGTATCTATACAAGTGCGACGTACTTGAGGACAATATTCTGGAAATAGACGAGAGTGTAGATGAAGGTGAAATGGGAGATACAATACTGTATGAAGAGTTTGACAGAGCACTGAAACACCTGAGTCGAAACAAGGCCCGAGGAGTAGACAACATTCCATTAGAACTACTGACGGCCTTGGGAGAGCCAGTCCAGACAAAACTCTACCATCTGGTGAGCAAGATGTATGAGACAGGCGAAATACCCTCAGACTTCAAGAAGAATATAATAATTCCAATCCCAACGACAGCAGGTGTTGACAGTTGTGAAAATTGCCGAACAGTCAGTTTAATAAGCCACAGCTGCAAAATACTAACGCGAATTCTTTACAGACGAATGGAAAAACTAGTAGAAGCCGACCTTAAGGAAGATCAGTTTGGATTCCGTAGAAATACTGAAACACTTGAGGCAATACTGACCTTACGACTTATCTTAGAAGAAAGATTAAGGAAAGGCATTTGTAAACTCAGAGAAAGCTTTTGACAATGTTGACTGGAATACTCTCTTTCAAATTCTAAAGGTGGCAGGGGTTAAATACAGGGAGCGAAAGGCTATTTACAATTAGTACAGAAACCAGATGGCAGTTATAAGAGTCGAGGGACATGAAAGGGAAGCAGTGGTTGTCAAGGGAGTGAGACAGGGTTGTGGCCTCACCCCGATTTAATTCAATCTGTATATTGGGCAAACAATACAGGAAACAAAAGAAAAATTCGGAGTAGGTATTAAAATCCATGGAGAAGAAATAAAAACTTTGAGGTTCGCCGATGACATTGTAATTCTGTCAGAGACAGCAAAGGACTTGGAAGAGCAGTTGAACGGAATGGACAGTGTCTTGAAAGGAGGATATAAGATGAACATCAACAAAAACAAAACGAGGATAATGGAATGTAGTCGAATTAAGTCGGGTGATGCTGAGGGAATTAGATTAGGAAATGAGACGCTTAAAGCAGTAAAGGAGTTTTGCAGTTTGGGGAGCAAAATAACTGATGATGGTCGAAGTAGAGAATATATAAAATGTAGACTGGCAAGGGCAAGGAAAGCGTTTCTGAAGAAGAGAAATTTGTTAACATCGAGTATAGATTTAAGTGTCAGGAAGTCGTTTCTGAAAGTATTTGTATGGAGTGTAGCCATGTATGGAAGTGAAACGTGGACGATAAATAGTGTGGATAAGAAGAGAATAGAAGCTTTCCAAATGTGGTGCTACAGAAGAATGCTGAAGATTAGATGGGTAGATCACATAGCTAATGAGAGGTATTGAATAGAATTGGGGAGAAGAGGAGTTTGTGGCACAACTTGACAAGAAGAAGGGACCGGTTGGTAGGACATGTTCTGAGGCATCAACGAATCACAAATTTAGCATTGGAGGGCAGCGTGTAGGGTAAAAATCGTAGAGGGAGACCAAGAGATGAATACACTAAGCAGATTTAGAAGGATGTAGGTTGCAGTAAGTACTGGGAGATGAAGAAGCTTGCACAGGATTAAGTAGCATGGAGAGCTGCATCAAACCAGTCTCAGGACTGAAGACTACAACAACAACAACATGTAAAACCATCCATAATGATTTTAATAGCCATTTCATCGGCTGGGGCAGATATTGTCGAGAGACTCCCCTCACTGAAATGGTAAAGTGAGCTGGAGCACAAGCACGTAGTAGCAACGCTACCCTTCATAGCACCAAAGTCAGATCTACCGGCAGGGGTCGCAACGAATGTCTGAAGTAGTGCTGGAAGCAATTGACACCAAGAATCCTGCAGGGCAGTCCATAAATCCGTAAGACTACGAGAGAGTGGAGATCTCTACTGAACAGCACGTTGCAAGGCATCCCACATATGCTCAATAATGTTCATGTCTGTGGATTTTGGCAGCCAGCGGAAGTATTTGAACTCAGGAAAGTGTTCCTGGAGTCACTCTGTAGCAATTCTGGACGTGGGTGATCTCGCATTGTCCTGCTGGAATTGCCAAAGTTCTTTGGAATGCACAATGAACATGAAAGGATGCAGGTGATCAGACAGGATGTTTACGTACGTGTCACCTATCAGAGTCGTATCTAGACTAGGTCCAATATCATTCCAACTGCATACGCCCCACATCAACTACACAGCCTCCACCAACTTGAACAGTCCGCTGCTGACAGTCAAGGCCCATGGATTCATGAGGTTGTCTCTGTAACCGCACACGTCCATCCACTCGATTCAATTTGAAACTAGACTCGTCCGACCAGGAGACATGCTTCCAGTCATCAAAAGTCCAATACTGGTGTTGATGGGCCCAGGTGAAGCGTAAAGTTTTGTATCGTGCGGTCAACAAGGGTACACGAGTGGGTCTTCGGCTCTAAAAGCCCAAATCGATGGTGTTTCGTTGAATGGTTCGCACGTTGAGACTTGTTGATGCCCCAACAATGAAATCTGCAGCAATTAGCGGAAGGGTTGCACTTCTGTAACGTTGGTCGATTTTCTTCAGTCGTCGTTGGTCCCGTTCTTGCAGGATCTTCTGCCGGCCGCAGTGATGTCGGAGATTTGGTGTTTTACCGGATTCATGATATTCAGGAACACTTGTGAAACGGTCGTGCGGGAAAATCCCCACTTCAACGCTACCTCGGAGATGCTTTGCCCCATCGCTCGTGCGCCAACTATAACACCGCGTTCAGACTCACTTAGATCTTGATAACCTGCCATTTTAGCAGCAGTAACCGATCTAACAACTGTGCCAGACATTTGCTGTCTTGTATAGGTTTGCCGGCTGCAGCGCCATATTTTGCCTGTTTGCATATCTCTGTATTTGAATACGTATGCCTATACCAGTTTCTTTGTCGATTCAGTGTATATCCCACACTAGAGTGACTCGGCAATAGCATGAAATGGATGTCACCTAGTACTCACCTGAGCACGTGGGCCACTTTACAGCCGTCTTGACTGTGGAGCTACAGGGTCCAATCACATTAATGAGATAATCACTTATGCTCGAAACGTGCAATAACCACTCAGACGGCAGGTGGCAGCGGTAGTGGTGGAGGTTATATGATGTGTGTTAGGGAGGTGCGAGAAACAGCGCAGTCGTTAATGTGATGCAGAAACGGAACGATGCATCAGGCATCCAGAATGGCATCATCATTAGCTTGTGGTCTAAGGGTTCAATGACTTTCGAAAAGTGCCATCGTGGTTAAAGTATATCGTGCATGGCAAAATGGCGCTATCGAAAACCGGCGCCGAGGCAACTATGGAGGACCACGAGTCATGGATGAGAGGGCTGGAGACATGTGTATTGGTGAACAACGTGCAGTTGTTGAGCAGCTAACCGTTCAGGTGAACCAACGGGCTATGAACTCAGTCACCTCAACGAACGTTCACTGAATGTAGTTGTGTATGTGCCTCCGCCGCAGCTGCCTGCTTCAGACACCCGTGCTGACTGCTGTTCATCGGAGAACAAGACTGGAATTTGCACGCCAATAGCTCAATCGGACGTCCTCGGAGTGGCAACAGGTTGCTTTTTCAGATGAATCACGTTTTATGTTTTCTCAGACAGATGGCCGTTGGCGAATATGCCATTGCAACAATCGTTGTAAAGGTCCAGATCAGAGAGGGAGTCCAGGCCGCAGGAGGGAGCATTCTGCTCTGGGGAATATTTTCTTGGCTTTCTCTCTGTGATGTCTTCATTCTGGAAGGCACAATGGCTCACACATGTATGCTTCTATACTTGGGGATACTGTCCATGCAGATTCTTTTTTCCTCGGGATGATGTCACCTACTAACAGAACAAGACAACGTGTCACAGTGTTCGGTGTGTGAGCGCTGGATTTGAAGAGCACCAAGTTGAATTTACAGTTCTCTTTTGGTCGTCAAACTCTTCGTATTGTAACCGAATGAAGATTCTGAGGGACCATCCCGATCGGGCTGTTTGCGCCATGGATCCTCAGCCGAGAAACCTAGCGCAGCTGGCCACAGGCGGTATGGCTCCACATCCCTGACGGTACCACAGGACCTCACTGATTCCCTTGCTGCACGTCCGCGCTGCAAAAGGTGGTCATTCAGGCTTTCGAAAGGTGGTCACATTAATGAGACTGGACTCAGTAAAACAGTAGTATAGGTAGAATATTCCCAATAGCATGGTTTTCTCGTATGTTTGCTCAAAAATAGTTCAAATGGCTCTAAGCACTATGGGACTAAACATCTGAGGTCATCAGTCCCCTGGACTTAGAACTACTTAAACCTAACTAACCTAAGGACAACACACATATCCATGCCTGAGGCAGGTATCGAACCAGCGACTGTAGCAGCACCGCAGTTTCGGACTGAAGTGCCTAGAACCGCTAGGCCACAGTGGCTGGCTCTTTATATTCAATGATTAAAACCCAGACTGTCAAAGGCTTTATATCCCTACCGTGAAGTAGGTGTACTGAGCCATGGTAAAATTTGCTGTTTTGAAGAGCGCGCCATAGCGCGTAGTGTAAAGCAGTCAAACTCCGTTTCTGGCGGTGGCGCCGCTGTGGCTGTCACAGCTTTGTGGTGTCTCCCTCTGGTGGAAAAGGGGAAAAGGCTGCCTGTTCACGTGTATTTAAGGGCCGCTGTAAGGTCACCAACAATTCTATAAGTCCCTCCAGGTCCTTGAGCGTCATGCACTCCGCCTCGCCTTCCGTATGTGCCTCCCGTCCCCCACGCGAATCCTCTATTACCTCATTCCTTTCCCCCGTCTGCTCCTATTCCTCGAACATATGCGCATACTCTACACCTCCCTCCACCTTGATCCCCCTCACCCCCTGGTTGCTCCTCTCCTCTCCTGTCCCTGCCCCCTGCTATGCCTTCACTGTTGTGTCCCCCCTACCATCTCTACACCCTTCATCTCCTTTCCGAGGGTGGCTTCCATCAACTCCTCCTCCCGGATAATGCCCTCTCTCCCTCCATTTATCCCTCCTATCAACTCTGATCCTCACCCCCACCCCCCTCCTTTCCTCCATCCATTCCCTGGGCTCCCTCTTCCCCCCTTCCATCCAGTGTTTCTCCCCACCTGAACTGTCCCTACCTCACTTCTCCCACCCCGAGTCCTTTTGTCTTCCTGTCCTCTGCCTTCCCCACTCCTTGTCGTGTCTGCCCAGCACCCCCAACCCCTCTTATGGGTACTCATCCTCCATTGGCTCCTTTCCCCCCCTCCCCCCTTCGCTTTTCCTCACCTTCCCCCCTTTTTTATTTTCCCATCATCTGACCAGTTTCCCCCGACCTGCTCTCGGCTGTGGTATGTTATATTTTAGTGCAGTGTTCCAGTGACTGTTCAGTGTTGTTTCATCTTTTCCCGTGTTGCGAACAGAAACCATGCTGTCGCTGGGTATGAATTTTATGTCTTTTGCGAACAGAAACCAGACTGTCGCCGTGTTTTTTAATTGTCTATTATTTTACCTGTCTGCTTCATATGTATTTTATAAGCATCACCATCCCTTTGTTCTCTGTTTTCAGTTCCACGATTTTTTCGCCATGTTACCCTTTGTCTCCGATTTTGTCGCCTGTTTTTTTATTATATATTATCTTCTCCTTTCGTAAAACAAAGTCTGTAGGCTGAAGAGCGGCATACTATGCTGCTGCCAGCCCGGCCCCTTCCGGGGGAATCGAAATTCAACAAAAAAAAAAAAAAGAAAAAGAAAACTCACCAAGAAGTCAGTTGGAGCCAAGAAGGCAGTCTGTCGGAATTCAGTCGGTCAGTCTGACTCGGCGAGTCTGGTTAATTGGTCAGTCAAGTTAGTCTGGGTCTGTCTGTATTCCGCATTCGTGAGGCGGTTAGTGTCTGTCGGTCGTCCGGTGTGCTAGTATGTTTTAGGCCGCCAGTCTGCTCGAGTTGGCTCGGGCAATGGGCATTGGCCGTTGGATCGATCGCTTGGTCGGTCGCTCACTGGGACACAAGATGACTTGTCCGCCTGGAGCGTCGGCGCATGTGAGGTCGCCACTTGAGTCCAGTGGCCGCGCCGTTTAGCGAGGCGTAGTGGCTTCCCGGTCGACACGAGAGCAGCAGGAGTCAACCCACTACATCGGGCTGGCCGGGGCGAGTTGCGACGCCGTGAGACGGGAGATCCGCGCGCCTTCCTGCGTCCGTTGAAACGGCTGGCAGTGCACGGTTCGGGAGAGCGTTGGGGGTGCTGCGCCAGGTCTTCGCCAGAAATCGCAGTTTATTAGAAGTTAAGTGGTTGGAGATATGTTGCTTCATTTACTTGTTAAATTCTACTTGTGTTCTTAGTCAGTCTGCCAGTCTGAGTCGGCTAGTCTGGTTAGTTGTCATGTACCTCTCTTGGATCATATTTTCGCCGTTGGAGTCATACTATCTTTTTTGCTCCTTATCGTCTCAGGAAATGTTTCCTGCAGTTTGCCTCGAATTAGCAACATCACTCTCTACATTTTAAATCAAGTGAGACACGGTCTGGTGTGTGGTACTCACGTCTATGACGGCACCGTGTATGTCGAAGTACTTGAAGGGCGGCTTGCGGCCGGTGATGAACTGGACGATCTTCTTGGCGCCGTGGAACCACTCGACCTTGTGCAGCTGCTCCCTCTGCACGTCGTACTCGCAGCGCAGCTGCACCGACTGGCCCTGCAGCACGTAGCGCGGGGACACCAGCTCCACCGTGAACGTCGCTTCTGCGCACACACCACGTTGCACCGCATTAGATATAGCCTCCGTTCCTTAGATCCGTGGTGGGGATATGCTCAAGAACATAGGACATGTTATAAAATAAGAATACATAACACATATTTATTTTCTTTTGTAACGCACAGTGTATGTTCCGTCCACCAGAAGGTACGAAATAAAGCCCTGTACGAGGCGGCACAGAGTGATCAGAAAGATTCTGAAAAGATTATGTGGGAGTTGTAGGGTAGATTGTAATGAGAAATATGAGCCGTGCACGGCTCATGTTCTCTTGCCGGGGCCACTGGCGATGTGCACGCGCGGTTGGAGTGTGAGGTGCTGCTTGTGAGTGCTACGAAGTTCGTCGCTCACCGATCTTGGACAGGAAAGTTGAGTCCTCACTTAATTTACTATCTAGCCTCAACTGTTTACATTTCTTCGTGTGATCCTGGTTGTCGCTTTGGGACGTTCCCGAGAGCAACAACGCGTGTATATTCTTATCGACCAAGATTCCAGCCGTCTTCCTGTGAAGTTAAACTTAAATTAATTTATTCCCTGTTATTGAAGTGGACCAGCGATATTTTCTGCCTTGTGGCCGGTTACCTGCCCTGGTCGTTGACGTAATTTTCGGCAGTGTATTTTCCTCGTCGTGTTGTTGCTGTCCTGCGAGGCGTGTAGTTCGACAGCTGAGGTGTTGTTGGTCGTTATGGGCGCCAATATTCTGTGTGTCGTTGTATTGTAATCTTGTGCTCGTTTTTCTGGTTGCGTGGAGCGGAACTGATCTTGTTGATTGGTCGATTTGCTGTCTGTCGGTTGGATTGCCTTCAGATTAAGAAATCATTGGACAGGCTGCCTGTCTCACCTAAACGGGTGTTAGTGTTACAATCCCAGGCCGACCCTTGGAAACTTCTGAGCGCCGTTCCTTGTGTGTTACATAGTAATTTCCATGTTTGGATTTTAATTATTTGGTTGATGCGTGGCCTTAAGCTCAGTGTCAATATCTCTTAAATTAATGTTCTTGTCTTGCCCTTTAGGCATGAGATTGTTAGTCTTTATAGGGGCCTTCAGCCGAATATTTACGAAATGTTTTAAGATACGGCCTTCTGCCTTTTAAAATTGAAACTCTTCTTTCTAGGGCTTAAGCCGTTAAATTATTGTCCGCAGCTCGTGGTCGTGCGGTAGCGTTCTCGCTTCCTGCGCCCGGGTTCCCGGGTTCGATTCCCGGCGGGGTTAGAGATTTTCTCTGCCACATGATGGCTGGGTGTTGTGTGATGTCCTTAGGCTAGCTAGGTTTAAGTAGCTCTAAGTTCTAGGAGACTGATGACCATAGATGTTAAGTCCCATAGTGCTCAGAGCCGATTTTGAACCGTTAAATTATTTGCTGATGTGCGGCCTTCAGCCAAGTTTTAATCTCTCTTAAATTAATGTTCTTGTCTTGACCTTAAGGCATAAGATTGTTGTGCTTTGATGGGGCCTTCAGTCGAATTTTGCAATAAAAATTTTAAGGTAAGGCCTTATGCCTTTTGATTGAAACTCTTGTTATTGCTTAATATGTGGCCTCCAGCCAAGTTTCATTAAAATTAAATTGCTAAGGCCTTCAGCCTGTTTAGATTGAAAATTTAGAAAATATTTCGGGGTGAAACCCCCAGAAGAACCTTGTATTTCAATTTCTTGCTTAGGCCTTGCGTCTTGGATTTTGAGTGTGGCCTTCAGCTGATCTAAAGTTAATCAAAGGAGGTCGATTAAGGTTTTGAGTGTTTTGCATCCATGTTATTATATTGTGTGTTGATAAATAAAATTTGTATGTTGAGTGCAACTTATTTTGGTCCCTTTCCACAACCTAATCCGCTCTGTCCTGCTAGCCCATGCATTTCAAAATAATTGTTAAGAAAATAATTCAATACGTTGCGACTGTTCCTGTTTAATTAGCGTCGCAGTTAGCCAGTCAGGTAGTTGCGTGCGTAAATTCAAGCACCCTTCTAGAGACAGTATCGCAAATCGTCTTCTTCGTTTGGTTTCCTCGAAGCGAACCAAAGCATCTATTACGCATTTAGCATAAATTTGTCACATCCGAAAAAGGTATATGTTATTTGGTAATAAGCATGTTGACAAATGATAACTCGCGGATCAAAAGGTGTCTTGATATTACCGCATTTTCGCGTGTTCAGTTGCTTGAATTTGCCCACGTAACTGCCTGATTGGCTAAGTCAGTGCTACTTAAGCCGGAAACGACCGAACGCATCGAATGTTTTTCTTAACAATTATTTCTCAGCACAACCGACCCCTGCAACACCCTTACAAGATTTTCAGGCTCCTTGTGACAACCCAGCATATTAGAGCACTCCGAAGGATTCCCGAGAGAGTCGTAGACACGGCTTCTCCCGAAGTAGCGTTACCACTATTGCACTGTGTCAACAGCACCTCAAGACAGCGTCAGGACCATGTTGAGCCGTGCGCGGCTCGTGTTCGTGCCGTTGTTGCGTGACATCTTGTCTTCGCGGTCCCCCCCTACTCGTTTCTTATTCGATTTACTGGCGTCACTAAGTTGCTGGCTTGCCTGCCCGTGAGTGGCAGTAGCAGCGCTTATCGATAAGAGCACTGTCGTACTATCTTTGGACTGAGCGCTAGTGTTTCCGGGTGGTCGCGTGTCGGGAGTTCAGTCGAGGCAGAGCAGCAGTAAGGTCCAGTCAGCCATGACTCGCCCGACCACTGCCGACACACATGACTTGAGTGGGGAAGACCTTGGTTGGTCGTTCCGTCGGTCGTCTCATCGGACGACGTGTACACTTCTGGAAATGGAAAAAAGAACACATTGACACCGGTGTGTCAGACCCACCATACTTGCTCCGGACACTGCGAGAGGGCTGTACAAGCAATGATCACACGCACGGCACAGCGGACACACCAGGAACCGAGGTGTTGGCCGTCGAATGGCGCTAGCTGCGCAGCATTTGCGCACCGCCGCCGTCAGTGTCAGCCACTTTGCCGTGGCATACGGAGCTCCATCGCAGTCTTTAACACTGGTAGCATGCCGCGACAGCGTGGACGTGAACCGTATGTGCAGTTGACGGACTTTGAGCGAGGGCGTATAGTGGGCATGCGGGAGGCCGGGTGGACGTACCGCCGAATTGCTCAACACGTGGGGCGTGAGGTCTCCACAGTACATCGATGTTGTCGCCAGTGGTCGGCGGAAGGTGCACGTGCCCGTCGACCTGGGACCGGACCGCAGCGACGCACGGATGCACGCCAAGACCGTAGGATCCTACGCAGTGCCGTAGGGGACCGCACCGCCACTTCCCAGCAAATTAGGGACACTGTTGCTCCTGGGGTATCGGCGAGGACCATTCGCAACCGTCTCCATGAAGCTGGGCTACGGTCCCGCACACCGTTAGGCCGTCTTCCGCTCACGCCCCAACATCGTGCAGCCCGCCTCCAGTGGTGTCGCGACAGGCGTGAATGGAGGGACGAATGGAGACGTGTCGTCTTCAGCGATGAGAGTCGCTTCTGCCTTGGTGCCAATGATGGTCGTATGCGTGTTTGGCGCCGTGCAGGTGAGCGCCACAATCAGGACTGCATACGACCGAGGCACACAGGGCCAACACCCGGCATCATGGTGTGGGGAGCGATCTCCTACACTGGCCGTACACCACTGGTGATCGTCGAGGGGACACTGAATAGTGCACGGTACATCCAAACCGTCATCGAACCCATCGTTCTACCATTCCTAGACCGGCAAGGGAACTTGCTGTTCCAACAGGACAATGCACGTCCGCATGTATCCCGTGCCACCCAACGTGCTCTAGAAGGTGTAAGTCAACTACCCTGGCCAGCAAGATCTCCGGATCTGTCCCCCATTGAGCATGTTTGGGACTGGATGAAGCGTCGTCTCACGCGGTTTGCACGTCCAGCACGAACGCTGGTCCAACTGAGGCGCCAGGTGGAAATGGCATGGCAAGCCGTTCCACAGGACTACATCCAGCATCTCTACGATCGTCTCCATGGGAGAATAGCAGCCTGCATTGCTGCGAAAGGTAGATATACACTCTACTAGTGCCGACATTGTGCATGCTCTGTTGCCTGTGTCTATGTGCCTGTGGTTCTGTCAGTGTGATCATGTGATGTATCTGACCCCAGGAATGTGTCAATAAAGTTTCCCCTTCCTGGGACAATGAATTCACGGTGTTCTTATTTCAATTTCCAGGAGTGTATTTGGTCGTCAACCGCTGTTGGGTTCTCCATGTGTGTCGACTTGTGATTCGTCCTTGTTGTTCCACAGCCAATGGTTTTATTCGAGTTTTTTTGTGGAAATGTTTTCGTGGAACGGTGTGTAACTTGTGTGGTTTTGACCGAGAAGCTATTTTAATGCTGTCTGCGTGCTGCATGCAGTCAGTCGGGACGGAGCAGCGAGGAAGTCTCCATGGCGCAGGGCCAGGCCAGGACCACTGGCAGCATGCACGCGCTGTCAGATTGTGAGGTGCTAGCTGTGAGAGCGATAAGGTTTGTTGCCCACTGAACCTGGTCAATCATTTTGGGAACCTGGTTGGCAAAATCAGCTCTCTGTCACACAGGACATACGGGTAACATCTGATGTATTTGGATTTTGAATGGAAACATGTGTAATCCTCATCTCACTAAATTTTCTGCATGATCGAATGCTTCAAACCAGTCTATGCTGTTAAGATAGTCCCTCCTAGCCAGTCAACCAGTTCATCTTGACGATAATCGGTCAGATTACAGTTAAAATGAGCACAACCGTACTTAGAGGAGAGATTAGCTCTGAAGTGTGCCTCAGATCTGCAGAGATTAGTTGTGGAACTAGTAATGATGATGCAAGATTGTACACTGAAATCAATGTGTAGTGTGCAGCAGTTAAGGGCTACATTTTACGATTTGAAGCGCTACATGGCAGGCTATTTCGGTACCATACGTGAGGGCTGTGGTCAAAACGTTAGTTCCATCCTTAAAACAACACTCTGGTCGCTTTGGAGTGCTCTAGATTGTTTAGAAGTGATACGAGGGGTCAAATAACCATCGCTAACAGTACAGTGGTGAATATGTATCATTTGGTTCCATGGAACAAGTGCTGGAAGGTAGGTTGACGTGGAGAAGTGAAAGGATTGCAGACAGGAGGCATCATAGTAATACATGTGAATGAGCACACTATCAATCAATTTGACGAGTTTGTTGGTGTGTCAACACTGTGGAATTTATAACCTTCTGTCTCCAAAAGCAGTGGATATAGGGGCAGAAACGAATTTTATTTGGCCCCTGGTATAAAGGCTGCCCTGCACAACAGCCATGTCGTTAGGAACAGTGTTGGCCTGCCAAATCAACCTGCTGACCGAGAGGGGTGGCGCAGTGGTTAGACACTGGACTCGCATTCGGGAGGACGACGGTTCAATCCCGCGTCCGGCCATCCTGATTTAAGTTTTCCGTGATTTCCCTCAATCACTCCAGGCAAATGCCGGGATGGTTCCTCTGCAAGGGCACGGCCGACGTCCTTCCCAATCCTTCCCTCATCCGATGAGACCAATGACCACGCTGTCTGGTCTCCTTCCCCAAACCAACCAACCAACCATCAACCTGCTGGCAGGGCAGCCTGCGTGTCAGGAGTAAGAAACAGTTTACTGGGCCCCTACATGACTGATCTTCATGACAGTCTTGTTATGTTCGAGCAGTATCAGTCTATTTTATCGATTTGGTTTGCATGGTGGCCTATGTATCTGGGGCAAATAAATCATTTTCAAATCCCTGATATGTAGTGTAACCTACTAGACAGTCATGTTGTGGGAGTAGTATCGGCCTGCTTATTGAAATGTATTGCAGGTGCTGTGCATGCCAATGAGCATGGCTGGCGACTTTTGAGATGGATAGAGGAAGAGAGGGACAGAATGAAAGGGAGGAGGAAATGCACACACACACACACACACACACACACACACACACACACACACTCTCTCTCTCTCTCTCTCTCTCTCTCTCTCTCTCACACACACACACACACACACACACATACACACACACACACACACACACACACACACACAGGAGAGAGAGAGAGAGAGAGAGAGAGAGAGAGAGAGAGAGAGAGAGAGAGAGAGAGAGAGAAGATGGCGGACATATGTAAGGCTGTTAATGCAAATGAGTAGGAAAAACAAAGCCATAATGTTTGGATACGAAATCAGCAGTGCTGTGCTTTACACAGTCGCACTATTTGAGTATCTCAGCCTAATTTTACAGAGTGATATGAAATGGAAGAAGGATATGAGGATCGTGGTAAGAAAGACGAATGGTCATCTTTAGTTTATTGGAAGAATTCTAGGGAAGGGTATATCGTCTGTAAAGGAGACTACATGTACAACTTTAGTGACTTACTCTCGAGTACTGCATTATTTTTTGGGATCCATACCAGGTCTGATTAAAGGAAGACATCGAAGCACTGCAGAGGCAGGCTGCTAGATTTGTTGCTGGTAGGTTTGAACAACATACAAGTGTTGCAGAGATTCTTCGGGAACTCAATTGAGAACCCCTGCAGGGAACGCGACGTGATTTTCAAGGATGAATACCGAGAAAAATTAGAGAATGGACATTTGAAGCTGACTGCCGAACGATTATGTTGTCTACAACATACATTTCACGTAAGGATCACGAAGATAAGATTTGAGAAATTAGGGCTCATATGTTGGCTTATAGGTAGCCGTTATTTGCGAGTGGAACAGGAAAGGAAGTGCCTAGTAATGGTATTGGGTACTCTCCACCAGGCGCCGTATGGTGGACTGCGGAGCATTGATGTAAATGTAGACTGTGTAAAAGAAGAAGTAGGCAGATGGAAAAGGAAGAGGGGGGAGGCAAAGATGGTAAGAGAGAGGGACAGTATGATATGGTCAGAGGGAGGGAGCGGACGAAATGGTCAAAAATAGGAGGAGTATGAGGTGAAGAGGCAAGAGAGTGAGGAGCCAGAGACACAGGATGAGGTGGACAAACAGAGGAAGGGGGCTGAGGACACAGAGAGGGGGAGGTGTGTTCAGTCTATGTGTCAAACGCTTATGTGGGTACAGCCATGGGGATAAGGCTAGTAAACAAACATGAACAGAAGCTGATTCGCCGGTCAGTTGGACTTCCAACACAGAGGGTGTCGCGGGTGTAGTTTTGACCAGAAGTGTTTTGTGACGCTCTGTTGGTGTTTTTCATTCCAGTACTTAGTCTCATTCGCCCAGGTTACAGTGAACGTGAACCAGGATATTTATTGAAACGTTCTTGGTGACCAGGTACTGCTCTTTCTTCTACATCTTGACGGTGACTTTACTGTGGGCCAACTCTGTGGCATTGCATGGACCTCCTTTTACAGTACTTTGATCTGAGGATAGTCGTTGATCGCGTAAAACTAATTTTGATAAATGTATTTAACTGCCCGAGATTAATCATTATTTTATGTACGTGGACTGTAAATCATCTGCTAACCAGAAGTCTGTTGGTACTTTGTCGTACCGAACAATCGCAAATGCCAGGTCTGTTCTGTAACAATTAAATGAGACAAACAGGTTCCTATCATGGCTGAACAGTACTGTCAATGAAACAGTCACCGTTTTAACAGTAATTTCCTGTTCCTCAAAGTACCGAAATATTCGAAGCCATAAAGCATGCGTCACGAATATCTGTGCGGTCTTCGTGAAGTGGGTTGCATCTCGATTCTAAAATTAGCGGCGGTTCCTAAGAATTGAAATTTACCTCACGCGGGGATGTTCTTTATTCTTCTTAATACCCTTATTCTCTCTTAATGACTACTTGGAAACCAAAGTCTTTCATTCCTTCGCTCTATGCAATAGTCATTCGTTGTGATTGCGTTCAACGACTTGTTAAATTCAACAACATTCAACAAAAAAAAAACTGTTTCTGAGACGTGCTGGGCCAAGATCGGCTACTTTGTCATTCTCAAATTAACATACGTAAAAGAACGATACAAATAAAACTGTGAAACTCGAACTGAAAACAATACCAATGTCTGATACATTGCACGATAAAAATAGTGAAGCACCTGGAAGACAAG